>NC_066584.1:102088042-103347417 GCF_024323335.1 Lathyrus oleraceus | reverse complement strand
GCTTTCAACACGTTCACCCGTCAATATAAGTTTAGTGAAACCGGATGAGGAACTTCCCAATAGATGGCTGTAGAATGGGCCAGTCAGTGTACCCATGAACATGTCCACTAATTCTCGATCAGTCATAGGGGGTTTGACTCTGCCAGCCAAGTCTCTCCATTTTTGAGCATATTCTTTGAAGCTTTCTTTAGAGCCCATAGTCATATTGTGCAGATGTAGCCGAGTAGGCGCTAATTCAGAATTATACTGGTAGTGCTTGTAGAAAGTTGTCGCTAAATCAGTCCAGGTGCGGATGTTAGAGCTCTCGAGCTGATAATACCACTCTAACTGTGTGCCAGACAGACTCTCTTGGAAGAAATGGATCCATAGCTTCCTATTAGTGGTATACGGCTGGATCTTTCTCACATAAGCTCTCAAATGCATCTGAGGACAAGACGCACCATCATACTTAGTGAAAGCGGGGACCTTGAATTTGCGAGGAATGACCACATCAGAGACCAGACCTAAGCTTTCGAAATCCAGACCGGGCACCTTCTGACCCTCCATAGCTAGCATTTCTTCCAGCAACTTATACTTATCATCTTTCGGAGAGTATTGTTCATTTTCATAACTTTCATAGTAGTCCTCAGGGTTGAAGGGATCAACATTCTCATCTTCCGAATCATTTTCTGTCTCATCTTCTTTATCCTTCGGAATTCCAATCTTGAATCCTGGAGCCTGTCCTTTAAGCCTTCTTCCCGGGTTAATGTAACTCACATATTTCTTGTCTTTCTTCTTCTCGAGCAATAGAGTCTTCAGTTCCTCCTGCCCCTTGGATAAGTTCAAGACCATCTCCTGGAATTGAGTATTCTGAGCTTGGAGATCCTTGACAGATTGTTCGAGGGCCATTTTTCTGTTTGAGAGGAAGACCGTGAGAACATTGATCCTTTAGAGTACCTGTTATGCAATGTTATGTTATGCTATGTAATGTATGAAATGTTTTCAAGGACTTTTGGAATTTAAATTTGCGTAAACCACCAAAAAGGGGAAATTTTATTAATAATTTCTTTAATCAATGTTCATTACAATAAAAAATGAAAGCTCAAGTCTCCCAGGGTCGGCTTCTTTTTGGGCGGAGATATGCATTGAGACTTCGTTCCTCATTAAGCTGGCTGGTGAGCTCTAATACTTTCTTCCTTTCAGCACAGAACTGAGCTTCAAAAGTATCCCTTTCCTCTCTCAACTGGATCCAAGATTTCTTCAATTCTTCAACATTGGTAGGCATATCTGGATAAGGAATGATCTGAGGGGTACCTCCTTCAACTTTTGGTTCAAGAGTCAGAGGTCCGATTGCAAGATATGGCATGATGAGCTCACGAGCTCTGGCGCGTACCCATCTGAGATAAGGTTCCATAGGAATAGAGTTTTTCTGTCCTAAAGTACTTCTTTTCACCATGCCCCAAGCTCGTACAAACCTTTGACGGAGACCTTGAGAATCGTTGTCATAGTCAAACACAGTGCCTTGGATAATTATTTCATGTGGACCATCTCTTCGAGCATAACCAAACTGACGTAGGGCTAAAGCAGGATTATAAGTAATACCTCCTCTTATCCCCAGGAGTGGTACGTTAGAGAATTCTCCACAACGGTCAATGATGATAACATTTTCTTTGGGTTGGGGACACCAATGGATGTCTGAATGGGAGAGCGACATTATCCTTTGAGACCATTTCAAATTTTGCTCATTCTTCAAGACTGATTGAGGAAAGTGCGAAATAAACCACCTAGATAATAAAGGTACGCAGCACATGAGAGTCCATTGCCTTTTCATAGTACGAGTGTGAAGGGAATGCAAAATGTCTCCAAGCAAGGTGGGCACAGGGTTATGAGTGAGAAATATCTTAACAGCATTCATGTCTATGAATTGATCCGGATTAGGAAATATCACCAAACCATAGATTAGTAATGCTAGAACATCTTCGAAAGCGTGGACACTCATAGCTTTTAGGAATTCTCGGGCCTTATTTATCAGAAATTTGGCAAGTAAACCCTTAACTTCACTTCTTGTAACCCAATTAGTTTCAATGTCGGACTTTGTCATGTGTAAAGCTGCGACAACCTCTTCAGGCCTCAGAATCTTTTCTAAACCACTGAAAGGTGTTTGATCAAGGATAGGTATCCCAAGCAACCTGGAAAATTCTTCTAATGTGGGTATCAACTGATAATCTGGGAAGGTGAAGCAATGATGTTTAGGATCGAAGAACTGGAATAGAACTCTCATCATATCTTCCTTGAAACCGGTGGTAACTAAATTGAGGAGATAACCATGTTTCTTGATGAACTGAGCATGATCGGGAAGTTCCGACACTAAATCCTTGAGTTGAGGAGAGGTCGCTACAAAATTGATCCGGGTGGTCTTCCTAGAAGCCATAGCCCTACAAAACAGAGCAAAGTTAAATCCCTAAGTCCTCGAAATGGTTAGTACAATGCCATGATGTCATGATGTTATGATGTTATGATGTCAAGTAAGTAACAAGCACAAACAAGTCACACCACAATCATTCCTAGGTTTTAAGGCTTGCATGAGTTCCATAGGTAAGTACCCTCCCCACTGAAGTTTGGTTGGTTCAACCTATCCTAGAATAGTAACCGGGTTCTAGAAGGATCTAAAATCATTGACCTTTCCTTAAGTCCACTTCAGTGCAACACCAAGCGGTTGACCAAAATTTCCCTAAAGTCCAATCTCAAAGAGTGTAGTATTGAGTATCAACCAACCCCAGTCGGAACCGAAGTCAGTTATCTCACTACTTTCTAATGGATAGGATGAGTCAATTAGGATTCTAAAGGTCTGGTTAATTCTTTGATGACACCACGCAGACGCCAAATTTTTCCTCAAGTAAACATGAAGAACATCAGGACATCCAAAGTGTCACATTAACCGTAGCCATCATTTTAACCATTCCAGTATACGCCGGACAGTCGCGATGATCTCTTGCTACTTACCTAAGGTACACTACATCCGGGTGTAGGATCTTTCACTCAAGCATAAAATACCCAAACAATCCCTTAAAAGTAAATCAGACAAAGAAACAATTCGAAAACATAAGTGATCTTATCTTTAAGGTAACCTCTCTTTTTAAGATTCCCCAGCAGAGTCGCCAGTTCTGTGATACGGTGAACTGACTTTGTGTTTTTGCTTTGAAAAGCAATGTTGTGGATAGCAAGAGTCGCCGCCGACTTTTCTTTTATCCAATAAGGAAAGGCGGAAAAGAACAGGAAAGACCTTGATTAGATTTTGAGTTCGGGAGGTACATTATACAAAGGGAAGGTGTTAGCACCCTTTGTATCCATGGTTATCCATGGGCTCTTAATTGCTTAACTCACTTATGTTTTCCTTGTTTGAAAAAGTGTTTGAGAAATATGGTGTGTTTATAAAATATTTTGAAAGGAGAGTTTAACTTTGTAATGATTCTTGTACGAATGTATACAAAGTATTTATCTCGTTTGATTTTGAAAGATGTTTAGAAAAACATAACTCGACGATGATTCTGGTGCGAATGTATACCAAGTGGTGATTTTCTAAAAGATGTTTTGAAAAGTGTGAGGTGTGAGAAGTATTTTAAGCTGTGAGCAAGCATTTAAGAGTTATACCTAACCAAGATCTTTATAGGTATTTCCTATCCTTAGGAGGGTAAAACTGTCCTTACAATTGAGAAGTAAGTAGTCTTATCCTTTGGATGTAAAGGGACATCGTGGGGTCGTCGATTGGTCATTGAAGGCAACATTTGTAAGGATACCTTAGCATTCGAAGGGACGATCATCATTTAATCGTAGGCTACAACGAAGGGTCATCGCGAGACAAAGTCATATATTCGAAGGCAACGTTCGAGGGACAAAGTCATATATTCGAAGGCAACGTTCGAGGGACTATGATTTATCTTGTAGGGACATTGACCTTTTGATCGAAGGGACTATGACTTATCTGTTTAGGGATGATGATGATTTAATCGAAAGGGTCTTTGCTAAGGGTATCCCCACATTCGCGGGACATGACCGTAATATCGTAAGGCAACAAAGAGAGGGTTATCCTAGAGGTGCAAGTGTGAAAATGATTGGATTCGGATATATTATCTTGAATTAATTTATCTAAGTTCGATTATTTATCTTTCCATGCAATCCTATTAGCATACATCTAGACAGTTATATTCACAGTACAGAAAAATTAAAGTGCGAAAAATAAGACTACGCTATTACATGGCTTCGGGATGGGGGGTACATAATTTAAAAGGGGATAGAAAATATCTAAATCTTAATTACCGAGTACAAAATTAAAAGGGCGTACAAAATAACAAAACCTAACTAAACTAAAAAGAAAGAAATAAAAAAATTTAAGAATGAATTAAGAATATTTTTAGTCTATAATAATAGAAACTTTTTTTTTTATGAATTTATGGGAAAACTTAGACTAAATTGATAGAAATTTTAAAAGAAAATAGAAAAAAATATAATTCGAGGGACAAAGTCATATATTCGAAGGCAACGTTCGAGGGACTATGATTTATCTTGTAGGGACATTGACCTTTTGATCGAAGGGACTATGACTTATCTGTTTAGGGATGATGATGATTTAATCGAAAGGGTCTTTGCTAAGGGTATCCCCACATTCGCGGGACATGACCGTAATATCGTAAGGCAACAAAGAGAGGGTTATCCTAGAGGTGCAAGTGTGAAAATGATTGGATTCGGATATATTATCTTGAATTAATTTATCTAAGTTCGATTATTTATCTTTCCATGCAATCCTATTAGCATACATCTAGACAGTTATATTCACAGTACAGAAAAATTAAAGTGCGAAAAATAAGACTACGCTATTACATGGCTTCGGGATGGGGGGTACATAATTTAAAAGGGGATAGAAAATATCTAAATCTTAATTACCGAGTACAAAATTAAAAGGGCGTACAAAATAACAAAACCTAACTAAACTAAAAAGAAAGAAATAAAAAATTTTAAGAATGAATTAAGAATATTTTTAGTCTATAATAATAGAAACTTTTTTTTTATGAATTTATGGGAAAACTTAGACTAAATTGATAGAAATTTTAAAAGAAAATAGAAAAAAATATAATTAAATTTTTATTATTCAAAATAGCCCATTTTAATTAATTAAGTGATATATGAAAATTTAATTAATAAACTAGATTAAATTATATCCTAGTTTAAATAACTAATATAATATATTAACTAGAAAATTAATTAATGGGTTATATTTTAATAATAGAAAAATAGTGGTGAATTAATTATAGTGGAAAGGAAGTAAACATAGTAAAAACACTGAAAAGTTAAAAAATAGGTCATGGGGGCTCAAACCCAAGACTTTTACGTTGCATTGAGGGGGAAGCTACCAACGAGCCATATTGGTCCATTCGCTATTTATTCGCCTTCATTAACATATATATATTAATTCTACATGGATTTTTCCATTTTTTGACCCAACACCACCATGCATGTTACAACTTTCTCTCTTACGGCAAGCTACTTTATTTTTTCTCATGCTGTTTCTTTCATGTGAATACAACAAACCTGTAACTTCATCTTATATCAAACCACACACATAAAATAAGATCATATGTAATCATCATGCAATAATAAAAATAGCCATGCACAAATCAAGAAGCTTATCTTATTTTACTCATGTATTAGTTCTCTTTACTGCAAGTGATAATGATAAAACAAACCTTACACATACATGTTAAAGACAACCAAGGATTTATATTATCACCATTATATCATCATCATCATTATTATGTAATAACAGCATGTGAAATAAACATAATCATGCTAGAAACAACACTCATATAATAATAATTAAATGGCAGATATAATTCTTTAATCATGCAAACAGAATTTCTCCAACATGCTATGACATATCAAGAACAGATGCATACTTGAATAAAGCAATATCAACATCCACCAAACCATGAATACATCATCTCAATATATATATATTAAGCCAATATTATTCATGCATGAATTAATGAGTATTGCAAGGTAATCATCCTGGATGCAAATTCCATAATGAACACTTACTGGGGATTTGATTCTTCTAGCTTGGTCACTGTATGTGTGTTGTTCTTATTCAGGCTATGAGTGCTTTATGGTTGCTTCTCTTTTCCCTGCCCGTGAATCTTCTTGCTTCTGCCTTGCCTTGTGTATCTTCTTCTGATGTATCTCTCCTCCTTTTCCTCTTTTTCCTCCTTTTCCTCTTTTTTCTCTTTTTCCTCTTTTTCCTCTTTTTCCTCCCTTTCTCTCGCTGCAGCCATATGAACTATTTATAATGGTGTGGATTAGGGTTTAACCTTGCTAAATATTTGGATCCCTTCCTATACTTTAGGGTTTAACCTTGCTAAATATTTGGATCCCTTCCTATACTTTAGGAGAGTTACGGTTTAACCTGGCTAAATATTTGGATCCCTTCCTATACTTTAGGAGAGTTAGGGTTTAACCTTGCTAAATATTTATTAAATACAAATATTATTTTAAATAATGAATAATTTAAATGACTTTTAACAAATAAAAATTAATTTGAATTTTAGTTACATAATTGAATTAAAATTTAAACCTATTTGTTGATTCCTTAGGATTGGCATTAATTTTATAAAACAAATAATGTAATCATCTCTGTTGTTTTAATATGTTGGGTTGAAGAAATTCAACATCTGGACCAACATGTCATGTACGATGTCACGACATCAGGTCTGTGACATCGCACATGTGTAGAAAACTGAATTAATTAATTCAGTATATATTCTTGGATCAGCAAGGATATCTGGTGAATATCCTAACTCCCTTGTGGAGGTCTTGAAGACTCAATTAGAAGATATATAGGCTCAAAATATGGAGATATATATGGAGAGATTCTAGGATTGAAGACCTTGTTTGTAGCAGAATTTTGCTGCTGAAGTTGTAACAGCAAAGAACAAGTCTGCTGCGATTTCTAAAGGCCCAAATCCAGTTGCGTGATTAGGTTATAAATAGCTGATTGTAACCTAGTTTTTGTAAGCCTCTTAGAATGAAAATTTAGGGGTGTGTGTGAGGTAAACCTCCCAATCTGTGGGAAGGTTACCATATGTTTCTCAGTGGTAAAAGCTGAGAGGTTTGTAACTCAAAGCCTGTAGGCAAGAGTGATTTTGTTCTTGAATGAAGCTGTGAAGCAAGTTCAAGGTGTGTTAACATTACATTGTATTTGTAGTGATAGGAATGGAAACTGGAGGTTTCTATCTAGGAGTTCCTAGGTATAGATTGCATTGGGTAGGGATTAAGTGAGGAGTTGTAAACGGGTGAGTTTAACTCTGAATTGATACTACTAATAGTGGATCTTCTTCCTGGCTTGGTAGCCCCCAGATGTAGGTCATGTTGGACTGAACTGGGTTAACAATTTCCTGTGTTTGTTTTCCTTCTGCATGTGTTTTTATTACTGTCATAACTCAGTAGGTATTCCAGTCAGCTTATCAAGATGATAACAGACCTGGCATATAGCCTTCTGTTTGAATGTCAATCAGAATGTTGTAACATTCATCATGGACAGTAGATACTGAATGATAAGCAGGTTAATTTCAGTTCAGTATTTATTTAAGTTTGTTCTTTTCAAGGATAACAGACCTGGCTGAAGGATCAATGTGAAACTGTCAAATTGGATGTTTTGACAGTTGATACTGAAGGTTGATACTGAAGTAGAGACTAGTTAGTCTTTTACAGTACTGCAAACTTAGCACAGTACAGTTCCAGGAACATAACAGAATCAGCATATGTTCTGGATGTCGGACTGAATGTTGTGACATTCATTCCCAACAGCAGGAGCTAAAGTGTAGGATGATTGGTTTTTCTGGGTCAGTATTTTTCTCAGGCTATTCTTCAGGGATTCAACAGCTTAGAGAAAAACCAGGAAACCATCTACTAACCTACAATTAATGAACCTAACAAGTGGCCTAGTTGTTAGCAATCTAATAAGTGAAAATTAGATTAACGTGTTCAACCTTTAATTCAGGAAATACAAGTAAAATACAAACACACTGGAACAATGTAACTGCTGATCAACAGTAAGACATCAGGCTGATAACTGTGGAAGAAAACAACAGAAGTGAATGTTAGGATTGATTTCTGTGGAATCCGTATTCCTGATGCACAGCACCAGGTGTTCATACATTCTAGGGTGACATAGAATGAGATGTCGTGACATCTGTGAACGTGTGCATATCAGTACAGTGATTAATAACTATCTTGCTGTATTAGTTACAATGTTAGATCAGATGTCATGACTTGGAGTAGAACATCTGAATTCTGACTACACCAGAATTTCAAATGGTATCAGAGCAGGCATCCTGTTCTGCTTCTGGATGAGATCCATGGGTGATACTTTCTGGTATCTTGCAAGAAGTTATGTTGGAACCAGTGGAAGGTTCTGTAATTTCCCTGAATGGTCCCTTGAAGTAGGTGGGTGGACTGGTCATGACAGGAATAATGTGTACCTGTATCTGGAGGTTGGCAATTGGCCTGTGTGTGGGACAGCTGTGCCAGTATTGAATCACATTCAAACTTGGTATGGTCTTTGGGGCTGATCTGGTGAAAAGTGTGCTCCTAGGTTGAGTTGTATTATGATTTCCGCTGCATAATACCTGGCAAAACTCAAACTCTGATGTAGTTTCCCCTCATGTGGATGAAAGGCTGCTGTGTTCAAGAGTTCATCAGAACCTCTGAAGATGTCAAAGCTCCTTGAGTCCCCTCAAGTCCACTCATCATGATGTCCTCACGTCAGGATGGTAAGAATCACCTGATCACTGATTCTTTTACACTCTTGGGTAGTGTATATGAAGACCTTGAAGTCTTTCAAGGAGGGTGTGTTCCAAGGAGGTGGAACCAATGTTCTATGTGATGTTAGAACATATTGTTCAACAAGTATGCAGCTGCTGGTTGAAGAACAGATGTTTTTAGGTGTCAAACAAAGGGATACTCTTGTTTGGAACCTACTCCTGACCGAGAAGAGGAGACACCTGTGTGGGCTAAGTCGACAAGGGTAGGGTCAACTGTGTGTATGCTCAAGAAGGTCACATGTAGAGGTCTGGTCTCTAGAAGTGGAGCTGGGTGAGATGTGACATTGAGCAATTTCCTGCTGCTTGTCCTACTCCTGTAGATTGATCAGGGATGGAGGGCTGTTCTCTGGAGTACTATGGAGTGTTGGAAGACAAGTCCTCTGGATGTTAGCAGTCAACAATGAGGTAACCTGACTGCTGCTTCAACTCAGAGGATTGGGACCATGAATCTTGTTATTCAAGCACCACGATCAGAAGTGGCAGTTCTTTCAAGGAGTGAGAATATGAAGATTCATGGGTTGGTTGATGAAGTATGATCTGGCAATGCATATCTGTTATTGACTGGTGTTCCTCCAGTACTTATGGTCAGCTAAAGTCTGATTGGTGTGGTAGAAGTATGCGTAGGTAGGGACGGAGTATGTCTGTACAATGCATGGATAGTGGTGTGAAGTTTCCATGATTGTTAATTTGAGGGGGAGTTTTGGTTAACCTCCTCACATTTGGTCAGCCTAGGATCTGGTTGGCTGTTGACCTGTGTCACATGGGTTCTGGTAGTTGTGTGACACAATTTGCAAGGAAGAATTCATATCTCTCATTCCTAAGGGTGAATTTAATCTGGGAAGACTATCAAAATTGTCTAGGTGCTTGCAAGCAGAAGATGTTGACACAAGAAGAGTACTTTCAAAGTAGTCTTATGGTGGAAGTATCTGAAAGGATAATTGGGAAAGGATTTAAGATCAATGTCTACTTGTGCCAAGTACAAGTGTTTAATTGATTATCCTTGGAGCTCAAGATAACTGATGTTATTAAAGATGTTGGAACATCACTTCTTCAAGACCCTGTGCAGAATCACAGGAAGGATAGTACATTGGCTTATGATCTATCTCTTTGGTGGCAGCAAAAGCATATGATCTCTGAAAAGGTTTCCTGGCAAGAAACATGTTCAGCCTTGGTATGTACAAGAAGAAGAAGACATCATAGTCTTGATGGTGGTTACTTGGATCAGTTTATTTCTGATCTAGGTAAGGAAGTGCATTAGCTTATGCACACTGTGGAGTCAAGATCAAGTGGCAGCAGTCTTGACATCATGGAAACAGCCTTGCCTTAGGATATGGATTCCTTGGTAGAGCTGAAGGGTTAGGTTCTCACTGGTCCTTCTGAAGACTCATACATCAGAGTGTCTGATGTCTTTGGAGAAGAAGCAGGGATTCATCAAGGAGTGAGCTTGGATGACTTAACTGCAAACCTGCAGGATGGAGGTTGTTTACTCCAACTTGGTTCCACAATCAAGTCTATGAGAACATTGAACTCAGTTCTGTGAAGGGAGGAAGTTCCTTCAAGTGGCAGAAGAAGGAGCTGAATTCAACAGCTAGATGTCAAAACACAATGTTGTGACATTTGGTTCAACATCAGATTCTTAGTTGGTGAGGTGGCACATCAACTTGAGATAGAAAGGTCTACAGGGTTGTAGATTGGATACTTCAAAAAGCTTGAAGTTCTAGTCTCACTTGGAAGGTCAGAATATCTTTGGGAGAAGTCTGATAAACTTGGGGAGGTCAAAAAGCAGCTTTTGACCTTTTCATATGAGGATTCATGAAGGAGGTAATCAACCAGTGGCAATTGGGTTACCTCAGAAGTGAGTTCGAAGAATCAAGATAATCAACATATGGCAGCTGATTATTCTTGAGGAAAGTCTGAGACAAATTACTCTTGAGTAGAAAAGTAGTAAGTTGAAGACTAAAGGAGGTGCTTTCTATTCATCCCTTGGAGCTTGTGGTAGGAGTTCTGAGCCATCTATGGAAGATTATCTCTTGTAATGGGATGAAAATGTATATGTCCCAAGTTAGGTCTGGGGTCATCTTAATCAAGCTGATGACTCAGTGATATATGAAGACTATCAGATGGTGCTCCTCGTTGTGAAGGATGTCCCAGCTGATGTTGGAACATCTTGTGAAGTGGTCTTCTGTTCTGATTAGAAGAGAGATTGACACAGAGTGTGAATGTGTTCAGCTAAGAGGGTTGAACAGAGGGTGTGCTCTTGAAGACATGAAGATGCGTCTTATGTTTTCCATTCATCAAGTGGTCTGGATTCTCTTTGAATCAGGAAGTATGTGAAGTTCCAACTTTGGGGTGTTGGATATGCTCATGAGTGATCTCCAAGCTTCAAGAGGAGAGTAGGGCATCCATGACTGGGGGAGTTCTGTCCTTGAAGCTGCAAGTAATCATCAAGCTTGTGGTCTATGTGTACTCATATAACCAGGTATGGCACCTTGCCAGTTATCAGGATGATGTGTCAAGGCTGAGTAAGCTGAAGAATGTCTGACCGAATGTCATGACATTGCCCTGGACAATGCTGCTAATTCCTTCTAAAACTTAAAGTCAGTAGGAATTATGAAGGTGATGTGTCAAATTCTGGTAAATCAGAATAAGCCAGATGGCTACAGCTGTGTGGAACAGGGGGAGTAACCATCTGCTGAAGTGTGGGAATTTGACTGTATCAGTGCCAGATGTCAAGTCTCTTCTAGAGGTATGACAGGAACCTTGGAAAATGTTGAATACTAGCAGAATGCAGGAAATGTTGAGACATCGCGTGCAACGTGTCTGACTGCATATATGGAATAGTCTCCATGCACTGGAACGGCTGTTTTGGAAAAGAAACAGTCAAGAGCTATAAAAGGTATTCAAAGATAATCTGAGATTTTGTTGGTGATTCTCTGACTGTTTCTCAGCAAAAATAAATGCATCTTGACCAAGCATTTATTTCTTCCTGAAATTCCAAGGCACGGGCTGGACTATTTAAAGGATGCACTAGCCCTCTTCCTCTCACAAGAAAAACACTCCATTATCAGATTCATGGGGTATGTTAAGGTTTGGGCAAGCTGCGCCTGGATCTGGTTTTGTGAAGGGTGCCTTTACAAATGTTTAGCTAAAAAGGGGGAGAGAAATATAATTAATATAATCCTGGGGTTGAGAATGTACCAGAAGCAAGCCAACTGTGGATGTGGCAGCAAACAGAAGTTGGCATCAGGCACAAAATCCACCAACTGGGGTTACCACTTGTGTCTTGTGATCTGAGTTAAGAAGACAGTTGTGCCTTGTGATCTGAGTTACATTGTCTATGTACTCAGCATTACATATTCGTCTGGAAGCTCTCCGGTTGAGGGGAAGGGTTCTGGTACAACTGAGTCGTGTCCCTCTTCTTCCCCATGTACACCAACTTTGGTGTTTGTGGTGGTGGAGCCAATGACGGAGATGAAGAGCATTCCCAGATTGGAATGTTTTGTCCAGTGTACTGTTTATTTGTTTTAGCTAAAATTTGCCAAAGGGGGAGATTGTTGATTCCTTAGGATTGGCATTAATTTTAGAAAACAAATAATGTAATCATCTATGTTGTTTTAATATGTTGGGTTGAAGAAATTCAACATCTGGACCAACATGTCATGTACGATGTCACGACATCAGGTCTGTGACATCGCACATGTGTAGAAAACTGAATTAATTAATTCAGTATATATTCTGGGATCAGCAAGGATATCTGGTGAATATCCTAACTCCCTTGTGGAGGTCTTGAAGACTCAATCAGAAGATATATAGGCTCAAAATATGGAGATATATATGGAGAGATTCTAGGATTGAAGACCTTGTTTGTAGCAGAATTTTTCTGCTGAAGTTGTAACAGCAAAGAACAAGTCTGCTGCGATTTCTGAAGGCCCAAATCCAGTTGGGTGATTAGGTTATAAATAGCTGATTGTAACCTAGTTTTTGTAAGCCTCTTAGAATGAAAATTTAGGGGTGTGTGTGAGGTAAACCTCCCAATCTGTGGGAAGGTTACCATATGTTTCTCAGTGGTAAAAGCTGAGAGGTTTGTAACTCAAAGCCTGTAGGCAAGAGTGATTTTGTTCTTGAATGAAGCTGTGAAGCAAGTTCAAGGTGTGTTAACATTACATTGTATTTGTAGTGATAGGAATGGAAACTGGAGGTTTCTATCTAGGAGTTCCTAGGTATAGATTGCATTGGGTAGGGATTAAGTGAGGAGTTGTAAACGGGTGAGTTTAACTCTGAATTGATACTACTAATAGTGGATCTTCTTCCTGGCTTGGTAGCCCCCAGATGTAGGTCATGTTGGACTGAACTGGGTTAACAATTTCCTGTGTTTGTTTTCCTTCTGCATGTGTTTTTATTACTGTCATAACTCAGTAGGTATTCCAGTCAGCTTATCAAGATGATAACAGACCTGGCATATAGCCTTCTGTTTGAATGTCAATCAGAATGTTGTAACATTCATCATGGACAGTAGATACTGAATGATAAGCAGGTTAATTTCAGTTCAGTATTTATTTAAGTTTGTTCTTTTCAAGGATAACAGACCTGGCTGAAGGATCAATGTGAAACTGTCAAATTGGATGTTTTGACAGTTGATACTGAAGGTTGATACTGAAGTAGAGACTAGTTAGTCTTTTACAGTACTGCAAACTTAGCACAGTACAGTTCCAGGAACATAACAGAATCAGCATATGTTCTGGATGTCGGACTGAATGTTGTGACATTCATTCCCAACAGCAGGAGCTAAAGTGTAGGATGATTGGTTTTTCTGGGTCAGTATTTTTCTCAGGCTATTCTTCAGGGATTCAACAGCTTAGAGAAAAACCAGGAAACCATCTACTAACCTACAATTAATGAACCTAACAAGTGGCCTAGTTGTTAGCAATCTAATAAGTGAAAATTAGATTAACGTGTTCAACCTTTAATTCAGGAAATACAAGTAAAATACAAACACACTGGAACAATGTAACTGCTGATCAACAGTAAGACATCAGGCTGATAACTGTGGAAGAAAACAACAGAAGTGAATGTTAGGATTGATTTCTGTGGAATCCGTATTCCTGATGCACAGCACCAGGTGTTCATACATTCTAGGGTGACATAGAATGAGATGTCGTGACATCTGTGAACGTGTGCATATCAGTACAGTGATTAATAACTATCTTGCTGTATTAGTTACAATGTTAGATCAGATGTCATGACTTGGAGTAGAACATCTGAATTCTGACTACACCAGAATTTCACTATTTCTATTTTTACTTTCATCATTTAAAAAAATCAAAATTATTCTTACTTATATCAACCAAAATTATTTTATAATTTATGGGCTTTTAAAAAATGTTACTCTTATAAATAAATTTTATTAAGTAAAACGTGAATTACTAAATAAATACTATTTATAAATAATGAATAAATGGAACATGACTCACTAAATTATAAAAAATAGTTATTATAATTTAATGAACTTTAACAAATAAAATTAATTTAAAATTTTAATTATACAATTAAAATTCAAATCTATTTTTATTTATCATTAAATTAAAACTATTTTATTTATATATATATATAATTTATTTATATCATACAGATAATCAAAATTATTATTATTTTTTATATCTGTATCACATAATAAATAAATTAAAATTTATAATTTATATGAGAATGTATGCTAATGAATGAATGCAAATGTGAAATGAATGTCATGCATGAATCAATTTATCATAAAAATTAACAGGCAAATTTTGGGGTATCACAAATATTAATTAATTAAATAAATAATAACTAATATGATTAATTAGTTTTTACTCACAACACCACCTTTTCTATACTTTTACTCACACCTTCCCCAACGCATCAAAACACCAATAAACACAACACAACACATCAAAACACCAATAAACACAACACATCAACAACTATCACATTATTAAATTACGAAAAATAATTTACATAAAATCAGGGTGTTATAACTCTCCCCTCCTTAGAAAATTTCGGTCTTAAAAAATCACCTGATGCGAACAACTCTAGATATGACTCTCCCATTCTACATTCCAACTCCTAAGTCATACTTCCTCCGACAACGTCTCCCCACACTTCCTTCACAAGAGCAATCTCTTTGTCTCTCAACTGTTTCAGTTCTTGATCATCAATCCTTATAGGCAGAGGCCCAATTGTAAGGTTATCCCTCACCTGAACATCGTCCATCGGAATCACATGCGACGGATCCAGAACATACTTTCGAAGTTGTGAAACATGGAACATATCATGTATATTTGACAAATTCGGTGGCAACGCCACTCTATAAGTAATAGGTCCAACTCGCCCGGATATATGATATAGACCAATAAATTGAGGAGTAAGCTTCCTCGACTTCAAAGCACGTCCTACACCGGTCACCAGAGTGACTCTCAAAAATACATGATCTCCCTCTTGAAACTCAAGATCCTTTCTCCTCTTATCATGGTAATTTTTCTGCCTACTCTGCGAAGCTTTCATTTTCTCTCAAATCAACTTCACCTTCTCAGTATTATGTTGGACAATCTCAGGTCCAAGCACTACACTCTCACCAGATTCATGCTAACACAAAGGTGTCATGTACCTTCGACCATACAAGGCTTCAAAAGGTGTCATTCCAATACTAGAATGGAAACAGTTATTATACGTGAACTCAATCAACTACAAATGGCCATCCTAAGCACCTCATTGCTCAAGAACACAGGCTCTCAACAAGTCCTCTAATGACTTAATGATCCTCTATGTCTGACCATCGGTCTGTGGATGATAAGATGAACTTAACCTCTGGTTCGAACCCAAAGCTTCCTGCAAACTCTCCCAAAATCTGGAAGTGAACCTCAGATCTCTATCCGACACAATACTCAACAGAACTCCATGCAACTTCATAATCACATGGATATATATATATTTGTCGACTTCTGCATAGAAAAACTGATGTTAATCGGAACAAAATAGGCCGACTTTGTTAGTCTATCAACAATTACCCAAATGACATCATGCCCTCTCGGAGTATTCGGCAACCCCGTCACAAAATCCATAAAAATGCTATCCCATTTCCATTATGGAATATCCAATGATTGCATCAATCCTGCAAGCTTCTGATGTTCAAACTTTGACTTGTGACAAGCTAGACATGGATAAACAAATTGAGCCACATCTCTCTTAAATCTACACCAACAAAAGATCTACTTCAGATCCCGATACATCTTAGTAGGTCCTAGATGAATACTCAAGCTTCTCTGATGACTTTCTTCTAAAATCATCTTTTTTAACTCATCTTCGTTAAGAATTCAAATTATGTTTCTAAACCTTAACACACCTTGTTCGTCCACTTTGAAATCATTACTTTCAGTCTGATTACTTCCAACCATCAAGTCCACCAACTTCACATCCAATGTTTGACTCTCTTTAATGTTATTAAGAAAATCATTGTTGATCTTCAGCATACCCAACATCACACTTTGTGGTGTCAGCTCGCATACCAAACTCGTGTCTCTGAATTGTTCAATCATTTCCAATTCTATAACCATCATAGCAGACATATGCAAAGACTTCCAACTTAAAGCATCAGCCACAACATTCACCTTACCAGGATGATAACTCAAGCCAAAGTCATAATCCTTTAGGAATTCCAACCATATGAGCTATCTCATATTCAATTCCTTCTGATCAAACAAGTATTTCAAACTCTAATGATTGCTAAACACTTCAAATCTGGAATCATAAAGATAATGCCTCCAAATTTTCAACACGAACACCACCGCAGTCAACTCTAAATCATGAGTAGGATAGTTTCTCTCATGAATCCTCAACTTTCGTGAAGAATAAGCCATAACCTTGCCATTTTGCGTTAGCACACTGCCTAAACCCATCAACGACACATCGTAATACACCACAAACGGTCCATTCAGTCCAGGTAAAATCAAAACTAGAGTTTTAGTCAACATTTTCTTCAACTCTATGAAACTGTTCTCATAAGGAACGTCCCAAACAAACAGCTTACCTTTACAGTTCAACTGAATTAACGGAAGTGCCAACTTGGAAAATTCTTTAATAAACACACGGTAATAACCAGCCAAGCCCAAAAAGCTTCTAATCTCTGTCACCAACTCCAGAGCCTCCCATTGTAGAACTTCATCTACCTTAGATGGATCCACATCAATACCACCACCTGAAATAACATGACCAAGAAAGATAACCTCTTTCAACTAGAATTCACACTTCAACAACTTAGCATAAACCTCTTCTCCTTCAACACTTGCAATACAACTCGCAAACGCTCAACATGTTCTTCTTCTGATTTATAATAGATTAGAATGTCATCAATAAATACCACAATAAAATGATCCAAGTAAGTATGAAAGATACGATTCATGTACTCCATAAATACTCCAAGTGCATTAGAAACACCAAACGACATCACCAAATACTCATAGCGTCCATACCGAGTTCTAAACACCGTCTTCTGTACATATTCATCCTCCACTCTGATCTGGTGGTAACCTGACCTCAAATCAATTTTGCTAAACATACATGCACCAATTAACCGATCCATCAAGTCATCTATTCTCGGAAGTGAATACTTGTTCTTAATCGTCACTTTATTCAATTGTCAATAATCCACACACAACCTCATGCTACCGTCTTGCTTATTTACTAACAACACTAGAGCTCCCCAAGGCGACACACTTGGTCTCACAAATCTCTTATCTACCAAATATTCTAATTGTTTCTTCAACTCTGCTAACTCCGATGCAAACATCCTGTATGGTGCCATAGAAACAGGTCTGGTACCAGGGACAAGATTAATAGAAGATTCCACCTCTCTCTCTCTAGCGGTACATCTGAAATATCATTCGGAAACACCTCTGGAAAATCCTGCACTACTTACAATTCATCAATCACCGCCAGACTCTTAGTAGATAACGCCATAAATAGCGCAAACACCTGAGCTTCCTCTTCCAAAAGCTCCTTCAACTCTCTAGTAGACAAGAAACCAACTTCTTCCTCTTCACCGGGAGTAAGAAATCGCACCGACTTGTTATAACAATTGAAGTAAACATGATTGAACTCCAACTAGTTCATCCCCAAGATAACATCAAGATTCTCCAATGGCAAGCAAATAAGATCAACGCTAAAATCTTTATCAAAGATCAACAGAGGATAACTCAAACAAACTGAAGTAGTAGTCACCGAACCCTTAGCAGGAGTTTCGGTAACCATTTCTCCACTCATAAAAGACACAACAAGGCCTAGCCTTTTCACACAGTCAACAAAAATAAAATAATGAGTAGCACCAGTATCAATAATAGCAATTAAAGACGTATTATTAATATAGCATATACCTTTGATCAATCTATCATCACTGGAAGTCTGAGTCCCCGTCAGAGCGAACAACTTTCCTCTAGTTAAAGCTTGCTTAGGCTTTGGGCAATGAGTGTTGATATGTCCTGGTTCATCACAATTGTAGCAAGTCAACATATTATCTTTGCAACCAGCCACCAGTTGTTCTGACTTCCCACACCTTTAATACTTCTTCACATCACCCTCGCATTCAATGACATGATGACCCAAGTCACCGCACCTATAGCACTTAAGAGGAGTAGGAGCACCTCCCCCACTTGGCCTCTTACCATTAGCATCTCTATGTTTACCTTTATCAGCTGGAGCATTATATGGCTTCCCATAATTCAGATTTTGCTTTCCTCTCCTCTCGCTCAGCCCCTTGTAGTGAGTCGGTCGAGCCTTACTATCATCCTTATAAATTCTAGAGTTGTTCACCGACTCTAGAAACCTCCTGATTTGTTGGTATCCAATCTCCTGCTTAATTTCAGGATGCAAACCATTCTCGAATTTGATACACTTTGAGAACTTAATTGTCGCCTCGCTGTAATGAGGATATAACTTAGCAAGTTCCACAAATCTGGAAGCATACTCGGTAACCAACAAGTTACCTTGCATCAGCTCCAGAAACTCAATCTCTTTCTTCCCACGAACATCCTCAGGAAAGTACTTTGTCATAAATTCCCTACTGAACACAACCCAAGTTACAACTTCAGATGCAACATCCAACACCTGACGAGTGTTGATCCACCAGTCACCAACTTCCTAAGCTAGCATATGCGTACCGAACCACACCTTCTGTGCTTCAGAGCAATATATCACTCTAAAAATCCTCTAAATCTCCCTGAGCCAAGTCTAAGCTCCATCAGGATCGTACCTACCCAACAAAGTAGACGATTTGTTCCTCTAGAACTTCCCAAAATGTCAGAACTCGTCATTCCCATCAGCATTCGGCTGATTCTGCACAGCCTGAGCAATAACCTATAAAGCAACAACAATAGCTACATCGTTTCTTCCATCCATTTTATGTTTCACACCACCACCAACAACAATGGTTAAAGAGACAACATCGACAATATTCAACCGTCACACCACACTGACTCAACAACTTGGTCGACACTAACATAACATATCATATACAATCAAAGAAAACGCCGACACTAAAATAAAACGGAACACTTCATCTTCCACTAACATCTGAGCTCCTACTGCAGGTTATCTGCATGTTACCCATGTGGAGGCAACATTCAAACAAAATGGGTAAGATATCATAATTATATAAAGGAAAGCATGATAATAAGTAAGCATCAGATTATCACATGCACATCACCCATTCCACAACACAATTCCACATAAATCCCTATAGCAGTTATTCATAACATAATAGAAACATAACAACCATCCAACATAATAACAACATCGTCAATCATCCACACAATAACAAATGCAACCAACGTATAATGCAATGAGACTCAACAACTCGACTCAATGCATGTGGTACCAATACGTGAACACTCAGGTTCACAACTTCGATACTCACCTCTTAGGATCAAAGTCATCAATTTGTTACCATCACCTCCGATAACTTCTCACTAATCCATCACCTTTGGAATCAGCTTCCGGCTTAATCCATACAATGGGATTTGAGACTCACCAACAACTGACCATTTGTCCAACAACATGAATGCATGTGACATATAATACATGCAACAACAACATCATGCACAATGACTCACCTCCAAAGTCAATGTACACCGCCAATACTGGACATCACGTATCCAACACATGTTATACAACTCAACAACATCAATATATAACATAACAAACAACAAAAATGCATTTAAGGTTATGTCACACCACCCCATAAACATTTCAATTCATATCAATGCCATCACATAGAAAATATTCATTTTCAGGTACTGAAACCAATTTTAAATGATAGTACACACTCTCAGCTTTCCGACGCTTCAAACGTCACTCGAATCAGACACTCGAAACATAAGTTATGATTTTTTAAAGTTTTTAAGAAATTGCTCCCAATGTAACCGATTACCCCAAAACTAGTAATCGGTTACACCACAACCAGTGGCGCAACCCACATTGTCACACACACGGTAAACGGTTACCAAAAGAATTGGTAACCGGTTACACCCCTCATTGTGTGGCTTATGTTTCACAAGGTAAGTGGTTATCCAAAAACCCGTAACCGGTCACACCTCTCAAAATTTGCCCAGAAACGTATTTGTAAGCAGTGTGATCGGTTGCTCCAATTCTGGTAACCGATTACACTGTCGCAAAAGCACTTTTCTTTAACTTTTTCAAAATGAAAATTACTTGAAACCCATCCCAAAACCCCATTTTTCTTACAAAATATTTGTACTATATTTTAAGACGAAAAAAACACTATTTCAATGTTCAAACCCCAACTTATTTTCACCGAAAACAATCACAACTGAGTTTCGACTCTGACTCGAATCAACATCAACCATACAACATTTACAACAAGCAATTCAATCAATTTTATGATTCTAACAATAGTAATTCACCATTCTAACATCAGTTACAACATCATCATACACACAATTCAACAACTGGCAAATATTACAAGGATCATGAACATAGAGAAGAAAAACACAAAACCTACATGGGATAATCTACCTACCATCGTTAACCCTTAGATAATCAGAACCCCGCCCTTACCTTAGATTTCCTAGCAATAACTTCCTTGACCTTCAACAATGGTGATTCTCCCCTTGAGCCATATTCTCTTCTTCTCTTTTTCTTTGTTTCTCGTCGTTTCTCCCAAAAGTTAGGTTACTGAGTTTCTATCCCAAATCCCCTTTTCTATTTTTTTAAATTATATATCATATTATTTTATTAAATTATTATATTATCACTATTTTCTTAATAATAATAATAATAATAATAATAATAATTCACTCAAATTAAATAATTACATTATTATTCTTATAATATTAATTAAATAAATAAATAATACCTAATATGGTTAATTAATTTTACTCACCACACTATCATTTCTATAGTTTTGATCACACCTTTCCCAACACCTTAATTTCTAAGACAACTACCTCACACCAAGGGTACACAACACATCAAAATATCAATCAACACAACACAACCACAACTATCACATAATTAAATTAAGAAAAATAATTTAAATAAAATCGAGGCGTTAAAGAGATGTCTAAGTCTATAGTTTCATATCCATTCGTCCCTGCTAGCTGCAGTTGCACGGAACTTGTGCTCCATCATATTAAGTTAAATCCTAAAGGTTCTATTCTGAGACATGAGAGCATTCAAGATTGACTTTCCACTTGAGTCAAGAACTCTCATCATCATGTCTTCAATCGACACTTTGTAATTCTTTTCGACCATCTTTCATATGCTGAGCAAATTATTTTTCATGCCTAGTATATACAATACATTCTAAATTACCTATCTTTTTCCATCTTTCCTCATAATCAAAACATCATAAATACCTTCAGCTGCTAGAGTATTTTCATTTTCAAATTTGACCATGTTCTTCATCGAGGGTTTTATGTTGACAAAATAACTTTTCCAACAAATCATGTGTGATGAGCATCCTGAGTCCAAGTCCATTAGTCTTTGACTCTATTCATCTCTTGTTGTTACCATAAACAACATCTCTTCTTCTTCTTTGTTTGCCAGCTTTGCATCAATTTCTTGATTCTTTTATTTTTCAGGACAATCACTAGAGTAGTGACCATACTTATGACAATTGAAACACTTAAGGTGACTTTTGTCAAGTTTTCGTCCATATCATCTTCCTCTACTTGCAACACCACCTATGTGTTTGCTTTGGTATGATGGTCTTCTTTTATTCGACGAATTTCCTTCTTGCTGGTTTCCTATTCCAGTCGAATTTTTGTAGCCTCCTCTACCTTTATTCTCGAACCACTTCCATTTGCCTTTCTTTTATCTTGCTGATTGCACCTGCAAAGCCACAACACTCTTTGACTTGCTTGTAGTTCTTTCAACCATTATTTGTTCATGAGATTCAAGCGTCCCTGCAAGGTCTTCCTTCTTTAACGTTGACAAGTCTTTCGATTCTTCTATTGCTACTACCACATGATCGAATATTGGGACAATAACCTCAATATCTTTGCGACAATTGATCTTGATGTCAACACTTTTCCACATATCTTGATTTGATTCACTAGTTTCGTAACCCTAGTAAAAAGATCAGTTATGCTTTCACTTTCATCCATCTGAAGAAACTCATATGTTCTTTTGTGAGTTTGTAATCTTACCTCTTTCACCTTCTCAACGTCTCCAAACGATTTCTCCAAGATTTCCCATGCTTCTTTCGCTGATTCTACATCATTGACCTTTTCGAAATTATTTGGATCAACACATTGATAAATCATAAGGAGAGCTTTATAATATTTCTTCTTCAATTCTTTGCCATTGCCATTACAGTCACCTTCATCTTCTCCCCATCCTTCATAATATTTATGGCTCTGAAATATTTTTCAATAGAAAGGATCCGCCAATATGCTTCTTCTACTCCGTAAAATCAAAAGTTCAGCCCCATTTAACAAGAATGAGATTGAAATGAAAGCCCCATGTTAGAGTGCTAAAGCTAGAGCCCCGACAAACTATGAAAAATGCAGTAAATTTCTAAACTAAGAAACTAGAAGATAGAAAAAGATAAAATACAATATTCAATTGATTTGATTAATTTCCAAATATCTCAATGAGAGTATATATTGAGAGAGCTAATAATGGATAATAGAGTAAAAGACCTAAAAGTTAAAAAGCCCAACTAGCCAATAAAAGTTCAACTAAGATAGATTCAACTTCTAACTTAAATATTTAAACTGTCTAAAATTAACTCCATGATCCTATCATTTGTTGTGTGACATTTATATGACATTCGTTCGACACATATTGAAAAAGTCAAGCAAGTGTGGGAAAAGTCAAATAAATGTTTCTAAAAAATAATATTTTTTATTTCAACACTCTTTAAACCGGTGTTCGACATCCGTATGACACTCATATAATATGTGCGAAACAATTCAGATAAGTGTTTTAAAAGAATTTTTTTTCTTCAACACACCCTATATATTTTTTTAGATGAATCTCACGTACATTTAAAAAAATTAAACATATATTAAAGCAAGTTATCAATAGAAATTTAAAGATATTAATTTTAATTAGAATATTTATAACTCTTTTAATAATATATAAATTAATGTAAATGAATGAAGTTCAAATACAATCACATAGGCAATGGTGCCAGGGTATTAAAGAGATCTATAACAACAGCTTATCATAAATATGTAGCTAAAAGACATGTATACTGACATATCCATGTAACTAAAACCCTCGGTTAGTATATGTCAATTTCTTTATAATATGGTATTAAAGAGATCTATAACAACAGCTTATCATAAATATGTAGCTAAAAGACATGTATACTGACATATCCATGTAACTAAAACCCTCGGTTAGTATATGTCAATTTCTTTATAATATGATATTATCAGTGTCAAAGTGTCCGTGTTAAAGTCCATGTTTTATGGTCTATATTTAACCGTAATTTAAACTTATATATGCGAGACTATTATAAAACCGTTCTCCACCGAATTGGACCGAATTTATTGGAACTTTTTCCAAATAAAAACTTAGTTATTAATATTTAAACATCATTTCAATGTTTAGATTTAATATTGGACAACTATAAAAAAAAATTAGACCATTTTCTCTAGTGAAAGCCACCCGTGAAGCATTTAGAAGCAGTCATCGCTAACAACATGTTTGGTCCAGTGTGGTCCAAAGTGTGGATTTGGATTATGGTGCTATCGGGAAACGTTGATTTCTCCAAACATATAGTAATTAGTAGAGCAATTGTCGTAGCTGCAAGATGATAGACTGTAGCCTATAAATAGGAGTTAGTTAGGGGGGCAACAAGGGATATCACGATTCATTTTAATATAAGAAAATGGTTTTTTGGATAATTCTCTCTCTTTTATATATATATATATATATATATATATATATATATATATATATATATATATATATATATATATATATATATATATATATATATGAAAAAACAAGTAGACTTTGTCTGAGAGATTAATAACTTGTGATTTATAACTCTAATCTTTAAAAAAAAGAAAAATAAATATTGAAAAAATCGTAGTAGCAAAAGTAATAACAGTATATATCGAATAAATCACAAATAAAAAGACAAATAAATAAAACAAAACAGGAACCCCACACAAGCAACCACCACCAAAATGGCCAAAAACAATTCATAAACAAAAGATGGAAAACACACATCCCACACCCATAACGATCACAATGCTTCATTTCAACCAAAAGCAAACAAGATAACAAGATCGGTGATCTGCATAACATAGTTTACAAATAAATTATTAAAAATGTAATTTAAGAAAACTGACACTTAAGTTGTATCAAAAGATTTTTAATTAAATTAGTAAAGTTATTTATAAAGAAGGTTTTTGAGTTTGAACAGTTTTTTTGTTGTTGAGAATTTCGACTGAAAATATGTATGAGTAAAAATCAATCGATCCTCTAAATCAATAATTCTAACCTATTAGTTTTACGATTCAATTTTTAGTTTCAATCATATTTATGTTTTATTATATGTACGATATGTCTTTTCTGGTGAAGTACGAGCATAATATTGATCGTCATTTATGGTTTAATAAGGTAACTAAATGATAGTTAGGTTATATTGAATAATATTTAATTTATAATTTTGTGATTTGTAATATGTATACTTTTAATTGTTTTTAGAGAGAGAAGTCCGAAGAAAGAGCC
Organism: Lathyrus oleraceus; assembly: GCF_024323335.1. Lineage (NCBI taxonomy): Eukaryota > Viridiplantae > Streptophyta > Magnoliopsida > Fabales > Fabaceae > Lathyrus > Lathyrus oleraceus. The sequence goes on along the minus strand of NC_066584.1, from coordinate 103,322,329 downwards.
GAAGGTTGTTGGATATGGTCTCAACCTTATTGTCTCCCACCAAAGATGGAGAGTTTGATGACTCGGTTTGGTATATCTTCACTTCAGAGAACCAGTTTGACGAAGATAGACACAAACATGTTATCAACATTTGTAGAAAGATGGCATCTAGAGACATCTCCGTTTCACATGCCATTTGGTGAGATAACTACCACACCGGTCATTGTCTCTTCTGCTTCACTTGTCCATCAACGGTGTGTTTTGGATGTCATTGAAGAAGTTGATGTTGAAATTGGTGTTGATTAATTAGGAGTGTCATATAGTGAGGAAACACCACATGTCTGTAGCTGCAAGGGTGCTTACTATAAGATGGAGTGGATGCACAAGTTATTCACACGTCAATGAACTGCTGGTAGATGAGACTGTGCGACCAGGGCCTATATGTTGATATTGGTGGGCTCCATTATTTTTGTCAACGTGACTTTTACACTTGTCGATGCATGATATCTATTACTATTCAAGAACTTGAAGGGATGCGGGAGATATAGTTAGGGAGTTGTTGCGTTGGTCACCCTTTAGAGATATCTATGAGATACTTTCATGTTCACTTGCAAGCATCTCAGTTGATATCCTACTATGCTAAAAGTATTATTTTAATTTAGTTTATTTATTTTTATTTATTAAATTTTTTACTAATAATATTTATTTTGTAACAATGTTGGATTCATGAGTATTTTTCCACTCTTGGAAAAAGAGGGGAGAATTGGAAACAAGTTTATTGTTGTAGACTTCCCCGGGCTATGATACAGTCATGAAAGCAAGGAGTCCTGAAGGTAGATGAGTTGCAACCATTTTTGGACGATCTGACACCTACAGACGTCATATGGTGCCCTTTCGAGGATCACAGAGTATGGTGCCAATTTGATGATATATGCATGTACATAGGGTTTCTGAAGTGGAGTGACGCGGTTGTTCCATACTTTCCTGAGATATGTATATGTTTGTTTGGATACAAGCAGTATGTTCCACCTCCATCTCTACCTACAAATTATATGATGGAAGGTATTGATATTGAGTAGATTTGGTTGCCATCATAGCGTCCTCGTTGTGTTCCATTCGACAAATGTGGTTACTAATCCATATGAGATAGACGTTGGAAACTTGGAATGGTATTATCGTGTTTCACATTCTTGGTTGGTATTGCCCCGTCAGGATGCGCCAAGAGAGGTGTCATTTCCCATTTATGAAGCAGGGCCATCTGATCCAAATTGGGATCGTGTTTCTACCTTGCTTCATTGTTACCTCCAACGAGTTGGGGCTGAGGAGGATGACCCACAATTTGCTGATTTATTTGAGGCATTGCATATTTCTTGTAGTAGTTAATCTATGTTTATATTTTATACTTATGTATTAACTTCATCCTTGTGTTTTAATTTGTCATAACTTTTAATAACTTCAAACATACGATAGGTTCACATGATTATGCTAGGTAGTTCGTTTCATTCTCTGATTACATATAATTATGCTAGGCTAACACAATATGGTAATATAAGTGTAAGTTGTTGTCAATGTTGTAGACGCCCTGTAAACCCTAAGATCCAATATGTTGCTGCTGAGGAATGATGCTTCTTCCAATCCGATGTGACTGGCGGCAACAGAAACCCCTCTTTCATGTTTACCTGAATAGAAAAATCACACAAACATTAATAAACATTTGAACATTTGAACATAAATAAACATTCATATATTTAAAAAAGTTAAATAAGTACCTGAACTCAATTATTTTGGTTTACAAAACCAATACAATAAGTGGAGACATTTGGTAAACGCGAACTTGTCATAAGAAAGAAAGTCAAGCACGAATTAAGTATGAGATGGTTGAGATTTCCTCTTTTAAGATTGAGATACTTGAGCAACATACTCATGATGTGAAAGGTCCCTATAAACATCATATCCCATAGGTTTCTTCCTTTTCTTCTTAACTACTCCTTTGGTTTTTAATTTCTCATGTGGTGGACACATTGAAGTCGTTGTGGGGTAAGCAAGCTTACAAACCCTGCTTTTTAATTCTCTTTTTCAGACAACATCTAGTGACTTAAACATTTTCCATAATTCATCTATTACATTACTCATATCCACCTCTACATATCATTGACTTAAACCTTTTGCATGCCACTCACCACATATTGCTTACAACTTGAACCAACATTTTTGTTGATGTGAAATCTACATAGAAAATTAATCGTCATTGGAAACACAACTACAATTGATTTCATCAAAGCAACATACCTATCAGTCAAAATCACTTGTGGATACAAATCTTTTTCACAAACAATTGTTTCAGCTTATCCAACACCCAACAAAAAAAATTGTCTGCTCAGATTCCATATAAGCAAATGCAACACCAAATGTCAAATTGGTTAATGTCATGCCAACAATTTCAAGCAGAGGTTGTATATATTTGTTTGTCTTGTAAGTGTTGTCCATAACTAACATAATAAAAAAAATATTCAATAACTTAACTGAATATAGATAGGCCTAAAAAATATCTCTCACAACTTTCGAGTCATTTCTTTTTTTACTCCAGTAAACATAGTTTGTGTCTTCTATAAGTTTAAACAAATATTGTATCGCAATTCTAATACCTCTTGTCTCTTTTTGTAACATACTATTATGCTTATATATTTGTGTGATTCGAGTGACATTCTCTGGATCTCACTCTTGCATGGAACACAATATGTGTCTAGGTGGAACATGTTTCTTTGTCAAATCAATAACATGTTGTTTCTCATCTGTGTTTAACTTACCAACAAGGAATGACCTTATAATCTATCACGTAAACCATGATTTTGAAGTCCATATTTTACATGAATCTTCCATCCAGACCCATCTTTCGCGCGGAGTCAGCCTGATTTTGAATGGACATCCACATTTCTTGGTCGCACTTTGTGTTCCAATATACGTATCCTTGTATTTCTCACATTTATTACAACCAAATGTTATTTTGTTGCTTTTCCTCTCTTACATGTTTTGGTATCTAAACGAGTGATGATAACCGTCACTTTATTTATGATTTTAACCTCTTTAATCTACCTTATCACATTTTCCCGTGTATCAAATCTTTGTGTAGTTGAGAACGCATCAGAGGTGTCTACACATATTTGTTTTTTATCGCATATTTGTAGAGGAATTTGCATACCTGAAACGTAAAAATCAGTTAAAATATTTTTTTAAATGACAATCATATATTTTGATATAAGTGTTCTGATATACAAAAAATGAACACTGGAAGTCTTAACACAAAGAGTTCCAGTTGACAAAAAAATGCAAACTGGAATACTTCTGTCAAGTGTTCCGGTACAATAAAATTTAAAATTAAGTTCCAGAACTTTTTTTGCAAGTTCTCTAAACAGTTGAAAAATTACAAACCGAAACTCATTTTTTTAAGTTATCCGATACACAATTAATATGTATCGAAAGTACTTCTGTAAGTGTTCCAGTTCACATTTTAGGGATGTAATTTTTCAAAAATCTCAAGTGAATAGTAAAGAGTAAAATGGTAAATTAGTTTTAAAAAATACAAAGGTAAAGTTGATATTTTTCATAAAATATAGGGGTATCAGGATAAGTGTAGGGGTATGGACTGGAATTTTCTTTTAAAAGTATGATACAAATTTGAAATAATTGACTAAATTATAGAAACATATTAAAAATACTAAAATTAAATAAAAGAAATAAACTAAAACTTCATTATGACTTAGTTATGACTTAATTAAACTAAAACTTCATTAGGACTTAATTTTAGAAACATATTAAAAATACTAAAATTAAATTCATGAATCCTTCTAAATATCGAAATACAAGGCTATAAAAGATGTGGTAAAATACATTGATCAAATTTACATACACTTAAAACTTTGCCCTCCGGGAAAAGATCTAGCTCACGACTCAAAAAAAGAAAAATAATACAAAAATAAAATAAAGCATGCAATATGACAAGCAAATCTCCATCCCAAACTTTAGGTGATATCGAATTTATGAACAAATTCTTTGACAACAAAAATAAATAAGAGAAAAATTAGCCAAATAATACATCATAAGTGATAAGATCCTCACATGATAATAAAATTCTCTCAATATCAAGTGTTTATGTTATTTGTTTACCCTCAAAACACATAATCAAAGCTAGTACTACCATAAGATTGACAAGACTCTAATATCCACATTAGAAATACATGAACACAAAGATCAAAAGAATTTTATGCACGTTGTAACATGTCCAAGATAAGGGTGGGAAAATCCTAAGAGTGTTAGGCTAAAAATCTAGCAAGATAAGAAGAGATTTGAACAGAAAATGTAAAGGTTGAAGTCTGCAATTTATTGAATTTCAACTTATTTTTTACATTTATTTTATTTTATTTTTCACACTCTCTTTTTTATTTCTAATGAAAAGAGGTGGAAAAAATATAATTGTATTTGTGAAATATAATAAGAATTAATGAGAGTTAACTCACTTTTAGATAGCAAGAGACTATGTATAATGGGATTTAACGGAATGAGTGAATTCATCTCCAAACACTTAGGTTGGAGTATTCATTAATGATTCCTTGGGTAAGTTCAGAAAGAGATAAATGATTATCCCTGACTTTCTAATTAAGGCGTGGAAATAAGGGATGTAATACCCCACATTGAACATTCTAGAATATCAATATGAGGCATTATCGTAATTGGTACTGGTCATTAAAAGAACGTAGATGACATATGAAGTACAACGGGATACATCATGATATCAAGTACATCAAAATAAATGCATACAATAGAAGATAAGAAATAATCAGAGGACACTAAACATCCACTTGTTAGGTCTTTGTCACCTGATCATCTATAAAAATAAAATAAACATGGGGAGAGATAAAAATCCTTATGCAGTTCTTACTATATCCATAACTCCACTCTCTGTGGCCAGCTACATCACCTATAACACACTACCATTATTAATAAGAACTAATAATAATACCCAAGATACTCAACATCTCAAAAGAAAATTGAGACATAATTCATCCCATACACTCTAGAGACAATGACACGCTACTCCATACACCATACTAACCTACAGTTCTTAACAGTAACAATCCCCCACATTCGAGTCTAGGTACTTGTTGCTTAAAAATGTGTCACATGCAAGTATGCATGTATGTTTAAAAGTAGCAAGTGATAAAAAAGTAAATATATCGTACACACATGGAGTGGATGTTACTTAGATTGATTTTGCAAGAAACTATCTTTTGAATTTAAGCATGAGCAAGGATAAAAATAATATAACATTATCACAAGTTCAGTTTTCTTCTTAAACTAGATCTAAATAGTGTAAGATGAGAGTGATAGTATATAAAGAGAGTGTATGTTGAGCTATGATCCATTAATGTTATTGAAGCAAATATGTGTTTATGATGTGTAGTGTCGTGCCATGAAAGGTCAGAGTGATCTTGAAAATTATTTCTACAACATCAAAGCATGCATTATAAGGCAAGGGAACTCTGAGTCACATTTATGACCCTAAAATATGTCTATTTGGATAATAAAATCCCTTATAGTTATAGCTCATTATCTCTAAGTGAACTAATCAAGTGAATATCTCTATCCTACTCTTTTAAACTACTTTTATTATGAAATCCACTTGTTGTTGGATCTCTCGCAATAACACGTTGTTATCTTTTTCTAAATTGATCATTCAAAGAATCAGATTTGTACGCAAGTTATCACATGATAAAACAAAACACTAAATAACGCATCACTTAACCTAAAAACAACATAACATTAACTTTCCATTTCTCAACAAACGAAAGGTTTAGCTCATAATGAGCTGAGTACAAACTACAGACATGGTTCTCAAAGGATATATTCTTAAACAAATAATGAAAAATAAATGTAAACATAAAAGTAACTTGAAGACTTCTTGAGATGTATAATCAGCAAGAGAAGACTCCAGTCGCACCAGAGCTCAATAACGGTGTTGCGCCACGAAAAATACTTGAGTGCATCACACGCTTGAAGATACAACAAACTCGCCACCAAACTTTATTTATTCTAAATGAAATGGAAAATATCAAGAAAACACAAATGGGAAGAGAAGCGGGTAAGGAATTCGGTTATGCAAGGGGGAGGTATTAGCATCCCTCACATCCGTTGTACTCAACGGGAACCATTTTGTTTATTCTTTGCGCAAATGGGTTCTCTTTCATATGATGAGAGCTCTATGATTTCTTCAGTAACTCCACTAGATGTGCTTTCTACGGGAGTTGTCTCATATGCTTTTTACAATTCCTTAGTCGTCTCCTTCTTCTTCTTTTCACTTGTTGTCTCTTTTCTCATCTCCTTGCAGTTTTCCTTCTCAGACTCATGTTTCCCTACCTTGAATGATTTTCTCTTGCCCATTCTTTTTAAGTGTCTAACTCTATGTGCTTTGGTGTTAGTTCTACTTCTGCTTTTATAGTGGTTTGTTTCCAATATCCTCTATCATGAAGACTGTAATTGATCTTTTAGTATTGTGCCTATGAACCTCCTATTTCTTGGAATCTATGTTTGACCATCTTGAAAAATGTGGTTCGTGTGTTTAATTGTCCTTAGTCTATGCATCTATCTTTTTAAAATCTTTTTTATAATGACAAAGGTGAAGAAAATGCAAAGAGTATTTAAGAAGATAATAAAGCATCAGAACTTGAACAAAGTAGTTTTTGCCAAAATAGCTTTTGATTTATAAGCTCTATGTTGTTTTTATTTTGTTGTAATTTATTCTATTGAGCTTAAAAGACTAACTTTAATCTAACAAAGACAAGGATTTAAGGAAAAGATTACAAACCTTACCTTAATGAACTGTCAAGACTAAAGAAAGAGCTTACAAACCTCGACCTAAGGTCTGTCAAACTCAGAGGGAGCTTACAAACCTCAGAATCCGATGTTATACTTTGTTGATTAAAATTATAGGATTAAATTAACATAGATAAGGAGTTAAGAATAACTTACAAACCTTGTCTTAATGCACAATCATACTTAGGGGGAGCTTACAACCTCACCTTAATGGACTGTATAAATTAGGGGGAGCTTACAAACCTCAGTCTCTGATGTTAGACTGTGTTAATTAAATCATTAACTATTGTTCTTAAATACATTTATTTGTCATCATAAAAAAGGGGGATATTGTTAGAACAAGATTTGTTCAAGATCCTAAAAGGTTTTAATGATAACAAAGTATTTAAAGAAAAATAGGGTTTACTAATGGTTATTCTAGTGTGCAGGATCAAAACACATTAAACTTGATATAAATCAAGTTAATCACTTAGAATAACCATTAAAGTAACCAAAGATGTTCTGAATTTGAAGGATCATAACCAAGTTTCCAGTCTCTAATAAGTCTACTCAAGTCTTTCAGATGCTGAACCTAAGCTTACATTGAATACAAAGATCAACAAAGCTCTGAAGACTGGAAATGTTTAACCTAGTTGTCACTATCAAAAGGAATGACCCTGGAACTGTTGAGCATGCTTAATCAATACATATGAAGGATTTGCTTTAATGGTATTTGTCTACATCAAGTCATCAACTCTGCAAGTGTTATCTAGACTAGTTCTAATCAAGACTCTAATGAAGACAAGATCAGAACTATGAACCCTAGAATCTGAAGTCTCACTCCAATCAGGTTCTGAAGACATACTTCAACTTCTGATCAAGTTTTAACTAATTCTATAAAAAGCCTCTAAATCAAGAAGTTAAGTAAAAGGATAGCAACGACTCTGAACAAGCTTCAACAAACATCTACAAGAAGATTTCAAGTATGAAGTTATCCAAGGAAGATCATGTGACAATGGTACACTACTTTATGTCAAATATGGTGATAGTGATGTTGTCAGGATCTTCTCTCTCCAATTGTTCAGAACTTTGGGCTGCTACTCTCAACATATTTATGCTAGCTGAGTTTTTAGCTTACTCTATTATCCAATAGCTAAAGACCTTCAACGGATACTTGTACCATGATAGCTTCAACGACTATTTGTACCATGGTAGTTTCGATCTTCAACGGATCTATTCTTAGTATCTATTTAAAGAAGAAGATTGAAAACATTCAAGAGTGTTCTAAACTAGTGAAGTTCATGAAACAATCTCTCTGAGCTGAGCCTCTACCTCTCAAGATAATGAATGTGAGTTGAAAATTTCATTATTGTGTTCACATGGATGTGATACCAGTTCATTAAAATAAGTTAAGAGATACTGTGTTTTACGGAAAACACATATGATAGAAAGACACTTCAAAAACATATATAACCAGAAGGGTTAAGTGTGTGAGAGCAGGATGAAACGTATTCACATACATTATGAAGATAGAATATGTGAATATGTTCATCAGAATAGGAAGGCACAACAAGATGAATATTTGTGCAAGGAGAGAAGAAGAATGGTCACTTCCTTCTTACACACTCAGGAGAAAACCACTCACCTTTGCTCAAGAGTGTAAACCTTTGTGTATATGGTTATTCAAGAAGCACACACATGAACACAAGGGTATACTAGACTCCTATGGTTAAGAGAATATGAAGACTCTAGTCGATGCGCTTAGAGTAAGTCTCTTTCTGATTAGATTGAGCAAACAAGTCTTTTGTTGGGTGCTTGAGAACTAAAGTCCTAATCAGATTAGTTAGGCAAAGAAGTATCTTTCTATGCGATTGAGCAAAACTTCGTAACATGAGCCTAAGGTGGGAAAATCCTGAATGGGTAATTTAGGTAAGGAAGTCTCGAGCTGGATGCTTGAGCACTGAAGTCTCATGCTTGAAAGCAGAGCATGAAGTCTCGATTTGGACGATTGAGCAGGAAGTCCTGAACGAGTAGTTTAAGCAAGGAAGTCTCATGCTTGAGATCATGAGCAGAAGTCTCTTTCCGTGGGATCGAGCAGGAAGTCTTGAGCTGTTGACTTAAGCAATTATAATCAGTCTGAATATTAGTTAAAAGCTCTTGTGCTGCAAGGGGACTGGACTACTCTCACTTGTAGAGGAAAGAAGATATATCGCGTGTCTCTTTATTTACTTCTGCATTTATATTCCACTATGCAACAAACTCTGAAGTCAAACTCTGATTTGTTTTAAACCCATACTTGTATCAGAATCTAAGCTTGACACCTTAGGTTCTGAATTAAGGTTAAGAAAAAAAAAGTAAACTTTTCCTACTGATACTCACTCTATTATAAAACTCTTAACACGGTTCAAAATTTTATGGTTCAGAATCAATAGCGAAAAGAGTTTTGTAATTTGGGAATACACAATTCAACCCCCTTCTTGTGTATTTTTCTCACCTTCAGAATCAACATTTGTGATTGATTACTCCTTTTATTCTTCACTCTTAACTTTAGTGAATCAACCAACCTTAGTTGTAAGATAATTATGTTGCATAATTAGTAATGAAAGAAGAAGGGAAGATGGACCAGGGAAGAAAGAAAATTAGGGTTTCAACGAAAAGGGGAAGAAGAAGAATTCTGCAGAGTTTCTCTCTTTGCTTTCAAATTGAGATTTTATTCATATTTTTTCTATGAAACTGCATTACAATCAATGATATGGTACCTCCCTATTTATAGACTGAGATTGCTTGCACACTAAACAATCTCCAACTAACCAAACTAACTCAGTTAAAACAAACAAATAAAGCTAAATCAAAATTCTGCCAAAGACATACTTCTTCGATATTTCGACAACTCCTTGTTTCTGCTGAGCAACATGATTCGACACAAGGAATTGCATTCTCAAATATCATAGTCTATGTGGTAAGATTATCTAGATGCTAGGAACATAGAATTTTTTTAGGAATAGACATATTATTGTGTATAAGAAGCGTTGGTGTGTTAGAGAGCTTTTAGAGGGCTAAAGCTAGAGCCCTAACAAACTATGAAAATGCAGTAAACTTTTACACTAAGAAACTAAAAGATAGAAAAAGATAAAATAAAATATTCATTTGATTTGATTAATTTTCAAATATCTCAATGAGAGTACATATATAGAGCTAGTAATGGATAATATAGTAAAAGATCTAAAAATAAAAAACCCAAGTAAACAATAAAAGTCCAATTAAGATCAATTCAACTTCTAAATTAAATATTTAAATTGTCTAAAATTAACTCCATCATCGTATCATTATTTATCCCTTAAAAAATAACCTTGTCCTCAAGGTTGGAAAACCTTATTGCTGCAATAACTTTCCTAGATCCCCTTCTTGAACCAGAAAGACTTTGAAATTTGCACCTCGCCCAACAACCAAAATACTTGTATGTTTCCAACTTGTGACAGAAGCATATGTAATCAATAAAAGAAAACATGTACCATATGTATCATGTTTCACTTTAATGTAATATTTGAGAGATCTTTCTCCAATCTCTGCATCAACTTGTTTTTTATAATTTAGAAGTAGAAACCTTATGGGATGCATAGTAACAACATAGTCCCATGGGTGGTCATGACATAAATTTGAATTCGACAAAATGAGAACCACCAACTCATTTGTACCAAGTTTACTAATTTTTTGGAATCGATAGTAAGAGTGGGTCTTAATATACCTTTCTTCCTCCCTCAAGCATACCAGTGATCCATGGATCACAAAGAACTTGCTTGTGTCAAACCCACTATCTAACAACAATTTGATATAATCTAGTAGAGAAATGACACTATCATGGCTAAAGGTACTTTTCCATAAATAGATAAGTTGTTTCCATCTCCTGTATGCATAAAATGAAAGGAATTGTGAAATTTCATCTTCTTAAATAGGCCCTTCTGAAAATAAATAAACAAGTCTCTTTTGTTGCATATTGTCATTAGTGTTAACTATATCTAAATGCAATTCATCAGAATTTTCACAAGATGTAGGGAACACCAAGACAAATATGCTATAGAATGAGGCCAAAATCAATTGATTATTCAATAATTAACTATGATGAATATGATTAAGAACTTTCCAATATCTATGTTTCAATTCACCATGACCCGTTGGTAGCATTATTATTTTCTTAATCAATCTCAAATCCTTATATCTGCCAATCAGTACTGTACATGGGTTGGATCAACCCACAAAATCCTGTCAAATCCACTCGAAAAAATCTAAAAAAGTGGGTTGGATTGGGTTGGATTGGGTAATTGGGTGGATATGGGTTTGAAAACTAAAAAATCCATTAAAAAAATCGGATTTCAGGTAAAACCAAACTCAAACCCAAAAAACCCATTGATCCACTAATCAAAATTTTATTATTACAATTTTAATGATTTTGATCAATATTATTTTAGTTATTGCAATTTTAATCTCTTAAGATTTACTATTTTATTGAATCATGACTTTAACTAATTTTGAATGTTTCACACTTTAATATTTTTTATGCTAATACAAATTTAAGTCAGACAACTTTAATTTGTTGTTAGTATTTTATAATAATTTTATTAATTGATGATATCGCTTATTATTTTATAATACTAAAAGATAGTAAAAATATGTTATCTAATTTTTTTAAAGAAAATATAAATGTCAAGTAATTTTTATGAAAAAAATATTATGACTCATCATTTTGTTATTTAATATTAATAAAAAGAAAAATTATTTGGACAACCCACAATCCAACCCAACCCAAGCCGAAAATTAGTCGGTTTGCCTAAACCGACTTATTGGTGTAACTGGTGGTTATTTTACCTAACCCAAACCGAAGTATCCTATATGGATTGGTTATTGGGTTTGGCCAAACCCAACCCAAACCGGCTCACGTACAACTATTGACAATTCTTCAATGATAGCCGATTGGATTTAAATTCTTCAAGAACATTCAATTTCAACCCCTTTATTAATGAAAATATCATTGCATATTGGTGTGGAAGTCTTACCTTTTTTTATCTTTCAAAATTTTGGATAAGCACATCCTCCCAAGTGATTGTTGTATCGGACAAATGAGAAAAATTATGTCAGAAATCCCTAAACTGGATTTTATGAAACCATCAAAATTCATCAATTGGAAAAAGGGCGGTGTGGGTACCCAGACATAATATTTTGAGAGAAACAGAGAGAACGAATGAAATTAACGTTAAACCAATTAATTACCTTCTCGTCTTCCTTCTCCGTGTAATGTTGAATTGGTTGTTTTGACCGCCATTGTCACCATTTGAGAGCACGGCCTCTTATTGTCATCATCCTTCATAATATTTGGCAGGAATTAGATTGAAATGAAAGCACCATGTTAGAGTGCTAAAGCTAGAGCCCTTAAAAAATATGAAAAATGCAATAAACTTCTACACTAAGAACCTAAAAGATAGAAAAAGATAAAATAAAATATTTATTTGATTTGATTAATTTTCAAATCTCTCAATGAGAGTACATATATAGAAGAGCTAATAGTCGATAATAGAATAAAAAACCTAAAAGTTAAAAAGTCCAATTAGACAATAAAAATTTAACTTCTAACTTAAATAATTAAGATAGTCTAAAATTAACTTCATGATCCTATAATTATTTGTCTGACATTTATATGACATTCGTTTGACATATATTGAAAAAGTCAAATAAGTATCAAAAAAGTCAAATAAATATCTTTAAAAGATTTTTTTTTATTTCGACACTTTTTAAATCAGTGTTCGACATCCGTATGACACTCATATAATATGTGTGAGACAATTCAGATAAATATTTCAAAATAAATTTGTTTTTTTTCAACACACCCTACATATTTTTTAGACAAATCCCACGTACTTTTAAAAAATTAAACATGTAATAAAGCAAGTTATCAATAAAAATTTAAAGATATTAATTTGATTAGAATATTTATAACTTTTTTAATATGTAAATGAATGAAGTTCAAATACAATCACATAAGAAACCGTGTCGGTGTATCAAAGTGATCTATAACAACAGCTTATCATAAATCCGTAGCAAAAAGGCATGTATATTGACGGTTTTTATCTTTATAACTAAAACCCTTGATAGTATATGTCAATTTTCTTATAGTGTGATATTATTAGCGTCAGAGTGTTTATGTCACATAGTTTCTCAGTGTCCGCATTAGAGTCCATGATTCATAGTCTAGACATAACCCTAATTCAAATTTATATATGTGAGACTATTATAAAATTGTTCTCTATTGATTCAACGTGAAATGTGGATAATTGTTGGATATAGATTAATATTTGAGATAAAGAAAGAGATCATGCTCTTATGTGGTGGTCACCAAGAGAGGTTCACCCATTCACCATTTAGCGCCTCACCGAGTTGGGCCGAATTTATTGGAATTTGTCCAATCCAAAACTCCTAACTTACACATAAAAAAGCTTAGGTTATTTAATATTTAAACGTTATTTCAATGTATGGATTTGATATTCGAAAACTATACAAAAATTAGGTCATTTTTCATAGTGAAAGCCTCACGTGAAGAAATTAGAAGCAGCCATTGCTAACAGCATGTTTGGTCCCGTGTGGTCCAAAGTGTGGATTTCGATTATGGTGCTATCGTAAAACGTTGATTTCCCCAAACACATAATTAGCAGAGCAACTGTTGTAGCTGCAAGATGATGATAGACTGTAGCCTATAAAAAGGAGTTAGTTGGGGAGACAACAAGGGATATCACGATTGATTTTAATATAGGAAAGTTGTTTTTTTTACAACATAGAAAAATTGTTCTTCGGGTAATTCCCTCTTATAAATATATATTGACTTTGACGTTTGGATCCGCCTTTGAAAACCACACAAACTATGAAACCGCATAACCATATCTCAGTATCTTAGTTTCATTATCATCATCATCATCATCATATATATATATATATATATATATATATATATATATATATATATATATATATATATATATATATATATATATATATATATATATATATATATATATATATATATATATGTATGTATATATATACACACACACACGTATGTTGGTGTGCGATGAAAAAATAAATAGTCACTCCGATTTTATTTGAGAGATCATATTTTAAGTTAATAACTTGTGATTTATAACTCTAATTTTTAATGGTGCAGTTGCAGCATACAAGCTTCATGAAAGCAATGCAGAAAACCATTGAAGGTTGAAGGAAGAAGATAAAATGTGAAAGATAAAATTTGTTATTCATTGATTGGGCAAAAGTGGATAACAATATCCAATATATATACATTGGTTAATTTCCAAATCTCTCAATGAGAGTACATATATAGAGCTACTAATGGATAATAGAGTAAAAGACCTAAAAGTTAAAAAGCCCAACTAGACAATAAAAATTCAACTAAGATAAATTCAACTTCTAACTTAAACAATTAATTTTTTAAAATTAACTCCATGATACTATAATTTGTTGTCTGACATTTATTTGACATTCGTTCGACACATATTGAAAAAGTCAAGCATGTGTCAGTCAAGCATCAGTGTTCGACATCCGTATGACACTCATATAATATGTGTGAGACAATTCAGATAAATGTTTCAAAAGAAATTTCTTTTTTTGTTTCAACACACCCTACGTATTTTTTAGACAAATCCCATGTACATTTAAAAAAATTAAACATGTATCGAAGCAAGTTATCAATAAAAATTTAAAGATATTAAATTTTGATTAGAATATTTATAATTTTTTTAATAATATGTAAATGAATGAAGTTCAAATACAATCACATAAGAAGCAGTGTCGGTAACAACAGTTTATCATTAATCCGTAGCTAAAAGGTATGTATACCGACGGTTTTTATCTTTATAACTAAAACCCTCTGTTAGTATATATCAATTTTCTTATAGTGTGATATTATTAGCGTCAGAGTGTCTATGTCACGTAGTTTCTCAGTGTCCGCATTAGAGCCCATGATTCATAGTCTAGACATAACTCAAATTCAAACTTATATATGTGAGACTATTATAAAATTGTTCTCTATTGATCCAACGTGATATATGGATAATTGTTGGATATAGATTAATACTTGAGATAAAGAAAGAGATCGTGCTCTTATGTGGTGATCACCAACAGAGGTCCACCCATTCAACATTTAACGCCTCACTGAATTGGACCGAATTTATTGGAATTTGTCGAATCCAAAACTCTATCTTACACATAAAAAAGCTTAGGTTATTTAATATTTAAACATTATTTCAATGTACAGATTTGATATTCGAAAACTATACAAAAATTAGGTCATTTTCCCTAGTGAAAGCCCCATGTGAAGAAATTAGAAGCAGCCATTGCTAACGGCATGTTTGGTCCCGTGTGGTCCAAAGTATGGATTTCGATTATGGTGCTATCGTAAAATGTTGATTTCCCCAAACACATAATTACTAGATCAATTGTTGTAGCTGCAAGATGATAGAATGCAGCCTATAAAAAGGAGTTAGTTAGGGGGACAACAAGGGATATCACTATTGATTTTAATATAGGAAAGTTGTTTATTTTACAGCATAGAAAAATTATTCTTCGGGTAATTCCCCCTTATAAATATATATTGACTTTGACGTTCGAATTCACCTTTGAAAACCACACTAACTATGAAACCGCCTAACTGTATCTCAGTATCTTAGTTTCATCATATATATATATATATATATATATATATATATATATATATATATATATATATATATATATATATATATATATATATATATATATACACACGTATGTTGGTGTGCGATGAAAAAACAAATAGTAACTCCGACTTTGATTTATAACTCTAATTTTTAATGGTACAGTTGCAGCATACAAGCTTCATGAAAGCAATGCAGAAAACCATCAAAGGTTAAAGGAAAAAGAAGATAAAATGTGAAAGATAAAATTTGGTATTCATTGATTGGGCAAAAGTGGATAACAATATCCAATATATATACATTACTTAATTTCCAAATCTCTCAATGTGAGTACATATATATAAAGTTAATAATGGATAATAGAGTAAAAGACCTAAAAGTTAAAAAGTCCAACTAGACAATAAAAATTCAACTTCTAACTTAAACAGTTAAATTTTCTAAAATTAACTCCATGATCCTATAATTTGTTGTCTGACATTTATATGACATTCGTTCGACACATAAAAAAGTCAAGCATGTGTCGGAAAAGTCAAATAAATATATCTAAAAGATAAAAAAAATATTTCGACACTCTTAAAATCAGTTTTTGACATCCGTATAACACTTATATAATATGTGTGATACAATTAAGATAAGTGTTTCAAAAGAAATTTGTTTTTTTTTTCAACACACCCTATGTATTTTATAGACAAATCCCACTTACATTTAAAAAAAGTTAAACATGTATTGAAGCAAGTTATCAATAAAAATTTAAAGATATTAATTTTGATTAGAACATTTATAACTTTTTAAATAATATGTAAATGAATGAAGTTCAAATACAATCACATAAGAAGGAGTGTCAGTGTATTAAAGTGATCTATAACAATAGCTTATCATAAATCCGTAACTAAAAGGCATGTATAGTGACAGTTTTTATCTTTGCAACTAAAACCCTCCGTTAGTATATGTCAATTTTTTTATTTTGTGATATTATCATCGTCAGGGTGTCTACGTCATGCAGTTTCTCAATGTCTGCATTAGAGTACGCATCATAGTCTAGACATAATCCTAATTCAAACTTGTATATGTGAGACTATTATAAAATTGTTCTTTATTGATCCAATGTGAAATGTGGATAATTGTTGGATATAAATTAATATTTGAGATGAAGAAAGAGATTGTGCTCTTATGTGGTGATCACCAGCAGAGGTCCACCCATTCACCATTTAGCGCCTCACCAAATTGGACCAAATTTATTGGAACTTGTCCAATCCAAAACTCCTATCTTACACGTAAAAAAGCTTAGGTTATTTAATATTTAAATATTATTTCAATGTATAGATTTAATATTCAAAATCTATACAAAAATCAGGTCATTTTCCCTAGTGAAAGCCCTCCGTGAAGCATTTAGAAGTAGCCATTGCTAACAACATGTTTGGTCCCGTGTGGTTCAAAGTGTGGATATGGATTATGGTGCTATCGTGAAACATTGATTTCCCGAAACACATGATTAGTAGAGCAACTGTCGTAGCTGCAAGATGATAGATTGTAGCCTATAAATAGGAGTTAGTTAGAGGCATAACAAGGGATATCACGATTGATTTTAATATAGGAAAGTTATTTTTTTTACAGCATAGAAAAATTGTTCTTCGGGTAATTCCACCTTATAAATATATATTGACTTTGACGTTTGGATTCGCCTTTGAAGACCACACTAACTATCAAACCGTATAACCGTGTCTCAGTATCATAGTTTCATCATATATATGCGTATGTTGGTGTGGGATGAAAAAATAGTCACTCCGACTTTGTTTGAGAGATCGTATTTTAAGTTAATAACTTGTGATTTATAACTCTAATTTTTAATGGTGCAGTTGCAACTACAAGCTTTATGAACGCAATGTAGAAAACCATCGAATGTTGAAGGAAGAAGAAGATAAAATCGGTTATTCATTGATTGGGCTAAAGTGGACAAAAATATCCAATATATATACATTGGTTAATAACTAACAAGTAACCAATTATACATGTGGCATAAAATGAATGGCCCAATAATATTAGTATATTAACAACCCCCTCAAGTTGGACTATGTATACTATACAGTCCTAACTTGAACAAGACAGCAGACAAAGATGGTGAATGCAATGGCTTGGTGAAGATATCTGCTAGCTGAGCATTGGGCAAAACAGACAACAAGTGAATGAGCTTGGAACGATGTTTCTCTCGCATTACATGACAGTCGGGCTCGATATGTTTAGTTCGCTCATGGAAAGTAGGATTGTGAGTCAGGTAAATAGAGCATTTGCTGTCACAAAACAGAGATGTTGGTTAAGAAAATTTGATCTAGAAATCTTGGAAAAAATATTACAGCCATTTCAGTTCACAAGTCAATGATGCGAGGGCTCGATATTTAGCTTCATTCGAAGATCTGGATATGGTATGTTGCTTCTTTGATTTCCAGCAAATTAAAGATGAACAAAAAATTACACAATACCAATAACAGACTTTCATGTATCTGGGCAACGAGTCAAATTTGCATCAGCAAAAGCATATAGTTTCAAGTCACTAGAGGTTGGGAATAACAAGCCTTTTGCATGAACGGACTTGAGATATCTGAGGAGTTTCATGGAAGCTTGATAATGTGGCAATAATGGACATGATACATATTGACTTCAGTGTTGGACAACATAGACAATGTCAGGGCAAGAGTTTGTTAAGTAAATAAGCCTTCCAATCAATCTCATATAACATGATGGATCTGCTAATGGTTGCCCATCATTAACTGAGAGTTTGATGTGGGGATCAAATGGAACAGAGGAAGGCTTTGAAGCAAGTAAACCATTATCTTCTAAGAGATCAAGTGTGTATATTCTTTGATTGAAAAAGATGCCTGTCTTGGACCTAGCCATCTCAAATCCAGGAAATAATCTTAACTGGCCAAGATTTTTAATCTTAAATTTGTAATCTAGCTGATGCTTGACAAATTGAATCTCATCAATAGAATCACCTACTAGTACAATGTCATCTACATACACCAATAATGCAGTGAAAGAATGAGAAGTGGTCTTAACATATAGGGAATGATCAGCCTGAGATTGAGAGTATCCTATGGAAATAAGATAAGAGGAAAGCTTGGAGTACCACTGCCCACTTGCTTGCTTTAAACCATATAGATATTTGTGAAGCTTGCAAATCTTAGAATCAGAAGTAATAGACATACCAGGTGGAAGAGTCATGTAAATCACCATGTAGAAAAGCATTGTTTACATCAAGTTGTTCCAAATTCCATCCTTTTATGGCTGCAAGAGACAAGAGAACTCTAACTGTTGTGATTTTGCAACATGTGAGAAAGTATCAAAATAGTCAATGCCTTCCATTTGAGTGTACCCTTTTTCTACCAACCTACCTTTATGTCTCTCAATAGATCCAGCTGCCCTGTATTTTATCTTGTCTACCCATCTACATCCAATAAGGGTTTTTCCAAGAGGTAAGTCAACTACATCCCAAGTGTGATTCACATCAAGAACTTGTAGTTCAACATTCATAGCATTTTTCCAACAGTCAAGCTTATTGGCTTGGTTAAAGTTTTTTAGTTCAATGTTTGAGGATATGGCACAACAGAATGTTTATAAGCAGGAGCACATTCATCATATATAAGAACTAAAGATAAACGATATGAAATATTAGTTTCAAGATAATGCAATGAAATGGAATTGTTAAATGCAGAGTAGAAATGGTGATCTGCTAAATAGCTAGGGGATATGATGATCTAGTGGAATGTCTTAAGGATGCAAGAGGATTGTTAGGGTCTGCATCAGGTATAGGTTGTGCAACAGGTATAGGTTATGCATCAGGTATAGGTTGTGCATCAGGGTCAGGAAAGGGATTGTTAGGTAAAGAATGGATAGGATGACTGGGCCCTACAATACTAGGTGTGAGAGAATGATTATTGGGAGATGTAGGAGAGATAAAAGTAGATTTAGGTGAGTGCTCATACTGGTATGAGGTAATATAAGAAGTGATAGATGGGTGATTGTTAGTAGAATGGGATGGTTTAGGTGAGAGAGAATGATTATTGGGAGATGTAGGAGAGTTAAAAGTAGATTTAGTGAGTGCTCATACTGGTATGAGGTAATATGAGAAGTGATATATGGGTGATTGTTAGTAGAATGGGATGGTTTAGGCCTATTAACATGTGTGCTAATGTCATGGGAAATGGACATATCATAGGTAATATCTATGTTATACACATCAGGTATATCATCAAGGACAATGTAATTGGTAGGTTGAAAATTGGTTTGGTTAGCTGATGTGTCCTTGTCAAGTTTGAATGGGAAGTTGTATTCCTAGAAAATAAAAATTTTAGATACAAAGATGTTGTGGCTATGCATATCATAAAGTATATATCCTTTGGTTCCATCTTTATATCCAAGAAAAGTTCATTTTCGGGCTCTAGGATCAAATTTAGTTTTGTGAGCAGTTAAGGTGGTGGCAAAGACTACGCAGCCAAACACTTTCAAGTGGACAGGGGAAGGTGGTTCTAAAAATAACAATTCATGGGGACACTTGGATTTAAGCAAAGGAATGGGAAGTCTATTTATTATGTGAATGGCATGTTGGATACAGAAGTTCCATGTGTTTAAAGGTATATGGGAGTGGAAGTATAAACTTCTAGCAACATTAAGGATATGTTGGTGTTTCCTCTCAACCATCCCATTTTGTTGTGGTGTCTCAACACAAGATTTTTTATGCAATATGTATTTGGATAAAAGAAACTCGAATATAAGAGAGAGAGAGAGAGAGAGAGAGAGAGAGAGAGAGAGAGAGAGAGAGAGAGAGAGAGAGAGAGAGAGAGAGAGAGAGAGAGAGAGAGAGAGAGAGAGAGAGAGAGAGAGAGAGAGAGAGAGAGAGAGAGAGAGAGAGAGAGAGAGAGAGAGAGAGAGAATATAAGAAAATATATTAAATGGTCTAGTGGTAAAGTTTTATTGAAATTCATATAGGTAACAAGTTCAATTCCTAGACAAGACACCTTTTAATTTTTATTTGTTCTTTAACTTCATTCACAAATTCATCACTAAATCTGTCGGAAAAGCTTAGTGGCTGGCACTTTTATAACCGAAAAGTTATAGTCATTAAATCGATTGCAAAACGTTCCAGTGACTGATTTTTAAACTTTTTTGGTCTCTAATTCCGTCACTAAAAGAGAATCTTCTAGTGGTGGATGTAATACCCCACATTAAATAGTCTAGAATATCAATATAAAAAATGATCATAATTGGTATTGATACATCAGAAGAGTGCATAGGACATCTGAAGTACAACGAGATACATCATGATATTAAGTATATCAAACTAAAGGCGTGCAACATAAGATATGAAATAACTATAAGACCCTAAGAATCCACTTGTTGGATCTTCAAATCAACTTTATCTTACCTTTAATTGTCACCTGATCATCTATAAAAAATTAAATTAATATGGAGTGACATAATAATCTTTGTGGAGTTCTTACTATATCCATAACTCCACTCTATCTAACTAACTACATCACCTATAACATGCTATCATTATCAATAAGAACTCATAAGAATACTCGAGATAATCAACATCTCAAAAGAAAACCAAGACATAATCCATCCCATACACTCTAGAGATAACAACACGTTATTCCATACACATATACTAACCTACAGATCTTAACTACAATGACCCTCACATTTGAGTCTAGATTATGGGATCATTAACATCCTATTATGATTCGGTGGGACTCTAGCTCTGCATCTAGGTTACACACCTTGTATATGCATTGAGATATTATTATTCTTTATATGTATTTAATTAATTTCATCGCCCTTTTATTTTATAGGACGAGATTAACTGTATAGAAATTATACATGTTTTCTTAAGATATAGAAATTATACATGTTTTCTTAAGATATAGAAATTATACAAACTTGTGTGAAGTTAATTTTATCAAACACTTGGTGTGTACACTACATAAATTCTTAATTTCACTAGAATTGATTGTGCAGAATTTTCCTTTGTTACAACCAAGTGATTGCAACTATTTATCAAACAGTTTTAATGCACAACAATTAAGCGAGATGAAGTTACAAATTAGCTTCACACAAGATTCAATTTATACAAAAATTAAAGAGTTAGGGAAAGAGAGAACAACACCAAATTTGTTTAGGCAGTCCCCTCTCAATTCTAGTGGTGTGGATGTAATACCCCACATTAAATAGTCTAGAATATCAATATAAAAAATGATCATAATTGGTATTGATACATCAGAAGAGTGCATAGGACATCTGAAGTACAACGAGATACATCATGATATTAAGTATATCAAACTAAAGGCGTGCAACATAAGATATGAAATAACTATAAGACCCTAAGAATCCACTTGTTGGATCTTCAAATCAACTTTATCTTACCTTTAATTGTCACCTGATCATCTATAAAAAATTAAATTAATATGGAGTGACATAATAATCTTTGTGGAGTTCTTACTATATCCATAACTCCACTCTATCTAACTAACTACATCACCTATAACATGCTATCATTATCAATAAGAACTCATAAGAATACTCGAGATAATCAACATCTCAAAAGAAAACCAAGACATAATCCATCCCATACACTCTAGAGATAACAACACGTTATTCCATACACATATACTAACCTACAGATCTTAACTACAATGACCCTCACATTTGAGTCTAGATTATGGGATCATTAACATCCTATTATGATTCGGTGGGACTCTAGCTCTGCATCTAGGTTACACACCTTGTATATGCATTGAGATATTATTATTCTTTATATGTATTTAATTAATTTCATCGCCCTTTTATTTTATAGGACGAGATTAACTGTATAGAAATTATACATGTTTTCTTAAGATATAGAAATTATACATGTTTTCTTAAGATATAGAAATTATACAAACTTGTGTGAAGTTAATTTTATCAAACACTTGGTGTGTACACTACATAAATTCTTAATTTCACTAGAATTGATTGTGCAGAATTTTCCTTTGTTACAACCAAGTGATTGCAACTATTTATCAAACAGTTTTAATGCACAACAATTAAGCGAGATGAAGTTACAAATTAGCTTCACACAAGATTCAATTTATACAAAAATTAAAGAGTTAGGGAAAGAGAGAACAACACCAAATTTGTTTAGGCAGTCCCCTCTCAATTCTAGTGGTGTGGATGTAATACCCCACATTAAATAGTCTAGAATATCAATATAAAAAATGATCATAATTGGTATTGATACATCAGAAGAGTGCATAGGACATCTGAAGTACAACGAGATACATCATGATATTAAGTATATCAAACTAAAGGCGTGCAACATAAGATATGAAATAACTATAAGACCCTAAGAATCCACTTGTTGGATCTTCAAATCAACTTTATCTTACCTTTAATTGTCACCTGATCATCTATAAAAATTAAATTAATATGGAGTGACATAATAATCTTTGTGGAGTTCTTACTATATCCATAACTCCACTCTATCTAACTAACTACATCACCTATAACATGCTATCATTATCAATAAGAACTCATAAGAATACTCGAGATAATCAACATCTCAAAAGAAAACCAAGACATAATCCATCCCATACACTCTAGAGATAACAACACGTTATTCCATACACATATACTAACCTACAGATCTTAACTACAATGACCCTCACATTTGAGTCTAGATTATGGGATCATTAACATCCTATTATGATTCGGTGGGACTCTAGCTCTGCATCTAGGTTACACACCTTGTATATGCATTGAGATATTATTATTCTTTATATGTATTTAATTAATTTCATCGCCCTTTTATTTTATAGGACGAGATTAACTGTATAGAAATTATACATGTTTTCTTAAGATATAGAAATTATACATGTTTTCTTAAGATATAGAAATTATACAAACTTGTGTGAAGTTAATTTTATCAAACACTTGGTGTGTACACTACATAAATTCTTAATTTCATTAGAATTGATTGTGCAGAATTTTCCTTTGTTACAACCAAGTGATTGCAACTATTTATCAAACAGTTCTAATGCACAACAATTAAGCGAGATGAAGTTACAAATTAGCTTCACACAAGATTCAATTTATACAAAAATTAAAGAGTTAGGGAAAGAGAGAACAACACCAAATTTGTTTAGGCAGTCCCCTCTCGTCCTCGCTTAGGGTACGTATGCCCCCAATTCTAAAACTAGAATTGAGATATTTATTATCAATTGCAAAGTTTATACAAGAGAATAATTGATCACCACCAAGCAAACCTAAATGTTGTTGTAGATCTTATTCACTTCTCTCCCATTTATTCAAGTTGAACCAAGTGCATCAAACGTTCTGAACAAACCTCCGATTGTAGCTACCTTATTGCAAGAACTTCAAGTTCTCCAAACCTCTAGCTTGATTGATTTCAATCGGATATGAGTGAAACCTCTGATTGTAACTACCTTATTGCAAGAACTCCAAGTTCTCCAAAACCTTTCTCCAAAATCTTATCTCGACTAATTTCAATTGCGACATGCTTGAACCCAAACCTTTCTTCACAATCATCCGGTTACCGTTACTCGTTCGAATGAACCCACCGTTCTTCAAACCTTTCACTCGGCTGAATCTATGAAGTAAAGATTTGTGCAAAATCCCCCAAAAAATGCAGTGTCCGCGGACTTTCCCCGCCCTTATTTTTTGCGGGACAAACCTAAATTTTTAGCTTGCATTCTCAACTATAACCACCTCGTCTCGTCCCGCTTTTTTCGGACTTTTGTGGGACGGACGAATACATTGCATAAGTATTACAATGTCAATAACATACGGCTAATATTTTTCTAATTAAGAACTAAATTTTTACACGAGATTTTAAATTAATTACAATTAATTAGTTTTTGTATTATACAATTTTGAAATTCAAATAAAAGAAACATTATGGTGATGTCGATAATTTCAAAATCCTGATTCCTTAAATGAAAAGATAAAGATGAATAACTTTTTAGCTTATGTTTGGTTCCACATTTAGTGACTTATAATTGATTTAATTTTGGTGGTGTAAAATAAACTTGTAATTGATTTAATTTTGGTTGTTAAAAATTAATTTTGACATGTGTGAATGTTTTCGAATAGAATTGATTTTGCTGCTTTTGGAATTGATTTTAACTTGAAGATAAAGCTTATAACTTTTAAATTATGTATCCAAATACAAATAATTTTATAATATACTCACTTTTAATCAAAAGCAAGTTTTCAAAATTAATTTACTCATAATCAATATCAATTTTTGTCACAACATCACCCAGCACAAGCTAAAGTAATAGTGTGATTATAGCTAAGGTTACTTTCATTTTTTTTATGCATGTTTGATCAGCCTTGCTATTCCAAAACTTCACTTTGTGTAATCCAAAAAAGACCATTTTCAAAGAAAATTAATCACTTGTGTTTTTAAAGTCATTACATGCTTTCTACTTTCTAGTGTATATAGTAAACATATATCCTCTTTTCTAATTTTGTAGCATATCAAACCTAATGAGAGGCAGTATCACTCATATCCATCAAGAGGTTCTAACCTCCACTCACTCCCATAATAAGAATTAGGCAAACCCAACCAAAACTTAAAAGCTTCAGCTGCTCTTTTCCTCTCCACTCTTCTGTCCTGTCTAGCTTGTGAAGCATGTTTACTAGTAAACATTCTTGAATGCATTTCCACATATATTCTAGTATACTTTGTCTTGTTAGGAGGTATCCCATTTTCTTCCATACAAGCCACAATTTCCAAGGCCTTTCTAAAGAAAGCAGCTCTCACACATATATCAGCAAGTGTATCCAAAAGCCCTTCATCAGGTTTCAAAGGTGGAACAGAAGAATCAGTTTTTCCTCCTTTCGCTACCTCGCATCTCTCCTTCACTTCATTCCAAAGTATAAGTGCTTCTCCAGGTTTTCTTGCCAATGCAATTCCATTTGCAAAACTTCCATATGTGCTCACATTAGGGTGAAATCCGTTTTCTTTCATCTTTTGAATCACTTTCTTTGTCTCTTCTACTAATCCTAGCCTACTATATCCATCAACCAACATATTCCAAGCAATCAAATCCACCCTCACTCGAGAGTCGTTCACCATTTCGTCAAAGACTCTTTGAGCTAACTTTGGTTGACCAGACAATGCAAAAGCTTTCATCAAAGTAGTGTAACTAATCTTTGTGGGAGCTATCCCTTTTTCCCTCATTTCATTAAAGAAGGAAAGAGCACCAGCACTGTCATCAACCAATATACAACCATCAATAAGTATATTATAAGACACAACATCAGGTTGGATCCCGGTATCCTCAGTCATCTCCTTAAGTAACTCCCTTGCCTCGACCAGCTGCAGCTGTTTACAGTAACCCTTTAGGAGAATATTGTAGGTTATCCGATTTGCAGGCACGCCGATTCTAGTCATTTCAGCAAGAACTTGACGTGCCCGGTCCATGAAACCAGCCTTCACAAGTGCTGAAACGACGGTGGTATAGGAAACATGGTCAGGGTGACTGGCACTATCGTCCTGACAACGCATTGCCTCGAGCATCCTTACAGTATCCGTAACACGCCCTGCTTTCATATAGCCTTTCATTAGTGTGGTGTAAATTCTAGTGTTAGGAGTATAAACTTTTGGCAATAAAGGTGAATCATTCACACTTCCATTGCCACTCTTCTCCATCATATAATTCGGAAGCAGCTTATGAAAAACAGAATCAACATCATCATCATCATCATCAACATTATTTTCATCAGAATAGTTTGAATTAGACTCTCTAAGTATCCTACAAAGATCTCTCCTTTTTTCCCTCATTGCCTGAACAATTTTCTCAGCAGTTTCCAACTCATTAAAACCAACATAAGCAGCAACAAGAGAATGCAAAGTGGTCATACACAAACCGATATTCAACTGAAGAATCCTCTCCAACACAAACACAAGCAAGTCTTTTCTATTATTCACACAACACAGCTTCATAACAATGTTATAAGTCAAGGAATCAGGCACAACACCAAACTGCGGCATTTCATCAAACACCTGCAAGAACATCTTACCATCCCCCAAATTAGCACATGCGTTAAGCGCAGCGTTGAAGGCAACCGTATCCGGCCGCGAATCCGCCGCCATGTCAAGGTCAGGAAGCTTACGTAGCCGGCGCGTGACAGCATGGAAGAGACGGAGAGCCTCAACGGGACTGGAAGCGTCATCATCAGAAGCAAGCCGGCTTACAACAGCGCTCCAGGCTTTAACATGAGGGAGATACCCGGAGCGGAGCATGGATTTGACAACAGAAGAAGCGTAGAGGGTATGCCCAGCTTTAGCAGCGGCAACCGCGAGGAGGCCGAGGGAGTTGGAGTCGAGGCGGTGAAGCTGGGATTCATTACGGAGGCGCGTGAGGATAGACTTAGCGCGGGTGAGGGAAGTGGGGGTGTTGTGGTGACAAAGCTGAGAGAGTAAACGACTGAGGCAAGTGGGGTTAGGGAGGTGAGTGGAGAGAGTGTAAACAATCCAAGCTTCTTCGGTTTTTCTCTGTTGTAATAGTGTTAGAAGCTTTTGGTCGCGTGGTTCTGATTTTGATGTTGCGGTGAGTGATGAGGGGTTTGTGTAGTTCAACACGAAAGAGTTGGAGTTAGTGGTTTTGGTTTTGGGGAAGTTGAACGGAGAAGAAGAAATGTGGTGGTGGTGAAGTGGATGGGGTTGGTAAGAGGTTGAGATTGGTGATGATGGTGGTGGTTGTAGAAGAGTGATGTTCATTGCTGCTTCTTCTCCATTTGGGAAAAACAAAAGATGTTGTGAGTGTTTGTATGGATAAGGAAGATGGTGATGCGGTGTTGAAATGAGAATGGAATTGAAACTAGCTACGTTATTTGTGTTGTGTCCTCTTGTTTTTTCTCTTGCCTTTTTTGGGCTATTTTATTTCTTTTCTTTTCTCTCCTTATAAATAATATAAATTATGAAAATAAAAATTATTTCTCTGTTAAATTTTTCTTATGTCATAGACACGGAGAGTTATAGAGATGATTAAGAATATGATATAAGAATTTAAATAAATTCAAACCAATCAAAATTGAAAATTTAACATGATTTAAAAATTAAAATTGCATAAAATAAATACTATTGGATGTATTTTTGTAATTGTTAAAAATACAATACGAGGAACAATGCTCACGTGTGTGATATAATCACTTATTTGTCGAGAGTGACCATATCAACCATAAGTGTTATTTATAGGTCAAACTCATGTGCCAAATTGTTGGATGAAGAACTCGTTTTCTTCCGACTATTTTACTAGAGCGTAGGGTTAAGAAGTCTAGTTCTTATGGAACATTGTTTTGCAGGTGATATTGCTTTAATAAAGGACAACAGTTTTTGTTGAACTTTTGATGATGACAATTAATTAATGATGAATTCAATGTCTTAAGTCAAGCATAAGCGATTAAGTGCATAAAGAGGTAAACGTAAGTATTATGATTTGAAGGATTTAACTATCTGATGATGGCAACCAAATAGAATATAAGCTCAAGCTTCATTTCAATTGAACTCAAGCAAATGTCTACAAAAGAAAGTATCTGACAAAGTCTTGAAGTACAAGATAGTCATACCCTAGTCTGAGTGAATATTGTAAAAGCAAAAGGACATTCCCGTAAAAGTGCATGGCTAAAAGACACACACATACACTAAAACTTATTTTCAAATTGATTTTTCTCAATAAAATATTTTATAAAATGTCTTGAAGTCGTGCCAGGTGAACTGGGAGCAGTCAAAATTGTTATGGGCAAAGTTTTGCCTTTTCTAATCACTTAAAGCACTTGTCTAATCGATTAGATTAGTTCAAAATTGAGCTATAAGCAATTACGACAACGCCTTAAGGAGATATAATGGCTAGATATCTTTTCATTTCTTTTTGGAATTGGTAATCGATTACCATTGAAGTTTATAATCGATTAGATTGTCTTAAAGGCATTAAAACTAATTTCCTTTTTTAGTCAACCTCTAGTCTATAAATAGAGGTCATTTTCCTCATTTATTTCATCCAAAATCATATTTTGACACTTCTCTCTCTCTCTCTCTCTCTCTCTCTCTCTCTCTCTCTCCCTAAATATTTCTTGTACTTTCTCTCACTAATTTTTTAGCCAAAGTACTTATTTGAGAAAGTCCTTTTGTGAGTGAGGATATTTGTAATTCTAGAAAGGTAGAATTGTAAATTCACCAAGGGAATCTTTTGTGTACATCTTGGTTTATTATTATCCATTTAGGCGTTATTTGTTTGGGTTAGAAGGTAAACACGTTAAAGCTTTGGTTTGGGGATTGCGTGATCAAACCCTTGTTTAAGTTCAAGTTTAGCCCGTGATCAAAAGCTTAATAGGTTCGAGATTAGTTTGTGGTAAAATATCAGAGGTTCTTGGGAATGTAACACCTGAGGCCGAAGAGGAATGAGAGTGGATGTAACACTTGAGGCCGAAGAGGGCGGAAAGCTGGTGGGCATGTAACACCCGAGACCGAAGAGGGCATGGAGTGGATATAACACTTGATGGCGGAGCGTGGTCTCCGAATTCACATTAGAATGAGAGGGACCTGAAGTTGTGCATGGATGGGACTGCATGGTTGAAGAAATGCTTATAAGGATTGATTGGTACTACCTATACCAACAAGACGCATTTTATTTTCGGTAGCCTAACAAATAAGAACTCCATAGTTAAGTGTGTTTGACTTGGAGTAGTATTTGGATGAGTGGCCTTCTGGGAAGTTTACTAGAAAGCGTGTGAGTGAGGACAAATCATGTTAAAAAGACCCGTGTTGGTTTGTGGGTTCAATCGGTAATCTTGAAAGCAATCTGAGGCGTTATAAATGGTATCAGAGTATGACATCTCCTAGTACGATGTGGTTCGGGGACGAACCAAGCGGAAGCTGGTGGACATGTAACACCTGAGGCCAGAGAGTGGATGTAACACTTGAGACCGAAGAGGACGGAGAGTGATCATTGAATTCACATCAGAATGAAAGGGATCCTGAAGTTGTGCATGGATGGGATTACATGGTTGAAGGAATGCTTATAAGGATTGATTGGTACTATATATACCAACAAGATGCATCTTCTTTTCGGTAGTCTAACAAATAAGAACTCCATAGTTAAGTGTGCTCGACTTGAAGTAGTATTTAGATGGGTGACCTTCTGGTAAGTTTCCTAGAAAGCATGTGAGTGAAGACATGGCATGCTAAAAAGACATGTGTTGGTTTGTGGGATCAGTCGGTAATCTTAAAATCAATTTGAGGCGTTACATTGCGCGTATTCTTTGAAGGACTCATTACTTTATTACGCCATGTCTTGAAGTTGAGTGAGGTTTGGCGCCAGGTCCGTATTATCTTGATAATGCTTGAGGAATGACTTTGCAAGGTTCCTCCAAAATTGGACATGGTTCCACTCGAGTTGCTTGTACCACTGCAAAGATTCTCCATTGAAGTTATCTTAGAAGTAGTGTATTAGCAACTTATCATTGTCTGCATGCGTCGCCATCTTACAATAGTAAGCTCTCAGATGGGTCAACGGACAACTAACCCCTTTGTACTTGTCAAAGTCAGGTACTTTGAACTTCTATGGGATGACTAAACTTGGCACCAAACACATGTCCACAACATCAAGGCCAGGAGGAGTATAGTGCACTTTCATAGCCTTGAATTTCTCTTCGAGGGTGCAGAAGGATCATGAAAAGTACCAATAGCTGGAAACATATAGGGAGGCATGAAGTAAGCATCTCGTGGATCCTCTTCATCACACATGGATCCACGCCTTACAAATGTAGCATAATGATAATGGGTAACTAGATTGACTACAGGTATTCTAACAGAAGGAGGTGCAGCAACCCCCATCTGGAGGAGTGTTTCCTTGAGGTAGTCTAAATTCAGGATTATTCACTTTTAGGATATGAAGTGAGGAAGATCCTAACTGGGAGACAATGTTTCTGGCATCGACGATAATTCGGGGATTATCTTCCTTTCTAGCCATGAACATCATGGCCTCCAAGAGTTGGACCATTTTTTCCTTGCAATGCGTCTTTTTCGTTCTTCATGGCTTCCACTTGTTCCATTGTTCTTCTGTAGTTGATACATGTCTCATACCAATGTCGATCAGTCAACTTGTTGGTTATGGACAGGCCAGAATGAGTTTCTTTCTTGTGGGAAAATGATATGCATGCATGCTGACGAATGCAAATGCATGATCTTTGTTTTCGATATGCAAGGAAAATGCAATCTTCTCAAGCGAGTAAATATACTTTTGATTCATGTATTCAAGCGAGTAAGATACTTCATACGCAAGACCCTTAAAGAAGCCAAGTAAGCAATCTTCTCAGAGTCAAACTATTTATGTCATGTGCCACAAGGTAAAACGTTTTCTACATGAGGATAGTCTGAAATTATACCATGAAAAGTTTTTTAATAAGCCTATTGAACCAAAGTACTATGTTGACAACACTTCTGAAACTGAGTTAAGAGAAAACTTTCTTAAACCGTTTGCTGACCATAAGCTATTGAAATTTATTGGTCTGAACATGAGGTATAACCCTGATCATGTCAATGCTTTCTATTGTAATCTTGCTATAACTCATAATGGTATTGAGAGTAGATTCAAGGATCGTATAGTTAAGTTTGGTTATAGGGACTTTGATCAGTCACCATTTTCACTATATTTTTGTTGCTTATCCGACAAGAAACCAAGGATTTTGAGACACTGTGTATGCATTATGGTACCTTTAAAGTTAATTTTCATTCCCGTAAGTTATTTAAGCAGTTTTATTAATTGTCAGTTTTATTTTATATTTTCGTGATGTTACGCGTAGGATGCCTGTGTTTTTGTCCAACAGGTCCAGGTGGAAGAACCGAGGAACTCATGCGAGACAATGCGGAATTCCGGCAAGCAAAGGAATGGAAAAATCTCAATACAAGAGGCCTGACACGGCCACCTGTGTCACCTGACACGGGTCGTGTCAGGCTGAAGGAGAATGAAGCAAAAAACAGTATCCTGACACGGCCGACCGTGTCAGTTAACACGGCCCGTATCAGGTCTTATCCCATACCGTGTCAAACCCCATGGGCGTGTCAAGTGAACCAGTGAGCTGACACGGCCATCCGTGTCAGTTGACACGGGTCGTGTCAGCCCAAACCCAAAAAATTTCCTTTTCATCGGGCTTTGGATTATCGGGCTTGTAGAGAGATTTTTGGACATATCCATCTATTGCTTGAAATTTTCACTATATAAGAGAACCTTCTACCAAAGAAAAGATCATCTTGGAACGAGGCGAACACAGTATTGTCAGAGAAAGAGGATTACATAGATCAAGGAATTCGGAGAGCGAAAGGTTTTCATGAGCGGAAGCGATTGAAGATCCACGTCATCCAATTACTTATAATGTGTATTTTTTATCTTGAATTTGTTTTGAACAACATGAGTAGCTAAAGCCCCCAATGCTAGGGGGGTTCCCTGATTTAGAATTGTAATGACTATGAGTTTACGATTGCATTTATAATATTATTCTTACGGTAACATTTTGATGTGTTTAATGCTTTCTCTTTCGGACCAATCGAGATTGTTTTGTGGTTATCAATTAGGCTGGACCATCATTGGTAAGTTTTTCACAAGGTTACTATGCAGTAGATATCACCTAGAACTAGGGATACCATGTATGAATCAGAGCATTCTTGATATAATAAAGCTTAACTTCATCCTAATTGCCTATGGACATAGAAATTAGGGTAGATTTATTAAAGGTTTTCTCACCAAGGACTTGGGAAAAAATACCCTTGAGAACTGGTAGTAATTGATATTTATTGATGCAGTAGTGACTCAGAGTTGTTACAGGGATAAACCATACACTTTCCCTGGCATTGTTCCTTTTTCCCTGTAAACCTTTATTTTCATCCTTATTTGCCTTTACCTTTATTTTTATATTGTTACATCTAAAAACTAAATTAATACATTTTTTTAATTGAATGATAATTTGAACTCGATATTGACGTGCAGTCCTTGAGATCGACATTCGGGGAATTTCCCCATTATTACTATAAAAGGTAAAATAGTACATTTGCTATTTTTCCGATCAAGTTTTTGGCGCCGTTGCCGGGGACTGCCAAAATATAGAGTTTAATTTTAAGTTCAATTAAAATTTTGTTGCTCTGCAATAAAATTATTTTTCTGTCATTTATATATTTTCATTCACTAATCTGTGTATGCGAGGAGAGCCCTCAGCAAAATTTATTTTTGATGCAGAAATTGAGAGAACCCTTCACCGGAGACATAGAAACTCTAGATTGGATTCCAAAGAAGAAGTTCCCTTTGATCACTCAGATTCAGAAAAAGAAACTATGGCTGAAATTCCTCCAGTTCCACCACTTCCACCTTCGGAAAGACTCATAGGTGACTATGGAGGTGCAAATGCGCTAGGTGGTAGATTGACCATTGTCAACCAACCGGTGAATGTGATGAACTTTCAACTGCATCCTAGCACAATCAATCAACTTGAGAGAAAATCTTTCACCGGAAAGGTTAATGAAGATGCCAACAAGCACCTGTAGAGATTTTTGACCATGAGTACTACTTTGAAAATTGATGGTCATACTGATGACGCAAAGAAGTTAAGAATGTTCCCGTTCACCTTATCTGAAGAGGCGGAAGAGTGGTTCTACTCTCTTCCAGCTGGCAGTATTACATCATGGGAAGAGATGGAAACAACTTTCTTAAATGAGTATTTTCCCGCATCAGTATTTCTGAGAAAAAGGTATGAAATCTTGAACTTCAAACAGAAAGATGGTGAGTCTTTGGGAGATACCTACAAAAGATTCAAAAGAGTCCTGATAGCATGCCCAACTCATAATATGGATCAGACTGAACAAATGCAGATGTTTGTGAATGGGCTGGAAAAAAAAGACAAAACAATTAATTGATACAGCAGCCGGTAGATCAACAAATTTCTCAACAACCACCGGTATTAAAAGGATCATTGAAGTGATAGCCGCAAATGAGCATCTGGAATTATATGATTGGTGTACAAGCAAACCTGAAGGAGTCATTGACCTGCAAGTAGAAGCAAATAAAATTCGTTTGGAAGATACAGTCGCTGCTGAAATGGAGAAGAAATTGAAAGCGATGAATATAGGTACTCAACAGGTAGCTCAAATTCAACCTGCTCAAACCATCACTTGTGAAATCTGTAATGGACCTTACCACACTATGTATTGCTTTGTAACCCCTCAACAAATTGAAGAGATAAAATTCTTACAGCAGAATAACCCCTACTCTAACACTTACAATCCAGGTTGAAAGAATCATCCAAACTTCTCCTGGAAAGATCAGAAAGGGAATGTTGCACATCATGGTCAAGGTCAATATCAGACTCAATATCAACAACAACAGCAACAACAAGCTCCAAGCAAATCAGACTGGAAGATTGCCATTGAAAACATGGCAGCTCAAAATAGGCAATTTGAAGAAGAGACGAGAAACAATCAGAAAAACACCACCGCCTCTCTAAAGAATCTTAAAGTTCAGCTGGGGCAGATAACACAACAACTAGCAAGTTCTCGAACACCTGGTTCCTTACCAAGTGAAATAGTTCAAAATCCAAGAGGTCAAGAAAATGTTAGTATTGTCACGACGAAAAAGAAAAAGGTTGCTAAAAAGAAAAATATTATATCACCGGGCGAGCCGACTGAAGAGGAAATTACAAAAGAGACTAAATCGATGATTAAGTTGCCCTACCCCCAGAGAGTGATAAATAAGGAACCAAGCGAGTCAGACTTGGAGAAATTCATGACAATGTTTAAAAAGGTTGAGGGTCATATGTCTTTGTTTGAAGCACTCGAAAGAATGCCCATGTACAAGAAATTCATGGAAGAGGTAATGGCCGAAAAGAAACCAACAACAGAAGAACAGGTAGCCTGGAAGGAAAAGTATAGTGCAAACTCACTAGGGCAGAAAATTCCTAACAAACAAAAGGATCCGGGAACGGTAACAGTACCATGCACAATTAAAGAAAGAACCTTAAAAAAGGTACTAATAGATTCTGGAGCTAGTGTGAGTCTAATGCCATTATCAATCTATCACAGGTTGGGTATTAAAAATGTCATTGATACAAAGACCAATCTGAATTTTGCGGATCACTCAAGAAAGGATGCATATGGTATAGCAAAAGACGTACTTGTAACAGTAGAGGACTTAATTTTTCCTATTGATTTTGTAATCCTAGACATACCCGAAGATGATGAGGCACTCGTCATTCTGGGTCGAACTTTCATGCAGACAAGTCGATGCAATCTCGACATGGATCAGGGCAAGTTAACCTTGAAAGTTCACGACAAAGAGATAACATTGAATGCTATTGAAGACTAGGAGCTAGAGGAAGATACAGAATCTCACTATCAAGTAGGTTTAATCAAGGCAGAGGAGAGAAGGCAAAATAACATGCCAACATCAGAGAAAGATGCAGGAAGGCCATCTCGACTCTCATCACTGCCATTAGCCACCCTGAATGGAAAGACTCCCATCTTAATTCCAAAAATCAAGAGAAAGAAAAGAAAACGAAAATAAGGTAAGGAAATGGAGGTTAAAGAGGACTTGTGGCACAAAGGAATCCATACTGATGAAAGAGACAACTTCCTAGTTTTGGACAAGAGGTGCAACAAGGTTTGGAGGCTGAAGTACCCCCCATAACAAAGGGAATGAACCGTCGAGCTATGCGACGTTAAACGAAGCGCTTAGTGGGAGACAACCCACATGTTACTAGTTCTAATTATTGTTTGTGTTTGTTTGTTATTTTAGGTTTGCACAGTGCCTTGCATAAAAGGGAGAAGATACTCACATGAAAAAAGTTGGAAAAATGAGCAGAACAACAGCCTGACACGGCCATCCGTGTTAGGCCTGCAGATTTGAAATTTGTTTGGAAAATTTGAATTTCGTGTGGGCATGTTGCACTTTCCGCCGTCAGCCTCCCCTCAGTGGGGTACTGTGAGTCACCCCTTTTCTATCTTGTTCTAAAACATTAGGGTCAATGTTTAGTTCAAGTGTGGGGGAGGTTTTCTATGCTTTTTGTCTTTATTTTTGTT
Organism: Lathyrus oleraceus; assembly: GCF_024323335.1. NCBI lineage: Eukaryota > Viridiplantae > Streptophyta > Magnoliopsida > Fabales > Fabaceae > Lathyrus > Lathyrus oleraceus. The sequence goes on along the minus strand of NC_066584.1, from coordinate 103,286,650 downwards.
TTGTTTTATGTTTTATTTTATTACCAATTTTTACCATTCACATTTGGTTTAGTTTTACTGTCGGGTATCATGTGTTACATATATTTCAGGTTCTTGGTATTATAGTCGGATGAGGTAATGATCAATAGCGGTAGTGGATGAAATGACCACTCCACTTATTATTTCTTGTTGTGAAGGATCTTCCCAGAAAGTCGATATTGCTGAAGAAAAGATCGGACGCAATTTCTAAAGCTCAACTAACGTAGGTTCCCTGTGCATTCCGAGTTAAGTAAGAAGCCGCACCATACTCGAAGTACTGTGGATGATGTCAAGCTTTACCTAACATGGGGAGTGCATAAAAAGCCAAACACATTTGTCATCATGAGTGATATTCAGGTATGTCTTTATCACTCTGACTTTGCGTAGGTTCTCTGGGAGTTTCACTTCATGTATACACACACTGAGGCACGTTGTTTGATTATAGCCCTGAGCCTTTCTAGCCATCTCGTTAATATTATCCTTTGTTAACCCCATTTGAGCTTGTACCCTTTGTTTGTCTAACCACATAAATGTAACCTGCGGCCCAAAACAATTCCTTACCCTGTTCAGAGTCAATGTGATGTCATTAAGCTGTGTTAAATTCTAAGCTTGGGGTAAACCCCATAAGTATCAAAAACCAAGGTGAGTATGAAAAAAAAAACGACCATAAAAAATTTGAGAAAACAAAATATAGTCGATGGTTCGAAAGAAGCACTCACCGAAGGAAGAACACTCAGTTGGAAAAAAAAAAGAGAATATCAAAGAAAAATTGAGCAATTGAAAAAGAAAAGAATAAAACACAGTGAAAATAATATGAACATTGGCTATGAACCCAAAACCACTTGTTTTCCTTTTTGTTTGTATTTACCACACCATAACCCAAGCTCCGTTACAACCTGAAAGACCTCAAAAAGTGTGTGTTGTGTGTAGTTGATATGAAATGAGAAACTATTCAAACTTATGAGTTGATATTGCATATTCTGCATTGGGAGTGAAAACACTTTAACCCCAAGAGACTTGGTGAGAGTGTGATGTAAGCTGACAAGTGAAGCGGTACCTCGATGAGGAAGTGCGACAGAAAACTCATTAGGAAAAGCAGGAAATATAAAAGGGAGAGTGAAGGCGTTGGCGAAAGATCTCAGCAGTATCACGGTAAGAATACAAATTTTGGGAAGTGACACTTTGTCATATAAGACATTACTTGAGGACAAGCAATGAGCTAAGTTTGGGATTGTGATCAGTCACCATTTTCACTATATTTCTGTTGCTTATCCAACAAGAAACCAAGGATTTTGAGACACTGTGTACGCATTATGGTACCTTTAAAGTTAATTTTCATTCCCGTAAGTTATTTAAGCAATTTTATTAATTGTCAGTTTTATTTTATATTTTCGTGATTTTACGCGTAGGATATATGTGTTTTTGTCCAACAGGTCCGGGTGGAAGAACCGAGGAACTCAGAGCGAGACAATGCGGAATTCCGACAAGCAAAGGAATAGAAAAATCCCAGTACAGGAGGCCTGACACGGCCACCCGTGTCACCAGACACGAGCCGTGTTAGGCAGAAGGAGAATGAAGCAAAAAACAGTAGCCTGACACGACCCGTGTCAGGCCTTATCCCATACTGTGTCAAGCCCCATGGGCGTGTCAAGTGAAGCAGTGAGCTGACACGGCCACCCGTGTTAGTTGACACGGGCCGTGTCATCCCAAACCCAAAATTTTCCCTTTTCATCGGGCTTACAGAGAGACTACCTCGAGATGGCTTGCCCCAAGTGTTTGAAACTTGTAATGGTCTGAACTTGACTAACCAAATGTTGGAATTGTAGACTCTTGATTGATTGTCCTTTGGATAGTTGGACTCATTGAGCTCTGAGGTGGCTTGCCCCGGTCTGAGTCTTGAAACAAATTACTCTTGGCGAGATGACCCTTAGGGTGATTAGCTCGAATTAACTGATGCTCAAAGTGATTTGCCCCTGACTAGACTTCTTTCACTTTATCAAGTTCCTCAAGTGTATTTGGAATTTCTTGATGCTAAGTGTTGATTCGCAAATAAGATTGTTCATTCAAAAGTGGTAATTTTAATTCAATGCTTATGCAAAAATTTGAAATCAAAATTTATTGATATGAATGAGTGAAATATAGTGAGCGGGTCAATGATAAGAGCACAATGGTGATCAAGTCATTCACAGTATGCAAGTCGGTGCCATCAAATGATTAACAAAAATCGTTTGGAGTCAAGTTAACACAACCTTGTTATAGTATGCTTTCAAAATAAACCCTGTCTCAATTAGGACTTTTAAGGGTTGTAACGTGGCCTGGTTCACGGTTTTTTGAAACAAAAGGATATGAGGCTCAAAATTTATTTTTACCCACCCCTTCTTCTTGATGATCTCCACATCCTACGTTCAGCTAATTCGATACACGCATTCGACTTCCAAGAGGGTTCGAAGGTGTGATGAGGATTCAAGACGAATTTTCTTGAAAAGGTAGTCACCTTATTTTGTTTTTGTTGAGGATTTAATTACCTCTTTTGATTGATTTTCCTTCATCCCTGATTTTGCCTGGACCGCTTCTTTGAAGCTTTCGGTCCATCGGGATGCCCTGACTTTTGCCTAAGTCATTTTGTGGTATTTGACTTAGGGAGATTTTTTCAAGCTTTTTTTTAAAGGTGTTGACTGCCATATTATTGGTGGATAAGGATCAACCAACACTAATTTTAGCTTTTCTTAACTTCTTCGACACTTCAACATGTGCGTGAAGGATAATGTCATACCCCAAAATTTGCCCATTAATATTTCAAGACATTTTTCAGGGCACTCCGACTCATTTTTATGACACTGATCTTAAAGGAACAAAGGCCCAGCTCACGAGTGGCCCAATCCAGAAAATGGCCCAAACTGGCCTGCTCGCTAGGCGAGCAAATCCTTTGCCTAGCGAACGTTCGCTGCACGCTCGCCTAGCGAACGTTCGCTACACGCTCGCCTAGCGAAGCTGGCAGATAACAGAAAATTCTGGGCTGCACTCTGAGCCCATTAGGTCATGAAAAAAAGGCATTATAAATACCACAACTCCAGTCAGAAAAAGGGAGGACGAAAGAGGACGAAAACGGAGAAAGGAGAGCCCTGGCAAGCAAACCCTGATACTCACTGGAGACAAACCCTGAAGGAAAAGCCGGCGGTAGCAAGGTCACTTCCGCTCAATTCGATCCGATCGGCCAATTCAAGGTTACAATTCGATTACAAACAGGTTGGCATTGCTATTACTACCTTATGTTCTTAATTTGCACATGGTATCATGATTGAATTTATGAAACTATCTTAAGTTTTACATATGAATTTAAGTATGCATGAACATCTGAATGTCTAACCACATAATCTCTGTAATGGATGCTATAAGGTGTGAAGCTTGCTGACATTATGCCGTTATCAAAACCAGAATCCGCAGCCGCTCGCTAGCACATCGCTAAGCGAGCATGCAGCGAGTATTCGCTAAGCCTTCGCTAGGCGAGGCAGCGGCGACCGGGACAGTCGCTGATTTCTCTGTTCTGTCCTTTGCTAACCTGTCATGTTTTTATCATAGCCATGCATTGTTTATCTGACCCTACTGCTGTTCTGGTTTCTTTTGCGGTGCAATCCTTGATTGCATCCTGACTTGGTACTCTAACCCGTTTGCTGAATTTTGTAAAGGTTCACCTTTCCCAGGAAAAGATTGTTGTCTAGGTCTTCCACTTTATTTGTGGGATACCCTTGTGGAGTTTCACCCTAAATTACCTAATTAATTTTAATGTATTAATTTTAATGTATTAATTTTAATGTGGAGATTCATCCTAATTACCTAATCGATTGTAAAATACGGCCTCTAAATATGTGATCTTGGACCTCTCTTTTGCCTTACGATATTACGATACCACGGTCATGTCCCGCGAATGTAGGGATACACTTAGTAATGGCCCTTCGATTAAATCATCATAAAATAAATCATAGTCCCTCGGATGTTGCCTTCGAATATATGATTTCGTCCCTCGATGACCCTTCGGTGTAGCCTACGGTTAAATGATGATCGTCCCTTCGAATGCTAAGGTATCCTTACAACTGTTGCCTTCAATGACCTATCGATGACCCTACAATGACCCTTTTACATCCAAAGGATAAAACTACTTACTTCTCAATAGTAAGGACAGTTTTACCCTCATAAGGATAGGAAATGCCCATAACGACCTTAGGAAGGTATAACTCTCAATTACTGGACCATAACCTAAAACATTTTCCACCCCTCACACTTTGCAAGTCCTAGAAAATCACCACTTGGTATACATTCATACTAGAATCATTACCAAGTTATATTTTTCTAAAACTGTTTTTCAAAATCAAACGAGATAAATACTTTATATACATTCATACGAGAATCATTACAAAGTTAAACTCTCTTTTCGAAACATTTTTAAACAATTCACCAACACTTTTCAGACAAAAATATAAGTGATCCAGCAATTAAGAGCCCATGGATAACCATGGATACAAAGGGTGCTAATACCTTCCCTTTGTATAATGTACCTCCCGAACCCAAAATCTATTGAGGTCTTTCCTGTTCTTTTCCACCTTTCCTTATTGGATAAAAGAAAAGTCGGTGGCGACTCTTGCTATCCGCGACATTGCGATAAAAAGCAAAATACCCCAAGTCAGTTCACCGTATGACAGAACTGGCGACTCTGCTGGGGATAAAGGAAGAGAGGTCACCTTAAAAATCATTTATGTTTTAAACTGTTCCTTCTTTCAAGGGTATTGTTGAGTGAAAGATCCTACACCCGGATCTAGTGTGCCTTAGGTAAGTAGCAATAGATCATCGCGACTATCCGGCGTATACTGGAATGGTTAAAATGATGGCTACGGTTAATGTGACACTTTGGATGTCCTGATGTTCCTCATGTTTACTTGAGGAAAAATTTGGCATTCGCGTGGTGTCATCAAAGCATTAACAAGACCTTTAGAACCCTAATTGACTCATCCTAGCCATTAGAAAGTAGTGAGATAACTGACTTCGGTTCCGACTGGGGTTGGTTGAGACTCGATACTACACTCTTTGAGATTGGACTTTAGGGAAGCTTTGGTCAACCACTTGGTGTTGCACTGAAGTGGACTTAAAGAAAGGTCGATGATCTGAGATCCTTCTAGAACCCGGTTACTATTCTAGGACAGGTTGAACCAACCAAACTTCAGTGGGGAGGGTACTTACCTATGGAACTCATGCAAGCCCTAAAACTTAGGAATGATTGTTGTGTGACTTGCTTGTGCTTGTTATTTACTTAACATCATAACATCATGACATCATGGCATTGTACTAACCATTTCGAGGACTTAGGGATTTAACTTTGCTCTATTTTGTAAAAAAAAAAAAAAAAAAAAAAAAAAAAAAAAGTTTCTTTTTTTGGTAGTTTGTGCAAAGTTAAATTCCAAAAGTCCTTGAAAACATTTCATACATTGCATAGCATAACATAACATTCCATAACAGGTACTCCAAAGGGATCAATGTTCTCACGGTTTTCCTGCAAACAGAAAAATGGACCTCGAACAAACTGTCAAAGATCTCCATGCTCAGAATGCTCAACTCCAGGAGATGATCTTGAACTTATCCAAGGGGCAGGAGGAACTGAAGGCTCTCTTGCTCGAAAAGAAGAAAGACAAGAAATCTGTGAGTTACATTAACCTGGGAAGAAGGCTTAGAGGACAGGTCGCAGGAGTCAAGATCAGAACGCCGAAGGATCAAGAAGAGGAAAATGATGATCTCTTCAGCCAGGAGGATGACGATGAAAATTATGAGAATGAGCAGTACTCTCCAAAAGGTGATAAGTATAAGTTACTGGAAGAACGTATGCTAGCTATGGAGGGTCAGAAGGCGCCCAGTCTGGATTTCGAAAGCTTGGGTCTGGTCTCTGATGTGATCATCCCCCGCAAATTCAAGGTCCCCGCTTTCACTAAGTATGATGGGGCATCTTGTCCTCAGATGCATCTGAGAGCTTGCGTGAGAAAGATTCAGCCGTATACCACTGATAGGAAACTATGGATCCATTTCTTCCAAGAGAGTCTGTCTGGCACATAGTTAGAATGGTACTATCAACTCGAGAGCTCTGACATCCACACCTGGACTGATTTAGCGACAGCTTTCTACAAGCACTACTAGTATAATTCTGAATTGGCACCTACTCGGTTACAGTTGCAGAATATGACTATGGGATCTAAAGAAAGCTTCAAAGAATATGCTCAGAAATGGAGAGATTTGGCTGGCAGAGTCAAACCCCCTATGACTGATCGAGAATTAGTGGACATGTTCATGAGCACACTGACTGGCCCGTTCTACAGCCATCTATTGAGGAGTTCTTCATCGGGTTTCACTGAACTCATACTGACAGGCGAATGTGTTGAAAGCGGCATTCGAAGTGGAAAGATACAGGCGGCTACCTCTGATCCTCCGGAGACTCCTAATGTCGTCACTGCTCCTCTGCCTAACCATGACGAGGCTGTCAATGCTGTGGAAGATGCTAATAACGCTCGTGACTTGGATAGCTGGATTTTCCCAACAATTGGTGACAGACTCAATAATTGGAAGGCTGAAGACACTATCCTGATTTCCTTTAGTCAGGAGTAATTGTTATTGCTATTTTAACATTCTAAAGCATTGTGTCTATACCCGGAGCACAATAGCTAATTTTTCAAGGGTTTTGTCATTTCATAAGCATATTCATATTCAATAAATCAATGGACCTTTTTGCATTCAAATATTGCGCTCTTTATCTTTCCTGTCATTTTTCAAATAAGCTATGTTTTTCTTGCACACACTCACGTAACAAATTGCGTATCCATATCCACTCTGGGTCCTGTTGATAATAGTTCTGCTACTGTTCATTATGACTTTGAAAATCCGATCTACCAAGCCGAGGATGGTAGTGACGAAGATTGTGAAGTCCCCGGAGAACTCGCCAGACTGTTACTGCAAGAAGAAAAGACCATACAGCCGCATGAGGAATCAATTGAAATTGTAAATCTGGGTACTGAAATGGACAAGAAAGAAGTTAGAGGTTTCTTGGGACACTTGAATTACATTGCCCGATTCATTCCACACTTGACTGCTACCTGCAAACCCATCTTCAAATTACTAAAAAAGAAAAAATCAAGAGATGGTATGGAATGATGAATGACAAAATCAAGAAACATCTCCAAGAACCTCCAATTCTGATGCTACCAGTTGAAGGAAGACCTCTAATCATGTATTTGACCGTGTTAGAAAATTCAATAGGGTGTGCTGGGGCAACATGACGAGTCTGGTCGAAAAGAGCATGTCATACACTGCCTTAGCAAAAGGTACCGACTGTGAAACAAGATACTCACAACTCGAGAAAGCTTGCTATGCTTTGGCTTGGGCTGCTCGCCGACTAAGACAGTATATGTTGAATCATACCACTTTATTGACTTCTAAGATGGATTCTATCAAATATCTATTTGAGAAGCCTGCTGTCTCCTGAAAGAGTTATCACTAATTTGAACAACAAGATGATTACTGAACTCTGCACGCAGTTCAAAATAAAACACCATAACTCTTCTCCGTACCGGCCAAAGATGAACGGTACCGTGGAGGCTGCTAATAAGAATATCAAGAAGATCATACAAAAGATGACGGTGACGTACAAAGACTGGCATGAGATGTTACCGTTTGCTCTTCACGGTTATCGCACTTCAGTACGCACTTCGACAGGAGCAACTCCTTTCTCTTTAGTCTACGGAATGGAAGCCGTTTTACCAGTGGAAGTCCAGATTCCCTCTCTAAGAATCATAAAAGAGGCGGGCTTAGATGAAGATGAATGGATTCAGACTCGACTCGATCAGATAAATTTGATTGATGAGAAGAGACTTGCGGCTGTTTGTCATGGGCAGATATATCAGAAGCGCATGACCCAGGCATTTAACAAAAGAGTCAAGAGGCAGGTGTATCAAATTGGCGACTTGGTGATCAAGCGTATCATTCTACCACAAGGTGATCCCAGGGGCAAATGGACTCCCACATACAAAGGGCCATTTGTAGTTAAGAAGGTATTCTCTGGTGGAGCCATGATGCTTGCTACGATGGATGGCGAAGACTTCCCACATCCGGTGAACGCGGATATAGTTAAAAAATACTACGCATAAAAGAGACCCGCTAGGTCGATGTATCTAGGCAAAAGTAAGGGCATCCCGGCGAACCAAAAAGGTTCGGGCAAAAATTAGGGATAAACATATAAAAATGTACACCCGGCAAGTCGAAAACCTGAAAAGGCGGCTTGGGAAAAAAAGGGTATCCTGGTGGACTGAAAACCTGAAAAGGCGGTCCAGGCAAAAATTAGGGATTAAAGCGTATGCTATGTCCCGTTCTCGGACAGCTTCATCCAACTTCGAGGGACTGAACAAGCCAATCACTTCTATCCGACAGCAGGAGATGAGATGCTTGAAGACATAATGACAGTAGTGGAGTTAAAATCAACAGGACTTTTTCCTCATAGCTTCTCTTTGTTCTCTTGACAATTTCCTCTTACTAGGATTTCTGTCTCCTTGTACTCAAATTGCCTATTTATAGGCCCTCTGTCAAAATCAATACAATTTCATTTCCAAAAAGATGCTTTTGTTTTACTTTCTCTGTTTTGTTTGCGTAAACGTCCATTGATTTAACTTGAATTGATATATGCATTTGAATATGATCAATGTTTATCAAAATACATGCATAAAATAACAATGGTAGTTACTAAAAGACTTCAGGATCGAGGATAAGGTCTAACCAGGCTTTCCAACAAGTCCGGTTACAAATCCATTCCCCAACAAAAACCAGTTATTTCCCAGAAGAGGTTGGCATCGCCAGACAGAATGGGTCATCTCTTCCACCCCCAGCCAGGCTTCTGTTGAACATTTCTACCATCAGACAGAAATCAAGCATCCCCGGCTAAGAAAGGGTCATCGATACCAGTATCTCCCAACCAGAAGATTGAGATTTGTTTTCCCCAGTAGAGTCCTCTGGAAGAACTTTTCAGATGCATAATTCATTCATTACATCATTTCACAGCATACGCATGCATACATCGTTCGCAGTTATTTTCGAAAGCATAAAACATCTCATGCATCATGACATGGCATGAAGCTAACTTTATTTTTCAGGTTAATTATTCCCCTGATACAGTCAAAACAAAGGTCCATTCAGACGGACATCCTCATCAATTACGTTCAGGATTCAACTACATCTTTCAGATATACTCCATGTCAACATTCATTCTGACATCCTCCTAACGATGGTATCTATAAGCCCATCCCAGACATTTATTGCAAATACAACATATACAAATACTATCAGATATAGCCTAGCGTACGGTTCATTCTGATTCAGCTCAACATATGACTCTTTCAACTCAGATGCGATCTAACGTACGATCCATTCCGACCTTCAACAACTCCAATACGGTCTAGCATACGACCCATTTGGACCTTCAAGGCCTCAAATGCTACCTAGCGTACGGTACATTCTGAAGTGTAGTCTGGCGTATGACTACCCCCTTCATCATCAGGTACAGCCTAATGGACGGCTCAGTCTACAACTCAGATACGATCTAGCATACGATCCATTCTGATCCTTCACCCCCAGTAACGATACAGCCTAACGGACGGCTCGTTCCGCAACTCAGATACGATCTAGCGTACGATCCATTCTGATCCTTTATCCCCAGCAGTGTATGACTCATTCGGATTCTTATCTCATTTTGATTCGGCACAACATATTACTCCTCCAACAATACGGTCTAGCGTACGACCCATTCGGATCTTCATTCCTCAGATACTACCTAGCGTACGGTACATCCCGAGGTGTAGTCTAGCGTACGACTACTTTTCGTCAGATACAGCCTACCAGACGACACATTCTGCAACTCAGATACGATCTAGCGTATGATCCATTCTGATCTGTTATTCCCAGCGGCGTATGACTCATTCTAACTCCCCAGTGAAGTCGACGGCCTAATGAATGACTCACTATACGGTCTAGCGTATGACCCAGTGACACCCATGACTTCAGATATCTTCTAACGTACGACGTACTCTGAAGCTCTCATCATCAAATTTCCTAGATGGCATCTTTAAACCCATCTCCATCAAGACTAACTAATTGACAAGTGCAAATTTTTGGGGCATCCTAAGTGTTCAATAATCTTCCACCTCCAGACCACGAATGGCGTACATACCATTCTGACTCTCTCGGTTCAAGAATATTGAACAGGGGCAGCTGTCATACCCCAAAATTTGCCCATTAATATTTCAAGACATTTTTCAGGGCACTCCGACTCATTTTTATGACACTGATCTTAAAGGAACAAAGGCCCAGCTCACGAGTGGCCCAATCCAGAAAATGGCCCAAACTGGCCTGCTCGCTAGGCGAGCAAATCCTTCGCCTAGCGAACGTTCGCTGCACGCTCGCCTAGCGAACGTTCGCTACACGCTCGCCTAGCGAAGCTGGCAGATAACAGAAAATTCTGGGCTGCACTCTGAGCCCATTAGGTCATGAAAAAAAGGCATTATAAATACCACAACTCCAGTCAGAAAAAGGGAGGACGAAAGAGGACGAAAACGGAGAAAGGAGAGCCCTGGCAAGCAAACCCTGATACTCACTGGAGACAAACCCTGAAGGAAAAGCCGGCGGTAGCAAGGTCACTTCCGCTCAATTCGATCCGATCGGCCAATTCAAGATTACAATTCGATTACAAACAGGTTGGCATTGCTATTACTACCTTATGTTCTTAATTTGCACATGGTATCATGATTGAATTTATGAAACTATCTTAAGTTTTACATATGAATTTAAGTATGCATGAACATCTGAATGTCTAACCACATAATCTCTGTAATGGATGCTATAAGGTGTGAAGCTTGCTGACATTATGCCGTTATCAAAACCAGAATCCGCAGCCGCTCGCTAGCACATCGCTAAGCGAGCATGCAGCGAGTATTCGCTAAGCCTTCGCTAGGCGAGGCAGCGGCGACCGGGACAGTCGCTGATTTCTCTGTTCTGTCCTTTGCTAACCTGTCATGTTTTTATCATAGCCATGCATTGTTTATCTGACCCTACTGCTGTTCTGGTTTCTTTTGCGGTGCAATCCTTGATTGCATCCTGACTTGGTACTCTAACCCGTTTGCTGAATTTTGTAAAGGTTCACCTTTCCCAGGAAAAGATTGCTGTCTAGGTCTTCCACTTTATTTGTGGGATACCCTTGTGGAGTTTCACCCTAAATTACCTAATTAAGTATTATTAGGTTTGATTGAGAAAGGGGTTTGAAGAAACCACATTGACAATTTTAGACGATGGCGAGAGCTAAGATAAGCAAGGCATCCACCTTGAATCTTAATCTCAGGAGTGCACGGTATACACCATGTTCCATTTCCATCTTTAGGGAAAAAGTGTTAAGGTAGAAATTAAGTATTTTTTTGAATTTTGAAAGACGAATACTTGATGAGAACGAGACATGAGCCTCAGGATCAATCACTCGGGGTTCCACTGGAATGCTAGATTCCAATGGTCCTTTTTCGTTTGAATTATTTAAGAAAATTATTTAACGGACAACGAACACTTGATGAGAATCAAATATTCAAAGGGTTACGCCAGGATGCTTAACCCCAACGGCCCTTTATTTTTGTCCAAGTTAATTGTTAAGTGTTTTAAGAATGAAAGAAAAGAATGAATGGTTAATCCGAAACGCGTGGCTCAGGACTGATTATTCGAGGGTTCCCACCGGAATGCAAGATTCGAATGGTCCTCTTCTTTCGCGTTTTAAAAAAAGAATTTAATCGGGTTGTAAAGATAGTTTAAAAATAAAATTATATTATAGGGATAAAATTAATTTTACAATTTTTATATGTATATCGAATTAATTTTATGTATATAATCAAGTTAATTTTATATATATAATCGAGTTAATTTTATATATATAAAATCGGGTTCCCACCAGAATGCTAGATTCTAATGGGAGGAAATGGAATTAAATGTCGAAACTTATGGAAAGTTAGTGAAATTTAAATTGAAAATTTAGCGAATTTGAAAGTGATTATTTATATGTGTAAAAGTATGAACATGGGTACCATTACCCTAACTAAATTAACTAGCACACAAAAATCGACTAATCGAATAAAAAACAATATCAGAAATTCAACCATTAATTAAATCTAAAAGGTAAACATTTAAAAATATAAACAACTAAATAACGATTAAATTAAATTGATAAAAATATAAAAGTAAAATAAATAGCAAGAAATTATGAAAAAAATTAAATGAAATAGTGAGCATAAAACAAATATGGAGATATGCTACTCCCAAGTATCGAACCCATCCCACTAAAGTAAATGAAACTGCTCTCTATCCACTAGGCCACTTATGGTCACTTGTTATCTTAATAATGACTTGAGTATATGAACCCGAATAGATTAAAATAAAAATTAAAATAAAAAAACTAAAATGATGTAGTCTGTTAATGAACGACTAATTAAAACAGTGGAAGAATCCCAAACGTGACCCTAGTCGCCTGGCTGTTGAGTTTGCAAAAAGATATTAATGGGTGGGGATACATAACACAGTATACTAACAGACTCTAATTAGTAAAAAGGTGCAATGGAAGACTAAATAATATTAAGTTTTAAATGCTTGGTTTTTCAAAATAAATAAATAAAAGAACAGGAAATGTGAGAGAGAAAGTAGCACAACCCAGAAACACATTCATCTTCCTCACGAAGAATCTCTCCAACTCTCGTTATCTTCCAATCTCGTCCCTCTCTCTCCCAATCGCGCATCCCTCAATCTCACTCACACTCATTCGACCTGTACCAAACTCATAATACCCTAATCCCACCCTAAGCGTAAAATCGTGACCCTCAAAGAATCAACAAAGGATGCTTACCTTTGTTGCTGGCTTCCAAGAACTCCCACGGTGGCTTTTCGGTGAAAAAAGGTTATTTCTTCCGCTACAGTTCCCTCTCCTCTTCTGGATTTTTCGCCGTCTCCAAAGATTGGTTTTTCGTTTGGAAATTTAGGGTTTGTTCGTGGCCGTCCCAATTTAGGGTTTTTTCTCCTCCCCTTCTTGCCTCCATTTCGTCCTTTTTTATATTCACCACCTTAGGGTTTCGGGTTGGCCTATGTAGATCAAAAGGGTTTCTGCAAAATCCCTTTAGGGTGCTCAAAATTTGGTCTGCCTCTTTGATGCTTGTTCTGGAAAGGTAACGTGAACCTACCCTTTCTCGCTCTAACTTTGTCTCAATTCTCTTTTGGGTATTTTTTGAATTTTTACTGCCCTTTGCTAATTACCTGTGTTTTACTGCAGTGAAAACTGGTGAAAATTAAAACTTCGGTTATTTGCAAAGCTTCGATTATGAACACGGGTTGAGTGAATTGCAGCATGGTCTCATTATGCAGGTTGTTCATGAGTTTCTGCAGCGGGTGATAATGTGAATTGCAAGACACCTGTGTCGTTTTCCATGTAACTGGTGTGTTCATATGGTGTTGCAGATCAGGGGTTATGGCAAGGAATGCATGAGGTCTGCTATTGTGCAAGCTAGGTATGCTTATTGCTGGAAAATTCTTCTGCAATCCTAGTTTGGACTGATGTAGGAGTTTTGATATGCATGATTCTAACTCGTCTCATGTGCTAATGGACTGTATGGATTGATGATAATGCCATTCTGTAGATGAGATTCACATTGTTTTGTACAGTCTGCAACATGTATGCGTGTCTGATGTCGAGCTTGCAAGGTTTTATTTCGGTTTGTGATGGTGAGCTCTTGGTTATTGCTGTAAGTTTACATGGTTCTATAGGCAATGCTTCACGCTGTGATTAATTGGCACAACCCTGATCATGATATGTGAATGTGCTTTGCTTCTAACTGCTCAATTGGACTTTGTATTACCATGTTGTTTGCTGTCTTGATTGGTTTGTGTGGCCTGAGTTAACTGCAGGCTTTTGCTCATTGCAGGTCTGGTTTGGGCATTGTGATGGACGTTGCAGAATGTGCAAGTAGATTCCTTCGTGGTTCATGTTCTTGTGAGGTGATCATGATTTGTAATTGCATAGCATTTTGGCATGGTCTGAACTTGGTTTAAGTAGCTTGTGTGTAGTAGCTACATGTCCATCTGCAATTCCGATCTGGCCATAAATTGTTTTGCTCGGGTCTTGGCTAACAGGGTTAACAGGCATTTGCTGCTTGCTGAGATGGTAGCTTGAATGCAGGTACACTCTAACTTTGGTTCAGCATGGTTTTGGCTCAGCTTGTAAGTCTCATTTGCCTTGATATGGTTCTGTGATATGTTTGTGGTTGCAGGTCATGGTTGGTTGGTTTTGTAGGTTTGGCGGACATGACCTTGAACATGGGCAATGTTGCTCGCAAATGAAGAAACGTGGTAAAAGAAAACCAACATGACTCTTGGATGATGTATCAAGGAAAGCTGGATGGGATTAGGTTTGGGATTTATGCGAAACATGGTTATATATTGGTTGTGATTTTGGATGAAATTTGGGAATTGGTTGTAGTGTAGAACATGTAGATTGAAAACTGAATTGGAAATATGAATCGATTCCCGTTAGCATAGTTATTATATGTTGAAATTGCTTATGGAGGTGAATGGTAGCTACTGAATGATAATGAATGTCAATGATCTATGATAATGATGAATGTCGTTGATTAGTAATACTGATGATGATGAACAATGGATGCCAATGTCATGGTTTTTTGAATGAAAAATCTTAAACTATGGTTCTCTTGGCTTATGCAGGTGCTTCATGTAAAGGGAACCAATTTGGGATGCACTATTCAAGGTTATTGGTTAGCTTGGGAATTTCGGCTTGGATGCGGCTACGAAGCGCATTGGATGGCGGGGCTGTTTTGGAATTCTGGATGATAAAATGCAATGGAGCTGTTTCGGACTTTGTCGCATTGGCTCATGTTGTATAATAGTAGAAATGTATGAGATTATTGAATTTGAAATGTGATGAAATGGTTGTAATGGTTATGTAGTTTATGAAATGTATGTGGTAATGTTACCTTGTAATCTTGGATTAGAAATTGTAGTGGCTGTATAATGGTATTGGTTTAGAAATGAACATGTAGTTAGGTTTTGGCTGTAATTTGAACTTGATTGAAGTGATTGTAAAGAATAAGAATGGTTGTTACTTGGTTTATGGAAATGGATATTTGGTTATAAAAATGGATATGGATTTTAGAAATAATCCAAGACTCATCTAAATGTCAATTTAAAATCAAAAACCAATAAAACCAATTAAAATCAAATTAATCTATAATTTGTTAAAATTAATTTGATATCAATTCTAACATTTATTTGAAAATTAAAATCAATTAGAGTTTGAATCATTAGTAAAAAAAACAATTAAGATTAAATTGAAATTTGAAATTAGACTTAATTTGAAATTAAAATCAAATTGAAAATTAAAAAGTCAAATAATTAAAATTAGAATTCATTTTGTAATTAAAAGCACCATGATCGAAAAGGCCTAGATAATGACCAATGTTTATCAAAATCGAGACAATATGGATTTGGGAATGGGCGGTTGACTTTGGTCAACAAATTGACCAGAAAGTCAATGATTGACCTCAGACGTGAATTAGGGTTTATATTAAAATGAATGCATGATGCATAGTGGATGAATGCAGATGGATCTAAAATCGGGGTATGACAGGTTGTATGAAATCATATTTTGATGATTAGTTCGGGAAGATTCTAGATGATAACCAGGTTAGGGAAGAGAGGATCATGGCAAGTATTGAAGGTGTTTCTAAGTAAGGTGAGGATAGTCGGGTGAAGCTAAAGGAATAGTTAAAGGTCGAGATGCAAGCTGGTGAAACTCGTGGCATTGCCAAGTGGGTTATGTGAGAGTTGTTATCGAGCATCTTGGTAGAACTACTCTCATATTCCATGTTGATTTTGATTCAGAATCTTCTAACCCCATTCTAGATACTACAACTGTTGCACCTCCTTCTGATGAAGCAAGTGATCTACCTTGATTTAGTTTTTACTTTCACGCATAATATATGCATCATGTCATTTTTTTATTGATATTTATGACATTTTGGGATTGACTGACGATTTTAACATTATTCACTATATTTTGGATTATGTCATCTATGTGATTCTCTTTTTGCTACCTCTATCTTGATCTTTTTATTGAAATTATGTGTTTGCGATAATTGGTATCGCATGCGATTTTTTTTGCTTTTGTTTAGTTCACAATTGCGACATTCTATTTTTGGCTTTTATATTATCTTGGATTAAATTGTTTTCATTTTTTTCTCTCGTTTTGATATTTGTTAAAGAGGGAGAATGTATTGAGATATTGTCGATATTTACGCGCATTAAGTGTTTAATGCAGGGGAAACTTTACAACTCAAGTGGACTGATATGCGCTCATTATATGTGCGTTAAAGAAATTCAATATATTCATTATATCGTCAAATTTTAAATAATGCTCAAAATAGTTGATCAATAATAATATCTCCAAATTTGCCAAACATAAAAAAATGGGAGACTAAAAGTGAAGTCAAGTTACCGTATGGCATAATTTACTTGTTTTGATATTTTTGCTAATTTTTGTGTATGTGTTATAGTTTGTTTGCATATTTATAATTTGCTCTAAATTTCATATTCACGTGTTTGTACTTTATTCAAATTTAAGTTGTATTGTAATCGCTTTGGCTATTAAGATTTTGTATCATTGAGACCCTTAATTACTCAATAAAATAAGAGTATTTAATCCCTAATAGTGTTTCTTTTTCAGTCTAGCAAATTTCATTTTTGTCGTTTCATCATACGTGACTTGAATCACAAGTAAGAACACTTAAATCAAGATGTTGAGTAACTTGATTCGAACCAAGTGTTAAGCATGATTCAAATCAGAAGCCTTTTGAAAATTGGGATTTTCCTTTGGATTAATTGGCTCGAATCACCAAATGAACCCGATTCCAATCACAACCTCATGTGACTTGAATCATGTGTTAATCCTAATTCAAATTAGATCTCTCTATGAAGCCAAATTTGGGCTCTGCTCAAATTGAATCGAATAAGCAATTTAACTTAATTTGAATCACAACACCTAGTGACTCGAATCATAGTTTCTTGAATACAATCAGGACTTCACAAAACCAATTTTCCATCTTAGATTTAAATAGTTGTTTCTTTGATGAAAGTGTGTAGGTGTGTGAAACATGTGCGTGAAACCCATAGAGACAAAAAAAGTCATTTTCTCTTCTCTCTTTTTGTGTGTCTATTCCTAGCACCATAAATATTTTTCTTGTTTTCTAGAATAACTTATTGAGTGTTAATTCATGCAGATACATTTCTTTTTGTTGCATCTTGTTCTTGTGCAATTTGTTGTTGTTTGAATGAATTAGAGAGAGTAAGTTGATCAATCTGGTAGTGATTCATGGTTGATCAAACTCATGATATCCATTAAGAACCAATACCCATTCATCCAGAAATTTGGGAGAACCTTATGTGTGTGTTCTTCATTTAACTACATCTAACTCATTGACTTACACCTTGTGAATTAGAATGTGTCTGAGATTCCTTGGCACTGTTCATCATCTCCATTCTTGGTCTATTTTCATTGCTAAGAATCTTGATCTCTAAAGATTGAGTGTTAAGGGAGACCAATGGTACATTAGGTTCAACCATCTTTGTGTCCATATTCTCATCCAACAAATTATTTTCGTTTACGTTAGTATTTTAGCGATTCTGCACTTTAGTTTTGAATCTTTTATCCAATTATCCTTCACCGTTATTATTTTCTACCCTATTTCTTTACATCTAACCATCAAATATCCAGACACAAACACGTTTTATCTAACTGTTTTTTACACAATATGTCCTAAGATTTTTTCGAGTTTAACTCTGCAAGTGAATTAAAACTTTTGATTGTTTACCAAAAACAACGGTAAACACCCACCAAACTCCTAAGTTTTAGAATTTCCATTGTAAGCTGATCTTTTGCATTTAATTCTTATTTTGTATTATCACCGGTTGTAGTCATACTTGTATCAACACCCTTTGTGATTTTTTTAATGAAAAAATTCATGTCTTTTGGTGGTTTGTTTATGGAATTTTTAGTGTTATGATTCTTCATTTATTTTTAGTTCTAAAGCTAGTCCTAAGGCGTGTTCCTCATTAGAAATTAGGGCAAGTGGATGTAATTCTTGGATTAATATTAAATGAGTAACCTATTTGAGACGACAATGATTTTTTTAGCAAGGTCAAACATAATAGTCTAATAAGGCAAAGATGATTCTTAATAAGGGACCAACATTATAGCTTAATAACGTGGAAAGGTTTCCTACATAACCTAATGAGAGAGTAAAGATCCCTAATAAGAGTCTAACAACATACTCCATCCGTTCTATAATGAGTGGCTCAATTGACTATTTTACACAAATTAAAAAAAAATGAATAAATGAAAGAGAAAATGATATTTTTCCTAAAGTATTCATCATGTATTGGGAATGATAAAAATAATATTAATTATAGAGTAAAATTGGAAAAAATGTATTGAAAATTGAAATTGATCATTCATTTAAAGACACTCTTTTATTCCAAATGGATCACTTATTATAGGATGGAGAGAATAGTCTAAAAAACGCCAATAATGTCTTGTAAAGACCCGTAAAATCTACAACATATAAACAATTGAAGACGCGATAAATTAAGAAAATAGGATGCCTTATTAAAAATTAAAAACCATGTTGAAAAGAACGCCACCGCACCCTACCTCTTTTATTCATTAGAAGAATCTTGATAATTATTAGGGATCATCTCCTCTTTCTTTACTTTATAAACGAAGAAAGTAATACTCACTCCATCTCTCAATGAGTGATTTAGTTGACAATTTCACACCGATTAAGAAAAATATAATAATGAAAGAGAGAATGATATTTTTACCAAAGTACCAATTATCCAGTATTGGGAGTGATGAAAATAGTACTGATTAAAGGGTAGAATTGAAAAAAAGAAATTAATTTACATTGTAAATTAAAATGAATCATACATTTTAGCACACTATTTTATTTCAAATGGATCATTGTGGGACGGAGGAAGTATTATATTTATCATATCAACTAAAAAAATATATTTAAAATAAATGAAATAAGAATATAATATATATTATTAATAAATGATAAAAATTATCTTCATGATCACATATCATTTTATTAATTAAATATTAAATTGAATCTTCTAATTATCAAATAATCAGCTACTCAATTTTTGTTATCGGATTATATCGCGACGGTGCAAAGGAAATGTATTACTCCATCCGTCCCAGAATGAGTGATCTATTTAAAATAAAATAGTGTCCTAAAATGAATGATCTATTTTAATTTTCAATGCATCTTTTCTAATTTTACCCTCTAATTAATATTATTTTCATCATTTCCAATATATGATAAGGATATTTTAGTAAAAATATCCTTCTCTCTTTTGTTTATTCATTTTTCATTGTGGGATGGAGGGAGTAAAAACTTCACATTACATGAGATGATAAATAGTTTAAATATATATTTATAAATAGAGAATATCAAGTTAATTTTGTAATAAATAGAAGAAATTATCATTATACAAACTAATTTTATAAGGATTAGATCCGGCAACTTAAGATAGTACTTATATATTGTCATATATTTATTTCAATTTATAGTTATCCAAGGTTGTGAAGCATGGGAACAAGGGCTGCATTTCAATACCTACCAATGCTTTACAAAACTTGAGATATGAAGACAGACACAGCTTATAGGCTTAAGGAATCAAGATAGAAACACAGAGCTATTGCAATGCAACAACAGTAATAGAATCGACAATTCAAATAAGGAATAATATGTATTATTTATAAGCTCTACAATGCAACAAAAATAAATAAATAGAGCAGAACAAAGCTCCTATCACAGAGAAACTATCCTAACAATCAAATCACCAAAAACATCCATGATTTTTTCACTCTCCTTGCTTCCCTCATATTCTCACTCACTAACAGAATTGAGTGGACTCTTCGCAATAGTTACTAACTTCCTATTCAACTTATCGGTTGGGCTTAGACACAAATCCAGAGTTCTATAATTGGGCATAACTCAACCCTACAAAACTGGTTTATAAGGTGATGATTACTCACACTTATAAAGACATGTTCAGACCAAATATTGTCCGATGTAAAACTCTTAACACATCCCTTATGTCAAGGACTAGACATTTGGAGCGTAGAAATAAATGATGGGTGATCCGATAGCGAAAACCTAATAGTAGGTGGCCCATCAGATCTTAAACGAGACTCTGATACCATATTAAGAAATGTGGTTGGATCTAACTCAACCCTCCAAAATCGACTTGTAGGGTGATGATTGTCCCCACCTATAAAGACATGTTCAGGCCATAATATAATATAATAAGACTTTAATAAAATGGCTAATAATATCATACACAAAGATGATAGTAACAACAAATGATACACAAACGTTTTTCTATATATAATAAAGATTATACAGAAATAAAAGACAAACAGACATTACTATTCATGTTTAGACTCTCTATAAAAGATGCCTCCGATGCTAAGATACCAAAAGTATCAAAGACAAAATGATACGAAAGCATGTTGATAAAAATAAATAATCCCAGCAATCACTTCTCAATAAGTTTCAAAATATTAAGAAGAAGCTTCTGATCTTATTGATGTTGTCCCACTTCCAATCTTAAAAAAGACTAGTTACTGAAATTAAAATGAGGTAACATAATCATACATTGAAAACCTGCAATTATAGTTTCATAAGTTGTTTCTATTAGCTCTCTCAAATAACCTTACAAGCACTTATATATCCTGTTCAAATAAGTTAGTCCAAAGATAGTCATAGTTTGAGAGCATCAACCTTTGCTGCAATGGAGGAAACAAACCCGCTACTGAGAAGCCTCTCCACATACTTCCCAAGAATATCAACTTCAAGATTCACCTTCTGACCAACTTTCTTCAAAGGAACAACAATCTTCTCCTGAGTATAAGCAACCAGCATGAAATTAAAACAAACTTCATCATCAAAAACATCAACCACAGTCAAACTAGTCCCATCCACGACAATAAATCCTTTGGGAACAATGTACTTCAGCAATTCCTTCTCAACCCTAACTTTCACCCACAGAGAATCCCCTTCAGGAACCATAGAAACAATCTCCCCCGTGCCATCCACGTGACCCTGCACGAAATGTCCGCCCATTCGAGTAACCGGAGTCACCGCCCTTTCGAGATTCACCTACGATCCGGCTTCCAATTCGGAAAGGGAAGTTTTTCGCAGCGTCTCCGGGGCTAAACCGACGGTGAAATCGGAAGCTTTCGTGTCGAATTCTGTCACGGTGAGACATGTGCCGTTGACGGCGATACTGTCGCCGAGATTGACGCCGTCGAGAACTGTCTTTGCGTTGACCTTTAAGTCGAAACCGCCGTCAGGGGACGCTCCGATTTGCTTGACGGTGCCGATTTCTTCGACGAGGCCGGTGAAGAGGCATTGGACTGAGACGGCGTTGGTACGGAGGCTAATTGGTTTGTGTGTGAAGTGAAGGAGGGTGCGAATAGGGGAAGGTTTGAATCGGAGATGCGTAATTTGGGAATTATGGGATTTTTGGTGGGTTGAAGAAGTGATTTTGGGGATTTTGGTGGTTAAGGTAACGGAAAATGAAGAAGCAGCCATTTCAGTTGGATTTTACTTTGCACTGTTGGAAGCTAGCAACAGTCAGAGTTCAAGTTTGAAAATTTTACCCTATACCCCTACAATTGTACCCATATCCCTACATTAAATTTTTTTTGACTAAAATACCCTCATTTCTGTAAAAAAAAAAAAAAAAAAATTAAAAAAAAAAAACGTACCGGAAGACTTTAGGAAAGACTTCCGGAACACACATAATGCATACCGGAACACTTCTCCAAAGAGTTCCGGTATGCAAATTTTTTTGAATTTTTTTTATCTGAACCGGAACTCTTTCCTTAAGTGTTCCGGAACACAAAAAAAGCAAACCGGAACACTTAAGGAAAGAGTTCCGGTTCAGATAAAAAAAAATTCAAAAAAATTTGCATACCGGAACTCTTTGGAGAAGTGTTCCGGTATGCATTATGTGTGTTCCGGAAGTCTTTCCTAAAGTCTTCCGGTACGTTTTTTTTTTAATTTTTTTTTTTTTTTTTTTTACAGAAATGAGGGTATTTTGGTCAAAAAAATTTTTAATGTAGGGGTATGGGTACAATTGTAGGGGTATAGGGTAAAATTTTCTTCAAGTTTTGGAATTCGAGAATCCAAATTCAAGTTTTGGAATTCGAGAATCCAAATTCCTTAGGTCTGCTTTTGGTAATTAACAAATGCATAATAATTTAACAAAAATATATTCATACACTTCATTAATATATTCATACACTTCATTCGTTTACCGAATAATATTATGAGTAATATTAGTTTGTGACCTTAAAAAAAATAAAAATAATGTTAGATTGAAAATCGTGAATTAATTTTAATAAAAATATAAAATTTATTTTTTAATTGTTTTTTTAATACAAACTTTTTATAAATAAATTTCTTATACTATGTCTGATGATATAATTTAAACACTACTCTACTCTTAACTCACATGTCAACCATTTATGCTAGCACTTTTTCACTTTCTTTTTTCTTCCTTATCGGTTTGTTTTACATAGAGAAACTCACTCATTCCTACTTATAGATATGTCAAATAGATATAGGAAAGGGCAATGGTGGATTTTGTTTTTTTTTTCATATCCAAATTCAAATTCTATTTTTTTATTCTAAACATAAAGGATAAACAATTAAATTCAAAATTTATCTATTTGAGTATCTTCATCTCGTCTTATTTCTGCATCATAATCAATTATTTAAATTAAAATAATTATTTTTATCAAATTAAAAATGAGATTAATTACTGTGCATTGTCAATGTAAAAAGATTTACACTGTCGGTTCATCATCACCACCCGTTTGCATTACTTTATAAGTTTTTAAAATAAAAGTCAAACTTATTTCAATATCGAACGTCTAGGATTAACTGACTGTGTTAAATTCCTTTACACTGTCAGTGTATTTCAATTAAATTTATTAAAAATTTGTATCGAACTCTAATAAATATTTTAAATAATAATTTAAACAATTGTGAAAAAATTCTAATAAAAAATTCAGATAATAAAACACAAACAAAAATATTAATTTATTAAAAAAATAATTAATATTATAAATTATCAAAATGAAATAGTCTTGTTCTAGGCCAGTTTAAAGGTCCAATAGTCGCGATCCAGAGAATGCATTGCTCCACTAAGTTTATTTGCAGAACAGGAGTGTCATCCTAGGTTAGAGCATATGCGATATGAATCAAATACCCATCCAACGAATCCCTGCATCATACGTTTGAAGATCAACAAACTATCATAATCGTTCAACTATATAACGAGGAAGCACGTCATTTTTCAGGTATAATTTAAATTCAAATCTCACTCATTTTTCTTATTCTCCTATTGACTTGAGTGTTGGTGCACTAACCTTGCAGATCAGCCATATTCTCATCGTACCTGAAGCTTAAGTCTACCATTGAAATCCTCAACTTTCGATCTCCAATCAACTCTGGTTCCTGTGCAGAAGAGTGGTGTTATCTATGGGAATCGACATTTGATTCTTGCAGTTTCAACATTTGAATATTCATCTCTCGATTAATTAAACTAAAGCTTCTTCAACCGATTAATTTAGATTCCATGAAAATCGAGCACTAGATGTAACGCCCCAAACGACTTTCAAGATTATCGACTGACCCCACAAATCAACACGAGTCTTTTCAACATGTTTTGTCCTCACTCACACATTTTTCGGGAAACTTCTCAGAAGGTCACCAATCCAAATATTACTTCAAGTCAAACACGTTTAACTATGGAGTTCTTATATGTTAGGCTACCAAAAAGAATATGCATCTTGTTGGTACCATGCAGTCTCATACCTTCCCAGCCTCAGGATCCCTCACATTCCGATATGAATTCGGTTGTCTCTAGAAGCTGCTAGGAGTGTCTCATTGTCATGTCTTGTGCACTGACAACCACTCCATCGCCCTTGGGTGTTACATGTAACCACTATCCACCCTCTTCGGTCTCAGGTGTTACATGCCCATCAGCTTCCGCTTGATTCATCCATGAACCATATAGTAGTGGGAGAGGTATGACTCTAATACCATTTGTAACGCATCAGACTGCCTGAACCACATCGTATTGGGAGAGGTCTGACTTTGATACCATTTGTAACGCCTTAGACTGCTTTTAAAATTATCGACTGACCCCACAAACCAACACGGGTCTTTTCAGCATGTTTTATCCTCACTCACACGCTTTCTGGGAAACTTCCTAGAATGTCACCCATCCAAATACTACTCCAAGTTAAGCACACTTTTAAGTTTATCGATTGACCCTGCAAACCAATATGGGTCTTTTCAGCATGTTTTATCCTCACTCACACGCTTTCCGGGAAACTTTCCAGAAGGTCGCCCATCTAAATACTACTTTAAGTCAAACACGCTTAACTATGGAGTTCTTATATGTTAGGATACAAAAAATAAGATGTATCTTGTTGGTATAGGTAGTACCAATTAATCCTTATAAGTCTTCCTTCAACCAGGCAGTCTCATACCTGCACGGTCTCAAGATCTCTCTTATTCCAATATGAATTCGGTTTTTCTCTAAAAGCTTATAAGAGTGTCTCATTGTCATGCCTTGTGCACTGATAACCATTATCTTCCTCTCAGGTGTTACATGTAACCACTCTCCACTCTATTCAGCCTCGGGTGTTACACCAGACCTTTGTTCTCGATCTACTTCGGTCAAAAATCAACCCTGATTATCAGTTTCTTAGTTCTCAGATTTCTAGATCTTTCAAAAATGATAGGTTCTAGAGCCATTCTCCTCGATGTGTTATGTGAGGCCATCGCAACTGCTTCACACAAGTGGCCGTGGAAGTGGGAGGCTCTGACGAGAGCCTTAAGTGTTGGATTTTTAGAACATCTAAAGTAGAATATCTCCTTCAAGGAGAAACTTAGGTGAAGGAAGCCCACAGTCTAAAAGAGCTGCTAAATAGGGCACAACACATTATTACTCTAGAAGAAAAACTTATCACCGGGGGAGACAACCAAACGACTATATATGCCAAAAACCAGAAATCTGAGAAGGAACTTAACTGATAAAAAGAGGAATCTGACTGCGAGACCCATGATTGGTATGATAAGTATCCCCCTTTAACACCTCTCGGGAGAAGATCTACCAAGAGTGTACTAACACTGAATCCCAAAAGGTCGGGATAAAAAAACCTTTTCCAATTAGACAATTCTCTCAGACAGATAAGACGAAGTACTTTCGCTTTCACCGAGAGCCAAAACCACACTACCAACGACTGCATCTATCTTAAGGATGTGATAGAGGGTTTGATAAAGAGAGTCCGCTTATCTAAATATACCAAATGTGGTAAGAGGGATCAAGAAGAGTTTTCGAAGAGCAAATCTTTAGCCAAGACGATTGATGTATCGACTAACGACAAATAGGCGAGCAATGAAGAAGAGGGGCACATAATGGGAAGCGTCGACACATTGGAGTCATTACACAAGGTTCCCCCTGAGCAAACACCCTCTCAAAAGGAACAATAAAGAAGAAGATATCATAGTTAATAGCCGTTAATAAAAAAAAGGCAGAAGCACCTCGGCCAAGAACTCGGATAGACTAATGCTTGGTTTTCGGAATAGTTAAAAAGTTAGGGGTATCCCAAATGATATCTTCCCTATAGTCATAACGGCCATCGTCGGCCACTTTGATGTGTTCTAGATACTGATTGATGGCATCATCTCTTGCGACAAAATGTATTTAGAGCTTTTCAAGAATGTTATTTCGTTTGATTTGATGCATTAGGTAAAACATCATTGGGTAAAACAAGATGCATTTTTGGTAAATATGCAACATATGAGACAAGATGTTCTAACATGTATGCAACACATAGCCTTAGTTTGTAGGTCAGGATTTATATGATCTTCTAAGCGAAATTCTATTTGATTCCTAGAATATCTGGTGTTTATGTTTTGTATCTTTCAGCAATATGTTATTCATTAAGATTTGCTAAAAGATTTAATAAAATCAAAGTCAATTAAGTGAATATTTAAATTGAACGAAGATCAAATAAAATCATATCTTTTTATGGATGTTTTTAAAGAAAATCAAGTTTGGTTGTTATAAAATCTAATGCCCATTGAAGAAAATCTCAGAAGATTGATTGGTATTTAAATAGACCCACTCTTCCCTTGAAGACACACACAAAGCAAACATTGAAGATTTAGTGTGTTAGAGTTTTTACTCTTTTGAGTATTTGTATTGTTGTTTGTTGTAAACCTCTAAAGTAGCCTAAACGGAATATTCAAGGCATATAGGTGTATTGTTTAGTTTAGTTGTAATTCAACATTATTAATCTTTTGTAAGCATTGATCACTAGGGTTGTGATAAAGATAAAGTGACAAGAGTTCTCATCTTAAGGGTGTAACGCCCCATATTTTCATCTAAGACATGACTTGGAAATTATTAAAAATACTTATTCAAATAAAATATGCGGGTTGTGAAATTAATCAAATTCCGTGACAATTCAATTTCACAAGCGAAAAATTACCATATTTCTAATTCATTCAAAGGAAAATAAATAAGTACTTAAAATATAATGCAATCAAGTTATAAACTACTGAAGTATTTTTTATTTATTGAAAACTCCTTCTTTCTCATGACCACCCTTCAATCACTTTGAAACCCCACATTTGTACCTAAATATTATTTTAAGGAGTCAGTTTCCATTAATCACAAACCATGTCAAACTAAACTAAACAAGAACTAAAATTCAGATAAATATAGATACACGTATGAGAATTGAATAGAAGAAAAATCCACTAAAGGTGTTAATATCGAATAGTGATCGATACATAATGCACATGAAGTTATTAACTCCATATTAAGAACAACAATGACCACAGACAATTATATACAAGCTATGCATACTCTTAAGTCTAAATGATCTAGATATAAACCACCACACAGACAATCCACCACAAAGGCAATCTGCCACAAAGAACCACACAAAGATCTTTAAACGCTACAAAGACAATCACATATAAATCTTTATCCGCCACTAAAGCAATCACACAAGATCTTTATCCGCCACTAAGACAAACATACAAAAATATGTATCTGCCATTAACGCAATCACACAATTCATATAACAAGCATGATGATCAACTAAAGTATAATCTCACCATTTAAGCAACTACAAAATAAACCAGTTATCTCCCATAAATTCAAGAACACAAATTATTCACTCTTAATTCATGAAATACTCCTTATTTATTTACTTTACAGAAACACAATATATAGGTGTATATGTTATATACTGAGACTAGTTCTCTCTATTTTTTATATATATCTAACAATCTCATATAACAAGTCCTATTATCTAAAAATAATTTGTTCTCTTTCCTTCCTATTATAACCACCCTATGATTCCAATTAAAAAAAGAATTAAATTTAAAATAAATTAAAAAAATTCTCTCTTTTTAATAGATGTTTTTAAGAATATGAATTTACGTGCGTTCCCATGTAAGTATTTCTCATGTCTAGCAACAATTGAATCTTTTAACATCACCTAAACTCCTAAACACAAAAACACGATCATAGTGTGGATCATAATAATAAGATGGAGAGGAAAACAAGCAATCACACATATCACCTAAACTCCAAACTTTATTTATTTCAAAGGAAAGAGAAAATATCGATAAAATCCGCTAAATCTAAGGTAAATGATCGTCGCAAGCAAATTCGGGTTCTGGAGTCGATTACGCAAGGGGAAGGTATTAACACCCCCCACGCCTGTTGTACTCAACGGGAACCTTTTAGTTAGATATGTGATTGAATGTTAGCTATACATTAATTGTTTTCTTCAACTTATTGAGCGAGAAAAAAGAAAAAAGGAATTTTTAGAGTTTTTTTTATTAATGTGTCTGACAAGATTTCAAAGTCCTGCTCCTATGTATCTTCAAGTGCGATGGAGAACTCAAAGCTACATAGTTCTTTGTAGAAAAGAATTGTTTGTTGGTTGCTTTTAAGAAGTGATATTTAGATCGCATTTGAGCGGTTAACCCTTTACTTGCTTCTCGCTCTTGGAGGCTAAAGTCTTTGTTTGTTTCGCGTTAAAATGGATAAAGCATACCCGTTTCTGGAAAAAAAATTGAAGTCACGCAAGGGCTGAAGTATGAGAAAACGCCTAACCTTGGCCTGATGTATGAGAAAACATCAGAGTATAGGCTCTCTGGATATTGTGATGCAGATTATACCGGAGACAGATTGGAACAAAAAAACACATCTGGAAACTGTCAGTTTTTGGGAAACAATCTTATATCTTGGGCCAGCAAAAGACAGTCAACCATTGCACTTTCTACTACAAAAGCAGAATATATCTCAACTTCAATATGCACTACTCAGATGCTCTGGATGAAAAAACAACTAGAAGATCTTCAGATATATGAGAGTAACGTTCCTATCTTCTATGATAATACTGTTGCCATATGTTTAAGTAAAAACCCTATTCTACATTCCAGAGCAAAACACATGGAAATAAAACATCATTTTATCAGAGACTATGTTCAGAAAGGGGTAATTTATTTAAAATTCATAAATACAAACCACCAATGGGCTGATATCTTCACAAAACTCCTTGTTGAAGATAGATTCTCATTCATTCTGAAACATTTAAAAATTGAAAATTGCCCAGAATGAATCAAACTTGTGCTTCTCTGAAATGGCAAAATAGGCTCTAAACTTAACATCTGGTGTCTAAATTAAATCTGACTATGATATTTCTACCAGTTAGAAGTTATCTGAATCAGAAATCCTCAGGATCCAATCTCTTGGTATTCCTGAAGATCAGATAGATCAACATGTGGTCTCATTTGTGTTTGACTTTGGATCTTCTAGACAACTATCTAGCACAAAACTCAAGAGACGGACCTTTGAGATTTCCTCGAGCAGTGTGCTGATTTGTGGATTAGACATCCATCATTATCTGTAATTAATTTCTCCCCTAGCGTGTCAACTCATTTTTTTGTGCCATCATTTATTTACTGTTTCTTATTCCCATCTAACATTGTCGTTTCACATGCCTAAACTTGTGTATTTATATTTGCCACACTTCACACTTTCACATTTTTCACTCACATCCTACACAAACCCTTGTTCTCTCAGTTTCAAGCATTCTCAAGCTCTTCAAGCGTTCTTCAGAAAACCTCATCTTCTTCATGGATTCCCAACGATAATCAGTTTACAACTATTCCCAACAAATGGAATCAACGGAACAACCTTCAAACTCTTCCCAGTAAACCACTACAACAACTGTTGTTATTTCTACTCCTATTTACAAGGAACCCCATATATTGGATCGTGAACCACACATAAATCTTGCCACTCCGTTTGATAAGCTAGAAGTTCTTTGTGAATCGTTGGTCGACTTTGAGAACATGAAGAGGAACGGGATTGACCTCAATGAAGAACTTAGAAAGCAAGGGTGGTAAAACTACTTTCAAAGGCTCTATGGTACTTTCAGACAACCACTACATTATTTCTTATGTTCTGGGGGTGAAGATCGTCATCACCGAGAAATCCATCACTACCCTTCTGAACATGGAGAAGACAGGGGGAAGAAGAATCTACAACATTAATCCTAGGGAAAAAATACATGTCCCAGGAGATTATCCCAACCATCTTCAAACAGAATGCTGAGGGTAACTCGTCCAAGAACAAGGAACTTCATCAGAACCTAAGAGTTTGGCTGAAGATCATTCTGGGGACTATTCATCACCGCCCAGTATCCAACTCGTCAGACTACATTAACACTGACCAGGAGTGCATCCTCTACTACCTTCACAAAGGGCTGAAGCTGAATCTGCCAGCTATGCTATTCAAATATTTGAGGGACTCTGTCAGAGACACCAGGAACAACATGAAGCCCATAACATACATTCCTCTGGGAAGGATGATATCTGATGTTCTGATAGAGAGCGACTTGGCGGATCATCTGATTCATCACAATCTGATAGAGGATGTGACAGTCGACACCGGAAGACCTTTGAACTCCATACACCTCAAGAGCATGGTAATCATAGAGAAGGTTCTGGTCAAGCCCTCCTTAGACACCTCCTGGGAAGCTCTGAAAGATCATAGGAAGATACCCAATGGTTTCTATCTCTTCTCAAAGATAGATCCCCCAGAAGTTGTTGCCCACTATCTGCAGGATCTGGCAAACTAAGGGGTAGATATCTCAGACTTCTCTGTGGACTGGCTACCTGAGCATCCACCTAACTTTATGAAGAGATAACGGAAGCTCTCTGAGAAGACGAAGAAAGCTAAGAGAGTAAAGCTGGGGAAACTTCTGTATCCAGACCGTATGTGCCTCTGGTCTCCTCCTCCTCTCCAAGTAAGTCTCTTCCTTCTGACTCTCTCTCTATTCATTTAAGGCAACTATATTCTTCCCTACCTCTACCCTCCCTAATTTAAACACCCTATGAACCTACACCCTCCACCACTAAGCCTTTTGAAACACCTACTTCTAACCCACAATCACCTCCCCTTCAAAAATTTAACCTCACCACCACAACTCTGCCCATATCTGAGGCTCAGATATTCAATGAACCCATATCACCACTTTCATCCTCACCTTACTATACCATCTCCTCTGACTCTGAGCCATCTACCCCTCAATCTCTCACTCTAGCTCAACTTCAGGCTCGTGCCCTTTCCGCCCACAACCAACATGAACCAGAAACAAACATTCCATCACCATGTGAATAACCACCAACACCTCCATCTGAACCACACATCGAAACTCCAACTGAAAACCACATCACCTATCACTCTAAACCTCCCATTGAAACCATCCCCTCACCATCAGCACCTACATCTCCCGTCTCTGAACCAGAACCCACCTTTCCCACCCTAGAAGAAGCAGTTACCTTATTTGCTGAGTCTTCAGTGGAGAATATCATATCACTATCTAAAAACTCTAGTATTAGTGATGATCCCGCTGCAGTGAGGATTCACTAGAACAGAGTGATCAGATGGATGACCTCTGAGGCTTTCAACCTGAAAGGCCTCTTTGAACAAGTCTAAAATGACTTCAGCAGAGAAGATGGAGAGAGGTAACAGGAACGTCTGGCCAGAGAGGCAGAAGAGAAGGCTAGAAAAGAATCTGAAGAGAAGGTTCATCTTGAAAAAGATCAGAGAGCAAGAGAGGTTGTAGAGAAGGTCGTTGCTGAAGCTGAAGCAAAAGCAAAGGCTGATGCTGAAGAAGCAGCACGCATAGCTGCATAAGAAGCTGCTAAGGCTAGAAATGATGCTCTGACTCAGGGGGAGCAATCTCATTCTGATTTCAATCATCTCGTATTGAAGATTCTGGAAGAGCTATAGAAAGAGCAGCAGATAGTGAGAGCAAGAATGGACCAACAGGACTCTGTCAACTCCAACATTCAGAACCTGCTTATTCAGTTGCTTTAGAGGATGACTCCACCTCTGAACCCTTAGGCACTTAGGAATTGTTTGTTGTTTTCTCTACTTGCTTATCTGAAATGTATTCTCTAAGTGTTTTTCTATCTGTTCTTCATAGCTTATCAACTTATATGTACTTCTTATTCATATATGAATCATCTTTTGCCTATCTTTTTTACCAAGTCTTTTTGAGTCTGACAAGAAGGGGGAGAATAAAAACAGCTCTGATGAAATAATATATAAGCCTCTTGCTGCACTGCGCACATTTAAAACTCTTAACCTATGCAGGAAGTATTTAATCCTAAGTTATGCAGGAAGTATCTAAGGTAAAAACATGCTACTACGCAAGAAGATGTGGTAAGAACATCTAAAAATTATCGTGATCCATCTCAGGGGGAGTCGTCACTCATCTGACTCTGAGATAACTATTTTAAAATTCTTGTTGAAGTATCTTTGTTTCATCATCTTTCTGAGGTTTTTGTCATCATAAAAAGGGGGAGATTGTAAGAACAAGATTATGTGTCTACAATTCATCTCTAAGATTTTGATGATAACAAAGGATGAAACAAAATTGGTACCCTAACAAATTTATCTAAGTGTGAAAGACTCTAGCCGAAAAAGGATTAGATAGACAAATATCTGATAATCACACAAGTCCAGCACAACAACTTAGGATACACTCAAGTAAAGGTTCTGACTCTGAAGAAAAGAAAAACACACAGAGTCTGACAGTAAGAAGACTCAAACACTCTGAATCTGAACAAGTGCACTCAACGAATATGATGTTTTACAATTTGAAGAAATCACCATCAGAGAGACATCAAGAACTTTTGAAGTTAATCTGCTCTCGGCAACTATCTGAAAGCATACACGCTGAACAAGAACTTCTGAGCTCCGCGTACTCTGATTCAAAGACATTCACAAAGACTTAGCTACGAAGCCTTCCGTTTTTGGCATGAATCTATTTTTGGAAGAGATTTAACATGCTCCAAAATTTCTATGGAAAGGACAAAGAGATTAATGATATTAAAAGTCCATTATTGCCAAGATATCCATGAATGCCTCAACTAACGGTCTCTTTATCAAATCTCTCTATAAAGGTTGGATCATTTTCATACAAGACAACGAAGCATACACAAATACTGCAACGAATTCATAATCTCTCCTATTCTTGTTCATTCTGTTCACACGAGTTATTGCTCTAAGTGTGAAATATTTTTGTTCTTATATTGTGTAACTACTACTTACCTAGAAGCACTAAACACTTCATTGTATCTTTCAAATAGTTATTGAATATTTCCTCAAGTGACTTATGAAGTTTGTAAACTTGAGAGGGATAAGATATTTTTATCTTCTCAGACGTTTTTCTGTGTAATCTTTCAAGATTAGTGGATTAAGTCCTTGTTAAAGGCGAAATCACCTTGGTCGGGTGGACTCGAGTAGCTTTGAATTTTAAGCGAACCAGGATAAACTTCTGTGTTGATAGCCTTATTTTTCGTGTGTGTTTTATTTGCAAAAAGTTTTTATTATCCGTGGAAACAATTCAAACCCCATTTCTTGTTTTTCTTTACCTTCATTAAGTACTTCTTGCCAATCAACTATTGTACTTTAGCTTTGAAAGTATTGCAGTCCTCAGTCGAGTGCCCTGCTGATCCGACGTGATATATGCATGTGACGCTTGGGTCATACTTAGGTGAGAATGGTTGTGACAGTGGCTTAAGAAATTTGAGAACACCAGTGACCTTTGAACCATATGTGGCAGAAGTTTCCTGTATGTCATAGGAATTGGGTCCAGATGAGCATTCCTTCTTTCTAGATTATTTTGAGGTTTGCGCTGGCTCTGATATTGATTCTGATATTTGCGGCCCTAGGCTTGTTGATTTGCATGAGGAACGACCCATGGCTGCTGGTATTAAGGACCGGGAAGTTGTGGT
Source organism: Lathyrus oleraceus (assembly GCF_024323335.1). Taxonomy (NCBI): domain Eukaryota; kingdom Viridiplantae; phylum Streptophyta; class Magnoliopsida; order Fabales; family Fabaceae; genus Lathyrus; species Lathyrus oleraceus. Next base: position 103,253,042 of record NC_066584.1, on the reverse strand, counting down.
TGCTAGCATTAAATAGCCGCTGCATACAGATGTTGACCATGTGATACCTGAGATTGAGGCTGCGGAGCTTCCCGGATTATATCAGTTTTATCCTCCTCTTTCTCTTATGAATCGCTAGAAAATTCATTCCCACTAGTCCTACTACTCAAGGTGCCTTAGAGTTTTCCACTTTTTAGATCACTCTCGATGTACTCTTTGACTATCACTAGGTCAGAGAAGCCTGAAGAAATAATGCATATCATCCTTTCAAAGTATGGGTTATGCAAGGTGTCTATAAACATATCAATTAACTCTCTATCCTGCATTGGTGGTTGAATGCGAGCAACCAACTCTCTCCATCTTTAGGCATACTCCTTGAATGACTCGCTACTCTTTTGAGAAATTTTTTGCAACTGAGTACAACTAGGAGCCATATTAGTGTTGTATTGGTACTGCTTCATGAACACCATAGCCAAGTATTTCCAGGTGTGGAAATTGCTTCTTTCTAGTTACGTATACCAATGATGCCCCACTAAGACTATCTTGAAAATAATGGATGAGAAACTTGTCATCATGAGCACACGCATCCATATTTCAAATAAACATCGTCAAATGAGTTTTTGGAAAGCTAAACCCTTTGTAATTCTCAAAATTTGGCATCTTGAACTTTGGCAGGATTGTGATGTCTGACACTAAGCACATGTCAATAGCATCCATGACATAAGCATTTTTCCTTTTAGGGATCCTACTTTCTCACTCAAAAGATGACACATTTAAACAACTGTGGTATCCTTATGAGTTCTAACATTGATCACTGGATCTACCTCTCGAGGGTTTTCAATAGTGTGGTGAGGTGGGATATGCCTAGCTTGAATAATGGAGTGTCCTTGCACTGTAGAGATTTTATTGGATACAACATTATGCGTTGGCTGAGGTTGGATAGGATCATCCATTTGCGGAGGAGAATCGTACAATGGGTTATTCACCATAGTAAAGCCTGATGTAAGATCAACATTCTCTGTAATAGCATATTGGAAATTGTTCTTTGACAGAGTTAGCAAAGCCTCCAACATCTGGCCCACCTTATGGTTCATAGTGTCCATGTCTTCTCTCAGTGCAACTTGATTCGGTTCCAAACTCTCTATTATCCTTCAGTAGCTACCACGAGTTCACTATGGGTACCAGGGAATCAGCTAACTGGTTATGAACAAGAGGTGACATGAGTTTTTTTTTGTTTTTTGTGGAAGAAATATGTGTGCATGCTGATGAATGCGGATGCATGAAATTCTTCTATTTTCTTATGCAAAAATGATTTTTATGAAAATGCAATACATGTCTTGTATAGATGCACAAGAGCATGCATGGTTTGGATTTAGGATCATTATAACATTTTGAGTAGTTGTTCATGAAGAAAAGGCTTTAAGAATCAGTACTTCCCCATGGGTAGCCTCTAAGGGTTTAATCAGATTCCCAAAGTCATTAACCATATTTGAAAGTATTATCACCATAATGACTAATTGCAAGGTGGTACTACCTTCAAGAGGTTCTAATCTAGGTTTGGTCTACGTACCAACCCAACAAGTCCTAAGTCTTGCAGGTTAATACTAAACTACTACGGTGTCCAAGATTTTAGACACGGCCTCATAATCCTTGATCCTGCTTGAAAATATTATCGCTGGAACGGTTAATCGCAAGACAGTAATGTACTCAAGAGGGTCTACTATGAGTGAGGTATTTGCGTCGACCCAACGAGTCCTAAGTCTCGCAGGTCAATACTAAATAACCATCGGTCTTAGTAGTTATTGGAACAGGGTTATACAAAAGGTTCCCAGAATTAAGGGTCGAGGTTGAAAATATCACTGTCATAATGACTATTCGTAAGACAATAATACTTTTAAGGAATCTCATCTGAGTGGAGTTCTTGCATAAACCCAACGAGTCTGATGTCTCGCAAGCCAATAATACTCAATCGCCATTCTAACTTATGTTTTTTTCTCATAGCATTGGTATAAAGCTTTCCTCACAATATGCCCAAAACCATAAAGTTCAAATAATACCATACCAATGTACAACAGTTAAAATATACAGTTAATAAAAGCACATAAAGATGAAGAAGAAAGTAAGAAAATAAATGAAAACACACAAATACAAACACAAACCAGACTAGGGTGGACTCACTTAGGATCAAGTTCCCATCAGAGTTGCTAGTTATCGCGGCACGAAAAAATACCTGGTGCACGTCGCACGCTCGGAATGAACAATAGAGTCACCACCAAACTTTATTTATTCCAAAGGAAAGAGAAAATGTCGATAAAACCCACTAAATCTAAGGTAAATGGTCGTCGCAAGAAAATTCGGGTTATGGAGTCGATTACGCAAGGGGAAGGTATTAACACCCCTCACGTCTGTTGTACTCAACGGAAACCTTTAAGTTAAATATGTGATCGAATGTTAGCTATACATTAATTGCTTTCTTCAACTTATTGAGCGAGAAAAAAGAAAGAAGGAATTTTTAGATTTTTTTTATTAATGTGTCTGACAAGATTTCAAAGTCCTGCTCCTATGTATCTCCAAGCGCGATGGAGAATTCAAAGCTACGTAGATCCTTGTAGAAAAGAATTGTTTGTTGGTTGCTTTTAAGGAGTGATATTTAGATTGAATTTGAGCGGTTAAACCTTTACTTGCTGCTCGCTTTTGGAGGCTAAAGTCTTTGTTTGTTTCGCGTTAAAATGGATAAAGCATACCCGTTTCTGGAAAAAAAAATTGAAGTCACGCAAGGGCTGAAAACAAGTTTAATATGTTTGAATAATCTGAGTGATTGACGAATATTCAAACGGTAGGTTAAGTGTGGCCATCACATAAATATTCGGGAAAGCAGAATAAAACTACTTCCACCCCAATCTTTTTCAATTGATTAATTATGAAATTTGTGCGACGAATCAAGTCGTATTTCTTTAACGGGTGACGAGTATTCGAACGGTAGGCTAAGTGCGGCCATCACACGAATACTTGGGGAGAAGAGGAGAAAATTACTTCCACCCTAATCCTTTTTCGTCCAAGAAAGAATTAACTTGATTCGGTTATTTAAAAGTATTTTGATGTGATCGACGAATGTTGAAACGGTAGGCTAGGTGTGGTCATCACATGAATGTTCGGGAAACGAAGGAGAAAATTACTTCTACCCCAATCCCTTTTCAAACCATTATTTATTGCAAGAAAGAGTTTGAAAATTGACAACTTGACGTTAGATCAAGTGTTTCTAGTTGATTTACAAAAGAATTTGAATTAAGCAGAAAAGATACTCGACGTTGGTGAAATAGTTTGACTTGTGAAACTTGCTCGTTGTTAGTAATGATTATTTACATATGCAAAGGTATGAAAATATGCACAAATTTTTGTTTACGTGTTTGAAGATTTAATTGGATGAAGATTATGCACAAAATCCTAATTTAATCCTAATTAATTAACTAATCTAAGTTAACCAATTATTGAATTGAAAATAAATTAGATTAGCTGATTATTAAATTAATTTTGATTAAAATAATCTAATTTTAATTATTAACTAATTGAATTTCCCTAATACAATTAAATCAAAAATAAGTAAGATGATGTTAGAAAGAGCAAAGGGTACAATTAGAAAAAGCAGTTAGGCCCAAGAGTTCAATTGATCCAACCATTAAATGGACTCATAAATTTTAATAATAGAAAGAGAAAATAATTAATTTAAAGAAAACCTTCAGTAAAAAAAGGAAATAACCACACGTGAATGATATGAAAAACACAGAAAAGTGGTAAAGCTTTACAGTACAGCAAACTAAACGTGAATAATATGAAACAGAAGGAAAGGGAACTCTCTCTTCTCCACGGTTCGAGTGGCTTCTACCACGTACGGTTGAGCTCAACGGAGGAAACCACTACGCAACGCTCGATTCCGCGTCATTTTTTTGTTTCTCTTCAGACTTGCGTTCGTTCTTCGGTAGCACACAGATGCGACCGAGAATCCGGCCGGTTTGGTCGACGGCGATTGGTTGTTGTGTTGATGGTGTGTTGTTTAAATGAAGATAAGGTCTCATTGGTGATAGTGTGTTATGAAGTGTTCTACTGCTAGTGATGAGGAAGAGGAAGATGGTTAAATAGTTGTTGTCATGAAGAAAAGTGAATCTCAAAACTCATAGAGAATCAAGAGTCTCACGTGTTATCCACTCTTCTTTTGTATTCTTTTTGAAAATTTTTTAGTGCAAAAATGAGTTTAAAATGATTAAATAACTAAAATCAAACAAATTTAAATAATTAATATGAAATCGAAATGAAATCATAGATAATCATATTTATATTTTATTAACATGTTGATAAAAAAACAATAATAAAAGGGATTAAAATGAACAAAACTCGAGCGTAAAAATGCTCGAAAAATAAAAAAAAAAAACCAAAATTATCAGCGTAAAATATACTTTCGGAAAACAGACATGTTTTTATCAAATTTTGAAGTAAAAATTGTTCGGTTGAACATGCTCAAGTTGATCAAAATGCGATCGTAAAAGGACTCGAAAAATTGAAACGAGCATGTCAAGTTAAACTACGTGAACTGGAGATTAATAAAATTGACGTCTGCAAACTCGATTTCAAAAAATTTCGCTCGTTAATTTTACGTACATTTAAAAATTGATTCAACCGATTTATCTGGAGATCCAAAAATTTATTCGGGTGACTTTGGATTGACTTAAAATAATGCATGAGGCGATGAAAATGCATGCAATTAACTCAATTTTTGAATTTAAGACGAACTGAAAGTTGACTGCATGTTGATTTTTACCGAACTAATGAATGAGTGACTAAACTATGATGCAAATGCTTTTGGTGAAAGAATGTTTGGGAAAACTTGGGGTATGACAATGTGGTTCAGTATGCATTAGACAAACTTTAGGTTTGGATTTTCCAATTTTAGCTCTAGTCAACATGCAGTGATTGTTTACTAGTTGATTTGGGTCCTAATGTAGTGTGTGAAAAGATGACGATTGTGAGCATGTGGACTGGATGGCTATATTTTGTGACTAAGAGACATTAGTGGATGTGATGAGGACTTATTAGATTGAAGTTTAAGGATTGTCTGAGGTGAAACAGGCTCAAATATGACAAGGTTAGAACCAAGGTCTAGTGACTACCTGACTAATGTGACTAAAAAGTATTTGACACATGAGATAAATCATTGGAATTTCCATCCGATAAATTTGGAGTAGGTGATAGTTTAGATGGTAGAATTGGAGTAAGTGATGCAGGCATGACAATATCTTGTGGATCATTAATGAGATTGGTCGAATGAGATGTTTGTTCAGCAAGAATATTGGAGGCTAATGTGGAAATTGAGCCAGGTAAATTTAGAGGCACATTAGTGTGACTCGAGTGAATACCTGTGAGTTTGTGATCATATATGGTTGGAAAAAGCTTGCTAAAGGGAAACTCGATTTCATTGAATTTTACATCCTTGAATGAAAAAATTTCCTTCGGCATTAAGGCATTTATGACCTTTGTGTGTCGGAGACACACCTAGATACACACAATATTTTTTCTAAAGTGAAGTTTATGTTGGTTGTATGGCCTGAGAAAATGAGAACATAATAATCTAAACACCTTCAATGCCATGTACTCAGGATACTTGTTGTACAAGGCAGCATAAGGTGAGATGAACTTGGCCAAACCAAGTGTTGGCAGTATGTTGATCAGATAAATTGTTGTAGTAAAAGTTTGATCCCAGTATGTTATTGGCATTGAAACATGAGCAAGAAGAGTGAGCCCCATTTCCACTATTTCTATGTGCTTCCTCTCCACAGTTTCATTCTGATGTGAAGTGTGTTGACATGTGAGCTTATGGAAATGCCTAGTTCCTTGAGATAATTGTTGAATGGCCTAAATTCTCCTCCAAAGTCAGACTGAACAACTTTGATTATTGTGTTAAATTGTGTACTAACATACTTTTGGAAAAGTGTTTGAAGGCATTTAGAGTATCACCAACACCTCATACTTCTCTTGTAGTCAAGAGAGACGGAAGTGTGCACCCCTGTTATGGCTCATCGCAGTTAAGGTTCCTTCCCGTGTACCTCGCATATATGTATATGCACTCATGGAAGCTAAGCCAGTACTAATCAATGGATGGAATAAAAGGTATTTGGACAAGGGGAAATGGAACAAGCATGACTCATCATCCAACGTCATGGTCACCTCTTAGAATCGAAAATGGAATGAAGAAGTCACATTGTGCCACATTTACATAAAAGTAGAAATCAGTGGACTATCTAGCATGGTGATGAACAACTCACCAACTGTAGTAGACTAGCCTCACTAACAAGTCTAACAACCTCCTCATGCATCTCCACCCCATAGAATTTCTTATGCTTCGTACCATGTGCAGTACCTTCAATATCCCTTGATCATTTCCATTGGCGCAATGCTACATGAATAACATAACATGTCAGTACATACACGTCGAACGATCCTCCTAGAAACTCAACTCCCACCTTGTATCCATCCACACATTCTAGGTCGGCATGATTGTGCTGAAGTAGATGCTCAGGATCATAATCATTTGCCTTATCAATATGATCAAGCACTTCAACTTTTGTCTCAAATAAATCCTCATCCATATCAGTTGTGGAACGTCCCATACCGCCTCTACGACAAATATTCTTTGGTCCATAAACTTTTTCTATCCTCCTACGGTCCGAGCATGTAGAGACTAAATAACGCGCCCTAATTGAAATTTGACTAGGTCATGCATCATCAACATATGTCTCGTCAAGATGATGGGGTATGATAGGTCGCTAAATCATGCGATATTCGTCTCCTTCAAGACCAACCCAGTCAATCTCAAAACCTTGTTCTAATATAAAAAATGGGCTCAAATTAAAAAAAATGCAACTTAAATAATTTAAAAAGATTCATCAAGAATTAAACGCGCTACCCTTTAACAAATATCTTACCACAAATTTACTACCGCTCAACTAATTTACATGATAATTTTTCATTCCTTAATTTATTTAATATAATTTTAATATAAATTTTATTTTTTAATAAAAATAAAGCCCTCTAAATTTAGAGGCTCTACGCTAGGGTTTTCTTTCCCGACCGACCCTAGCTTCTTCACTCCTCATTTCAAATATGAAATTATAATTTAAACAATATTATCCTATATTTATTTTAAAAATTTAAAGAAAAGTACAATAGCAAACAATATCAAATTTATGCAATAAATTCAACATATTGCATTTTTTTTACAAATCCAATGTTATAAAAAAATATGGTACCATACTTTTTTTAAGAAAATGTAGTGAAGTTTATAATAAGAGTTGTCTTTGAGGGCGTGCAATACGGGTTACCTCGCATGGCTCAAAAGATTTTACGTTTGAATTATGGTTAAAAGGACCTCATAAATATTTGAGAATTTCTTAATGCATCATATGTGTTACTAGGACACCACGTGAAAATACAAAAATGCCTCTAAAATTTAAGATGCATCATGAGACGCACTCTAAGTCAATAGAAGTCTGACTTAATGTGGAAAAAAACTACGGAGTTGCATCTTCGTAAATATTACAGAGATGCATCTTCGGACGCTGCTTGTACATAACACGCCAGAATCTTTCTTCTTCCTCACTTGTTAAAAAGACAAGTTTTTCTCTAAAACTCTCTCAAAATCACATTGTCTCAAAATCAATCAAACAACATCAAAGCTTCTTTAATCATCGGGCGACATCAAAGAGCTCATTCAACTATATCAACTTCAAAGATTCCTCACTTCTTATAAGTTTTTTATTATTATAAACTTTTTTTTATTTTTATTTTATAAATTTGTAGAAATTCATGATTAGACAATGAAATACATAATTTATTAGGCGTGGCAAAACGGGCCGCCCGCCCCGTCCCGCCACACCTTAACCCCGCCAAAAAATAAGGCGAGGCGGACAAGCCCGCCAAATGAAGTTGCGCTTAAAAATATAGCTCGTCCCGTCAAGGTGGCGGGTTGACAGGCTTACCCGTCTATTTATCTATTTATCTATTTTTTATTTTTTTAATAGATTAATATGCTTATTTTTACATTTCAATTAGATTTTTCACTTATTTTTTAGAATAATTTTTTATAATGCATCTTTTTAACCAATTTTACTTAAAAAATATTGCATATATTCACAAATAAATATATAAAATAGAATCGTCAACAAGTATTCCAAAACTATAGTTCAAGCATTAACCTTGAACCAACGAAAATAAATATTTTGAGTGCTTGATAACGTAGGTTGACGGGTTGGCGGGTCAACCCGTCTCTTTTCTTGGCGGGCTTAAAGCGGGGCGAGCTTAAAGTGGGCGGACTGAGCGGGTAGGCAGCATAAAATCCCAACCCAACCCGTCATTTTTTACAGGTGCGCGGGCCGACCTGACGGGTCAAGACTTGTTTTGTCACCCCTATAATTTATGCATGTTTGATAGTTGATACATTGTGAGAAATATTTTTCATAGTTAAAAGTAACTATCAATGCGTTATTTTTAGAGGCTTGGTGGTATGCATTAACGTCATTGACGAAATAAAAGTTGCAGAAAATTTCAGAGGTGCATCTCCGTATTTTTTCAAAGTTTGGATTCTCAAAAATCGGAGATGCATCTTTGTATTTAATCAGTTTATATTTTTATTTTCTTTTATTGCTTGTAGATTGTTTGTAGGATTACTTGTAGTAATTGTGTGACACGTGTCTATTTTACTTATATGCATTATGATGGATAAAGACGGCATATTGAGGCACGACAGAATTGCACAACATGCATCTATCCGGAGGAAAAAGGGTCAGGTTTCACATGCTCTTGTTCCCTTTAGCCCGGTTGATGCGGAGACGTCCACTTTTAGAACTCATATATCTCCACCTTCTTCTTCCCGTAGGAGACGAATGTCACCTAGTGACGCGTCACTGCCTCCATCTTCCTGTAAGCAACAAGTTTCACCTATTCAGACTCCCAAGGCCCCCGAGGCATAGAGATATCTGAGTCACAATAGAATGTTTACAAATACTATCAACTACTGCGTATCATTTAACTAAGACTAACCTACACATGACCCCCCAAAATTTAAGATAATTATATTTATAATTAAATACCGCCCCCAAAATTTAAGATAATTATATTTATAATTAAATACCGCATTTTCAAATAAATGTCAGAGAACATTCGTAGTTAAATATCACATTTATAAAAAATACGGTAAACCACCAACAAAGCATGTCACAGATTACTAAAAACAATAATCATTTAGTATCAATTGTAGAATGGAAGTTTCACTACTTCTACAATTGTACTCATATCTCTATAATTTGCCACAAACTATAAGTTTTCCATAATATTTTTAGAAATTCATGTTCTTAAAAGAATTTGAAGAAGTCTCTCACTCCCTCTACTCCACCAAAACTTTTAGAATGCATCATTATTTTTTAAAGTTTTAGAACACTTCTTTTTCTAATAGTTTAATAGCAGAAATATTACTCCTTAGTCCTTACAAGTGAATAAGTAACATCTCAAGAGTTTGAATATTTGCATATCATATATTGTGGGTCAAATACTTTTTCTTTTGTACGAGAAAGTAGAGTGAAATTTCAAGGAAAATATGATATAATAAAGTAACAGCAGATATCCCAATACAAAATAACTGTACAAAAAATATCAAAGTATGGTCACTTAAATTGCCCTCTGTTTCTATACAGAGGACACAGCCCTAAAAAAAAGAAACAGCTAACTATCAGCAAGCTATATACACCCCCCAACAACTGTAGTCAGTGAAGACATAATAAGCTTTGTTCCCAAGTAAGTAACTTGATGTGACCAGCACTTCCTGTAACTCAATGAGATCATTGCCAGCAACTAGTTAACAGCCTTATCTACATTACTATCAATTACCCTAATAATTACATCTTCAAAATCCAATAATCCAGTCAAGAGATTGAAGTCATGAAAGGTGGAAAGATCCTTGACCCTCTGTAATGGCATACAAGAGCTTCTCTTTCATCTTTTCCTGAAATTCAATGAAGCATCAGACAATATTTAGATTTTTTTTTTAAATATTTGTTTTAATTGTTTAAGAGTTTAAAACAGAGGAAACTAATAAGGTACTTTTGACGAATAAGGAGGTAGCTTAAGGTAATTTGCACAGGTCATCACACTAGGTAGGTCTGTGTCTGCTTGGTTGCTACAATGCTGTTGAATACACAAGATTATAAGATGTTAGAAATAAAAAGGACATTTAAGTGTGTGAAAATCACAGTGGAAAATGAGTTTATCAATATAATCTGTACACCTTTCGGACAATAGTCAACTTTGGATTGAGAGATGCCAATCCTCCTGGAGGAAGCCGGGGTGTGCCGGTCACAAACTGGAGAAATGCTCGTCGCTGGCCATGGTCAAACTCACGAATAATTTCCAACAACTGAGCCGTCGATGACAGAGATTCAGTCAGAAAATAAAGTGATTCAGAACAAGATCAAAAGTTACAAGTATGCTTACATTAACAATGGGAGGACTGCTAGCAGTGTAACCATGATCGAACTTAATGTGATCTGACAGCTCATTGATCTGCTAACATGGAATTAGTACAATTAAACCCTTTTTTTAAACAAAAAGTTGTTTCCGTTCTGCTCTAATAGAAAAAGACATATACACAAATTTATTAAAGTTACACATACAGCCCAAGAATCATCCTCTCCACAAAGTATACGGTCAAGCTCTTCTTCATAGAAAATCTGAAGATGCTCAATGGGAAAAACCTACAAGTTTAAAAAATAAAATTGAATCCCAATGAAGATAGATAAAAAAATTAATGGACAGTCCTGTAAACAGTAAATGCCAAAGAAAACTTAATTTTCAGGACATTGATCTTGATGGCTTGTAAACAGTAAATGCCAAAGAAAACTTAATTTTCAAAACATTGATCTTGATGGCTAACATATAGACACAAATAAGAAATGACTTCGACAGTCAAGACAAACAATCCCAGTTCTGATAAATATATTAAACAGATTTTGCATTGAAGCATTCCAGCGCAGAAAACGTATCTATCATACTACAGACAAGTACCCTTTCTCTCTCTCCCATTTTTCCCCGAGGTACAGAAGCCCGGTTCCTATGTTAATCTATTTTAGCATTTAATTAAAAACATAATAAAAATAAGGGCACAAAATGAAGAACTGGGAAAGGTCGATGCCAACATCAGACACAAAGATGAGCAATAAACTTTAGCAACTATGTGCAATGACTTTAGGAACATGGGCAAAAATTATAAAGCCAGTAATGGTCTTAATTCTGAACACCAAAACAGCTGCTCATAGACCTCAAATTCTAAACAAGACCACAAAATGAAGGAACTCTAAACAACAGCAGATAACACATTGCAGTAAAAGATAACAAGGGTTTGTGGATTTTAGCCTTCTATCAAGTCAAACTATTCAAATGGACAAAACAGTTTCTTATATATAGTTTCTTAGATATAGGAGTTAGCTTGAGCTCATATTCATTTTGTTTCTCACGTACTCCCTTTGTCTCATAATAACTGTGACGTTTGCAAAAACAACTGTCCCAAAACAATTGCCATTTTCAATTTAACTTTATTCATTTCTTTCCATTTATAGCCTCTAATTAATACTATGTGCATAACTCCCAAGCAATTGTTCTTTACTTTGCATTTATGATAACAAGAATCAACCAATAGTTAATGAGGTTAATTTAGTTAAATTGTTATTCTCTTTCATTAATATATAACTTCTCCTTAATTTGTGTGAAGTGGCCCACTATGACAACTTTTGTGGGACGGCAGTCTGTAAACCCCAACTTTTTGGGATTTTCTGTTCTCTTCAGATGCAATTCTATCCAACTTCTATAGTGACAGTGAATATAACACAATCGAAAAGGTTCTTGTGTTAAAATATTTCAACTATTATCAAGACAAAGTAAGAGACCTGGTTAAAGCCGGATTTAAAAGCTTCCACTTGTCTTGAAATTCCAGACTTCACGGTTGCATCGACAATGAGTGAAACATAATCATCCAGGTTTCTCATATTTACCTGCCAAAAGGATGGAAATATTGAAGTTTTATACTCTAGCAACAAAAGGGTTAAAACAAAAAATATTGCAATGCAAAATATCAAGCAATATTTTACCATGGTGTGATCAGACCCTGAAGCAAGAACGATATCAGGATACCCAGGAAGAGTAAAATCAAGACAAAGATCCTCAATTCTGGAATCTCGAAAGCTTAGTCGTTGTTCCAACTCAGAATTCCCTTCATAGACCGATTCCAAATTTTTTTTCCTGTTAACTAGAGCTTGAAACTCATGCAGCACCCTACCAAGCTCAGGATCAAGTGATTGTATGTCGTAGACATAAAGTTCCTAGAAAGAAAGATTATAAGCAAATAAAGAGACTAAGTCAGTTATAGTGGCCCTCTCATTATACATCTTACTACACTTGCAAGTTCGTGTGAAGTTCATTAATTGCACACAAACCAATTACCTTTCCAAGAATAAGTTTATAGAAGGCTTTAGAAAAGTGGAGATCTAAGACCCTTCCATCTTGAAGTGCTTTAGCAACAACTTGACCTAAAAGGACAAATTTCTCTGTTACTTCAGAGAACTGTATGCCACCAGATGCATCTTGCATTGACAACCATGGGCGAGGAAATAGTCCATACAAAGAATAAATTCCTGTTTCCTCAGCCTGCAAGCTTGTCTTGAGTGTATGTGAAGAAGCATCCTCTCTCCACATGCCTGAACCAGACTTTTGCAACTCCTGACACACCAAGGTATAAAATTCCAAAGTTGGTCCAAGACCAGTTCCCACTTCTTCATCATATTCCACTTCAAGAACCACTTTATGACTGGCATGTAGTTTCATCATTTGTGCAGCAGACTCCAAGATTCGGTCGCGGTAAACTAAGAACTTCTTTCGAGGCAATACACCATGGCCCAGTCGCCTGTCACTTACAGCTTCAGAGTTATGGTAAGATACGTGAGATGGTAGTCGTGGCTGACCAAATGCTGCCAGTTTGAAGTATTTGCATCTTGCTTCAAAACTGAATAGGAAAGGACAAGACGTCATTAGCTGATTACACCACAGAGGCATACTGCCAATGCAGACTGCCAAAGAGTCCCTCATTTGTTGCTCCAGCTTCTCTGTCAACTTACTGCTCACAAACTCATTTAGTTGGACAGTAGGAACTGTTATTTTTAGGCTATCTAGATTATCAACTTTACCTTCAGCAAAAGCACAAATTCTTTCACGTGACATAAGATGAAATATAAATCTATTCATGCCTTCCAAGCTTTTAAGAAGAAACAGAATATCATAAGTTGGACTTGACTTCTCCAAATCAGAAACAAGTTCACAATAGAACATGCCTGATAAAAAAGGTTTATGCTGATAAAATGCTAAAACTTTATCACGAGAGAAATCTTGAGATGAAGAATGACAATCTGAAGGCATTATATCCTCAGGTTTCAAATCTGTTTTATATGTTAACGTATGCACATGACTCCACAGTTTTGCACCGATTCCACTATCATTTTGTTTTATTATTTGGCGAAGAATTGCTTGATATAGTGTCAATTTATGATCTAGAGGTTGTCCTTCAAGGTAAAAAATAAGTTTACGAGCAGCTTTGTTGCTACAAGATGAAAGATGCTCTTTTTCTAGTTTTGAGTCTGGTTCTGCAACAAAATGCATTTCTTCTTCTGCAACCTGTTAGATAAGACACAATTTCAAATATATGCAAAAGTGTAACATTACTATAAATGCACTTTGACACAAATAACATGCAAGAATGTTCTGCATTATAATCTAAACTAGAAACAAGAGTAAAACCTGAATTCCAGAAGAAGATGATTCCCCGGCATTCAAATTGACTGCTTGAATTTCATCAAGGCAGGAACTTGTATTTGATGGCAGTTGAAGCGGTGGACTTTCTGGTTGCAACACTACTTGACTGGACGGTAAGCTTCCATGCTCTTCATTTTTCTTGCTGACCTTTTGCCACAGATATCTTTCAATGGAGTGCAAAGATGAAAAAGGGTCGACAGTAAAAAAATCCTCAGAACAGTCGCTCAAGTAAGTTTCTTTCTCCCCCTTGACAAACCGGACTTTCAGACAAGGATAAGGAATACAGCATCCATTAGGAACAGTAGCAAATGAATTTCTCATTTTTTGTACATTGCTCAGAACAATAGGGAAAGCTTCCAATGAAGTCAGCGCACTCAGCAGATTCCTGGTTAATACAGAAAGGGGTGTGTCGCCGGATAGAGGCTGAAAGGTACGTAAGCATACACTAGCAAAAGCCTCAAATCGTTTTTCTATGAGAGCATTATGACCACAAACACCATGCACCCTCTTGTTTTCCCCCATATAATGGCCAAGAGATAAATAATTAACAAGTGCTTTTGCAACTCCACTCTCAATAAATTCAAAAGTAGAAACTTCTTCCTTGCCAATAAGCTTGTCCATAATTTGATCTAGTACCTTATTGATTTTCTCTTCATGCACAGCAAGAGCACCTTCATCAGTAGACATGCTCAACAAATCATTAGACAGTGCTCTGAGATTCTTCAAAATATCAGTCAATCCTTTCTCAGAATCATATAATTCTGGTGCTAGGTATTTTGCTTTAATATGCTCTGCCAGATTATGAACAGAGTCTTTGTCGAGTTTGCACTTTCTGGCTTCTGATGATGTAGGAGATTGGGCAGATGAAAATGTGTAACATAGGCACTTGAGAACCTCTTTAGAAGCGGACCTTTGACCAGAGTCTAACGACATCTGAATGCCACTAAATACTGGGTACACCAATTGTGATGATCTTTCTGGTTTTAAGAGCGCCTCAATGGCAAAAAAGACACCCTCCTTTATAAATAACTTTAAGAAAATATCAGAAAAATTTTGAAGGATTATCTCAGCAATCTGTAAGGCTAACAATAGCATATGATGATCCTTCCGAGTGAATACTCCAGCCAAAAAACTGACGCATCAACAAGATAAAGTCAAAACCTTTAACAAAAGATAAATAATATCACAGCTCAAAGGATAAGAAGGCCTGCTTCACCTTGAAATACTGGCATTCCTAAGCAGCTCCACAAGCATGTCAGATTTGGTCAAACAAACAAACTTGTACATGATGAATAGACATCCATGGCAAACATATAAACTTGCACCAGAATTAAACACCTGTGTAAAGATGAGACAGACATTTAATTATAATAAAAATGGAAGAGTATTGGGTTAACTATAAGAAAATCAACTAACCTGGATTAACATGGGAAACACATCCATCCCAAGCTTCTGCAGGAGATCTGGATGATTAGCTAGGAAGGATTCTTTGTCCAAAGCTTGTTGGTTACTCTGATCTTTATCCAGGCCAGGAAGAAGTTCATTCAGCAATTTGAGTACTTCATATACCTAGCAAGTCCATAAACAACAGGAAAACCTTTCACAATCCACAATACAAGAAATCTCACAAATCACACAAACAAGAACCAATTAGAAGAAAAACATTTCCTTGTTTCAGACTGGCACTGCTAGATAAAAACTAAGATCAAAACTCAACAATTGTTACCAAAATAGTCATTTTAACTCCAAACGCTTTTATTGCACAGGTAGAATATAACTTGTACCACAAGAATTTTCAAATTAATAGAACATGTATATTCCACAAAATTACAGAAGCCTAGTCAGAAATTTATATATTAAAACTGTCCACATATGAAACTGGCCAGTGATAAAAGTGAATCGTTCAACCCACCAAATCAATTAGAATTAAAAATGTGTGATGAAGTTCTGGAATGCTGATAATCAAATATAGTGTGTAGTTTGTGTCATAAATTAAAAACATTCAATAAATTTGAAACAGAGCAATTCGGCAAGAACTATATTTCAACGAGTCTTTGAAGCCTTCTAGATACATTTTTCAGTCAATTTCCTTATAATAATGTCAAGTTGGACCATAAAGACTTCCCAACTTAATACACTGTTCCAAATGACTTTGATGGACATTCATCTGTGCTTTTAAGTATAAGGCACACTGGTGGTGCAAGCAGATGGGTCGGCGAGTTTAGGTGACCGGGTGAAGGACCAAAACTCAGATATCCAATGCCAATCAAGCTGCAAAAGCTTATTGACACTGTGTACTCTTTTCCCTA
Source organism: Lathyrus oleraceus (assembly GCF_024323335.1). Lineage (NCBI taxonomy): Eukaryota > Viridiplantae > Streptophyta > Magnoliopsida > Fabales > Fabaceae > Lathyrus > Lathyrus oleraceus. The sequence continues at coordinate 103,236,858 of NC_066584.1, read as the reverse complement.
AATTACTTTTTTTGCTGCCAAGTGAAATTTAACTCTTAAAAAAGTAAGGTAAGACTTCCTACAACAGACTCACAATGAATCAGGTCCTTAGTTAGACCCTGTCATGACGAATCTTACTGTATCAAGTTACTAAGAATGCGAAGAGAAAGGATACTTCTAGGGGCTACGTAGGATATTGGCTTAAATTCTCAAAAATGAACATGTAATTGTGGGTTTGCATTATTATTACAACTAGTTAAAATATAAAATACGAAAAAATTGCCATTTGCCAATTACTAGACTCAGTGACTCATCACAATTAAATGGCTATACTAATATATTCCACTTTATAATCAGGAAACTTATGAAACTCTATAACTGCACACCAGTAGAAGACAATAACAGAGACAAATTGAAATCTCATACCCGATTACAGTGTCCACCAACAAGTTGTGACGTTGATACACCGTGTGAAAGGTCAAATGCAGATAATATCTCTCTCAATATGCTGCTTATATTTAGCTCATATAAAGTCCTGAAGGCTACGACTGATCCCGATGAAAGTTTGACAAGTAATCCTATCAATCCCTGTCAAAGCAAAATAATAGATTCATAATTTCATAACATCAAAGTTCACGCATAATAAAAATGGAGAATGTTAGAGATAGTTGGTAAACTATCAGATTGTAATTTCTATTCTAAAGCTGTAACTAACTTGCTGAGCTGTATATAGAGAGAGAGATCTAGAGTATTCTTATCATCAATGAATACACAATATGAAATTATGATCTAAGCATAACAGAATTCCATCACTGTTTTTCTATTATTCTATCATGGTATCTAGAGCTTCTTTCTCGATCCGTTAACCTGCTTCCATGGAGAATTCACCTCCGTTCATCAATGAGGGTTCGTTTCCCTCTTCTCATGTCAAACTTTCGCATCTCATCTCTGTTAAACTTGATGACAAGAACTTCAAGCAGTGGAAACAACAAATTGATGGAGTAATTCGAGGTCACAAGCTTCAGAGATTCATCACGGCGCCTGTGATTCCTCAGCGCTTTCTCCCCGGAGCTGATCCTGTTGCCGGCGGTGCTAATCCTGCGTCTTGACTGGGAGCAACAAGATGCACTCATTTGCACCTGGCTTCTTTCTACCATCTCCGATTCGCTTCTTCCGAAGCTCGTTGATTGTACGTATTCATGGCAGGTGTGGTCAGAGGTTCATCGGTACTTCAACACCTTGCTTACAACCAAGGCGCGACAACTTCGATCCGAATTGCGAAGTCTTACGAAAGGTTCGCGCACGATAGAGGATTTTGTTGTTCGAGTTCTTAAAATCAGTGAGTCTCTGATTTCAGTTGGCGATCCCGTACCTCTTCGTAACCTAACTGAAATAGTCCTTGATGCGCTTCCTGAGGAATATGTTCCGATTGTTACTGCTGTTAACAGTAAAGAGGATCTTTGTTCGCTTGATGAAATCGAATCTTGTTTACTTGCACGTGAATCACGCCTTGAGAAGAATAGGAAATCTGTTCTTACTAAACCTGTGTCTGTGAATCTTACGCATCTATTGCTTCCCCTAGCCCTCCCAGTCCTATGTTTAGTTCTGATTCACCAAGTACCTCTCAGCCTACCTCTCCCTCACCAGCTCCTGCTTTCTCTGATCTAGCTGAAGCTAGTACTATGTCACCTTCATCCTCCACTGACCATCTCTCAGTTGTCAGTCCTGCCCCCACTCCTCCTCCTCCCTCTGCACCTTTAATCAACCCTCTCTATGTTCATGCCATGCAAACTAGGGCCAAAAGTGGGATCATTCAACCTAGACTACATCCAACTCTTCTTACTCACATGGAACCTACCTCTGTTAGTCAAGCTTTGGTTGCACCTCATTGGTTTCAGGCTATGCAAGATGAGTATCAGGCCTTTTTGAAGAATCAGACCTGGACTTTGGTGTCACCATCTGCCACTAAGAAGCCCATTGGCTGCAAATGTGTGTTTAAGGTGAAGGAGAATCCTGATGGCTCTATCAACAAGTACAAAGCCAGACTTGTTGCCAAAGGGTTTCATCAGCAGGCTGGTAGTGATTTTACTGAAACTTTCTCCCCTGTTGTAAAGCCTGTCACGGTCAGAACTGCTCTGACACTTGCAGTCACAAACAGGTGGACAATTCAGCAAATTGATTTGAGGCCTTTGATAAAACTCTTGTTTGCAGGCTCAACAAAGCCTTATATGGGCTTAAACAGACACCTAGGGCCTGGTTTGACAAACTCAAAGGGTCCTTGTTGCAGTATGGGTTTCAGGCTAGCAAGTGTGACCCAAGTTTGTTTCTAATGCATACAAGCAGTCTCACTATTATGATTTTGGTCTATGTTAATGATATAATCATCACTGGGAATTCCTCATCCTTTATCAAGAATCTTAATGCTAAGTTTGCTCTCAAAGAGCTGGGCACCTTAGACTATTTCTTAGGGATTGAAATCACTCATTTACCAAATGGCTCCCTTGTTTCTCTCACAAACCAAATCTGTGAGTGATTTACTTGCTAAAGTAAATATGTCTACTGCCAAGGGGATGCCTACTCCAATGCTTTCTAGAAGCAAACTTTCCAGAATTTGATCTGATACAGTCTCTGATCCCACTCAGTTTCGCTCAATTGTTTGAGCTCTTTAGTATGCTACTTTAACTAAGCCTGAAATATCTTTCTCTGTTTTTTATCTAATCCCTTGGAGGAACATTGGAAAGCAGTGAAAAGAATACTCAAGTATTTCAACGACACTCTACACTATGGGCTTCTCATTCAACCTGCTTCCATTCATCAACACCTCTGTCACTTACTGCGCATCATATCCTGATGACACAACCTCAGGAGCATGTGTGTTTTTAGGTCCCAACATTATATCTTGGTGGTCCAAGAAGTAGCCATTGGCGGCAAGATCCAGTGCAGAGGCAGAGTATAGAAGCATGGCTCAACTTGGTGCAGAGATGCTTTGGGTTCAGTCTCTTCTCAATGAACTTCGCCACAAGTTTCAGACCCCACAGATTCTATGTGACAACCTCAGCACAGTGGCTCATGTGCCTGCTCAGGATCAGTGGGCCGATGCCCTGATGCCCTGACTACACCTCTTCCTCTTCGTGACAAGCTTAGGGTATTTAATAAAAAGAGCTTGCTTAGCACACCCTCGGCTTCTAAGGGGAGATGTTAGAGATAGTTAGTAAACTATCATATTGTAATTTCTATTCTAAAGTTGTAACTAACTTGCTGAGCTATAAATCAGTTAGTTACTCAAAGACTCTATATATAGAGATCTCTAGAGCATTCTTATCGTCAATGAATACACAATATGAAATTCTGATCTAAACATGATAGAATTCCCTAACTTTTTTCTATTATTCTATCAGAGAAATATAGGATATGAAAATAGCATAGAAAAAATTGCTTACATTATAAATTAATTGGGATAGGCTCGCTCGGCCATTTATACTTAAAAGATGTGTGACCTGTTGAATCAATCCATGCTTACAAAGCTCATCCAACATTTCTGAGGAAGGAGAAACTCGATCAACAATTTTGATTAAGCAGGTAGCAACGTTTTCAACAAGCTGTGAAAGTACATTTTCACTTCAGTAAACAATACAAAGAAGGAATTTAAACACATTAAAAATACAAAATAATATCTAAAGTTTATTCATCGGCACCTGTCGATCCTCATATAGAAGAAGATTGCATAATATTGGCACAGCCTCCATGAAAGGTGTGGGGCTTTCAGAAGGAAGCTTCTTGCATATGTTCACCACAGTAGAAAGAGCAACTCTCTGAGGGAAAAGAGAGATTAGTAAAATGAGAGTTGTTTTTCACTTCTCTAATAAACCATCAATACTTCTGAAAGATGATGCCTTTGTATTAGATGCTTACCTGTATGCTTGTTGAGAAGAAATCAATATAATTTAAAACAGCCATAATTGCTCCGGCCTGTAAGCAAGCAAGTGGTTGTTCTCGCGATATTTTCTCCAATGCTTGAAGACACTGTATACATACAATATCAATAACTTATATTCCTTTCAGCCTTATAAAAAACAATACAAGAAAAACATATCTTACAAACAAAGAAGTACCAATTACCTGTTCAGCCACGTCTTGATACTCGATCGTCAGTAACCTTTGACATAAAGCAGAAACAGCATCATGACGAACAAGAAAACCAGCTGACCGAGGATACAGATCACATATATAAGTAATAGCCCTTATAGAAAACAACATTATATCCGGGTTACTCTCATGCTTTGCCAGCTTTACAAGTAGTGGTGATAACAAGTCTGAAGTCATGCTGGAGAGCGAACCCTCTGTACAAAACGACAAAACTTCACAGAGCTCGGTAAGTACAGCCAACTGACCAGAAGGTTCAGTCTGTCCACTCAAGCTTGATATAATGTTCTTAAATTTTCCATGATCACTAGATAGTCTCCGCCTATGATATTCGTGGAGACTGCTATGATAGTGTTCCATGTCATCTGAATCACATGATCCATAAGCTGAATCCTTCTCTGGCTCCCCTTCTGATCGGCTTGAAGCCGAAGCAGACGAGGAAGTATCCATGTCATTATCATGGGGCTCCACCTCCGAGTGTGTTGAATTCATATCGGTTTGAACCGAGGCAGTTGAAGAACTAGGTCTAAAATCGAACGAACTGCACGCCCTCTTATCAGCAGGCAGTTCATCTACCATTTCTGGACGCTTTTGACCTCTACTTCCCATTAATTTCTTCTACTCCCCAATTGGAAATCGAACCCTGCGCAGTTAAAAATCACATCATTTACCTACATTAATATAATATAATTCCTAATCAAACAAAGCCCAAATAAGCCAGAATTCCAAACCAAAAACCCACGTCGTTTTCGTTCTTTTTAGGAAGGAAAATAAAAAGGAAAGTTTACAACTCCAATCCGAAACAACCAAACACTTCAATCAATCAAAGCTTTCCTCAAATATAAACAGCACAAGTAACAATTTTTCATGATTTTCAAGTTAATCAGTCATTAATCTCCATAACTCGCCATGAAAAAAAAAACATACTACAACCAAGTGTGTTGATGATGCATTCTCATAACATCATAATAACATTACAAACCACATTAGAATCCAACTATGTAGCACCGACACTTCTCGAAAAAAGCGTGTCCGTGTCCATGTCTATGTCTATGTCGCACACCTGCACCGACACTTGTGATTAAGTTTAATTTATTCATTATTTAAAATATGTACCGGTGTCGCCGTGTTAGTGTCGGGGTCGTGTTCGGGGTCTTCGTGCTTCATAGGAATCCAAAGACTAAATCAGATTAAACCTGAGTCTCAGACTAAACAAATCAAACACAACAGGTTCCATCATTGACTTTAACAATATTAGTGCATCACAATACACGATTAAAAACATCACAAACTAGAAAAACAAAAAGGAACAAAAACAATCACAATAACAAAAACATAATAAACAGAAACAGAAACACATAATGAGATTAAAAAAAAGGAACAGAATCAGTGAAAAACAGAACATAAAGACACAATCAAAGGAAGCATAAAACTTCAAACAAAACAGATGAAATACCTAGTTATAGTTCTTAATCGGTCTTCGAGAAAGTCGAAGACCAATTCTATGTATCAACAAGTAAACGATTTTATGATGAATTTAAGAAAACGCTTTCCTTCTTCGTTTCACTTTATCATCATCATCGCCAAATTGTTTTTCTGCGATATAGAAAAAAAATACAATAAGCGATTGAATTGATGTGTGTATATTCAAAAGGAAAATCGATAATCAATGATAAATAAATAAAAAAAGAGAATAAGAAATTGAAGAAAACCAGAGAGAGAGGATGATTGCACAAGGAAGAAAACTTGATAGATACAATACAAAAGGGTGGTGGTGATAGTGTAAATATTTATGTGGGTGATTAATTTGGTTAATTACCAATTAGTGTCCTTGATAATTCTTGTTACTTGGAATGATGTGGTGCTTATGAGGTGTGTCAAGCTTGATGCAATCCCTCAATCAATAATAAATCCTTGTTTTTGTGATCGTGGATATGATTTAGAGGTTACTTAGGTGTTGTTGCTTTATATTAGGTTACCACAAGCTTAACAAGGAAGCAAGAGTTTAATAAGGTAAAATAACTTTGTAATGTTATTACTAAAATGTGGGTAAATTAACTTTATAATGTTATTAATAAATTAAAATATATAAGTTGTTAGTCGAAATCAATGTGCGAATGACGTTAGGATAACTTAAATTCTAGCCGAAAATAACCTCTGAATGACGTTAGGATAACTTAAATTCTGGATAGTTAAATATACGTTTCGTTGAAACGGGAATAGATAGAGTTGATATAATCGACTTTTTTGTAATTTCTGAAGGTTTCAAGATAGTCAAATGTGTCATAATGGGTCAAACTTGTGGTTGACAGATAACTCGGCATCAATTGTTTCCTTTCTATCTTAAAGTGAAAAGATGACAAATACAAATAAAATATATGAAGTGTTGTTAGAGAGAAGTTGCGTGAAATGGTATACAAATGAGTTGTATAACATGAAAGATAAACGTGAGGCAAGTGTCGTTGCATATACGGATGAAGGGTCATATTTTCACACTGGTTCACGCGAGTGTAACCAAATAACGACAATAAGTGTGCAATCTTGGTTGGCCATAATTATAATACTCCAAGGAGTTAAATGTATGGATTTTTCAATTTGGGCATTAACAATTGGTATTGAATACATGAAACTAGCATACCTAATATATAACTTGTAACTACATAACATTGTATGAGATAAATTAGCTGTAGAAGTTTACAACGAAGTAATAATTCACTCTAAAATGCAAAGTATATAACATAACAACTATAGGACATCCACTTTAAACAACTTTCTCATTGTCTTTGTGTGTTACTTGCTCATCTGAAAAAGAATAACTTGTGGGGTGAGATATATAAATCTCAGTGGACTCCTAACTAAAATCTCGAAGCACTCTGAGATTTGACTAATCGGTACGAAGTACGAGTTGATGCAAAATAGCATTGGATGTCTCATATACCAACCTATAAGTACCAGAAAAAATCACACATTCCCTAACTGGATCCATCGGGCAAATCACATACTCACAAAGTCAGATTTTTAGAGTAAATCTCATACCCTATAACTCAATCACTAGGATAAATCACATATCAATTGGGTTGATTCCTCGAATAAATCACATATCCTACAATGGAATCCCGAGGGATAAATCAGATATCCTCTAGTTACATCACAAAGATAAATCTCACATCCTCTAATTGAATTACCAAGATATTATTTGCCTTCACTAACTCACTATTACAAAATCATGAGGTGTATTCGTATCACTGACTACTCCCACATATTACATTCATCATAGTAAGAAATTTATCTTTCAAACCAAGGTATGCCTGCATAGCCTAAGACAACACACATTATAATGATGACCCTTACTTAACTGAGGTATTATGAATCCTTATCTTGCTACACAAGTCACCCTTTGATCTTGGATCAAAACCTATGGATCATGAATTCCACCATGAGTTAATTAATTCCTTTATCAATGACTACTAGTTTCCAAGCCATTTGCCATGGTATTATTGTCCATAGTCATATTGCCCACTTCAAGTGTCATAAACTAACTTAATTTAGGTTGTGGAATATAATTGTGGTTTTGGTTCGTTTTGGGGGTCTTGAACAGATTCTAGATCCATCATGAGTCGATTCCTACAAACAGAATGGAAATTCCTTTTTTCTTGAATCAAAACAATCCCTATTTGATTTGATTCAAAAGTTTGTTTTTCCATTTTTAATTGTTTGAAAGGCATGATGATCTGATTCAAATAGCTCATTGAATCGATTTACGGTCTGGATTATCTAATTCTAATATTGTAAAACTCCTTTGACTCATTTCAAACTCTCCCCGAATCAATTCATGCAAACTAAAAACCATAAACTCAACCCTAAACACCATAGTCCATCACACAACCTACAAGGGTCATCCATTATCTTTGATCCGTTTTAAATTCAACCAAAGTAGTGAAAACTCATAATTTCACAACACAACTTAACATATCAGTTTACAACCTAATTAATAACATGCATTCATCATATACACTATTAGTTCTATTTCTATCAGATGTAAAGTTCCTAAGTTAGGTCAACTAGATCATAACTTAAACTTAGGAACCCACATTGTGTCTTGTTTCTGATTTCAAGACAAGGAAAATGTTAAGTGTAGGAGAAGAAGTTGAAGCTTTAAGATTTACACTTGTTCTTCCAAGTTCTCTTTCAAAATCTTGAACTTTGATCACCTTCCTTCTTTTATTCTTCAATAGTTCATGACATTTTTCTCTCTATTCCATAGAAAAATGGAAGAATATACTAATGTATGCATTTTATACCTCCAAGTGAAAAGTCAATGTTGTCCTTCTTAATTGCCTTTATTCCAAAGTGTCACTCGATGTCCATAATTTACCTAACAAGACATTCTAAGGTTTAATGAGTTATTAGTTAACAAAATTATGGGGCTATTCCAATGATCATTGTAACAACCCAAATTTTAGTATTTATTTATTATACTATTATTACTAGATTTTATTTTATTTATGTGGAGTGTTAATTAATTAATGGGTTGTTCGGTAGTATAATAATCGATTATATTAATTAATTTGGTGTGTTAATTAATTATTTAGTTGATAGGAGATATCATGAATAATTGAATTAATTAACTTGGTGGATATATGGTGTTAGTTTAATTTATTTGAATTAAATAGAGATATTTAAATATTAGGTCTTATTGGGCCTATTAATTAAATTAAAAGTATAATGACTTAAGCCCAAAGAGAATACTAATATAAATAGTAAGAGGTGAGGAGAGTGAGAATTAGGATTCATTTGATCATTGAAGGCAATAGAGAAAGAGGAGGGGAAAAGTAAAGAGAAGAGCTAGGGTTTCCAGAAAATTGAAGAGGTAAGGGGGGAATCCTTATTATTATGGGTTAGTATGATTGGGTCAATGGGTAGATGTATGTTTAGGTTAAAATCCCTAATTTTGTATGGTTGTTTGGAATTGTTCGGTTTTGATGAGTATGCTTGATTGTGGTGATTGATTGTGTTAAACTGTAAATTAATGTTATATACTTAGAGTATTGTATGAATCATAATTTTCTGAATGTTTGACTTTTTACGGAATTGAAATCGGAGGTCCGGAAGTCCTCCAACGATGAAAAACGCAGAAAAATTTGCATGTTGTCCGTCACAATCGCGGCCTTTTTATGTTTTTCGGTCGGAATCGTTTTGGTCATAACTTTTGATCCGTAAGTCCAAATCGAGTGCCGTTTGAAGCGTTGGATAGCTGAAACAGAAGGCTATAACTTTGTTTCAGGAATAAAATAATTTTGGAGATTATTTCATGGACGTTTTGGGGTTGAAGAAGATGAAAATTATGTTGGAAAATTTAGAAAACAACAACTTTTTAGTAACGCCTTCGTACATGGTTTTATTCATAACTTTTAACTCGTGAATCATTTTGGGTTGGGGTTTAAAGCATTAGAAAGGTGACTCTAATAGATATTATGTGAATGATGTATTTGTTATGAATGTTAAGATGGTAGAGATGATCTTAATTGCATATTATGTGAATGGTTTATTTGTTATGAATGTGTATATGTACCATTAGTGGATTGTGAATGATATATTGTTATGAATGTTGTAATACCCAAAAATTTACCCTTCATTTTTCTTGAGAAAAAAAAAAAAACGAAAAAAAAATAATAATAAAAAAAAAACGAAAAAAAAATAAAATAAAATAAATAAATAAAAAATAATAATTTAATTAATCAATTAATTAATTAATTAATTAAATAAATAAAATATAACAAATTATTTTGGACTTGGGTCTCCCTCATTTGAGCCCATTACCCACGAAAATCAGTCTATAAATACTGAAGTTTCAGTAGAGGAAAACACACTTGGAGTTACACTTGGAGTTACACTGGGAGATTCACTTGAGAAAAAGGGAGAGAAGCAAAAGTACTCTGAGGTTTCCTTAGAACAAAACCACGAGGAAAAAGATAGTGAGAGAAGGAAACCTAGGAACTACTCTGCAGCAACCTCCAGGCAACTCTGAAAGGTTCATTCTGACTCACAGACTTTCAGCTCAAGCAAACCCTGCCATTTGATTTTTCTTCTCCAATCAGGTTTGCCCTATATCCATCATCTTTATGCCTTTAATTTGAATGCTCTAAATATATGAGGTATTATGGGTGAATTTGATACCCTTTTGATGCATGTGTTTGACAAGAGGTTTAGGCCTCCTACCCTTTATTGCTTTTTGTGAATTGAAAGGGCATGATTCATGTGGTTACATTTTGATTTGAGGGCAACTCTTGGTTACCCTATTTTGTTTCACTAACCCTTTTGTTGAGTTTTTGTGAAGGCACATGACTTTTGCAGGGATAACTTGCGTGGTTTCCCACTTTATTTGTGGGATACCCCTAGAGGTTTCATTCCGATTACCTGTACTGACTCACTTTCTTTGATGGTGTTTAGCTTGGAAGGATCCCTGGGTTTCCCATTCCTTTAATTACTGTAACTTCGGATCTTTATCCGTGTGGTAATTTTTTCCCTTTCTCATACTTTATCGCTTTCTTAGCTGGAAGACCTCGATAGGAGGCAATGTTTGAGCCCCTTGGTGGCATTTTACTTTGAGATACATGTTTTGTGTTTTGTATTCATATCCCTACAAGTAGCGCGGTTCCTTCGTCAAGGACTGCCTTTTTGCCCTCGAGCATCCCAAACCCTAAAACCCAAAGCAACACGTTTACTCCTTCTACTACAGGCGAGTAAGTCTCCAAAGGTCGAGCATCCGGTAGATTGCGTAGTAACGTTGTTCGTCCAAAACCCAATCCATAACCCCGTAGTTAGCCGAACTACGGCTTGCTCTGATTCTCATTCCAGATGAGATACGTAGGCATAAGACGCGATGTCTTAGCGAGCACACATCCCCCCAACTCATAGGTCAGCCGAGCTACGAAGACTCTGATTCTCATATTCAGATGAGATACGTATGCAGTGGATGCGACATCCGCGCGAGTCATTTCTCTTAACCTTTTTAGTAAATAAACACGTTAGGTAAACCCACACCCTTTAGACAAAAACTACAAAAGTGGATCCCGTAGAGTAAAACGGATGCGTAGGGGTGCTAATACCTTTCCTTCGCATAACCGACTCCCGAACCCAAGATTTGGTTGCGAGACCCCGTCTTGTCCTTTCCTTTTTCAGGTTTACTTCGAGCGTTTCCTTTCCCTCCTTTGGGATGAATAACGCACGGTGGCGACTCTTCTGTCATTCTCTTTCGCCGGTTGTTTTTTTCGCACACTGTATTTTTCAGGTTGCGACAGCTGGCGACTCTGCTGGGAATTTTAAGAAGTTGACCTCTTGCTGGTCCATCTTCCCTAAGCGAGTCCCTCCTAGCTTTTGTAGTTTGTTTGTTTATTGGGTGTTCATGCTTTTGTACAGTTATTTATTTACCTGCTTTACCTTATTACATTGTGTACATATCATTGTTGTATCTGTTTCTGTTGGCTGGCTGCTTGGTGATCTTTGTGAGATGAGTTCTATACCCGAACTCGAGTGCACTTAAGATAGGAGAATGGCATAGTCCTGTCAACTTGTGTGGAGTATTCCTTAGCGAGTTGACTTGCAAGCCCATTCACTTGGTGGAGGTCATGTTGAGATCAATAATGTCACATAAGTAAGTTGTGGTTAGACATTACTTGTTCCAATATAGACCTAAGAAGCCAAGGACCTTAGTTTACCTAACCCATCTTGGCCTATTCGTAGGACGTAGTGCGAAAGTCGTTCAAATGTAAGATTTGATACGATTGTTACGCGATACTACACTCATAAGAGTCTCTCTTGAGAATATTGTTGGAATACGAGTAGTCGTTCCTCTAATAATATCCGAAAGATGGGATTATGACTATGGGAACCTTTTGTAGAACATGTTTGGCAGGTTTAAACCTTAGTACACTCCTTTTGGGTGGTTCTTAACCTAAACTCCATGCTCGTGACTTGCGACAAACCCTTCATTCATGGTTGATCCGATCAGGTATCCTTAATATCAATGAAACTCGGGTATTGATAAGGTGTAAACCATAATCCGCCAAAATGGGTGGTTGATATTAAGGATAACATGATCCATCCCATGACCTTTGTTTGGTGTGCTCTTAATTTCTCTCCAGACAGTACAACCTGACAGATGTTCAAGCAGATACAGCAATCCTGATTGACATGCCACTGCATTGCATTCACACCATCACATCATTTTGCATTCATAATCATTCACACATGTTTATCCATTTCTGTGGGGTTTATATCTTCCACTTGATTCTAGTTGGAATTTTCTTGGTTCTCATCAACGGCTTAGTCTTTTCTTACACTGTTTATCAAATGTGAGACTGGAATCAAGGGGGTAGAATACCTTTGGAATTGATAAACATGTCATTGCATTTGCATATTCATTAGCATGTCTTGCATAACAGGTACTGCCGCAGGGGTGACCATTCCAGCTGCAGCACCACTACAACAACAACAATCACAACGTCAACCAGCTCAGTATCAACAGCAGCAACAACCGGGTAACAGACCCGCTTATCAACAGAGGCAAAGGATGATGGACCGGCGTTTCGACACCCTTCCAATGTCGTACACTCAGATGCTTTCTAGTCTTCAACAACTACAGCTTGTGCAACTGCGCACTCTGGCTCCTCCTGTTGGTAGACTTCCGGTGGGTTACGACGCCAACGCTAGGTGTAGCTTCCACTCTGGGGCACCTGGCCACAACATTGAGAACTGCAAAGCTTTTAAGCACGTAGTTCAGGATCTCATAGATTCAAAGGCCATCGACCTTGCACCAGCTCCGAATGTCGTCAACAATCCCATGCCCCAGCATGGTGGTGCGAACGTTAATTTGGTAGAGGGAGAAGCCAAGTCCATTAAGGATGTGTTGAAGTTGAAGACTCCATTGTTGGATATCAAAGGATGCTTGCTGAAGGCCGATGTCTTCCCCGGTTGTGGGAAGGGTTGTTTGGATTGTGCTACTCAGGGCGGAGGTTGTTTGAAGCTACAGCAGGGTATCCAGGCCTTGCTCGACAAAGGTATCCTCCAGGTTGAAGATTTGTCTGTCCAAGAGTCTGTGGAAGAGGTTAAGACGGGTGCCTCTATCTCATCCTTTAAGCAGGCACGAGCCGTGGTGGATTCAGGTATTGCTCCCGGTTGGGGGCGTCTGTTGGAATTACCAGTGAAAGAAGATAAGTTCGGGATTGGGTATCAGCCAGCTCTAACTTCTACAACTTCAACACTTCAGACTCATCAGGGGCCGATCACTTTCTCCAGTGCTGGCATCATTCAGTATGGTCAAGTCTCTGCAGTCAACGAAGAAGAGGGGGATAGTGATTGTGACATTGACAATTGGGTGCGTCCGAAGATCCCGGGTGAAGTCATCAACAATTGGTCTTCTGAAGAGATTATCCAAGTCACTCTTCTTGAAGAGTAATTTTCTTTGTTTATTCATGCATATCCAAGTCTTACGTTCCGCCCAGGGCGTAATGACTCATTGTAGGGCCCATCTATGTGACAATTGCATTTTTATCATAAATAAAGGACGCCTTTTTGCATTCAAATATTTCGTTCCCTGTCTTTCTATTTTTGCAGTTTTTCAAAATAAAAAAATGGCAATGTTTTGTTTAGTTTTCACTTCTTGTTCACACTCATAAGCACATACCATCACTCATGCAGATGCACAACACCGGATCCTATTGATAACGGTTCTGCTATGGCTCGTTTCGACTTTGAAAATCCAATCTTTCAAGCTGAAGAAGAGGGTGATGAAGACTGTGAACTCCCTGAAGAGCTTACCAGGTTATTAAAACAAGAGGAAAGGGTTATTCAACCGCATCAAGAGTCTGTTGAAGTGATTAATCTCGGCACCGAGGACGCCAAGAGAGAAATCAAGATAGGGGCTGCTTTAGAAGACAATGTGAAGAAAGGGCTGATTGAATTGCTGCAAGAATACGTTGACATCTTCGCCTGGTCTTATCAGGACATGCCTGGGCTGGACACAGACATCGTGGTGCACTGCTTGCCTCTCAAAGAAGGTTGTCCTCCGGTCAAGCAGAAGCTCAGAAGAACAAGACCAGAGATGGCTGTCAAGATAAAGGAAGAAGTGCAAAAGCAGTTGGATGCAGGGTTTCTAGCAGTCACCAATTATCCGCCATGGGTTGCAAACATCGTCCCAGTACCTAAGAAGGACGGAAAGGTACGGATGTGTGTCGACTACCGGGATCTGAACAGAGCTAGCCCTAAAGATGATTTCCCATTACCTCACATCGACGTTTTGGTGGATAATACAGCTCAGTTCTCGGTATTCTCCTTCATGGATGGCTTTTCTGGCTATAACCAAATCAAGATGGCACCAGAAGACATGGAAAAGACAACTTTCATAACCCCATGGGGCACCTTCTGCTACAAGGTGATGCCGTTTGGTCTGAAAAATGCCGGAGCAACATATCAGCGAGCAATGGTGACTCTGTTCCATGATATGATTCATCATGAAATCGAGGTTTATGTGGACGATATGATTGCCAAATCTCAGACAGAAGAAGAACATTTGTTGAATTTGCAGATACTGTTTGAGCGTTTGAGGAAATTCAAACTGAGACTTAATCCGAATAAGTTCACTTTCGGGGTGAGATCGGGAAAATTGCTGGGTTTTATTGTTAGCGGAAAAGGGATTGAGGTGGATCCTGACAAAGTAAAAGCAATACAGGAAATGTCTGAGCCAAGAACAGAGAAGCAAGTCCGTAGTTTCTTAGGGAGGTTGAACTACATTGCAAGGTTCATCTCTCACCTAACAACCACGTGTGAGCCAATTTTCAAATTGCTGAGGAAGGATCAGGCTATCAGGTGGAATGAAGATTGTCAAAGGGCTTTCGAGAAGATAAAAGAGTATCTACAGAAACCTCCGATCCTTATACCTCCAGTTCCTGGGAGACCTCTGATAATGTACCTATCAGTGACCGAGAACTCGATGGGGTGTGTATTGGGACAGCATGACGAGTCTGGTCGAAAAGAGCATGCCATATACTACCTTAGCAAAAAGTTTACCGACTGTGAAATCAAATATTCGCAGCCTGAGAAAACTTGTTGTGCTTTGGCCTGGGCTGCTCGCCGACTGAGACAGTATATGTTGAACCATACTACCTTGTTGATTTCTAAGATGGATCCAGTGAAATACATATTCGAGAAGCCAGCTCTCACCGGAAGGGTCGCTCGTTGGCAAATGATTTTAACAGAGTATGATATTCAGTACACGTCACAGAAGGCCATCAAAGGGAGTATTCTGTCAGACTACCTTGCCGAGCAACCGATTGATGATTATGAGCCAATGAAGTTTGAATTCCCTGATGAAGACATCATGTTCCTCAAGATGAAAGACTGTGAAGAGCCAGTTGTTGAGGAGGGACCTGATCCAAACGAAAAGTGGACTTTGTTGTTTGATGGGGCTGTCAATGCTAGAGGTAGTGGAATTGGCGCTGTCATTACTACTCCGAAGGGTGCCCACATGCCTTTCACCGCTCGTTTGACTTTTGAGTGCACAAATAATGAAGCTGAGTACGAGGCCTGTATCTTGGGTATTGAGCAAGCCATTGATCTGAGAATCAAGACTCTGGACATCTTCGGAGATTCAGCTCTGGTGATCAATCAAGTGAATGGTGATTGGAATACTCTCCAGCCCACTCTGGTCCCCTACAGAGATTACACGAGAAGACTTTTGACTTTCTTCACAACGGTAAAATTGTATCATATACCTCGTGATGAGAACCAGATGGCAGACGCACTTGCTACTCTATCCTCCATGATCAAGGTAATTCGTTGGAACCATGCTCCCAGGATCGATGTGATGCGCCTTGACAGGGCCGCGTATGTGTTTGCTGCTGAACTGGTAGTCGATGACAAGCCCTGGTATCACGATATCAAGTGCTTTCTGAAGAATCAAGAGTACCCTGCAGGGGCATCCAACAATGACAGAAAGACTTTGAGAAGATTGGCAGGCAGTTTCTTCTTGAACAAAGACGATGTGCTGTATAAGAGAAACTTCGACATGGTTTTGCTCAGATGCGTGGACAGACACGAGGCGGACATGTTAATGCAGGAAGTTCATGAAGGTTCCTTCGATACTCATGCCGGTGGACATGCAATGGCTAAGAAATTGTTGAGAGCGGGTTATTATTGGATGGCCATGGAATCAGATTGTTTCAAGTATGCTCGGAAGTGTCATAAGTGCCAGATTTATGCTGATAAGGTGCATGTACCGCCGAATCCTCTGAATGTGATGTCTTCGCCGTGGCCGTTTGCCATGTGGGGTATTGACATGATTGGAAAGATTGAGCCGACTGCTTCCAATGGGCATCGCTTCATCCTTGTTGCCATCGACTATTTCACCAAGTGGGTCGAGGCAGCGTCGTTCGCAAATGTCACCAGACATGTGGTTGCCCGTTTCATCAAGAAAGAAATCATTTGTCGCTACGGGATTCCCGAAAGAATCATTACTGATAATGGTTCTAATCTCAACAACAAAATGATGAAGGAGTTGTGTCAGAACTTCAACATTCAGCATCACAATTCTTCCCCTTACCGCCCTAAGATGAACGGCGCTGTTGAGGCGACAAATAAGAACATAAAGAAGATTGTGCAGAAGATGGTCGTCACGTACAGAGATTGGCATGAGATGCTACCTTTCGCCTTGCATGGGTACCGTACTTCAGTACGTACATCGACCGGGGCAACCCCCTACTCCCTTGTGTATGGTATGGAAGCAGTCCTACCTGTTGAAGTGGAGATTCCTTCCCTAAGAGTCTTGTTGGATGTCAAGCTAGACGAAGCTGAATGGATTCGGACAAGGTTCAATGAGTTGAGTCTTATCGAAGAGAAGCGAATGGCAGCCATTTGTCATGGGCAGTTGTATCAGAGTCGGATGAAGAGAGCCTTTGATCAGAAAGTGCGTCCTCGTTGTTTCCAAGTCGGAGATTTAGTGTTGAAAAGGATCCTTCCTCCTCAGACAGATCGCAGGGGCAAGTGGACTCCTAACTATGATGGACCGTATATCGTCACCAAGGTTTTTGATGGTGGGGCTTTAATGCTTGCAACTATGGATGGTGAAAACTTCACTTCCCCTGTGAACTCAGACGCAGTTAAAAAATACTTCGCATAAAATAGACCCGCTGGACAGTAAAAAGAGTAGTCCAGGCAAAAATGGGCATCCCGACGAACCAAGAAAATGAAAAGGTTCAGGCAAAAATTAGGGATTAAAAATGAAAAGATCGTACACCCGGTAAGTTGAAAACCTGAAAAGGCAACTTAGGCAAAAATGGGTATCCCGGTGGATTGAAAACCCGAAAAGGGCGATCCAGGCAAAAGTTAGGGATTAAGCGAATGATTGCGTTCTGAGTAGTTCTGAATCTCATCTCGTGCCAATGACTGGAAATTTTTGAAGGATAGGAAACAGTCCAATCACTCTTTCAGAAAGCTGATCATCTGGAGGACCTTGAAGACGGGCAAGTCATAGCAGAATTGGAACCCAATAGAAATCCATTTCACATTGCCATTAGATTAATTTATGTTTTTATCTATTGTGCGATTACCTCTTTCCAGGGATTGCTTCCTAATGTAAATGCCTATTCAGAGGCCATTCAATCAGTAAAATCATGTTATTCAGTATATCTCTGTTTTCATTTTCATTTTACTGTTTTGTTTGCAAAAATGACGTCCGAATTTTTGATAAACATTGCATCATGACACATAAGGGCTTTACAGGTACATGCTTAATAAACATTTAAAATTACTGTAAATTTTAAGTGCTTTGGATCGTCTATTCAGAACAGATACCCTCGGGGCATTTCCTTAAAATTCCCTGCAGATGATCGTGAATATCTTCCCCAGTGAAGTCACCAACAGACAAATTCAGTGTCTTGACCCTGCAGAGCTGATCAGAGTGTTGGATTCTTCAATCCCCAGCAGTTTCTCACCACCGTACTTCCCCAAGCGGTTGTTTCAAGACATACACTCCCCAGTAGAGTTGACAGTGTCAGACTATATATCCCCAGCGGAGTTGACAGTGCCAGACTGTATCTTCCCAGCAGAAGTGGCTGCTCCTTAGAGTTCGATGCCAGATCGATAATCCCAATGCCAGATCCATGGTTTCTTTCCTTGAAGCAGAACCTCGGTACCGTATCAGTGTTTGCTCCCCCTGCTGAGTCATCTCTCGCAAATCGTGGTTGCCAGAACCATTGTAGCTTTCCTCAGCAGCAGGCTTCCAATGCCATTCTTTCCCCGATCAGAGTCTCGGTATGGCCAGAACACCGCATGGCTAGTCATCTCCCCACAGAGTTCATTGTGGTGTGTATCTCCAGCAGCCTGGCCAGAGCCCAGAGGATGATAATCATTTCCCCAGCAGATCCTCTTGCCTCGGCTTGGCATTCTACCCAGCATTTCGCATCCCTGCATGTAGAATCATATTGCATTGCATCCTTCCAAATCGCGTAGCATTTCCATTTTCATGGAGCATTACGCCATTGAAAAATTCAAACATACGCATGTAAGCATAAAACATTCTCGGTATCCCAAGTGATAAGCTAGAAGTTGTTTCCAGTACTCAGACTGAAGATTGTTCATGACTTACCTTTGTTATCCCCAGCAAGTGTCATTGGCCCATGCGCCGCCTTTATTATCATTCCCTATTTCTGCCAATGCTGACAGGCATGAAGTTTTCCGGTATCCAGATCGAAGTGGCATTCAGGCCAGTGTTCCGATGTTCAGATCGAAGAAGTTTCCGACGTTCAGGTCGATGCAACTTGTGGCATTCAGGCCAGTTTTCCCGGTATCCAGACCGAAGTGGCATTCAGGCCAGTTTTCCGGTATCCAGACCGAAGTGGCATTCAGGCCAGTGTTCCGATGTTCAGATCGAAGAAGTTTCCGACGTTCAGGTCGATGCAACTTATGGCATTCAGGCCAGTTTTCCGGTATCCAGACCGAAGTGGCATTCAGGCCAGTGTTCCGATGTTCAGATCGAAGAAGTTTCCGACGTTCAGGTCGATGCAACTTGTGGCATTCATGCCAGTTTTCCCGGTATCCAGACCGAAGTGGCATTCAGACCAGTTTTCCGGTATCCAGACCGAAGTGACATTCAGGCCAGTTTTCCGGTATCCAGACCGAAGTGGCATTCAGGCCAGTGTTCCGATGTTCAGATCGAAGAAGTTTCCGACGTTCAGGTCGATGCAACTTGTGGCATTCAGGCCAGTTTTCCGGTATTCAGATCGAAGTGGCATTCAGGCCAATTTTCCGATATTCAGATCGAAGTGGCATTCAGGCCAATTTTCCGATGTTCAGATCGAAGAAGGTTCCGACGTTCAGGTCGATGCGACTTGTGGCATTCAGGCCCATTTTCCGATGTTCAGATCGAAATCCTTTCCAGTATTCAGACTGATGAGCGGCATTCAAGCCATGGTTATTTCTGTGTTACCATTTATTTTGGTATCCAGTTTAACATTCTTTTTCGATATTCAAACTGACTCTCACCGTACCAGACGAATTCTTCTTTCAAGACCACCTCTTTGCTGATTCTGACAGACATTGTTACTTCACTTCACTTCAGTGCAAATTTTTGGGCTTTTATTGTATTCAATCCCTTGATACCTCGAAAGTACGAAAGCAACTGCCATCTTCTTTCCGGGTCTCCAGTTGATTGAATAGGGGCAGCTGTAATACCCAAAAATTTACCCTTCATTTTTCCTGAAAAAAAAAAAAAGAAAAAAAAAAAAAAAAAAAAAAAAAAAAAAAAAAAAAAAAAAAATAAAAAAAAAAAAAAAAAAGAAAAAAAAACGAAAAAAAAATAAAAAAAAAAAGAAAAATAAAATTTAATTAATTAATTAATTAATTAAATAAATAAATAAAATATAACAAATTATTTTGGACTTGGGTCTCCCTCATTTGAGCCCATTACCCACGAAAATCAGTCTATAAATACTGAAGTTTCAGTAGAGGAAAACACACTTGGAGTTACACTTGGAGTTACACTGGGAGATTCACTTGAGAAAAAGGGAGAGAAGCAAAAGTACTCTGAGGTTTCCTTAGAACAAAACCACGAGGAAAAAGATAGTGAGAGAAGGAAACCTAGGAACTACTCTGCAGCAACCTCCAGGCAACTCTGAAAGGTTCATTCTGACTCACAGACTTTCAGCTCAAGCAAACCCTGCCATTTGATTTTTCTTCTCCAATCAAGTTTGCCCTATATCCATCATCTTTATGCCTTTAATTTGAATGCTCTAAATATATGAGGTATTATGGGTGAATTTGATACCCTTTTGATGCATGTGTTTGACAAGAGGTTTAGGCCTCCTACCCTTTATTGCTTTTTGTGAATTGAAAGGGCATGATTCATGTGGTTACATTTTGATTTGAGGGCAACTCTTGGTTACCCTATTTTGTTTCACTAACCCTTTTGTTGAGTTTTTGTGAAGGCACATGACTTTTGCAGGGATAACTTGCGTGGTTTCCCACTTTATTTGTGGGATACCCCTAGAGGTTTCATTCCGATTACCTGTACTGACTCACTTTCTTTGATGGTGTTTAGCTTGGAAGGATCCCTGGGTTTCCCATTCCTTTAATTGCTGTAACTTCGGATCTTTATCCGTGTGGTAATTTTTTCCCTTTCTCATACTTTATCGCTTTCTTAGCTGGAAGACCTTGATAGGAGGCAATGTTTGAGCCCCTTGGTGGCATTTTACTTTGAGATACATGTTTTGTGTTTTGTATTCATATCCCTGCAGGTAGCGCGGTTCCTTCGTCAAGGACTGCCTTTTTGCCCTCGAGCATCCCAAACCCTAAAACCCAAAGCAACACGTTTACTCCTTCTACTACAGGCGAGTAAGTCTCCAAAGGTCGAGCATCCGGTAGATTGCGTAGTAACGTTGTTCGTCCAAAACCCAATCCATAACCCCGTAGTTAGCCGAACTACGGCTTGCTCTGATTCTCATTCCAGATGAGATACGTAGGCATAAGACGCGATGTCTTAGCGAGCACACATCCCCCCAACTCATAGGTCAGCCGAGCTACGAAGACTCTGATTCTCATATTCAGATGAGATACGTATGCAGTGGATGCGACATCCGCGCGAGTCATTTCTCTTAACCTTTTTAGTAAATAAACACGTTAGGTAAACCCACACCCTTTAGACAAAAACTACAAAAGTGGATCCCGTAGAGTACTACGGATGCGTAGGGGTGCTAATACCTTCCCTTCGCATAACCGACTCCCGAACCCAAGATTTGGTTGCGAGACCCCGTCTTGTCCTTTCATTTTTCAGGTTTACTTCGAGCGTTTCCTTTCCCTCCTTTGGGATGAATAACGCACGGTGGCGACTCTTCTGTCATTCTCTTTCGCCGGTTGTTTTTTTCGCACACTGTATTTTTCAGGTTGCGACAAATGTGTATATGTACCATTGGTGGATTGTGAATGATATATTGTTTTGAATGTGTATATGTACCATTGGTGGATTGTGAATGATATATTGTTTTGAATGTGTATATGTACCATTGGTGGATTATGAATGATATATTGTTATGAATGTGTATATGTACCATTGGTGGATAATTCATAGAGTTGAATTATGGCGATATGTTGAATGTTAAGATGGTAAAGATGATCTTAATTGCATATGTGTTGGTATTTGTACATTCATTCATGGCATGGTCGGCTTCATGGTGGAAGCGGTGAAACTGTGGGTTCACATGGTATTAGACGTTGATCCTTAATTGGAAATAGGCGTAGCAGACGTTGATCCTTAATTGGAAATAGGCGTGGTAAATAGACGTTGATCCTTAATTGGAAATAGGCGTAGTAGACGTTGATCCTTAATTGGAAATAGGCGTGGTAAATAGACGTTGATCCTTAATTGGATATAGGCGTAGTAGACGTTGATCCTTAATTGGAAATAGACGTGGTGGCTTGGATTCTAGATATTGAATCGGAAAGCGGTGAAACGTTGGGTTCACATTGGTACCACATGCATAGAGTCACATGTTTTGCATTGAGTCACATTAGAGTTATGTGATAATTGAGTGTTTGCATTGATGTGATTGTGATGTGTGTCTGAGATATGGTAATTGAATTTGATGATGTTTGGATACATAACTTGACTGAATATGTGATTATGTGATAATTGTAGCTATGTGTATATTTGAGAATATAATATTGGATTTGAATATTATACTCCTTGAGTTTTTATGTGTGCTTGAAACATGTGAAATAAATGTTGGTTAATATTATTTACATGGTTATATGAAGTGTGATGAATTCCTTTAAGTGTTGATTTAATCATTGTGCTTGATTAATACTTCTTCATAATGATTTGAATTCTCACCCTTTCTGTTTGAATGTTATCTTTACATGGGTATCACGCAGATACTCAGGAGTAGTATCGCTGAAGTAAGTGGACGGTAGCTCACTCGAGATTAGCTGGAGAGCTGCGGTACTTCGTTTAGAGACTAAGTAGTGAGTCAATGCTCTGGTCATGTAACACTGAGTAGATTGGTAGTATTGAACTCATATCTGATTTGGATACATTTTATGTTATTAATTGTGAACATCTTTAATTGAAGAGATGATCATGGTATGGGACATGGATCATTTGATGAAATGCATGGATATTCGTTATTTTCCGCTGCGAACGCATATTCTTGAATATTCATGATAATGGAAATGTGTTATTTTTAAATGACCAGGTGTATTGTATATTGATGATGAATGATGTTGGTTTTTGAAAGCTTCTAGTTTTGAAAACGTCGGTGTGACACCCTTTTGTTTATATGCGTGCTTATTTACTCCGATTATATGTTAAGTATTTTTGGGTAGAAAAAGGGGTGTTACAATCATGGCTAATAGGACTTATGCGTTTATCCTTTAGTCTATTAATACCACTTAAAAACGACATTTAAGACGCGTTCAATCAATCAAATAAGTTATTTACTTGCATTTGTCTATGTTTTTATGTCTTTAACTTTTACTTATGTTTTTTCATGATATTTTAGATCTTAAATTATTTTTTGCCACAACTATCAATATTTTTTTTAGAGGAGTTAAGGAACATACAATCAAGTGACAAAATTCTTTCTTTGTCATAATTGTTTAAATAAAAATAAAATAGTTGATAAGAGTTATTAACTGAATAATCAGATAGTTTTCAATTTCAACAACAATTTTTAAATTAATAGTATCACTAATACAAATAGGCAATATCTTAAAATTCAATGGACGAACCTAAGATGTAGCTTCCCTAGCCAAAGCATGGGTTGTTGCGTTTTCTTAATTCCTGATAAACTCTTCTTAAAGTTGACATATTTTTGGTTTCCATTCCTATATCTTTTTTTTTTGGAAAAAGTCCTAAAATATTGATATTCATTTGGTTTTAGTCCATGACGTTAACTTTCCGTCACAAAAATGCTTGCATGGCAAATGCTGCTGATGTGGCGCCAACGACATGGCCTAGAAGGACGAAATCCAAAAAATTAATTTTACAAATTAATCTTCTTCTTCCTTAATACATTTCCAACCTCCAACCTCCAAACTCCATTTTTCTTATCTCCAACCTCCAACCTCCATTTTTTCATCTCCAACCTTTATTTTTTCCTCATCTCCAACCTCCAACCTTCATTTTTCCATTTCCAACCTCCATTTTTTCTTTATCTCCAGCCTCTAACCTCCATTTTTCATCCTCAACCTCAATCTTCAACCTTTATCTCCAACCTCCATCTTTAACCTCTAACCTCCATTTTTTAACAGCTATCTTTAACCTCCAACATCTATCTCCAACCTCCATCTTAAACCTTCATATCCAACCCCCCTTTTTTCATCTCCAACCTCTTTTTATACACATTGAAGCATGTCTTCAATAATGGCCACGGAGTTTCCTTCTTCAAGAGCAATAAGATAGAGGGACGAAGGTTGGATATGGAGGTTAAAGATGGAGGTTGGAGGTTGAAGTTAGAGGTTGAAAATGGAGGTTAAATAAAGAGGTTGGAGTTAGAGGTTGAAGATGAAAAAATAGAGGTTGAAGGTTGGACTAGATGAAGAAAAATGGAGGTTGGAAATGAAAAAAAATGGAGGTTGGAGATGAAGAGATGTTTTAATTGGTAAAAGTAAGTTTATATCCTATTAAAATGTTTATTTTATATTGGAACATTATTTCATAAATGTTACCATTTAATTCCTTAAATGTAACTCTATTAACAAATAAAGTACATTCTATTAACGGTTAACTTCAAATGTCTAAGATGTGACAATATTTTTTAGTGTCCATTATAATTTTTTTAAAGCAATTTAACCATTCGATCCTTTTAAGTAAAAAAAAAAACACTGTTGAATTTTGGAGGTCTATTGTATCTAATAATGAATCATCGATACCTAATATGTTTGACATTTCTTCATCTTGTTCTCTCTCTTTCTTTATCATCTTGATCACATATTCATTAACTTCATCCATAAAACTTTAAAAAAATCAGAAAATAAATATATAAAAGAAGAACCTCTCTCTCTCTCTCTCTCTCTCTCTCTCTCTCTCTCTCTCTCTCTCTCTCTCTCTCTCTCTCTCTCTCTCTCTCTCTCTCTCTCTCTCTCTCTCTCTCTCTCTCTCTCTCTCTCTCTCTCTCTCTCTCTCTCTCTCTCTCTCTCTCTCTCTCTCTCTCTCAACTTATTTCAATAGCATCAATTTGTTTTCCCATTCTTCAAATATATTCAAAAATAAATTTTCCAACAAATCCTTGTAGATTCTCTCACCAAAAACATAATATTTTCTCAAATTTTCTTAAACCTCATTGAGATTCTTTTTTATCCCTTATAGCCCAAAATAAAATTAATTGTGTTAGAGAGTTTTTCTCACTGCTTTATTTGGAAAAATGTTTAAGCTTTCTATTGATAAAAGTATTTGATTTTGTGGAGATTATTCAAGTAACAAACTTTGAAAATTAAGGTTCATTCTATTAGGAAAAAGATTGATGATTTTTTATTCAATTGCAAATAGGTTCCCCTAAGATGCTATAAAATTAATTTTGGAGGTCTTTGATGGAGTTTTATTCATTTGAAAAAGTTTTTTTTAAAGAAAGAGATGAAAATTTTAAATTTTGAAAGGAAGAAGGAAATAGAGAGTTATATTAAAAGAGAAATTGTTTTTTTTTTGAAATTGTATGTTAATGAATATGATGATGAAGATTATAAAGAAGATTAAAAATATAAAATATATTAGATATTGATGGTTTATTATTGATAGTTTATGTTTGACACTCAAAAATATTATCACATCTTAGACATTTAAATAATAAAGCTTGTTGGCTCGAATATGGAAGCATGATGGTCTATAGGAGGGGGTGTTGAATAGATCTTCCCCTAATATAAATTCTTTTAAGAAAAGTTTTTAAAATGCGTGAGAGTGGACTTTTTTAGAAGATATGCGTTATGGATCGATTTCACGTTACCAGAGGCAAATTCTAATTTACTCATTAAGTTCATGATTCAAGTCACCCAATTAACTAATTCAAATCATTATTGCAAATTTTCAATTTTGAGAAAATAAAATGTTCATGATTGAATCGAGAATTTTGTGACTTGAACCATGCTTATATGAGTTTCTTGATTCATGTTTTATACTTATTGACTTGAATAATTATGCATTGAATTTAGGTTAAAAGTTTGATTTATGCATGTGAAAATACAATTTAATGAAAATGCTCAAATATAAGAGGTGTGCAGAGACCTAACAATGAGGAGACTTGATTACTAAATCGGCACAATTAAATAAGTAGATATAAGACAAACAACAAAAGCTTAGGCACTAATTCAAAGTTAACAAAATTGACTAAATTGACTAACTTAGTTACATTTAAGAAACCAAATTAGCTAAAGAAATTTTTGTCTAATTAAACCTATGAAAAAACAATACATTCTATCAACAAAAATAATAATACATGTTAATTTGACAAATTATTATTATTATTATTATTATTATTATTATTATTATTATTATTATTATTATTAAATATCCTAAATAGATCAGTCAATTGATAAATTTGGAAAGGTAAACGAGTTATAACTAGAAATATAAATGAATATCCATGGGACGGATATTATGATATCCATATCAGCCCCATGATAAATATGATATCCGTATCTGGCCCATATCCATGCAGGTATCAGTTAAGCATGTAATCTACAGGTTTTACTGTACCCGTGAATATTTATAGATATACATGGATAATATTATTTTATTTTTTTTAAATTGAATTTTTTAAAACTTCTTTTAATGACATAAAAAATTATTATCACATAACATTCATACAATTTACTCTTAATTTAACGAAAAAATTTCATCATATTAATTTTCTTATTTTTCACCAAAACATAATAATGTTCAAACATAATATCCATGCATTTCATTTTTAACCAAACAAATAAAAGATATTATGATTGTGAGTTAAGATGGAAGAGTGGACGATAGAGGAGTAGGAAGGGAGACATTAGTTCGATAAAGGAAGGACGACCCTGGTTGGTTGGACGGTGGAATTGTTGAAGTGAGGTATGGAGTATTAAAGAGCTTAAATATAAAATGACTAATAGAATATGTATGAAATATGAAAAGTTTTCTTCAGAGAAATATATATATATATATATATATATATATATATATATATATATATATATATATATATATATATATATATATATATATATATATATATATATATATATATATATATATATATATATATATAAGAAGACTAGTTTTTTTTTAAAATAAAAAGACAAAGTATAATAAACTAATGATTTTTATAATTTATTAACGGATACGGAGATCCGCGGGCACAAATATCATTAAACCCGCATCCATATTCATTAACATACATGTATTTAAATATCCATTTATTTTATTCGTGGATATCCATTAAATTACCTGCCACATATCCATGACGAATTTTATCCGCGGATATCCACGCCTACAGATTTTTTCCATCCCTAGTTATAACTACGATAAGTTTCAAACTCTAATCTATTCACATTTGTCCATAACAAAGAAAATATTTAAATACAATATTTGACATTACAAATTCTTATCATTAGTATACTTAAAAAAATGAAGCCATTTTAATACTTATGTTAAAATTATAATTAACTCGCAAATATGAAATATCCCTATTTATATCTAAAAAAATGTCATTAATTTAATTTTATGGGCGTCACTACTTAACTTTTAATGAGAATATAGATAAATTACCCACTAATTACTCACAACAACAACAACAACAAAAAATAAGTGAAATAACTTTAGGTGGTGCTTGAGGACCTCGTCCCATGCTTCGCTTGAGGGGCTTTCCTCATACTTATCTTAAGGGACTCGCCTCATGCATCGCTTGAAGGGACTTACCTCATGATTTACTTAAAGGACTCACCCCATGTTTCCTTCGAGGGATTCATACAATGTTTTGCTTGAGGGACTCGCCCTATGCTTCGTTTGATGGAATCACCTCATGCTTCTCTTGAGGTACTATTTGCATGCTTTGCTTGAGGGACTTCCCCATGTTTCGCATGCCAGACTTGCCCCGTGTTTTGTTTGAGGGACTCTCCCTTTTTTTTCTCGAGGGATTCACCCCATGCTTCGCTTGAGGAATTTGGCGGAATTTCAGGATGGTGATACGCCTAAATTAAATAAGTTTGTACATTTCAAGGCCTAGTGATTGAAGGATTGTGAACTTGGATAATTTATTTGGGCCTGAATAAGGGATGGTTCATGACAAAATAGCATATGGCATAACCGAGTTAGGGGTAAGAATTGGGCTTAGATGCCCAAAGTGGGCTAGTCGCTCAAAATGGGCCTTGTGCCAGAAGGAATATGGACACTTGAAGGGTATGATGAATAACCCAACATGACTTGATTCCACCATATATAATTTTACTCACTTATCATATGTGGAATAATGATATAAGGATGTTAGTGAAAGAAGCAAATTGTTTCCCCATAATTTGGGGAAGAATGAGTCTTCTATGTCCCATGCTCTTGATGATGGAACTAGGGAAACTGCTCCTAGATAAGTCCATGGGATCTCTATAAATGCCTTAACCTCTAAGATCATAGGGTATAAACACAAATTTAAGGGAGAAACACATGGTCTCTCACAATGACCACGAAAGCAAAATCTCTTTCTCTCATTATTGTACTTTTAGTAATTACATTATTCATTTGAAGTTGTTAATGAATTAAAGGGAATAGGTGAGTTGGGTATGGTTGGAAAATCTCATATAATGATGGATGCTTGTTTATTATTTTGAGTGGATGAAACACTATGGTCAAATTTACATGGATAAACAAAATTTAAAGGGTAAGAATACTTAGTAGATAATGAGGGGAACTACATTTTAGTTTGCTTAGGGGAAGGCTTGAGTTATAACACTAGTTCATATGTAGTGGGTTCCACATGCATAGGTTGATATTCATGAACTAAGGGTGTCTAAAAAGAGGATTGTTCTTCAACAGGTTCAATAAACATGTTTTATAGAGGAGTTCCATGATCAAATGGATTATGAGTTGCAACGCCAAAGATTATTTCTCCAAGTTCTCATGAGTTTTCATAATCAAAAAGTAGAATTGTAGTTGGTTGTGGTTATGGTGGGTTTCACTTGGTAATGGTGATGACGATTTTTTGTGAATTTTAATTAGTGGTGGTAATAATGATTTTGGTGGATTTTAGTTGGGAAAACATGAGTGGAGGGACTTGTTTTAGAAACATTAATAATATTAACATCAAAGGGTTCAGAAGATTTACCAACTATTGTGGCCTAAAAAATCGAGGGTTGATTGAAAGCAATTAAATCATAATCAAAGTTTATTGAAATAGGGAAAATATTGATAAATCTAAATAAAAAAAGTATTTGAAACCGCATTTTTGGTTCGAGAGACAATTATGCATAAGGAAGATATTAACCCCATATGACATTCATGTACAAAAATAATTACTTATAACTAATTTGTGCAAAAATATTGTTAACTTAGAAAATATATATTTTCTCATTATTATTAAATACATACTAAAATTAAATAAAAATATAACATGTTTACAAAGAAGGGGAAAATAATTTTATATTATTGTGTTTGACAAGATTGCTCGCTTGCTCCTACGTATCTTCTGGTGCAATGCGTTGAACAATGGACTTTAAACACAAGTTGGGGGGGTGAATTATGTTATTTAGAAATCAAGTTTATTTTTAAAATTTCTTTCTTAAAAATGGTTTATGCTAGTTCAATAGAGACATCACAATGTAGAAGAAGAGAAAAATAAAAGTAAATAACAAAATTTAAATAGACATAGTTAGAGAGAGTGCACTAGAGATTTATACATGTTTAACATACCACTTGGTCTACTATTGTCCCCCAAGAGTATCTTCTTGATAGTTCTACTAATAATGAGTCTTGCTTTTAAGGTATTCCCACAAACATTTTACAATAATGTAGATTATACACAGGTTAATCCTCAATTCAAAAAGTATTTTTAGCAGGCTTAGCTCATAAACCAAATACATACTTAATCGGTTGATCTCAAGAACTAAACATAGATTTAATAGGTTAACTAAAGAAAGAAACAAGAACATTTTTCAATAGAATCGTACCCTTGAACAAAAACAAATACAACACCCACCAGTACAATCAAATTCTCACATGTAATTTTCACCATTTTGGCATTAAGACAACTTCGTGAAGAAAAAGAAAAAAGATGAAGTAGAGAAAATAGAAGAGAGAAAGAATATATATAAACTCGATATCGGTTGCAAAGAAAAAATGAGGATAATCCCTCTATTTATAAGAAAAAAGTTTGTCTCAAAAAGGAGAAAAAAAATATCAACGGGTCTTTTATGACTTAATCAATTAAGTATTAGGGTTAATAGACTAAGAGCTTCAAAAAGACGGTAACCCTAATCTTAAAATCGAAAACCTATAACATTATATGTCTTAATCTATTGGTAGTATTTATAATCGATTAAGGAACCTTTTACCTTGATCTAATCTATTAAACTAAATCCTTAATTGATTAGGCAATTTATAAATGCTTCCCTAATGTTAAACGACGTTAGATAGAGTCCATGGTGACCTCTGGTCCAACAAACTATGATGATGATTGTCGCACCTCGAAAAATGAGAACACGACTTAGCAAAGCGTAGTCGCACGATCGCATGATGGACTAAATAAAGTCGCCACCGAACTTTATTTATTCCTAAAAAGGAAAGGGGAAATATCGACAAAACTCAATAAAGGATGGCAATGATTATGGTCGTCGCAACCAACTCAAGGTTCGGGAATCGATTATGTACGGGGAAGGTATTAGCACCCCTCACATTGGTTTTACTCAATGAGAAACATTAGGTTAATTGTGTGTGTTAGTGTTAGCTTAGAAATGTTAGGCTTCTCAAGTTATTATGAGGGAAAGAATAATAGGATCAAAAGAAAAAAGAAAATGTTTTTGGATTTTTGCAACGAAGGGGATTAAACCTAAGTTTTTTATTAATGGGTCTGGCAAGATCTCGCAATCCTACTCCTAAGTATCTCAATAGAGAATTCAAGGCGCACATAGTTCTGGCTAGAAAAATGTTTATTTGTTGGTCGATTTTAGCGAAATCTATTTTGTATTAATCGACGAAGAACATCGTTTTACCTAAAACAGGCGAGCAACAGACATTTGCATCGCATCAAATGGATTTACAAATCAACGTTCGAGAAAACGTCTCTTATCTCAACTCAACAATTATGGATGAAGCATTGCTTTGCATCAACTTAAGACAAAATGTTTTTCGTTTTTGAAAAGGTTTTTCTGATATACCGCACGACGGAGGAAAAAGAGTTTGATTGGTCGAATGTATTTTTTGGCTTGAAAGACGGGTATTTATGACTTGCAAGCTCTTACAACTTGGGTCTAATACTCGAGACTACGTCTGGATCTTTCACCCAGGTAATCTTTTTCTTTCAATTTTATTGAGAAAATGGTTTGAAGAAAAAGAAAGTGATTAACGAAAAAAATGGTGAGATCTTTTTAAAAATAAATTAAGTTGATAGTTCAAGGTTCGGATCTCAATGAAAGACTTATTTTAATTATGTGCGCTTTGTCTTGTTTAACAGATCAAGGTCTAGGCAAGATAAAATTGATGTATAATATAGCATACAAATCAATCACACAAGCAAGAAATAATCAAACAAATTATCATCGAATCAAGACCAAATCTAAAATCAAGACGAACACTTGGAATTTGAACCTTTAGAAAAATCAAAAGACATACCTAAGAATCCTAACTAGACAAACATAATAATTTCCCTCTTTTTTGTCTCTTTTTTTAAAAATATATTTATAAAAGGAAGATAAATGAATACTAAAATAAACTAAAAAAGGTTATACAAAATTATTTTTAAGATTTTAAAGATGATTTCTGTAATAAAAGAAATTATTAAAATAAAATTTGTGTTACTAAATAGTAAAAATAATAAAAAAACTTGTTAAAAAAAGAAACAAAAACAAAATTAATAAAAAAAATGATGAGATGATGGGCTAAGAAGGGGGTTTGGCCCATGTGGGGCGCTGGAGCCCAAGGGGGTGGTACAACCCAGCTAGGCACTTAAACTTGGAGTAAGTGGGTCGGGTTTTGACCCTGATCCGGTTTGGTTGGCATTAAAACAAAACAAAATAAAAAAAATCCTAGAATTGGTTTCCACGATTGTTTCCTTCTTCCACAAAAACACGATTTATGCTTCTTACTTTCTATGAAAACGAAAATAAACTCCAATAGCCATGGAAGCTCATACCCTGCAAATCAGAAGAAAAAAAACCTTTCTCCCTCTATATACTTCATTTTCCTCATTGAAACCACTCTCTCTTTATTAGACAAAAAATTTATCTCTGAACCAACTCAAAATCTAAACGTGAAGTCCTAACAAAAATGATTTTATATCCTGGATAACAGCCAAACCAAAGACGCAACCTACACTGAAATAAACAAACTCGGTCTAATCAAACCAGCGAACATGAACTCCCACCCCATAATTTTAATTCGCTGAAAACGCAACAAAATGAAGCATTCAGAATCCATTTGGAATACTTTCAATTTTGACAGATCATAGGAAGCAAATATACCTCAGAATTGAAACATTTAGAAATAAAAAAAAACATATAGCAAACACAAGTAACAATCGATGAACTCTCATGTTATGACATTATTGGTGAAGTAAAGAAACATGAAAGTGTAGAAAAGTATACCCAATGAAGAAGGAATCTGGTATGCTCAGGTATCTTTTTTTCCTTCCTCCTACTAATCTTCGGTCTTCCTTTCTATCTACGAATTTGAAGGTGTTTGTTTGGGTTTAAACTTTGCTATGAATTTTTGTTATTACTGGTTTGTATTGTTATGGCTGATTTTGTTTTTTAATTATACGTGTATGAAGGTGATACTTGATGTGTTTTTCGTTCTCTGTATGTTTAAATATTGTGGCTACTAGCTTTTTTGTGTGTGGATATTTTCGATTTTTTTTTGCTGTTGAGATTTTTGATGATTTTTTAATCTGATAATATGATAATTGTTAGGGTTGTTATTCTGATCCTCTTTTATTGCTCTATTATTGTTGATTTTATAGCGAAGAAACTTTGAATCTGAATAGTTGTAGGTTGATGAATATGGAATGGATGCAGAGGCATCAAAATGGTCTGCTCTATTTTTTCCATTTTAGTGAAACTGCATTGCTGTATTTTTTCTGCACCTTTGAACTTGTCTTGTTGTGACCAGAATTTGTTGTACTTTTCATTACTTTTCTGCAGCAGTATTTTTCACTTCCTTCTCTTTGCAAGTTTCTTGGCTATGCTTTAATTGCAATAAGCTTGTCCTATTTTTTTCTTTTTTGAATTTTGGTTGATTCTTCACATTGTTTTGGGTATCAATTGTAACCAAATTTTCTCTTGTTTTGTTAGGTTTTATCAATACCTTAAGTTGAACTTTTGGTGATGTTTGACCTATGTGACTTGAAAAGTGAAGAAAAGAGGCTAGAAGGCTTTATTATGATGGTGATTTTTGAAAAGTTTAGAAGCAAGCAATAGAACCAAAGGCATACTTGAATTGCTAGAAGATTAACTTAGAAAAATAGGGCTTGAGATGTTTGGCTTTCAACTTATGTAACAAGAACAAAAAGTGTGTAACCATTATAATATACTATGAGTTCTTAATGCAATGTTAATGATAAAAAAAATCAATTTGAATTTCAAATGCATGCTAATGTATTAAATTAATAACCTAGAATTCTAACAAAAACTCTTGATGAAATCCGTTTTAATATCAATGAAGGTGGACGTGTACCATTTGAAACCAATTTGGCCCTTGAATCACAACATTAGGAATGTGAGACCAAATGAAAATCAAGACCAAAAAAACATAAATGTGCCATTGAAATCAACTTGAATCATATGAGTGATAAGTAAAATGTCAAAGTTAATCAACATAAATGTGCCATTGAAATCAACTTGAATCATATGAGTGATAAGTAAATGTCAAAGTTAATCAACAGAAATGTGCCATTGAAATGTGGCAACACAAAGATGCATACAAAATCAAAGTGAAAGTAAAATGTAAAGTTGTAAACTTTTTATGAATTTTTTCAAAAGCAACAATATGATTCAAACTACGAAAATTATACATTCGTTTTTTAAATCTACATTCCAAACCAAAGTCAAACATTATTCAATAAATAAGACTTATTTGTTAAAATGGAATTGTGATGATAATGATCATAGATGGTAAATTAAAATGGCATGAGATTTACAACTATTCTAAATTGAATGAAATGGTGTATGAATGAAAGATGTATGCATGATAAGAATGTATGCATTGGTCTTAACAAAGCAACACAAGCAAAGTTAACTAAATCTTGATTAATGAATTCTGACCTATGCATGGAAATGGGATCTTAACCAGATGAAATGATCATGAGACATGATGCATGTGAGATACTTAATGAATCATAGAGATAGATTTATGCAAATGAACATATGCAAACTAGTGAATACAAATAACTGAAATATGGATGAATGACTTTGGACGGGGAAAAACTTAGGGTATGACAATGATGTCTATCAAATAAGTTATATTAAACCTAATAAGTAGAAGAGTCAAGTTTTAAATGAAGTTCCAAATCAATGATGAATCAAATAGTGAAATGGGAAGCTTCAAGGTTGTGAAAGAGAGGAAGTGTGAAAGTTCGCATAGTCCTATGTCTGAGTGATCAATGTATTATAAAGGTACAAGAGTAACTTCTAATATACTAAGGCAACTCTCTCACTCACACACGCATACTCAATGGTTTTAAAGTTTATATAGTTTTATAAAATCACCTAAAAATGTTTTATGCATGTACCTAAGTGATTACTAGCTTGATTAAACATTTATGAGTGATTTTTGCATTAGATAATCAATTAACACAATAAGGTTTATCGATTAACTTTTCTGTAACACCTCAAAATTGTTTAAATAAACTTCTAATCCATTAGTGATGGTGGATTTGAAAACCATCCATATTTGGTTTATTTCATCGGTTAACCCTAGGACTTAATCGGTTAGAAGCATTAAAAAACCTATGGATCATTTTCCTTTTGTGACATATTTTATACTATTAATAGAGGACTTATCCTGATTCCAAAGTACACCATAATTTGTTTTGAATCTCTTCTTTCTCACTTTCTACAAATTTTCTATTATTTCACTAAATTTGTGTCAGTGCCTTGTGAGTGAAAAATACTAGTGAGAGCTTGGTTGTACTAGTATTCGTGCTTAAATGTTCTTTATCAATAGTGTAATTCTCTTATTTAATTTCTTTTGTTCTTGAGATTGTCCTGGTCAAATATATGTTTGGTTCTTACGTTTATCATGGAAAAATATTTGTTTGGTTCTTGAGATTAACAGGTAAAATATTTGTTTGGTTTATGAGCTCATCCATCAAAAGATCTATTTGGTTTACATGATCATCCAATATAAAATCTCTCATCTATTGTATTAAGTTTTTTGGGCATATCCTTAAAAGCTCAATACTTTTTATTTGTGGAACTCTTAAGAAGAAATTCTTAGGGACAAAAGTAGACCAAGTGGTTAGGTCGAACCTATATAATGGTGAAATTTTATTTATCTCTATCTCATTATTTTCAGTCATTTAGTTTTAAATTTATCACAAATTTTGAATATCACAATTCACTCACCCTATTGTGTTTGGAGTCATTTGCTCAACACAAGAGGGTGAACCAAATAAAAATAATCCGCCTTTTTCAAAAGATTATCATAGTGTTTTCAGAAATTGCGAGCGAAAGGTTTGATGCGAAAATATGAAAATTATACTATTTGAAATTTTGATCATGTTAGCACTAAATCGATTCACAAACACCAAAGATGAATATAATGAAACACAAGGTATCCAATTGATTTGATTGTATAGTCCACAAGGTGTGTTTATACAATGATTCAATATAGAGAATTATAACCTTAATTATTTATTAGAATTTAATCACCAATTAAGCTCAATAAGGTA
Source organism: Lathyrus oleraceus (assembly GCF_024323335.1). Classification (NCBI taxonomy): domain Eukaryota; kingdom Viridiplantae; phylum Streptophyta; class Magnoliopsida; order Fabales; family Fabaceae; genus Lathyrus; species Lathyrus oleraceus. The sequence continues at coordinate 103,201,138 of NC_066584.1, read as the reverse complement.
TCCAATTCTAACAAAACCTAATGCTTACATAATAAATCGCTATCAATTGAATAAACGATAAACTATACTAGAATTGAAATATCTAAGCATTCAAATACTATAAAATTAAATGTGTGTGTGTGTGTGTGTGTGTGAGAGAGAGAGAGAGAGAGAGAGAGAGAGAGAGAGAGGGAGAGATGACAACGAGATTTATAGTGCTTCGGCGTTCATCTTTACTACGTGCACTCTTCAATGATTTCCAACTGGAACATGCATCGTTCCTTTTTATTTTACAAATATTTGCAAGAGTTCATACAATCTCCAATCCACAATAATGCTGAGAAAATTAAAATCTCCTATCTAGATCTTGACTTGTATATAACACAATGCACTAAAAGCATAATGCTTATCTTATTTCGCTGACTCATTCAATTGATTAAAAGCACCATGGACAAGTTCAAACCTAACCAATGGTTGTGCATGCTAAAAATGAATCGTTTCAAAACATGTGTGCGAGAGGTGCAATCATGAAGAAGACTCAATAATTGAAAGTAAATCAAAGATGAAAGTGATAAGATAAGCAACAAATAACCTTATTGGGGTGCTCCCCCTAATGTATTAGGGACATGCAACTACATTTTCCCCCTTTTTTTATGCTTGGCAGGCTTTCTCTTGGAATTGAGTTGACTTTGAGTATAATGCGAGAAACACGTATGCTCCCCCTGAAACATTGCATGCAAATCACAACATAAAATAATTCTAGACTCATTACAACTTCTCTCCCTTTGACAAAATCAAAAAGACATAGATCGAGATGCATCTAAAAGCCTAATACACAACCACAAACAAATAATTCCAACGAACATATGAGCTAAACAGCTAAGAAGCATATATAACGATAAATATCATATACATAACACGAATATGGTCATGTCACAAGCAACAAAATGCAAATAGACATGCAACACCAACATTCAATAGCTAACAATTAAGTGATCAAAACATATATGTCAAGGAATGCATTAACAATCATAAATAATGCATGAACAATTATACAAATGCTCGAATGCGCATGATTAGTAACACTCATTTAAAAAGACTTAAATGCAAATAAGAACAATCAAAGACATAAGCTAGAGATGAATGAGTGAGATAAGGAGGAAATAAGAAAACCAACACACAACTCTAGAAAAAACACATATAATGATATAAATCAAATACAAGAGCTATAGAGACATGCCAATGTAGTTGTTAAAATCTAGGATTTACTAAAAAATAGTGTTAGTGAAAACAAAATATATATAACAAATGAAACTTAAATAAAATCCTCATTCTATTTAAGGCATGAAGAGTCTAAGACTCATAAGTCCCTACAAATCTTGTGAAAGGGATCTTATGACAATGGTTTTGTAAAAATGTGAGAAAGCTGACTTTTAGTTTCAACGTATTCAAAAACAACATACCATTTCTCCACATGATCTATAAGAAAATGGTGCCAGGTCTCAATGGGTTTGGTTCGTGAATTAAGTACCGAATTCTTAGTGAGGCTTATTGAAATAGTATTATCGCACTTAATCAGAATGCAACAAAGTTTTAAATTATAGTATAATAATTGTTGCTTTAATCATAAGACTTGTGCATAACAACTAACTGCGACTATATATTCAGCCTCAACGGTAGAAAGAGCAACATTATGCTATTTCTTATTGTGCCAAGAAACTAAATAGCTTCCAAATAAGTGACATGTACCACTAGTAATTTTCCTATCCGAGTTGCACCCAACAAAATCAGAGTCTGAATAACCTACTAAGCTATAAGCACTACTTTTAGGATACCAAAGACCGTGATGGGAGGTTCCATTAATGTAACAATCCGTATAATATATATCTAGAATAATATCATGCAAGTGTTATTATTTGGTACTGACACAATCATAAGTGCATATTGGCATCATTATATACACATGTCCAAACTAAAAACATCAAGGAGATATGTCATACAATAAATCCTAAGAATAAAATCTAAGAACTATGTACAATATCTTCATTGTACACAACTCCACAACGAAAGATCACAATAATCAACATCCCTTGAAACATCACTACACATCCCCTTATGAATTCAACCTGCAAAGAATACCTGAAAATAACAACGATAATGGGATAAGATAATAATCTCAGTGAGTTATCCTATCCTACGGGTCCACTCAGCTCTACAAGGTTTCCAATCGATTCTAACTCAAGTATTCACCTTACGTTACTTGTGCATCACTCGCACCTTGTAACCAGGACTTGAGCAACTAAGGGATAATCGCAATATATGGAAACATGTTACTTGAGTGCATCCACTTAATAAATTACTATTCAGATTCACGAAACATCAATCCCCGAACGGACCTACGTCTAAGCCAGGCTCGGTTCACGCATGCTCGTATGGTTCAACTTTCGTGGTGGATATCGGGTCCTCTATGAGGCTTAATCCTCAGTTCAAGTGATTGTCACCCATATGGGCCTCTAACCCACTTAAGTGTCCACCTTTCCCCCATGTTCGCCATGGTTAGGGCTCAAACCCAATAAAGGCACGAATCATTGGTGCCACATCCCCACTTACCGCTTTACCTAAGCCTTTGAAGTGATATATGCATAATTCATATCTAAATACGTGGTTATGTCTCAACAACAAATAGGAATTTCTGAGCAAGGCTCCTCACCAAAATAGGACTTTTGTAATAAACGTTCCCCACCAAATATCAACTCAATTCTCATGGTATTCATTAAATACTAGGTGTTTATATCCACCTACTCACATATTATTCCACATGTTCCACACAAAGCATATTGATTCGTTTATCAGGCGAATACTTATCCGCAATACACACCTACTTACTGTTGTGTCCAAGCATCACCGTATACCCATTTCCATAACCTAGATTATCTTTTTAAATTATTAATCAAGTTATAACCCTAGGTTTCCTCACTGTAATACCCCAAAATTTACCCTTCATTTTTCCTGGAAGCATACGCTTTACACCTCATGCATGCATTCATTTTTAGGTCATTTAGCATTTGTATTTCATCATGGCAATCGGAATCGGATCCAAGAAGCTTGAACATCATCCAGGACACTTTGTGGGCTCTATTTAGATGATCAGTCAACACAAGGCACTACGCCAAATAAGGGAAAAGAGGGCGCTTATTTTGGCCTATAACAGCGTTTTTAAGCGCCCTCTAATCTGGCGCTGGCATAGGTAAAGACAGCGCTTTGTTTTCCTGGAGAAAGCGCTGTCTAAAGGCCCACATTATAGTGCGCTTTATGAAAAAAGCGCCCTCTGGAGTGGTCCATAAAGGGACACCTTAGAGGGCGCTTTCTGGAAAAAGCGCCCTCTAAAGTTGTCAAAGTAAAGTGTTTAGAGGGCGCTTTCTGGAAAAAGCGCCCTCTAAAGTTGTCAATGTAAAGTGTTTAGAGGGCGCTTATTTTTTTAAAATAACTAACACTTTAGAGGGCGCTTTCTGCAGAAAGCGCCCTCTAAAGTTGTCAATGTAAAGTGTTTAGAGGGCGCTTTCTGGACAAAGCGCCCTCTAAAGTTCTCAATGTAAAGTGTTTAGAGGGCGCTTCCTACAGAAAGCGCCCTCTAAAGTGTTAGTTATTTTAAAAAAATTTGTTTGAAAAACAGTGGATATTTAATTGGTAACCTGTTCGCATGCTGCAAAAGTGTAAAATTCATATTGATTTCATCCTTTAATCCAATGTTATACACCATTAATCCATTGATATATACAACATGAATCCATTTATATACAACATTAATCCTCCATATATACAACATTAATATATGATTCTTTGATCAACAATATACAACAACATATTCATGATTTAGTAAAAGTACAACAACATATATACAACAACAGCATACAACAACAACATTCCATACATATATGTACAACAATATACAACCTAGCTATATGATTCTTTGATCAACAATGAATTGACACAATTCATCCTTCATTTCATCCAAATGAGCTCTTGAGTAAGATTTGTATTCCTCAAAGTACTACAATTAAGAGAATAAAACATATTCATGATTTAGTAACAAATTAGATTAGTTATCCGATAATATTAAAATAAACCCTAAGTTATTATTCCATACCATTTTTGGGATGTCTATACGATTCAATGCAATGATATCTCTCATAAATCTCAATACAAAAAATCCGCAATCGACCGAATTATTTTGCTGAGGACACTACACAGAAAAACAAACAATATATATATAGTTAATTTCTTACAAACACTATTATAAGCAAAAAAACAAACACTATTATAAGCAAAAATAAGATACTTAATATATACCTGAACTCTGACCCAGGTAATGTCCTTCCTAATGCGGTAATTCTTTTTCGATCTAAATTTTAGTATTGCCCTAACAAAATAAAAACGTATATTGAGATCAATCTGACAGACATAATTAAATATAGAAATACACACGAATATTTAGGGGAATTTCACTTACGTGTCAACCGTCTTCTTCAAACCCGGATATTTACTCCAATCACCCGATAACGAATCGAGATAATACACTATTAGTCTCGAAAGATCCATAGCAACCAACACCCAGTGGCCACTGTAAAATAAAACAAAAATTTAGATGAATGAAAATTTTCTACGTAAAAGATATACATAGATTAGAATGAAATTATTAGAAAGAAAATCTAACCCGTTGCCAGAATTAAACGGTAAAAAATACAAACTGCGTGTAGTATTATCGCCGGCCGCCATGAATCTATCGACTAGATCATTCTTTACGGATGTTGGATTTTTCGATATTAACGTTGCGTTGACACGGGAAGCAGCAATAAAATTGAAACGGTTACACAATTCAGTTCCCCGCATCAATTTGTCATACATATACCTTAAATAGAAACATAATAAATATTAGACTACTCATTGAAATGTGTAAATAAATTGTTCAACTAAGTAAATTATAGATTGATCGGAGTACCATATGTATGTATGAATGATAGCGATGCCCAATTCGTCGTGCTCAAAAAGTTGTTGCATGTCCTCCTTTCCAATTATTTCGAAATGAGCTTTTCCGAAAACACCTTCATCAAAATCTATACTACGAATGGACCCGTCCATAATATCGGACTCTTCCACCATTTTCTCAAGACGCATCATAATTTGAGATTTTGTCCCGGCCGTCGTTGGAATATCCTTCGTTGGAATATCCTTCGTTGGAATATCCTTCGTTGGAATATCCTTCGTTGGAATATCCTTACCATCGCTTTTCAACTTTCGACCGGGAACCTAAAAATTCATATAAAATAAATCATTACTTTTTGTGATGCAAAAGAATCGTTGTGTATATAATTCAATGGGTATATATATTTGTACCTCTTTTTGAGATGCAACCGACTCGATGCGTCTTGAAATCCCTTTACCAGCTTTAGGGGTGGGTCTTGTAGAAGTCTAACATTACCATGTAATAAGGATTGATTAAATATCATAATTGTAGCTGAATTGAAATGTGAATTCTAAATATTCATAATCATTTAGAACATATATACCTCGGCATCAGGGAAAATTAGATCTGACGGCCAACCAACAAAGGATCCGACTGCATCTCGCATCAACGTTGTCTCTGAAACAACGTCGGGTAATGGTAGACGGGCGTCCGTATCTAATACGAGGTCAACCGAAACTTTCATAAACCCCACCGGGAGGGGATTATGGTGAAGTAATTCACCCGAAGTATTGTGCACTTTTCCCTTGCCAACCATGCGATAAGTTGGTGACGATAGATACAGCTGACAAGGTGAAATGCCCTAAACCAATAATAAATGTTATTGTTAACTTGTATATGTGTCAAGTAAAAAAGTGCTATTTTAATTTCATAATAACATATATAATAACCTCGGGAAATTTCGGTTGATGATTGATACTAGCTCGGTCACTAGTATCTTTTGCCTCGGAAGCGCACCTTTCCTCTCTATACCTTGCATTCTCGTTTTGCAGTTGGAGTACTTGTGCCCTTAACTCCGCCAAGGTCTCCATCACCTCTTTGTTGGTAGGATTTTTTGTTTTTGTTTTTTTATAAAATGACGACGGAGTCACACCAAAACCCTTACCCCTCACACGACCGGAATACTCAGGAACATTTAGTACTCGACTAAGTACGCTCCTGCAATCCTGGACCTCGGTTGAAGGGGTTTGGGATAAAGTCTCCTGAAATATTATTAGAGGAGATTAAAAATGAATTATATGTCTAACAAAATTTTCGATATAATTAAAGAAATAATGTTACATATACTTACACATTCGTCATAAACATTTTGGACCGCTTCAACGACAGCCCCATCCTTCCCAACCCGAGCAGCCTTCCATAATACGTGGTCCGGAAGAGATGTTGCGTCACTTTTCTCCTCGGCTAGCTACACATTGAATTAGATTATAAGATCATCAATTATAACATATTGTGACAATGTATAAGCTCATAGCATTTGAATATACTCACAATTCTTTGTTGTAACCGTGCATAACCCGTACGCCCTTTTTTGTACGGATACGCGGGTTTTGATGCCCTTTTCCTATTTATGTCGCTTATTTCCTGGATAAAAAAGTTTAAGGCATATTAGAACCAAGTAACTTAACAATTGTATAATACCATAATTAATAGACATTACATGGAATTTTTCGTTTCTTCGTTTGGCGACAAAGTTATCCCATTCATCGGCTGAAATAATCTCGGCATACTTCATTGGCCGTTCTCCTTCAACAAATTTTCCTTCCTCATCCTTGAGAAATTTGTTGCACAAAAAGGATCGAAATCCTCGGAGTCTTTTTCCGGCCAATTGAATACAATATTTTTGCCGGCTTTCATCGATGTGAAAGGATCTCTAAAAAACATACAAATGGAGTGTGTTATTATAAAGTAATATTATAACAATATATGGTTAACAAATAGTCAACAAAAAAAACATATAACAATATATGGTAAGTACCTGTATCTCCGACCATATTTTTTCCTTGCCAACCTTCAAGTCCGGACTTCTCCAATTATCACATGTAATCGGAATATGTTGGCGAACAAGGAAACCAATGTAACTTGCCAACATTGAACCGTTAGGCTCAATTAGTTGGTCTTCAGCACTCCAATGTACTTCAAATTTTACACCCTTGTCTCTTGCACGAATGATTGACTTCATAACAGTCAATCCTCGTTTGATTTCTTTTTCAACATTATTACGTGATTCATTCGCGGCATGGGTATCGTCTTGGTTAGCCATTTTATCTGTAATATAGAAATGATTCAATAAGACCCAAGTAAGACAATGATTCAATACGTGAACACATTTACTGCATGCACAAACTTACTGCATACACATTTACTCACACACACCTACTGCATGCAAAAGACCAATGCAAACTTATGGTGTTTGGAACATGAACAAACTTGCATCCATAATCATCAAACTTCCAAGCACAAGCTCAAACACACTTCAAATATATCAGTTTTCAATCAGAAATAAAAAACTCAGTTTGCCCTAAACAACATTAATCAACATAATGCACAAAATGAAAAACTAAGTTTAGAAAATGCCCTAATCAAACACATGAAGAAAGTGAACGGTAACGATGGAGAAGAGAAATACCTTAAAGGTGACGGTAACGATGGAGAAGAAAGTGAACAGTGACGGTGGAAGAGGTTAACGCAGTGAACGTGAACGGTGAGGGAGGGAGAACGAACGGCGACGATGACGGTGAAGGAGGGAGAACGAACGGAGGACGAGAGTAATCGCAGTTGAGAGAAAACCCAGTTACGTAAACGAAATAGCTTATAGAGAGGGAAAATAAAGAGACATGCAGTATATGTTATAATTTTAATGTTTACTAAAGGGGACCTTAGAGGGCGCTTTTTTAAAAAAAGCGCCCTCTAAAGGGGGCCTAAGAGGGCGCTTCTGAAAGCGCTCTCTAAGGCTTTCCAAAAGCGCCTTCTAAACTGGAAATGTACATGGACTTAGAGAGCGCTTTTTCAAAAGCGCCCTCTAAGGGTAACCTTAGAGGGCGTTTTCACAAAAGCGCCCTCTATTGTTGTCCCTCCATTTTTTTTTTGGCTTCAATTTAGAGGGCGCTTAGTTACAAAAGCGCCCTCTAAAGGGGGCCTAAGAGGGCGCTTCTAAAAGCGCTCTCTAAGGCTTTCCAAAAAGCGCCTTATAAATTGGAAATGTACATGGACATAGAGAGCGCTTTTTTAGAAGCGCCCTCTAAGGTTACCCTTAGAGGGCGCTTTCAATAAAGCGTCCTCTATTGGTGTCCCTCCATTTCCTCATTATTTTTTCGCTTCACTTTAGAGTGCGCTTTGTTACAAAAGCGCCCTCTAAAGTGCGCTGTCTATTCCAATAGTATGCTCCTTATTTTTTCTCTTTACTTTAGAGTGCGCTTTTGTAATAAAGCGCCCTCTAAGGGGCGCTGTCTATTCCAGTTTTTGGCGTAGTGAGGGAAAGACTTGAGTTACTTCCAACAGGGGTCTATTCGTCAGTCAAAATGTTAATCTTGAAGGAGCAAAGGTTTGTTCATGAGTTGTCATGCTCGCTAGGCGAAGCCCACGTGTTTTGAAAAAAAATGGAAAACGAAATAAATAAATAAATAAATAAAAGAAAAAATCTTGGACTTGGACCTCTCTCATTTGAGCCCACAGGTCCATAAAAATCAGGTTATAAATTCAGAGTTTCAGTGAAACAAAAGGCCATTCTATTCCTATTACCCTGTCTGGGAAAAAGATAGTGAGAGAAGAACCCTGGGAAAAAAGATAGTGAGAGAAGAGCTAACAGAGTTCAGAGCAACCTCCAGGCAACTCTGAAAGGTTCATTCTGACTCACACACTCAAGCAAACCCTAACATTGGTTTGCAAATCCAGCTGTGCCATTTGATTTCAACCGATCTCTCCAATCAGGTTTGCCCTATATCCATCATCTTTATGCCTTTAATTTGAATGCTCTAAATGTATGAGGTATTATGGGTGAATTTGATACCCTTTTGATGCATGTGTTGACAAGAGGTTTAGGCCTCCTACCCTTGGTTGCTTTTTGTGAGCTTTTTATGAATTTTAATGGCATGATTCATGTGGTTACATTTTGATTTGGGGGCAACTCTTGGTTACCCTATTTTGTTTCTCTAACCTGTTTGTTGAGTTTTGTTTTGTGAGGGCTCATATGACTCTTGCAGAGATGGTTTGCCTGGTGTTCCACTTTATTTGTGGGATACCACCTGGAGGTTTCATTCCGATTACCTGTACTGACTCACTTTCTTTGATGGTGTTAGCTTGGAAGGATCTCAGGGTTTCCTTGTTCCGTTAATTACTGTTACTTTGGATCTTTATCCGCGTGGTACTTTTACATTTTCCCGTATTTTTACCGCTTTCTTAGCTGGAAGACCTTGATAGGAGGCAATGTTTTGTGTGTTTACTTTATGCAGGTTCCTTCGTCTAGGATTTCCCTTTTTCCTGAGCGTTCCTAAAACGCAAACAAATTCATTGATTTTTCTTCTCCATAGAACACATTTACTCCTTCTACTACAGGCGAGTAAGTCTCCAAAGTCGAGCATCCGGTAGATTACGTAGTAACGTCATTCATCCAAAACCCAATCCATAACCCCGTAGTTAGCCGAACTACGGCTTACTCTGATTCTCATTCCAGATGAGATACGTAGGCATAAGACGCGATGTCTTAGCGAGCACACATACCCCCAACCCATAGGTCAGCCGAGCTACGAAGACTCTGATTCTCATATTCAGATGAGATACGTATGCAGTGGATGCGACATCCGCGCGAGTCATTTTCATTTAACCCCTTTTTTAGTAAACAACACAAGATAAACTCACACCCTTTAGACAAGAACTACAAAAGTGGATCCCGTAGAGTACTACGGATACGTAGGGGTACTAATACCTTCCCTTCGCATAACCGACTCCCGAACCCAAGATTTGGTTGCGAGACCTTGTCTTTTCCTTTCCTCTTTTCAGGTTTACTTCGAGCGTTTCCTTTCCCTCCTTTGGGATAAATAACGCACGGTGGCGACTCTTCTGTCATTTTCTTTCGCCGGTTATTTTTTCGCACACTGTATTTTTCAGGTTACGCCAGCTGGCGATTCTGCTGGGGACCCGGTTTCCCTAAGCGAGTCCCTCCTAGCTTTTGTAGTTTTTTTGTTTATTGGGTGTTCATGCTTTTGTACAGTTATTTATTTACCTGCTTTACCGTATTGCATTGTGTACATATCATTGCTGTATCTGTTGGCTGGCTATGGCTGCTTGGTGATCTTTGTGAGATGAGTTCTATACCCGAACTCGCGTGCACTTAGGATAGGAGAATGGCATAGTCTTGTCGACTTGTGTGGAGTTATTCCTTAGCAAGTTGACTTGCAAGCCCATTCACTTGGTGGAGGTCATGTTGAGATCAATAATGTCACACAAGTAAGTTGTGGTTAGACATTACTTTTTCCAATATAGACCTTAGAAGCCGAGGACCTTAGTTTACCAAACCCATCTTGGCCTATTCGTAGGATGTAGTGCGAAAGTCGTTCAAGTGTAAGATTTGATACGATTGTTACGCGATACTACACTCATAAGAGTCTCTCTTGAGAATATTTTTGGAATACGAGTAGTCGTTCCTCCGATAATATCCGAAAGATGGGATTATGACTATGGGAACCTTTTGTAGAACATGTTTGGCAGGTTTAAACCTTAGTACACTCCTTTTGGGTGGTTCTTAACCTAAACTCCATGCTCGTGACTTGCAACAAACCCTTGATTCATGGTTGATCCGATCAGGTATCCTTAATATCAATGAAACTTGGGTGTTGATAAGGTGTAAACCATAATCCACCAAAATGGGTTGTTGATATTAAGGATAACATGATCCATCCCATGACCTTTGTTTGGTGTGCTCTTAATTTCTCTCCAGACAGTGCAACCTGACAGATGTTCAAGCAGGTACAGCGGTCCTGATTCCCATGCCACTACACTGCATTCACATCATTTTGCATTCATAATCATTCACACATGTTTATCCATTTCTGTGGGGTTTATATCTTCTACTTGATTCTAGTCGGAATTTTCTTGGTTCTCATCAACGGCTTAGTCTTTTTTTTTACATCGTTTATCTATTGAGAGACTGGAATCAAGGGGGTAGAATACCTTTGGAATTGATAAACATGTCATTGCATTTACATATTCATTAGCATGTCTTGCATAACAGGTACCGCCACAGTGTTCTCAGTTTATTTGGTGTTTCATCAGCAGGATAGCTGACCCAGGCATTCACCGGTATGGTACCCGCAGAAACCAACAGAGAGTAATGGAAAGCCTACAGGCAGAGTTCGCCGAGATGAAAATCCGCATGAATCAATTCATGGATGTGGTTCAAGGGGTGGCTTAGGGACAACAAGAGTTCAGGAAGATGATACAGAGGAATCCCCCTGCTCAACCAGAGACGGTGACTGATCCTCCAGCTGGAGAGGCTAATGGACCCAATGGACCGGGGCATATCCCAATCCTACATGTCACCTCTAGTCAACAACCCGTTCATGATGATCAAGACGATCAGTTCCCCCTGCTGCAGGAAGACTTTGGTATGGGTCATGGTGTGGACCCCATGTTTAGAAGATTGGAAGAGAGGTTGAAGGCAGTGGAAGGACAGAATCCTCTGGGAGTAGATGTTGCTGACTTGGGGCTGGTCCCAGGTGTGAGAGTGCCACCGAAATTCAAGGTCTCGATATTTGACAAATACAATGGCAACTCTTGCCCGAAGACCCATGTGCAAGCCTATTTCCGTAAAATGGTTGCATACTCCGATGATGAAAATTTGCTTATGTACTTTTTCTAGGACAGCCTAGCTGGGGCATCCCTGGAATGGTATATGAGGCTGGACAGAGCCCACATCCGTTGCTGGAGGGATTTGGTTGAGGCTTTCGTGAAGCAGTATCAGTATAATGCAGACATGGCTCCGGACAGAACTCAACTTCAAAATTTGTCTCTTAAAAGCAATGAGTGCTTCAGAGAATACGCTCAACGCTAGAGAGAAACAGCTTCCCGTGTTCAACCTCCTATGTTGGAGAAGGAAATGGCTAACATGTTCATGAACACTCTGCCAGGACCTTATTTGGAGCGCCTGGTGGATTGCAATGCCTCCAATTTTGCTGATGTAGTCTCTACCAGAGAGAGGGTGGAGAATTACCTGAGGACATACAAGACCCAGAGTGGAGGTGGATCCTCATCAGGGGTGAATAAGTCGTTCATTCAGGGACAGAAGAGGAGAGAAGGGGATGCAAGTGTCATATCTTCTTATCAGAACAGGGATAACCGGAGGAATAACTTTCAGAACTATCATCAGCAACCGTATGTTGCGGCTGTGACCATTCCAGTTGCAGCACCACTACAACAACAACAACCACAACGTCAACTAACTCAGTACCAACCACAACAACCGGGTAACAGACCCGCCTATCAACCGAGGCCAAGGACGATGGACCGGCGTTTCGACACTCTTCCAATGTCGTACGCTCAATTGCTTTCTAGTCTTCAACAACTACAACTTGTGCAGTTGCGCACTCTGGCTCCTCCCGTTGGTAGGCTTCCGGTGGGTTATGACGCCAACGCTAGGTGTAGATTCCACTCTGGGGCACCTGACCACAATATTGAGAACTGCAAAGCTTTTAAGCACGTAGTTCAGGACCTTATTGATTCAAAGGCCATTAACTTTGCACCAACTCCTAATGTCGTCAACAATCCCGTGCCCCAGCATGGTGGAGCCAACGCTAACATGGTTGAAGGAGAAGTCAAATTAGTCTCTGCGGTCAACAATGAAGATGGGGATAGTGATTGCGACATCGATAACTGGGTGCGTCCGAGGATCCCGGGTGAAGTTCTCAACAATTGGTCTTCTAAGGAGATTGTCCAAGCCACTTGTCTGGAGGAGTAATTTTCTTTGTTTATTCATGCATATCCAAGTCTTACGTTCCGCCAGGGCGTAATGACTCATTGTAGGGCTCATCTATGTGACACTTGCATTTTTTATCATAAATAAAGGATGTCTTTTTGCATTCAAATATTTCGTTCCCTGTCTTTCTATTTTTGCAGTTTTTAAAAAAAATGGCAATGTTTTGTTTAGTTTCCACTTTTTTTTTCACACTCATAAGCACATACCATCACTCATACAGATGCACATCACCAGATCCTATTGATAACGGTTCTGCTATGGCTCGCTTCGACTTTGAAAATCCAATCTTTCAAGCTGAAGAAGAGGGTGATGAAGACTGTGAACTCCCTGAAGAACTTACCAGGTTATTAAAAGAAGAGGAAAGGGTCATTCAACCGCATCAAGAGTCTGTTGAAGTGATTAATCTCGGCACCGAGGACGCCAAGAGAGAAATCAAGATAGGGGCTGCTTTGGAAGACAATGTGAAGAAGGGGTTGATTGAATTGCTGCAAGAGTATGTTGACATCTTCGCTTGGTCTTATCAGGACATGCAAGGGCTTGACACAGACATCGTGGTACATCGCTTGCCACTCAAAGAAGGTTGGCCTCCGGTCAAGCAGAAGCTTAGAAGAACAAGACCAGAGATGACTGTTAAGATAAAGGAAGAAGTGCAAAAACAGTTGGATGCAGGGTTTCTAGCAGTCACAAATTATCCGCCATGGGTTGCAAATATCGTTCTAGTACCTAAGAAGGATGGAAAGATACGGATGTGTGTTGACTACCGGGATCTGAACAGGGCTAGTCCTAAAGATGATTTCCCCTTACCTCACATTGACGTTTTGGTGGATAACACGGCTCAGTTCTTGGTATTCTCCTTCATGGATGGCTTTTCTGGCTATAATCAAATTAAGATGGCACCAGAAGACATGGAGAAGACAACATTCATAACCCCATGGGGCATCTTCTGCTACAAGGTGATGCCGTTTGGTCTAAAAAATGTCGGAGCAACATATCAGCGAGCGATGGTGACTCTGTTCCATGATATGATTCATCATGAAATCGAGGTTTATGTTGATGATATGATTGCCAAATCTCAGACAAAAGAAGAACACTTGGTGAATTTGCAGAAACTGTTTGAGCGTTTGAGGAAATTCAAGCAGAGGCTTAATCCGAACAAGTGTACTTTTGGGGTGAGATCTGGAAAACTACTGGGTTTTGTTGTTAGCGGAAAAGGGAATGAGGTGGATCCTACCAAAGTGAAAGCGATACAGGAAATGCTTGAGCCAAGAATAGAGAAACAAGTTCGTGGTTTCTTAGGGAGGTTGAACTACATTGCAAGGTTCATCTCTCACCTAACAGCCACGTGTGAGCCAATATTCAAATTCTTGAGAAAAGATCAGGCTATCAGGTGGAATGATGATTGTCAAAGGGCGTTCGAGAAGATAAAAGAGTATTTGCAGAATCCTCCTATCCTTGTGCCTCCGGCCCCAGGGAGACCGCTGATTATGTATTTGACAGTACTAGACAATTCCATGGGTTGTGTTCTCGGTCAAAACGACGAGACATGTAGGAAAGAGCATGCCATCTACTACCTGAGTAAGAAATTCACAGATTGCGAGTCGAGATACTCAATGCTTGAAAAAACATGTTGTGCACTTGCATGGGCTGCGAAGCGATTGAGACAATACATGCTGTCTCACACAACCTTACTGATCTCCAAAATGGATCCAGTCAAGTATATATTTGAGAAGCCAGCTCTCACCAGAAGGGTTGCTCGTTGGCAAATGGTACTGACATAGTACGACATCCAGTATACTTCCCAGAAAGCCATCAATGGGAGTATTCTGTCAGACTATCTTGCTCAACAGCCGGTTGAAGATTATGAGCCGATGAAGTTTGATTTTCCAGATGAAGACATCATGTTCCTCAAGATGAAAGACTGTGAAGAGCCAGTTGTTGAAGAGGGACCTGATCCAGATGAAAAGTGGACTTTAATGTTTGATGGGGCCGTCAACGCCAGAGGAAGTGGAATTGGTGTTGTCATTACAACTCCGAAAGGTGCCCACATGCCTTTCACCGCTCGTCTGACTTTCGAGTGCACCAATAATGAAGCTGAGTATGAAGCCTGTATCTTGGGTATTGAGCAAGCCATTGATTTGAGAATCAAGACTTTGGACATCTTCGGAGATTCAGTTCTAGTGATCTATCAAGTGAATGGTGATTGGAACACTCTCCAGCCTACTCTGGTCCCTGTCGCACCTCGAAAAAATGCGATCCCTCGTGATGGAACGCGGAAAAATGTTGTTCGAAACAGAGTCGCCACCGAACTTTATTCATTCCAATGAAGGAATAGGAAAATATCGAGAAAACCTTTAGAAATAAGAATAATGGTCGTCGCAACCATATTCGGGTTCGGGAGTCGATTACGCAAGGGGAAGGTATTAACACCCCTTACGTCCGTTGTACTCAACGGGAACCTCTTAGTCTGATTTTGCTATTTGACTGTTAATTGACTGTTATTTGCTTGCTTCGAGTGATTAGAATTGATGATAGATATGGATGAAGACCTCATGAGGGGGAAATGGGAGGTTTTTATTAGTGTGCTCGTGAAGATACAGCAATCTCCTGCCTACGTATCCTTATGGTGCAATAAGGAAATCAGAGCATTCGTAGTTCGGGCTACTACGAATATTTGGGTGTGTTTTGTTTTGATGAACGACTGTGTAGGTCGGCGTTCTAATGGTTAAACGCTGGCATTGTCTACTCTTGGTGGAGGCTCTAGCACTGGTTTGTTGTGCGCATTAGAAAGGATTGACAGTGTTCTTTTTGAAAGAGTTTTGGTCACGCGGGGGTGACGAGTTGAATTGATGTATTTGGGTTTGATTGGTTTCGATCACTCGGGGGCGAGAAGTTAGGTTTAATGTGTTTGAGATGTTTTTGGAGAACGACGAAAGATTGAGCAATATGGTGTTCACCAATCGTCCAATTCTTTCGAGGAGTAATAAGGCGTCCGCCTTCTATTCCTTTTTCATTCGAATTATTTTGAAAGTTTGTTTGTGGATGTTGAATATGCACGGTAGTGAGGCGTACGCCCCCTACTTGCTTATCCAAAGAATAATGAGGCGTACGCCACCTATTCTCTTATCCAAGTTTATTTAGCGTGTTTTAGTCGGAAGTCGATAATTTGTGCAATATGGCGTTCGCCAATTATTCAAATAATCGAAAGATGGCGAGGCGTACGCCTCTCATCTTTTATCATCCGAAGTTTAAATTGTAAAAAAATATGTCCTTAGATGTTGTATTTGATTTGCGAAGGTAGTTTGAATTTTGGTAGGTCTTAATTTGATGACGAAGATTCTAGCAATATGGCGTACGCTAATTATTCGAATAATCGAGAGATAATGAAGCGGATGCTCACTATTCTCCTTTTCATCTGAAATATGGAATTAAAAGGATTTGGAATTTGTAGAAATGATTTGAAATTGTATGATTATGGTTTTGATTTGATGACGAAGATTCGAGCAATGTGGGGTTCGCCAATTATTCCAATAATCGAAAGATAGGGAGGCGTACGCCTCCTATCCTCTTTTCATCTGAAATATGGAATTAAAAGGATTTAAGATTTGTAGTTGATTTAGAAAATATGATTTGAATTTGTATGATTTAAGATTTAATCAAGTGACAAGAACTCGCGCAATATGGCGTACGCCAATTATTCAAGTGCTTGAGAAATAGTGAAGCGTACGCTTACTATCTCCTTTTCATCCCAAGTTTATGTTTGAAAGAGAAGATTCTTTTGAAGTTGAATGGTTTGAAGAAATGATTTGAATTTTTGTTGATTGAATAAATGAATTTTATTTAGTGTATTATTTCATCTACTCGATCAATCAATAACCAAGTAGGTTTCATTGTAAGGAAGCCCAAGAGTAAGCTATGTGAGGTTGATGGCGATGCTAGAAGCAATCGACTTACAAGGGTGTTTTTAAAATGGGCTTGATGCTTGAATCAAGAATTGTTATGATGTGTGCTTTTTGAAATTGGTTTGTGTTATTGGTGAATCAAAATTGACTTTGTAGAATTAACCAAGTTTAGATAGGAAATACTCCGCTTTGAACCAATACTTTTTATGAAAGTGAAAGGTAACTTGATTTGATTCGAAATCGTTTTAAATTGAAATTGACGGTGTAAATCAAAAATGATTATTTGCTTGTATGGAATGAACAAAGGATAGATATTGATCTTCTTGGTACCACAAAATCAAGTAATAAGAAATATTTTTTTACCGATAGTTTATTCATCTAATTAACTCCTAATTCATCAATTAGTTAATACAAATAAAAAAAAACAAACAAATTGCAAACAGTAGTGAAGTGAAGAATCCAGATTAATTTGACCCAAATCCGAACCCTTTTTTTTAACTTTAAGCAATCCTCAGCAACAATAAAAATCCCAAGATCCCAAATCAATTTTTTTTATGAACTTTAATTTAAATGAATAAAAATCATCTGCATCAATAAAATTCCAAAATCTCAAACTTGAATTTCTAATGACATTAAAGCAGTAAATTATGGTGGCCTTCTCAAGCATACAACGAGAACAACACCAACTATATGTGCAGGAAAACCATTCAAAACAAGCAACCATATAAGCTACAAGCACAGTAGGAAGAAGAGATGAATTATCTTCAATTCATTCATTCACCAAGGATCTTTGTACATCACCACATGAATGGTAACAACAATATATCAATCTGAAACCACGACTACCACAAGGACGGTAGCGCCGATATACCAGAACTGAATCTAGTGAGGTTAATGCATCCCAAAACAGCGAACTCAAGGCAACAATTTCACAATATCAAAATAATGGTTTAAACAAACTAAGCACAGTGGAAAAATAGAAAAAACCAACCAAAATAAAAAGGGGTAAAATGCCGATGAACTTAATTGCTGAAATGTTGAATTGCTCGCTATCATTGAGGTTAGTTGGTCGCGAGTTGCTTGAACCTAAGCCAGAACCGCATCACCCTGACCAAACGCTCCTTTGCGTGTCCATCTGTCTATAAAGACCACCTAAAAGACCCACTTTCCCAACTGAGACTTTCTAAGGCTGATATTATCCGAAAAGGCACCACGTGACTTTCATCACACAAATCGTAACGAGACTTTCAGATGTCCTGTTAATGGCACGTTGAGGAAACGACCTGACGATTACGTATCAGATCGAACGAAATGCTCTTGAGTTGATCTTGGGGCGACGCGATTTAAACCCGAAATGGGGTCAAAACCAAAACAGCTGATTTCTTGTTTTTTGGGGAGAATCGCGTTCTTGTGCATGTGATAGATAGCAGGTTTTCGGTGGTGTGAGGGTATGAGCGGTGAATCGGCGATTGAAGGTGGTGATGAGTGTGGTGCGGTGACGGTAGCGTGAGCTTGAATTTGACGGCGGAAAAGGTTTGCTCCTTCTCTCTTTTGGTTTTTCAGAGAGAGGGACGAGAGATTTTCTTTTTTTTAGGATTTGTGTGTGAGAGTAGTGAGATAGTGTGAGGAATGAGTGAATATGAGAGCGAGTGGAGAATGAAAAGAAATCCCAGAGAGAGATTCGTGAGAGATTTTTTGTGGATCTTGAGTGAGAGCGGATAAGGGTGAGTGAAATAGTGGGCAGGCGTGTAGCTGATGGCCGTTGGGAGTGGAGAGACACGTGGTAGAAGATTCTGGGAGATTTCTTATTATTTATTTATTTGCTTTATTTTTTATTTAAGAAGAAGAGGAATCCAATGCACAATTTGATATAATTATTATAAAAATTATTTTAATTGTTATAAAAATTATAAAAAAACAAATCCTAATTAATATCTAATTTAAACAAGTTTTAATTGTTTTAATTGAATAACCAAGCCAAAAATTATTAAAAAAAATATTCACCAATTAAAAAAGAAATCGAATGCAAATTTTATTCGGAAAATTAAGCCGGTTACACTAAAATTGTCAGCACAAAACAAACTTATTAAAAAAAATACAGTGCTTCCTCAAATTTTAACGATTCGACCGATTTGTCTGTATTCTCAAATAAATTCATTTTGACTGACATTTTAGGTGTTTATTCATGATGCAAATGTATGTCATGTTATGCATATGATGCTAAATTAAAAATGAAATTAATTCTACGAGAATTTAAATATGCCCGGACAAAATTGGAGTATGACAGCTGCCCCTATTTAATTAACTTAAACTAGAAAGTAAGAATGACAACAGTCTTCATACATTCGTGGTGGAAGGTAATTAAATACGAAAAGACCTGAATTTTGTCCTTTGGAATGCAATGCAGAGATGCAGATGAAAATGCAATGGATACCAAGGTAATAGGGGTAGAATACCAAATCAATGCCAACCCTCGAGCCAACATTCAAATCTTGCAAAGGTCGTTTCTGATGTAAAGACAAAAACTGAACATGTTTTCTGACACCAAAAGGATGACAGTAAAACCTGCTATCACCAAAAGGATGATAGTAATTCATCATGGTTTCCTGGATCGTCATCACCAAAAGGATGATGGATATAGTGGCTACAACAAAGATCTCCATCACCAAAAGGATGATGGTTATAGTGGCTATAACAAAGATCTCCATCACCAAAAGGATGATGGTAGGATCAACAACAAATCTCGCTATCACCAAAAGGATGAAAGCTAGACACAATCCAAAGATTCCCATCACCAAAAGGATGATGTCCGTCACCAAAAGGATGATGGTTATTCTGATAGAGTTTCCATTACAGAGAGTATAATATCAAGGCTATCACCAAAAGGATGATAGTTGACTCATCAACTTCAAAGATCACCGTCACCAAAAGGATGAAGGTAAGATCCAACAACAAAACTTGTTATCACCAAAAGGATGATAATAAGTCAAATAACTTCAATGATCACCATCACCAAAAGGATGAAGGTATAATTAAAATGAAACTTGTTACCACCAAAAGGATGATAATAAAACAACAATCACCATCGCCAAAAGGATGAAGGTAAGATTAAAAGACACAACTTGTTATCGCCAAAAGGACGATAATAAGTCACACAACGCAATTGATCACCATCACCAAAAGGATGAAGGTAGGATCAAGACACAAACTTGTTATCACCAAAAGGATGATAATAAGTCAACAATCACCATCACCAAAAGGATGAAGGTATTGTCAAACGACAAAACTTGTTACCACCAAAAGGATGATAATAAGCACTCAACGCAATTGATCAACATCACCAAAAGGATGAAGGTAGGATCAAGACACAAACTTGTTATCACCAAAAGGATGATAATAAGTCAACAATCACCATCACCAAAAGGATGAAGGTATTGTCAAACGACAAAACTTGTTACCACCAAAAGGATGATAATAAGCACACACACAATTGATCACCATCACCAAAAGGATGAAGGTAAGATCAAGATAAAACTCGTTATCACCAAAAGGATGATAATGAGCCCATAACTCAAATGGTCACCGTCACCAAAAGGATGAAGGTAAGACCAATCAACAAAACTTGCTATCACCAAAAGGATGATAATAAGTTAATAGTCACCATCACCAAAAGGATGAAGGCACTACAACACAACAGAACCCGTTATCACCAAAAGGATGATAATGAATCCACAATCACCATCACCAAAAGGATGAAGGTGAGATCATAACTTCAAAACTTGTTACCACCAAAAGGATGATAATAAGTTATAATAACTTCAAATATTGCTGACACCAAAAGGATGACAGTGAGGTGGGACTTTCCAAATATCACCATCACCAAAAGGATGATAGCTTAAACCAAACTCCATAATCTCTATCACCAAAAGGATGATGTTTAGATTGAACTGGACGTCATCACCAAAAGGATGATGGTTGAACCAAAATGACAAGGATCCTTATTACCACAAGGATCGCCGACACCAAAAGGATGACGGTAGGCTGTAATAATTGCAGAGGTCATCATTCACCAAAAGGATGAAGGTTGGACCAAAACTCCAAGGATCTTCGACACCAAAAGGATGACAGTAAGATCACACATGTCAAGGATTTATCATTACCAAAAGGATAACGGTTACCGTAAACAGGGTGATGGTTAATATTATTCCTCAATGGACTTTCACCAAAAGGATGATAGTGATAAAAATATTGGAAAAATAAGGCTACTGTCAAAGTTCAGTGAACCTGATTTGCTGAGTAATGTTGGAACATTGTTGGGTAAGATTTGCTTGGGGGTATCAACAACAAAAGGTTGGAGAACCAATATTCTCTGGGGAAGTGTAGTTTCTGTTAACAAAAGGTTACAGGAAACGACTCATTGAGGGACGCTCAACGTGAAACAAGGTAAGTGTTTAAAGAAACAATGTTTGACTTAGTTGAGGATAACATCTTATCAACAAAAGGTTGAAAGAGGTAACTCGATGGGGAACACCCTATGGTAGGGTAGGAACTCACTCAGAGAAAAACAATGACTCAACTGAGGGTTGGCCTGGATGCCTACGACTAAACCTTGGATTTTGACTTGTGCTATATGCATGAATGATATGTATGCGTTATGTATGAGGTGATGCATGTGATGCATGTTTGAATGCAAAGACCGATTTGCTTGTTTGGGATTGGCCCCCCCTTCTCAAAGGCAATATGTTTTGTGGAAACAAATGCTGGTTGTATTTGTTTTTGTGTGGATGCCAGCAGGTGGGCTTTGGGTTTTTTGTAATTGTCAATGTGGACTGAGCTATTGATTGGTGAACGGATCTGACTTCCCGACACTCGGTAGTTGATGATGTGATGAACACGCAATAGATGCGGATACTCTTGGTGCCCCAAGTTTGATCTCTTGCTGATATGTTGTGTATTTGTCTTTGAGAAGATCTCAATTCTTCTTCTGAAGTGTTTGGCCAGCCTGTAACTGAGCATAGCAACATGATCAACGCATGATGATTGCGCTTTTGACGTGCCCCTAAGGTTCTTGTTAAGATGTGATGTTGTACTGGTATGAACTTTCGACGTTTTGGTTGTGAATTCAAGCAGTCACTAGTGTCTGATGCAATCTGCTTGACTGACTTAAAGATATGAAGGGAATTTGCCCCTTGCAACTGGTCTTGCCCCAGACTGTAGGGTACCAAATGGCATTTTCCCTGAAAGGAAACCTTGGGAGTGGTTATCTAATGACGTGGTCTGAGTCTGTTTTTCCCAGCTCCTGAATCTTGCAATGGTCTGCCCCTGATTAGCCTTTGGGGGACCTGCCCCAGGCGGGTTGAGTTTTGAAGTGTTTTTCCTCCCTGATCAACCGATGCTTGGAGGTTTGTCTTATACTAGCTACTTCTTCAGTCAACATAATCAAAAGATGTCATGTCTCTAATCCCTGAGACGGTCCTGATTCGTGTCAGCACCAACGGTCAAGTTCCCCTTGAATTGCCTCTTGTTGGAATTTACTCGATGTCAAGTACTGACTGACAATTAAGAATTGTTATTCAAGAAATGGTGATTTTAATGCAACAATTATGCAAGTTTAGAAAAACAATCATTCATTTGGAGTGTTGTGGTAGTGTGTGGCGAGTGGATCATGAGTCCAAGCGCGGTGCTGATTTAGTTAGCGTGTGAGTGATATAGTGAGAAGAGAATATTAGCAAATCTTTGGGAGTCAGTTTACTCAACCTTGCTATAGTATGCTTTCAGAACAAACCTTACTTCAATTAGGTCTTTTGAAGGTTGTAACGTGGCTTGGTTCATGTTTATTGAAACAAAAGGATATAAGGCTCAAAGTTTATTTTAACCCACCCCTTCTTCATGATGATCTCCAATCCTATGTTCAGTTAGTTCACACACATTTGTCTTTTGCAAGTGTAAGGATAAAGATGGTGATTCAATGTCTCTTGGAATGGCAGCCACCTTATTTCGTTTTTTGGATGTCAGTGACCCTTCGATTTTGGTATGGTGGTCACTGAATCTTGATTTGTTTTGTTGGAGACTTTCATTGTCTCTTTCGATTTTTGTTTTGATCCCTAACTTTTGCATGGACCGCTTTGTTTGAAGCTTTAATCCATCGGGATTGCCCCTGTTTTTGCCTAAGTCTCTTTTCAGGGTTTTGGACTTAGCGGGCTCTTTCTTTGATTTTTTTTTGTTGAAATTGTGACTGCCAAGTCATTGGTCATTGAAGAACAACCGACATAAAATTTGGATTTGTATGGTTTCTTCGACACTTCAGGATGTGTGTGAAGAATGTCATATGGTTGATCCTTGTATGGGATATTTCATCTTGTAATTTGAATGTGTAGTCAGATTAACTGAACACTACCCTGCCCCAGGTTAAGCGTAAGGTTTTGTAGATCCGAAAGAAACTCCTACTTCTAGGCTCGAAGTGGTTGACTAGGGATTAACTCCTTATCTCTCCAGTGTTTGAGGATTTGAAACAATGCTTGTACATCATCAGCAAGGTTTTATCCGAAAAGCATACGATTCACAATTATGAGTATTGTGTTTTCGTCATCCTCCTTCCAACATTTACTAACGATAGTGTGATGAAGAAAGTGAGGTGAAAAAGTATGTGTTTGTGATTTGCAATTGTGATAATATGAGTGAATATGAAAGATTGATTCAAAGCATGCATAATCATCCCATTAATAAGACCAAATACAAAATAACAATGTTCAAAGCATACAGTACTTAAACAAACAAGATCAAATTACAAGAATGTGAAATGGTAAAGAAGGGCATAATGATCGCCTTCATTCGAATGAACAGGACTTCATCTCTTGATTGCTCTGCTTGTTCAGGCTGGTGAGGAACTTTATCTTCGAGCTTCACTCGACTCTGCATGCGCTGGCATGGGGTTCGTTGCAACGTTTGGCCTCACTGGCGTGAATGTAAGGGCTTTACTATCAATCAAATCTTGAACCTTGTGCTTGAAAGCCTTACAGTTCTCTATTGTGTGCCCTAGGACACCCATGTAATACTCGCAGTGAGCATTGGCATCGTAGCCTGGAGGATATGGTGGAGTTGCAGGTGTTATCTCCTTCAGAACAACCGATCCATCCTTTAACAGGTATGGGAGGATCTTGCTATACGATACTGGCAGAGGATTGAAATGTCTTTCTGGCCTCCTTGCCCTCTGCTGATTAAGTTGACGTGGTTGTGGAGCACGTTGTTGTTGATTCTGATGCGGCTGCTGGTAAGCCGACTGTTGATATTGTTGGTGATATGGTTGCTGATAGGGTGGCTGATATGGTGTCGGGATGACAGCGGCAACCTGATCGTAAGGCATAGGAGCATACGGAGGCGTCCTATATCCTCCTCCTCTCATTATGGCGTTAGTCTGACCCTCTGGCTTCTTTGGGAGATTAGGATAAGGCTTTTTCACCCCACTTGAAGCGTTAGTAGCGCTAGGTAGCTTCCCTTTCTTGATCTGGCTCTCGATTCGTTCTCCCACGGAGACAACCTCAGCAAAAGTTGGGAAGCTGGATCCTACCATTTTCTCCACGTATTGGGTATGCATAGTTCCCATAAACATGTCAATTAGCTCTTTATCAAGAAGAGGAGGTTGGACACGAGCTGCTAGCTCTCTCCACCGCTGTGCATATTCCTTGAATGACTCATTGTTGCGTTGAGTCATATCTTGCAGCTGTGTGCGATTGGGTGCTAGATCAGTGTTGTACTGATAATGCCTTAGGAATGCTTCAGTAAGGTCTCTCCATGATTGGACCTGACCTCTCTCTAGTTGCATGTACCACTCCAAGGATGCCCCACTGAGACTATCTTGGAAGTAATGAATCAGGAGTTGATCATTACTAATGTGGGCAGCCATTTTGCGACAGTAGGCTCTGAGGTGAGTTCTTGGGCAACTGATCCCTTTGTATTTGTCAAAGTCCGGGACTTTGAACTTCTGTGGAATCACCAATCCTGGCACCAAGCACATGTCGACAGCGTCCAAACCGGGAGTAGCGTGAACCTCCAAGGACTTAAACTTCTCTTCCAGAGCATGGAGTCTCTCAACAGCTGGGT
The DNA here is from genome assembly GCF_024323335.1 of Lathyrus oleraceus. Taxonomy (NCBI): domain Eukaryota; kingdom Viridiplantae; phylum Streptophyta; class Magnoliopsida; order Fabales; family Fabaceae; genus Lathyrus; species Lathyrus oleraceus. Next base: position 103,176,168 of record NC_066584.1, on the reverse strand, counting down.
CTGGGAGACCTCCAACAACAAGTTTGTCGGGTTGTGGCATGAAGAAAGCGTCATACGGATCTTCATCACCTATCACAGATCCGTGTCGAGCAGATGTAACAGAATGCTCATGGGGGTTCATGTTGACCATGGGGATCGGAACAGGGATCGGTCCTCCTCTAGGCTGGGCAGGGTTACCATCAAGGTTAGTTACTTCAGGGATGCTAAGCAATGGCGATCCAAACTGAACAACAACTTTCCTGGCTTCGGCGTTAGTCTCAGCATCCTTCTCCTTTTGGGCCAAGAGTAACATGGTCTCAAGCAGACGGTCCATCTTTGCCTGCATGGAGTCAATGTCGGTTCTCATCGAAACCTGGTTTGCTTCCAGCTGTTCAAGTGTCATCTTGTAATTGCGGCGTGTCTCGTACCGGTGTCGAGTAGTCAGCGTTTACTGGACAAAGGGTAGAATATGGTGTAAGTTTTTGATTCTGGAAGAGGATATGCAATGCATGTTGATGATATGCAAATGCATGAAATTGTGCCATGTTTTTCACAGAGGAATACAGACTCAAGATTATTCACATGTCGAGTACATCCGTATAACTGGAAGAAGCAAAGGTTTCTCTGATTGCCAGAAATTCCCCAAAGGTAGGTTCTAAAGTTATGTTTTCGAAGAAGGAACTTAGACTCACAGATCAAATTCAAAACTTCCTCGCAATGGTGGGCTAGCCACATCGTGATGGGAGTTCTGAAATGATCTAATCTAAGTGGGATTCTCGTATTGTACGAACAGGGTGTAGACCCTTCGGTTCAATACTACATAATCACCAATCATGAAAACAAAACCTGGGTTTAAGGCGAGGTCCCTAGAGTCACGGATCGTATTTAGAACCTCCCCGCAATAATGGGCTAGCCATATTGTGATGGAAACTCCAAACAGATATACTCTAGGTGGAGTCTTCGTATTGTCCCAATGAGGTGTACACCCCTCGGTTCAATACTACACAACTCCGGGTTCTTAAGTTTTTCTCGAAGCTCGGGTATGAAGCTTGTCTCACATCACACCAAGTCCCATATCAAAGTATCAAGACATACAATACAACACAAGTAATCAGAATAAAATACAGAGAGATAAACATGGAAAGAAAGAATATCTTCCAACAGTCATAGCAAAATCAGACTAAGTTAGGCTAGACTCTCTCTTGCTTGGAGCAGGGGTCCCCAGCAGAGTCGCCAGTCTGTCGCACCTCGAAAAAATGCGATCCCTCGTGATGGAACGCGGAAAAATGTTGTTCGAAACAGAGTCGCCACCGAACTTTATTCATTCCAATGAAGGAATAGGAAAATATCGAGAAAACCTTTAGAAATAAGAATAATGGTCGTCGCAACCATATTCGGGTTCGGGAGTCGATTACGCAAGGGGAAGGTATTAGCACCCCTTACGTCCGTTGTACTCAACGGGAACCTCTTAGTCTGATTTTGCTATTTGACTGTTAATTGACTGTTATTTGCTTGCTTCGAGTGATTAGAATTGATGATAGATATGGATGAAGACCTCATGAGGGGGAAATGGGAGGTTTTTATTAGTGTGCTCGCGAAGATACAGCAATCTCCTGCCTACGTATCCTTATGGTGCAATAAGGAAATCAGAGCATTCGTAGTTCGGGCTACTACGAATATTTGGGTGTGTTTTGTTTTGATGAACGACTGTGTAGGTCGGCGTTCTAATGGTTAAACGCTGGCATTGTCTACTCTTGGTGGAGGCTCTAGCACTGGTTTGTTGTGCGCATTAGAAAGGATTGACAGTGTTCTTTTTGAAAGAGTTTTGGTCACGCGGGGGTGACGAGTTGAATTGATGTATTTGGGTTTGATTGGTTTCGATCACTCGGGGGCGAGAAGTTAGGTTTAATGTGTTTGAGATGTTTTTGGAGAACGACGAAAGATTGAGCAATATGGTGTTCACCAATCGTCCAATTCTTTCGAGGAGTAATAAGGCGTCCGCCTTCTATTCCTTTTTCATTCGAATTATTTTGAAAGTTTGTTTGTGGATGTTGAATATGCACGGTAGTGAGGCGTACGCCCCCTACTTGCTTATCCAAAGAATAATGAGGCGTACGCCACCTATTCTCTTATCCAAGTTTATTTAGCGTGTTTTAGTCGGAAGTCGATAATTTGTGCAATATGGCGTTCGCCAATTATTCAAATAATCGAAAGATGGCGAGGCGTACGCCTCTCATCTTTTATCATCCGAAGTTTAAATTGTAAAAAAATATGTCCTTAGATGTTGTATTTGATTTGCGAAGGTAGTTTGAATTTTGGTAGGTCTTAATTTGATGACGAAGATTCGAGCAATATGGCGTACGCTAATTATTCGAATAATCGAGAGATAATGAAGCGGATGCTCACTATTCTCCTTTTCATCTGAAATATGGAATTAAAAGGATTTGGAATTTGTAGAAATGATTTGAAATTGTATGATTATGGTTTTGATTTGATGACGAAGATTCGAGCAATGTGGCGTTCGCCAATTATTCGAATAATTGAAAGATAGGGAGGCGTACGCCTCCTATCCTCTTTTCATCTGAAATATGGAATTAAAAGGATTTAAGATTTGTAGTTGATTTAGAAAATGTGATTTGAATTTGTATGATTTAAGATTTAATCAAGTGACAAGAACTCGCGCAATATGGCGTACGCCAATTATTCAAGTGCTTGAGAAATAATGCAGCGTACGCTTACTATCTCCTTTTCATCCCAAGTTTATGTTTGAAAGAGAAGATTCTTTTGAAGTTGAATGGTTTGAAGAAATGATTTGAATTTTTGTTGATTGAATAAATGAATTTTATTTAGTGTATTATTTCATCTACTCGATTAATCAATAACCAAGTAGGTTTCATTGTAAGGAAGCCCAAGAGTAAGCTATGTGAGGTTGATGGCGATGCTAGAAGCAATCGACTTACAAGGGTGTTTTTAAAATGGGCTTGATGCTTGAATCAAGAATTGTTATGATGTGTGCTTTTTGAAATTGGTTTGTGTTATTGGTGAATCAAAATTGACTTTGTAGAATTAACCAAGTTTAGATAGGAAATACTCCGCTTTGAACCAATACTTTTTATGAAAGTGAAAGGTAACTTGATTTGATTCGAAATCGTTTTAAATTGAAATTGACGGTGTAAATCAAAAATGATTATTTGCTTGTATGGAATGAACAAAGGATAGATATTGATCTTCTTGGTACCACAAAATCAAGTAATAAGAAATATTTTTTTACCGATAGTTTATTCATCTAATTAACTCCTAATTCATCAATTAGTTAATACAAATAAAAAAAAACAAACAAATTGCAAACAGTAGTGAAGTGAACAATCCAGATTAATTTGACCCAAATCCGAATCCTTTTTTTTTAACTTTAAGCAATCCTCAGCAACAATAAAAATCCCAAGATCCCAAATCAATTTTTTTTATGAACTTTAATTTAAATGAATAAAAATCATCTGCATCAATAAAATTCCAAAATCTCAAACTTGAATTTCTAATGACATTAAAGCAGTAAATTATGGTGGCCTTCTCAAGCATACAACGAGAACAACACCAACTATATGTGCAGGAAAACCATTCAAAACAAGCAACCATATAAGCTACAAGCACAGTAGGAAGAAGAGATGAATTATCTTCAATTCATTCATTCACCAAGGATCTTTGTACATCACCACATGAATGGTAACAACAATATATCAATCTGAAACCACGACTACCACAAGGACGGTAGCGCCGATATACCAGAACTGAATCTAGTGAGGTTAATGCATCCCAAAACAGCGAACTCAAGGCAACAATTTCACAATATCAAAATAATGGTTTAAACAAACTAAGCACAGTGGAAAAATAGAAAAAACCAACCAAAATAAAAAGGGGTAAAATGCCGATGAACTTAATTGCTGAAATGTTGAATTGCTCGCTATCATTGAGGTTAGTTGGTCGCGAGTTGCTTGAACCTAAGCCAGAACCGCATCACCCTGACCAAACGCTCCTTTGCGTGTCCATTTGTCTAAAGACCACCTAAAAGACCCACTTTCCCAACTGAGACTTTCTAAGGCTGATATTATCCGAAAAGGCACCACGTGACTTTCGTCACACAAATCGTAACGAGACTTTCAGATGTCCTGTTAATGGCACGTTGAGGAAACGACCTGACGATTACGTATCAGATCGAACGAAATGCTCTTGAGTTGATCTTGGGGCGACGCGATTTAAACCCGAAATGGGGTCAAAACCAAAACAGCTGATTTCTTGTTTTTTTGGGGAGAATCGCGTTCTTGTGCATGTGATAGATAGCGGGTTTTCGGTGGTGTGAGGGTATGAGCGGTGAATCGGCGATTGAAGGTGGTGATGAGTGTGGTGCGGTGACGGTAGCGTGAGCTTGAATTTGACGGCGGAAAAGGTTTGCTCCTTCTCTCTTTTGGTATTTCAGAGAGAGGGACGAGAGATTTTCTTTTTTTTAGGATTTGTGTGTGAGAGTAGTGAGATAGTGTGAGGAATGAGTGAATATGAGAGAGAGTGGAGAATGAAAAGAAATCCCAGAGAGAGATTCGTGAGAGATTTTTTGTGGATCTTGAGTGAGAGCGGATAAGGGTGAGTGAAATAGTGGGCAGGCGTGTAGCTGATGGCCGTTGGGAGTGGAGAGACACGTGGTAGAAGATTCTGGGAGATTTCTTATTATTTATTTATTTGCTTTATTTTTTATTTAAGAAGAAGAGGAATCCAATGCACAATTTGATATAATTATTATAAAAATTATTTTAATTGTTATAAAAATTATAAAAAAACAAATCCTAATTAATATCTAATTTAAACAAGTTTTAATTGTTTTAATTGAATAACCAAGCCAAAAATTATTAAAAAAAATATTCACCAATTAAAAAAGAAATCGAATGCAAATTTTATTCGGAAAATTAAGCCGGTTACACTAAAATTGTCAGCACAAAACAAACTTATTAAAAAAAATACAGTGCTTCCTCAAATTTTAACGATTCGACCGATTTGTCTGTATTCTCAAATAAATTCATTTTGACTGACATTTTAGGTGTTTATTCATGATGCAAATGTATGTCATGTTATGCATATGATGCTAAATTAAAAATGAAATTAATTCTACGAGAATTTAAATATGCCCAGACAAAATTGGGGTATGACAGTCCCCTACAGAGATTACACGAGAAGATTGTTGACTTTCTTTACAACAGTAAAGCTGTACCATATACCTCGTGATGAGAACCAGATGGCAGATGCTCTTGCTACTCTATCCTCCATGATCACGGTGATCCGTTGGAACCATGCTCCCAAGATCGACGTGATGCACCTTGATAGGGCCGCGTATGTGTTTGCTGCTGAATTGGTAGTTGATGACAAGCCCTGGTATCACGACATCAAGTGCTTTCTAAAGAATCAAGAGTACCCTGCAGGGGCATCCAACAATGATAGAAAGACTTTGAGAAGATTGGCAGGCAGTTTCTTCTTGAACAAAGACGATGTTCTGTATAAGAGGAACTTCGACATGGTTTTGCTCAGATGCGTGGACAGACACGAAGCAGACATGTTAATGTAGGAAGTTCATGAAGGCTCCTTTGGTACTCACGCCGGCGGACATGCGATGGCTAAGAAATTGTTGAGAGCGGGTTATTATTGGATGACCATGGAATCTGATTGTTTCAAATATGCTCGGAAGTGTCATAAATGCCAGATTTATGCTGATAAGGTGCATGCGCCGCCAAATCCTTTGAATGTGATGTCTTCGTTGTGGCCTTTTGCTATGTGGGGCATCAATATGATTGGAAAGATTGAGCCGACCGCCTCCAATGGGCATCGCTTCATCCTTGTTGCCATCGACTATTTCACCAAGTGGGTCGAAGCAGCATCGTTCGCGAATGTCACCAGACATGTGGTTGCCCGTTTCATCAAGAAAGAAATCATTTGTCGCTATGGGATTCCCGAAAGAATCATTACTGATAATGGTTCTAATATCAATAACAAAATGATGAAGGAGTTGTGCCAGAACTTCAACATTCGGCATCATAATTCTTCCCCTTACCACCCTAAGATGAACGGTGTTGTTGAGGCGGCAAATAAGAACATAAAGAAGATTGTGCAGAAGATGGTCGTCACGTACAGAGATTGGCATGAGATGCTACCCTTCGCCTTGCATGGGTACCGTACTTCAGTACGTACGTCGACCGGGGCAACCCCTTACTCCCTTGTGTATGGTATGGAAGCAGTCCTACCTGTTGAAGTGGAGATTCCTTCTCTAAGAGTCTTGTTGGATGTCAAGTTAGACGAAGCTGAATGGATTCGGACAAGGTTCAATGAGTTGAGTCTTATCGAAGAGAAGCGAATGGCAGCCATTTTTCATGGGCAGTTGTATCAAAGTCGGATGAAGAGAGCCTTTGATCAGAAAGTGCATCCTCGATGCTTCTAGGTCGGAGATTTGGTGTTGAAAAGGATCCTTCCTCCTCAGACAGATCACAGGGGCAAGTGGACTCCTAACTATGATGGACCGTATATTGTCACCAAGGGTTTTGATGGTGGGGCCTTAATGCTTGCAACGATGGATGTTGAAAACTTCACTTCCCCGGTGAACTCAGACGCAGTTAAAAAATACTTCGCATGAAATAGACCCGCTGGACAATAAAAAGAGTAGTCCAGGCAAAAATGGGCATCCCGGCGAACCAAGAAAATGAAAAAGGTTCGGGCGAAAATTAGGGATTAAAAGTGAAAAGATTGTACACCCGGTAAGTTGAAAACCTGAAAAGGCAACTTAGGCAAAAATGGGTATCCCGGTGGATTGAAAACCCGAAAAGGGCGATCCAGGCAAAAGTTAAGGATTAAACGAATGACTGTGATCTGAGTAGTTCTGAATCTCATCTCCTGTCAATGACTGGAAACTTTTAAAGGATAGGAAACAGTCCAATCACTCTTTTCAGAAAGCTGATCATCTGGAGGATCTTGAAGACGAGCAAGTCATAGCAGAATTGGAACCCAATAGAAATCCATTTCACATTGCCATTAGATTAATGTCTGTTTTTATCTGTTGTGCGATTACCTCTTTCCAGGGATTGCTTCCTGATGTAAATGCATATTCAAAGGTCGTTCAATCAAATCATGTTATTCAGTATATCTCTGTTTTCATTTTCATTTTTCTGTTTTGTTTGCAAAAATGACGTCCGAATTTTTTGATAAACATTGCATCATGACACATAAGAGCTTTACAGGTACATGCTTAATAAACATTTAAAATTGCTGTAAATTTTAAGTGTTTTGGATCGTCTATTTAGAACAGGTACCCTCGGGGCATTTCCTTAAAATCCCCTGCAGATGATCGTGAATGTTTTCCCCGCAACAGACGAATTCGGTATCTTATCCCTGTAGAGCTGATCAGAGCGTTGGATTATTCAATCCCCAGCAGGTTCTCACCACTGTACCTCCCCCAAGCGGTGGTTTCAGATTATACACTCCCCAGTAGAGTTGACAGTGTCAGACTATATACCCCCAGCGGAGTTGACACTGCCAGACTGTATCTTCCCAGCAGAAGCGGTTGCTCCTCGGAGTTCGAGGCCAGATCGATAATCCCAATGCCAGATCCATGGTTTCTTTCCTTGAAGCAGAACCTCGGTACAATATCGGTGTTTGCTTCCCCTGCTGAGTCATCTCTCGCAGATCGTGGTTGCCAGAACCATTATCGCTTTCCCCAACAGCAGGTTTTCAGTGTCGTTCTCTCCCCAGTCAGAATCTCGGTATTTCGTCATTGCTAGAACACCGTGTGGCGGGTCATTTTCCCACATAATTCTTTGCCCTGTGCATCTCTAGCAGCCTTGCCAGGGTCCAGAAGATGGTGATCATTTCCCCAGCAGATCCCCTTGCCTCAGCTTGGTATTCTACCCAGCATTTCGCATCCCTGCATGTAGAATCATATTGCATTGCATCGTCCCAAATTGCGTAGCATTTCCATTTTCATGGAGTATTACGCCATTGAAAAATTCAAACATACGCATGTAAGCATAAAACATTCTCGGTATCCCAAGTGATAAGCCAAAAGTTGTTTCCAGTACTCAGACTGAAGATTGTTCATGACTTACCTTTGTTATCCCCAGCAAGTGCCATTGGCCCATGCACCGCCTCTATTATCGTTCCCTATTTCTGCCGATGCTGACAGGCATGAAGTTTCCGGTATTCAGACCGAAGTGGCGTTCAGGCCAGTTTTCCGATGTTCAGATCGAAGAAGTTTCCAACGTTCAGGTCGATGCAACTTGTGGCGTTCAGGCCAATTTTCCGATGTTCAGATCAAAGAAGTTTCCGACGTTCAGGTCGATGCAACTTGTGGTGTTCAGGCTAGTTTTCCGATGTTCATATCGAAGAAGTTCCCGACATTCAGGTCGATGCAACTTGTGGCGTTCAGACCAGTTTTCCGATGTTCAGATCAAAGAAGTTTCCGACATTCAGGTCGATGCAACTTGTGGCATTCAGGCCAATTTTCCGATGTTCAGATCGAAGAAGTTTTCGATGTTCAGGTCGATGCAACTTGTGGCATTCAGACCAATTTTCCGATGTTCAGATCGAAGAAGTTTCCGACGTTCAGGTCGACGCAACTTGTGGCATTCAGGCCAGCCTCTCGGTGTTTAGACCGATATTAATAATCTCATATCTCCCGATGTTCAGATCGAAGTCATTTCCAGTATTCAGACTAATGAGCGGCACTCAGGCCATGGTTATTTCTGTGTTACCATTTATTTTGGTATCCAGGTTAACATTCGTTTTCGGTATTCAGACTGATGAGCGACATTCAGGCCATGGTTATTTCTGTGTTACCATTTATTTTGGTATCCAGGTTAACATTCTTTTTCGGTATTCAGACTGACTCTCACCGTACCAGACGGATTCTTCTTTCAAGACCACCTCTTTGCCGATTCTGACAGGCATTGTTACTTCACTTCACTTCAGTGCAAATTTTCGGGCTTTTATCTATTCAATCCCTTGATACCTCGAAAGCACGAAAGCCGCTGCTATCTTCTTTCCAGATCTCCAGTTGATTGAATAGGGGCAACTGTAATACCCCAAAATTTACCCTTCATTTTTCCTGGAAGCATACGCTTTACACCTCATGCATGCATTCATTTTTAGGTCATTTAGCATTTGCATTTCATCATGGCAATCGGAATCGGATCCAAGAAGCTTGAACATCATCCAGGACACTTTGTGGGCTCTATTTAGATTATCAGTCAACACAAGGGAAAAACTTGAGTTACTACCGACAGGGGTCTATTCGTCAGTCAAAACGTTAATCTTGAAGGAGCAAAGGTTTGTTCATGAGCTGTCATGCTCACTAGGCGAAGCCCACGTGATTTGAAAAAAAATAAAAATAAATAAATAAATAAATAAATAAAAGAAAAAATCTTGGACTTGGACCTCTCTCATTTGAGCCCACAGGTCCACAAAAATCAGGTTATAAATTCAGAGTTTCAGTGAAACAAAAGGCCATTCTATTCCTATTACCCTGTCTGGGAAAAAGATAGTGAGAGAAGAACCCTGGGGAAAAAGATAGTGAGAGAAGAGCTAACAGAGTTCAGAGCAACCTCCAGGCAACTCTGAAAGGTTCATTCTGACTCACACACTCAAGCAAACCCTAACATTGGTTTACAAATCCAGCCGTGCCATTTGATTTCAACCGATCTCTCCAATCAGGTTTGCCCTATATCCATCATCTTTATGCCTTTAATTTGAATGCTCTAAATGTATGAGGTATTATGGATGAATTTGAAACCCTTTTGATGCATGTGTTGACAAGAGGTTTAGGCCTCCTACCCTTGGTTGCTTTTTGTGAGCTTTTTGTGAATTTTAATGGCATGATTCATGTGGTTACATTTTGATTTGGGGGCAACTCTTGGTTACCCTATTTTGTTTCTCTAACCTGTTTGTTGAGTTTTGTTTTGTGAGGGCTCATATGACTCTTGCAGAGATGGTTTGCCTCGTGTTCCACTTTATTTGTGGGATACCACCTGGAGGTTTCATTCTGATTACCTGTACTGACTCACTTTCTTTGATGGTGTTAGCTTGGATGGATCTCAGGGTTTCCTTGTTCCGTTAATTACTGTTACTTTGGATCTTTATCCGCGTGGTACTTTTACATTTTCCCGTATTTTTACCGCTTTCTTAGCTGGAAGACCTTGATAGGAGGCAATGTTTTGTGTGTTTACTTTATGCAGGTTCCTTCGTATAGGATTTCCCTTTTGCCTGAGCGTTCCTAAAACGTAAACAAATTCATTGATTTTTCTTCTCCATAGAACACGTTTACTCCTTTTACTACAGGCGAGTAAGTCTCCAAAGGTCGAGCATCCGGTAGATTGCGTAGTAACGTCGTTCGTCCAAAACCCAATCCATAACCCCGTAGTTAGCCGAACTACGGCTTGCTCTGATTCTCATTCCAGATGAGATACGTAGGCATAAGACGCGATGTCTTAGCGAGCACACATCCCCCCAACCCATAGGTCAGCCGAGCTATGAAGACTCTGATTCTCATATTCAGATGAGATACGTATGCAGTGGATGCGACATCCGCGCGAGTCATTTTCATTTAACCCCTTTTTTAGTAAACAACACAAGATAAACTCACACCCTTTAGACAAGAACTACAAAAGTGGATCCCGTAGAGTACTACGGATGCGTAGGGGTGCTAATACCTTCCCTTCGCATAACCGACTCCTGAACCCAAGATTTGGTTGCAAGACCTTGTCTTTTCCTTTCCTCTTTTCAGGTTTACTTCGAGCGTTTCCTTTCCCTCCTTTGGGATAAATAATGCACGGTGGCGACTCTTCTGTCATTTTCTTTCGCCGGTTGTTTTTTCGCACACTGTATTTTTCAGGTTGCGACACTCACTCATCTTCATAAAGTTTTAAAACATGTTATTTCATATTCAATACAACAACAATGTTTAACATACATCATAATATAATTCATAACATTCATAAGGCACATAATGTACTATAACATGGTACAAGAATAATAGTCTTTTACGTTATATTTCTGACGCATCCGTCCGCGTCTAAAATGGAGTTACAACACTCAAATAATCCAACAATCTAAATTAATCAAGAATTTAGGTTAAAACTTGATCCTTTCATAAATATTCAACATTAGGAGGTCTTGGGTTCAACTCCCATAGGTGGCATACTTTCATTTTTCAAGAAATTAATTCATGTCAATTGATTGACAAAAAGGAACAAAATAGGATAAATTCTCACAAAATGTACTAAACCAATTGATTGAATGGGAGGATTAATCGATTGGTTGGACCTCTATATTCCAAAAAAACAAAAGGTACAATCGCTTGCTGTCCAATGTCAATCAGCCTGGAGAGAAGCCCATAACCAATCAAAAATTAATTCATGTCAATTGATTGACAAAAAGGAATAAAATAGGATAAATTCTTACAAAATGTACTAAACCAATTGATTGAATGAGAGGATCAATCAATTGGCATTTGGAAAATTTTCAACTTCTTCAAATTCCAGTAATTCCATCCAATCGATTGGCCTGAAGAGAAGCCCATAACCAATCAAAAATTTCAACTTCTTCAAGTTCCTGCTTCTTTCAACTTCTTCAACTTCTAGTAATTTCATCCAATTGATTGACCTCTCTGGAGAGAAGCCCAGAACAACAACAACAACCCATGATAGTTTCACCATACAATCATCAATACAAGCATGTAAAAGTAAGGACAACAACAAGTTTATCATGGATTCATCAAGTTCATGATTATGCATTACATACAAAATCTAACCCCAAATTCATAAAATTTCTTCCCCCTAATGCTATACTAGCTAGGAACTCACCTTGGATATGAAAGTGATGGAAAGGATTTGGTTTGATGGTTGATGTTTTCCACTTCTTCTTCAAGTTTTATTCTTCCTCTAAGTTTCCCTTTCTTTCTTTCTCTTCTCCCTTCTTCTCCTTTTTCTCTTTTGATATCTCTATTTCTCTTTTTCCGTTACCCACTTTTTCTTCTGCCTACCACACACACATATATAATATAATATATAATATATGTGGTTGGTATTAAAAGTTGGTAACAAAATATCTCAATTGATATTTTCTTACTACTAGACCAATTAACTCATTATTAGTGTTACCAAAACACTCCTTCGGGTAATAATTAATAAAGGTCAATCTCTTTTAATAAAGATTTATCTCTTCTGAGTTCATTAATTACTCTATTGACCTTAACTGACACCCAATTAAGCATTTAAGCTATATGGGATATTACACTCTTCTCCCCCCTTAAATAACCAATCAATTGGTTCCCGCTTCTTTCAAATAATTTCTTTGATACTCTTATTTCCAAACCTACATAAAATTTTTATCTTCTCTAACAGAATAATTACATTTATTCCTCAAACAATACCCATCATAGTTTCACCATACATCATACAATCATTCCCTTAATTTAATCAAGATCGTGAACATATAATCATAACAATAATAATCAACATGTATTCATGACAATTTGTACTCGCAATATCAACAACCACAACCACAAGGTATTAACACCATGATAATCTAAGCTAATATGGAAAGGATTTGGAGCAACACATACAAGCATGGAAAAGTAAGGACAACAACAAGTTCATCATGGATTCATTAAGTTCATGATTATGCATTACACACAAAATCTAACCCCGAATACATAAAATTCCCCCCCCCCCCCCAATGATATACTAGCTAGAAACTCACCTTGGAGATGAAGATGATGGAAAAGGTTTGGTTTGATGGTTGATGTTTTTCAGTTCTTCTTCAAATTTTCTTCTTCCTCCAAGTTTCCTCTTATTTCTTTCTCTTCTCCCATATTCCCCCTTTTCTCTTCTGATATCCTCTATTTCTCTTTTGCCCTTACCCATTTTTTCTTCTTCCTACCACATACACATATATAATATAATATATAATATGTGTGGTTGGTATTAAAAGTTGGTAACAAAATATCTCAATTGATACTTTCTTACTACTAGACCAATTGACTCATTATTAACGTTACCAAAATGCTCCTTCGGGTAATAATTAATAAAGGTCGATCTCTTTTAATAAATATTTATCTCTTTTGAGTTCATTAATTACTCTATTAACCTTAACTGACACCCAATTGAGCATTTAAGGTATATGGGATATTACACTATCCCCCCTTAAATTGAAATTCTCCCCCGAATTTCCTCCACTCAGGTAAACACTTAACTTTGCTTCAGTTCAATCCTCTATCATACTCTAATCTTCCAATTTTCTTCACTAGCAAGCTTCATTCTTCCAAGACTTATCCAACTTCCTGATCTGATAATACATCTATTTCAAATCCTTTTCCACTTAATTCTTATGACATGTCACTGTAAACTGCTTGTTCACAAATCCCTCAGTAATCCACAACTTCCCCTTTCTTGGACTGAGCTAATCAAAATCATTACCATGATACATTTTTCTGATAGGATACCTAACATTCTCGAATATCCTTGGTGTTAACCAATGATCCCTTACCTGAAACAATACTAACGAATCTTTCCTTATAAGTTTTTTAACACTTGCAACAAGTCTTACAATCCATATATTGATATTCTTATTAACTTCACTTGACCGGTATTATATACTGCAATCATTTACACCTAATGCTTCACTTCTCTTGTACCATTCCAGTAAGCTAATACACTTGGCACGAGATTGTCTTACTTTCTTTCCTACAAGTAGTTACCTCTCAGATGCTCCACAAAACTTCACAATTCTTTCCCATCCAAAACTCTTTACTGTTCAATTTCCAATTGAACATAAAGGAACACCTGAAATTCACTGGCACCCTTGACTAACTTATAGGACTTCATAGAAAGTACATACTTCCCTATGAGCACCTTCTCCCAAAACCTTACCAATCATTCTCAAGAATAATAACCTTCTTACCGACACATAGATGGATAAATGCAACAACCAACTAGATAAATAATACCAACAAGAAATTCAAAGTCATTGACACTACAACACTTCTAAGGAACCCTAACCAAACTAGGGTGTAACTGTGAGCTTCCAACTTAGTCACACATCTTGGGACGATATCACACTTCCTCACAACAACTATTCCTTCCTATCACCCTGGTTCATCTCATGAAACCTTAGCTCGTGTTCTTATGAATATACAGTCCAAGTTACACACTTACACTTATGGATATCTCATTTCCATCCTCTCTCTTGGGAGAATAACTTACACATCCTATAGATAGAGTATAGCAACACTGTGTATATTCGGTACCACTTCCATGGGAGGTCTACTTCTGAGACCCTACATCCGAGAAACGATCCAATTCGCAACATGTCAAACCACTTACACATTACTAACACTTACAAGATATTGAACCAATCTCTTGAGATCGCCTGACTAAGAACTCCACTCTGGTCATGATGGCTAAAAATTGTTAAATTTTGCTAGAAGTTTCCTCTCTCACGACACTAGTAGGATAAATCCTTAAATATTCTTCAATCTCTTATGGAGTACGATAATTGATAAGGATACCGTCAACAATAACTACTACTAACTAATAAGACTTCATTCTAAACCATGTGCAATCGCTTCCTCAAATTCCCACACATATCTCCATGAATTCAACATTGCACAAGAATTACAACCCTGGTTCACCATTTCTTTATTCCTCTAATCCAATCCAATCATGCCAATACATTATAACAACAAGAACAATGCAGTAAGAGCACAACCTTTACTTCATGGATTAACATCCACAAGTTCTCCACCATATGGTTTAACGACATAGGTGCAGTGTCACAACATAAATCATAACTTAATATTAATCCCACAAAACACAATAATCAACACATCATCAAAGGGATACCATGAACAACTTATGTTAAGCATACCACCTCATTCCCTTACTTCATTTCTTAGCGAGGATCAAGATAACAAACTTTTCTTGTTCGACAAAATATATATTCGAAATACTCTGACCATGACATATACGTGCAGTTCTCCCACTCTTGAAAACCAAAATAATATGCATTCAAGGTGAACCTTAACATTACCACATACTTATTGACTTGGATTCTCTTCCAAGCCGATATCTATTGAACACTTCATCACACATAAGTCACTTATCTAGATGACATACTACTGACAAACCTTATCGCCTCCTTATGAGTCCATACAACATAGTCTATCTCCCGTTCCACACTTAGCTCCATACTCAAGCTTGGTTTGTCTTCCGTTGCTTACCATGACTGCAACTCCTCAAGACACAAAACTCACTGCTCAAAATAAAATAAAGAATATGATACTCCATAACCATCCCAAAGAAGGATAATCGATTTCACATACTTGTGACCATAATGCTACTACAACATACTTCATAATACCAAGGTATAACTTCCTCCACTCCACTTCACTCTAGAAATCTTCGTATATGAATAATCATCAACTACATGCCCATAATTTGACCTTAAAGAATCTTGATGATCCCATTTTGCCTTTATCTAAAATGTACATCATTACAACAATTGTATTACAACATTCACACTACTTTCACACTTTGTGTTCACTTCTGTTCCTATGGTAATTCTCTCAGCTCCAATTACAGAACCATTATACTAGAATTCCTTAAATCCAAATTACTTATTTTTCCTCAACATAGATCTCCTTCAACTAATCCCTCTAGAGCTTATGTTGTTATATAATGCTTTTTCTCTCTTCGACACAAATCCATTTCAACCGATCCTTGGGAAACCCAACATTTCCATAAGGTCTCTCACTGAATATTGAATCTCAACGAACCATCCTAAATTCGATTTCCCTTCTAAGACTGGGTATGCTTGGTTTATCTCCTACCCTTCGCCTAACGTATACATGTTCAACTTGAAATTGGCAGTCATGTCCTCGAGCCTCATCTTACACTTCACTACTACCTTATACCTTTACAAAGATGCTGAACATCCATATCTCTTAAACTCAACCACTTGGAAGGTACCATTCTGAACATATTCTTTAAAGTACTACCATTCTTCCAAGATGCTATAGTGACCTTAAATGTTGAACATCGATGCAGTACTTCACTAACAGACCTTATGCCATACATGCAACAAAACCTTCCTTCCCCCTTCACTGTATGGAATTACTTACCATACTCATTCCATACCAGCATGTCAATCTTGTCATACTAACAAATTTCCATATTCCTCAACTTCCCTACTTCGTTAGCACTACAAAATTTCTTGAACCATATACCACCCTACAATTCCACTTTACCAGGACCACAATTCCCACTTCAACTTCAACCGAGTTCACCAGTTCTCCTTACTTCTTACTCTTGGCTTGAGTCTGTCCTCGAAACACAAACTCTCCATAACCTTCGGAGTCCTCGTGGTCGTTCAACCATGATCCTACCTACCACGCATATAGAATTAGGTTGATTAGGCCTAATACTACATAACGTGACATTAAGAATCATGTTAGTAAAACACACGTATGAGGCATAAATAGAGTTACTTATAATGTTTCAAGGCTAGGTCGAGAATCGACCTACTCTGATACCGACTGTAATAACCTGGATAATATATATCTACAATAATATCATACAGGTGTTATTATTTGGTACTAACACAATCATAAGTGCCCATTAGCATCATTATATACACATGTCCAAACTAAAAACATCAAGGAGACATGCCATATAATAAAGCCTAAGAATAAAATCTAAGAACTATGTATAATATCTTCATTGTACACAACTCCATCACGGAAGATCACAATAATCAGTATCCCTTGAAACATCAGTAGACAACTCCTCATGAATTCAACCTATAAGGAATACCTGAAAAATAACAACAATAATGGGATGAGATAACAATCTCAGTGAGTTCTCCTATCATATGGATCCACTAAGCTCTACAGGGTTTCTAATCGATTCTAACTCAAGTATTCATCTTCCGTTACTTGTGCATCACTTGCACCTTATATCTAGGACTTGAGCAACTAAGGGATAATTGAAATGTATGGAAACATGTCACTTGAATGCATCCACTTAATAAGCCACTATTAGGAATCATAAAACATCAAACCTCAAACTGCCATACGTCTAAGTTAGGCTCGGTTCATGCATGCTCGTATGATTCGACTTTCACGGTAGATATCGGGTCCTCTATGAGGCTTAAGCCTTAGTTCAAGCGATCGTGACCCGTATGACCCTCTAACCCACTTAGGGTATATTTCACCATATGGGTCTCTAGCCCACTTAGGTGTCCACCTTCCCCCCATATCCTCCATGTTTGGGGCTCAAAACCAATCGAGGCACCAATGATTCGTGCCTTAATTGGGTTTGAGCCCTAACCATGGAGGACATGGGGGAAAGGTGGACACCTAAGTGGGTTAAAGGCACATACGGTGAAAGATACCCTAAGTGGGTTAGAGGCCCATATGGGTGACAATCACTTGATTTGAGGATTAAGCCTCAAAGAGGACCTGATATCCACCATGAAATCTGAATCATACGAGTATCCTGAATCGAGCCTGGCTTAGACGTAGGTATGTTCTGGGATTGATGTTTCGTGAATCCGAATAGTGATTTATTGAGTGGATTCACTCAAGTTACATGTTTCTATACATTGCGATTGTCCACTAGTTGTTCAAGTCCTAGTTACAAGGTGCAAGTGATAGGTGCAAGTGATGCACAAGTAACAAAAGGTGAATACTTGAGTTATAATCGATTAGAAACCCTGTAGAGATGAGTGGACCCATAGAGTAGGAGAACTCACTGAGATTATTATCTCATCCCATTATCGTTGTTATTTTCCATGTATTCGTTACAGGTTGAATTCATGAGGAGTTGTCTACTGATGTTTCAAGGGATGCCGATTATTATGATCTTCCGCTATGGAGTTCTGTACAATGAAGATATTGTACATAGTTCTTAGATTTTATTCTTAGGCTTTATTGTATGACATGTTTCCTTGATGTTTTTAGTTTAGACATGAGTATATTATGATGCCAATAGGCACTTATGATTGTATCAGTACCAAATAATAACACTTGTATGATATTATTCTAGATATATATTATACAGGTTGTTATAGTTAAGATACCTCAAAATACATTTTACGATCTTAAAGTGGGAATCCTTAGGTGATGCTTGATATCTAGCACACATGCACGCACTAAACATGATACATGGCATACTTGTAGTTAAATAGAGTGAGGATCCGATTATACCTATATATCTAGTTACGTCGAAATCCACTCTTACTTAATCTTTGTAAATAAGCACATTTGAAGCCATGGGTGTTGAGATACTCTTTGAATATTTCATATCGGGCTTCTTAAGAAGCTCTACATAATATTTTGTTTGACTTATGAAAGTGCCTTATTCGGCTTGCTTGGTTTGCAATCCTAAGAAGTATGTTAACTTTCCCATAAGTCACATCTCAAATTCTCCCTATATCAAACTTATAAATTATCAACAAAGAGATTCATTAGTATACCCAAAAATAATATCATCTACATAAATTTGAACTAAGAGAATATGATTTTCCTTGTCTTATAAACAAAGTGGCGTCAACTTTCCTAAGATCGAATCCTTGTTTGATAAAAAATCCACTCAATCGCTCATACCAAACTCTTGGATCTTGTTTGGGACCATAAATGGGTCTTTTCAATTTAAAAACATGATTATGATTACCGTGATCCTCAAAACCCGGGGGTAGTGAGACATAAACCTCTTCGTTTATATGACCATTAAGAAAAACAGATTTAACGTCCATTTGGTAAAGCTTAAATCCCAAGTAGTAAGAGAATCCCAAAAGGAGTATATTAGCTTATAGACAGGATACAAGAGCATAAGTCTCCTCGTAGTTTATTACTCCAGCTTGACTATATCCTTTTGCCACTAATCTTGCTTTATTTCTAGTAATTACACCATTCTTATCCATTTTATTCCTAAATATCCATCTTGTGCCAATGACGATTTTGTCGATCGGACGTGGAACAAGGTCCTAAATATTATTAAATTTAAATTGGATTAATTCTTCTTGCATAACAAGTAACCATCCCTCGTCAAGTAAAGCATCAGATATCGGTTTAGGTTCAATCTGAGAAATGAAAGTAGAGTACTTACATAAATTATTGACCTGCGACCTAGTACTTACACCTCTTTTGATGTCTCCCATGATTTGATCTAACAATTGATCATTTGTGATTGTCCAATCTTGAGGCAGCTGGTTCAAGGTCTCTTGTTTTTTATCCTCATGTAAGCTTTCCTCTTTATCTTCAACAATGTCCTCATCCTTTATTGAAGGAGTAGGATCCTCTTTGAAACTTTCGTTATCGATAAACTTTTTCATTATTATACCTGAAACATCATAACAACTACCCTTCCCCATCTTTTTGTGTGAGGACTCATAAAAAGAAACATGAGTGGACTCTTCTACATAGGCAGTTATATGATTGTAAACCCTATAAGTCTTACTCGTAGATGAGTACCATATGAATATAAGCTCATCATATTTTGCATTGAATTTACCAAAATTGTCCCTTCCATTATTTAAAATAAAGCATTTGTAATTGAAAACACGAAAGAAAGAAAAAATTAGGTTTTCTACCCTTAAGTATCTCATTGTGTGTCTTCTCTAGGATGTATTGAATGATCACTCTATTTAAGCCATGGCATGCAATATTAACCGCATATGCCAAAAAATACTTAGGTATGATCATTTCATTTATTATAGTACGAGAAAATTCTTCCAAAACACGTTTTTATGCTCTACAACACCATTTTCATGAGAAATTATGAGCAATTCCATTTTCTGTTCAAAAGTTTTGAAATTGATGGTTAACAAATTCACCACCATTATCACTACAGAGAGTGGTGATTTTAAAACCAAAAAATATTTGGGACAAGCTTAGAAAAATCAATGAAAGCCTTAAAAGTTACATCCTTATGGGATAAAAACAACATCCAAGTAAATCTAGAGTAGTCGTCAACAATCACAAAATTGTAATATTTGTCTCCTAAACTTCTTGTCCACGAAGGGCCAAACACGTATAAGTGGAGAAGCTTGAGAGGTTTTGATGTCGAAATAACCTTTTTCATTTTAAACGACACTCTCATTTGCTTTCCTATTTGGCAAGAATCACATAATTTGTCTTTTTAAAGTTTATTTTAGGAAGACCAACTACTAGATTTTTGGATGCTATTTTATTTAACAAGTCAATATGCATGTGACTTAAGCGTCTATGCCATAACCAATGATCTTCACTCATGGCTACTAAATACTTAGTTCCATGCATTGATACATCATATAAATCAAACATATAGATAGTATAAATCCTAGAACCCTTAAACACAAGGTCCTTACTAGTCTTATGCTCAATTACACAACTAAGAGTATCAAAGACTACGAAATACCCTTTGTCACATAATTGACTAATACTAAGTAAGTTGTGTTTAAGCCCGTTGACTAAAAGCACATTTTCAATGGTAATTATTGATGGATTTTCCATAATAGCTTCACCAAGAATTTTACCTTTCGTATTGTCTCCATATGTGACATGACCATTTTCCTTCTCATCAAACTTGATGAACATGGAAGCATGTCCCGTCATGTGTCTTGAACATCCTTTATCTACAAACCATAATATTTTTGCGAAGGCAAGACTTTCCTGCGACAATTCAAATATGCAATTTAGGTCCCCAACTATTGGGTCCTTTTGGGTTAGTTGGGTTACATTTAGGAATTTATGTCATTTTACCATTGGGAACTTGAATGTTCCTAACATGAAAAAGAGGCCTAATGTGACCCTTATATCCACAATAATGGAAAATAGCTTTATATGAAATGCATATTCTATTTCTTTTAGTGACATTTTTTTTAAAACCCTTCCCTCTTTCACTCGAAGAACTAGAACAAGTACAAGATAGTGAAGTAGCATGTGTTAGTTGTCCTTTAAGAGTTTTAATTTCAAATTTTAAAATAGGACACTTAACACTTCCATAACTTCCATCTTTTCAACTAAAGTATCTGAAACATTACAACGCTCATCCATTAGAGATGTATACACTTCCTTAAGAGATTCTAAAACACAATTAAGATGATTTATATCCTCTTCAAGTTTTAAAATCATTTTTTTGGAGAGAAATTTTCTTAAACGCTTTTATAGAATCCACATACATGTTATTGAATGCATTCAACAATTCACTATAAGAATATTCATTATCAAAATCATAATTATATACCTTTAAAGTTTCACCTTTCTTACGTGCCATCAAACAAAATTTGGCACACTCATCATGTGAACTCAAGCAAGAATCAGAGGAGGAGCTCTCATCATCCTCTTCCCACGTGATGTAGGTTTTACGTCCTTTGGAACACTTTCCCTTCGTCTTGTAGAAATCCTTGTCTTTACTTTTATGATGTTAGGTGAGACTTGGACGTGTGATTCTATAATGTCCCAATTTTCCATATTCATAACACGTGATATCATCATCACTTTTCTTGTGATATTTCTTGGATGGATGAGTATTTCTTAAATTCACTAAACCTTTGTTGGTGTAACGATAAATTCGTGACCATCAAGCTATGGATAAACTTGACGTCAATAAAACCAGAGTTGCCACCGCGCTTTTATTGTTTCCAAAGGAAAAGGGAAAAGTACGAGCAAAACCCAAAGATAAGAAGTTTTCAAATCAAAACTAATAAAATGCCAGAGATTACAGGTAAGAGGGTTGGTTACATAGAGGGAATGTGTTAGCACCCAAAGTGTCCTAGATACTCCTAGGGGGCCCTTTTTAGTGTGCATGTGTTTTTGGGTATAAATGATGTTTGATAAAATATAGAGTGTGGGTATGAGAAAATAATTCATTGAATATATTTTTGTGTTTGACAATATCTTCGGTCTTGTGCCTACGTATCAACATAAAAATGAGGGATCAAAACCTCGTAGTTCGTGGTAAAAATTTCAAATAAGTTGGTGAATTGATTTTAACAAAATTTTAATGATAAGGCACAAAAGGCCAAAACTTTGAATGAGGTTGTGAGTTCTTTTTGTCTTTTGAAATTTAAGTCAATATGGTTAAGTTTATTTACAAATTTGATTTAAGAAAAAAAGTTTAAAAATTCAATGGCATAAGGCTAAAGTTTCTAATCATTAAAACATGTATAAGTTTGAAATCATAAGCAAAGAAGGTTTTTGAAAAGAGGGAGAAGTTTTGAAATTTATGAAGTGGGAGGAGATGAAGAGACTACCCTAAGCAAAAATTTAAAAGTTACGAGTTGAAAAGATCTGACCAATGGGACGCAATCCAACAGACAAGAATGTCATATAGAAATCCATTTCCTTTGGACTTTGATCAAGAAATAAGCAATAAGTAATGATAAATATCCATAAATCATGAAGATCAATGCATCAAATAAAGATAATCATATCCAAATAAGCACTCCAATAGCTAGCAGTCTTCAGTGGCTTCTAATGTATCAGATAAAATATTCCTTGATCAACTCAGAATAAAACATCAGACATAGGCAATAACAAAATAACAATTAAGCACAGAGACAAAGAAGCATATGAATCCAAGGCACCCAATGTCTTGCATCAAATGAAAGTCACTATCAAAGATAGCTCAGTCTCAAATGTTGGCATTGGCCAAGTTTTTTAGCACATGGAATGTTGCCTAGTTCTAAGTCCAAAAGTTCACATCAAGTCCCAACAGTCCATCAAATGTTTTTTTAGGGTTTTTTTGTTATTAGGTGTTTTAAGGTCCTAAGACCATAAACAAAATCAAAACACACAAACAAATATATACAATCACAAGATATGGCTCAAATGAGCAAAATGAAAATGACTTGGAACATAAACAAGTTGCATGAAATATAAATGGAAATGAATGATAAATGATTGAAATTTAAATTGCATAAAGTAAATGACTTGAAAGTAAAATCATAATGAATAAGAGTTAGTTAAGTGTTAGTCAAATGTTAGTGAAGAGTTTTAATTGATTAAGTCATTCTTTGGAGAACACTCAACCATTCATTCACAAGTATGAATCCTTGAACCAAGACATCTTCCATGAGAATGGCTCCAACTTGGATAATTCAACAAGTATGCCACTGACTCTCATGAAAGGAAAAAAGGTCAAGTTTCCACATAAGGCCATGAAGAATGGGAGACTTACAATCTCACTTACTAGAATTCTATGCTCTGAGGGTCAAATTTAGCTTTATGTTAAGCAATCGTAATTGGACTTATATAGAAGTCACAATTATCTGAGTCTGGGAAATAAAAATATAGGTGCTAATGCATGTTAGAGATTTGGTACAAAGAACCAAACTCCTAAAACATACCACACACTAAAAGAAAACGGGAGGGACCTATCTTAGTCAGACTTGTATTGATTCATCTGACACAAGGTCGTTGATGAATCAATTAGCATTTAGACATTAGAGATTTCATCGGTCAAATGAGGGAATTGGGAAGAATAGGGATGAAGATGAAGAGGGAAGGGGAAATAGAAACACAAATTGATCATGAGAGAAATTTCATTTGATTAATACCATCCATTCATTTTGGGAGATGAAATGTACATTTCACCAATCCCCTAAATTCAATGGTTTTGATCAAACAAAAGTCAAATCAACCATGACCAAGGCCCAAACAAAAAGTCAAACATCACAAGACCATAAAAATGGCTCAACATGATTTTTAAACACTTAATCAATTAAAAATCACATTTAAAATGAATAAAAATACATTTTAATTTGAACAAAACCTCAAATCCCTTCAAAATACCAAATAAATGGCCAATGGATTTATCCTAGGCCAAACAAGGTCAAAGGACCATAGACAGAAAATTCCACAATTTTTAGAAAGTCAGAAGTATTTTAAAACAATTAAAAATATGCATAAAAACATTTATTTCATGAAAAATACCAAAATTAATCCAAAAAATGATTTTAATTCAAAATATGGAAGAGAAAAATATTTAAAGATTTTTGGTGAAAGTCTCATATTTTTTTGGATTAAAAATGGAATTTCTATGAATAAAATAAAATAAGTGGATTAAATGGAAATTCAGAAAATACAAAAAAAAACAAGGGCCATAAGATCCCCCTCATTAATTGGGGTGGCAGATCTGATGGCCAAACGCACGTTTCACACCATACACCTCAGTCAACACGTCATAGGGATAGTAATCACAAGGAGCGGTCAAGATTAAAACATTTCAAATAGATCAGAAGGTTGGGAGAGTGCCAACGCACCACCGAAGCCCTAACTCCGGTCTTCTTCTCTGGTGGACCTCACTGGACTGGTCCACCACCAACCTTCACCAAAATAAAAAGTGTGGACATGATTTTAAAGGAAAAATGCTCAGGAGCTCGAATCTGATCTCTATTTCATCCAATTCCAAGTATATTGAAAGATACATGGATTTGAAATTTGAGGTTCATGGTCTGAGTTGCTTCGATTTGATCTAAAAGAAACTCAATCTTGTTGCCTACATTGGTAAGACTTCAGACAACCAATAATCAAACAAAATAGTTAAGAAATGAGGGAGAATCGAAGAAGAGAAGTTTGAGAAAAGTCACCTTCGGGTAGCTTTAATTCAGCTTGATCTTGCTTCTAATTTTCCTTGGCTCGACTCGAGAAGCTTGCAGGATGTGAAATGGATCAATGAGAGGCTTGGATTCTTTGAGTTCTAACCTCAAAACAGAAGGAGAATTGAAACTATATTTCAAGTGAAATCTTCAAGTTTATCCTTTAATGGAGGCTAGGGCTGCAAGAGTTCAAAGCTTGGGTAGAAGGGATCCTCATTCTGATCACAATGGACATGTATTTATAGGGTTATGCATTACTTTTCACACACTTGGAATTTTTTTCAAATTTAGCAACATTGGTGCATGGATGCATGGGCAATGATTTGGGCCCAATTCATGATGTGATCTCACTCCAATTCATGCATAATGGATCCTGAAACAATAACATGTAAGCATGCAAAAGGAAATGGTCAATTGAATTCAAATCTTATCAAAACAAGCCTATGAAAGAAACCATGCGCAAGTCCCTCAAATCTGGTCCAAATGAAGTGATCTTAGACATTTTGGAAAGGTGACATCAAGGGGAACCACTTTGATGTTGAACACTTTTCTATTTGAAGCTTGGATCATGATGAATTTTGAGGTGGAAGTTTGAGAAATCAAACATAATTGAAATTTTTCTAAGTACCAAGTCAAATGACCACTTCTTCCACCTTGAATAACTTTTACTATGAGCTTTAAATGGAAATGGTTTCTTCATAAAAGTTATATATATTTCAATCTTATTCAATTTAGTCAAAAATTTGACATCATTTGGATTTTTCATGAGGGAGTTATGCATTTTAGAAGTTGAGGAAAATTGTTTGTTCAATGGTAATGGTCCAAAATGATCAATAATGTTTCCTCTTGGCACATGCCCTTGCAAGTTGAATTTGACATTTATCAAAGAATAAAAGTTGTAGTTGTCATACCCTGAAATTCGCCTCACCCTTCACATTGATCTTATAGGTCACTAATCCCAAATATTTGCATATCATCCTCATTCATTCATTTAATTGAATAAGCATGGTTCGCCACAAGCAGGCATCCTCTTGGCATCATGTTAATAATGATTCTGATTAATTATAACTTCGTGTTGATTTCAATTTCAAATTAACGTTTGAAGTTTGAATTGAGTTTGGAGTTAGATTTGATCTTTGAAAATAAATTTGGTTTTAGAAATCATTTCGTTCTTTTTTCGAATTAATTTTGGAAATTCAAGTTGAGTTGGATAATCCGAGTTGATTACTGAAAAGTTGAATTGGTTTCGGAAATTTAATCGTGGTTGCATTGAGCCCATTCATTTCTTTTTGTTAAGCCCATAAGTTTGGCCCATTAAACCATTTTCCAAATTTATCCATCTTAGTTCTAAATCATTTTTATCCACATTAGTCCATTTTCAATATCCAATTTCATGTTTCCATTAGACCATTTTAGTTTAGATCCACATTTACCCAAATCAATATCCAATTTCCATTTTCAATATCCATTGCAAATCCAATCCAATTTCATTGTTAATATCCAAGTTTATTCATCCAAATCATCATCCAATTAACCCATATTTCATTTTCAAAAAAACCAATTATCCATTAAATCCATTTTCAAAAAACCAATTAGCCCATTTTAATTCAAATTTCATTCCATTTTGATTAATCCAATTCCTTTTATAAACATAACCGTAATCCATTTTAAATTCAACCCAATTCTCATTTTATCTTTTATCCAACCAAATTAACTATATCCATTTTAATAATCAAAATTCCAATTCTAATCCACTTCCATTTTTATAATCCATTCATTATCCATTTGTTTTCAATATCCAATTCAAAATCTAACTTTTATCCATTATTAATCCAATTATTAATCACTATCCAAATCCATGGTAAAGCCCATTCATCTCCAGGTATACGTAGGTGAACCGTAACATTTTACATCCAGTTGGAACAAAATGAAAGAAGTCCTTTAGAAAAGCAGGTCCATAATGCTACAATTTCAAAATTAGCATACATCACAAGCCATGACAGTAAAACGGCAACGCCAACATGGAAAAGCCAAGCTTTAACACAAGAACAACGTGGAAGCCAAAACGCAATACAACAATAAGTTACAAGCTAGCGCAAGCCAACATAAGCGCTACTACAAAGTGAAGCTAAGCCAAGTGAATGACGGCTCAAAAAACAGCAGTGCAAGCTGCTACGACGCCGTAAAACAAGCTTCCAAACGCGGAGAATTCAAGCCTAAAGCTGCAGCGAAAATAGAAAATTAAAAGCGCCAAGATGAAGAGCTACTAAACTCAGCTACCACAGCAAACACAAAACTCCAAGCCGGTAACAAACGCATCACACAACAACGGTGGAAACGGCAATAAGCTAGCATTGGATTATGAAGTAAACGACAACAGAAAAATCAAATCACTCTATAAATTCTTCTTCCCGCTCTCAAATAGTTTTCTTCCAGATTCTTCCTCTCTTCCAATCCTTCAACCACCTTCACCAAACTCCAATCTCCATAACCGTAATCCCCGCCTTCAACCAAAACCTTCAATCAAACCTTCATCTCATCACACTCAAACTCCTCTTTCTTCTTCAACCTCCCTGTAGCCGACGCCGACTCCTTAAATCTTCACCTTCAACAACCACCTCCAAACTCTAACAACTTCACAATCCCAATCTTCCACTCCATCGCAACTATACCTCAACCGCTTCAACCACCGCGATTCCCTCCAACCACGACCACACACAACCATTCACAGAAATGACGAACTCACCACAATCGCCTACATAATAACAACGCAATTTCGAAATCTCAGAAGGTGAAGAAGAAGCTCATAACAGCAAGAGTAAGCGGCATTGAAGCAAAACCGAAGTTGAACGAAACTGAAGAAATTGAGAAGAAGAGAAGCAAGAGGAGGAGAAGAATCGAGAACTTGAATCGGAGCCGCCACGGTCGTCTTCTCCCGTTCGCCGTCGCCACCGGCTCTTTCGTCGTCTCCGACAGGTAGGTTGCTGATCTCCTTTTATTTCCTTCCATTTCGAAACTTCTCGCCGTGATGATCGTCGTCGCCGACCGGCGCGGCTAGGATCTCCATTGAGATCTGGTGTTCTTCTCTCTTCCTCTTGTGAGCTGGTGAGCGTGAGAAGTGAGGAAGATGATGACTATCCTTAAGCCCCTAAGTTCGCACCCCCTGTGTTTGGGCCAATTCCAATGGTCCAGGGCCCATTTTGCATTTTTTTGGAGTCTTTTTTTGTTGTGATAATTGTTAGAATATTAGGATTAACTTTAGATAAATTTAGGATTAGATTGTTAATCAATTTGTGAATATTGCTTAGTTGAATATTTTGAATGGTTTAGTTGAATATTTTAGAATAATAGTCTTGATTGTTAATTTTAGGTTTAATTTTGATAATTGATTTAGAATGTCACTTTGATAATCGTTTTAATTTTAGAATTAATTTTGATTAATTTCTAGAAATACTTTGTTGATATTCTAGAATTTAGCCGTGATAGTATTTTAGAGGTTGATTTTTGATACTATTTTAGAGATTGTTTTGATTGCTTAGAATTTTATTTCGATAAATTGTTTTCTGGAATATTTTCTACTTTACTCTAACATTTAATTTTCGCATTTCTAACTTCTAACATTTTATAATTCCGCATCTAACACTTTATAATTCCGCATCTAACTCTTTAAATTCCGCATCTAACTCCTAACATTTATTTTTGTCAAATTTACTTTACAATTGTTTTTATTTGTTTTATATTGTACATATTCATCTCACTTTAAAATGAACATAAAAATGGTTAAGACTTAAAAAGTACAAAAACAAAATAATTCCTTAGCATGTAATGGACATTGGCCAATGGACTTTGGGCCCGTTTGTTTTGGCTTTTTTTTAAAATGATTTTTATAGTGTTATATATTTTGGTGTAAAAAAAATTATAAAGAAACTTTTTATAAAAGCTTCAAATGAAAATTTGGTTTGAATAATTATTTTTAAAATATTATTTTAGTTATTTCATCATTTTATCAAAAAAAAATTTGGATATCAATTTTTTTAAAAATCACTTAATTTTGAAGCTATTTCAAATAGCTTTTCATAAAAATCATTTTTAAGATACAACCTTTTGAAAAAATTGTGATTTTGACTATGTTTTGATCTTCAATAACGTATATTTATATTATAGAATGAACAATTCAATCTTTTAATTAATAAAAAATAAATTTAGAAAAACTTTTAATATTTTAAAAAATATTTTTGTAAAATCCATTTTCAAAAATACAAAGAAAAAATCCATTTTTTAAAAGCTAAAACAAACTGGCCCTTAGAGACTCATTAGGACCCTTTGCAAAAGAGACCTTGGACAAATGTGACCTAACATGGAAGAAGTGTGCAAGAATCAAGAAAAATTTGTAATATCAATTGTAATCTTTTACTTGCTTTTCCATTAAGAACACAATTGCACACACATGACTTTCTCTTGAGATACCGGACAATGAGACCTTTTATTTTCGCACTCCCTTGTACTTTACATGTACCCCCCTCCCCTTTCCGATGTACGCATTTACCCGCTTTCTTTTGTTGCTTGATTAGATACTCCTTAGGCATTAGGAACGCACACCCTTTCACAACCAATAATCAAACCCTTGATCCAACGTCAAGAGGTCCTTTTCAAATCAAATTCAATAAACAAACCCTTGATCCAACGTCAAGCGGTCTTTTCTAAATCAAATTCAAAAATACAATAAATGGCGATTAGGATCGTACGTCACGAGCCTTAAGCGATAAAGAAGGGATGAGATTGGAGCTTTCCCACACTCATTCTGAATGCTTCGAACACAAGACGTTTGGCTTAGCAGTTTGAGGTATTCACCTTTATCCATAGTCTTTAGTGCAATCCGAAATCAATAACACTTTCTCAAAGCTTAAAAACAATTCCACACATTCAAACCTTTTGTTTGAGCCTTAGGGCGACACCATCGAAAATCCTTCTTCAAGGTAATAAAATCAACAAAACAAACACAAACAAATTTCAAAACCACGAACTACGAAAGCTCTGATTTCTCACTTCAACAAGTGGGCATACGTAGGCACGAGGACCCAATCCTTGGCGAGCACACTAATTTAAAATCTACCTCCACTCCGCAAACCTTTGGCAAGCAAACATTCGATAAACAATACACACGTAAGCGCAAACATCCTAGATGGTTCCCATGGAGTACCATGGATGTGAGGGGTGCTAATACCTTCCCCTTGCATAACCGACTTCCGAACCTGTTCGTGGTTGCGATGACCATACTTTGGGGTTTTCTCGATATTTTCCCTTTCCTTTGGAATAAATAAAAACCGATGGTGACTCTGTATTTTTCGCGTAGCGACAGCTGGCGACTCTGGAGGGGACACCTCTCTAAGCAAGTCAAGCCTAATCTAGGTTGCTTCCTCGCATGTGTGTATGTTTATCCTTTTGATTGCTTGTTTTATTTATTGTCTTTTGCATTAAATTTTGTGATCTAACATATGGTTCCATGGTTCTATGATACCAAGTGGATGATACTCCGATTGTAAGTAACCTTGTGGGAAAGACTCTCCACCCGAGTCTAGAGTGTAACTTGAGATAGGAGAGGTTGAGTAGTATGGGCCACCAAGAAGCTTTTCTCGTAAGGGTCGATACGAGAACCTCACTTAGAGTATATTCTTTTGGAGACGTTAACGACCGTCAAGCTTTTGGCGTAAGCGATCAATGTCTTCATTAGGATCCATGACTCTAAAGACCTTTGTAGAACATTAAACCTATGATCTATTAAGATTGATGGTCGCGTAATGTGGGTCCCCGAGAAGCTTTTCTCGTGTGGGTCGGTACGAAGATCTCACTCAAAAGAGATTTTCTTGATGGAGTTGACGACCGACAAGCTTTTGCCGTAAGCGGCAAACAGTCAAGGAAGTCCATGACTTTGAGACCCTTGTCTAGAACCCGATGTCGATGGTCGCGTAGTGCGGGCCCCCGAGAAGCTTTTCTCGTGTGGGTTGGTACGAAGATCTCACCCAGAAGAGGCTCATTTGAGGGAGTTGACGACCGGTAAACTTTAGCCGTAAGCGTCAAACAGCCAAATGAATCAATGATTTTGGGGTCCCTATCTAACCCTAGATTGCGACCGGTGAGACCCCATTATGGAAAACAATCAGAATGTTATCCTTCATCCATATCTCGAACCTATGATCCTACATAGTTATGCAAGTTGTGAAGCCATGCTTATGAACCGTTCATCCATGCATCCATGCATCCATGCATTCATGCATCATAAATGATACAAGAAGATACAATACTCATGCATCGTTCACATAAACGTCCTGCATTTCATGAGACCAATCTCACTATCACTTGGCCTTTTGACAGACAAAGTACTTCCCACAAAGCTGATTACCCGATATCTGTCTTGAACTAGAAGCATGCCGCAGATCACCATGGAAGAGTTACGAAGAAATCAAGAGGCAATGAAGGTTGAAATCAACCAGCTGAAGACTCAGATGAGCCTGATCATGAAAATCCTGCAGTCGATGCTGAGGAAGGAAGGAAATCCTGTGCCAACTGTTGAACCAAAAGTGGTCACTCTGATAAGCGTGCCTGACCCCCTTCCACCTCAGGAGCAGCCTCGTGGATTTCATCCACATCCTGTGCCTCCAAGGGCTCCATATCAGCGGCCATTCCCTGTTCCCTGACCAAGGCAAAGGAACCCTGAGCCGAACCAGTACCCAAATCAGCTGCAACAACCCACTCGACAAAGACCAAGAAAGCCAGTAAGGCATATTGATCTACTTCCAATGTCGTACAGTCAAGTACTACCGTATTTGATCAAAGATGGATTGGTAGTGCCAAAGGAACTGCTCCAAGTGATTCCTCCTATCCACCCGGCTTTGACGTCAATGCCCAATGTGATTTCCATGCTGGGGCACAGGGGCATTCCATTGAGAACTGCAGAGCCTTCAAACACAAGGTACAAGACTTAATTGATTCAAGGGCTATTATGTTCACACCGCAAGGCCTGGACATAACAAACACTCCCATGCATCCACAAGAGGGCACATCTGCAATGCCATGATCAGTGCAAATGGAAGCTGAGGGAGATTTGAAGAGTCTACGGTTGTGAGAAAAGTTTGAGAAGGGTCTCCTTGAAGATGGTCATGATGTCTGCTGCCAGCCTAATAATTCCAGTCTGAGGATCTAATAAGGCCAATTATGCCCGTAGTCATTAGTTTGGTTAAAACATGTTCATGTGTGATTTTCTTGATTGTCATTTGTAACATTCATTTGTGATAAACTTGTTTGTTTGGAATAATAATGACATTGAAATGAATATGCATGTTTTGAATAAATCCATCCGTGTCCACTCATACTTTATCTTGTCAAATTTTGGTTTTGGGAGGAGGATGATGAAATTAAAAACACGAAACAAATTCACTGCTCATACGCTTTCGAATAAAACCTTGCTGATGATGTAAGACATTGTTTCAAATCCCCAAACACCGGAGACATAAGGAAGATAATCCCTAGTTAACCCCTTCAAGCCAATAAGTAGGAGTTTCTTTCTTAAATACAAAACCCTCAATCTCAAACCGGGGCAGGGTAGTCGTCAGTTAGTTTGACCAGGCGTTCAAACTTCAAAAGAGGAGTGTCCCATCTGAGGACCAACCATACCTTATTCCTCACAAGAGGTCGGAAACCACCAAATTTCAAATGGTTGTCCCTCACCCACAGAGGCGCGAGGTTGTTACAACCCATTCAAATCAATGGTTAGATGTCACACGATTTGTTTAAGCAAAAAGAAACAAAGGAAAAAATCAGAAATCAAAAGAAAGAAAGCTCGCTAAGTCGAAAACTCGAAAACTCAAAAACGAGTGACTTAGGTAAAAAGTAGGGCATCCCTGTAGATTGTAAATCTGAACCAATCCAGCAAAAGTAGGGAAATCGAAAAAAAAAAACAAATATACATAAGAGCAATCAAAAGAAAATCCTCAGCAAGAACAAATTCGTGTGACTACAAGCCAAACAAGAGAAAGGTGATTGTCACACTAAAAACCTCGTGGGTCTATTAACCTTTTCACTTCAAATCCCTTCTGAAAGAAAAGCGCTTGTATCAAACTAGCTGAACGTAGAACTGGAGAACATCACGAAGAGTGAGTGGGTTTAGGATAGGTTCGAGCCTTATATCCTTTTCTTTCTAAAACCGTGAACTAGGCCACGTTACAACCCTCAAAAGACCTAATTGAAGCAAAGGTTCATTTCGAAGGCGTACTATAGTTAGAACGATCGTGTTAAAACTGACTCCTCATCAATTTACTCATATATGTTGATATTGATATGACATTCTCAATTAGTGATGCATTCATATATGTCTTAATTTCAGTGAGCATGCTTGGATTTCAAAACTAGCATAAACATGACATTGTTATTAGCATTTCTAAAAATGAACATGCGTTACTCATGAGTGAGCATTTGATGTCAAGAGACTTCCCATAATGAACGTGCATTGGAAAGCTTGATACCCCCATAAGAGAATGGTGCCCAAAGACTTTGTTAAGTAGAGGCCAATTACTTCAACTGATTGAATCCTAAGACAGAACACCTGAGAACTCCGTCGAGCAGAAACAGGTCGCCTTGATTTGATCGTACTCAGAGAGATAAGACGCCTAAGACTCCGTTGAGCAACGCCAATTTTTTTTGATCGATCACAATGAGTGCTGAGAGCCTGAGACTCCGTTGAGCAGCAACCAGCTACCTCACGTAATTACATCAAGGAACAGAATGTCCAAGAACTCCGTTGAGCAGAAGGACCAGATGATGCATATTTCAATCAAACTGAGACAGTTATGTCAAGAAATTTCAGCAAGATTCAGTCAGTCTGAAACAGTTAGGTCGAGATTCGGAGAATCTCTCCAAAGATCAGATAGTCAAGGGAGTAAATCACTCCGGTTGATCGCATCAGAAGACCAAGCGCCTAAGACTCCGTTGAGCAGCGCCAAATCATTTTTGATCAACCACAACGAGTGTTGAAAGCCTGAGACTCCGTTGAGCAACAATCAGCCACTCCGTGTGATTATATCAAGAAGAAGAATGTCTAAAGAACTCCATTGAGAAGAAAAGACAAGACACTTCAATTTTCGGTCAATCTGAAGCAATCACGTCGATAAATCTCTATAAGATTCAGTGATCTAAGGAAGTTGCGTCGAGATTCGACAAATCTCTACAAGACATTAGTCAGGGGAATTCCCTCAGAAATCGACCAGCAGAGGCAGAAGCGTATTCCAAGACCTACATTGGGGAAAGCTACCTCAAGAATCCGAAAAATCAATTCCTCAGAGAGAGAGTTAATCAGAGGTATACAGTTCCAGGATACTGGGACAGGTCCGATCGAGATGGCTATCATGACAAAGCGGCTTCATAATTGGTGACTGGGGCAATACATGCAGATTCCCAACATACTGGGGCATGGCTAACTAGAGAAGGAAGATCCTTTATGGACTTTTGAGGTTGTTCAGAGCGAGATCCATGGTGCATAAGATACTCCTAAGTTCAAGGAGAATGTCGAGGCGTCACGCTAAACACATCCTCTAACCTTTCAACAGAGAACACTGATCTTAATTGATAAACCCAGTGGTTACTCGTACCCAATGTTCTCAATCTCCATACATTTCCTGCCATACCGTCTAACCAAAGGCCTGACCACGCATCAGCATTGCATAAATAACCATGCATTACATAACATTGCATCCCCAAAGGGACGTAGCGTATTCCATCAAGATGGAGCATTACGCCATATAAAACAAACATGCATAACTGCATAAAAGTCTTTCTCGAAAGCATACAAAAGGAAAAGAAAAATCAGTCGATGATACGTTCTTCCTCCCCAATGAGAATATCATCAAGGATCCTTGGATTGGTATTCCCCGCAGGTTTTCCTGAGGTATTTCTTCTTCGTGTTGCCTTTTGCAAGTACCCCTTTGATGTCTTTCATCAGTCACTTACCTTTCGTAAGTCCTTTTCGGCCGTGTGCCAGTCCTCCTTGCCTTTCGCTTGGAGAAGATTATTGAGACAACTTACCTTTCGTGAGTTTATTTCGTTGCTTTGTGCACGAAATCACGTCTCCCCCTCGATGCCTTTCGCACGAGTAGGGTACCTTTGTCAAATCTTTGCATCCTGTTTGTTTAAAATACTTGATGTAGGTTTGGTGAGTCCCGGGGTTTTGGTAGCCATTGTTTGAGAACTTCATCCCCGTCGTTGTGCTTGAGGGGCAATATGAAGTTTCCATACCTATTTGCAAAGTTCCCCACCTGTCAGAGTGTGCCAAAGCCCAGATTTGTCTGGCAGATCCCCTTTAGTCTAGGTTTTACCTAGCAGGTCTTGTCCCATTCTTTGTTTTGCCTCGTGCAAATATTTGTGACCTTTCGTCCGTTACTTACCTTTCGTAAGTATTCCCTGCCTTTTGCATGGTAGGTCTTCCGCTTCTAGCTTACCTTTCGTGAGTCCCCTTTGTGCCTTTTGCATAAAGATTGTTATCCCCAGCTGCTTACCTTTTGTAAGTCTCCTCGGCCTTTCGCTCGAGCATTGGCATTCTTGAACTCGCTTACCTTTTGTAAGTGATCCCTGTAACACCCCGATAAAATATGATAATTATTTAAATTAAGTTAATAGTATATTTATTAATTTAATTAAATAATTAGATTATTATTGGAATATTGTTTGGAATTATTATTATTGGAATAATAAGTTGGAATATATATAAAGAGTTCCATTTGGTAAAAAGGGTTTTTCACGTGAAAACCAGAGAAGCGACAGAAAGTGAGAAAAAGGCAAGGAGGAAGAGCAAGAGAACGAGGGTTGAAGAAGGGAAAGCTTGAAGCTAAAGGATTTGCCGGATTAACTCAGGTAAGGGGGGTTTATCGTCGTTTAATGGGTATTATGGATTAACATGTGATGGGTAGTAATAAGCCATTGATTGAGTCTAATTAAGTTTGAGAAATACCTTGAATTGTGATGAATGAATTGCGTTAAAAACTGTGATTGAATCTATATTTGGATGAGTTGTGATTTTCTGGACGTGTAGCCGTTTACGGAATCGAAATCGGAGGTCCGGAAGTCCTCCGACGGCGGAAAATGCGGGTAATTCTGCATTCTGTTCGTGTTAGTGCAGGAACAGCTTTCTGTCTTGCGTTAACCGGTTAACCCAGGGTGTTAACCGGTTAACACTGTTATGATAATTAAAAGAATTTATTTCTGTTATGCGTTAACCGGTTAACCCAGGGTGTTAACCGGTTAACACTGTTATGAATTATGAGAAATTGCTGTCTGTCTTGCGTTAACCGGTTAACCCAGGGTGTTAACCGGTTAACACTGTTAAAATGTGCCAGGAAGCGTGTTCTGTTTGCGTTAACCGGTTAACCCAGGGCGTTAACCGGTTAACACTGTTTGAAAAGTAGAAAAACTGATATTTTAAATATTGTGAACAATTGATGATTGGCCTATATTGGTGTATGATATAGGAGGGATCAATTTCCCGTTGTTTTGAGCAGTGTAGGTATTAGTAGAGTGTGCTAATACTGTGATTGATTATGTGGCATGACATGATATGATTATGTGATAAATATGCTGATGATGTATGATTGTATGCATAATGCTGTGAATGTATCTATTATGTATGCAATTGTGAATGGACTGTTTATGGCTTAGAGTGTGAGCATATGTCCATTGTGGATTGTTGATGGTTGCATGCTAGGTGATTTAGCGTGCATAGTATGGCCTTTATGGTGGTAGCTAATTCCCATGGTAAGGAATTAGTGATGAATTATTGTGGATTGTTGTTGATGTTTGCATGCTAGGTGATTAGCGTGCATAACATAGCCCTTGGGGTGGTAGCTAATTCCCATGGTGAGGAATTAGTGATGTGAGTCACTAGGTCTCAAATGAGTGGGACTAGTGAGCTTGGTAGCCGTATCTGGATTTGATCGGTGAGGTTGAACTATATGTTCACGAATAGTCGGTACCGCATGCATGGAGTCTCATTGCATAATATATGTATGGCGTATAAAATGAATGGATGTATTGCAATATTATACGTGTGTTTTGTGTTGGGTTGAGTATGAGTATGAATATGAGTTGATGTTGCCGTTGCTGAATGTGTGTTATGATTAGGGTGATGAAATGTGTTGATTTACTTAACATTACATGATATTTTATAATGCTTATTATATCGATTGAGGAACTCACCCTTACAACTATGTTTTCAGGTAACGAGCAGTGATTGAGTAGAAGCTAGTGCTTGGAGTCTAGTGTAGTTCCTTAGTGGGTCATGCTCTGGTAGATGTAACATCGGGACGGGGTGTTTTACCTTGTTTCATTTGTTGGTTGTTGAACAAGTTTTACATGTAATGTGTTACATGTTTTGCATGTTGTTGGATTTCATTCCGCTGCGTATTGTGCAATGTTTTATTTTGATAAATAAATGAGTATGACCAGTTATTTGGAAAATGGTGTGAAGTGTCAAGTGTGACACCCTTAAATTGCATATCTACTCTGATTTATGTTTTGATGTTTTAATTTAAATTTGGGGTATTTTAGAAGGGTGTTAAATTAGTGGTATCAGAGCATAGTCGGTCGAGTCGAGTCGTAATTATTCTGTTTCCCTGTACGTGATAGGTGTTGTGTAACCCTATCAGTACTTATTGTTTTAGCTTGTTGGGTTTTCAAAATAGAGATGGCTGGAAGAGGTAGAGATGATGCTGCGATTGCTGAGGCTCTGGGTATGCTAGCTGGAGTACTTGGAGGAAATCCGAA
Organism: Lathyrus oleraceus; assembly: GCF_024323335.1. Taxonomy (NCBI): domain Eukaryota; kingdom Viridiplantae; phylum Streptophyta; class Magnoliopsida; order Fabales; family Fabaceae; genus Lathyrus; species Lathyrus oleraceus. The sequence goes on along the minus strand of NC_066584.1, from coordinate 103,138,731 downwards.
TGTTGTGGGAATGGGAGCTGCTCGTCAACTGAGTGAGTTCCAGAAGAACAATCCTCCAATGTTTAAGGGAGCATACGATCCAGATGGTGCTCAGAAGTGGTTGAAGGAGATCGAGAGGATCTTACAAGTGACTGAGTGTGTCGATAACCAGAAGGTCAGGTTCGGTACGCATATGCTGTTTGAGGAAGCAGATGATTGGTGGGTTGCTGCCCGCACTGAGTTGGAAGCTGCTGGGAGTGCTGAGATCACTTGGGCGGTGTTCAGAGAGAGATTCCTGAGGAAGTACTTTCCGGAGGATGTCAGAGGAAAGAAAGAGATAGAGTTCTTAGAATTGAAGCAGGGCAACCGGTCTGTTACTGAGTATGCTGCTAAGTTCACAGAGCTGTCGAAGTATTACACTCCCTATGATGAGGCTAATGGGGAATTTTCAAAGTGTGTGAAGTTTGAGAACGGGTTACGTTCCGAGATCAAGCAGGCTATTGGGTATCAGCGGATTAGAGTATTTTCTGACTTGGTTGACTGCTGCAGGATTTTTGAACAGGATACCAAGGCCAGAGCGGAGAACTATCAGCAGAGGGTTGATAGGAAAGGCAAGAATCAGAATGATCGTGGGAAACCGTATGCAGCTGGCAAAGGTTTCCAGAGACAGAGTGGGATGAAGAGACCTAGTGGGGGAGACTCCAGTGCCCCTGCTAAGTGTTACAGATGTGGTCAGGCTGGACATCGTTTCCATGAGTGTACCAGTAATGAGAAGAAGTGTTTCAAGTGTGGCAAAGGTGGTCACTTGGTTGCAGAGTGCCGGTTGAAGGCTATGACTTGTTTCAACTGTGGAGAGGTGGGTCATATTAGCCCGCAGTGTCCTAAGCCGAAGAAAGAGAACCAGTCGGGAGGCAAGGTCTTTGCTTTATCGGGTTCTGAGACTTCTGCAGATGATCGTTTGATCCGAGGTACGTGTTATATTAATGGCTTTCCTCTTGTAGCTATTATTGACACAGGTGCGACTCATTCCTTTATATCTTTGGATTGTGCTGTGAAACTTAAATTAGAGATATCTGAGATGCATGGGAGTATGGTGATTGATACTCCTGCGAAGGGTTCAGTGACTACTACTTCAGTTTGTTTAAATTGCCCTTTGAGTATTTTTGGTAGAGACTTTGGGATGGACCTCGTGTGTCTTCCACTAGTGCAGATTGATGTTATCCTGGGTATGAACTGGTTGGTGTTTAACCGAGTTTATATCAACTGTTTTGATAAGACTGTGATCTTTCCTGAGATTGAGGAAGGAAAGAGTTTGTTTCTATCAGCAAGGCAAGTGAATGAGGCAGTAGCAGATGTGGCAGAGTTGTTTATGCTGTTAGCGACTTTGGAGGCTAAAGATAAACTGGTGATTTGCGATCTAGCCGTGGTGTGTGATTTTCCTGATGTGTTTCCTGAAGAAGTGAATGAATTACCGCCAAAGCGTGACGTTGAGTTCTCGATTGATTTGGTACCTGGTACTAGGCCGATATCGATGGCTCCGTACCGTATGTCTGCTGTTGAGTTAGCTGAATTGAAGAGTCAGCTGGAAGATCTGTTGGATAAGAAATTTATTCGTCCGAGTGTGTCGCCGTGGGGTGCACCAGTGTTATTGGTTAAGAAGAAAGAAGGTACTATGAGGTTGTGTGTGGACTACAGGCAACTGAATAAAGTGACGATCAAGAATCGGTATCCTTTGCCGAGGATTGATGATTTGATGGATCAATTGGTTGGTGCGAGTGTGTTCAGCAAAATAGATTTGAGATCAGGGTATCATCAGATACGTGTGAAAACTGAGGATATTCAGAAGACTGCTTTCAGAACAAGGTATGGACATTATGAGTATTCTGTAATGCCTTTTGGTGTGACTATTGCGCTTGGAGTATTTATGGAGTATATGAATAGGATTTTCCATCCGTACCTAGACAGGTTTGTTGTGGTGTTTATTGACGATATTTTGGTGTATTCGAAATCTGAAGAAGAACATGCTGAACATTTGAGAGTGGTTTTAGGAGTTCTACGAGAAAAGAAGTTATTTGCTAAACTGTCTAAGTGTGAATTTTGGTTAGAAGAGGTTAGTTTTCTTGGTCATGTGGTTTCAAGAGGTGGTGTTGCTGTTGATCCTTCTAAGATAGAAGCGGTATCTAAGTGGGAAGCTCCGAAGTCAGTTTTTGAGATAAGGAGTTTTCTTGGACTTGCAGGTTATTATAGGAAATTCATTGAGGGATTTTCTAAGTTGGCGTTACCGTTGAAGATGTTGACTAGAAAGGGGCAAGCGTTTGTTTGGGACTCAAAGTGTGAAGAAGGTTTCCAAGAGTTAAAGAGGAGGTTAACTACTGCTCCTATTCTGATATTACCGAGTCCATCAGAACCATTTGAGGTTTTCTGTGATGCTTCATTGTTGGGTTTGGGTGGTGTTTTGATGCAAAATAAGCAGGTTGTAGCTTATGCTTCGAGACAACTGAAGGTTCATGAGAGGAACTATCCGACGCACGATTTAGAGTTGGCAGCTGTGGTATTTGTTCTGAAGTTATGGAGGCATTACTTGTACGGGTCAAGATTTGAGGTTTTCAGTGACCATAAAAGTTTAAAGTATTTGTTTGATCAGAAAGAGCTGAATATGAGACAGAGGAGATGGTTAGAGTTTCTGAAGGATTATGACTTTGGTTTGAATTACCATCCGGGTAAAGCAAACGTAGTGGCTGATGCATTGAGTCGGAAATCATTGCATATGTCTATGTTAATGGTTAAGGAATTGGATTTAATTGAGCAGTTCAGAGACTTGAGTTTGGTGTGTGAGAGTACTCACAATAGTGTTAAATTGGGAATGTTGAAGTTAACGAGTGGTATTCTGGATGAGATTAGAGAGGGTCAGAAATCCGATGTGCTTTTGGTTGATAAGTTGACTCTAGTGAATCAAGGTCAAGGTGGTGAATTCAGAGTTGATGAGAATGGTGTTTTGAAATTTGGTAACCGGGTGTGTATTCCGGATGTTACCGAACTTAAGAAGAATATTCTTGAGGAAGGACATCGTAGTGGCCTGAGTATTCATCCTGGGGCTACGAAGATGTATCATGATTTGAAAAAGTTATTTTGGTGGCCGGGAATGAAAAGAGAAATTGCGAGTTTTGTTTATTCTTGTTTGACTTGTCAGAAGTCAAAGATTGAGCATCAGAAGCCGTCTGGGCTAATGCAACCGTTGGCTATTCCAGAGTGGAAGTGGGATAGTATCAGTATGGATTTTGTTTCTGGTTTACCGAGGACAATTAAGAATTTTGAAGCTATTTGGGTGATTGTTGACAGATTGACAAAATCGGCTCATTTCATTCCGATCAGAATGGATTATCCGTTAGAGAGATTAGCTGAGTTGTATATTGAGAAAATTGTAAGTTTGCATGGTATTCCGTCGAGTATTATTTCGGACAGAGATCCTAGATTTACATCGAAGTTCTGGGAAGGTTTGCAGAGGGCTTTGGGAACTAAGCTGAGATTGAGTTCTGCATATCATCCGCAGACTGATGGTCAGACTGAGAGGACGATTCAGTCACTGGAGGATCTTTTGAGGGCTTGTGTTTTGGAAAAGGGAGGTGCTTGGGATTGTTATTTACCTTTGATTGAGTTTACCTACAACAATAGTTTTCATTCGAGTATTGGTATGGCACCGTTTGAAGCTTTGTATGGTAGGAGATGTCAGACACCTTTATGTTGGTATGAGTCCGGTGAGAGTGCTGTGGTTGGACCGGAGATTGTTCAACAAACTACGGAAAAGATTAAGATGATTCAGGAGAAGATGAGGATTGCTCAGAGTCGTCAGAAGAGTTATCACGACAAGAGGAGGAAGTCACTTGAGTTTCAAGAGGGAGATCATGTGTTTCTTCGTGTTACTCCGATAACTGGGGTTGGTCGAGCTTTGAAGTCGAAGAAGTTGACACCTCGATTTATTGGTCCTTATCAGATTTTGGAGAGGATAAGGGAGGTAGCCTATCGTATCGCTTTACCGCCGTCACTTGCGAATTTGCATGAGGTTTTTCATGTGTCTCAGTTGAGGAGGTACATTCCTGATCCGTCGCATGTGGTCCAAGTAGATGATGTACAGGTGAGAGATAACCTGACTGTTGAAACATCACCTATGAGGATAGAGGATCGAGAGTTGAAGCAGTTGCGGGGTAAAGAGATTGCTTTGGTAAAGGTAGCTTGGGGAGGACCAGCAGGTGGCAATGTGACTTGGGAACTTGAGAGTCAGATGAAGGAGTCTTATCCAGAGTTATTCGCTTGAGGTATGTTTTCGAGGACGAAAACTCTTTTAGTGGGGGAGAGTTGTAACACCCCGATAAAATATGATAATTATTTAAATTAAGTTAATAGTATATTTATTAATTTAATTAAATAATTGGATTATTATTGGAATATTGTTTGGAATTATTATTATTGGAATAATAAGTTGGAATATATATAAAGAGTTCCATTTGGTAAAAAGGGTTTTTCACGTGAAAACCAGAGAAGCGACAGAAAGTGAGAAAAGGGCAAGGAGGAAGAGCAAGAGAACGAGGGTTGAAGAAGGGAAAGCTTGAAGCTAAAGGATTTGCCGGATTAACTCAGGTAAGGGGGGTTTATTGTCGTTTAATGGGTATTATGGATTAACATGTGATGGGTAGTAATAAGCCATTGATTGACTCTAATTAGGTTTGAGAAATACCTTGAATTGTGATGAATGAATTGCGTTAAAAACTGTGATTGAATCTATATTTGGATGAGTTGTGATTTTCTGGACGTGTAGCCGTTTACGGAATCGAAATCGGAGGTCCGGAAGTCCTCCGACGGCGGAAAATGCGGGTAATTCTGCATTCTGTTCGTGTTAGCGCAGGAACAGCTTTCTGTCTTGCGTTAACCGGTTAACCCAGGGTGTTAACCGGTTAACACTGTTATGATAATTAAAAGAATTTATTTCTGTTCTGCGTTAACCGGTTAACCCAGGGTGTTAACCGGTTAACACTGTTATGAATTATGAGAAATTGCTGTCTGTCTTGCGTTAACCGGTTAACCCAGGGTGTTAACCGGTTAACACTGTTAAAATGTGCCAGGAAGCGTGTTCTGTTTGCGTTAACCGGTTAACCCAGGGCGTTAACCGGTTAACACTGTTTGAAAAGTAGAAAAACTGATATTTTAAATATTGTGAACAATTGATGATTGGCCTATATTGGTGTATGATATAGGAGGGATCAATTTCCCGTTGTTTTGAGCAGTGTAGGTATTAGTAGAGTGTGCTAATACTGTGATTGATTATGTGGCATGACATGATATGATTATGTGATAAATATGCTGATGATGTATGATTGTATGCATAATGCTGTGAATGTATCTATTATGTATGCAATTGTGAATGGACTGTTTATGGCTTAGAGTGTGAGCATATGTCCATTGTGGATTGTTGATGGTTGCATGCTAGGTGATTTAGCGTGCATAGTATGGCCTTTATGGTGGTAGCTAATTCCCATGGTGAGGAATTAGTGATGAATTATTGTGGATTGTTGTTGATGTTTGCATGCTAGGTGATTAGCGTGCATAACATAGCCCTTGGGGTGGTAGCTAATTCCCATGGTGAGGAATTAGTGATGTGAGTCACTAGGTCTCAAATGAGTGGGACTAGTGAGCTTGGTAGCCGTATCTGGATTTGATCGGTGAGGTTGAACTATATGTTCACGAATAGTCGGTACCGCATGCATGGAGTCTCATTGCATAATATATGTATGGCGTATAAAATGAATGGATGTATTCCAATATTATACGTGTGTTTTGTGTTGGGTTGAGTATGAGTATGAATATGAGTTGATGTTGCCGTTGCTGAATGTGTGTTATGATTAGGGTGATGAAATGTGTTGATTTACTTAACATTACATGATATTTTATAATGCTTATTATATCGATTGAGGAACTCACCCTTACAACTATGTTTTCAGGTAACGAGCAGTGATTGAGTAGAAGCTAGTGCTTGGAGTCTAGTGTAGTTCCTTAGTGGGTCATGCTCTGGTAGATGTAACATCGGGACAGGGTGTTTTACCTTGTTTCATTTGTTGGTTGTTGAACAAGTTTTACATGTAATGTGTTACATGTTTTGCATGTTGTTGGATTTCATTCCGCTGCGTATTGTGCAATGTTTTATTTTGATAAATAAATGAGTATGACCAGTTATTTGGAAAATGGTGTGAAGTGTCAAGTGTGACACCCTTAAATTGCATATCTACTCTGATTTATGTTTTGATGTTTTAATTTAAATTTGGGGTATTTTAGAAGGGTGTTACAATCCCTGCTTTTGGCCTGGAAATATCCCCCTACAAAGAAGTTGTTACTACCTCTTGTATGGGAAGATTTTCCTTTTCGATTTCTTCTTAACCCTCTATTAAGAAGTTTCTCATTATCTTTTGTATGAGAAATACCTTCCATTTTTCTTCTTAACCTTTTGTTAAGAAGTTTCTCATTACCTTTTGTATGAGAAATCCCCTCCATTTTTCTTCTTAACCTTTTGTTAAGACGTTTCTCATTAACTTTTGTATGAGAAATCCCCTCCATTTTTCTTCTTAACCTTTTGTTAAGAAGTTTCTCACTACCTTTTGTATGAGAAATCCATTCCAATTTTCTTCTTAACCCTCTGTTAAGAAGTTTCTCATTACCTTTTGTATGAGAAATCCTTCCACCTTTCGTCTTAACCTTTTGTTAAGGAGCTCTCATTACCTTTTGTATGAGGGATCATGTCCATCTTCATGCGCCTTCTTAACCTTTTGTTAAGAAGTTTCTCACTACCTTTTGTATGAGAAATCCATTCCAATTTTCTTCTTAACCCTCTGTTAAGAAGTTTCTCATTACCTTTTGTATGAGAAATCCTTCCACCTTTCGTCTTAACCTTTTATTAAGGAGCTCTCATTACCTTTTGTATGAGGGATCATGTCCATCTTCATGCGCCTTCTTAACCTTTTGTTAAGAAGTTTCTCACTACCTTTTGTATGAGAAATCCATTCCAATTTTCTTCTTAACCCTCTGTTAAGAAGTTTCTCATTACCTTTTGTATGAGAAATCCTTCCACCTTTCGTCTTAACCTTTTGTTAAGGAGCTCTCATTACCTTTTGTATGAAGGATCATGTCCATCTTCATGCGCCTTCTTAACCTTTTGTTAAGAAGTTCTCACTATCTTTTGTGTGAGAATCCCCAACAGACCTTGTGCCTAGGAGTTCCCGTTACCTTTTGTACGAGAATCTCATACCTCATTCTCTTCTTAACCTTTTGTTAAGGAGTTCTCACTACCTTTCGTGTGAGAAATTCGACCATCTTTCTTCTTAACCTTTTGTTTGGAAGACCCTTTTTTTGTGTGTAGAGGAGCCGTTGCTACCTGTTGTATGAGAAAACCATTTCCCCAACAAGGTCGTATCATTCCCATTCACTTCTTAACCTTTTGTTAAGAAGTTCTCATCACCTTTTGTGAGAGAAATCTGTCTATCTCTGTCTTCTTAACTGAATTTGAAGATTCTGTTTCTCTTGCTAAGGAGTCGTTGCTACCTGTCGTGAGAAAATGGCACTTCTTAGTTGAGATGATTGCCTTTAGCAAGATGTCTCTTTGCCTTTTGCAAGAGATGTTATTTCAATTCTTTTATCCACCGGTACTTGCCTTTTGCAGACACCTGATTCTTTTACCGTCACAGAATCCTGCGGGAATACCTCGATCACTTGTTATGTGCCAAAGCATGATAGGGGAGATAAGGAAAGAAAGAAGAAAATAATGAAAAAGAAAGATGAAAACAGAAAATGGGAAAAGAAAAAGCTTAGAGAAAGGCGAAAAAAAATCATCAATCATACTGCATCTGCATACTGCATGTGCCATGCATATCTAACCTCTCACATATACCCATCTACCACATAACATTCTGATTCCCAGCAGCTGCCCTGCGTAAAGACATGTTTGTTCTCCCATATATCCCAATGAAGAAGACCTCCTTATGACCTATCTTCACAGTGCTTTCCATTTGTTCATGGCGGGCAAATTTCCTGTTATACAAGTATTTAATCATCTCCTACCTTGATTGTTTGGAAGTCGTTACTATCCATACATTAAGGTCCGAGAAGATTAAATAGGGGCAGCTGTCATACCCTGAAATTCGCCTCACCCTTCACATTGATCTTATAGGTCACTAATCCCAAATATTTGCATATCATCCTCATTCATTCATTTCATTGAATAAGCATGGTTCGCCACAAGCAGGCATCCTCTTGGCATCATGTTAATAATGATTCTGATTAATTATAACTTCGTGTTGATTTCAATTTCAAATTAACGTTTGAAGTTTGAATTGAGTTTGGAGTTAGATTTGATCTTTGAAAATAAATTTGGTTTAAGAAATCATTTCGTTCTTTTTTCGAATTAATTTTGGAAATTCAAGTTGAGTTGGATAATCCGAGTAGATTACTGAAAAGTTGAATTGTTTCGGAAATTTAATCGTGGTTGCATTGAGCCCATTCATTTCTTTTTGTTAAGCCCATAAGTTTGGCCCATTAAACCATTTTCCAAATTTATCCATCTTAGTTCTAAATCATTTTTATCCACATTAGTCCATTTTCAATATCCAATTTCATGTTTCCATTAGACCATTTTAGTTTAGATCCACATTTACCCAAATCAATATCCAATTTCCATTTTCAATATCCATTGCAAATCCAATCCAATTTCATTGTTAATATCCAAGTTTATTCATCCAAATCATCATCCAATTAACCCATATTTCATTTTCAAAAAAACCAATTATCCATTTTCAAAAAACCAATTAGCCCATTTTAATTCAAATTTCATTCCATTTTGATTAATCCAATTCCTTTTATAAACATAACCGTAATCCATTTTAAATTCAACCCAATTCTCATTTTATCTTTTATCCAACCAAATTAACTATATCCATTTTAATAATCAAAAGTCCAATTCTAATCCACTTCCATTTTTATAATCCATTCATTATCCATTTGTTTTCAATATCCAATTCAAAATCTAAATTTTATCCATTATTAATCCAATTATTAATCACTATCCAAATCCATGGTAAAGCCCATTCATCTCCAGGTATACGTAGGTGAACCGTAACATTTTACATCCAGTTGGAACAAAATGAAAGAAGTCCTTTAGAAAAGCAGGTCCATAATGCTACAATTTCAAAATTAGCATACATCACAAGCCATGACAGTAAAACGGCAACGCCAACATGGAAAAGCCAAGCTTAACACAAGAACAACGTGGAAGCCAAAACGCAATACAACAATAAGTTACAAGCTAGCGCAAGCCAACATAAGCGCTACTACAAAGTGAAGCTAAGCCAAGTGAATGACGACTCAAAAAACAGCAGTGCAAGCTGCTACGACGCCGTAAACCAAGCTTCAAAACGCGGAGAATTCAAGCCTAAAGCTGCAGCGAAAATAGAAAATTAAAAGCGCCAAGATGAAGAGCTATGTTGATAATGGAGGATCCCTTACAGAAAAGCTTAAGAATGCACATGAAGTGTTCAACAGAATGTAAAGAAGAAGAAGAAGAAGTAGGAATAATACTGTTACATTGATTGATTTAGGAAGAAGATACAATGGTGCTATATATACACAAGTAGTAACCAATCTAAGCCTGCCACCTAAGCTAACATAAATACATTATATATACAAAGCTATATACAGATCAAAAATACTAGTATGAACAAAAGATGTATAATCCAATATGCCCCCTCAAGTTGGACTGTGGATAGTGCAGAGTCCTAACTTGGAAAGGATAGAGGAAAAAGCAGGAGAATGCAAAGGCTTTGTGAAAACATCTGCTAGCTGGTCATTGGTGGAAACAGGAAGCAAGTGGATGAGCTTGGAAACGATTTTCTCTCGAATCACATGGCAATCGAGCTCAATGTGTTTACTTCTTTCATGGAATGTAGGGTTATGCGCAAGGTAAATGGCAGATTTGCTATCGCAATATACAAATGCAGGCTGTGAAAACTGTACCATTAGGTCATTAAAGAGAAATTGCAGCCATTGAATCTCACAAGTGAGAGAAGCTAAGGCTCTGTATTCAGCTTCTGTGGATGATCTGGACACAGTATTCTGCTTCTTGGACTTCCAGCATAACAAGGAATTACCAAGAACAACACAAAAGCCAGTGATGGATTTTCTTGTGGTAGGACATCTAGCCCAGTCAGAATCAGCAAAGGCACACAGTTTGAGGGGACTAGAGGCTGAAAGAAGTATACCTTTGGCTGGAGAGCTCTTCAAAAACCTTAGAACTTTAGTTGTAGCCTGATAGTGTGGAACAAGTGGCTTAGATACAAATTGACTCAAGTGCTGCACTGCAAAAGATATATCAGGCCTAGTGTTGGTGAGATAGATTAACCTGCCAATCAACTTTCTGTAGGAGGTAGGATCAGGCAAAAGTTCACCATCAGTAGGAGAAAGTTTGAGATTGGGATCAAAGGGAATAGAAGAAGGCTTGGCTGCCAGAAAACCTGTATCTTCCAAAAGCTCAAGAGTGTATTTTCGCTGGTTCATGAAAATACCTTTTGAAGATCTAGCAATCTCAAAACCCAAAAAGAACCTGAGCTGGCCAAGGTTTTTAATCCTGAACTTATCATCAAGTATGTGTTTAACATGATGAATCTCCTGTAAAGAATTGCCGGTTAACACAATATCGTCGACATAGACAAGGATGGCAGTGAAAGTATCCTTGGTAGATTTAACATAGAGAGAATGATCAACCTGTGATTGAGTATACCCCAGAGAGATTAAGAAGGTTGACAGTTTTGAGTACCACTGTCTACTGGCCTGTTTGAGACCATATAAAGACTTTTGTAATTTGCATACCGGAGATGGAACAGTTGAAGTGAAACCAGGAGGGAGTGACATATATACCTCTTCATGTAAGTCACCATGAAGGAAGGCATTATTAACATCCAACTGTTCCATATGCCAGCCCTTTATTGCACCAACAGACAACAAAACTCTTACTGTGGTGATTTTGGCTACAGGAGAAAAGGTGTCAAAGTAATCTACACCTTCCATTTGAGTGTATCCCTTAGCTACCAGCCTAGCTTTATACCTCTCAATAGAACCATCAGCCTTATATTTGATTTTGTATACCCACCTGCAGCCTATGGGAGCTTTTCCTGGTGGAAGTTCAACAACCTCCCATGTCTGGTTTTCTGCAAGAGCATGTAGTTCAATATTCATGGCTTGTTTCCAACAATCACTCTTAATAGCTTGAGTATATGTTTTAGGTTCAGTGTTAGATGAAATAGAGAAACAAAAATGCTTATATGCAGGAGAGCAATTGTTATATGTAAGCACAGAAGATAAAGGATAAAGGACATGTGAATGAGGTTTTGAGAGAGAGGAGTAACAATGATAATCCTTTAGATATTGGGGAGGGTGAGATGACCTAGAAGACTGTCTTAAGGGAACAGAGTTGTTATCTGCAGAGGATTGGGGAATTAAACAAGTAGAGGAAGAATCATTGGATAAAAGAGTGTTATGTTCTAATGTATGCTCAGAGTGAGTACTAGGTTCTGGAAAAGGTACAGCAGGTAGGCTAGGGGCATAGCTGTTGGAGGGGACAGAGTTATCGGGAGAAGAAGTATCAAAAGGTACAGAAGAATCAGAATTATGGTGGTTGAAATCAGGAGGGGAGTTGGCACAGTCATTAGTGGATGTGGACACATCAGAGGATAAAGACAGATCAGTACTGGATTGAGTGTGAGGTATGGGAAAAGGTAGGTCATCTAAGTTTTGGCTTGGTGAGGGATCTGCAGGACTATTATCAGAATGAGCAGAGTTATGCTTAAAGGGAATTGTGTTTTCATAGAAGACAACATTCCTTGAGACAAAAATATCATGGTTATGGAGGTCATATAAAATGTAGCCTTTTGTACCATCTCTATAACCAAGGAAAATACATTTTCTAGCTCTAGAGTCAAATTTTGCTCTGTGAGCTTGGAGTGTGGTGGCATAGCACAAACATCCAAAGACCTTAAGATGGATAATGGAGGGAGGTTTACTGAATAGAATTTCATAAGGACATTTTGATTTGAGTAGGGGTGAGGGTAGTCTGTTGATTATGTGGACAGCATGTTGGATGCAGAAGTTCCACAAGTTTAAAGGGATGTTTGAATGAAAAAATAAGGACCTAGCAACATTAAGTATGTGCTGGTGTTTTCTTTCCACCACTCCATTTTGTTGGGGTGTTTCAACACAAGTCCTTTGATGAATAATTCCTTGGGATAAAAGGAAATCTGCAAGAGCTATGAACTCAGTCCCATTGTCAGATCTTAGGCATTTGAATGTGGTATGAAATTGGGTTTTAATGTATGCTATGAATTGGATAAGGCTTTTTCTGGTTTGGTCTTTGGTTTTGAGGAAAATAACCCATGTGTGCCTACTGTAATCATCAACAAGAGTGAGAAAGTATTTATGTCCTAAGGTAGAAACAGTGGAGAAAGGTCCCCACAAATCAGCATGCAAAATATCAAAAGGAGCAGAAGAACATGAAGTGCTATTAGGAAAAGATAACTTTCTTTGTTTAGCAAAGTGATAAGAGTCACAAGGAACAACATCTTTATTACAAGGAATGAAAGGAAAAATTTTAGAAATCGCTTGTAAACCTGTATTGGATAGATGGCCTAATCTTAAGTGCCAAAGAGTACAAGAATTTAAAGCAGTAGAAGAATTTGTGGATTGATGAGCTGTGGAGTCAAGGACATATAGTCCTCTTTGCAGGCTAGCTATACCAATAAGAACCTTGGAATGAGTCTGCATGATATGACAGTTGTTAGCAGTGAATTGAACTAGGCATTTAGTGCTATCTATCAATTTAGCAACATAGACGAGGTTGACATGAAAACTTGGAATATAAAGAACATTGTGTAGAGTTAAGGATGGAGAAATATCAATAGTACCAGAAATGGATGCTACAACTTGGGAGCCATTAGGCAGACTAACAGGAATAGGGACTATGTTTTTGTATTGAGTAAAAGAATCAAAATTGAAAGTAAAGTGATCAGTAGCACCTGTATCTAAGATCCAGAGATTAGGGTTCTTACCATTCATGTTGGAGGCATGAGAATTCATAACAAAAGGGGATGTAGAGACAGAATTAACTGTGGAATTAAGTTTGGATTGTTGGAGTAAAGCCAAAATATTGTTGTACTGCTCCTGAGTAAAACCAAAAGCAGAAGGTGTTGAACCCTGAGGAGAAGCTTCTGTAGCACTGTTAGCCGTGGCAGTTGCCGGAATCTTGCCTTTGTTCTTAAAACCTGGAGGATAGCCATGCTTTTGAAAACACGTTTCCACTGTGTGATTAGTTCTTCCACAGTGAGTGCAGATCCTGTTGGTACCTTTGGAGCCGTTGTAACACCTCAAAATTTGCCCTCCTCTCTTGGGACTAGCTTAGCATATTGCATTTCATTTTTAGGTCATTAGGCATTGCATCTTTGCATATCATGTGGCTACATTGAGCAAGTCATCCTCCTAAGTCTTGATCAGAAGATAAAGAGGTTAAGATATTCAAGCCTGAGGGTTTCATTGATTGGGTTGATCATTAGCCATCTGAGGGTTGGTGCTTCAAATTAGGGTTTCTTGGGGATTGAGCTTCATCTTGGTTGAAATGGTACATCATCATCATCATGGTTTTATCATCACCAAGAGATTCATTATGCTTGATCATATTCCTTGGGATTAGGGTTTTGACCTCTGGTCAACCCTAATCATCTGCATTGTGCCAATCAGGGCTTGTCAAGGAGATGAGGTCTTCATGGAGATGAGGGATCATTCTATGGTTATATTGAGCTTATGGAAGCTAGGGTTTCATGGTTGAGCCATTTCATCAGGAGTTTGAGGCTCAAGATCATCAATGCATGGCCAATTCATCTATCAGTCAGAAAAAGTCAACCAAAGGTCAACTGATGGATTTGGAGGTGGGAGAGGGTTAGAGACACTTCATTCATGTCCAAACAAGTTTAATTTGACATTTCAAAGGTCATCACTGAAGAAAATAAAGTCAGATGAAAACTTTCCAAAAATAGAAAGTGACTTGTAATTCAAAATTGACAAAAATGGAAAGGTGTTCTCCTTAAAATTACATGTCCAAAAATGCTTCAAATGAAATTTTGTCCAACATGAAAGTTGTAGATCTTTCTCTCACCTTTCCAAAAAGTCCAAGAAAATGAATTTCTCATTTGTGGTTGGCAAGTTATGATCAAATCATTGTCAAGAAAAGTTGAACTTCAAAGGTGCATAACTTTTGATTCACAAGGCCAAATGGAGTGAGACTTTTTGGAGCAAACCACTTTTGATGTCCTCTATCCAAAACAAGCATTACATTTCATGAATTTTGCTCACACAAAAAGTGCATTTTTCAAGTGGACTTAATTTGAAAAGTGGAGGGAAAAAGGTGATTTTGAGAAATAAGCATTGTTTTCACTCAATTCCACTTGCATTAGCTCACAAATATCATTTGAAACTTGCTCCAAACCAGAAATTTTACTGTTACATTGGTTTTCACAAGGGAGGGTGGATTGGTCAATTGGCCATTTAGCATGAAAACTTGATTTGGCTTAAACCATTGTATTTACACTAATCATGATTAACAGCATCATTAACATTACATATAAAACCATAATCATAACTGTTTTCTGATTAACCATAACAGAATTGCATTCTAGATCTAGAAATCCAAAAAACTCTTCATCTTTCTCTCTCACTTTTTCTGCATTTTTCTTCACAAACCTTGCCAAGATCTTCATCGATCCATGATCCATGTGCATTATTGAAGCTGTTGGAAGCAAGATTTCATCCTTTTCAAGCTGAATTCGTGGACTGTTAAGGCAAGCTTCAACAATGGCAAATGAAGATTTGAGCTAGATCCTTCACAATCAACACACGAACCTTGCTCCATTCAATCATTCAAGTATTAAGGAACTTCTGTTTTGCACTTATAAAGCTTGATACGCACGATTTCACAACTGTGCTTCAATTAAGGTGAGATTTCAACCGGCCTAATTCTTGAAATTAATTGATGCTTCTTGTAGATCTTTGAGAGTAGAGTAATCTGCACTTTGAACCACTGAATTTGGTTGAGAAACGAGGAAGTTATGTTGATTTGAACTTTCATGCATGAAAATGTTTGTCATCGAATCTTTTTATCCAGGAAGAATTAGGCTTAATTGAGTTTAGATTCATGTTGTTGGTTGAAAGACCTTTCCATTGATATAAGATTTGTCCAATTTGGTGAACATTTGTTCTTGAGTGATGAATCTATGAAGAACGCGTATGAACTTTTGAATTTTTTTCCAGAATTGGCTGTTTGATCCATATGTCCGTGTTTTGCCTGGCTGATTAGTGTTAATCACTGTAGCACGCGCAGCATTTTAAATCCATACACACTTCGAGTCCTGGCCATGACATTCCATAATTTGCCTTTTCCATTTTTTTCTTCATATGCTCACATGATTTCACATGCTTCCATTTCATTTTTTTTATTTTTTTCTTCACATTAGAAAATCATAACTCCATAACCATTGATCCAATTGAGCTGTGGTTTTTTTTGTTGTTTTCATCATGATCTCTACAATTTAATAAATATTTTTGCAAAAATTGTGCACGTGTGGTTTTTAACATGGCCTAGGGTTTGTTTAGATGTGTTCTTTCTTGCATATTGCTTGGTATTTTGATCATGAAATGATGATGCTTAACTGGATGGAGCTGAAATTTTACATGTGCAAAATAGGCATCTCAATGAACATTTTGGTATAGAATTTGTGATTTTTGCTTTTCTGGATTGTGAGATATGAGCTGTTCAATCTAGGTGTGACAATTTGTGTCACACCATTTCTTGTCTAACTTCCTGATTTTATTTGCCATGCCATATGAACTTGGAATGATCTGAATTTTGTGCATGTTGAATCTTCTGGATGTTAAGTATGAATGTGAATTTTTGTGGATTTTGTTTGAGTTCATTTCCAATTTGATTGAGAATTTCTCCCCTGTTTGACCAATTGTGAACCTTTTGTGAGTCATGATCTCATATGTTTTGTGAAATTCTTGTGGTTTATTGGATGGACTTGAAATTTGGCATGTGTATTATAGACATCTTGAAGTTTGCCATGGTTTTAATTTGGCTCATTTATCATGTTTGGTTTCTGTTTTATGCTTGCTTGAAGTTGATGCATGTTTTGATGCTTTGTATGAGCTTGTTTGAACTTGTGTTGACTTGATGAATTTAATTGACTTGCTTACCTTGGTCCAAATGACTTGAAATTTGGTATGATTGTCATGTTATGAATGCTGTTTGACCATGAATTTTTTGGGGATTTATTGAAATGTTTGTGAGTTGATTTGAGTTGAATCATTCTGTTTGGTTCTATGAGCTTTAAATTGCATGTTTTGTACTCTTTGCCTCATGAAATGATAATGGTTGTTGATATGAATGTGAAACCACTTGGATTTGTTTCTTATTTGATTGATCTTGATTTTTTATAAGTTTCATGTTCTGTTTTGACTTTTTGCTCTCATTTTGACCCTAGTCTTGTACTAGTGGTTTGTGCTCTCACATTTGAGCTTTGTTTCAGGTTAAGAGCACAA
Source organism: Lathyrus oleraceus (assembly GCF_024323335.1). NCBI lineage: Eukaryota > Viridiplantae > Streptophyta > Magnoliopsida > Fabales > Fabaceae > Lathyrus > Lathyrus oleraceus. Next base: position 103,122,084 of record NC_066584.1, on the reverse strand, counting down.
TTGCTTATGCTTGATGATGTGCACTCAATTGGGATTGGTTTATTGCTTGTTTATGACTAACCTTGAGTTTGTTTTGTAGGCATTGAGATTTGTACTTAGGCCTTGTGGCTTGCACCTATGTGCATTGATGCTTGTTATCTGTTTGTGCTGTGGACTTGTAACTTTTCTGTTTGACTTTTGTTTGTCTGGTATACTGATTATGTTGGATTGATTTCAGGTACCTTAGTTGCTATAGTTCATTTTGAACTTGCTTGTGTTGTTGCTTGGTTGCTTAACCAATTGAGGTAGAATTTCTTTTCTCCATGTAGTCTGGAAGACCTGGCCTGTTACTTGGCCAGACACCGTCTGAAGTCCTCCTTAAGAGGCAATGCCTGTGATTGTTTATTTTTGTCCCCAAGCAGGAAAAGACCTTGAATAAGGCAATTGGCAGATACAAGAGATGTGCAATCCATCTCCTGCTCTTCTGTTGAGTCATCCCTTTGCTCACACAACTGGTGTTGAGGCATTGTGGGTAGTAACCCAAGATCCTTGTACAGTTGTACAGCTGAGTCAGTGTCATAAGTGTAGAAGGGTTCCCACTTTCTGAACCCACACTTCTTTGTCTGAAGCTCTCCCTGGCCAGGGATAAGAGCTGTGAGGCACACCCCTCACTTCCTATTTCATCTGCTTCACCCTGACTCTCAATGTCAGGGTTAAGAGCTAACATCACCCTGATACAGTTGGCTTGCTTTTGCAGCCTAACCCTTGTGTGAGCCCACCTTTGTCTGTATATAGTGTGTGCTAATTGTGAATGTTTGCTTTGTTTTGATTGTGCTTGCATGCTTTGCTTTGCCTGGTTAGGATTAGCTTGCAGCCTGTGCAAGTAGATAGAAAACTCAACCTAGGACCATTGTGGAATACATGATAACTATTAGGCTCGAGTCAGTCTCCCTTCTAGTTGGTCATTTCCCAGTCTCTGGTTAGGAGAAAGTTTCTCCCCTGTTAAGGGGAACTACGTTGCCCTGATCCTCATACCAGATGAGGTACGTAGGCAGGAGGTCGCACGAGATCTCTCCGGGCACCTTTTTTCTTTTTGCGTGTGTTTGCTTGACAGTTGCTAGGCTCGAGTTCCCGACTCCTTAGTAACTTGTTGTTTGTTTCTTCTTGTGCGTGTAGGAGATGGATGTAAGCCCAGCAATTGGCATTCCGTATCCTCTTGTTGTGTGCTTGGAGTCCAGTGTAAGTCCAGCAAGTGGCATCTGGTTTCCAGTGTGGGTTTGCTTGGTTCGGAAGCTGATGTAAGTCCAACGATTGGCGTTCGGGTTCCATGTTTGCCTGTGTGCGTGTGTTTTGTTTCGGCGTGCGTGAGCCGAACTACGGCAGCTCTGATTCTCATTCCAGATGAGATACGTAGGCATAGGATGCGACGTCCTAGCGAGCCCTCTCCCCTCTTCCTCCACCTGTGTTGTTTTCAGTGTGTGTGTGTGATGTTTGTTTTAGCAACCTTTTTTCTATCTTTTGAGCGTGGATCCCGTCGAGTACGACGGATGCGTAGGGGTGCTAATACCTTCCCTTCGCATAACCGACTCCCGATCCCATTCTCTTTGGTCGCGAGACCATGCTTTTCCCAGGTTTACTTCGAGCGTTTCCTTTCCCTCTTTTGGGATAAATAACGCACGGTGGCGGCTCTGTGTTGTTTTTGTTTTAGCCCGCCGGTGGCGGCTTTGATTTTTTCGACTATTGTACTTTTGATTTCATTACCTAACATGCTAATCAATTCATTTTGAATCTTATGACTAAGATAATGATAATGAATTTCATTATTCTTAATACGTTCAAAATGTTTTTGCATAACAGTATCCCATACATCAATCATTTCAACAAGAGAAAGAAAGCTTCCATTGTTTTCCACATTAATCCTCTCATTTTTTTCCATGAAATGCTAAATTTTGCTCAGCTAGATATCTAGTAACATAAACTATCCTAAGTAATACATCCTTCCAATTTTTTTTTCATTTCTTATAAGCTCTTGAAGATGTTTATAATTGTTATATTTTTCTTAAATCTAGAATCCGTGACTCTGAGTACCCTGTCTAGAACCAAAGTCGATGGTTGCACAGTACGGACTCCCGAGGTGAATACTTCGTAAGAGTCGGTACGAGAACCTCACCCAGAATAGATTCCCTTGATGAGTTGATGACCGAAAGGCATTTTCCGTAAGCGTCAAACATTCTTGCGAATCAATGACTCTGGGGATCCTTTGTAACAAAACCCTAAATCATACCCGGTGAGAACCCCGTTTTGGAAAGCAATCAGATTTATCCATACCTCGGACCTTTGAACCTGTACCAAAAAAAACACATTGCATCCATCCACTCATTGCATACGCATAAAAAGCAAAACTCTTAGTTTGTTTTGCATTGTTTCAGGAATCCAAGACTTGTTAGCAAAATGAATCCTGAGAGAAGAAGCACTTTTCAGTTCAAATGCAAGAACGTGGACCTTTCCAGCCTACAGAAGTTGAGGGCCAAAGTAACACCAATCAAACTCAACAACTTTGTGCAAGACTATGGGAGAATTCTGGACATCTTAAATGAGAAGAGGGACATGATGATTGTGGTGACTATTGCTCAGTTCTATGATCCACCCCTACGTTGTTTCACATTCTATGATTTCTAGTTGGCTCCCACCTTGGAAGAGTTTGAGAGGATTGTAGGCCGGAATTTGAAGGATCATAATCCATTTCCGAAGTTTTATGAAGGTATTCCTCCCAAGAGGATAACTTTAGCTTTGGGTCTGAAGGTTTCTGAAGTCGTGGACAATTGGGATGTGAAGGGAGCTTTCAATAGTTTTTCTAGGAAGTTCTTGGAAGATCAAGCTAAGAAGATGGCAAAAGAAGGGAATTGGAAAGCTTTCTATGCTGTGTTAGCTGTGTTGGTATATGGGATAGTTCTCTTCCCAAATATTGACCATTTTGTGGACCACCTAGCGGTGAGAATCTTCCTCTCTGGTAACCCTGTACCGTTCCTCCTAGAAGACCTCCACTATGCTCTCCATGATCATCATGAGAAGAAGGGAGGAACCATTTTATGTTGTGCGCAACTGTTGCATGCTTGGTTTAGATCTCATATGCCCGAAGAAGGCCCTTTTGTCTCCAAGGAACTCAAGCCCTATCAGAAGTTAGCTTCTCTCACCTCCAATCATGTTAAGTGGTATATCAGGGATTGGGAAACCGAGAATGTTATTGTCAACATTGGATACTTCCCTAATGTACCTTTGATAGGAACCAAGGGCTGCATCAACTACAACCCCGTGTTATCTTTGAGGCGGCATGGTTACCCTATGAATTACCCTCCAAAAGCTGAAGCTTTAGAGCCTTTCATCTTACATAGTGCTAAAGCAGATCACCCCACGGTGAAGAAGATCAAAAGGTCATGGCAAGCAGTTATCAGAAAGGGTAAGGAATTGGGTAAGAGAAATTTCATCGCACGAGAGCCTTATACTTGTTGGGTGAGAGAAAGGGTTCAGATGGTTAAACTCCCTTTTCCATTTGATCCTTCTATCTATCTGTTGGTTCTTGAGCCAAAACCCATATTACCTAAAGATGTGGAGAAGCTTAATGCCCGTATTAAGGAGCTGGAGTTGGAGAATGCTGACTTGAGGATTAAGCTCGGCTGAGTCTCGGTAGAGAATGAGAATTTGAAAGATGGTCAATAGAAGAAGGGCAAAGAACTCGAAACTTCCAACAAAAGGGCTAGGGAGTCTGAGGCAAGGAAATAAAAGTTCGGACAAACGCTATATAGTACTAAATCTATGTTCAAGACGAAGGAGGAGGAGTTGGATAAAGATATACTCCAGGTCCAAAAACTCAACAAAACTCTGGAGTTGACTCTTGAAATGAAAAGGGAAGCACGACTGATTTCTGAGATTCGTACTCGTGAACTTGAGAATACCATTCAGAAATACAAGGATGCTTTGGAACGTGAGAAGCTGAGGACTGAAGAGTCGGAAAAAGTTTGCACACGATTGAACTATCAGTTGTAACGAGCCAATGCTAGAATCTAGGCACTTGAAGGTATGGATCAGGATGCTGCCTATCTGATGTTGCTGAGTGAGTGCAGATATTGGAGAAACCTCTATAGGGACATAAAGGTGACCAAGGCTGAAGACTTACACATCATTCAAGACCTCCAAGGACTTTACACTAAGTGGAAGGGCAAATTTATGAGGTTGTCCAGATTTGCAAATTCCGTCATGCAAGAGCTACCTGAGAAATTGTAAGAAGCTGATTGGTGCATGTGTCCAGAGAACACCCCGCATCAAGTTTATAATTTCATTAAATTTTGTAAGGCGATGTTGGAGGGGCTGACTACCGACCTTGCTATGGTTCGGAAAGCCCATAAGCTATAGGCATTTTGTTTGTATTTGAACTTTGTTATAAATTAATGAAAAATCGCTTTTGGGATTCACTTTATTGTGTTTTATTGCTTTATTGCTTTAAATACTTGCGAATAAATGTTGTGGCATTTCTGAAATGAATGACTGAAACTAACCAAGAGTTTTGCAAACAAGATGCATCCATACATTTTCAAAATAGAGTCTCACTCCGTCCTTTCTTCCTCCAGTTTCACGCTGAGTCTTCAACACCCGTACAATACTCGCGCCCGAGCAAGACAAAGGATGGCTGAACAAGAGCAAGAGAGTGCCCGAGTTAGAGCGGAATTAGATGAAATCAAAGGGGACATGTCCTAGATGAGAGAGATGCTACAAGCTTTAACCTTCAGATTTGAGGCTCCGCAAGCGACCGTGATTTCGGAGATCATAGGCTCAGCAGTTGAAGTCTAGCTTCAGAGGTCGTTACCTTCAACCCTTCCTCCATATGGGTTGCCTTACGACTTCATCCCTCGAGCGGAAGTAGTGCATGACATGAGGCAATCTGTCCAACAAGCTGTGCCATTACCGGTTTACACCGATGCACGCTCAGTCGTCCACACCATTGCTCCACCAGCTACCTATGCTAGGCACATTCCACACTTTGAAGATCAATATTACATGTATCATACTGTCGACCCAACCGTTAGTGGCGATGAAGTAAGATTTGAAGATTTCAGAGAAGTAAAGGAGAACATGCAACTCCTTGAGAAGAAGTTCTGAGCATTAGAAGGAGACCATGTCTTTGGATCAGCTGCCAAAGAAATGTGCCTTGTATCTGGGTTGGTGATTCCGGCCAAATTCAAAACTCCAGATTTCGACAAATACAAGAGGCATACTTGCCCAAAGAGCCATCTCATCATGTATTACCATAAAATGGCTGCTCACGTGGAAGACGACAAGCTGATGATCCACTGTTTTCAAGATAGCTTGAGCGGGGCTCCTTCCAAGTGGTATTTGAGTCTGGATCAAAGTAGGATCAGATGTTTCCAAGACCTGTCAGGCGCATTCATAAAACACTATAAATACAACATGGACATGGAGCCTGATAGAAGACAACTGCAAAGCATGTTCCAGCATGACAAAGAATCCTTTAAGGAATATGCTCAAAGATGGAGGGAACTGGCTTCTCAAGTTGAACCACCTCTTGCCAAAAAGGAATTGGCTGAACTGTTCATCGACACTGTCCAACCCCAATTCTATGAGAAGATGGTTGGAAGTGCTTCTTTGGGATTCTCCGAGCTTGTTGCTATAGGAGCTCGTGTTGAGTATGGCTTGAGAAATGGTAAACTTGTAGCTGTGGCATGAACTTCAAGTGCTAATCCAAAGAAGTTCTCTGGAGGGTTTCCCTGAAAGAAGGAAGGTGAAACTAATGTTGTGTCTATTGGCCAAGGAAGAGCCCCTCCAAGAAGGAGACAACAACAATATTGACAACAACGGTATGTTCAATAACCCTTTCCATATCAACAACCTATGTATCCCATTCAGTACGCCCCACAACCTCACGTAGCTACTGTGACGCCCGCCTTCAATCAACAACCTGCTCAGGCTTATCAAGCACCTCCAGTTTATCGACCAACTCTAGTTCAACAACGTGCTCCTGTTCCCCCTATTTATCAACAAGCACCAACGACTCATGTCTATCAACAACCGAGAGCTCAAGCTCCAAGACAAAATGCTCTGAATCAGAACATGAGGCAGAGGGATAGAGCAACCTTCAATCCAATTCCAATGTCATATATTAAGCTTTATCCCTCTCTGTTGCAGAAAGGTTTGGTGGTTCCTAGGCCTATGGGACCTCCACCTGATTGTTTTCCTCCATGGTACAACCCTAATGCATATTGTCCTTTTCATGAGGGTGCCCCCGGGCATGACCTAGAGGGTCGCTATGCTTTGAAGCATATGGTTCGTGAGCTGATTGATAGCAAGATTCTATCTTTTAGGGATATGGGACCGAACGTGAAAAATAATCCTCTTCCTCCCCATGGAGACCCTACGGTGAATGCCATTGAAGATGCCTTTGTTGGTGTTATGGTTGAGAAGGTGGATGATGTTAAGACTCCTTTGGCAGCATTCCACGCCTGATTGGTGGAAACTGGCTGTGATACGGTGAACTGACTTTGTGTTTTTGCTTTGAAAAGCAATGTTGTGGATAGCAAGAGTCGCCACCGACTTTTCTTTTATCCAATAAGGAAAGGCGAAAAAGAACAGGAAAGACCTTGATTAGATTTTGAGTTCGGGAGGTACATTATACAAAGGGAAGGTGTTAGCACCCTTTGTATCCATGGTTATCCATGGGCTCTTAATTGCTTACTCACTTATGTTTTCCTTGTTTGAGAAAGTGTTTGAGAAATGTGGTGTGTTTAGAAAATATTTTGAAAGGAGAGTTTAACTTTGTAATGATTCTTGTACGAATGTATACAAAGTGTTTATCTCGTTTGATTAGATGTTTAGAAAAATATAACTCGCGATGATTCTGGTGCGAATGTATACCAAGTGGTGATTTTCTAAAAGATGTTTTGAAAAGTGTGAGGTGTGAAAAGTATTTTAAGTTGTGAGCAAGCATTTAAGAGTTATACCTAACCAGGGTCTTTATAGGTATTTCCTATCCTTAGGAGGGTAAAACTGTCCTTACTATTGAGAAGTAAGTAGTCTTATCCTTTGGATGTAAAGGGACATCGTGGGGTCGTCGATTGGTCATTGAAGGCAACATTTGTAAGGATACCTTAGCATTCGAAGGGACGATCATCATTTAATCGTAGGCTACAATGAAGGGTCATCGAGGGACAAAGTCATATATTCGAAGGCAACGTTCGAGGGACTATGATTTATCTTGTAGGGACATTGACCTTTTGATCGAAGGGACTATGACTTATCTGTTTAGGGATGATGATGATTTAATCGAAAGGGTCTTTGCTAAGGGTATCCCCACATTCATGGGACATGACCGTAATATCGTAAGGCAACAAAGAGAGGGTTACCCTAGAGGTGCAAGTGTGGAAATGATTGGATTCAGATATATTATCTTGAATTAATTTATCTAAGTTCGATTATTTATCTTTCCATGCAATCCTATTAGCATACATGTAGACAGTTATATTCATAGTATGGAAAAATTAAAGTGCGAAAAATAAGACTACGCTATTACATGGCTTCGGGATGGGGGGTACATAATTTAAAAGGGGATATAAAATATCTAAATCTTAATTAACGAGTACAAAATTAAAAGGGCATACAAAATAATAAAACCTAATTAAACTAAAAAGAAAGAAATAAAAAAAAACTAAATAAACTAAATTTAAGAATGAATTAAGAATGTTTTTAGTCTATAATAATAGATTTTTTTTTTATGAATTTATGGAAAAACTTAGACTAAATTGATAGAAATTTTAAAAGAAAAAAATATATAATTAGGTTTTTATTATTCAAAATAGCCCATTTTAATTAATTAAGTGATATATGAAAATTAGGATATAATTTAATCTAATTTATTAATTAGAAAATTAATTAATGGGTTTTATTTTAATAATAGAAAAATAGTGGTGAATTAATTATAGTGGAAATGGAGTAAACATAGTAAAAACACTGAAAAGCTAAAAAATAGGTCCTGGGGGCTCGAACCAGTGAGGGGGAGCTACCAACGAGCCATGTTGGTCCATTCGTAATTTATTCGCCTTCGTTATTTATTTTTTCTCATGCTGTTTCTTTCATATGAATACAACAAACCTGTAACTTCATCTTATATCAAACCACACACATAAAATAAGATCATATGTAATCATCATGCAATAATAAAAATAGCCATGCACAAATCAAGAAGCTTATATTATTTTACTCATGTATTAGTTCTCTTTACTGCAAGTGATAATGATAAAACAAACCTTACACATACATGTTAAAGACAACGAAGGATTTATATTATCACCATTATATCATCATCATCATTATTATGTAATAACAGCATGTGAAATAAACATAATCATGCTAGAAACAACACTCATATAATAATAATTAAATGATAGATATAATTCTTTAATCATGCAAACAGAATTTCTCCAACATGCTATGACATATCAAGAACAGATGCATACTTGAATAAAGCAATATCAACATCCACCAAACCATGAATACATCATCTCAATATATATATTAAACCAATATTATTCATGCATGAATTAAGGAGTATTGCAAGGTAATCATGTTGGATGCAAATTCCCTAATGAACACTTACTGGGGATTTGATTCTTCTGGCTTGCTCACTGTATGTGTGTTATTCTTATTCACGCTATGAGTGCTTTATGGTTGTTTCTCTTTTCTCTGCCCGTGAATCTTCTTGCTTCTGCCTTGCCTTGTGTATCTTCTTCTGTTGTATCTCTCCTCTTTTTTCTCCTCTCTCTCGCTGCAGCCATATGAAGTATTTATAATGGTGTGGATTAGGGTTTAACCTTGCTAAATATTTGGATCCCTTCCTAATCTTTAGGAGAGTTAGGGTTTAACCTTGCTAAATATTTGGATCCCTTCCTCTACTTTAGGAGAGTTAGGGTTTAACCTTGCTAAATATTTATTAAATACAAATATTATTATAAATAATGAATAATTTAAATGACTTTTAACAAATAAAAATTAATTTAAATTTTAGTTACATAATTGAATTAAAATTTAAACCTATTTCTATTTTTACTTTCATCATTTAAAAAAAAAATCAAAATTATTCTTACTTATATCAACCAAAATTATTTTATAATTTATGGGCTTTTAAAAAAATGTTACTCTTATAAATAAATTTTATTAAGTAAAAAACGTGAATTACTAAATAAATACTATTTATAAATAATGAATAAATGGAACATGAGTCACTAAATTATAAAAAATAGTTATTATAATTTAATGAGCTTTAACAAATAAAATTAATTTAAAATTTTAATTATACAATTAAAATTCAAATCTATTTTTATTTATCATTAAATTAAAACTATTTTATTTATATATATAAAATTTATTTATATCATACAGATAACCAAAATTATTATTATTTTTTATATCTGTATCACATGATAAATAAATTAAAATTTATAATTTATATGAGAATGTATGTTAATGAATGAATGCAAATGTGAAATGAATGTCATGCATGGATCAATTTATCATAAAAATTAACAGGCAAATTTTGGGGCATGACAGCTGCCCCTGTTCAATATTCTTAAACCGAGAGAATTAGAATGGTATGTACGCTATTCGTGATCTAGAGGTGAAAGATTATTGAACACTTAGAATGCCCCAAAAATTTGCACTTGTTAATTAAAAGATAGTCTTGATGGAGATGGGCTTAAAGATGCCATCCAGAAAGTTTGATGATGAGAGCTTCAGAGTGCATCGTACATTAGACCATATCTGAAGACATGGGTGTCACACTGGGTCGTACGCTAGACCGTATAACGAGTCATCCATTAGGTGATATTAGGGTGAGCTGAACCTGATGAGATAAGGATCAAAATGGGTCATACGCTAGACCGTATTTGAGTAGCAGAGTGAGCCGTCCGTTAGGCTGTATCTGGAGAAATAAAGATCAGAATGGATCGTACGCTAGATCGTATCTGAGTAGTAGAATGAGCCGTCTGTTAGGCTGTATCTGGGGATAAAAAGTAGTCATACGCTAGACTACATTTTAGAATGTACCGTACGCTAGGTAGTATCTGATGAGAAGAGCCAGACTGGGTCATACACTAGACCGTATCTGAGTTGCAGAATGAGCCGTCCATTAGGCTGTATCTGAGGATAAAAGATCAGAATGGATCATACGCTAGATCGCAACTGAGTAGCAGAATGAGCCGTCCATTAGGCTGTATCTGATGATAAAAGGGGTAGTCATACGCTAGACTACATTTCAGAATGTACCGTACGCTAGGTAGTGTCTGAGGGGATGAATATCCAAATGGGTCGTACGCTAGACCGTATTGGAACAGTTGAAGGAACCATACGTTAGGCTGAATCAGAATGAGCCGTACGTTAGGCTATATCTGATAATATTTGTATATGTTGTATTTGCAATAAATGTCCGGGATGGGCTTAAAGATGCCATCATTAGGAGGATATCAGAATGCTTGTCAGAATGAATATTCATATGGATTATATCTGAAAGATGTATCTGAATCTTGAATATAATCGATAAAGATATCCGTCTAAATGAATCTTTATTTTGACTGTATCAGGAGGATAATTAAGGGGAAAAAAAGAGAGTTAGCCTCATGCCATGTCATGATGCATGAGATGTTTTATGCCCTTGAAAATAAATGCGAACATTGCATGCATGTATATGCTGTGAAATGATGCATGAATGAATTATGCGTCTGAAATTTTTTGCCATGGGAAAGTAAATCCCGATATTCTGGTTGGAGATATTTGTATTGATGACCCTTTCTTAGCTAGGGATATTTGATTTCTGTCTGATGGTAGAAATATTCAACAGAACCTGACTGGGGATAAAAGAGATGACCAGTCTGTCTAGTTGTGCCAATTTCTCCTGGGAATAACTGGTTTTGCTGGGGAATAGGATTTGCAACCAGATTTGTTAAAACGCATGGTTAAACCTTATCCTTGATCCTAAAGTCTTTTAGTAATTGCTATTTCTATTTTATGCATGTATTTTCGGTAAACATCAATCATATTCAAATGCATATATTAATTCGAATTAAATCAATGGACGTTTATGCAAATAAAACGGAGAAAGTAAAACAGAAGTATCTTTTTGGAAATAAAATTGTATTGATTTTGAAAGAGGGCCTATAAACAAGCAATTTTAATACAAGGAGACAGAAATCCTAGTAAGAGGAAATTGTCAAGAAAGCAAAGAAAAAACAGCTATGAAAAAAAAGTCCTATTGATTTTAATTCTACTACTGCTATTATGTTTTCAAGCATCTCATCTTTTGCTGTCAGATAGAAGTGATTGGCTTGTTCAGTCTCTTTGACTTTGGTGAAGCTGACCGAGAATGGGACATAGTCATACGCTTTAATCCCTAATTTTTACCTGGACCGCCTTTTCAGGTTTTCAGTCCACCAGGATACCCTTTTTTGCCCAAGCCGCCTTTTTAGGTTTTCGACTTGCCGGGTGTACATTTTTATATGTTTATCCCTAATTTTTGCCCGAACCCTTTTGGTTCGCTGGGATGCCCTTACATTTGCCTAGATATGTCGACCTAGCGGGTCTCTTTTATGCGTAGTATTTTTTTAACTATGTCCGCGTTCACGGGATGCGGGAAATCTTCGCCATCCATTGTAGCGAGCATCATGGCTCCACCAGAGAATACCTTCTTAACTACAAATGGCCCTTCGTATGTGGGAGTCCATTTGCCTCTAGGATCACCTTGTGGTAGAATGATACGCTTTATCACCAAGTCGCCAATTTGATACACCCGTCTCTTGACTTTTTTATTAAATGCCTGGGTCATGCGCTTCTGATATATCTGCCCATGACAAACAGTCGCAAGTCTCTTTTCATCAATCAAATTTATCTGATCGAGTCGAGTCTGAATCCATTCATCTTCATCTAAGCCTGCATCTTTCATAATTCTTAGAGAGGGAATCTGAACTTCCACTGGTAAAACGACTTCCATTCCGTAGACTAAAGAGAAAGGAGTTGCCCTTGTCGAAGTGCGTACTGAAGTGCGATAACCATGAAGAGCAAATGGTAACATCTCCTGCCAGTCTTTGTATGTTACTGTCATCTTTTGTATAATCTTCTTAATATTCTTATTAGCAGCTTCTACGGCGCCATTCATCTTTGGCCGGTACGGAGAAGAGTTATGGTGTTTTATTTTGAACTGCATGCAGAGTTCAGTAATCATCTTGTTGTTCAAATTAGTACCATTATCAGTGATAACTCTTTCAGGGATGCCATACCGACAAATAAGACTATTCTTGATGAACCGTGCCACCACATTCTTGGTGACAGAAGCAAATGAGGCTGCCTCTACCCACTTTGTAAAGTAATTAATAGCAACAAGAATGAAATGATGTCCATTAGAAGCAGTAGGTTTAATCTCTCCAATCATATCAATGCCCCACATTGCAAAGGGCCAAGGGGCTGTCAACACGTTCAATGGAGCAGGAGGTACATGTACTTTGTCCGCATAGATCTGGCACTTGTGACAAGTTCTGGAGTGATGGTGGCAATCGGCTTCCATGGTAGACCAATAATACCCTGATCTCAGAATCTTCTTGGCCATCGTATGTCCACTAGAATGAGTCCCAAAAATACCGTCATGCATGTCTTCCATAATCTTTTCTGCTTCCTTTTTATCCACACAGCGAAGCAAAGTCGAATTATGATTATGTTTGTATAATACTCCATTACTTAAAAAGAATTTAGCAGAGAACTTCCTCAGAAATTTTCTGTCATTGATGGATGCCCCTTCAGGGTATTCCTGAGTTTCTAAATATCTTTTTACTTCGTGGAACCAAGGTTTCTCTTCTACTTCATCAGCATTAAGTTCATAACAATATGCTGGTTCATCTAATCGTTCAATGGTGATCATGAGAGCTTCATTGTCCCATCTGACTCTGAACATGGATGACATGGTAGCCAATGCGTCTGCCAACTGATTCTCTTCTCGTGGAATATGTTCAAATGTAATCTCTTCAAAGTATGGTGTAAGACCCCAATTTTGTCCCTAAGATCCCTCATGGCATCATATCATTGCATTGCATAGCCTCAAGGATCATTGAGCATCTTGGCTTCCTTTCCTTTTGGGTGGGACCTCCTTGTGAGTGGTTTGAGATCACCAAGCATGCTTGTATTGTATATCATTGTTTTTCTTGTTTTATCACTAACCAAAAGCACAAAAGTATGTCATTAACATTTGTTTTGTAGCTGAAGCAATCATCAAGTCAAGGCTCTCAAGGATTTCCTTTGAGCAAGAGATGATGGTATTTTCTTGAGATGAGGGCCACATGACATTATATGGAGCTTATATGAGCTAGGTTTCATTTTGAAGCAATATCCCCGAGTGGTAAAGGCTCAAATTCATCAAAGCATGTCAAGGTCATCTGAGGACCAAATAATCAACTGTGCAGTCAACTGAGGGCTTTGAGGTGGGGGAGATGAATTTAAACACCTCAATCATGTTCAAACAAAGTCCATTTGTAATTTCAAACATCTATCTTGAAGATTTTGAAGTCATGGCAAAAGTTTCCAAAAATGGAAAGTGACCTGTAATTTCAAGTTTCCAAAAATGGCAAGTTTCTGGTCCATATTCAACTTGATTTATCAACATCAAAGAAGCTTCAAATGGATTTTTGGTGAACATGAAAGTTGAAGATCTTTCTCTCCTCTTTTCAAAAAGTCCTATATCATGTTCATCTGATGAATGGTTGAGAAGTTATGGCCAAATGATCACAAAGCATGCATGGAAGTTCAACATGGCATAACTTTTGATTCAAAACTCCAAATTGGTCCACTCTTTTTGCAAAATGCTCTTCATGACCAATACATTTCAAATGAATTATTGCCATGCATGGAAGAAGCTCATATGACCACTTGTTCATGCATGTGCATTTTGGAGGGAATTTTGATAATTCAAATTTGGTTGATCATGCAAGCCAAATACCAATTCCATGATGATTATTGAATGATTTTAAGTGAATTTGAACCTTGCATGGGTACTGTTCACGTGAAGCATGTCCATGCTAAGCTCATTTTGGCAATTTACAAAATACCTCACATTTCACTAATCATGATTAGCCAAAGCTTAATTGAGATTTCAGCATGATTAAGAGGTCATATAAAAGCAAAACCCTAACTGTTTTGCAGGGGGGGAAGCATTTCAGATATCAAATTTCACATTCCCTCCAATTTTTCTCTCTCTTCGAATCTCTCAATTCTCCACACAAACACCAAATTTCTTTGCATAATCTTGATCATCATCCTTCATTGATCAAGATTCAGCCATTACTTTGTGGAATTCAGTCCAAATTCGAGCTATTCAAGTGCATGAACATGGAGATGGAAGCTTGAAATTAAGCTGGATCTAGGTGATTTCAACTATTAATTCTTGTTCAAAGCTTCAAGACATAAGCATAGGAGCAGATCTGGAGAGTTTGGAAGCCTGAGGACGCGAGTTCATAGCACTGCATTTCAAGTAGGTGAAAATTTCATCATCTCATTTTTCCAATTTCTTGTTACAGTTGTATAGATCCTGTTACATAGAGCATGCGGATATGTTTAATTTTGAAAATGGATGAGAAACGAGTTTGTTAGATGAACTTTCAGTTTTGATGTTCAAAATGTTTTCGCTCGATCCTTAAAACCTAGCACGAGTTAGGATGAATGGATCATGGATTTGGATTGTACGTTGAGGGATCTTTCGAATGGTATAGCTTTTGTCCAAATCTGGAAAAAAAATTATGAATCTCCGCCGCAGACGACCGGAGAAGACGGTTGCTCCACCGTCTGCAATTTTCCTAGGGCTTTGTCCATGTGGATCCACGTGAGCGCTGGCATGGCTGTTCCATTGGTTGTTAATCGCTTGACTGATCCACGCGAGCTCTGACTCGCTTATGTGGCTGCCATGTCATTAAGTGATGCGCTGCGTTTTGGCTTAAGCGCTTTTGGATCCTTTGTGCATGTGTTCGATACCTGGCGTGTGCATTTTCTGAATTTAATTTGAGTTCTCATTTCCTTAGAGCGTGTGTTCGATCCCTGGTATGTGCATATGCTGATTTATTTCAAATTTCATTTTCCCTCCTATTTTCCATGTTTATTTCCTTTTATTTGTTCAACTTTGAAAAATCATTAAAAAATGAAAAATGCTTCAAATTGATCCCAATTTTTTTTCATGTGTTTGTTTTAATGTCTAATTTTTTTGATATTATTTTCATGATTTGTGACTTGCTGGATTTTTAATTGTAAATTTTTGATTGAATCTTATGCCAAATTGACATGTTACATTCATTGATTTGTGAAATGCTCATCTTTAATCCAATTGATCTTAATTTTTGTGTGCTTGATCTTCACATGTGATTTGATTTTTGAGCTTTGGTTTGGAATTTTTATCATATGCTATCACTATTTTGGACACATGAAGATGTAGTGTGACAATTTGTGTCACATTTTTGGCCTTGCAGTTGTGCATTTTTGATTCATCTATCATTTGAACTCTTCTGGATCTGATCTTTTGCACATTGTTTTCTCATAACATGAGTAGCTTGCATAAAAAATTTCATAGCCATTGGATGCATTTCTGTTTTGATTTGATTTTCTAATTTGGATGTCCATTTTGTGCACCTTTGCTTTACATTGATCATTTGATGCCCTTACCTTATGAATTGATCTTGGTCCTTTTGAGGACATTTTCTTAATTGTTTGAATGTGCAATATGTGAAAGATTGACTTCTGTTTTGATCATTTGGTTTGGTTTTGAACCTAGTCTTTGTACTAGTGTTTTGTACATAAACTAATTGTGCTTTGTGTTTCAGGTTTGGACATTTAGCATTGATGATTGGTTTGGTCTCACTTTGTGAGATACAAATGATTTGAATTCTAAAACATTGCTGTTTTGTAGGATTCTAAGTGATAGGCTTGAGCTCATTGCTTCATTTGATTACTTGACCATTGCTCATTGAATTGTGTAACAGTTGGACTGTTTGTCTGTTGGTTTTCTGTCTGAGATATTAACTGTTTAGCTTTTGTACAGGTACATTAGTTGCTTGCTTTTAGCTCTTGCTTGAGCTTTGGATTATGGTTGATACACCACTTAGGTAGCAACTCTCTTACTCCATGTAGTCTGGAAGTCCTGTCACCTTTTTGGCAGGCATTTGGCTGAAGTCCTTCTTAAGAGGCTCTGTTTGTGTTTGTTTACATTTGTGCCAAAGACCTCCAAGTGAGGCATGTTACTTGATAAGTCCTCCTAAGTGAAGAGGAAATTGACAGATAGAAGGGATTAGCAATCAATCCCCTGTTATTCAGTGAGTCGTTCACTATGCTCGTACTACGTGTTGATGCTCTTGAACAAATACCCAAGATCTTTGTCTAGTGTCTGTCAAGTGGAATAGGATCTCTCTTTCTGGATCCCCACGCTTTCTTTATCATAAGCTCACCCAGGCCAGGGTTAAGAGGATGAGGTCTCATCCTCATTTCCATTTTCATCAGCTTCACCCTAACTCTCAATGTTAGTGGTTAAGAGCTACAAACTACACTTGTACAGTTTGGCTTGTTTGTCGAGGTTGATATGACCCCTCTTGACTAAAGCCCACCCTTGGTTTGAAGCCTCTTGTTTGTATATAGAGTGTGATGCATTGTTTGCTTGATTGCTTTTGCATGTTTGCTTTTGACATTTGTTTGTTGTTAGGAGTCGGATCTAAGTCCATTTATTGGCATTTTGTTTCCTGTTTGTTGTTTGGAGTCGGATCTAAGTCCATTTATTGGCATTCTGTTTCCTGTTTGTTGTTTGGAGTCGGATCTAAGTCCATTTATTGACATTCTGTTTCCTGTTGTTTGGAGTTGGATGTAAGTCCATCTATTGGCATTCTGTTTCCCGTTTTATTTGTGGATCTCTTATGAGACTTTTGCTTTTGCCTTGTGCTTATTCCAAAGGAACTTACTTGGATCATCTCTATGATCTCGAGAAAGGAACTCCTATTTGTGGTTTCATTGCTTAACCTTGATCCTTTTTCATCCTTAACCCAAACCAAAAAAACTTTTGTGCAAACATTTGACTTGTTTTCAACATTAGAAACCTAAGCCTTATGCTTTTGATTTTCAAACTTTCTTTTCATTATACTCATTTTGAATTGAATCTTTAAGTCAACTTTGACCATTTTGTACATACTTCTAATTGGTTAATGCAACCCATTCAAATGTCTCTTTTGTGGCTCCATGTCCACTTCTTAATCAAACTTTTCATAACCTTTAGCTATTAGGTTTGAGTTATCTTTGTGGTAGATATAATACTCACCTATGTCCTTAGTGATTGGACAATAAGTCTTCCATGCTTATTATAGGGCTAACCCCTCACTAGCATGTCGAAGCTATCCTCACATGGTGGACTTGTGGTTTTTCAGGTCGAGTTTTCTCCCTTCAATAACCAAAGACCTTGAGGCTTTTGGACCAATCAATCCACTCACTGTTTTGAAATCTTTTACCCGAACTACGGGGTTTTGATCCTTATCTTTCATGAGAGGGTACGTAGGCAATGGGTTTATCCATCCAAACACAAAATGTAAATAAACTTGTATATTCTTTTCTCATCTCTTCAATCATGTTTGCACAAATATTTCATAAACAATAACCTTTTGCAACAAGCGTGAAAAGGGCTCCCTAGGAGTACCTAGGATGTTGTGGATGCCTAACACCTTCCCATGACATAACTAACCCCCTTACCCAGATCTCTGTCTTTTACTAGTTTTGTTTGTAAAACTTTATAGGTTTTTGTTCGCTTTCTAACCATTCCTTTGGATAAATAGAAGTGCGGTGGCGACTCGACTTTGTATGATTTACCTTGGATTTAGTTAATATTTCCAATGGTAACGAATACACCGCTACAGAAAAGTGGCGACTCTGCTGGGGATAAATTTCCTTAGTGGGTTGTGCCAACTTTTCACACTTGTTGTATTATATTGTTTATGACATATTTTTGTGCAATTTGGGATTATTGTATTGTTTGTAATGATTGAATTGCTTGATATATCAATTGCTTGTTTGCTTGGTGATCTTTGTGAGATGAGTTCTGTACCCGAACTCGAGTGCACCTTAGGATAGGAGAATGGCATAGTCTCGTCGACTTGTGTGGAGTTATTCCTTAGCAAGTTGACTTGCGAGTCCATTCACTTGGTGGAGGTCATGTTGGGATCAATAATGTCACACAAGTAAGTTGTGGTTCGACATTACTCTTTCCAATATAGACCTTAGAAGCCAAGGACCTTAGTTTACCAAGCCCATCTTGGCTTTTTTTTAGGACGTAGTGCGGAGGTCATTCAAATGTAAGATTTGATACGATTGTTACGCGATACTACACTCATAAGAGTCTCTCTTGAGAATATTTTTGGAATACGAGTAGTCGTTTCTCCGATAATATTTGAAAGATGGGATGATGATTATGGGAACCTCTTGTAGAACATGATCGACAAGTTTAAACCCTAGTACACTCCCTTTGGGTGGTTCTTAACCGAGACTCCATGCTCGTGACTTGCCACAAACCCGTGATTCATGGTTGATCCGTTCATACATCCTTAATATCAATGGAACTTGGGTGTTGATAAGGTATAAACCATAATCCACCAAAATGGATGATTGATATTAAGGGTAATATGAGCCATCCCATGACCTTTGTCTGGTGTGCTTTGCTTGATCCTTGAGTGTGATTGTTGCATTCATGCATTCATCTGCATCCATATCATGAGATAAAAAGAAAATTTTCAAGGAACTTAAGGGGTTTATTTGCAAAATTTTCAGACAAATGGAAAGACAAAGAAGGAATACCAAGAAGTACAGCTTCAGACAACCCGATCTGAAAGAGTTAAGGAATCTGACATCCTATGTACTAGATCCCTTGGGTTTCAAAGCTCGCTTCGGGAAACTTCTTCCTCTTCTGACTACTCAGGTTGATGAAGGGTTGATGAGTACGTTGGTGCAGTTCTATGATCCTCTGTACCGTTGCTTCTCTTTTCTGGACTTTCAGCTGTTGCCTACCCTTGAGGAGTATGCTTATCTGATGGGTACACCGATTCTGGATCAGGTGTCGTTCAGTGGCTTGGAGAGTATTCCTACTTCTCAAGAGATAGCAGACTTGTTGCACATAGATGAAGCTCTGATTCGTGCTCATATGACTACCAAAGGTGGAATTTAAGGTCTCCCTTCTGAGTTCCTCATTGCTCAAGCTACTGTTTATGGGAAGGCCATGAGTGAGGATGCCTTTGAAGCCATATTTGTACTTCTCATATATGGATTGGTATTGTTCCCCAACATCGACAAATTTGTGGATGTGAACGCTATTAGAATCTTCTCTGCTCTTAATCCCGTTCCGACTCTGTTGGGTGATACCTATTTCTCTTTGCATCTGAGGAATGCAAAGGGTGGGGGCGCTATTGTGTGTTGTTTGCCTCTGTTGTATAAGTGGTTTATTTCTCACTTACCTCAGACGCTCGCCTTCAAGGAGAACAAGGGATGTCTACGGTGGTCCACTAGACTCATGTCTCTCACTAATGATGATATCTCTTGGTATAACCGTGTATATGATGGTGTGTAGATTATCGACTCTTGTGGTGAATTCTCCAACGTGCCTCTTCTTGGTACATGTGGTGGGATTAGCTACAACCCTGTTTTAGCACGTCGTCAGCTTGGGTTCCCCCTAAAGGATAAACCTAATAACATTCTGTTAGAAGGTGTGTTCTTTCAGGAGGGTAAAGATCCCCAAGGCTTGAAGGGCAGAATGGTTCACGCTTGGCGTAAGATCCATAAGAAAGGAAGGAATGAGTTGGGTCCTAAGAATTGCATTGCTTTGGAGCCATACACTGCTTGGGTAAGGAAGAGAGCATCTGAGTATCTCATGCCTTACGATTATCCGAGACCTACACCTTTGGTTGTGGCTGGGCCTTCAACCCTCCCTAACCAAGGAGTAGAGGAGTTGAGAGACGAAGACCTATCACGTGCCTGGATTCATGAAAGGGAAGAGTTGCTTCAGCAGATTAAGGAGAAGGATGCTCTGATTGAGTTCCTCGAGCATCCGGTCATTGATGATCCTGATGATGCATGGACTTCTCTACTTCCTCAGTCTTCCAAGTTCTGGAAAAGGAGGTATGACCGACTCGCCAAAGAGAAGGTAGATATGGAAGCAGATTATGAGAGAGAGGTGAAGAAGCTTCGTGTAGCTTATCTTCCCGTGTCCCGAGCTTCTAGGGATCCATAGGATGATTATTTTCCTTTTCTCTTGTAATATGATTGACAATGTTGTACTTCTTTCTCTGATATATTTGATGAGATATTTCCATATGCGATAAAATGCTTAATATTTCCAAAAATTTGTAAATAAAACCCTAAAGTTCCTTTGAAGTAAAAACAAATCATATGCACAAGCATTGCATGCATCATTTGCATAAGCAGGTTGTTGTTCTCAGCCTCTGGTCTTGTGGTCTAACTCTGTTGCTCTTCATTTATTTTGAAGACAAGTTGACTCACCGGTACTACACCAGAGCCAACTCTTCCAGATTAATGGACCATCTTGAGCAAGAGAATCGCGAACTCAAGGAGGAAGTCGCCAGACTGAGTGCTTTGATGGAATCGTTCTTGGCTGCCCAGAGCCAGTCGTCTCCAACACCTTCAACTCCTCCCCAGAGGACAGTCATTTCTGAGATTGTTTCCTCAACTGTGCCTGCAGCCAGTGCACACTTTGTGCCAACAGCTATGCCAGTCGGGTTTCCGTGGGGGATGCCTCCTAGCTTTATGCCTGATATCCCTGCTCCAACTTTTGCTTCCATGCCGACATCTAGCCCGGTCCTTGCTGTTCCTCCTCCTGTCATGCATACCGTTCCAAGGGTATACGACACCATCTATCATTCTGAGCCGTCTGAGGGCCCAGATGTCCGTGAGAAGATGGATGTTATGAATGATCAGTTTCTTGAGCTCCGCAAGGAATTGAAAAACCATCTGAGGAAAGGATCTCTTTGGCAAGTCTGCTGCCGAATTGTGTTTGGTTCCCGGTGTGAAAATTCCGGTGAAATTCAAAGTCCCTGACTTTGAGAAATACAAGGGGAACACTTGCCCTCTCAGCCACCTGGTCATGTATGCCAGGAAGATGTCAACTCAGACAGATAATGACCAGTTACTCATCCATTATTTTCCGGACAGTTTGTCCGGTGCCGCACTGCGTTGGTATATGAGTTTGGACAGTACGAACATCCGTTCCTTCAATGATCTTGGCGAAGCCTTCGTCAAGAAGTACAAGTACAATGTGGATATGGCTCCCGATCGGGATCAGTTGCGGGCCATGTCCCAGAAGGACAAGGAGACGTTCAAAGAGTACGCCCAGAGGTGGCGAGAGTTGGCAGCTCAGATTGTGCCTCCGCTAGAAGAGAAAGAAATGACCAAGATCTTTTTGAAGACCTTGAGTTCATTCTATTATGAGCGGATGATTGCTAGCGCTCCTTCTGACTTCACCGAGATGGTGAATATGGGGATGCGTCTAGAGGAGGGAGTCCGAGAAGGACGTCTGACCAAAGATGAAGGCTCTTCTGCCAAACGATATGGGGCGTTTGCAAAGAAGAAAGATGGAGAGGCACATGATGTGACCTCCCATATGAAACCCAGAAGACCCTCTGTGAGGAGGAAGACTGTGTGTCCCGCCGGTAATCAGCATCAGGTGGCTCATATAGCACATGTCTTCAGAGACAACCAACAATATATCAGCACAACAATAATCAACAATCACATCAGCAATATCATCAGCAGCAGCAACATTGTCCTCAACAGCAGGCCTACCAGCCTCAGAATAGTAATCAAGCCAGCACGAGTTATGAGAGGAAGAAGATCACTTTTGATCCGATTCCGATGTCATATGCAGAACTGTATCCCTCTTTGATAGAGAGGAAGTTGATTACTCTGAGAGACCCGCCAGCTATACCTGTTAACCCTCAGTGGTGGTATAAGCCTGATTTGCATTGTGTCTATCATTCTGGTGCTCTCGGCCACGATGTGGATAATTTCTTTCAGTTGAAGACTAAGGTTCAAGACCTTATGAGATGCGGAATTTTGAGCTTTTAGGACGCAGGTCCTAATGTTAAGAAGAACCCATTGCCCGAGCATGGGAAATCTGTCAACATGGTCCAAGGCTGCCCTGGCAAATACAAGGTCAAATATGTCAGTCATATTCGACAGTCATTGTTCGAGTTGCATCGTTTTCTGTGTGATTACAGTCATATGGAGCACGATCATGATAAATGCCGAATCTACTCTGTTAACCATTTGGGTTGTCGCCAGGTGTGCAAAGACCTTCAGGAATTGCTGGATGAAGGAGTCATTGAGATCCTTCAAAACAGGAATGTTGATGAAGATGAACCTGAGGTTAATGTGATTTCTCCGGTGTTCAGGATCCCCGAGCATGTTATCATTAGATATGATAGTAGCAAGTAGAAGGTTTCTCCTTCGCTGATTATCAAACCTGCCGGTCCTGTGCCTTATTCTTTTGACAAGGCAATCCCATTCCGATACAATGCTGTTGCTCTAGAAGATGGGAAAAAGGTGACTCTGCCGTCCTCCTCTGTTGTGAGTATTGCTGATGTCAGTGGGTTGACCCGTAGTGGTCGTGTGTTTTCTGCACCCCTAAAGCCTCAGGCTATTGCTGATTCTGTTGAACGTCCGGTTGGGAATACAGTGAACTCTCCGAACTCGGCACCTGTTGTTAAACCCTCCTCTATACAAAAGACTCCTGCTTCTGTTGTCCCTAGTGGCAATTTGAATGAAGACTGTGATGAGATGCTGAAGCTCATCAAGAAGAGTGAGTACAGTGTTGTAGACCAGCTTCTATAAACACCATCCAAGATTTCCGTGCTATCTTTGCTTCTGAATTCAGAACCGCATAGAGAGGCTCTGCAGAAAGTCTTGGATGTGGTATATGTTGATCACGATGTCACCATAGAACAATTCCATAACATTGTTGCAAATATTACTGCTTGTAACACTTTGAGTTTCTGTGACTCTGATCTCCCTGAGGAGGGAAGAGACCACAACTTGGCTTTACACATCTCTATGAATTGCAAAGACGATGCCATGTCCAATGTGCTAGTGGACACTGGGTCATCCCTGAATGTATTGCCAAAATCCACTCTCGCAAGATTGTCATTTCAAGGGCCTCCCATGAGGCTCTCCTACACCAGAAGCTTGAAATTCGTGAAGAACAAGAAACTGGTAGTGGTAGGGGGAGAAAAGGCTCTCCTGGTTAGCCACTTATCTTCCTTCTCATACATAGATGCTGAGGATGAAGTTGGAACTCCTTTCCAAGCTTTATCTATAGCCGAGCCTGTTGAGAAGAGAACTCCTTCATTTGCTTCCTATAGAGATGCAAAATTGGCCATTGAATGTGGTGCAATTGCTAGTTTAGGAAAAATGATCGAGCTGGAAGACAACAAGTCCCGGGCTGGCATTGGCTTTTCTTCTAGGGTCTTCAATGAGAAAAGGCTGTTCAAGAGTGGAGGTTTTATCCACACCGGTCAGAGCGAAGAAGCTGTTGCTGTCTTGGACGAGGATGCAGAGGATTCTGACAATCTTGTCATCCCTGGTGGGATCTGCAACAATTGGGTCGCTGTGGATATTCCTACAGTTATCCATAAGTCAGAGTAATGAATCACTTTGTTTAAAAACCCTTCTCCCATGCCAAAAGGAGAAGTGATGACATTGTTGGCAACATTAATACAATGATAATTTCATTCAATAAATTCATGTTAAATGTTTGTTTTTCCAATTATTTTCACTTTTTGCTTTTTGCATGAAATTGGTGATCACAAAAAACCCTAAACAAGAATAAAATCAATCTTTTCATCTGCATAATGATTTGCCTTGTTTGATTTCTAAAAACTTTTCATATCCAAAATCATTATGCAGGTTGATTTCTAAACCCATTGAACATAATGATCCAACGCCATCTCCCAATTTTGAATTCCCTGTATTCGAGGCAGAGGAAGATGATGCTGAAGGGATTCCTGACGAGATTACCCGTCTTCTGGAGCATGAAAAGAAGATCATTCAGCCGCATCTTGAGAACCTGGAAACAGTCAAATTGGGGTTTTACAGATGTAATAATAAAAAAAGGGGTGAAAAATAAAATCAAAAAAAAGAAGAAGAAATGTAGAGAAAAATAAAAGAAAAAATGGCACCCTCAAACCCCAAGTTGACTGATGCTGAATGGGTTCAGAGTCGTTACGACCAGCTGAATTTGATCGAAGAGAAGAGATTGACTGCCATGTGCCATGATCAGTTATATCAGCAGAGAATGAAGAAAGCATTCGATAAGAAGGTCAAGCCTCGTGTGTTCCGAGAAGGTGACCTTGTGCTCAAGAAAGTCTTGTCTTTCGCACCCGATTCCAGGGGTAAGTGGACTCCAAACTACGAGGGTCCATATGTTGTTAAGAGAGCCTTTTCAGGCGGTGCTTTGATACTTACAACTATGAATGGGGAGGATTTCACTTGTCCTGTGAATTCAGATGCAGTCAAGAAATACTTCGTCTAAAAAGAAAAAAACAGAATAGCTCGCTAGGTTGATAGCCGAAAGGGCGGCTTAGGCAAAAATGAGCGTCTCGGTGGATTGAACCCGAAAGGGAGATCCAGGCAAAAGTTAGAGACATGAAAAAATGAATATTTGCATCCCGCTAGATTGAGTACCTCATCCCGGGGCAATCTAGGCAAAAATTAGGGATTTGGCAAGTAACTGCATCTTGACAAGACTGTGTTCTACATCTGTCATCCGTCAAAGATCCTGTTCATTCGTCGTCAACTGAAGCTTCGAATACATCGAATCCGGAATTGGTGGAGAAATGGTCATTATGTTCAATGTAGCCCTTTTCCAATATATATCACCAATTTCAAACTTGTAAAAAATCTATGGAGTCTTGCCATTTGCAGGCTACCATTCCATCAAATAAATTTGAGCCCTTATCCAATTATTTGCACTCTTATTTGTTTCTATTCAACAAATGTTTTGCATGTTTTAATTGATAAAATGTCATTGTTTTAAACAAACGAATTTTTCACAAATTGTTTTTAAACAAAGTGAACATTCACGATGATAAAAAGATACTTAGGAGATTCTCAGTGCTCTTCCAAGGGTGGTATGATTTCCAACAGGGTAAGACATTTGTTCATATCCCTGGCATTTGATTGTATCCTTTTCCTCCGGAACTTTCTGTGGTTTTTCTCTCGAGCAGAGTACCTTTCTTGGCTCCTTCCCCTACCAAGTGTTAGGAGGATTCATCCCTTTTCACTTCAGCAGAGCAGTAATTTTCTCTCCTCAGATGTGTTATCTCTGGAAGATTTGTTCTGGTAGTGGGCCCCCAGAATCCCTTTGACCATCAGGTAGACTCCCCAGTAGAGCTGCTCATGTGGTAGAAGTGGTCTCATATTAACTCCTATCCCTGGTTGGAATGTTCATTGATTCCTCCCCTAGCAGAAGAGCAGTGGTACTTCCATCTTCAGCAGATGTGTCCTCGTTGGAAGGTTCGGTATTTGGTGGTTGATCCCCAGATTTCCTTCATCTCCTCAGATAGATCCTCAACGGAGTTGTTGATGTGTCAGATCTTATCTTTTGTGATGTTATCTCCAGCAGAGATATTGTGTTTCCTGGTATCTCTGATCCACAGCAGAGTTTTTGGTGGTGGATTTTATCTGTGATAGTTCATCCCCAAGCAGAATTGTTAGTGTGGTGGATTTTATCTGTGACGAAAATTTCCCCAACCAGAGTTGCTTTTGTGGCAGATTCTACTTGCGCAATTAAGCACTTCTCCCCAGTCGAGACTGATGATTCATCCCTGCGATGATTTTGTGATTTCACTGCTTCCCAACAGAGAGTGATCTCCTTGGTGAGTTTGGTACTTGGTGGTTGATCACCAGTTTCCTCTTTTATCTCTCAGTGGAATTCCCTAGTAGAGTTGCTGATGGTTTCTCCAGTAGAGTTGCTTTTGTGGCAGTTTCTGCCTGTGCGATGACTCTTTTCCCTAGCCGGATTGATTGATGATCCATCACTCAGAGATTTTTGTGATTTCCTGATATCTCTGATTCTCTGGCAAGATCTTTGCTTCCTATCATCTCGAATCTCCAGTAGATTGGATACTCTCCATCGGAGTTTCTGGCTTTCTCTCTTGAGATGTAGTACCAGACGTTTGATTCCTGGGCCTGTTTGTGTTAGATATGTCTGTTTGTTAGCATTCATCATACATAAACCACACATATACATGCATACTTTTAACATTCAGATATTCATGTTGCATTTTTGCCATAAATCTATTGTTTGTTGTCTCCTGCTATCTGGCGGTATATCTCCCCAAGCAGAGGTTGGTGTCTGATCCCTCCATGTAGAGTCAGCCCCATAAGCAGAAAGTGTTATCTTTCATGCCATTTCCCCACTGAGTTATATCCTCGTGGATGACGGTTGTTTCCGTTTCCTCCCAACATATATTGGGATGGGTTCCCCTATTGAGTTATATCCTCATTAGGATAAGTCTTGATTCAGTTTGCCTTTTTGGTTTGATCCTGAATTGGCTTTTGTGACTGTCTCGGGTCTTCCCCTGTGATAGATGAATATTTTGCTCATTTATTGGCAATCCTTCACCTTATCTCCAGTAAGGTCGCCAATATTATTCACCTTATCCTCAGCGGATTTTTGTGGCTTCTACCCACTAACCGATAGTTGTAAGTCCTATTTCTTTGGTTTTCTACCCAGTATCTGGAAGTTGTAAACCCTACTTTCATCCCCTAGCAGAGGTAACCTTTGTGGTTCATCCTGGTTGATGACGGATTTTTGTGGTTTTCTACCCAGCATCCGGTAATTGTAAACCTTATCCTTATCCTCAGCTGAGTCTGTGGTCTTCTACCCAGTATCCGGTAGTTGTAAACCCTATTTTCTCCCCTTGCAGAGTTAACCTTTGTTGTTCATCCCAACCGATGACGGTTACTCTTCCGTGGTTTTCTACCCAGTCTCCGGTAGATATAATCCCCTCTTTGTTGGTTATCATTATCCAGTATTCAGTATTGATATTCCTTCCTTCTTGTGGATGTTTGCTCTGAGTAAGCAAATTTATCCCCGTCGGGTCCTCTTTCATTTACCGTTTGCCGGTGATGTTTGTTGTTTCCCCTTTGATTGGCCATCATTATATACCTAGTTTTGGTATCTCGATGCCTTTCTTTTCGGTCGATTTATCCTTTGTTAACCTACAACTCGGTTATGGATAATCTTCCATGCGAGTATATTATCTACGTTTTGACGGCAATAGATAATATATCTCATGCACTCTTTGGTCGAAGTCTTTTGTTGTTCTTCCCCAATTGAGTAAGATTCGTATTCCTTGTGGAATCGAATGTCCATCCTATAAACAAGTCTGCTTTTCCAGCTTTCTTCAGAATGATGAGTGTGTTGGCACACAAACCAATTCACGTTTCGGTCGATTTATCCTTTGTTAACCTACTACCCGGTTGTGGATAATCTTCCATGCGAGTATATTATCTACGTTTTGACGGCAATAGATAATACATCTCATGCACTCTTCGGTCGAAGCCTTTTGTGTTTCCCCGATTGAGTAAGATTCGTTGTCCCTTTGCGGAATCGAATATTCATTCTACCCCATTTTGTTTGGATAGTTGCCTTGTTTGCGCAATTTATCCCTAGTGAGTCATCTCTCGTCTACCCTGTTGTTGCTGGTAATGATTGTTTCTCCTTTGATTGGTCATCATTACATACCTAGTTTGGTATCCCGATGCCTTTCGTTTCTGTCGATTTATCCTTTGTTAACCTACTACCCGGTTGTGGATAATCTTCCATGCGAGTATATTATCTATGTTTTGACGACAATAGATAATATATCTCATGCGCTCTTCGATCGAAGTTTTCTGTCCTTCCCCAGTCGAGCAAGATTTGTATTCCTTGTGGAATCAAATGTCCATCCTATAAACAAGTTTGCGTTTCTGCTCTCTTCAGGATGATGAGTGTTTTGGCACACAAACCAATTCACGTTTCGGTCGATTTATCCTTCGTTAACCTACAACCCGGTTGTGGATAATCTTCCATGCGAGTATGTTATCTACGTTTTGACGGCAATAGATAATATATCTCATGCGCTCTTCGATCGAAGTTTTCTGTCCTTCTCCAGTCGAGCAAGATTCGTATTCCTTGCGGAATCGAATGTCCATCCTATAAACAAGTTTGCTTTTCCAGCTTTCTTCAGGATGATGAGTGTTTTGGCACACACACCAATTCACGCCTTGGTCGGTCACCTATTATATACCCAGTAGCCGGTATCCCTGGTGTACCTTCCTTTCTGCTCCCTATTATGACCTTGGTCCCCTGTGGAGTCAGATTTTCCTGAGTTGAAACATACCTTTTTCAGGTCTTCCTCAGATGATTTGGTCGATTGATATCTCTCACCCTTACACCGGTCTTAGATATTCATTCTTCCCGAGCTTGTTACCCACTAACCGGTAACACCTCATCCCTTTACTTCCCCTAGAGAGTCTTTTAGATTTCCCCAGCGGAGTTTCTGTTGTGATTCGCCTTTTGCCGTGTTGGCATACTCCCTAATACATGCATTTTCCCCGGCAGAGTTGTCTTGTCAGCTCTTTCCCCAGCCCGAGTCCGGATTTTTATCCGAAGTATCCTTTGTGGATAGTTTTGCTGTGTTGGCATATTCCCCAGCACATGCATCTTTGAGTCAGCTTGAGTCTTTCCATCGGATTTGTTTCCCTTCGGAATTCTTTCCCCAGTTTCGAGTCATTACCTGCTCGCGCGGTTTCAGTCCTTTACTCCCTAGTAAAGTCTCCAGTTCAAGTCGTGTCCTGCTCACGCATTTTTATTGCTTTCTTATCACCATAAGAGTCCCGTTAGAGTCTCTGTTCCATCAGTGAGTGTATTACTCCTATGGATTTTCAATTTCTCCTGATTTCTTTTCTTCTTTGTGGACACATATCCCCACCGAGATAGTTTGTTTTGCATACATACATTTGCATCATGAGGTCTCTCAGGGACCAAAATTTGTCTCTTTGTTATTATTTAAGTCCATTTTACCTCGTCGAGACGAAGATTTTAACCTTCACTTCTCCGGCTAGAATGATCTTAAATAGGGGCATCTGTAAGACCCCAATTTTGTCCCTAAGATCCCTCATGGCATCATATCATTGCATTGCATAGCCTCAAGGATCATTGAGCATCTTGGCTTCCTTTCCTTTTGGGTGGGACCTCCTTGTGAGTGGTTTGAGATCACCAGGCATGCTTGTATTGTATATCATTGTTTTTCTTGTTTTATCACTAACCAAAAGCACAAAAATATGTCACTAACATTTGTTTTGTAGTTGAAGCAATCATCAGGTCAAGGCTCTCAAGGATTTCCTTTGGGTAAGAGATGATGGTATTTTCTTGAGATGATGGCCACATGACATTATATGGAGCTTATATGAGCTAGGTTTCATTTTGAAGCAATATCCCCGAGTGGTAAAGGCTCAAATTCATCAAAGCATGTCAAGGTCATCTGAGGACCAAATAATCAACTGTGCAGTCAACTGAGGGCTTTGAGGTGAGGGAGATGAATTTAAACACCTCAATCATATTCAAACAAAGTCCATTTGTCATTTCAAACATCTATCTTGAAGATTTTGAAGTCATGGCAAAAGTTTCCAAAAATGGAAAGTGACCTGTAATTTCAAGTTTCCAAAAATGGCAAGTTTCTGGTCCATATTCAACTTGATTTATCAACATCAAAGAAGCTTCAAATGGATTTTTGGTGAACATGAAAGTTGAATATCTTTCTCTCCTCTTTTCAAAAAGTCCAATATCATGTTCATCTGATGATTGGTTGAGAAGTTATGGCCAAATAATCACAAAGCATGCATGGAAGTTCAACATGGCATAACTTTTGATTCAAAACTCCAAATGAATCATTGCCATGCATGGAAGAAGCTCATATGACCACTTGTTCATACATGTGCATTTTGGAGGGAATTTTGATAATTCAAATTTGGTTGATCATGCAAGCCAAATACCAATTCCATGATGATTATTGAATGATTTTAAGTGAATTTGAACCTTGCATGGGTATTGTTCACGTGAAGCATGTCCATGCTAAGCTCATTTTGGCAATTTTTCAAAATACCTCACATTTCACTAATCATGATTAGCCAAAGCTTAATTGAGATTTCAGCATGATTAAGAGGTCATATAAAAGCAAAACCCTAACTGTTTTGCAGGGGGGGAAGCATTTCAGATCTCAAATTTCACATTCCCTCCAATTTTTCTCTCTCTTCGAACCTCTCAATTCTCCACACAAACACCAAATTTCTTTGCATAATCTTGATCATCATCCTTCATTGATCAAGATTCAGCCATTACTTTGTGAAATTCAGTCCAATTTCGAGCTATTCAAGTGCATGAACATGGAGATGGAAGCTTGAAATTAAGCTGGATCTAGGTGATTTCAACTGTTAATTCTTGTACAAAGCTTCAAGACATAAGCATAGGAGCAGATCTGGAGAGTTTGGAAGCCTGAGGACGCGAGTTCATAGCACTGCATTTCAAGTAGGTGAAAATTTCATCATCTCATTTTGCCAATTTCTTGTTACAGTTGTATAGATCCTGTTACATAGAGCATGCTGATATGTTTAATTTTGAAAATGGATGAGAAACGAGTTTATTAGATGAACTTTCAGTTTTGATGATCAAAATGTTTTCGCTCGATCCTTAAAACCTAGCACGAATTAGGATGAATGGATCATGGATTTGGATTGTACGTTGAAGGATCTTTCGAATGGTATAGCTTTTGTCCAAATCTGGAAAAAAATTTATGAATCTCCGCTGCAGACGGCCGGAGAAGACGGTTGCTCCGCCGTCTGCAATTTTCCTAGGGCTTTGTCCATGTGGATCCACGTGAGCGCTGGCATGGCTGTTCCATTGGTTGTTAATCGCTTGACTGATCCACGCGAGCTCTGACTCGCTTATGTGGCTGCCATGTCATTAAGTGATGCGCTGCGTTTTGGCTTAAGCGCTTTTGGATCCTTTGTGCATGTGTTCGATATCTGGCGTGTGCATTTTCTGAATTTAATTTGAGTTCTCATTTCCTTAGAGCGTGTGTTCGATCCCTGGTATGTGCATATGCTGATTTATTTCAAATTTCATTTTCCCTCCTATTTTCCATGTTTATTTCATTTTATTTGTTCAACTTTGAAAAATCATTAAAAAATGAAAAATGCTTCAAATTGATCCCAATTTTTTTTCATGTGTTTGTTTTAATGTCTAATTTTTTTGATATTATTTTCATGATTTGTGCCTTGCTGAATTTTTAATTGTGAGTTTTTGATTGAATCTTATGCCTAATTGACATGTTACATTCATTGCTTTGTGAAATGCTCATCTTTAATCCAATTGATCTGAATTTTTGTGTGCTTGATCTTCACATGTGATTTGATTTTTGAGATTTGGTTTGGAATATTTATCATATGCTATCACTGTTTTGGACACATGAAGATGTAGTGTGACAATTTGTGTCACATTTTTGGCCTTGCAGTTGTGCATTTTTTATTCATCTATCATTTAAACTCTTCTGGATCTGATATTTTGCACATTGTTTGTTCATAACATGAGTAGCTTGCATAAAAAATTTCATAGCCATTGGATGCATATCTGTTTTGATTTGGATTTTCTAATTTGGATGTCCATTTTGTGCACCTTTGCTTGCCTTTGCTTTACATTGATCATTTGATGCCTTTACCTTATGAATTAATATTGGTCCTTTTGAGGACATTTTCTTAATTGTTTGAATGTGCAATATGTGAAAGATTGACTTCTGTTTTGATCATTTGGTTTGGTTTTGAACCTAGTCTTTGTACTAGTGTTTTGTACATAAACTAATTGTCCTTGTGTTTCAGGTTTGGACATTTAGCATTGATGATTGGTTTGGTCTCACTTTGTGAGATACAAATGATTTGAATTCTAACACATTGTTGTTTTGTAGGATTCTAAGTGATAGGCTTGAGCTCATTGCTTCATTTGATTGCTTGACCATTGCTCATTGAATTGTGTAACAGTTGGACTGTTTGTCTGTTGGTTTTCTGTCAGAGATATTAACTGTTTAGCTTTTGTACAGGTACATTAGTTGCTTGCTTTTAGCTCTTGCTTGAGATTTGGATTGTGGTTGATACACCACTTAGGTAGCTACTCTCTTACTCCATGTAGTCTGGAAGTCCTATCATCTTTTTGGCAGGCATTTGGCTGAAGTCCTTCTTAAGAGGCTCTGATTGTGTTTGTTTACATTTATGCCAAAGACCTCCAAGTGAGGCATGTTACTTGATAAGTCCTCCTAAGTGAAGAGGCAATTGACAGATAGAAGGGATTAGCAATCAATCCCCTGTTATTCAGTGAGTCGTTCACTATGCTCGCACTACGTGCTGATGCTCTTGAACAAATACCCGAGATCTTTGTCTAGTGTCTGTCAAGTGGAATAGGATCTCTCTTTCTAGATCCCCACGCTTTCTTTATCATAAGCTCACCCAGGCCAGGGTTAAGAGCATGAGGTCTCATCCTCATTTCCATTTTCATCAGCTTCACCCTAACTCTCAATGTTAGTGGTTAAGAGCTACAAACTACACTTGTACAGTTTGGCTTGTTTGTCGAGGTTGATATGACCCCTCTTGACTAAAGCCCACCCTTGGTTTGAAGCCTCTTGTTTGTATATAAAGTGTGATGCATTGTTTGCTTGATTGCTTTTGCATGTTTGCTTTTGACATTTGTTTGTTGTTAGGAGTCGGATCTAAGTCCATTTATTGGCATTCTGTTTCCTGTTTGTTGTTTGGAGTCGGATCTAAGTCCATTTATTGGCATTCTGTTTCCTGTTGTTTGGAGTTGGATGTAAGTCCATCTATTGGCATTCTGTTTCCCGTTTTATTTGTGGATCTCTTATGAGACTTTTGCTTTTGCCTTGTGCTTATTCCAAAGGAACTTACTTGGATCATCTCTATGATCTCGAGAAAGGAACTCCTATTTGTGGTTTCATTGCTTAACCTTGATCCTTTTTCATCCTTAACCCAAACCAAAAAAACTTTTGTGCAAACATTTGACTTGTTTTCAACATTAGAAACCTAAGCCTTATGCTTTTGATTTTCAAACTTTCTTTTCATAATACTCATTTTGAATTGAATCTTTAAGTCAACTTTGACCATTTTGTACATACTTCTAATTGGTTAATGCAACCCATTCAAATGTCTCTTTTGTGGCTCCATGTCCACTTCTTAATCAAACTTTTCATAACCTTTAGCTATTAGGTTTGAGTTATCTTTGTGGTAGATATAATACTCACCTATGTCCTTAGTGATTGGACAATAAGTATTCCATTCTTATTATAGGGTTAACCCTTCACTAGCATGTCGAAGCTATCCTCACATGGTGGACTTGTGGTTTTTCAGGTCGAGTTTTCTCCATTCGATAACAAAAGACCTTAAGGCTTTTGGACCAATCAATCCACTCACTGTTTTGAAATCTTTTACCCGAACTACGGGGTTTTGATCCTTATCTTTCATGAGAGGGTACGTAGGCAATGGGTTTATCCATCCAAACACAAAATGTAAATAAACTTGTATATTCTTTTCTCATCTCTTCAATCATGTTTGCACAAATATTTCATAAACAATAACCTTTTGCAACAAGCGTGAAAAGGGCTCCCTAGGAGTACCTAGGATGTTGTGGGTGCCTAACACCTTCCCATGACATAACTAACCCCCTTACCCAAATCTTTGTCTTTTACTAGTTTTGTTTGTAAAACTTTATAGGTTTTTGTTCGCTTTCTAACCATTCCTTTGGATAAATAGAAGTGCGGTGGCGACTTGACTTTGTATGATTTACCTTGGATTTAGTTAATATTTCCAATATTAACGAATACACCGCTACATATGGGATTAATGTCAACACCTGCTCTCGATAAGGGATGAGATTCAGATGTTTAGTGTCCCATTCTCCTTTGATCTGACTGATTACTAAGGCTGAGTCTCCGTACACACTCAAAAACTTGATTCTCAGGTCTATAGCAGCTCTGAGTCCCAAAATACATGCTTCATACTCAGCCATATTGTTGGTACAATCAAAACATAGTCTAGCAGTGAAAGGCGTATGGCAACCCTTGGGAGAAATAATTACAACACCAACATCATTGCCCAATGCATTAGAAGATCCATCAAAAACCATAGTCCATCGGGATCCCAGTTCGGGTCCTTCATCCGGTTCAGGTTATTCATAATCAGAAACAAGCATAACATCCTCATCAGGGAACTCAAAATTCATAGATTGGTAATCATCAACTGCTTGATGAGCCAAATGATCAGCTAACATACTTCCTTTGATTGCTTTCTGGGTAGTATACTGGATATCATACTCTATTAAAATCATCTGCCATCTTGCTATTCTTCCGGAGAGAGCAGGTTTCTCAAATATATATTTGATAGGATCCATCTTAGAAATCAATAAAGTGGTATGATTCAACATATATTGTCTTAGTCGGCGAGCAGCCCAAGCCAAAGCACAACAAGTTTTCTCAAGCAGTGAGTATCTTATTTCGCAGTCGGTAAACTTTTTTCTAAGGTAGTATATTGCATGCTCTTTTCGACCAGACTCGTCATGTTGCCCCAGCACACACCCCATTGAATTTTCTAACACGGTCAAATACATGATTAGAGGTCTTCCTTCAACTGGTGACATCAAAATTGGAGGTTCTTGGAGATACTTCTTGATTTTGTCAAAAGCTTCTTGACATTCATCATTCCATATTATCTCTTGATTTTTCCTCAGTAATTTGAAGATGGGTTTGCAAGTAGCAGTCAAATGGGAGATAAATCAGACAATGTAATTCAAGCGTCCCAAGAAACCTCTGACTTCTTTATCTGTACGGGGAACTGGCATTTCTTGAATAGCTCTCACCTTAGCCGGGTCAACCTCAATTCCTTTACCACTGACAATAAATCCCAAGAGTTTACCGGATCTTACTCCAAAGGTGCATTTGTTCGGGTTCAATCTCAACTTGTATTTCTTCAACCTCTCAAACAGTTTGTATAAATGATCGAGATGTTCTTCTTCAGTATGAGATCTGGCTATCATGTCATCCATATATACCTCTATTTCATGATGGATCATATCATGGAACAAAACCACCATAGCACGCTGGTATGTTGCCCCTGCATTCTTTAAACCGAATGACATTACTTTGTAATAGAAAGTGCCCCATTGCGTCACAAACGTAGTTTTCTCCATGTCTTTAGGTGCCATC
Source organism: Lathyrus oleraceus (assembly GCF_024323335.1). Lineage (NCBI taxonomy): Eukaryota > Viridiplantae > Streptophyta > Magnoliopsida > Fabales > Fabaceae > Lathyrus > Lathyrus oleraceus. The sequence goes on along the minus strand of NC_066584.1, from coordinate 103,086,694 downwards.
TTAATCTGGTTATAACCTAAGAATCCATCCATGAATGAGAATACCTTGTGTTGAGCGGTGTTATCTACCAGAACATCACTGTGCGGAAGTGGAAAGTCATCTTTGGGACTTGCTTTATTCAAATCTCTGTAATCTACACACATTCGCACCTTACCATCCTTCTTTGGCACTGGTACCACATTAGCAACCCATTGAGGATAAGAAGTAACAGCTAGAAAACCTGCATTAAATTGTTTCATAACCTCGACTTTGATTTTCTCAGACATTTCAGGACGCATGCGACGAACCTTTTGCTTAACAGGATGACAATCTTCCTTCATCGGCAAACGATGTACTACTATATCAGTATCCAGTCCTGGCATGTCTTCATAAGACCAAACAAAAATCTCTACATAGTCGTGTAACATCTGAATCAATCTTTCTTTGACACTGTTTTCCAAGCCTGCTCCTATTTTGACTTCTTTCTTGTCTACTTCAGTACCCAGATTTACAATTTCAATTGATTCCTCATGCGGCTGTATAGTCTTTTCTTCTTGCAGTAACAGTCTGGCAAGCTCTCCAGGCACTTCGCAATCTTCCTCACTTCCATCCTCGGCTTGGTAGATCGGATTTTTAAAGCCATAATTAACAGTAGCAGAAATATTATCAACAGGATCCAGAGTGGATATGGATCTGCAATTTGTTACGTGAGTGTGTGTAAGAAAACATAGCTTATTTGAAAGATGACAGGAAAGATAAAGAGCGCAATATTTGAATGCAAAAAGTCCATTGATTTATTAAATGTGAATATGCTTATGAAAATGACAAAAGCCTTAACAAATTAGCTATTGTGCCCCGGGCATAGACACAATGCTTTAAGAAGTTCAATTGTTCATAATAAAAAATTACAAAATTTGAAACACTAAAATAAGCAATAACAATTACTCCTGACTAAAGGAAATCGGGATATTGTCTTCAGCCTTTTATTGAGTCCGTCACCAATTGTTGGGAAAATCCAGCTATCCAAGTCGCAATCGCTATCAACATCTTCTACAACATTAATCTGATCTTTGACTATCTTTTTAGAGCTAAACCCCAGGCCAAATTTATCAGACTTATACGGTACATCGATCAGTTGACCCCAGCCAGTACGACCACCATCTTCAACCACGGCTTGAGCATCTTTAAGAGAAATCATAGCAGGAGGAGCACGAATAACCTTGGGCACACGGGAAGTTGGCTTAAGGACAGGACTGGTCGGAGGAACTACTTCAAATGACTGAGAAAGAGTCTCAACGAATTCACCATCCCAACGTATCTGAAGGTATGCACACTACTGACAATATACTTTTCTTCTCCACACACAGTGACAATCTTGCCCTCTATTGGATACCTCAACTTTTGATGGAGAGATGAAGCTACAACACTTGCCCCATGGATCCAAGGGCGTCCCAGCAAGCAGGAATAGGCAGGACGAATGTTCATTACGTAAAAGGTAGCGTTGAAGACTTGAGGTCCTATCTTGATAGGGAGAACCACTTCACCATGGACAACACTCTTCGCACCATCGTAAGCACGCACCACAACGTCACTAGGTTTCAGTTCAATGCTTTTACAGTCAAGCTTATCGAGCACAACTTTCGGTAGCACATTCAAAGAAGAGCCATTGTCGATCAACACACGAGACAAGGTGATCCCCTTACACTCAATGGAGATATGCATAGCTTTATTGTGATTATTTCCTGCTGGTGTCAGGTCAGCATCAGAAAAGCCTATGCCATTATCAACAGCCAAGTTAGCAACATAATTTTCTAACTGATCGACAGATGTCTCCTGAGGTACATGAGTGGTCTTCAAGAATTTTATCAACGCATTGGCATGAGATTCAGAAGATAACAACAAGGATAACATCGAAATTTTAGATGGAGTATGCCCCAGCTGTTCTACCACATCAAAATCACTCTTACGGATGATTTTCAGCATTTCTTCCATTTTCTGCTTGGCAACATCTTCGGTAGTAACTTCGACTGGTGTCTTTGACTGAGAAGGATTGATTACTGGTCCCTTTCCTCGAGTTTCAGGGGCGGGAGGTGAGATTTCTGGAGAGAAGATCCTTCCACTTCGAGTAATTTTACTAGTCCCAACAATGTCAACGTCATTAGGATTAGCAGAATTATCATCTTGCTTTATGTCGTGGATGTAAACATCACCTCCATAATTCCACGGAATGGCTTTGCTTGAGGAATACGGTACTGGGCCAGGTGCAGTAATAATTAGGGGAGCTACCTTGGGCTCAGCAGTAATCTTCACAGGCACTCTAGTAGTGGTAATCTTCACTGGAACTTTGGACCTAGCAATCATAGATATTTTTTCCACAGGGTTTTCCACCTTAGGAATCTTTTCAAAGAGAATTGTACGATCATCCATCAGCCGTTGAATACCATTCCTCAACTTCAAGCAATCATTGGGTCGGAGTATACAGAGATCGCAATTTTCAGCACAACCTGGAAGTAAACCAGCTTGCAATAAATTCTTCTTGATGATCAGGAAAGGAGATGCTAAGTCAGCTACATTAGTAATGTGAGAATTGTCATCCACATCATTAACAGTCTTGTCATGATTAGGAATAGGAGCAGTGATGACATTAGGAGTCTCCGGAGGATCAAATTCAATTTCTCCATCGTCGATCATATCCTGAATCTTATTCTTCAACAACCAACAATCGTTCGTATCATGCCCGGGGATATCAGAGTGATATGCACACCTGGCATTGGGATTATAACGAGGAGAAGTAGTGTTGGGATTTGCAGGAGGATCTCTGAGGGTAATTAAATTTTCTTTTAGCATACCCTGCAGTGCTTGTGCTAAAGTTATATTGATCTTGGTAAACTGCCTTCTTGGCCTGTCTTGTCTGTGTTGGAAGTTTTGAGGTGGCGGTGCTGCAATCGTAACTGCTCCAACAGTATGGTCACGATTTTTCTTGTTATGACCCCTTTAACCGTACACAGCATTTGATTCATTCTTCCCCTGATAGGACTTTTTGGTGCTTGCAGAGGTAGCCGCCTGTATCTTTCCACTTCGAATGCCGCTTTCAACATGTTCACCCGTCAATATAAGTTTTGTGAAACCCGATGAGGAACTTCCCAATAGATGGCTGTAGAATGGGCCAGTCAGTGTACCCATGAACATGTCCACTAATTCTCGATCAGTCATAGGGGGTTTGACTCTGCCAGCCAAATCTCTCCATTTTTGAGCATATTCTTTGAAGCTTTCTTTAGAGCCCATAGTCATATTCTGCAGCTGTAGCCGAGTAGGCGCTAATTCAGAATTATACTGGTAGTGCTTGTAGAAAGCTGTCCCTAAATCAGTCCAGGTGCGGATGTTAGAGCTCTCGAGCTTATAATACCACTCTAACTGTGTTCCAGACAGACTCTCTTGGAAGAAATGGATCCATAGCTTCCTATCAGTGGTATACGGCTGAATCTTTCTCACATAAGCTCTCAGATGCATCTGAGGACAAGACGCACCATCATACTTAGTGAAAGCGGGGACCTTGAATTTGCGAGGAATGGCCACATCAGAGACCAGACCTAAGCTTTCGAAATCCAGACCGGGCGCCTTCTGACCCTCCATAGCTAGCATACGTTCTTCCAACAACTTATACTTATCATCTTTCAGAGAGTACTGTTCATTTTCATAATTTTCATAGTCGTCCTCAGGGTTGAAGGGATCACCATTCTCATCTTCCGAATCATTTTCTGTCTCATCTTCTTTATCCTTCGGAATTCCAATCTTCACTTCTAGAGCCTGTCCTTTAAGCCTTCTTCCCGGGTTAATGTAACTCACAGATTTCTTATCTTTCTTCTTCTCGAGCAATAGAGTATTCAGTTTCTCCTGTCCCTTGGATAAGTTCAAGATCATCTCCTGGAATTGAGCATTCTGAGCCTGGAGATCCTTGACAGTTTGTTCGAGGGCCATTTTTCTGTTTGAGAGGAAGACCGTGAGAACATTGATCCTTTAGAGTACCTGTTATGCAATATTACGTTATGCTATGCAATGTATGAAATGTTTTCAAGGACTTTTGGAATTTAACTTTGCATAAACCACCAAAAAGGGGAACTTTTATTAATAATTTATTTAATCAATGTTCATTACAAGAAAAAATGAAAGCACAAGTCTCCCAGGGACGACTTCTTTTTGGGCGGAGATATGCATTGAGACTTCGTTCCTCATTAAGCTGGCTGGTGAGCTCTAATACTTTCTTCCTTTCAGCACAGAACTGAGCTTCAAAAGTATCCCTTTCCTCTCTCAACTGGATCCAAGATTTCTTCAATTCTTCAACATTGGTAGGCATATCTGGATAAGGAATGATCTGAGGGGTACCTCCTTCAACTTTTGGTTCAACAATCAGAGGTCCGATTGCAAGATATGGCATGATAAGCTCACGAGCTCTGACGCGTACCCATCTGAGATAAGGTTCCATAGGAATAGAGTTTTTCTGTCCTAAAGTACTTCTTTTCACCGTGCCCCAAGCTCGTACAAACCTTTGACGGAGACCTTGAGAATCGTTGTCATAGTCAAACACAGTGCCATGGATAATTATTTCATGTGGACCATCTCTTCGAGCATAACCAAACCGACATAGGGCTAAAGCAGGATTATAAGTAATACCTCCTCTTATCCCCAGGAGTGGTACGTTAGAGAATTCTCCACAACGGTCAATGATGATAACATTTTCTTTGGGTTGGGGACACCAATGGATGTTTGAATGGGAGAGCGGCATTATCCTTTGAGACCATTTCAAATTTTGCTCATTCTTCAAGACTGATTGAGGAAGGTGCGAAATAAACCACCTAGATAATAAAGGTACGCAGCACATGAGAGTCCCTTGCCTTTTCATAGTACGAGTGTGAAGGGAATGCAAAATGTCTCCAAGCAAGGTGGGCACAGGGTTATGAGTGAGAAATATCTTAACAACATTCATGTCTATGAATTGATCCGGATTAGGAAATAGCACCAAACCATAGATTAGTAATGCTAGAACATCTTCAAAAGCGTGGACACTCATAGCTTTTAGGAATTCTCGGGCCTTATTTATCAAAAATTTGGCAAGTAAACCCTTAACTTCACTTCTTGTTACCCAATTAGTTTCAATGTCGGACTTTGTCATGTGTAAAGCCGCGGCAACCTCTTCAGACCTCGGAATCTTTTCTAAACCACTGAAAGGTGTTTGATCAAGGATAGGTATCCCAAGCAACCTGGAAAATTCTTCTAATGTGGGTACCAACTGATAATCTGGGAAGGTGAAGCAATGATGTTTAGGATCGAAGAACTGGAATAGAACTCTCATCATATCTTCCTTGAAACCGGTGGTAACTAAATTGAGGAGATAACCATATTTCTTGATGAACTAAGCATGATTGGGAAGTTTTGACACTAAGTCCTTGAGTTGAGGAGAGGTCGCTACAAAATTGATCCGGATGGTCTTCCTGGAAGCTATAACCCTACAAAACAGAGCAAAGTTAAATCCCTAAGTCCTCGAAATGGTTAGTATAATGCCATGATGTCATGATGTCATGATGTTATGATGTCATGATGTCAAGTAAGTAACAAGCACCAACAAGTCACACCACAATCATTCCTAGGTTTTAAGGCTTGCATGAGTTCCATAGGTAAGTACCCTCCCCACTGAAGTTTGGTTGGTTCAACCTGTCCTAGAATAGTAACCGGGTTCTAGAAGGATCTCAAATCATTGACTTTTCCTTAAGTCCACTTCAGTGCAACACCAAGCGGTTGACCAAAATTTCCCTAAAGTCCAATCTCAAAGAGTGTAGTATCGAGTATCAACCAACCCCAGTCGGAACCGAAGTCAGTTATCTCACTACTTTCTAATGGCTAGGATGAGTCAATTAGGGTTGTAAAGGTCTGGTTAATGCTTTGATGACACCACGCAGACGCCAAATTTTTCCTCAAGTAAACATGAGGAACATCAGGACATCCAAAGTGTCACATTAATCGTAGCCATCATTTTAACCATTCCAGTATACGCCAGACAGTCGCGATGATCTCTTGCTACTTACCTAAGGTACACTAGATCCGGGTGTAGGATCTTTCACTCAAGCATAGAATACCTAAACAATCCCTTAAAAGTAAATCAGACAAAGAAACAATTCGAAAACATAAGTGATCTTATCTTTAAGGTAACCTCTCTTTTTAAGATTCCCCAGCAGAGTCGCCAGTTTTGTGATACGGTGAACTGACTTTGTGTTTTTGCTTTGAAAAGCAATGTTGCGGATAACAAGAGTCGCCACCGACTTTTCTTTTATCTAATAAGGAAAGGCGGAAAAGAACAGGAAAGACCTTGATTAGATTTTGAGTTCGGGAGGTACATTATACAAAGGGAAGGTGTTAGCACCCTTTGTATCCATGGTTATCCATGGGCTCTTAATTGCTTAACTCACTTATATTTTCCTTGTTTGAGAAAGTGTTTGAGAAATGTGGTGTGTTTAGAAAATATTTTGAAAGGAGAGTTTAACTTTGTAATGATTCTTGTACGAATGTATACAAAGTGTTTATCTCGTTTGATTTTGAAAGATGTTTAGAAAAATATAACTCGACGATGATTCTGATGCGAATGTATACCAAGTGGTGATTTTCTAAAAGATGTTTTGAAAAGTGTGAGGTGTGAAAAGTATTTTAAGTTGTGAGCAAGCATTTAAGAGTTATACCTAACCAAGGTCTTTATAGGTATTTCCTATCCTTAGGAGGGTAAAACTGTTCTTACTATTGAGAAGTAAGTAGTCTTATCCTTTGGATGTAAAGGGACATCGTGGGGTCGTCGATTGGTCATTGAAGGCAACATTTGTAAGGATACCTTAGCATTCGAAGGGACGATCATCATTTAATCGTAGGCTACAACGAAGGGTCATCGAGGGACAAAGTCATATATTCGAAGGCAAGGTTCGAGGGACTATGATTTATCTTGTAGGGACATTGACCTTTTGATCGAAGGGACTATGACTTATCTGTTTAGGGATGATGATGATTTAATCGAAAGGGTCTTTGCTAAGGGTATCCCCACATTTGCGGGACATGACCGTAATATCGTAAGGCAACAAAGAGAGGGTTACCCTAGAGGTGCAAGTGCGGAAATGATTGGATTCAGATATATTATCTTGAATTAATTTATCTAAGCTCGATTATTTATCTTTCCATGCAATCCTATTAGCATACATGTAGACAGTTATATTCACAGTATGGAAAAATTAAAGTGCGAAAAATAAGACTACGCTATTACATGGCTTCGGAATGGGGGTACATAATTTAAAAGGGGATATAAAATATCTAAATCTTAATTAACGAGTACAAAATTAAAAGGGCATACAAAATAATAAAACCTAATTAAACTAAAAAGAAAGAAATAAAAAAAACTAAATAAACTAAATTTAAGAATGAATTAAGAATGTTTTTAGTCTATAATAATAGAAACTTTTTTTTTTTTATGAATTTATGGAAAAACTTAGACTAAATTGATAGAAATTTCAAAAGAAAAAAATATATAATTAGATTTTCATTATTCAAAATAGCCCATTTTAATTAATTAAGTGATATATGAAAATTTAATTAATAAATTAGATTAAATTATATCCTAGTTTAAATAACTAATATAATATATTAATTAGAAAATTAATTAATGGATTTTATTTTAATAATAGAAAAATAGTGGTGAATTAATTATAGTGGAAAGGGCCCCAGGACCTCTACGTTGCAGTGAGGGGGGAGCTACCAACGAGTCATGTTGGTCCATTCGTTATTTATTTGCCTTCGTTATTTATTTTTTCTCATGCTGTTTCTTTCATGTGAATACAATAAACCTGTAACTTCATATTATATCAAACCACACACATAAAATAAGATCATATGTAATCATCATGCAATAATAAAAATAGCCATGCACAAATCAAGAAGCTTATATTATTTTACTCATGTATTAGTTCTCTTTACTGCAAGTGATAATGATAAAACAAACCTTACACATACATGTTAAAGACAACCAAAGATTTATATTATCACCATTATATCATCATCATCATTATCATGTAATAACAGCATGTGAAATAAAGATAATCATGCTAGAAACAACACTCATATAATGATAATTAAATGACAGATATAATTCTTTAATCATGCAAACAGAATTTCTCCAACATGCTATGACATATCAAGAACAGATGCATACTTGAATAAAGCAATATCAACATCCACCAAACCATGAATACATCATCTCAATATATATATTAAACCAATATTATTCATGCATGAGTTAAGGAGTATTGCAAGGTAATCATGTTGGATGCAAATCCCCTAATGAACACTTACTAGGGATTTGATTCTTCTGGCTTGCTCACTGTATGTGTGTTGTTCTTATTCAGGCTATGAGTGCTTTATTGTTGCTTCTCTTTTCCCTGCCCGTGAATCTTCTTGCTTCTGCCTTGCCTTGTGAATCTTCTTCTGCTATATCTCTCCTCTTTTTTCTCCTCTCTCTCGCTGCAGCCATATGAAGTATTTATAATGGTGTGGATTAGGGTTTAACCTTGCTAAATATTTGGATCCCTTCCTATACTTTAGGAGAGTTAGGGTTTAACCTTGCTAAATATTTGGATCCCTTCCTCTACTTTAGGAGAGTTAGGGTTTAACTTTGCTAAATATTTATTAAATACAAATATTATTATAAATAATGAATAATTTAAATGACTTTTAACAAATAAAAATTAATTTAAATTTTAGTTACATAATTGAATTAAAATTTAAACCTATTTCTATTTTTACTTTCATCATTTAAAAAAAAATCAAAATTATTCTTACTTATATCAACCAAAATTATTTTATAATTTATGGGATTTTAAAAAATGTTACTCTTATAAATAAATTTTATTAAGTAAAAAACGTGAATTACTAAATAAATACTATTTATAAATAATGAATAAATGGAACATGAGTCACTAAATTATAAAAAATAGTTATTATAATTTAATGAACTTTAACAAATAAAATTAATTTAAAATTTTAATTATACAATTAAAATTCAAATCTATTTTTATTTATCATTAAATTAAAACTATTTTATTTATATATATAAAATTTATTTATATCATACAGATAACCAAAATTATTATTATTTTTTATATCTGTATCACATAATAAATAAATTAAAATTTATAAATTATATGAGAATGTATGCTAATGAATGAATGCAAATGTGAAATGAATGCCATGCATGGATCAATTTATCATAAAAATTAACAGGCAAATTTTGGGGTATGACACTGGCCTAATTGATGTTCGTCATGACAATTGTGAAGAGTGTGCCGCACTCCCAAAAGGGTGTCAGATGGTACAAGATAATATTCAAGACTTAATGAATAAAGGAGTGCTTCAAATCTCTAGTGTTGCAAAGAACGAAGATGTGTCGATAATTGAACCTTGTTTCAATTTACCTGAACTAGTTGAAATCCCTTACTATAGTAGAAGAGTGGTGCTTGAGAATAGTCATCTGTCGCCTGTTGAGATCTGTATGCCTACACCGTTTCCGTATGAAAGCACCAAGGTTGTGCCTTGGAGATATGAGGTTACCGCTATGGACAAGATTGTTGAAGGAAGTGAAGATGTTGAAGTGACAAAAGTTGTGAATGAGGACGTCACCAGTATTGCAGGAATGAGCAGAATGACCCGTTGTGGTCAAATCTATACGCCTGAATTCAATGTGACTCCTCAAGGGCCAACCAAGGAATCTACAGTTGTAGCTCCCGTTAAAGAACCCGAAGTGGTCTAATCTGAAGATGCTGTTAAATTCTTGAAGTTGATCAAGAGAAGTGATTACAAGGTTGTGGACCAGTTGCACCAGACACCATCTAAAATTTCTATTTTGTCTCTGCTATTGAATTCCCAAGCCTATATGGAGGCTTTGTTGAAGGTGCTTGCCCAAGCTCATGTAACACAAAGCATAACAGTAGACCAATTTGATGGGGTGGTTGCGAACATCACAACTTGCAATACTTTAAGCTTTAGTGGAGAAGAATTACCTGAAGATGGACAAAATCACAATCGTGCTCTCCATATCTCAGTAAAATGCAAATATGATGCTTTGGCAAGAGTTTTGGTTATTACCAGATCTTCTTTGAATGTTATACTAAATAGAACACTCGCCAAGTTATCTTATCAAGGACCAGCTATAAAGCCTAGTGCCTTGATAGTGAAAGCTTTTGATGGTTCTAGGAGAACCGTGATTGGAGAGGTTGAACTGCTCATATTGATTGGCTCTCATGTATTCCCGATTAATTTCCAAGTCATGGATATTAATCCCATGTATAACTGCTTATTGGGGCGTCTCTGGATTCATGTTGCAGGGGCAGTTACCTCCACTTTACACCAGAAAATGAAGTTCGTAGTGGACAATCAGTTGATCATCATTTCTGGAGAGAAGGACTTTGTGGTCAGTCACCTTTCGTCCTTCAGGTATATCGAGGCTGATGAGGACGCTTTGGAAACTTCTTTCCAAGCTCTTGAAATAGCCAACGCCACTTTTGTGGAGATTAAGGACCCGGTTGGGAAAGCTTAATCATCTTTCGCTTCTTTGAAAAGCGCAAAGTATAGCATTGAAGGAGGAAACCCTGAAGGTTGGGGTCAGCTTATTGATGTTTGTGAGAAGCATGATCGCTTTAGTCTGGGATATGTGTCTTCCGCTACGAAAGGAGCCCGAGTCCCTACAAAGGACAACACCTAAAGCATCCAGGAAGTATTCCTCAGTACATGATTCATCCCTGGATATCAGGTCAATGCAATTGGAGATAGCACCGAAGATGAAGATGAGCCCTGTTTGGTTTACCGGTGTGAGACAACTTTGAACAACTGGAAGGCGGTTGAGATCCCCGAAAATTTTCCTTTATCAAAGTAATAATTGTTTGTTTTTTCCTTTCAAATCCTTAGCTCTGCCCAAGGCTAATGGGTCATGTTGTAGGGCCTCTTTTCATTTTCAAATAATCGTTATCAGTGAATGAAAGACATTTTGTTAAATTCTTATTACTCATTTATTTTCTTTCTCTTAAGAAAAGGGCAATCTTTTCAAACAAAAAAATTTCCATTTATGCATCTTTTATTTTTACTTTTCTAAAAAAAATCAATCATTCAAACATGCAGAATAAATGATAACCCTGTTGAATCCAATGAATCTACCCCCTATCATAACTTTGACTCCCCTATCTACCAAGCAGAAGAAGAGGGTGAGGAAGATTGTTACATCCCCGACGAATTGGCAAGGTTGCTTGAGCACGAGTCCATTGCCCTTCAGCTACATGAAGAACCGGTGGAAACAATCAACCTTGGCACAGAGGAAGAGAAGAAAGAAGTCAAAGTCGGCACCACGCTTGAAGCAAGCATCAAAGAGAGATTGGTTAAGCTGCTATAAGAATATGTGGATGTATTTGCATGGTCATACCAGGATATGCCAGGCCTGGACACCGACATCGTTGAGCACAAGCTCCCGCTTCAGCCAGAATGCCCGCCAGTAAAGTAGAAACTCCGAAGAACAAGACCAGATATGTCTCTGAAGATTCGTGAAGAAGTCAAGCGACAGTTCGACGCTGGTTTCCTTGTAGTGGCAAAGTACCCACAATGGGTAGCTAATATTTTACCTATGCCTAAAAAGGATGGCAAGGTGAGGATATGCGTTGACTATAGGGATCTAAACAAAGCTAGTCCAAAGGATGATTTCCCCTTACCACACGTTGATATCTGGTAGACAACACTACGAGTTTTGCTGTATTCTCCTTTACGGATGGTTTTTCTGGATACAATCAAATCAAAATGGCTCCAGATGACATGGAGAAGACCACTTTTATTACCCCTTGGGGCATATTTTGCTACAAGGTGATGCCTTTCGGTCTCAAAAATGCCGGGGCAACTTACCAAAGAGCTATGGTCACTCTTTTCCATGATATGATGCACAAGGAGATAGAGGTCTATGTTGATGACATGATCACTACATCTCAGAATGAAGAAGATCATATGAACCATCTGAAGAAGCTTTTTGAACGCCTTAGGAAGTTTAGACTACGATTAAAACCTGCAAAATGCACATTTGGGGTCCGTTCGGGGAAGTTGCTCGGTTTCATCGTTAGTCAACGAGGTATTGAGGTAGACCCTGATAAGGTCCGAGCTATACAAGAAATTCCTGCTCCACGCACCGAGCGAGAGGTTAGAGGCTTCCTTGGATGTTTGAATTACATCTCAAGGTTTATCTCACACATGACGGCCACGTGTGAGCCTATCTTCAAATTGCTTCGAAAAGATCAAGCTATCGAATGGAATTCTGATTGTCAAAGTGCTTTTGAGAAGATCCGTCAATACTTGCAAGAGCCTCATATTTTGATTCCACCTGTCCCAGGGAAGCCATTAATCATGTATCTGACTGTGCTTGAAGGGTCAATAGGATGTGTGCTAGGGTAACATGACAAAACTGGTCGGAAAGAACATGCTATTTACTATTTAAGCAAAAAGTTTACTGATTGTGAAAGTCGATATTCACTTTTGGAGAAAACTTGTTGCGCGCTAGCATGTGTCGCTCGTCGTTTGAGGCAGTACATGATTTGCCATACTACTTTGTTGATTTCGAAAATGGATCCAATAAAGTATATCTTTGAGAAACCTGTCTTGACTGGAAGACTTGCCCATTGGCATATGCTTTTGTCAGAGTACGACATTCAATACGTAACCTAGAAGGCAATCAAGGGAAGTGTGTTAGCAGAGTATCTCGCTCACCAACCGGTTGAAGACTACCAGCCGTTGAAGTTTTATTTCCCCGATAAGGATATCATGGTGATAAAGGATTGTGAAATCTCAGGCCCAGATATAGGACCAGAGCCAGGATCTCGATGGAAGCTCGTATTCAATGGTTCCTCCAATTACAGTGGTCATGGTGTGTGAGCTGTTTTGATGAATCCAAATTGTGGCTTTACGCCTTTCATAGCAAGGTTGTGCTTTGATTGTACGAATTATGTCGTAGAGTATGAAGCTTATATCCTTGGTATTGAAGCCGCGATTGATCTCCGAATCAAGATCCTTGAGGTTTATGGAGACTCAACCTTGGTGATCTATCAAGTCAAAGGTGAATGGGAGACCCGTGATGCGAAGCTTATCCCGTATCATGCTCATGTTGTAAAGATGATAAAATACTTTGACGATATCACTTTCCATCACATCCCAAGAGTAGAAAATCAAGTGGCTGACACTTTGACAACATTAGCTTCAATGTACCAAGTCAGATTCCGTAACGAAGCTCCACTTATTCGAATCGAGCGAAGAGATGGCCTTGCTTACTGTCAATTGATTGAAGAAGGGACTGATGGTAAACCATGTTTTCATGATATCAAGCGTTATCTTCTAAGTCAAGAGTATCCAGAAGATGCTACATTGTTGGATAAGAAGACACTGAGGAGGTTGTCATCCAAATTATTTTTGAGCAATGATGTGCTTTACAAGAGAAACCATGACATGGTTCTGCTCAGATGCGTGGATAGACACGAAGCAGACATGTTAATCAAGGAGATTCATGAAGGATCCTTTGGAACCCATGCTGATGGGCATGCCATGGCCAAGAAGATTTTAAGAGCTGGTTATTATTGGTTGACCATGAAGTCTGATTGTTTCAGCTATGCTAGGAAATGTCATAAATGTCAGATTTATGCTGACAAAATGCATGTACCGCCAACACTATTGAATGTTTTGATATCGCCTTGGCCTTTCTCAATGTGGGGCATCAACATGATTGGTGCTATAGAGCCTAAGGCTTCCAATGGTCATCGCTTCATCCTAGTTGCCATCGATTACTTTACTAAATGGGTGGAGGCTGCTTCCTACACCAGTATGACGAGACATGTCGTCGCTCACTTCATCAAGAAGGAGATTATCTGCCGCTATGGGATCCCAAACAAGATCATCACCGATAATGGTTCAAACTTGAACAACAAGACAATGACAGAATCATGTGAGAGTTTCAAGATTGACCATCATAACTCTTCTCCATATCGTCCCAAGATGAACAACGTTGTTGAAGTTGCCAACAAAAACCTCAAGAAGATCTTGCAAAATATGGTGAAAACTTATAAGGATTGGCACGAGATGCTACCCTTTGCTTTGCATGGATACCGGACCTCAGTCCGCACTTCAACAGGGGCAACCCCATTCTCCTTAGTATATGGTATGGAAGCCGTTCTCCCAGTCGAAGTAGAGATACCTTCAATAAGAATATTGATGGAGGCCAAGTTAGACGAAGTTGAATGGATCCAAAACAACTATGATCAGCTTAACTTCATTAATGAGAAGCGTGTGACTGCTCTGTGCCATGGACAATTATACCAACAACGAATCAAGAAAGCGTTTGACCAGAAGGTCCGCCCTCGAGAGTTCAAGGAAGGGGATCTCGTGCTCAAGAAGATCTTGCCAGCACACAAAGATTCACGTGGGAAGTGGACTCCAAACTATGAAGGACCATACGTTGTAAAAAGAAAATACTCTGGAGGTGCTTTGTTTCTCACAACTATGGATGGCGAAGAGCTCATTCACTGGGTGAACTCTGATGCAGTCAAAAGATACTATGCCTAATAAAACCCGGTGGACTGAAAACCCGAAAGGGCGGTCCAGGCAAAAGTTAGGGATAAAAAAAAATGGTAGCTCGCTAAGTTGAAAACCTGAAAGGGAGACTTAGGCAAAAAGGAGCGTCCCGGTGGATTGAAAACCCGAAAGGGCGATCCAGGAAAAAATTAGGGACAAAAGGCATAGACTGCATCAGTTGTCACTGGTTAACACAAAAAAGTTAAAGGTGGAAGATCAATCCAACTGCTCCCTTCAGAAACAAGGTTTTGTAGAGTCATTGTTATTAGGGATAGTAGTAGTCATTGCGATTCAATGTAAACCTTTCCCTATTGCCATTTTCAAATCAGTAACGTTCCATGGAGCTACACCATTGGTGTGCTACCATTCTTGAATAAATACGAGTTTGCCTATCAGTTTCTATCATTTGCTGTTTTTCTCTGATTTTCTTTATTATGCAAATACTGGTTATAAAAGGCATCCTTTCAAAATAGACTTTGCCTCAAGGTCTTTTAAGGATTGTAACGTGGTATGGTTCACGGTTTTTTGAAACAAAAGGATATAAGGCTCAAAATTTATTTTTTACCCACCCCTTCTTCTTGATGATCTCCAGTTCCTATATTCACTTAATTCAATACACGCATTCGACTTCGAAGGTGCGAAAGTGAAAATGAGGATTCAAGATGAGATTTTCTTGAAATGGCAGTCACCTTATTTTGTTTTTGTTGAGGATTTGATGACCTCTTTTGATTTATTTATTTTATCCCTAATTTTTGCCTAAGTCATTTTGTGGTATTTGACTTAGCGGACTTTTTTCTATTTTTTTTAAACGTGTTGACTGCCACATTATTGGTGGATGAGGATCAACCAACACTAATTTTAGCTTTTCTCAACTTCTTCGACACTTCAACATGTACGCGAAGGATAACATGTGGTTGAACCTAATTGGAGGGTGTACATATGGACGCATTTTTTTTTGAAAGATCGAATGCACGGTCAAACTATCTGAACACAACTACCCTGCCCCAGGTTAAGATTAAGGGTTTTAGATCCGAAATAAACACCAACTTCTAGGCTTAAAGTGATTGACTAGGGATTAACTCCTTATCTCTTCAGTGTTTGGGGATTTGAAACAATACCTTACATCATCGACAAGGTTTTACTCAAAAGCATACCACAACAATTTCAGGTGTTTCATTTTCATCATCCTCCTTCCAATCTTTGTTAACACAACGGTTTGATAAACAAAAGTGAATGAGAGGAGTATTTTTATTTTTAACATGAATGAAAAACGAGTGAATACGAATGGATTAATTCAAAAGATGCATAAACATTTCATTAATCTTACCAATTCAAAGAAAACAACAATGCTTAAAAGCAATTAACAATCAACATGCGAGGAAACTACAAAAGAAATGCTGAAACAACCAAATGATTGCCAGCTTTAGCGAATGCCTTCTTCAAACTTGATCCATTCACTTATGGGGACACCCCTTGAGATCTTCGCACTTATCCGGTCGATGGGTTAACGTTTACCACCGAGCTTCCTTCTTGAAAGGCTATGTGCCTGTTGTCAATCAACTGTTGTACTTTGGCTTTGAAAGTGTTGCAGTCTTCGGTTGAATTCCCTTCTGATCCGTCATGATATCCATATTGCACATTTGGGTCATACCCGGGTGGGTAAGGTTGTGGAACCGTCTTAAGAGACTTGGGAACCACCAACGAGTTTTGAATCAGAGGCTGCAGAAGTTGGCTATATGTCATGACGCTTGGATGATGAGGGGCATTTCTTCTTTCCAAGTTAGTTTGGGGCCTAAGCTGATTTTGACGTTGATTTCGATATCTCGGGCCTTGGGCTTGTTGATTTGGATGATGAGCAAACCAGGATTGCTTGTAATGAAGACCAAAAGGTAGTGTTTGATGGTATGACACTTTGGGCATTTCTAACTACTCATTTTCAGCCACTTGAAGGTTGGGATCAACAAGCTTTTTGACATTGGCACGATGATCTTCAAATTCTTTTCCTTCAATCTCATCGTTGAACGCAACCCTCTTGGATCCACTACTCACTTCTCTTTTTCTTTTGTTGGTATGGGCCGTGACATTGGAAATCCAAGGCGATATCTCAATCCTCTTACCAGGAAATGATGATATCTCATTAGCCACATCCTTGACCTCTTCCTTGTGGTACAAAACCTTGAGGGGTTTCAGGGGTCCTTTCCCTTTCTCATTACCTGGTCCAGAAATCAAGATATATGTACCTGAGCCTTCCTCCTTGAGTGTTGGTGACCTTATGTTAATCAATCTTTGCAGCTTGAGCTTAAAAATCTTGCATTCCTCGATGGAGTGCCCCATTGTTCCAGTATGGTATCCGAACTTTACCTTCGGGTGATCTTCTTCAAAGACTAAGCTCTTTTTGTTAATCAGTTCTCGTACCAAGACTTTCAGCGCTAAGCAAGAATCTAGGTCATGTCCCACTGCCCTTTTATGGAATTCACATGTTGCATTTGTATTGTACCATGGCAGGGATGGTGACGTAGGTGTGAGAGCTCGAGGGGTCACCAAAGCATTCTGGATCAGTTTCGGGTAGAGCTTGCTATATGGCACCGGAATCGGGTCGTTGTGATTTTTGTTCCCCTTGTTCTGATTTTGATTTTTGTTTCGAACCTGACTTCCGTGATTTTGAGGAGGAATATCCAAAGGGAGGGCCATATGCCGATATATGAGGAGTTACCACATAGAATTACCCCTGACTTGGGGTAACACCGGATGGATGTGGAGCAGTAGCTCCCTCCGTTGCAACAATGGGTATGGGATGACCCTCTATTCTCAATAAGACTTGTAGGGTTTCCATGACCCATCCCATTTGGCTCTTCAAAAGATTGAGTTCCTCCTTCAATGCTTCTTAACTTTTCCTTAGCTAGTCGATCATCTCTTGAGACATGGTTCTTTGTTCTAAACGCGTGTCAGGAATCACTTTGCTGATCATGGATAAAGGATTGATGAGTGTTTTTGTATTTTGTCTGGAAAATGACATGCATTATGATGGGATGCAGATGCAATGGAATGTGAATGAATGCAATGCAAGACATGCATATTTGTTTTTTCCTCAATACACGGGTTCAAAAGTCTGAGGTACTGATGAATCTGATTACTTTCCAAGAATAGGTTCTCATCGGGTACGATCTAGGGTTACAAAGGTTCCCAGAGTCATGGATCCATTAGACTGTTTGCTGCCTGTGGCAACTTACTTGTCGGGCATCAACTCCATCGAAAGAATCTACTCCAAGTGAGGTTCTGGCATCGATCCAACGAGAAATTCATCTTGCGGACCCACACTACGCAACCATCTTTCCTAATTGGCCAAATTATTAAGGTTCTACAAATGGTCCTCAGAGTCATGGATCCTAATGAAAATATTGAAGTTTACAACAACTTACTACTTGGGCGACAACATCCTCCCAAGGATCTATTCTAAGTAAGGTTCTCGCACTGACCCAATGAGAAATTCATCTCGCGGACCAACACTACTTAACCTCGTCCTATTTTATGTTTTTACTCGAGACTCGGGTAAAAAGTCTTTCCCACAAGGTTTGCAATCAGAGTATCCAAGTACCAAAGCATAATGGAACCAATACAACAGATTATATCAATATGACAATAAAGATAGCAAAATCAAGAAAATCCACGCAAGTAAACAAACAAAGGCACACAAATGACCTAACAAGGTTTGACTCGCTTAGGGAAATTGCCTTCCCCAGCAGAGTCGCCATTTGTCGTACCTCAAAAAATGAGATCACGACCTAGCGAAGCGCAATCGCACGCTCGCAATGATGGACTGAACAGAGTCTCCATCGAACTTTATTTATTCCTAAAAAGGAATGGGGAAATATTGATAAAACCCAAGAAAGAACGACAATGATTATGGTCGTCGCAACCAATATCAGGGTTCGGGAGTCGATTACCCAAGGGGAAGGTATTAGCACTCATCACGTCCGTTGTACTCAACGAGAACCATTAGGTTAATTGTGCGCGTTAGTGTTACCTTAGAAATGCTAGGCTTCTCAAGTTATTATTAAGGAAAGAAGAATATGATCCAAAGAAAAGAGGAGATGTCTTTGGATTTTGCAATGAATGGGACTAAACATAAGTTTTTTATTAATGGGCCTGACAAGATTTATAAAACCTGCTCCTACGTATCTCAATAGAGAACTCAAGGCTTACGTAGTTCTGGATAGAAAAGTTTGTTTGTTGGTCGATTTTAGCGAAAGCTATATTGTATTAATCGACGAAAACATTGTTTTACCCAAAACAGATGAGGAGCAAACGTATACCACACATCGAATGGATTTACAAATCAACATTCGGAAAAACGTCACTTATCTCAACTCAACAATTATGGTCGAAGCATTGCTTTACATCACCTTAAAACAAGATGTCTTTCGTTTTGAAAAGGTTTTTCTGATCAATCGCACGACGGCAAAAAAGAGTTTGATTGATTGGATATATTTTTTGGTTTGAAAGACGAATATTTATGACTTGCAAGCTCTTACAACTTGGGTCTAATACTCGGGACTACGTCTGGACCTTTCACCCAGGTAATCTTTTTCTTTCAATTTTATTGAGAGAAGACGTTTGAATATTGGAGCATTTTGAAGAGAAGACGAATACATAAGGCTTTCAAGCTCTTACAACTTGGGCCTAATATTCGGGATTACGACTGGATATTCCATCCAGGATAATCTTTTTCTTCAGATTTTAGTTAAGAAAATGGTTTGAAATTAAATTAAAAATGATTAATGTACAAATGTTTGAAATTATTAAAAATTAAGTTGATATTGCTTAAGAGCTCATTTTAAGAAGGCCCAAGAGTAAGTCACGGGATTGAATGCCAACTGAAACCGAGAGCAAACTGAATTTAGCTCTAAGCTAACTTAGAATGTATTCATGTAAGAACCATTCTATAAGAAGTTGAGCTAACTGAATCTATGTGTCCAAACAATTTTTGAAAGTTAAATTGAATTTTAATTTCGAGATCACAACGCAATAAAAAATCAAACAACAACAACAGAATATTCACAATATTATTTCAATATTACATAATGTGTATGAAGCTAAAAATTAAAAAATAAAATAAAAAAATAAAACCGCAACAGCAATATATATACATAATAAATAAATAAATAAATAAATAAATCGAAACAGAAATTATTCAAAATTCAGCAACACTATTATAAATAAAACATAAAAACTATATATACATATAAACTATAAAAGAGAAGGAAAAAAAATATTAAACAAATCTAAGTAAGACTAATATATAAAGGAAAAGAACAATATTATATTATAGAAAAATAATGTACAAAGATTGGAAATTTTGGTTGCATGTGACAACTATGCTGACAGTAAGCCAACTCAATTATGGACCAACATTATTAGGGAACCTAAAAATTTAATTTTTTCTGATAAAATATTTTACTTTTTTCCTCCTAAATCGATGTATGGGAATTAATGTCACAAGTTACAATATTAAAACTTTATTTTATGTACCTCACTCAAAACACTTATTATATATATATAACAAATCTAAGTAAGATTAATATATAACATATATGTAAAAACTATATAAAAATAATAATATAATATATATAATAAATTTAAGTAAGACTAATATAAAAAAGAAAAACAGTATAATATATATAACAAATTTAAGTAAGACTAATGTATAATATATATGAAAAAAACTATAAAAGAGAAAGAAAAAAAAACAGTACAATAAAAGTGGTAATATATAATATGATGAAGTTGGTGTGTGTGCTATTGTAGTATGGGAGATAAGGGGTAGGATGTTGGGTTGTGTTTATAGCATGGTGTTCATATGATAGAAATGAAGTGAGTACTTTTCAATATGATGGTGTTGGAAGAAAGAAAAAAGGTTGATGTATGGAGCTCAAGAGAAAGAAGAGGGGGTTAAAAATTGAATAAACAAAAACTCTCAGCTTTTTAGAAACAAGAGCTGGTTCTTATCCCTTTTTCTAATTTTTCAAAATCAATGATACTGTTGTTGCCTGGATTGAATATATGTGTTTGAATTTTTAGAAAGAAAGAAACCAACTATTGGTGGGCGCCGTGTGTAGTTGAATTTTCTGTGTTCCCCCTTTCAATGCCAAGTATATGATTATATAGTAGGCACATTAGGGTTGCCAACTTATTTAATACCAACAATGTCCCTTGGAGTGTTGCTAATATAAAAATAGTTGTAAACAAATTAGATTAAATAAAAATAATACTAATACAAATAAATAAAATTAAATCGAAACCAAAACATAAAAAATTCTAATTAATTATTATAAACTTTTTGACAAAGAAATAAAAATAAAATCACTCAAGATAAATAAAATTTGGGCACGAAAATGCTCGAAAAATTAAACTGATTGTACCAAAATGATCAGCACGAAATAAATCTCTTGGAAACATACAGGTTTTTGTCAAATTTTGAAATAAAAAATTACCGGTTTAAACGCTCAGACGAATCAAATTGTGACCGGAAAATTAGCCAAGAAATAAATCGAGCACATCAGGTTAAACTACGCGAAACATAGATTAATAAAACTGATGTCTGCAAGCTTGATTTGGAAATTTTTTCGTCCGCTGATTTGATGCACATTCGAAAATAATTCAACCGGTCTGCCTGTAGAGCTGAAAGTTCATTCGAGCTGACATTTTAGGTATTATGCGAGATGCAATGTATGCTATAATGTGTAGATGATGTAGATGTCAATATGATTGTATTGATATATTGAATGAGGATCAAAATTCGGGTATGACACCTGTCAAATCCAATTGTAAATGGTATCCTTTTAAAGTCTGGTTGTCGCCAGCATCTGTCAAATCCAGTTGTAACTGGTATCCTTTTAAAGTCTGGTTGTCACCAGCATCTGTCAAGTCCAGTTGTAACTGGTATCCTTTTAAAGTCTGGTTGTCACCAGCATCTGTCAAATCCAGTTGTAACTGGTATCCTTTTAAAGTCTGGTTGTCACTAGCATTTGTCAAATCCAGTTGTAACTGGTATCCTTTTAAAGTCTGGTTGTCACTAGCATCTGTCAAATCCAGTTATAACTGGTATCCTTTTAAAGTCTGGTTGTCACCAGCATCTGTCAAATCCAGTTGTAACTGGTATCCTTTTAAAGTCCGGTTGTCACCAGCATCTATCAAATCCAGTTGTAACCGGTATCCTTTTAAAGTCTGGTTGTCACCAGCATCTGTCAAATCCAGTTGTAACTGGTATCCTTTTAAAGTCTGGTTGTCACTAGCATCTGTCAAATCCAGTTGTAACTGGTATCCTTTTAAAGTCTGGTTGTCACAAGCATTTGTCAAGTCTAGTTGTAACTGGTATCCTTTTAAAGTCTGGTTGTCACTAGAATTTGTCAAATCCAGTTGTAACTGATATCTTTTTAAAGTCTGGTTGTCACCAGCATCTGTCAAATCCAGTTGTAACTGGTATCATTTTAAAGTCTGGTCGTCACCAGCATCTGTCAAATCCATCTGTAAATGGAATCTTTAAGTCTGGTCGTCACCAACACCCTTGAAGTCCTGTTGTAACTGGCACTCATCCGTTTGAAGAGAGTTGTACCATATGTTTATGGTATAAGTCCATTTGTTGTTGGCACCTACAGAGATTTTTCTATCCTTTTGACCTTGGTGCTTCCTAGAAAGTTATCGTTTTGACTTTCTCAGTGACAGTATTTCCCAAAAATTTTGATCGGGTGTTTTTCTTGTGAGAAGTCTCCGGATTTTCTCAAGAATGTTTAAGTTGTCATCAGGTCATGTATGAACCTGTTGATATATTCTCTTTGAATTTTCTAATGTTGCCAGGTCATGTCTGAACTTGCTGTCAGAACTATTTTTGATATTCCCCGGCATTGTCAGGTCATGTATGAACCTGTTGCTAAACCTTTTATTCCAGTATTACCAGGTCATGTCTGAACCTATTTTTGAAAAACTTTTTTTCTTTGATTATTCCAGTGTTGTTAGGCCATGTATGAACATATTGTGGAATTTTTCTTAAAATATTCGAGTTGTTAGTAAGTCATGTGTGAACTTACTGTCAAAATCTCTTGTACTCCAAGTGTCGTTTATAAACTTTCACTTTGAGTACTCCCCAGTGTGTGTGTGTGACTCTCTAGCATGATTGTTATCCCCGACGAGTGGTTTTACCCTTTTTGTCTATTTCCCTGTGGGTCATCGGTATTCCCCACAGATTGGCCTGTCTAGTATAACATCTCTTGTTAAGGGTCTCGTATCATATCATAGCAATTTCATTTCAGGATCAAAATCTGGGTATTCTTAGTATTTAACTATCTCCCACTGTAGCGGTGTATTCGTCACTTTATGATTTATTGATTAAACCAAAAGCAAAGCATACAAAGAATCGAGTCGCCACCGCACTTTTATTTATCCAAAGGATTGGCTAAAAAGCGAACAAAAGCCTAAGAAGTTTTACACATAGAAAACTAATGAAAAGATCAGAGAATCTGGGTAAGGGGTAAATTACGCAATGGGAAGGTGTTAGGCACCCAAATCGTCCTAGGTACTCCTAGGGAGCCCTTTTCACACTTGTTGTATAAAAAAGTTTATTTGTTTATGACATATTGTGCAAACATGATTGGAAAGATGAGAAAAGAATGTACAATCTTATTATTTTTGTTTGAACGGATGAACCCGTTGCCTACGTACCTTCCATGAAAGGTAAGGATCAAAACGCCGTAGTTCGGCTAAAAGATTTCCAAAATATCAGTGGGTTCATTTTAAAACAAGAGCACTAAGGCTTTTCATTATCAACGGGAGAAAACTCAACCAAGACCAACAATCCACCATGCAAGGATAACTTCAACATACTAGTGAGGGGTTAACCCTATAATAAGTATGGAAGACTTACAATCAACTCACTAAGGATGTGGTGAGATTTACATCAACCACAATGAGAATTGAAACCTATGGCTAATGTATGAAAACATATCAACAAAGGACAAAGCCACCAAAACAATTGAATGGGTGAAGTTAATTGATTATGAGTATTCACAAAAGGATGGTCTAAGTATGATTAGTATTCAATTCAAAGAAGTGTTATGAAATGGAGTTTGAAAAGTCAAGGACTTAGGGTCCAGGTTTCTAATTTGAAAAGACATGAAAATGTTTGCACACTATGTATTTACAAGTTTTAAAATCAACAAGTGAAAAAAAGGGTTTTGAAACAATAAGGATGTGGATGAAGGAGTGTAAAACTTCCTAGAGGTTCACCTCTTGAGATCATATAGAAGATGAATCAAGTGTGTCCTTTGGAATAAGCAACAAAGCAAGTAAGCAAATGCAAAGCAAGGTGATACCGGATGCCAATCAATGGCCTTACACCAATCTCACAAACGAAGGCGGATACCGGATACCAATCAATGGATTTACACCAATCTCCTAAAACAAAATAATGATACCGGATGCCAATAAATGGACTTATACCAATCTCACAAACAAAAAGCGGATACCGGATACCAATCAATGGATTTACACCAATCTCCTAAAACAAAACAATGATACCGGATGCCAATAAATGGGCTTATACCAATCTCACAAACAAAACAAAACATGAATATCAGATGCCAATCTATCTGGGCTTATACCAATCTCCAAAGGATGATCATAGGAGTACAAATGCCAACAACATGGACTTACAATTGCATCCTCACATACAACAAACAAACAAAAGCAATAAGCAAAAAGGACATAAGTGGCCAATGAAATGGTCTTACACTCAATCCCTTCCAAATCATAGGAACAATGGCCAATGAATGGACTTACAGTTGATTCCTCAATGGACAAACAAAGATGTGTCACAAAGATATGAAATGATGATCATGCAATAATGAGCAATTAATGATGATAAATGCACAAAGGCAAACAAGCAAACATGTACAGATGAACCAATAAGCAATCAATGATTCAGTTAGCACACAAAATATACAAGCAATTAGGCTCAAACAAGTGTTAGACTTTAAAGTCAACTGGAATGGGGTAAGTGGTGCTCTTAACCTTAACATTGAGAGTTAACGTGAAGCAGATGAAAGGATATGAGGGGTGTGCCTCATGGCTCTTATCCCTGGTCAGGGAGAGCTTCAAATGATAGAAGGTGTGGGAGTTCAGAAAGTTGGAACTCTCTCCACAAGTTAATGACTCTATAGATCTTGGGTTAAGATCCACAATGCCTCAACATGTAATGTGAGCAAAGGGATGACACACAGAATAGTAGGAGATGGACTACACATCTCTTTTATCTACCAATTGCCTTATCAAAGGACTTTTCCTGCTTGGGGACAAAGATAAACAATCACAAACATTGCCTCTTAAGGAGGACTTCAGACAGGTGCCTGGCCACATAACAAGCCAGGTCTTCCAGACTACATGAAGAAGAGATGTTATACCTAATTGGTTAAGCAACCAAGCAAAAGCAAGTTCAAAATGAACTTAAGCAACTAATGTACCTGAAAACAATCCAACTCAATCAGTACTCAATTCAAAAAAGTCAAACAGATAATCCAACAGTCAACAGACAATATACAATCAAACAAGTAAGGCCACAATGTGCAAGGCACAAGCTCAACTCAAATGAACTAAAAGCATCCTACAAAACAAGTCAAGGTTAGTCAATATCAATCAAATAAACCAACTCAAGCAATGTGAATTAATCTCCTTATGGCCATGTACTTCTTAACCTGAAAACAAACTCAAACATGAGAAGCAAACCACTAGGTCAAGGCCTAGGGTCAAAGAAGGAGAAATAATCCAAAACAGAACATGAAAATTGACATGAATCAAGCTTAATCAAATTAGAACAATATCCAAGTGGTCTCATGTCAATATCATTCATCAAATTCATTTTATAAAGCAATCATGTCAAGGCATACAAGTCGAAAGCTCATTGAAGCAAACAGAATGAACCAAGGCATATTAATTCCAGAATGGCTCAATAAATCTCAATAAAAATCATGGCTAAACAGCATTCATCAAATGATCAACACACCAAAAATCATGGCATTTGGACAAGTATAAGCATGGCAATTAAATTCATCAAGTCAAGGTAAGCATAAACAAGCTCAAAGGAAGCACAAATTGATACATCAACTTAAGGCAATCCTAAAACAGAGATGACAAGTGATAAATGACTCAAACCAAAGCCACAATAAACTTCAATGTGTCTATAAAACATGTGCAAAATTTCAAGCTCATATGATAAGGCATAACCATTTCACAAATCATGAAAGTTCAACACTCATCAAAAGTTCAAACATGACAATCCATAAAATAAAATCTTAAACAAATCAGAAATGGATCCAAAAATTCCACAAAAATTCATGATCAATCCTAACATCCAGCATTAGCATCATGCAAAAACTCACATCATTTGGCATTTATTTGGCATGGTAAATAAAATCAGCAAACCAAGCAAGCAAAGGTGTGACACACATTGTCACACCTACATTAATCATATCATATCTCAACAACCAGAAATGAGAAAAATGCAAACTCTATACCAAAATGACCATTAGGATGTCTAGTTTAAGAATGTCAATTTTCACATTCATTGGATTAACCATCATCATTTCACAACCAAAATGGTAAGCAAGGTACAAGATAGCATATGCATGAACAATCCCTAGGCAAATTTAAAATCCAACCGAGCACAAATTCTGGAAAAAACATCAAAAAAAATTAGACATCATGAGGAGCAAGGTAAAAAAAATCTCATGTGATTTGGATAAGTATTTATGGAGTTATGATTTTTTAAAGTGAAAGGAAAAATAAAAAATGAATGATGAAGCATGAATATGAATGAATGAAGCATATGAAATAATTCAACAAGGCATTTTGGAAAATGATGGAGCGGGGAATCGAAGCTAGGTCATATTTAAACTGGAAAGCGCGCCAACGACCAAAACACGGTCGTTTAGACCAAACCCTAAGCGCATGCATGCACACGCTGGAAGATGAAATCCGCAGGTAAGCTTATGAACTTGCAACAAATTTCGCAGGAAACGCATGAATGCCATAGGTAAATTCGCAGGAAAAATGCAGTAACTCAAGAACACGATGAAGATCTTCATCAACAATTTTCCAGAAAATCTTAAAATCTCCAGAAACACAAATTATGCATATCATCATGCAGGTCTAACATCCAGCATCAAGAATCATCAATTAACATGTCCAAAAATATTATAACATGCATGAATCGAGCAGATCAAGAATCAACATGAAAACTTCAAATCATCGAATCTCCGTGGATATAGCATGGAATCAAGTGAAATAAAGCTCAGAATCATCACACAAACGAGATCTACAACATTCATATCACAAAAATGAGAAAAGAGAGAGTCGAATTCCACACCTCTTGAAGAGCAGTTTGCAATTCCACGTGTTCCTGGCCTTGTAGTGCTTGGATATTCCTCTTGCAAGCTTATGGAGTGGATTGGAGAAGTTCTTGATGCTCAATTGGTCACGAATCAACAGTTTGAAGAATCTGCCATTGATGAACTCTTGCTTGGAACAGCTTCAATATGCACGGATTCACCTGGATCTAGCTTGAATTCTGCTCAGTGATTATGTTATATGAAGAATCAAGCAAGAATTTGTGAATTGATATCAAGAAATGAGAGAAAAGTTTGAGAGAAAATTGAGAGCAAAACTTTTAGATCTGAATTTGTGAAGTGTGGTTATGATTTTCTGTTAGGATTATGGTTATATACCATCTGTTATTGAAGCTGCTAATCACAATTAAGCCAAATGCAAATGGATTAGTGAAATTCAAGTGTTGATGCAAAATGGCAAAATCACCCTTACATGTGCATGGCAATGCTACAGTGCACGATTTTTGTGCTAATTCACTTGCAAATGCTGTTTTGAACCAAATGCCATTGGAAAAATGTAAAGGCAATGCATATTTTTCAAATTGGAAATTTCCCTCCAAAATTCAAATGAAATTCAAGTGAAAATGCCAATATTTTTATGATGGAGATGCATGGTATGTAATGCATGATTTGGATAGAGCATATCAAGATGGAAATGTTGCAAAAAGAACCATTCCATTTGGCCTTTTGGTTCAAAAGTTATGCCTTCTTGAAGTTCAAATTTACTTGGCAATGTTTTGATCATAATTCTTCAACCACAAATGAGAAATGGATGTTCTTGGACTTTTTGGAAAGGTGAGAGCAAGATCTTCAACTTTCATGTTGGACAAAATTTCATTTGAAGCTTTCTTGATGATGTAAACTTGAGGAGAAAACCTTTCCATTTTTGGCAGTTTGAAATTACAGGTCACTTACTATTTTTGGAAACTTTTCATCTGACCTCAAATTCTTCAATGTTGATATTTGAAATGTCAAATGAGACTTGTATGGACATGAATGAGGCCTCTCTAACCATCTCTCACCTTCAAATCCATGATTGAATGCACAATTGACTTGTGTTGACTTTTCTAGGGTTTCAGTTGACCTAGCTATGCTTAGATGAAATTCAAGCCTCTTCCACTTGAGATATTGATTCAAAATGATGCCATGGTTCATATGAACTCTTATGAATGACCATGGTGCCTAAATTCTTCAGAATGGCCACCATCTATTGGCTCAATGCTGCCTTGACCTGTAATTGCTTCATCTGCAAGTAACAAGGTTCGATGACATATTTTTGTACTTTTGGTTAGCAAACAAATGAAAAGCAATGATATACAAATGCAAAACATGCTTGGTGATCAAGAATCACTCTCAAAAGACAACCCACCCACAGGAAAGAAGGCAAGGTGCACAATGATCCTTGAGGCAAATGATATGATATGATATGATGCCATGAGGGATCTTAGGGACAAAATTGGGGTCTTACAGATGCCCCTATTTAAGGTCATTCTATCCGGAGAAGTGAAGTTTAGAAATCTTCATCTCGACGCGGTAGAATGGGCTTAAATAACAGTAATGAGACAAATTTTGGTCCCTAAGAGACCTCATGATGCAGATGTATGCATGCAAAAGACACAAACTCTGTGGGGAATACTGGTCCATAAAGAAGAAAAGACGATCCATCGGAGTAATACACTCACCAGGAACAGAGACTTTAACAGGACTCTCACAGGGATAATAAAAAAGAAAAGAAATGCGTGAGCAGGACACGACTCTGAATTAGGGGACAAAACTAACACTGCGTGAACAAAACACGACTGGACTGGAGGCCTCACTAGGGAGTGAAGGACTCACACTGGGGAAAAGAAGATCTCCAAAGGAAGACACATCCATTGGAAAGA
The DNA here is from genome assembly GCF_024323335.1 of Lathyrus oleraceus. Taxonomy (NCBI): domain Eukaryota; kingdom Viridiplantae; phylum Streptophyta; class Magnoliopsida; order Fabales; family Fabaceae; genus Lathyrus; species Lathyrus oleraceus. The sequence goes on along the minus strand of NC_066584.1, from coordinate 103,057,734 downwards.
CATAAGCTGACTCAAACTATCCACAAAGGATACTTTGGATAAAAATCCAGACTCGGACCAGGAAAGATTCACAAAGAATTTCCTTGTCGGGAGAAAAAATTGCATATATTGGGGAACACGCCAATACAGCAAAAGGGTAAAATCACAACAGGAAACTCCACTGGAGAAGATCTAACAAAGAGACTCCTGGGGAAGCAACAAGGAAATGAGGTGTTACCGGTATAAGGGTAACAAACTCAGGAAGAAAGAATATCTAAGACCGGTATAAGGGTGAGAGATATCAATCAACCAAACATCTGAGAAAGACCTGAAAAAGGTACATCAACTCAGGAAAATCTGACTCCACAGGGGACCGAAGTCATAATAGGGAGCAGAAAGGAAGGAACACCAGGGATACCGGTTAGGGTATATAATAGGTGACCGACCAAAGCGTGAATTGGTATATATGCCAAGACACTCATCATCCAAAAGAAGGGCTTGAAAAAGCAAATCGACTTACAGGATGGACATTCGAATCCGCAACAGGAAAACGAATCTTACTCAGCTGGGGACACAAACCCAAAGAGTGCATGAGATATAATATCCATTACCGTCAGAACGTGGATAGAATACTCGCATGAGATATATTATCTATTACCGTCAGAACGTAGATAACATACTCGCATGGAAGAGACACCAGAGATACCGAGGTATATAATAGGTGACCTACCGAAAACGTGAATTGGTATATATGCCAAGACACTCATCATCCAAAACACAAACCTGTTAAAGGATGGATATTCGATTCTACAAAGAATACGAATCTTACTCTACTGGGGAAGATCAACAAAGGACTCCAACCAAAGAGTGAAAGATACATATTATTCATTACCGTCAGAACGTGAATAATATACTCGAAAGGAAGAGACAATCGATACCAAGCATACGGGTAAACGAAAGACAGCTCAAAGGGATAAATTGCAAGCATCCGGCAATTATCCAAGAAACAAACATTCGATTCCACAAAGGAAAATAACGAATCTTACTCGACTGGGGAAACACAAAAGGCTTCGACTGAAGAGTGCATGAGATATATTATCCATTACCGTCAGAACGTGGATAACATACTCGCATGGAAGATTATCCACAACCGGCTACTGGGTTAATAAAGGATAAATCGACCGAAAAGAAATGCATCGGGATACCAAACTAGGTATATAAAGATGACCGATCAAAAGGAGCAACAATCATTACCAAGCAAACGGGTAAATGAAGGAAGACTCGCTGGGGATACATTGTGTAAACAACAATTATCCGGGCACTTACTAGCGACTTCAAAAGGATAACATTGCAAGCATACGACAATGATCCAGAAGACTGCTGGGGATACAATTGCTAGCAAAAGGCAATTATCCAGAAGCAAGGGAGGAATATCAACATCAACTATCGAATGAAGACAACCACAAAGAGTAACCAACATCGGTTAGGATGAACAACAAGGTTAACTCTGCAAAGGGAGAAATTAGGGTTTACAACTACCGAATACGGGGTAGAATACCCAAAACTCCGGTTGGGGATAAAATTGCTAGCATCCGGCAATTATCCACAAAAAGCACAGACTCCGTTGGGAATAAAACCACAACAGCATAAAATCCACCATCAACTAGACTGAACCACAAGGGTTACCTCTGCTAGGGGAAAAGAGATAGGACTTACAACTATCGAATACGGGGTAGTAGCCAACAACTCTGATGAGGATAAAAGAATTAGGGTTTACATCCACCGAATACGGGGTAGAAAACCAACAACTCCACGTGGGGAATGAAAGAATCACAAACCCGCACGGAAACCAAAAATAGGGTTTATAACAAACCACAAACTGCTGGAGAGCAGAAAAACTAGGAGTTACAACTACCGATAATTGGGTAGAAAACCAAAATAACTCTTGCCGAGGAATAAAAGGTATATAACCACAAATTCCGCCAAGAAGAGGGAACATAGGACTTACAACTACCGGTATGAGGGTAGAGGCCCAAAAAGATTCCGCTGGGGATAAAAGAATTAATGCCGGTTACTGGGCAATTCATTCATTTATTCCACAGGGAAGCACGAGAAACAGTTGACAAATGCCAATGCGGGACCAAACCGAAAAGACAGACTGAATCAAGACTCATCCTATGAGGATATAAGTCAATAGGAAGATCCATCCCAATATATGTGTTGGGAGGAAACGGAAGAAACCGTCATCCACGAGGATAATCTCAGTGGGGAACTGCAGAAGGAAAGACAGACGCTTTCTGCTTATGGGCTGACTCTATATGGAGAGATTTAAACACCCGACATATGCTTGGGGAGATCTATTGGAGAGATCTATGAAACCCATAGCAAGAGACAAATAAACAAAAGATATATGGCAAGAAAATGCAACATGAATATCTGAATGTTTTGGAGTATGCATGAATATGCGTGATTTATGTTTGATGAATGCTGACAAAACAGACATATCTAACACAAACAGGTCCAGGAATCAAAAGCCCGGTACTATACTCCCAGGGGAAAAACCAACTGGAAAGCCAATCTGCTGGAGATCCACATGCTGAAAAGCAAAGATTTGCGGGGAGCAAACAGAACCAGAGATATCACACAATCTCCGAGTAATGAATCAACAATCAACCCAACTGGAGTACAGAAAGTCACAACAGGCATAAACAGCCACAAAGACAAATCTGTTGGGGAGAAGGAGAAATCCCGGGATATCTGCAGGGGAATCCTCAGTATCAACTGAGAAACAAGAGTTCATTGCACAAGCGAGAACTGCTACGAAAGCAACTCCACACAACTCCGCTGGGGAACAACCCTCTGAGGGAGAACAGATCATCCATGTAGAATCTACTGCACAGGCAACTCTACCTGGGAAAACACAAGTAGCTTATTCCATCGGGAATACACCCACTGAAGGAAAAACAGATCACACAAGTAGATTCTGCAACAAGCCACTCTACTGAGGATCAACAGCAATCAGGAAATCAACCCAATCTATGGATGCTAAACCACCAACCGACCCTATTGGGGAACAGAGATTTCAACAAGCAGAAACTGCCACAAAAGTAACCCTGTCGAGGATACCAGCTCTGGCGGAGACTCTGAGGGAATACCACAGATACAATCCTGACTCTGTTGGAGATACCAACTTTATTGGGGATTTTGCGCAAATACAGTCCACCAAACCACAAATCTACTGACGGCTCCACTGGAGAAAACTACTGAAGAATCCACTGGGGATATGGAAGAGAGCTGGGGAATCAACCACTAAATGCTGACTCTTCTGAGGAGAACACCCACAACTGCTGAGGGGGAACATAATCACTGCCCTGCTGAAGGCTAAGCGCTCTGATGGGGAGCTAGCAACAAATCTGCAGGCGACTGCGCTGAGGAAAGTGGTAAAGTACCGGGATATCAATCCACCAACCACTGAATCTTCAAAAAGAAAGCAACCATGCTGAGGAGAGAAACAACAACTCCGCTAGCGACCGTACTGGGGAGAAACGGAGTACCTGGGTTTCAAACCACCAATTACCGAACCTTCCAAAAGGAAAAACACCCATGCTGGGAGAGAATACTGCTGGAGAAGAAAACGAAGTCTTCAACAAACACTCTGCTTGGGGAACAACCCACAACAACAACTCTGCCTGGGGAACAACCCCAACAATAAAGCAGGAGAAAGAGGATACAACCAATGCCAGGAATATGAACAAATGTCTTACCTGTTGGAAATCATGCCACCCTTGGGAAAGCACTGAGAGATTCTTGAGTATCCTTTCATCGTTGTGAATGTTCACTTTGTTTGAAACAACAATTTTTGAAAATTTTTATTTGTTTAAAACAATGACATTTTATCAATTAAAACATGCAAAACATTTGTTGAATTGAAACAAATAAGAGTGCAAATAATTGGATAAAAAGCTCAAATTGATTTGATGGAATGGTAGCCTGCAAATGGCAAGACTCCATAGATCTGTACAAATTTGAAATCAGTGATATATATTGGAAGAGGGCTACATTGAACATAATGATCCTTTCTCTACCAATTTAAATCTCGATGTATTCGAAGCTTCAGTCGACGACGAATCAAAAACCTCTGACGAAAATACGGCTGGTGAAACAGAAAGTCTTGTCAGGATGCAGTTACTTGCCAAATCCCTAATTTTTGCCTAGATTGCCCCAGGGTGAGGTACTCAATCTAGCGGGATGCAAATACTCTTTTTCATGTCTCTAATTTTTGCCTGGATCGCCCTTGCGGGTTCTCCACCGAGACGCTCATTTTTGCCTAAGCCGCTCTTTCGGGTTTTCAACTTAGCGAGCTATTCTGTTTTTCATTTGCATATACTTTTTTTTAGGCAAAGTATTTCTTGACTGCATCTGAATTCACAGGACGAGTGAAATCCTCCCCATTCATTGTTGTAAGCATCAAAGCACCGCCTGAAAAGGCTCTCTTAACAACATATGGATCCTCGTAGTTTGGAGTCCACTTGCCCCTGGAATCGGGCGCGAAAGACAAGACTTTCTTGAGCACAAGGTCACCTTCTCGGAACACACGAGGCTTGACCTTCTTATCGAATGCTTTCTTCATTCTCTGCTGATATAACTGACCATGGCACATAGCAGTCAGTCGCTTCTCTTCAATCAAATTCAACTGGTCATAACGACTCTGAATCCATTCAGCATCAGTCAACTTGGCTTCCATCAAGACTCTCATTGATGGGATCTCCACCTCTACTGGGAGAACAACCTCCATGCCGTAAACAAGAGAAAAAGGGGTTGCCCCTGTTGAAGTGCGGACAGATGTACGATATCCATGCAAAGCAAATGGCAGCATCTCATGCCAATCTTTGTACGTAACTGTCATCTTCTGGATAATCCTCTTAATATTCTTGTTAGCAGCTTCAACAGCCCCATTCATCTTTGGTCTGTAAGGAGAGGAATTATGGTGTGCAATCTTGAACTCAGCGCACAACTCATCCATCATCCTGTTATTCAGATTAGATCCATTATTAGTAATGATCTTATCTGGCACACCATAACGGCAAATCAGCTGGTTCTTGATAAACTTCACAACCACCTGCCTGGTCACATTCGCATACGAAGCGGCTTCAACCCATTTGGTGAAGTAGTCAATTGCTACGAGAATAAACCTGTGCCCATTGGACGCCTTCGGTTCAATCATGCCAATCATGTCAATTCCCCACATAGAGAAAGGCCATGGTGATGAAATCACATTCAGAAGTGTCGGAGGAATATGAATCTTATCCGCATAAATCTGACACTTGTGGCATTTCTTCACATATTTGCAGCAGTCAGACTCCATTGTCAGCCAATAGTAGCCTGCTCTCAACATCTTTCTAGCCATGGCATGTCCATTGGAATGAGTACCAAATGAACCCTCATGGACCTCAGTCATTAACAGGTTTGCTTCGTGTCTATCCACGCATCTGAGCAAAACCATGTCAAAATTTCTCTTGTACAGCACTTCACCACTGAGGTAGAAATTGCCTGACAACCTTCTCAAAGTTTTCCTATCTTTCACAGATGCCCCAGGCGGGTATACCTGATTCTGGAGGAAATTCTTGATATCAAAATACCAAGGTTTGTCATCATTCACTTCTTCCACTGCAAACACGTGAGTTGGTCTATCCAAGCGCATCACGGCAACGTTGGGAACTTCATTCCAATACTTGACCACAATCATGGAAGCAAGCGTAGCAAGAGCATCTGCCATCCGATTATCCTCTCGAGGAATATGATGAAAGTCAACTTCTGTAAAGAACGTCAAAATCCTCCTTGCATAATCTCTATACGGAATGAGACCTGGCTGATTCGTCTCCCACTCACCCTTGATCTGATTAACAACTAGGGCCGAATCACCATACACATCAAGATGTTTGATTCTCAAATCAATACATTCTTCCAATCCCATAATACAGGCCTCATACTCAGCCATATTATTCGTGCATTTGAAAGTTAGCCTTGCTGTAAACGGAATATGCGTGCCATGAGGAGTAATGATTACTGCCCCAATACCATTTCTGTACTGATTCACAGCGCCATCAAACACCATCGTCCATCTGGAACCAGGTTCCGGACCTTCATCAAGTGTAGGCTCATCATAATCTTTCATTTTCAAATACAGAATCTCCTCATCAGGGAAGTCGAACTGAACAGACTGGTGATCTTCAATCGGCTGGTGCGCTAAATGGTCAGCCAAGATACTACCTTTGATAGCTTTCTGAGCTCGATACTCAATATCATACTCAGATAACAACATCTGCCAACGGGCAATTCTCCCAGTTAAAGCAGGCTTCTCAAAAATATACTTAATTGGATCCATTCTGGATATCAACCAAGTGGTATGATTTATCATGTACTGGCGCAAACGCTTAGCAGCCCAAGCCAAAGCACAACACGTCTTCTCAAGCATAGAGTATCGAGACTCACAATCAGTGAATTTCTTACTGAGGTAGTAGATAGCAGATTCTTTCATCCCTGATTCATCTTGTTGACCGAGTACACAACCCATCGAGTCTTCAAGCACAGTCAAATACATAATCAGAGGTCTTCCTTCTACAAGAGGAGACAAGATCGGAGGTTCGGACAGATACTCTTTGATACTGTCGAAATCTTTCTGGCAATCCTCGGTCCAATCATGAGACTGATCTTTCTGGAGGAGCTTGAATATCGGCGCACATGTGGCATTCATGTGGGATATAAATCTGGAAATGTAGTTCAAGCGGCCAAGAAAACCTCGGACTTGCTTCTCAGTTTTGGGTGCAGGCATCTCTTGTATTGCTTTGACCTTGGCAGGATCAACTTCAATACCTCTCTCGCTAACAACAAAACCCAACAACTTGCCAGAACGGACTCCAAATGTACATTTGTTCGGATTCAGACGAAGTCTAAACTTCCTCAAACGCTGAAAAAGCTTCAACAAATGCTCAACATGTTCAACTTCCGTTCGAGACTTAGCGATCATATCATCAACATAGACCTCTATCTCCTTGTGCATCATATCATGAAACAAGGTAGTCATAACACGTTGATACGTGGCTCCGGCGTTCTTCAAACCGAAGGGAATCACTCGATAACAAAATGTTCCCCAAGGTGTGATGAATGTTGTCTTCTCCATATCCTCAGGTGCCATCTTGATCTGGTTATATCCGGAAAATCCGTCCATAAAGGAAAAGACTTTGAATTTAGCTGTATTGTCTACCAACATATCAATGTGTGGTAGAGGAAAATCATCTTTAGGACTAGCCTTATTCAAATCACGGTAATCGACACACATACAGACTTTTCCGTCCTTCTTAGGCACAGGCACAATATTGGCCACCCATTGAGGATATGTAGAAGTCACCAGAAACCCCGCATCAATTTGCTTCTGAACTTCCTCTTTGATCTTCACTGCCATATCTGGATGAGTTCTTCTGAGCTTCTGCTTCACAGGCACGCACTTAGGCTTCAAAGGCAGGAAATGTTGCACAACATCTGTATCTAGACCCGACATGTCTTCATATGACCAAGCAAAGATATCAGAATATTCTCGTAGCAAACTGATCAATCTCTTCTTGACAGACTCTTCAAGAAGTGCCCCAATCTTCACCATACGAACACAATCCTCAGACCCCAAGTTGACTGTTTCCAGATCTTCAAGGTGCGGCTGAATGATCTTCTTCTCGTGCTCAAGGAGACGGGTAATCTCATCAGGAATCCCTTCAACATCATCTTCCTCTGCCTCGAATACAGGGAATTCAAAATTGGGAGATGGCGTTGGATCATTATGTTCAATGGGTTTTAGAATCAACCTGCATAATGATTTTGGTTAATAAAAACTTTAGAATTTGAACAAACAAATCATTATGCAGATGAAAATGTTGCTTTTATTCTTGTTTTTATGGTTTTTTGTGATCACTGATTTCATGCAAAAAGCAAAAAGTGAAAACAAATGGGAAAACAAATGTTTAACAATGCATTAATTGAATGAAAACATCATTGTATAAATGCTGCCAACAATGTCATCACTTCTCCTTTTGGCATGGGAGAAGGGTTTTGAACAAAGTGAATAATTACTCTGATCTATGGATGACTGTAGGAAGATCTACAGCGACCCAATTGTGGCAGACACCACCAGGTATGATGAAATTGCTCAAATCCTCTGCATCCTCTTCCAAGATAGCAGCAGCTTCTTCATCTCGATCATCATGGATAAATCCTCCACTTTTGAACAGACCTTGCTCGTTAAATGCCCCAGAAGAATAGCCAATGCCAGCCCGAGATCTGTTGTCTTCAAGCTCAATCATCTTCCCCAAACCAGCAACTGCACCACATTCAATGGCCAGTTTCACATCACGGTAGGAAGCAAATGAAGGAGACTTCTTCTCAATTGGTTCATCAATAGATAAAGCTTGGAACGGAGTTCTAACTTCATCCTCAACATCAATATACGAGAAAGAAGACAAGTGGCTAACCAGGAGAGCCTTTTCTCCCCCTACCACAACCAGTTTCTTGTTCTTCACGAATTTCAGCTTCTAGTGTAGGGTGGATGTCACGGCGCCAGCCTCGTGAATCCATGGTCTACCAAGGAGACAGCTATATGATGGGTGGATATCCATAACCTGGAAGGTAACTTGGAAATCACTTGGTCCAATCTTGATTGGGAGATCAACTTCCCCAATCACAGTCTTACGCGACCCATCAAAAGCCTTCACAACAACACCACTCTGCCTTATAGGAGGCCCCTGATATGACAATCGAGAGAGTGTGGTCTTTGGTAATACATTCAAAGATGACCCAGTGTCCACCAACACGTTGGACATGGCATCAGACTTGCAGTTCATAGAAATATGTAAAGCCATGTTGTGGTCTCTTCCCTCCTCAGGGAGATCAGCGTCACGGAAACTCAAAGTGTTGCAAGCAGTGATGTTTGCAACTATGCTATCAAACTGTTCTATGGTGACATCATGATCGATATACGCCAGATCCAATACTTTCTGTAGAGCCTCCCTATGGGGTTCTGAATTCAGCAGCAAAGATAAAACGGAGATTTTGGATGGCGTTTGTAGAAGCTGGTCTACAACATTGTATTCACTCTTTTTGATGAGCCTAAGCATCTCATCACATTCTTCATTCACAATGCCACTCGGGCCAACAGAAGAATCAGGAGTCTTTTGTACAGAGGAGGGTTTGGGAACAGCAAGTGCCGGGTTCTGAACATTCACAGCCGTCCCAACCGGACGTTCGGCAGAATCAGAAGCAACAGCTCTAGCCTGAGGCTTAGGCGCAGAAAACACACGACCACTCCGGGTCAATCCACTAACATCAGCAATATTAGTGACAGAAGTCAAAGGCAACGACACTTCCTTCCCATCTTCAACAACAACGGGATTGTATCTGAAAGGAACAGCTCTATCGGAAGAATAAGGCACAGGGCCCGCCGGCTTGATTATCAGAGAAGGAGAGACTTTCGGCTTGCTGCCATCATAACGAATGACAACAGGCTCAGGCAGCTTGAACACAGGAGAAATAACATTCACTTCTGGTTCATCTTCATCAACATTACGGTTCTGAAGAATCTCTATAGTACCTTCATCTAATAGCTCTTGAAGCTCTCTTCGCACTTGGCGACAACCCAGACGGTTAACGGAACAGATGCGGCACCTGTCATGGTCATGCTCCATATGGCTGTACTGACACAGCAAACGATGCAACTCGACCAAAGACTGTCTAATATGACTGACATATTTGACTTTGTACTTCCCAGGGCACCCCTGGACCATGTTCACTGATTTCCCATGCTCGGGCAATGGGTTCTTTGTAACATTGGGGCCTGAGTCCTCGAAGCTCAGAATACCGCACCGCATAAGGTCTTGCACCTTAGTCTTCAACGGAAAGCAGTTCTCAATGTTATGCCCCGAAGCACCGGAGTGATACACACAGTGTTGATCTGGCTTATACCACCACTGCGGGTTGACGGGCACAGCGGGAGGATCCCTGGGAGTAACCAGCTTCCTTTCCAACAAGGAAGGATACAACTCAGCGTATGACATAGGAATGGGATCGAAGCTGATCTTCTTCCTATCATAGTTCAAATTAGCTTGATTGCTAGTGCTGCCACGAGGCTGGTAAGCCTGTTGCTGTGGACGGTGTTGCTGCTGATACTGAGGTTGTTGTTGATGCTGATGCTGATTGGGCTGCTGATACTGAGCATTATCTCTGAAAACAGGTGCTATATGAGCCACCTGGTGCTGATTATTGGTACGCCGTACCGGCTTCCTCTGAATAGAGGGTCTTCTTGGTTTAGCATGGGACTGCACAGCATGTGCCTCCCCATCTTTCTTCTTAAACGCCCCATACCGTTTAGAAGAGCTCTCATCCTTCGACAGACGTCCTTCACGGACTCCTTCCTCCAGACGCATCCCCATGTTCACCATCTCGGTGAAATCAGAGGGAGCGCTCACAACCATCCGCTCATAATAGAATGAGCTAAGAGTCTTCAAAAAGATCTTAGTCATTTCTTTCTCTTCTAGCGGAGGAGTAATCTGAGCAGCCAGCTCTCGCCACCTCTGGGCGTACTCCTTAAATGTCTCCTTATCCTTTTGGGACATGGCCCTGAGTTGATCACGGTCAGGCGCCATATCAACATTGTATTTGTATTGCTTGACGAAGGCTTCGCCAAGATCGTTGAAGGACCGGATGTTTGCACTATCAAGGCTCATATACCAGCGAAGAGCCGCACTGGACAAACTATCCTGGAAATAATGAATTAGAAGTTGATCATTATCGATTTGCATAGACATTTTTCTGGCGTACATAACCAGGTGAGCAGGAGGGCAGGTGTTCCCTTTATACTTTTCAAAGTCCGGCACTTTGAACTTCATTGGAATTTTAACACCGGGAACAAGGCAAAGTTCAGCAGCAAACTTGCCAAATAGATCTTTCCCTCGAAGGGTCTTCAATTCCTTACGCAGCTCAAGGAATTGGTCATTCATCGCTTCCATCTTCTCATTGACATCTGGGCCCTCAGACGGCTCAGAATGATAGATGGTGTCGTCTACCCTGGGAATGGTATGCACGACAGGAGGAGCAGCAGTAAGGACCGGGCTAGATGCCGGCATAGAAGCAAAAGTTGGAGCAGGAATATCAGGCATGAAACCCGGAGGCATTCCCCACGGAAACCCGGCTGGCATAGCATGCGGCACGAAGTGAGCACTAGCAGCTGGCACAGTCGGAGCAACGACTTCAGATATAACCGTCCTCTGGGGAGGAGTTGCAGGAGGTTGAGAAGGTTGATTCTGAGAAGCAAGGAGTTGCTCCATCAAAGCGCCAAGTCTGGCGACCTCTTCTTTCAATTCTCTGTTCTCTTGTTCAAGTTGATCCATTACTCTGGCAGAATTGGCTCTTGTATAGTACCGGTGAGTCAGCTTGTCTTCAAAATAAATGAAGAGCACAGAGTTAGGCCACAAACAAGAAGACCAAGAACGACACCTGCTTATGCAAAATGATGCATGCAATGCTCGTGCATATGCTTTGTTTTATTTCAAGGAACCTTCAGGGTATTCATTTGCAAATTTTAATTTTTAAGCATTTAATCGCATATGGAAAATATCTCATCAAATATATTTGAAACAAAGAAGTACAGTATTTGATTATTACAAGGGAAAAGGAAAATAAACATCCTATGGATCCCTAGAAGCTCGGGATGCTGGAAGACGAGATGCACACAGCTTCTTGATCTCTCTCTCATAGGCTGCTTCCATATCCGCTTTCTCTTTTGCAAGTCGATCATACTTCCTCTTCCAGAACTTGGAAGACTGAGGAAGCAGATAAGTCCAAGTATCATTCGGATCGTCAATCACCTGATGCTCGAGAAACTCAATCAGAGCGTCCTTCTCCTTCAGCTGATGAAGCAACTCTTCTCTCTCACGGATCCAGGCACGTGAAAGGTCTTCTTCTCTCAACTCCTCTACATCTTGGGTGGGGAGGGTTGAAGGCCCAACCACATCCAAAGGTGTAGGTCTCGGATGATCATACGGCATCAGATATACAACAACTCTCTGTCTGACCCAAGAGGTATATGGCTCCAAAGCAATGCAGCTCTTCGGACCCAACTCGTTCCTAGTCTTCTTGCAGATCTTGCGCCAAAGCGCGGACAAATCTGGCTTTCAGGCCTTGGGGATCTTTACCCTCCTGAAAGAACACACCTTCTAACAGAATGTTATGAGGTTTATCCTTTAGGGGGAACCCAAGCTAACGACGTGCTAGAATATGATTGTAGCTGATCCCACCACATGTACCAAGAAGAGGCAATTAGGGAATTCACCACAATAATCAATAATCTTCACAGTATCATACACGCGATCATACCAAGAGATATCGTCATTAGTGAGAGACATAAGTCTCTGAGACCACCGTAGACATCCCTTGTTCTCCTTGAAAGCGACCGTCTGCGGTAAGTGAGAAATAAACCACTTATACAGCAGAGGCAAACAACACACAATAACTCCTCCACCCTTCGCATTCCTCAGATGCAAAGAGACATAGGCATCACCCAACAGAGTCGGAACGGGATTAAGAACAGAAAAGATCCTAATGGCGTTCACATACACAAATTTGTCGATGTTGGGGAATAATACCAACCCATAGATGAGCAACACAAATAAAGCTTCAAAGGCGTCCTCACTCTTGGCCTTCCCATAAACGGTAGCTTGAGCAATGAGGAACTCGGAAGGAAGACCCTGAATTCCACCTTTGGCAGTCAGATTAGCTTTAATCAAGGCTTCATCTATGTGCAACAAGTCTGCAATCTCTCGAGCAGTCGGAATACTCTCTAGGCCACTGAACGGCACCTGATCCAGAATCGGAATCCCAATAAGATGAGAATACTCCTCGAGCGTAGGCAGCAGCTGGAAATCCGGAAATGAGAAGCAGTGATACAGAGGATCATAGAACTGAGCCAAGGTACTCATCAAACCCTCATCAACCTGAGTAGTCAACAGAGGCAGAAGCTTCCCATACCGAGCCTTGAAACCCAAGGGATCTTGTAGCGGTGTATTCGTCACTTTATGATTTATTGATTAAACCAAAAGCAAAGTATACAAAGAATCGAGTCGCCACCGCACTTTTATTTATCCAAAGGATTGGCTAAAAAGCGAACAAAAGCCTAAGAAGTTTTACACATAGAAAACTAATGAAAAGATCAGAGAATCTGGGTAAGGGGTAAATTACGCAATGGGAAGGTGTTAGGCACCCAAAACGTCCTAGGTACTCCTAGGGAGCCCTTTTCACACTTGTTGTATATAAATTTTTTTTATTTGTTTATGACATATTGTGCAAACATGATTGGGAAGATGAGAAAAGAATATACAAGTTATTATTTTTGTGTTTGAACGGATGAACCCATTGCCTACGTACCTTCCATGAAAGGTAAGGATCAAAACGTCGTAGTTCGACTAAAAGATTTCCAAAATATCAGTGGGTTCATTTTAAAACAAGAGCACTAAGGCTTTTCATTCTCAACGGGAGAAAACTCAACCAAGACCAACAATCCACCATGCGAGGATAGCTTCAACATACTAGTGAGGGGTTAACCCTATAATAAGTATGGAAGACTTACAATCGACTCACTAAGGATGTGGTGAGATTTACATCAACCACTATGAGAATTGAAACCTATGGCTAATGTATGAAAACATATCAACAATGGACAAAGCCACAAAACAATTGAATGGGTGAAGTTAATTGATTATGAGTATTCACAAAAGGATGGTCAAAGTATGATTAAGATTCAATTCAGATAAGTATTATGAAATGGAGTTTGAAAAGTCAAGGACTTAAGGTCCAGGTTTCTAATTTGAAAAGACATGAAAATGTTTGCACACTATGTATTTACAAGTTTTAAAAGTCAACAAGTGAAAAGGGGTTTTGAAACCAAAAGGGTGCGGATAAGGGAGTGTAAAACTTCCTAGAAGCTCACCTCTTGAAATCATATAGAAGATGATTCAAGTGTGTCCTTTGGAATGAGGCAACAATGCAAGTAAGCAAATAAAAAGCAAGATGATACCGGATGCCAATCAATGGACTTACACCAATCTCACAAACAAAGGCGGATACCGGATACCAATCACTGGATTTACACCAATCTCCTAAAACAAAACAATGATACCGGATGCCAATAAATGGACTTATTCCAATCTCACACACAAAAGCGGATACCGGATACCAATCAATGGATTTACACCAATCTCCTAAAACAAAACAATGATACCAGATGCCAATAAATGGACTTATTCCAATCTCACAAAGCAAAACAAAACATGGATATCAGATGCCAATCTATCTGGGCTTACTCTAATCTCCACGGGATGATCATAGGAGTACAAATGCCACCAACATGGACTTACAATTGCATCCTCACATACAACAACCAAACAGAAGCACTAAGCAAAGAGGACATAAGTGGCCAATGAAATGGCCTTACACTCAATCCCTTCCAAATCATAGGAACAGTGGCCAATGAGTGGACTTACTGTTGATTCCTCAATGGACAAACAAAAATGTCACAGAGATATGAAATGATGATCATGCAATAATGAACAATTAATGATGATAAATGCACAAAGGCAAACACACAAATGTACAGATGAACCAGAAAGCAATCAATGATTCAGTTAGCACACACTATATCCAAGCAATTAGGCTCAAGCAAGGGTTAGACTTAAAAGTCAACTGGAATGGGGTAAGTGGTGCTCTTAACCTTAACATTGAGAGTTAAGGTGAAGCAGATGAAAGGATATGAGGGGTGTGCCTCATGGCTCTTATCCCTGGTCAGGGAGAGCTTCAAATGATAGAAGGTGTGGGAGTTCAGAAAGTTGGAACTCTCTCCACAAGTTAATGACTCTATAGATCTTGGGGTAAGATCCACAATGCTACAACATGTAATGTGAGCAAAGGGATGACACACAGAATAGTAGGAGATGGACTACACATCTCTTTTATCTACCAATTGCCTTATCAAAAGGACTTTTCCTGCTTGGGGACAAAGATAAACAATCACAAGCATTGCCTCTTAAGGAGGACTTCAGACAGGTGCCTGGCCAAGTAACAGACCAGGTCTTCCAGACTACATGAAGAAGAGATGTTATACCTAATTGGTTAAGCAACCAAGCAAGTTCAAAATGAACTCAAGCAACTAAGGTACCTGAAAACAGTCCAGCTCAATTAGTACTCAATTCAAAAAAGTCAAACAGATAATCCAACAGTCAACAGACAATACACAATCAACAATCAAGGCTACATTGTGCAAGGCACAAGCTCAACTCAAATGAGCTAAAATCAACCTACAAAATAAGTCAAAGTTAGTCCACAACAATCCAACAAACCAACTCAAGCCATGTGAATTAATCTCCTTAAAGCCATATGCTTCTTAACTTGAAAACAAACTCAAACATGAGAAGCAAACCCTTAGGCCAAGGCCTAGGGTCAAAGAAGGAGAAATAAGCCAAAACAGAACATGAAAATTGACAAGAATCAAGATTAATCAATCAAGAACATCATCCAAGTGGTCTCATGTCAATATCATTCATCAAATTCATTTCATAAAGCAATCATGTCAAAGCATGCAAATTGGAATCACATTGGAGCAACAGAATGAACACAAGCATATTAATTCCAAAATGGCTCAATAAATCTCAAGAAAAATCATGGCTAAATAGAACAAATCAAATGATCAACACACCAAAAATCAAGGCATTTGGATAAGTATAAGCATGTCAATCAAATTCACTAAGTCAAGGTAGACATAAACAAGCTCAAAGGAAGCACAAATTGATACATCAACTTAAGGCAATCCTAAAACAGAGATGACAAGTGATAAATGACTCAAACCAAAGCCACAATAAACTTCAACGTATCAAGAATCAATGTACAAAATTTCAAGTTCAAATGATAAGGCATAAGAATTTCACAAATCATGAAAGTTCAACACTCATCAAAAGTCCAATTATGACCAACCAGCAAAGAAAATCTCAAACAAATTGGAAATGGATCCAAAAATTCTACAAAAAACCATGATCAATCCTAGCATCCAGAAGAAGCATCATGCAAAAACTCAGATCATTTGGCATTTATTTGGCAAGGTAAATAAAATCAGCAAGCTGGACAAGAAATGGTGTGACACACATTGTCACACCTCCATTAATCACATCATAACTCAACATCCAGAAATGAGAAAAATGAAAACTATATACCAAAATGACCATTATGATGTCTAGTTTATGCATGTCAATTTTCATGTTCATTGGATAAACCATCATCATTTCACAAAGAAAATAGCAAGCAAGGTGCAAGATATGACATACAAACATAAACCCTAGGCCAAAACAAAATTCAACCATGCACAAATTCTGTAAAAATATCCATAAAATAGTAGACAACATGAAGATCATTGTGCAAAAAATTTCATGTGATTTGGATACATATTTTTTGAGTTATGAATTTTTTAATGAGGAGAAAAATTAAAAAAAAACATGAAATAAGCATGTGAACATGGAAGGCACAAGTGGAGAAAATGCAAAAGCAAATATGTGAAATGTCCAACAGCCGGAATCGAACCGCGCATGGATTTGAACTTGGCGTTCTCATAAGTGAAACGCACCGTTTCACTTATGCTTGTGTGGCAGCGCAAAATAACACAGACCAATCAAAAAGCCACGTTGTAGCCAGGTGTACCAATACATGAGCATAAACAAAGATTCACATGCAAACACGGCCAGGCAAGATCAAAGTGAATCTGGAAATAGAAACCCTAGCTATTCATCACGTGTTCATCATGTTCATCATCATCAAGATCCAATCATCACAGAAATTCACCAAACATATATCAATCGAATCATCATTCAACACATATCAATAATCCAACATCAATTTAACCTAATTCTAACTGTATCAAATGAATCGAGCAGAGAAAGTTTCATCAACCAAACTTCAATTCAACATAACTACTTCAATATTGCATGAAATCAATAGATCTAAAGTTCATCATACTCTATGTTCCAAGATCTACAAGATGCACATCCTAATTTCATGAATTAGAGCAATCGAAAACTGACCTCTATGAAGATGCAGAGTTGGATTTGCTTGATTCAAGTCCTGGAAACGCGAAACAGATGCTCTACCAAGCTTGAATGAATGAATGTATGCAAGATTTCAGCTCAACAATGCTTGATTCCTCTTGAAATCTCAACTGCCATGGGAGGATGCAAGTCCAACAGTCCACGATTTGGCTTGAATTCTGCAGGATCTGACTTCAATAATCCTCAATGATGCTTGCAGATGATGAACAGCACAAGAAATAGGCAAGGCTATGAAGAAACTCGATGAAAAAAGTTGAGAGAGTTTTGAGAGCAAAAGTTTAGATCTGAAATTCTGAAGTTGTTGTTGTTGAATTCTATTAGGATTATGTTTAAATACCATCTGCTAATCAAACTTGTTAATCATGTTTAACCAAAAACCCAAGGATTAGTGAAATGGAATGGTTTATGCAAATTGCCAAAATCACCCTTATGCTCATGCAAGGCAATGGAACAGTGCGAATTAGCTTGGAAATGCCTTTCAAAATCTGTTTGGATGCAAATGAGATTGGTTGGAAGTGAATAAAATGCATAATTTTCAAATTCACACTTTCCCTCCAAAATTCAAATTAAGTTCAAGTGAAAAATGCAATATTTTTGTGATGAGAATTGATGAAATATGATGCATAATTATGATAGAGCATATCAAGATGGAAATGTCACAAAAAGAACCATTCCATTTGGCCTTTTGGTGCAAAAGTTATGCCTTCTTGAAGTTCAAATTCCATTGACAATGATTTGATCATAACTTGCCAACCACAAATGAGAAATGGATGTTCTTGGACTTTTTGGAAAAGTGAGAGCAAGATCTTCAACTTTCATGTGGGACAAAAATTCATTTGAAGCTTTCTTGAGGATGTAAACTTGAGGAGAAGACCTTTCCATTTTTGGCAGTTTGAAATTACAGGTCACTTACTATTTTTGGAAACTTTTTATCTGACCTCAAATCCTTCAATGATGATGTTTGAAATGTCATATGAGACTTGTATGGACATGAATGAGGCCTCTCTAACCATCTCCCACCTTCAAATCCATGATTGAATGCACAGTTGACTTGTGTTGACTTTTCTAGGGTTTCAGTTGACCTAGTTGTGATCAGATGAAATCCAAGCCTCTACCACTTGAGATCTTGATTCAAAAATGATGTCACAACTCATATGAACCTTTCATGAATGATTAATGGTGCCCAAATTCTTCAGAATGGCCACCATCTATTGATCAATGAATGCCTTTGACTGGCTTGACCTAGTGATTGCTTCATTTGCAAGTAACAAGGTTAGATGACAATATTTTTGCACTTTTGGTTAGTAAACAAATGAAAAGCAATGATATACAAATGCAAAACATGCTTGGTGATCAAGAAACCACTCTCAAAAGGCAACCTACCCACAAAGAAGGAGGCCAGGTGCACAATGATCCTTGAGGCAATGATATGATATGATATGATGCCATGAGGGATCTTAGGGACAAAATTGGGGTCTTACAGATCTAATACATAAGATGTCAGATTCCTTAACTCTTTCACATCAGGCTGTCTAAAGCTGTACTTCTTTGTATGCCTTTTTGGTCTTTCCATGTCTGAAAATTTGCAAATAAACCCTTTAAGTTTCCTTGAAAATTTTCTTTTTCTGATGACATGAATGCAGATGAATGCATGAATGCATGAATGCAACAATCACACTCAAGGATCAAGCAAGTCACACCAGACAAAGGTCATGGGAAAGCTCATTGTATCCCTAATATCAATCATCCATTTTGGTGGATTATGGTTTTCACCTTATCAACACCCAAGTTCCATTGATATTAACGGTACATGAACCGGCTCAATCATCCTTAATATCAACCATCCATTTTGGCGGATTTAGGTTTTCACCTTATCAACACCCAAGTTCCATTGATATTAAGGTTGTCTGAACGACTCAACCATGAATCACGGGTTTGCTGAGAGTCACGAGCATGGAGTCTCGGTTAAGAACCACCCAAAGGGAGTGTACTAGGGTTTAAACCTGCCAGACATGTTCTACCAGAGGTTCCCATAATCATCGTCCCATCTTTCGGATATTATCGGAGGAACGAATACTCGTATTCCAAGAATATTCTCAAGAGGGACTCTTATGAGTGTAGTATCGCGTAACAATCGCATCAGATCTGACATCTGAACGACCTCCGCACTACGTCCTAAAAATAGGCCAAGATGCGCTTGGTAAACTAAGGTCCTTGGCTTCTAAGGCACATGATTGAAAGAATAATGCCTAACCACAAATAACTTGTGTGACATTATTAATCCAACATGACCTCCACCAAGTGAATGGACTCGCAAGTCAACTGGCTAAGGAATACTCCACACCAGTCAACAAGACTATGCCATTCTCCTATCCTAGAGTGCACTCGAGTTCGGGTATAGAACTCATCTCACAGAGATCACCAAAGCAAACAACAATTGTATATCAAGCAATTCAAACACAACAAATCAATACAGTTATCCCAAATTGTACAAAAATATGTCAAATAACAAATAAACAAATATCATACAACAAGGGTGAAAAGTAGGCAAAACCACCAAGGAACATGTCCCCAGCATAGTCGCCACTTTTCTGTAGCGGTGTATTCGTCACTTTATGATTTATTGATTAAACCAAAAGCAAAGCATACAAAGAATCGAGTCGCCACCGCACTTTTATTTATCCAAAGGATTGGCTAAAAAGCGAACAAAAGCCTAAGAAGTTTTACACATAGAAAACTAATGAAAAGATCAGAGAATCTGGGTAATGGGTAAATTACGCAATGGGAAGGTGTTAGGCACCCAAAACGTCCTAGGTACTCCTAGGGAGCCCTTTTCACACTTGTTGTATAAAAAAGTTTATTTGTTTATGACATATTGTGCAAACATGATTGGGAAGATGAGAAAAGAATGTACAATCTTATTATTTTTGTTTGAACGGATGAACCCGTTGCCTACGTACCTTCCATGAAAGGTAAGGATCAAAACGCCGTAGTTCGGCTAAAAGATTTCCAAAATATCAGTGGGTTCATTTTAAAACAAGAGCACTAAGGCTTTTCATTATCAACGGGAGAAAACTCAACCAAGACCAACAATCCACCATGCAAGGATAGCTTCAACATACTAGTGAGGGGTTAACCCTATAATAAGTATGGAAGACTTACAATCAACTCACTAAGGATGTGGTGAGATTTACATCAACCACTATGAGAATTGAAACCTATGGCTAATGTATGAAAACATATCAACAATGGACAAAGCCACCAAAACAATTGAATGGGTGAAGTTAATTGATTATGAGTATTCACAAAAGGATGGTCTAAGTATGATTAGTATTCAATTCAAAGAAGTGTTATGAAATGGAGTTTGAAAAGTCAAGGACTTAGGGTCCAGGTTTCTAATTTGAAAAGACATGAAAATGTTTGCACACTATGTATTTACAAGTTTTAAAATCAACAAGTGAAAAAAAGGGTTTTGAAACAATAAGGATGTGGATGAAGGAGTGTAAAACTTCCTAGAGGTTCACCTCTTGAGATCATATAGAAGATGAATCAAGTGTGTCCTTTGGAATAAGCAACAAAGCAAGTAAGCAAATGCAAAGCAAGGTGATACCAGATGCCTTTCAATGGACTTACACCAATCTCACAAACGAAGGCGGATACCGGATACCAATCAATGGATTTACACCAATCTTCTAAAACAAAACAATGATACCGGATGCCAATAAATGGACTTATACCAAGCTCACAAACAAAAAGCGGATACCGGATACCAATCAATGGATTTACACCAATCTCCTAAAACAAAACAATGATACCGGATTCCAATAAATGGGCTTATACCAATCTCACAAACAAAACAAAACATGGATATCAGATGCCAATCTATCTGGGCTTATACCAATCTCCAAAGGATGATCATAGGAGTACAAATGCCAACAACATGGACTTACAATTGCATCCTCACATACAACAAACAAACAAAAGCAATAAGCAAAGAGGACATAAGTGGCCAATGAAATGGTCTTACACTCAATCCCTTCCAAATCATAGGAACAATGGCCGATGAATGAACTTACAGTTGATTCCTCAATGGACAAACAAAGATGTGTCACAAAGATATGAAATGATGATCATGCAATAATGAGCAATTAATGATGATAAATGCACAAAGGCAAACAAGCAAACATGTACAAATGAACCAATAAGCAATCAATGATTCAGTTAGCACACACTATATACAAGCAATTAGGCTCAAACAAGTGTTAGACTTTAAAGTCAACCGGAATGGGGTAAGTGGTGCTCTTAACCTTAACATTGAGAGTTAAGGTGAAGCAGATGAAAGGATATGAGGGGTGTGCCTCATGGCTCTTATCCCTGATCAGGGAGAGCTTCAAATGATAGAAGGTGTGGGAGTTCAGAAAGTTGGAACTCTCTCCACAAGTTAATGACTCTATAGATCTTGGGTTAAGATCCACAATGCCTCAACATGTAATGTGAGCAAAGGGATGACACACAGAATAGTAGGAGATGGACTACACATCTCTTTTATCTACCAATTGCCTTATCAAAGGACTTTTCCTGCTTGGGGACAAAGATAAACAATCACAAACATTGCCTCTTAAGGAGGACTTCAGACAGGTGCCTGGCCACATAACAAGCCAGGTCTTCCAGACTACATGAAGAAGAGATGTTATACCTAATTGGTTAAGCAACCAAGCAAAAGCAAGTTCAAAATGAACTTAAGCAACTAATGTACCTGAAAACAATCCAACTCAATCAGTACTCAATTCAAAAAAGTCAAACAGATAATCCAACAGTCAACAGACAATATACAATCAAACAAGTAAGGCCACAATGTGCAAGGCACAAGCTCAACTCAAATGAGCTAAAAACATCCTACAAAACAAGTCAAGGTTAGTCAATATCAATCAAATAAACCAACTCAAGCAATGTGAATTAATCTCCTTATGGCCATGTACTTCTTAACCTGAAAACAAACTCAAACATGAGAAGCAAACCACTAGGTCAAGGCCTAGGGTCAAAGAAGGAGAAATAATCCAAAACAGAACATGAAAACTGACATGAATCAAGCTTAATCAAATTAGAACAATATCCAAGTGGTCTCATGTCAATATCATTCATCAAATTCATTTTATAAAGCAATCATGTCAAGGCATACAAGTCGAAAGCTCATTGAAGCAAACAGAATGAACCAAGGCATATTAATTCCAGAATGGCTCAATAAATCTCAAGAAAAATCATGGCTAAACAGCATTCATCAAATGATCAACACACCAAAAATCATGGCATTTGGACAAGTATAAGCATGGAAATTAAATTCATCAAGTCAAGGTAAGCATAAACAAGCTCAAAGGAAGCACAAATTGATACATCAACTTAAGGCAATCCTAAAACAGAAATGACAAGTGATAAATGACTCAAACCAAAGCCACAATAAACTTCAATGTGTCTAGAAAACATGTGCAAAATATCAAGCTCATATGATAAGGCATAAGCATTTCACAAATCATGAAAGTTCAACACTCATAAAAAGTTCAAACATGACAATCCAGAAAAGGAAATCTTAAACAAATCAGAAATGGATCCAAAAATTCCACAAAAATTCATGATCAATCCTAACATCCAGCATTAGCATCATGCAAAAAATCACATCATTTGGCATTTATTTGGCATGGTAAATTAAATCAGCAAACCAAGCAAGCAAAGGTGTGACACACATTGTCACACCTACATTAATCATATCATATCTCAACAACCAGAAATGATAAAAATGCAAACTCTATACTAAAATGACCATTAGGATGTCTAGTTTAAGCATGTCAATTTTCACATTCATTGGATTAACCATCATCATTTCACAACCAAAATGGTAAGCAAGGTACGAGATAGCATATGCATGAACAATCCCTAGGCAAATTTAAAATCCAACCGAGCACAAATTCTGGAAAAAACATCAAAAAAAAGTAGACATCATGAGGAGCAAGGTAAAAAAAATCTCATGTGATTTGGATAAGTATTTATGGAGTTATGATTTTTTAAAGTGAAAGGAAAAATAAAAAATGAATGATGAAGCATGAATATGAATGAATGAAGCATATGAAATAATTCAACAAGGCATTTTGGAAAAAGATGGAGCGGGGAATCGAAGCTAGGTCATATTTAAATTGGAAAGCACGCCAACGACCAAAACACGGTCGTTTAGACCAAACCCTAAGCGCATGCATGCACACGCTGGAAGATGAAATCCGCAGGTAAGCTTATGAACTTGCAACAAATTTCGCAGGAAACGCATGAATGCCATAGGTAAATTCGCAGGAAAAATGCAGTAACTCAAGAACACGATGAAGATCTTCATGATCTTCATCAACAATTTTCCAGAAAATCTTAAAATCTCCAGAAACACAAATTATGCATATCATCATGTAGGTCTAACATCCAGCATCAAGAATCATCAATTAACATGTCCAAAAACATTATAACATGCATGAATCGAGCAGATCAAGAATCAACATGAAAACTTCAAATCATCGAATCTCCGTGGATATAGCATGGAATCAAGTGAAATAAAGCTTAGAATCATCACACAAACGAGATCTACAACATTCATATCACAAAAATGAGAAAAGAGAGAGTCGAATTCCACACCTCTTGAAGAGCAGTTTGCAATTCCACGTGTTCCTGGCCTTGTAGTGCTTGGATCTTCCTCTTGCAAGCTTATGGAGTGGATTGGAGAAGTTTTTGATGCTCAATTGGTCACGAATCAACAGTTTGATGAATCCGCCATTGATGAACTCTTGCTTGGAACAGCTTCAATATGCACGGATTCACCTGGATCTAGCTTGAATTCTGCTCAGTGATTATGTTATATGAAGAATCAAGCAAGAATTTGTGAATTGATATCAAGAAATGAGAGAAAAGTTTGAGAGAAAATTGAGAGCAAAACTTTTAGATCTGAATTTGTGAAGTGTGGTTATGATTTTCTGTTAGGATTATGGTTATATACCATCTGTTAATGAAGCTGCTAATCACAATTAAGCCAAATGCAAATGGATTAGTGAAATTCAAGTGTTGATGCAAAATGGAAAAATCACCCTTACATGTGCATGGCAATGCTACAGTGCACGATTTTTGTGCTAATTCACTTGCAAATGCTGTTTTGAACCAAATGCCATTGGAAAAATGTAAAGGCAATGCATATTTTTCAAATTGGAAATTTCCCTCCAAAATTCAAATGAAATTCAAGTGAAAATGCCAATATTTTTATGATGGAGATGCATGGTATGTAATGCATGATTTGGATAGAGCATATCAAGATGGAAATGTTGCAAAAAGAACCATTCCATTTGGCCTTTTGGTTCAAAAGTTATGCCTTCTTGAAGTTCAAATTTGCTTGGCAATGTTTTGATCATAATTCTTCAACCACAAATGGGAAATGGATGTTCTTGGACTTTTTGGAAAGGTGAGAGTAAGATCTTCAACTTTCATGTTGGACAAAATTTCGTTTGAAGCTTTCTTGATGATGTAAACTTGAGGAGAAAACCTTTCCATTTTTGGCAGTTTGAAATTACAGGTCACTTACTATTTTTGGAAACTTTTCATCTGACCTCAAATTCTTCAATGTTGATATTTGAAATGTCAAATGAGACTTGTATGGACATGAATGAGGCCTCTCTAACCATCTCTCACCTTCAAATCCATGATTGAATGCACAATTGACTTGTGTTGACTTTTCTAGGGTTTCAGTTGACCTAGCTATGCTTAGATGAAATTCAAGCCTCTTCCACTTGAGATCTTGATTCAAAATGATGCCATGGTTCATATGAACTCTTATGAATGACCATGGTGCCCAAATTCTTCAGAATGGCCACCATCTATTGGCTCAATGCTGCCTTGACCTGTAATTGCTTCATCTGCAAGTAACAAGGTTCGATGACATATTTTTGTACTTTTGGTTAGCAAACAAATGAAAAGCAATGATATACAAATGCAAAACATGCTTGGTGATCAAGAATCACTCTCAAAAGACAACCCACCCACAGGAAAGAAGGCAAGGTGCACAATGATCCTTGAGGCAAATGATATGATATGATATGATGCCATGAGGGATCTTATGGACAAAATTGGGGTCTTACACCCACTATGATCATATGAAGAGTGTCCTACTTCATATTCTATGGTTGAAGATACTCAAATAGGGGCAACTGTCACACCCTAATTTTGACCCTGAATCACTGATTCAATACATTCATCATAGCTATTGCATCCCTACATAACATACCATGCATTCCATACCACATAGTGCCTAAAATATCAGTCGAAATAATTTTTTGGAATTATAGGCGAACCGTTTGAATTAATTGACAGATGTGCGTCAAATTAGTAGACGGAAAATTTTAAAATCAAGCTTGCATGCATGCTCATTTTATTAAAATTATTTCCCAAAGAGTACAACTTTTAATACAAAAAACACTTAGCAAAAAAGAAATTACAACTAGAGCTGATAAACCCTATTGATCCCAGGGATGAGCTTCATTATTGATCCATTATCTTTAGGGGATGCTTTTCTTGACGTCCTTGCACATTGTTAAAGTAAGGGTGACCATTCATCAATGGGACTCCTTCTTTGAAAGTCAATTGTAGGTCTTGTACTTTGTACTTACATCGGGCATTGTCGCCATAACTTCTAGGGTATATACCAGGAGAGAGATCATTCGGTTGTAGTCCTACTAGGGCACCTCTGATTAAGTCATGAGACCTTAGTATAGGATCCAATTTCCTTTCAAGCTTCCTTTGTTGTGATTAATGAGGCGCATAAGGTTGATGCCGAAGAAGATATTGTTGCAGACCTTGTTGCGGTGGCATCATCCAATGTTCTATTTAAAGCATTGTATAGGCCGGTGGCTTGCAAGGCAAAGAGTTACCTTCTCTCTTAAATGGTACTTTCTCTTCTTGAGACATGTGGCAAGTTCATTTGCGAGCATCGGGAGACTTGCTAGCTGGATAGGGGAGAAAGCGGAAAGGATATGCAAATGTATATGTATGTATGCAAATGCATGAAAATGCATGGGTATGCAAAAATATTTTTTTATTTTTTACTTTGAAGGTATGCTAAAAGGTTTTCTTTTAGATGCAATGCAAGTGTCACATTAGGATAATGACAGATAAGAGAACCCACACGGGTTTAGAGATTGTGATGGATATAGAACCCACATATGGGTTTAAGGATAATGTCGAATATAAGGACACCTTGTTTAAGAAGGTTCCTTATAGATAGGGATAATAATTGGCATGGGAAACCCAAACAGTTTCGGGATATGTAAGATAATATGCAAGCATGACCTAGTTAAGGGTAGATTCCTTACGATATGTCAGATCTAAGCTTAGACTACCCAATCCCCTCACTTGTAGGATATAAAGCTTTGGGTAAGATAATAGTCCTAGAGTAATGGATTATACCCTTGTTTTACCATGAGAAGGAGCAAGCCTTCCTACGGTAATCCTTCGGGATAAGTCTCGTCTAGGCGGGACCTTAGTAACGACCTTTGCAGGTTAATAACATAAGGTCACCCTAAGTTAAGAGGGTTCTAGAAGAGGTCTCCAGAGTCATGGATCGAATTCAAAGTTTTATCATGAAGAAGTGTTGGCCTTCTCATGACAACCCTTTTGAATTGATCTATTCTGGACGGAATCGTCATCAAAGATCCTACGGGATGAAAACCCCGGTGGCCGAGACAGGACGACCCCTTACTTAAGCTTATATTTTTTCTCAAGCCTGGGTTTTGGCTTCACACCTTTGAAAATACCAATCAATATGATATGACAGGTATAATAATATAATAAAGAATAAAGTGAATAAATAAATAAATAAACATAAATAAAGGAAAGCAAATACACATAGAAACAAGCACAACCCTAAAACCCAAGGTTAGGATGGACTCTCTTTAGGGAAAGTATAAGAACTCCCTAGCAGAGTCGCCAGCTGTCGCGGCTGGAAAAATGACAGAGTCGCCATCATCCTTTATTCATTCCTAAGGAATAGGGAAATAATGATAAAATCTAATGACTAAGGGTGAGAGACTAGGTTCGGGAGTCAGTTAAGTAAGGGGAAGATGTTAGGCACCCCTTACCTCCATTGTACTCAATGGATTCCTCCTTCAATTATATGGTTAATGTGTGTTTCTAGGGTGTTTCCTTGATATAGATCAATTGTTTAATTATTTGTTATAATTATATATAAAAATGTTTTATTATTTTAATAAGGGAATCCCTAAGAAATATTTTTGATTATTATATTTGCTAGAGTCTTACAACTCTATGCCTACGTACCCTCAAATTTATTGAAGGATCAGAGCCCCGTAGTTGGTTATTTTTATCCCTTAAAAGTTCTCATGCATCGGGGACGGAGACCCAAATCTAAATTAAACTCAATTCTAACATGGGATAGAGTTGTGTAACTAGTAAGAGAGGGAGACCCAAATCTAAATTAAACTCAATTCTAATATTAAATAAATGAATTAAATAATAAATTAAAAAAATAAAAGTGGTAGCATTATTGGATGGGATGGTTCAGTCACTTCTCTTGTTTTTTTTAAATTAAATGTTCAGTAAAAACTGTATTGAAAGTAAGAAATTGGAAAAATAAGCTACTCTTCTCTCTTTTCCACGTTTTTGTTTCAAACAAGAAAATAAATGCATTTCCAATATTGACTTTTCAACCATTAATGAGGACCAATAGAAATCAATCATGTGTATACCAATTTAGCACAATAAAAACAAAACAAATAACAAGTAGTACATCTAACAACATTATTTTACTCAAAAACAAACAAAATTATCTCTCTCTTCTACTCACCCTCTATTACAATGAAGAAAGAAAAAATACAGAGAAAAAATTCTTTTATCTTCTTCCTCGATCTCTCTCGTTTGGCTTTTCGTTTTCATAAAATTTTCAATCTTTCTAACAAGAGCAATCACAAGCATACATATAATGATAAAGACAACAAATGAAAAAATGGTACCGTTGTGGAAGGTGTCGTTGCACTGCGGATCTGGTATTGTGGAGGGGCATTTCCCTGACGGCTGGACTCGTTGGCGGTGCGGCGGGAGCATGCTACGCGGCTGGTGGTGGCGGAGTGAGTCGCGATGGGAAGGCAACGCGCGATGTGGAATGAGCAAAAATGCGGCGGTTGCGATTTTGCTTGTTTTCTCCCCCAAACCAGAATTTTTCTATGGATTTTGATTTGTTATCGTTATTTTTTTCCTTTTGTTTATTGTTTGGGTTGTTAATGATGGATGTATGAATTTGGTAGGTTTGGTAGGTTGTGTTCAGTGTGGGATAAGAGTTGTGTGATGGATGTTCATGATTTCCATTAGAAAAACCTCGGTCTCTTATTATGGTGATAAATGGTGGATTTTATTTTGAGATCATGAATTTAAGGTTATAATCTTCTGAATTTAAGACTCATGATTTGTTCCTATTTTATTTTGGAAAGAAAGTGAATCAACTTCAATTTTGATTTAATTTAGAGTGATATGAAACTTATATTTTGGAGTGATTTGGAGTGATACATTAACATCAACCGTGTTTTCCAATCTGTCATGTTTGGAAGTTTTGGGTCCCATTCACTTTTATAATAACAATTTTTTCCCTCGTAATAAAGTAGTAGTAATGAAAAAGATAATGAATCATAGTATGATAATAATATTATTTTGGATTTTTATAATAACTAATAATAATATATATTAATGACAAGGATATTTTTTTTATAATGATAATTAAAATTAATAACAAGAATAAAATATATAATAATAACTTATAATAAATATAAAAACGAAAAAAAATTAAATAAATCAAAATTAAAATAGTGATAAAAAATAATAAAATAACATAAAAGGTCTCAATTGGATTTGAACCTTGGACACCATGCTTACTACTCCTTTCACTCAAGTCTTAACCAAATGGATTACTACACTTATTTAAAACAAAATTGCATCAAAAGACTAATATCCTAATAAGAATTTGATTTTGATTTTTTTTATTCTTTTTAAAACAAGTAAATAACATTCTCTTCTTTTTTACTTTTTCTAAATAAAAGTGCATAAAATAGAATATTTATCTAAAACTGTTTTAAAATTAAACTTTAAAGAAAGTAAAAAATGTATTTTATTTTGATAAAAATAAAAGGTAGAAAGTGAAAAATGATATTTTATAGAATTCAAACTCATGACCTCTTACACTCATAACTCCATGCCCATGTTCTACCCTCCATTAGACTATTGCACTCATTCAAAATAAAATGACACTCCTAAATACTTAAACAAATAGTTTTTATAATAATTTAAATACTTAGATAGCTAAAATATTTTCCTAGCGAATAATAACTAAGCCAAAAAAAAATCTCATAAACTATTAATCTATAATTTCATTAAAGAATTAATACCATAATATAATACTTATATTTTTAAGTAATATAATCTAATGAGATATACTATTATAATTTCTAATCATATTTATTTTTTTTTCTAAAAAATAATTTTCATAATAATAAACCACTTTTTAGTATAATCCTATAAATTATTTCTAAATAATACCTCTAAACTAAAATCAACTCCTAAGAGGGACTAAAAAAATTAAAATGGTCTCCCTTTGACTTTTTAGGTCATTTGACCAGATGACTGGTATGCTCTGGATGTGTTAGTGTCTGCTGAAAATAAAAATGAAAAGGTGGTCAAAATTTGGGGTACGACACTTTCTTTCCCACCTAATAACTCGAAAGCCTAACATTCTAAACTAACACTAATGCACACAACTAACCTAACGGTTCCCGTTGAGTACAACGGACGTGAGGGGTGCTAATACATTCCCCTTGCGTAATCGACTCCCGAACCCTGATTTGGTTGCGACGACCATAATCATTATCGTTATTTCTTGGGTTTTATCGGTATTTCCCCATTCCTTTTAGGAATAAATAAAGTTCGGTGGCGACTCTGTTCAGTCCATCGTTGCGAGCGTGCGATAGCGCTTCGCTAGGTCGTTCTCTCATTTTTTCCAAGATACGACAGGGTGCTTTCAAGGTTGTTGGCCTAATATCTCCGCGACACCATCAGGAGGAAGTCTTGAGCTTGGAATATTTTCTAGAGTGGAATTCTTGGAATTTCTTTTATTCACGTTGCAAATTGGTTGAAATTCTGAAATGTATTGGAAACTTGGTTTATGGAAATGGATAGTTAATGGGTTTATGATGTATGTAGGCATTGAATTGGTTTATGTAAGTTAAAAATGGACTGAAATGAAAAAGGGAATTAATTCAATGTATTATGTATGAGATTTATATATTTGGAAATTGGATTAATGGTAATTGAATGGTTTGATGGCTTATGTTTTTAGAATGGGAATTGAGATGAAAATGGTTATTTATGTAAATTGAAT
Source organism: Lathyrus oleraceus (assembly GCF_024323335.1). Lineage (NCBI taxonomy): Eukaryota > Viridiplantae > Streptophyta > Magnoliopsida > Fabales > Fabaceae > Lathyrus > Lathyrus oleraceus. The sequence continues at coordinate 103,027,125 of NC_066584.1, read as the reverse complement.
GCAAAGCTTGAATAGCTATATAGTCATGAATGTGGTTGATATGTGATTATGAATGGTTTTAGAAATATGATGATTAAAAAATATGAAAATGATTAAGAAATGGTTTTTGGTTAGAAGGTTGACTTTGGTCAACTAGTTGACCAAAAAGTCAATAGTTGACCAAAAGTCAACTTAGGTAAAAATGTTTGTTTTCTTGTGGAATGAATGTGGATATGACTGAAAAGCCCAAGGTTCTTAAACCAAATAAAACATGCCAAGTTTCAAAGTTCGAAAATTGATCAATCAAAGCTGAACAATGATACTTAACTAAGCAACAAATTATAATACCTCGAATGAATCCTACCCAATGAATCGTGAACAAACAACCGGATCATTTAATGAACCAAAAGATATAATCATGTCCATCACATGAACGATAATCTGGAGACTTAACCTTCCATGTCTGCTGTGATAAAACCCTTGAATCCATGATTTTAAGCTTTTCAAATGAAAGTGGAATGTACTATGATATTATGAATATGTAGATGAGGCGAATGCTTATCAGGAGATGTGAATGCTTATGGTTAGTGACCTAGGCGAACTTGTGAAAGGTAGGGTGATTTTTGGGGTATGACGACGGCCCCTATTTAATGTTTTCAAACCTGAATGTATGGATAGTAACAGCTTCCAAACAATCGAGGTAGGAGGAGATTAAATACTATAATATCAAAAAAAAAATCCCACCAAGAACAAATGGAATGTGAAGATAGGTCACGAAGAAATTCTTCACTGAGATATAGGATGAACAAACTAGCTTTTGTGCAGGGTAGCTGTTGGGGATTGAATGTTATCTGGTCAAACGGATAGCTATGGATGGTTAGGTATGTATGACGTATGCATGATGCTAATGCAGTATAATTATTCTTTTTTCACAACAAGCTCTCGATACTTTTATGAACAAGCTTTTATTTTTTCGTTTTTTTTTCAAGACTCCCTGACAATCATTGCAAATTTACCGCCGGGGAGGAAGGGTGGAAGATGTTGAAAGAAATGATTTTCCAGGTGGAACCTGGACTTTGATGCGATGGCTGGGGTGTTGAGACTTTCTTAACCAAAGGGTTAAGCAGGAAGATAAGGTCTACACAAACGAGTGATAGATACTGATACACACGAGTATCAGACGGGGTCAGCATGGATGAAAGTGGGAGACCAGTATGAATGAATACGGGCGATGGGTCAGAATGATGGAAGGTTATAATCTCAATACGATGAGTATTGGAAAAAGGATTGATACGAAATGGGGAATCAATACGGGTTACTTTATTTTTCAAGGAGGACAAACACAAACGAGTGTTGAGAATCCACACAGACGAGTATTGAGAAGCAAATCAGCACAGACGAGCGTTGATGACCGATACAAACGAGTATTGAAAAAAGGGTTGACACAAACGAGCGTATCAAGAAGGTTTAACACAAATGAATGTTGGAGACCAATACAGACGAGTATCGAAAAAGGTTTTAACACAAACGAGTGTCAGAGATCAATACAAACGAGTAACGGAAAAAGGTTTTAACACAAACGAGTGTTGGAGACCAATACAAACGAGTATTGGGAAAGAGTTCAACATAAACGAGCGTTGGAGATCAATACAAACGAGTATCGGAAAAAGGTTTAACACAAACGAGTGTTAGAGATCAATACAAACGAGTATCAGAAAAAAGGTTTAACACAAACAAGTGTTGGAGACCAATACAAACGAGTATCGGAAAAAAAGGTTTAACATAAACGAGTGTTGGAGACCAATACAAACAAGTATAGGGAAAAAGGTTTAACACAAACGAGTGTTGGAGACCAATACAAATGAGTATCAGGGAAAAGGTAACACAAACGAGTGTCGGGGACCAATACAAATGAGTATCGGAAACGTTTAACACAAACGAGTGTTGGGGACCAATACAAACGAGTATCGGAAAAAGATTTAACACAAACGAGTGTTGGAGATCAATACAAACAAGTATCAAAAAAATGTTTAACACAAACGAGTGTTAGAGATCAATACAAACGAGTATCAGAAAAAAGGTTTAACACAAACGAGTGTTAGAGACCAATGCAAACGAGTATCGAGAAAAAGGTTTAACACAAACGAGTGTTGGAGACCAATACAAACGACTATCGGGAAAAAGGTTTAACACAAACGAGTGTTGGAGACCAACACAAACTAGTATCTGGGAAAAGGTAATACAAACGAGTGTCGGGGACCATGTAGCGGGAAATTCATGATCATCAAACTATTGACAAGCTAGAGATCAATCAATAAGAGTCGCCACCTCGCCTTTATTGTTTCCAAGGGAAAGGGGAAAAAGTACGAACAAAACCCAAACAGTAAGAAGTTTTCAAATAAAAACTAATAAAAGTCAGAGATCACAGGTAAGGGGGTTGGTTACACAGAGGGAAGATGTTAGCACCCAAAGTGTCCTAGGTACTCCTAGGAATTCATTAATTATATTTTTGTGTTTGACAAGACTTTCGGACTTGTGCCTACGTACCAACATAAAAATAAGGGATCAAAACCTTGTAGTTCGTGATACAAATTTCAAAGTGGATGCATTGATTTTGACAAAATTTAAGTTTGAAAGGCACAAAGGCCTAAAATGATTTGAATGAGTTAGTTCTTTTTGGCTTTTTGAAAGTTTAAGTCAAGTATAGTTAAATTTATTTACAATTTTGATTTAAGAAAATAAGTTTGAAAATGCAATGGCATAAGGCTAAAGTTTCTATCTTTTTGAAAAAGTGGTTTAAGTTTAGAACAAAAATAGTTCACACAAAGAAGATTTTGAAAATGGAGGGAGAGATTTTGAAATTAAATAAATGGGGATAAGATGAAGAGACTATCTTATGTACAAAGAAATAAAAGTTTATAGTTGAAAAGATCTGACCAAGTGGGTAGTAATCCAATAGACAAAAATGTCAATAGAAACCCAGAATTCCCTTGGACTTTTAGAATCAGCAACACACAAATGCACAATTATATTATCTTGAAGAGCAAGGCATCAAATAAAGATGGCCTCATCCAAGCTTATCCACTCCATGATCTTCTTCAAAATGGCCCATGCAATAGATGAATTCCACAAGTCACAGGTTCAAAATAACAGCTACATCATGATCATGTTGCAGATGAATCTTAGAGAGGTCTTCAAAGATGTATCAGATGAATTTTTTAGATTTGCAAGCACTTGGTTCTTCAACAAGTTGGCATTGGCCAAGTCCTTTAGCTTAGGGAGGTTGCTTAGATTCTAAGTCAAATTTTCCAAGATCAAGCCAACAGTCCACTCAAAAGTTTTTTAGGGTTTTTGTTATTATTATGTATATTAATGGTCAAAGACCACACAAACAAGCAAAGTTCACAAACAAAATATATCACACAATATGGTCCATATGGACAAAGTGAAAATTACATTAACATAAAACAATTAGAATGATATGAACAATGGCAAATGAAATAAAATGCTAGAAGTAAATTGCATTAATGTAAAAGCTTGAAATTAAAAGTTAGTAGTTAGTAGGTTAGAAGTTAGTTTTGTTTTGCTTTTTCTTTTCAAGACAATCTTTGGAGAACACTCAACCCACTTATCACAAGCATGGATCCTTGAACCAAAACATCTTCCAAAGGAAGGAAAGAAGGCCATGAAAGAGGGGAGACTTACAATCTCACTAACTAGAATGCTTATGCCTTTTATATCACAAATTTAGCGCTATACCATGAAAGAGGGGAGACTTACAATCTCACTAACTAGAATGCTTATGCCTTTTATATCACAAATTTAGCGCTATGTTAAGCAATCATAATTGGACTTATGTAGAAGTCACAACTATTTGAGACCGGGCAATGTAATTTTGGTGTTAATGCATGTTAGAGACATAGTATAATGGACTATGCTCATGAAACATACCACACACAAAAAAGAATATGCCAAAAGGTGTGGCCTAATCTCATCCATACTCATGTCAATTTTTTAATCAACTAGCATTAGGACTTTGAGATGTCATAGGCCAAATGGAGTGAATGAATGAAGAAGAGGAATGAGATGAAGTGGGAAGGGGATGAATGAAATCACAAATTGGTCAAATGAGAACTTTTACCAAATTAATATCATTCATTCATTTTGGGAGATGGAATGTACATTCCATCAATCCCTTAAATCCAATGATATTAATTTGACAAAGTCAAATCAACTTTGACCAAGGCCCAACAACAACAAGCAAACTCAAACAAGTCAATACAAATGGTCAACAAAAATAATTGGCATTTATTTAATAAAAATAGTGCATTTAAATCAAATATGATTTGTCCAATTCCTAAAATCTCATCAAAACACCAAAGAAATGGCCATGAGATTTATCATAGGTAAAACAAGGTCATAGGACTTTGGAGAAAAAATTTCATAATTTTTGGACATTTAAAAATATTTTTAAATAATTAAAAACAAATTCAAAATCAATTAATTCATGAAAAATATTAATAATGATCCAAAAAATAATTTTAATTCAGAATATGAAAGAGAAAAATATTTGAATTTTTTTAGTGAAAGTCCCATAATTTTTGGATCAATATTGAATTTAATATGAATTATTGAAAATAATGCAATAAAAATAAAAATTCAGAAAATCAAAAATACGTGAACCATCTGATCTCCCTCATTATTTGAGGTGGCAGATCAGATGGTCCCTAGCACGCGTTCCACATGGTCCTGAGTCAACAGCGCTGCATAGGTGGTAATTAAAACCAACGATCAAGATTAAAACAAAAGGAAGGAATCATGTGGTTCAGAGCTTTGCCAACTGTTGGTATGGGGTTAGAGTATCGGGGTTTGTTATCGTCTCCACAGGGATTATGTGATATTGCCTCCGTTCGACAGTTGTTAAGTTCTTAACTTATAGTAACAAGGGGGTTTTAGTTTTCGGTTATGGTAGCTTGCATAAAAAGTAAGAAATTGCGGTAAAAGTTTTGGTTTTATGATTTGAGAAAGATTGTCAAAGTTAGGGTTCGACGATCACTTTGCATGCATATGTTCGATCAAACAAAACTCATAAACTCCATTAGATGATAAACACATTCACAAAATCCTCTCAATGTGTTTATCTCTAACACACATTATGAGTTTTTCCCATTTTGATCCATTGTTGATTTCTCACACAATCTATCAAAATGACAACTTTTAGGTTCAACTTTTTAGTGAACAAACTCATTCAATACTATCTCTAGCTAAAGAACCAGGATGGATGAAAACCTAGGTCAAGAGTTGGAAAACACCTTTCAATAATAAACCAACACAAATATTTATCAATAAAACAAGGTTTTCACCATACATTCATCATCAAAGAGTTTACAAATGAAGATCATCCCATATACATACAAAGCTTACGATCATCTACATCTAACCTTGACAAAATGAAGGACTTAGCTACTCATTTTCATGGTAGCTTGAACAACAAGTTTCGGTCGAAGGTTGATCAACATCCGAGTCGAAGAATCGAGATTGGATGGGAATCCACCTTCTTTTTGTAGAATATTGTTAAGAGAAGAAGAGAAATGAGAAAAATGGTTTCTAGGGCACAAAAATCTCCTCTAAACCAAAAACAAGTAAAAAGATGATCCCAAGAAAAAGTGAAGATAAAAGATGTTGTTCCAAAAAGTAGCCCATGCTACTTATAGTACTGGTTACTGAGCTGTCATGCTCACTAGGCGAGCAGAATGGTTCGCCTAGCGAGCCCCAAAATAAGCCACCAGAGTAGCCTGCGTCCAGAGGAATCATCCCAAAAAAGTTGCATATGTTCGCTAGGCGAACAATCCTTCGCTAGGCGAAGCCCTCGCTTCTCTCATTCGCTCCAGCGAGCCTTAATGATTTTGCTACTGGAATTGCTCGCTACCTGCTCGCTGGATGCTCGCCTAGCGAGTACTTGGCTACTTCCCTCGCCACAACGAGTTTTGATGGTTTTGCTACTGGAATTGTTCACTGCTTGCTCGTTGGATGCTCGCCTAGCGAGTACTTAATATTTTTGGTTTTGTCCAAGTCTGGGAGTGTTCGCTGGAATCTCGCTGAGTGCTCGCCTAGCGAGCACTTCGCTACCTCACTCGCCTAGCGAGCTTGCTGATGTTTGCTTTCTTTCTTGGTCTCTTTGAGAATCATTCTTGTGCCTTCGTTTTCTACTCTTTCATGCCTAATTCCTGCATAATAGCACACAAATTAAAGGTACCAAGATCATTTCCATAGTATTGCAAATCAACAAAAGCAAGAGCGGTTTCGAACACTTTGTCGACAAAAAGGAGTGAAAGATGCCCATATTTGATAGCTCAAATAAGCAAACTTGGGCATCTAACACCAACTCATCGCCGGAGCCAGAGCTCTGGTCATCTTCTCCGGTGGACCTCACCGGACTGGTCCATCACCAAAACAAAAAACAAGGACATCATCTTAAAGAAAAAATGGCACTGAGCTCGAATCTGACCTCCATTCACTCCAATTACAAGTATATTGAGATATACATGGAATTGAAATTTGAGGTACATGAACTGAGTTGCTTCGATTTGACCTCAAAGCAACTCAAACTTCTTGCCTACATGAACTGAGTTGCTTCGATTTAGACAACCAAAGAATCAATAGAATTGAGACAAAATTTAAGAGAATCGAAGAGTTTAATTTTTTTGGAAAGTACCTTCAATGGAGGTCTGGATTCAATTGATCTTGATCTTGCTTGTGCTTGATCTCACTCCACTTGCTTGTAGGAGAAGGATTGAATGGTTAAGGAGCTATGGATTCCTGGAGAATTGAATTTCAAAACAGTGGAAATTCAAGCTCAAAAATTCAAGAGAATTTTTCAGGCTTGTCCTTTGCAAAGTGAGGGTTTGAGATGGGGGATCAAAGCTGGTGCGAAGGTCTTTTATTTCTGAGCAATTGAAGCTTCATTTAGAGCTGAAATGGTTGATAATTGCACACTCCAATTCACTTTCCAATTTTGGCAAATGGTGATGCAAGTGCGCATGGGCGCGTATAGGCCCATGAAATGATTGCTTGAGTTCCACAAATGAATATCAGATGTTCTGAACTAAGCTTGGATTGCAAGGCAAGTGCACATTGGTGTTTGAAGTTTGATCCTTGCCAAGTGATATCACCCTGTTTAAGCCATGCGTAGCCTATGAATTTCTTGTCCAAAATGAATGAATTTAGGCTCTTTGGAAATGTGAGATCAAGAGGAACAACTTTGATGTTCAACACTTTTTCATTTGGATCTTGGAACTTGGAGAAACTTGAGGTGGAAGTTTGGAAATTTTGACATATCAAATGTTTTCTAAGTGTCAAGCCATATGTCTCAATATTCCACCTTATATGAGCTTCAAATGAGAAAAGTGTCTTCATAAAAGTTGTAGCTCTCTCAAATACCTTCAAAATGGTCACCAATTTCATGTCATTTAGATTTTAAATGATAGAGTAATGCATTTTTGAAGTTTGGAAAACTCACTTGATCAATGGTATAGGTCAAAAGTAACCTATAATGTAACCTCATATCACATGCTCAAAAAAGTTGAATTAGATCCCACTCCAAACATAAAATTTGAAGTAGGAACATTGAATTTTATTGTGCAACTTGGAAATATTTCATCTCATAAAAATCGAGCAAGTTATGGCCTTGGGAAGTTGACTTTCAAATTAGGGTTTAGACAAAATGACCTATAATGTTTCGACATAGAAAATGATTTTCCAAGAAAAAATAGCTCTAGTTCTCAACATGAAAGTTGTTTAGAATGTAATTTAGAGTCAGTTTTCTCTTGGAATCATTTTCATATGGTGAAAATTGTAGGAGATAGGGTCTAGGGAGACCTAGTTTTGATCAGATGAATTCATCTGGCCAACCACCATCAACCAACTTGCTAACTTCCAATTTTGTTGACTTTCTTGGCTCATGGTAGATCATATATGAAGAAGATGATGATTTTTGAAGTGTACCTTGCTAAATTTTATCAATTGGTGAGATAGCTTGTTGGAGAAGTTGCTCAAGATACCCAGTCAAATTAGGGTTTCCAAGGCAAATCACCTCTAAACTCTTGAAGAAAACTTGATCAATATAACATGTAGGAATCAATAGAACTCATATATGATGTTTATAACCATTCTTGAATAAATTATTGGTTGTGCTTTTTGTTCATGAGGGTCTCAAACCCTAGATGTGAACTTGATGAATCAATGAGATCATGTCCTTCCTACCAAAGAGTTAGACAAATGCAAAGACATATTTTTGGTATTTTGGTTAGTGAAATGATAAAATACAAGTACGATATAATCACAAAGTGCTTGGGGACCTCTCCCAAAATAAACCCAATGAAATAGGGGTGAGGAGGATGCCAAGGTATGATCCTAATGCTAATGCTTATGATGGAATTGCATGAGGGATCTTAGGGTTAAAATTGGGGTCTTACAGACCAATACAAACGGGTATCGAAAAAGTTTAACACAAACGAGTGTTGGGGACCAATACAAACGAGTACCGGAAAAAGGTTTAACACAAAAGAGTATTGGAGACCAATACAAACGAGTATCGGGATTTTTTTTAACACAAACGAGTGTTGAAGACCAATACAAACGAGTATCAGAAAAATGTTTAATACAAACGAGTGTTGGAGACCAATACAAACGAGTATCGGGAAATTTTTTAACACCAACGAGTGTTGAAGACCAATACAAACGAGTATCAGAAAAGAGGGACCGAAACTGACGAGTGGGATATCAATACAGACGGGTATTGAAAAAAGGTGATACACATTGACGAGTGAAGGGATATCAACACTAACGGGTATTGAAAAAATTGATAGACACTGACGAGTGATTAACTGGTTTCTCGGGTTCGAGAGATAAGGATTGTCGGGTAGGAACTGAGTTTAAAAGGGTTTTGCCAATGAGGATTGGAATTTGCAAGATGTTTTCCAAACAAGGTCTGGGCTTTGGCAGGCTATGTGAAGTGGGCACTTTGTTGTAGGAACGAAAACCTTAGGGGTTCCCACAGGTACAACGGCGGGGATGAAGTTTTCAAAACATGGCTACCCATCTCGGGACTCACCAAACCTACATTGGGTATTTCGAAGCAAATCAAAAGGAAAAGTCTTGAAAGAGACAAACCTTTCTCGTGTAACAGGAAATGAGGGAGGAGACGTGATTTTGTGCACCAAGCGACGAAATAAACTCACGGAAAGAGAGTTATCTCAATAGAATCATCTCCATGGAGGAGACCACAAGCTTACGACAAGTAAGTGAAAAAGGAATGACTTTGAAAAATCCTGTTGGGGTTGCCAACTAGGAGCCACAAGAGTTAAAAAGGTCACATATGTGCTACTTTGTAATGCCAACGGGGTGGATTTTGGAAAGATGCCAACGGAAATGGGCTGTTGAATAGGGCCAAGGGAGTTTTGGGCTTGCTTCTTCCTTGTTAGAGAGCTTCATGCTATGCTGCATGAATGGAATGATATGGATTATGCATGACGGAGTTATGCAATGATATGAGGGTTTACGAATGCCCCAGTCTGTTGGGTATATGCATGGATTTCCCCAGTCACAAGCTATGAAGCAACTTGCCATAGATCATCTTAGTCTGACATGCCCCCTATGTCTTGGAGTTGTATTCCTCTGATTAACCATCTTGGAGGGATTGACTTCTTGTGCTCTTGGGGTGTCCTTCCCCCGTATGAGTCTTGAAGAAATTTCGCCTCTGGATGATTGATCTTTGCGGGAGTGCCCCTGACTAATTGGTCTTCTGAGAGATTTATCGAATCTCAACGTGATTACTTCTGATCGACTGGATCTTGTAGAGATTTCTCGACGTTACTGCCTGATCGACTGAATCTTGAAGTTGTTTTCTTGATGTGATTTCCTCTGATCGACTGGATCTTGAGGAGAATTCTCGACATGACTGCCTCTGATTGACTGGATCTTGTAGCAGTTTTGTCTTTCTACTCAACAGAGTCTTCAGAATTCTGCTTTGGTATGATCAAGAGAAGTGGCTTGCCCCTGCTCAATGGAGGTCTCAGGCGTTCTTCACTTTTGAATCACCAAGTTCCTCAATTCATGTTCATTGTGGAAGGTTTCTGGATATCAGATGCTTATTAACGAGTAAGACAAACTCATTTTGGAAATGATAATGCAAATTTCATGTTTACGCATGTTTTGAAATTCCATTTTGTTCACTGGAATTATGACATATAGTGAATGAATCACTAATGAGAATGTCATATCGATACCAACACAAATGATAAGCAAATCATTAAGGAGTCATTTTAACACAATTATACTGACTATAGTACGCTTTCAAACTAAACCCTGCTTCAATTAGGTCTTTTTAGGGTTGTAACGTGGCCTGGTTCATGGTTTTTAGAAAAAAGGATTTATGGCTCGGAATCTATTCTAACCCACCTACTCTTCGTGATATTCTCCAGTCCTATGTTCAGCTAGTTCGATACAAGCGCTCTTCTTCCAAAAGGGATTTAGGGGTGAAAATGAACCCACGAGGTTTTTAGAGTGGCAACCATGCACCTTCTATTTGGTTTGTAGCCACACGATTTTATTCTTGTTGAGGATTTTCTCATGATTCCTCTTTGTTGATTTGTTTTTTTCTCATTTCCATACTTTTGCTGGATTGACTCTGATTTGCAATCCACAAGGATGCCCTAATTTTTGCCTAAGTCACTTTTTCTCAAGTTTCGATTTAGCGGGCTTTTTGTCTTTTAATTTTTTTTGGTAATAAATCGTGTGACATTCGTTCAATTGATTGAAAGGCTTGTGACTGCCTTATGCCTTTGTGGGTGAGGGATAACCAATATGGACTCATTGTTTCCGACCTCTTTTGAGGAATAAGATATGGTTGATCCTTAAATAGGACACTCCTCTTTTGAAGTTTGAACGCCTGGTCAAACTAACTAACGACTACCCTGCCTTGGTTTAAGATAAAGGGTTCTATATTCAGAAAGAAACTTCTACTCCTTGACTCGAAAGGGGTTAACTAGGGGTTATCTTCCTTATATCTCCGGTGTTTGGGGATTTGAAACAATGCCTTACATCATCAACAAGGTTCTATTCAAAAGCGTACGTGCAGTGATATCGTGTTTTCAATTTCGTCATTCTCCTTTTGATTTCGCTAAGCAAAAGTTTGATATCGATGGAAGATATGAGTGAATACGAATGGATTTATTCAAAACAATGCATATTTATTTCAATGTCATTCTTATTAAAAAACAAACGAGTTTATTACAAGTGAATGTTACAGATGACAACACAAGAAAAATGATTTAACAAACTAATGATTGCAGGAGTGATCAGCCTTATTCCTCCTACAACTTGGGGTCTTGGTCCTGGAAGAAGCTGACGGGATTCTCCCACAGATACAACTTCTTCGGATCTACCATTGCTCTGACTACAACATTGCAGATATACTGGCCTGTGCGGGGTTGTTCGTGACATTTGGAACAGCTGGCGCAAACGATATGCTTTCGAGTCAATCAAGTCTTGGACCTTATGCTTCAAGGCTCTACAGTTCTCGATGGTATGCCCATGTGCTCCATAATGGAATTCACACCTAGCATTGGCATCATATCCTTGAGGGAGAGGTGTTGGAGGAGGTCTCAATTCTCTATATTGCACCAAGGAGTCTCGAAGTAAGTGAGCCAACAATTAACTGTACGACATCGGGATCATGTCTATCTTCCTCTATGGCTTCCTCAGTTTTTGGTGCCCCTGCTGATAAGGATTCTGTCGTTGTGGAGTGATAGGTTGCTGATACTGCCTTGCTGGAGGACCAGTTGGGATAACATATGTTGGTTGCTGGTACGGATTAGGTGATACGGCTGCCACCGGATAGTATGGCATTTGGTAGGCTCCAACTTACCTTTTGGCTATCATGGCAACATTGGCCTTCCCTTCCTTCTTTTTGGGGAATCCAGAATGGGATTTCTTTGCTCCACTGGCTGCAGATGCTGTATCTTGTATCTTACCGATCTTTATGTTGTTCTCAACTCGTTCCCCAACGGTGACCAGGTTTGAGAATCCTGAGGTAGTGCTTCCAATCAGCCTATCAAGGTATGGCCCTTGAAGGGTGTCCATGAACATACCTACCATTTCCTTTTCATGAAGAGGAGGTTGGACCCTGGCAGCTAGATCTCTCCAACATTGAGCGTATTCTTTGAATGATTCGTCTGGGTTCTGAACAAGGCTTTGGAGTTGAGTCTGATTGGGAGCCATGTCTGAATTATACTGATAATGCTTTAGGAAGGCTTCAGCAAGTTCCCTCCAGGTCCGTATATGCGTGCGTTCAAGCTGCATATACCATTCCCGAGAAGCCCCCACTAAGATTGTCCTAGAAAAAGTGCATTAAAAGTTTCTCGTCGTCAGAATAAGCAGCCATCTTTCTATAAAAAGCTCGGATGTGAGTCTTAGGACAGGTGATCCCTTGATACTTTTCAAATTTTGGAACCTTAAACTTCAGAGGAATTTTCACACCTTGCACCAGGCACATATCGGCGGCATCTAACCCAAAGGTATCAGAACCTTCTATTGCCTTTAGTTTGTCCTCCATCATACGGAATCTTTGCTCAAGTTCAGCAGGAGAAGGACCAAAAGCATCATATACTGAATCAGCCCTTGTAGTGAAGAAAACATCCTGATGATCGTCCATCTCAAGTTGAGCTCTCCCATTGATAGTGATGTTGAATGTCTGAGCCGTATTTTGATACACTAGGACTCTCTCGGGAGGTGGTTGGGTTACGACAGGTGTACCAGCTCCTTCTGGGGGATTCACTGGTATTGTCACAACAACAGGGTTGGCAGCGACATCCCTCAGATTAGCCTGACACATTTCCTCTTGTCCTCTAGCCAAAGCTTGTATGGCTTCCACAAGTTGACCCATTTGGGCTTTCATAACGGTCATATCTTCCCTCGTAACAGCTTGATTCTGCTCCCACTGATCCATGAGAAGCTTCTGATTACGGCGCGTGTTATATGAATGTCGGGAAGTCAGCTTGACTGTAGCAGGTTCTGGACAAAGGCCAAACAATAACGAGTCTTCTAGAATAGGTCTGATGAAATGCAATTATGAATGCAACATATTTTTATGTTCTCAAAGGAATGCATATGCTAAATGATATGATGAAATGGCATGCAACATCATGGATCCAAGGGTTCACAGCATCTTGGATAATCTGGTTGTTAGGCTCAAGGTAGGTTGAAGGTTTATTTCCCTGCAAGAAATAACCATGTCCCCTCACAAGGTGAGTACTAAGACTTATGAAGATGCTTAGATTCACGGATCATGAGGCGAAAGTATTGTTGTCGCCACAAGATAACTTGTGAGTTAACAATACCCTCAGGATGATCTCCTCTAAGTGAGGTTTCCCTCAACTTCGAAAGCCATGGGTTGTCTAGGGTCCTCGGAGTCATGGACTCTCCTTGGAAGAATGGTTGTCAGCGCGAACGTGACTCACATGCCAGCAAAACTCCAAAAAAGAATCTATTCCAAGTGGGATGTTTGTGCCTCCCTCTCAAGACAACTACGTCCGATAGGTCAACACAAAGCCCTCTTATCTTATGTATACTCTCTAAGCTTGTGTATTGGGCTTCTCACTCTGTACTACATATCCCACAAGGTCAAAGCAAGATAATATATAACATGAATATATAATAGGAGTGCATAAATAAAGCAAGCAATAACAAAGATAAACATCCAAGGAAAAGGATACATGCAAGCTAGGCTTGACTCGCTTATGGGAACTCCATATTGTCCCCAGCAGAGTCGCCAACTGAAGCGCCGCGAAAAATACAGAGTTGCCACCGGATTTTATTTATTCCAAAGGAAAGGGAAAATAGTGATAAAACCCCAAATGAGAGAAACGGTCTCGCAACCAAGAGCGAATTCAGAAGTCAGTTATGCGAGGGGAAAGTATTAACACCCCTCACATCCATGGTACTCCATGGGAACCACTTGGTCGTATCAAATGCGTATGGATGTTTATTTATCTGTAAGTTGCTTACTATCGGGAATGAGATGGGAGAACAATATGGGGGAGAAGATAAGTTTTAAGTTAGTGTGCTCGCCAAGGATTTGGGCCCTCGTGCCTACGTATCCCCATACGTGTAATAAGGAAGTCAGAGCTTCGTAGTTCGGCTCAAAAATGGCGTATTTGTTTGGTTGTTTTTACTGAATAGTATTGAAGTTCGCGCGCTACTATTCACTTGCTTGTATACTTTGTCATGGGAGCGGAAAGTATTTGATTGTTTGCGGTAAAGTGGATACGCTTGGTTCGCACTCTAGCAGTTAAACATTACTTGCTCGCACATGGAGGCTTAAGCTTCGTTCACGGTAGAATGGAAGTAACGTGTCCTTATTGAAAGGTTTTGAATAGAATGCACTAAGGCAAAATATGATTTGATTTGTTGGGATCGATTTTATGCGTGGAGACAAGCATTAGACCCTTGGCTAGATACAGTCAACGATCCAATAACTCAGGAGTTGAGAGGACAATGTTGTCCTAACCACTCTTTTTCATCCAAAAAAAAATAGATTTGAATTGTGAGAAGAATTTGGCAAGTCTAATCGTTGGAACTTAGAGGGAGACAAGTCTCTAACCCTTGACTAAGTACAGTCAACAATCAAAGTACTTGGAAATCGAGAGGACAATGGAGTCCTAACTATTCTTTTTCTTCCTCATAGCGCCTAGATCTGACTTGTTTGAATTATTAGATGTTTTAAGGGGGAAAGTCAAGTGTCGGGTCCTCAGGCTAGGTACGACCGACAACCCAATTACTTGAATGTTGTGTACAAACACGTACACCCCATTTAGCATTCCAATTTTTTATGAAAATGTTTTGAAAAAGGAACTTAATGTTGAATCAAGTGTTTGAATTTATTATGAAAATAGTGAGTGAAGAATGGAGGTGAGATATAGAATAAGGATGAGAAGAGAATGGAGAAGAGATGATAGGATGAATCATGGAGTGGATGGAGAACGCTTGTCGTTGGATCAAGCATTTGCGTTGCAATGGTGTGAGTTTTATTCGGAAAAGAACTTGACGTTGAATCAAGTACCTTTTGTTTCTTTTGAAATGCTTTGTTTATCGTTTCATATTTTATCTTGTTTTGATTATCATGCATGGTGAATTTACTAGAAAGCAATAAATCTAAGTTATTACATGACTAAGGGGAGGGGGAACATTTAACCCACAATGGGGGGATGGGTCCACACAATACAACATAAGGGAATGAAAAGAAAATACAAGTTACAAACTATTAACTATGTACCATGCCTAAGGCATACAAGTGACATGGCACTTCAACCAATACAAAGCTATTGAATGAAAATGAAATGGTTAGGAACATGGCTAGCTAGGAGTGGGCTTGCATCTCAAAGTCAACATGTGGACACAAAACAACAAACGAGTTAGTATGAATGAGAATGACACAACAATATGTAAGTACATACAATGGTTAGAATCGATTCAAAAGGTAATGAATTAATCAATGAAAAACAATCAAAGATCTATCCTATGATCATGGAAAATGAAAATAAACATACAAAGTATTCATCCCCTAAATTGAAATGGGATTTTCAATTTAATCAAAATGATCATAAACAAAAGGAATCGATTAATTGGACAATTAAAGTGACTATTAATTCTAGAAATTAAATCTACCTAAACGTGAATTAGAATCAAGATTAATCAAACGGGAAATTAGCAATCTAATCAAGAATGACATCTACATGAATATGACAAACGTAATGTGATATACGGATTGGGACGGGAATTAACCTAAAATCTAATCAACATTATAAGCACATTATCCTATCATGAACAAAAATCAACAAAATGGATTACCCAAAAGTTTAACGACAAGCTATGTCAAATCGTGGCAAGACTAATAATGGAGTTGATTCTAAAAATACAGGATCAAAATCAACATAATTAACCTAATTTTCTAATCCAACTAAATCACATTAATACCTAATTAAACCTATTTAAACAAACGATTCTATGTTAACTCCTAATTAACAATAAAACCAAAAAAATACTATTTCCTACCAAGATAAAAAATGATGTAAATTCTAATTAGAAAAACAAAGTTAATCAACAAAAATTAACTACGATTAGTGAATAAATTAAGATGAACTAAGAAATTTAATGGTGGACATGAGTATTGGGCCAGGGGTGAATTTCGAATAGGGGTGAAACAAGCAAAGGCTTGTTTGTTTGGGCCAAAGGCCCAAACCTCACTAAGAACTCGTCCGGGTAAGATCCCTACGAAATCTCCAAGAACTGGTCAGTCAAAATTCTCCGCCGAAATGCCATGAACGGAATGAGGTGCACCTCACTGGAAGTTGACATCGTCCTCCCCACGACTCTAAGCCAGTGCTCATTCAAATCAAAACCTCACTCCGATCTCACGCTCAACATGAACCCTTCCGAACCACACACCCAAATTGAAAACTCAATGGCAACAAGAGCAAAACTACATCTTCCTCATTCAATCTCAAATCGGCACTGAGACAACAAACATGGCGCAAGAAATTCAGAATCGCTTCAATCTTGCGCGAACAACCCAAAATCTAATGAACATGAACGAATTCTGTTTTCTCCCTTCAATTCGAAACCGAAATTGAAGTCGATTGCGTGCAGAATTGAGAGACTTAAGGAATGAATAACGTACCACTCTATCGCGGTAGATCCAAGGGATGCGTTTCGATCCTCTTCTTTGTGCTTATCACGCATCAGTTTGTGACGTTGTTGTTGTTTTAAGATGAAGGATGTTGGTGCTTCTTCTTTGTCCCATGCAACAACGTATTGAGATTGATACGAAGCTTTGTTCGTGTGCGCTTCTTTTCTAGGTACGCTTCTGTTGCTTTTCGCTTTCCCCCGATTTTCTTGCATTTTCTGCTATCTGTCTTATGAGGAGTTGTTGATAATTTCCTTCTGAATGGTTGTAGATTCTTGGTGGTTTTTGAAGGAGGTTGAGCTTTGTGGACGACGAAGTCGGACGATGCAACGGCATAAAGGTAACCACGAATCTTCTTCTTCGATCTTCTCTTCCTCTTCTTTTATTCTTTCGCTGTTATCTTTTCTTCCTTCTATTTCTGAATCCTGTTTTCTGATTTTCTGTTGAAGGGGTCGTTGAAGGTGTGACCGGTGAGGATGGATTGAAGGTTTTTGAATTGAAGATTTGCAGGTTGAAGGTGTAGAAGATCGGTGGAGTTCTGGTGTGTGTTGTTTTTTATTCTGCAGAATGTTGGTGATTTTAGTATCATCAATGTATTTTAGTAGTAATGTGATTTACTATAGGCCGATGCAATTATGCGTTAAAGCTTGGAAACGAGTTAGGGGTAGTGCGGAGTGCATGCTCGTCGAGCCAACGTATAATTGAATGCGAATAATTGAAACAGGGTTCCAAGGGGCGTAGCCCCTGGCGGGGTGCGGGGCAGCGCCCCGTTCGAAATTTTCTTTTGAACAGTTGAATCCTTTCCCAACCGACGTAACCGTTTCTGAACAGTTGCGTCTTTTCGGTTTCTGTTATTGATCTCCTATATAAGGAGTCATTTGGCCTCAGTTTAAAATACATAACGAAACCAAACTTTCTCTCTACATTCCTGAACATTTCTCTTTGCCAGAAACAAATTGTTCTTCAAGAATTATCCCCACAAAGATTTCGTGAACCCAGGCAAGAATAGGGTCGAAATACTTTGTTCGGAAAGTGTACGAACACGATTCTTCAAAGTTATCTAGGATTATCATACCCGATTCTCTAACAAACGAACAAAGTACTTTCTGATAATCATGGCTGGAGGAAGCACCGTCAAGGAGATGACTACAAACTTCAGAAAATTGGACAAGTTTCAAGGACAAGACTTCAGGCGTTGGCAGAAGAAGATGCATTTCATGTTGACAACGTTGAAGGTGGTGCACGTCCTGTCTACACCAATTCCAGAACTGCTGGAGGAAGACACGGTTGAAAATCTGAGACGCATATCAAAATGGGAGAACGACGACTACATATGCAGAGGGCACATTCTTAACGGTATGTCTGATCCCTTATTTGATATTTATCAAAACATAGAATCTGCAAAGGAATTGTGGGATTGTCTCGAATCCAAGTACATGGCAGAGGACTCATCCAGTAAAAAGTTCCTGGTAACCGATTTCAACAATTACAAAATGGTTGAATCGAGGTCTGTCATGGAACAATTGAATGAACTCCTCCGAATCCTTGGACAGCTCACACAACACGGATTGAAGATGGATGAAACAATATCTATCTCAAGCATCATAGACAAGTTGCCTCCTTCGTGGAAGGTTTCAAACACAATTTGAAGCATGGAAAAGACGAACTGTCTTTGATCCAACTTGGAAGTCACTTGCGCATAGAAGAATCTCTAAGAGCGCAGGAGGATGACAAAGGAAAAGGCAAAGAAATTGCTGGACCCTCGGTTAATATGGTCGAAGAGGGTGGTAAGAACGGTAACAACAAAAACAAAGGAAAGAAGCATGCTTTCAAGAACAATAAGGGCAGTTTCGGTGCTAACAAGAAACCGAAACTAGAATGCTGGAAGTGTGGCAAAACAGGCCACTTCAAGAAGGATTGTTGTTCCGGCAAAAAGCATGATAACGCGAATGCAAGTGGTTCAAGAAAGGGGTCTAAGGACCAATCCGAAAACCAAGGATGATGTTATCGCGTGGTGGATTGATTCTGGCGCTACAACACATGTTTGCAAGGATCGTTTCTGGTTCAAGACTCTTGTTCCAGTGGAAGATGGTTATGTCCTCTACATGGGAGATGATCACTTCGCTCCCGTTGAAGGCAAAGGAAACGTGGTGCTAGAATTCAGTTCTGGAAAGACTATTACTTTGTTTAATGTTTTGTATGTTCCTAAACTACGTAAGAATTTAATTTCTGGTCCTGTATTAAATAAGCTTGGATACAAGCAAGTGTGTGAATCCGATAAATATGTTTTATCGAAGTCTGTTATGTTTGTAGGATTTGGATATTATAATAATGGTATGTTTATGATGAATTTGAATGGAGTTCCTAATGATTCTGGTTCTGTATCTATGTCCTCTTTGAATGTTATCAATTCATCGTTATGGCATGCTCGTCTAGGACACGTACATTATAAAAGAATGCATGAAATGTCTAAAGATGATTTAATTCCTGTTTTTGATAAAAATGTAGAAAATTGTAAAACTTGCATGTTAACAAAGATCACTAGGCAACCTTTTAAAAGTATAACAAGGAAATCTGTCATTCTTGAGTTGATACATAGTGATTTATGTGATTTGCATGCTACTCCATCATTAGGACATAAAAAATATTTTGTCACTTTCATAGATGATGCATCTAGATTCTGCTATGTTTATTTGCTGCACACTAAGGACGAATCCTTAGATAAATTCAAAATTTATAAAACTGAAGTTGAAGTGCAACATAATGTATTGATTAAAACATCACGTATAGATAGAGGTGGTGAATATTATGATCCTGTATTTTTCCAATCCGTAGGAATCATTCATGAGACTACGGCACCTCATACACCTCAACAAAATGGTGTGGCTGAAAGGAAAAATAGAGTGCTTAAGGAAATGGTGAATGCCATGTTATCTTACTCTGGTTTGAGTGAAGGGTTTTGGGGAGAAGCTATGTTAACGACTTGCTATTTGTTAAATAGGGTTCCTAATAAAAGGAACAAGACTACCCCATATGAACTTTGGTATAAGAAACGACCCAACTTAACTAGGCATGGCAACATAACCCGTACCCGCGGGTACCAACCCGAACCCGCCCCGAAGTTGACGGGGAAAACCCACTTTGATTGGGTTTGGGTTTGGGTTTGGATTTTCCCCGATTTTAAAATATGGGGACGGGTCGGGTAATGGGGACACTAGTACCCACCCCGAACCCGTCCCCGAACCCGCCCCGTTTATTTCATTATGTACATTATTATTTATTTTTGATAATTTAGAATATTAAATATATGGTCAATGTTTTGATATTTTAATTTTAATTTATTATTTAAAGTATTTGAAATGTATGGATGGAATTTTTTTAGAATGTTTTATTTTATTATTTGAAATGTAATTTTATTTTATAAAAATAAATATTTCTATTAAAAATATTGATTTCACTAAATGAATGGTGGCGGGGCGGGGATACCCGAACCCAACCCGAACCCGTTTGGGACGGGTTTGGGTTTTGATTCTCCATCCCCGTTTGGGTTTGGGGCGGGGAACGGGGATGGTTTGGGGATTCGGGTTTGGGTTTGGGGGAGGTAAAAACCGTCCCCGACCCGCCCCGTTGCCATGCCTAAACTTAACATTTCTACGTGTTTGGGGTTGTAGGTCCGTGGTTAGACTCCCGGACCCAAAAAGGAAAACTTTGGGTGAAAAGGGTGTAGCTTACATCTTTGTTGGATATGCTGAGCACTCCAAGACCTATAGGTTTTATGTTATAGAACCTAATGACTCGATTTCTATTAACACGATTATAGAATTGAGAGATTCCATATTTGATGAGAATTGTTTCTCTTCTATACCTAGACCAAAGGACTCTATACCTAATTCAGATGAATCTCTAAGGGATGATCATTCAAATGATGTGCCAAGTGAGACACTTGAACCCCGTAGGAGCAAAAGAGCTAGAAAATCTAGATCTTATGGATCTGATTTTCAACTATATTTAGTTGAGGGATCAAAGGATCAGATTGACACTTAATACTATTATTGCTATAGTATAGAGGAGGATCCAAGAACGTATGATGAAGCTGTGAAATCTCGAGATTCTGCTTTTTGGAAGGAAGCAATTGACGAAGAGATTGGTTCTATCATGGAAAATAATACTTGGGTATTATCTGATTTACCACCAGGTTGCAAACCATTGGGTTGCAAATGGGTCTTCAAAAAGAAGATGAAAGTCGATGGTACAATTGACAAGTTTAAAGCTAGATTAGTTATCCAAGGCTTCAGACAAAAGGAAGGGATTGATTATTTTGACACCTATGCTCCTGTTGCCCGTATCACTACTATTAGATTGTTGATTGCCTTGGCGGCTATTCATAATCTAGTGATTCATCAAATGGATGTCAAAACAGCATTTCTGAATGGTGATTTGGAGGAAGAAGTGTATATGAAGCAACCTGAAGGATTTGTAATGCCTGGTAATGAGCATAAAGTGTGTAAGCTAGTTAAGTCATTGTATGGGCTGAAATAAGCTCCGAAGCAGTGGCATCAAAAGTTTGATGAGGTTGTTTTGTCTAATGGTTTCATTCTAAACCAAGCTGACAAATGTATATATAGCAAATTTGATACTTCCGGTAAAGGAGTTTTCATTTGTTTATATGTTGATGACATGTTGATCTTTGGCACCGACCAAAATCAAGTTGATAAAACGAAGAATTTCTTGTCATCAAAGTTCTCCATGAAGGATATGGGAGAAGCGGACGTTATTCTTGGTATTAAGATTAAACGAGAGAATAAGGGGATTGTAATTACGCAATCTCATTACATTGAGAAAATACTCAAGAAGTTCAATCATGAAAGTTGTTCTCCAGTAAGTACTCCCATGGATCCGGGAGAAAAGCTTATGCCAAATACAGGTAAACCTGTGGATCAACTCGAATATTCAAAAGCTATAGGCTCTTTGATGTATGTTATGATTAGCACTAGATCGGATATTGCTTATGCGGTTGGAAAGTTGAGCAGATTTACTAGTAATCCTAGTAGACATCATTGACATGCGATAACTAGGGTATTCAAGTACTTGAAGGGTACAATGAATTATGGATTGTCATATATGGGATTTCCTTCGGTGTTAGAGGGTTATTCGGATGCTAGTTGGATAAATAATGCTGAAGATTCATCCTCTACAAGTGGATGGGTGTTCTTGCTTGGGGGAGGTGCCATCTCATGGGCTTCCAAGAAGCAAACATGTATAACTGGTTCCACAATGGAATCTGAGTTTGTAGCATTAGCTGCTCCTGGTAAAGAAGCGGAATGGCTAAGGAATTTGGTATATGAGATTCCGATATGGCCTAAACTGATATCACCAATTTCTATCCGTTGTGATAGTACTGCCACATTGGCTAAAGCTTATAGTCAAATATACAATGGAAAGTCTAGACACACTACGCCAAAAATGACTTTTAACAGCGCATCTTAGACAGCGCTTTTAAAAGAAAGCGCTGTCTAAGGTTAAAATTAAAATAAAACACGGAAAATGTTCCAAAAAAATAATGAAAGCGCTGTCTAAGGGGGGGTCTTAGACAGTGCTTTCTAAAAGCGCTGTCTAAGAACCCCCCTTAGACAGCGCTTTTAGAAAGCGCTTTTAAATATAGACCTTAGTCAGCGCTTTTGATAAAGCGCTGTCTAAAGTATTTAAATTTAAAAAAAAATTAAAACCAAAAGCGCTGTCTAAGGGGGGGTTTAGAAAGCGCTTTTGGAAAGCGCTGTCTAAGGCATACCTTAGAAAGCGCTTTCCACAAAAGCGCTGTCTAAGGTCTAATTAAAATAAAATTTCAGACTCCATTTCAATTTTTGTTCTCTGTTCTTTTGTTTTCCCTCCTGCGAACGTTGAAACCCTATCAGCGAAAACCATAACAGCGAACACGAATACACTTCCATTTTTCGGTTTCAATCATTGAACGTGTTTGAAGAATCGTACGTGTCTCGACATTTGGGTGTTGACTTCGTTTTTCCACGGCATACCATCCGCACTACCTTTTATACCCTCAAACCCTAATTTCAATACATTTACGGCGCTGCAGAATTCTCTTCACTCTCCCGTCGTCTCCGTTCTCGTTTCATTCCATTTCCGGTAACAGTTCTCGGTTTCGATTATGCTTCTGTTTTTGTTATTCAACTATCGTTTTTCTCAGATCTTGATTCGCATTCTCTCGTGAATTTTTTTGATTTGTAGTGTGAAAATGTCGCTTGGAGAAACTGCTTGCTCATACGCACTTCTCATCCTCGAAGATGATAAAATTGCCGTCACTGTATCCTTCTTTATTATCTTAGTTTTCTGTTAATTCTAGCTAGTGTTTATAGTTCAATTTACGCAATTAGGTTTTTTGAAATCAATTAGTGTTGTTGAATTCATGTTATTTTTAAATGGATTTACTCAATTAGGGTTTTTCAAGAGGTTTGATTTGGTTTTTTATTTTGTTTGATTTTGAATACGATGTGTTGCACCTTGACTTGCTGTAAATAGGCTGACAATATCACCACTTTGTTGAAAAGTGCTAAGGTTGATGTCGAATCATACTGGCCCAGTCTATTTGTTAAACTTGCTGAGAAGAAAAATATTAAGGATTTGATTGCTAGTGCTGCTGGTAGTGGAGCCCCAGGAGCTGTTGCCGCTGCCCCAGTTGCTGCTGCCGGTGGTGCAGCTGCCGCTGCTCCCGTGGTCGAGGAGAAAAAGGTAGCTTATTTGTGAAAACCATGTGATATATTTTTGGCAATTAGTTTTTCTAATTTAGTTTTAAACTAATTGAGTTGTTGTTTCAATTTTACAGGAGGAACCCAAAGAAGAGAGCGATGATGACATGGGATTTAGCTTGCTTGATTAGGTTCTGTTTTAATATAATTCAGTCAATTTTTGCTGTGGTACCTTTAGCTATCTGAATATTTTCTACAAATTTTTAGTTTTGTTATCACTTGTGTCCATTTGAGGATTTGGCAAGTAAATTTACATTATTCTGTCTTCTTTTCACTGTTTTGTTTGAATGTTTCACTGATATTAAATCATAGATTTTGTCTGTTATTTAAGTATATTTGTTGAGGTTGAAGGTTTATAAAACCTAATACTCTTTGATTAACCCAGTTGTGTACTTATCCTCTCCGCTGGTTTGTTTTGTTACATAGTAATGAGGTTGAAGGTTTATAAAACCTAATACTAACACTAATATATAAAATTTAGATACGGTTAATAATTAATTTGTGGGAATTGATATTCCCAAGATTGTGTGTAAAGCTTGAATGTAATGGCAAATGCTAATGATTGGTGAGAAACAATAAATAGATTACATATTTTCCTTGGTTATGTTAAATAGACTCCCACAAAATCCAAATCAAAAGATAATGCGATTCCACGGCATACCGAGTCCACGGTTTCAAGAAAAGAGGTAATATACAATTATATGACATATATTCATGGAAGTTGTTACATTCTTAATTTGATCTAACTATTTATATGACATGTAGCTTCAAGAAAATGAGGTTAGCAATGCCTCCGCACAACAAAAAAAGGAGGTTAGCAACGCCTCCGCACGGGTAAAAAGTTCTGGTGCTAAGAAGACCGTAGCTAGGAAAAAACCTACCACCAAGTATAGGTCGTGCCTCAGGACATCTCTAGAGATGACCGATATACCGATTCTTAGCACCCGCGACCGTCAACTTAGGTTTAATCTTAAGTAGACCGGATACCGTGACGGAGTACGTTCTTCGGATCCTCATGGACAATAAAGATGCGGAGAAGTTGTTTTTTATACCGTTTAATACCGGGTTAGCATTTCATTCTAAATTCATCTATTATAATTATTTTCCAAGTTACCATCTAACATTTGCCTAATCATTACAGTGGACATTGGTTGTTGCTCGCAATCAATCCTATCCGAGAAATTGTGTATTATCTTGACTCGTTAGGAAATGATTGGACAACATACCCGGATATGAAGGTCCTAATTGACACGTAAGTGAGAATGTTCAAATTTTTTCTTAGTTTATGTGAATTGTTCTAATTGCTTCATTTTTATTTTATTAGCGTCCTACAAGCTTTTCGGGCCCAACGAGATATCCAAACCTCAAGGAGGGGCGCCAACTCCATTACATGGATTAAAGTGGCGGTATATTTTTAATTACCATATTTTTTATTATATTAGTGATGACACTTGATAAAACTTAGGATTTATAATCCATATTTTTTTTTCATATGTAGTGTCCTCAACAACGTAATCAAATAGATTGCGGGTATTTCATGTTGAGGTTTATGCGAGATACTCTTGCTTTGGGCCGATTAAAGATTCCCACCGATGTATGTATTTCTAACTTATGAGTTATTTTTATATTTACACATATCTCATATAATTAAATAGTTGGAATTAATTCAAAATATGTTATATTATTATGTAGTACTTTGAGGAATTCAAGTGTGCATTTTATACAAAGGATCAAGTGGACGAAATCAAAGAGGAGTGGTGTCAATTCATGATAGAGCTCAATGTTTGTTCATAAATTTGTGTAATTAATGTGTACATTTGTAGTATATGTAATGACTTGTAAATGTGTACATAAATTTGTATATATTTTGATACATTTAAGGCAAAATTGGTTTGAATTGGTATATATATATATTTGTTAGCCAAAAATTGGTAGAAAAAAGGCCAAAATGGCATATATAAAATGTGATAATTGTCTGTCAAAATCTGGTTGAAAACAGGTAGAAATTCTGGTTTATAAACCTGGAAAAAATGTGGTTTAAAACAAAAGCTTCAAAAATTTTCGTATACCTTAGACAGCGCTTTTGTAAAAAGCGCTGTCTAAGGTATACCTAAAAAAATTAAAATAGGAGGGTCTTAGAAAGCGCTTTTGGCCAAAGCGCTGTCTAAGGGGGTGGGGCTTAGACAGCGCTTTTCAAAAGCGCTGTCTAAGGTATACCTAAAAAATTTAAAATAAGAGGGTCTTATAAAGCGCTTTTGGCCAAAGCGCTGTCTAAGGGGGGGGGGGCTTAGACAGCGCTTTTAAGATTTAAAAAAGCGCTGTCTAAACCTTTAGCAGCGGAGGTTTAGACAGCGCTTTAAAGCGCTGTCTAAGGCTAAAAAAAGTGCTGTCTAAGGTCTTGTTTGTTGTAGTGACATTTGGGTGTTAGACATAGTATGATTAGGGAATTAATCATGAATGGGGTGATATCTATTGAGTTTGTTCGGTCGCAACAAAACTTAGCTGACCACTTGACGAAGGGGTTAGCTAGAGACTTAGTGAAGAAGTCGGTAATTGGGATGGGATTAAAGTCCATTTAAATCTATTAGCTATGGTATACCCAATTCCCTTCTAATACAACATTAGAAGCAGAATTCAATGTGGAAAGATCATAGTTAGAGATTGAAGCAATTGTGTT
This sequence comes from Lathyrus oleraceus, assembly GCF_024323335.1. Classification (NCBI taxonomy): domain Eukaryota; kingdom Viridiplantae; phylum Streptophyta; class Magnoliopsida; order Fabales; family Fabaceae; genus Lathyrus; species Lathyrus oleraceus. The sequence goes on along the minus strand of NC_066584.1, from coordinate 103,000,967 downwards.
TATCTTCCCAAGGTATGTGCTCAGACCTCCAAGTGATGGCTAGGTTGAATTATATCTTCTTAATGGTTCTTTTGGAAAATTGCAAATGCAGGTGCAAGATTAAAAGAATCACCTATGTGAGCATGAAGTTTTGTCGCTTCAAGAAGCTTGGACTTGGCTTCCTATATGCTTATTAATGGATAAGGACACATGGCTTGTAAAGTGTCAAGTATGAATAGTAGAGTATTGTAAGAAACATATGTGTACTATATCTTCAGACACTCAAATGGATTGACGGGTTCAATCGCTATGACACCCCGATTTTTGAGTATTTGGAATGTGTATTTGTACTAAGATGAAAATTCAACCGCAAGACATTTTCATTTATGCATTTGTTTGATCGTTATACCTGTGTGTTATACCCTTGTATATATTATTGTGTATACTGAGTAGTCAAGGATTACACTAAAATGGGGGGGATTTATTGGTGATTTTAGTATCATCAATGTATTTTAGTAGTAATGTAATTTACTATAGGCCGATGCAATTATGCGTTAAAGCTTGGAAACGAGTTAGGGGTAGTGCGAAGTGCACGCTCGTCGAGCCAACGTATAATTGAATGCGAATAATTGAAACGGGGTTCCAAGGGGTGAAGCCCCTGGCGGGGTGCGGGGCAGCGCCCCGTTCGAAATTTTCTTTTGAACAGTTGAATCCTTTCCCAACCGACGTAACCGTTTCTGAACAGTTGCGTCTTTTCGGTTTCTGTTATTGATCTCCTATATAAGGAGTCATTTGGCCTCAGTTTAAAATACATAACGAAACCAAACTTTCTCTCTATATTCCTGAACATTTCTCTTTGGCAGAAACAAATTGTTCTTCAAGAATTATCCCCACAAAGATTTCGTGAACTCAGGCAAGAATAGGGTCGAAATACTTTGTTCGGAAAGTGTACGAACACGATTCTTCGAAGTTATCCAGGATTATCATACCCGATTCTCTAACACAGAGTTGAGGAAGAGGTTAGAGATGATGGTGGTCTGAAGATGATGCAGTGAGGCTTGTGAAGAAGTGGTAAGGGTGAAGGTGACGTTGGTTGAAGGTTAGGTTGAAGAAGAAGTGATGGAGGATGGTGCCAGAAGAAGTTATGGAGGCTGAGATTTTTCGTTAGCAGAAGATGATGGAGGTCCTTCCGAGGAAAATTCAGTTAGAAGGTTTTAAGAGGATGGTTGAAGGATGGAATTGGGATGGCGAAAATTTGTTATGAGTTGTCGACAGTTGGCATTTTCGGTTATCGATCTGTTAAGTTTGTTGTGGAGTCGGTTAGTGATTCCATTAAGTTTTATTTGAAGTTTGGTTTTCTTGAGATAGTTGGTTCTCTGTTAGAGTTGGGGAAGGGTGGGAATTTATGTTAGAAGTGGTGGTTCAGATTGAAGTTGGTGGTTAGTTGGTTCTGCTATGGTTCTGTGGGCGAAATTGGAAAAAAATGCTTATTATTTTATGTCGGTTTGGAATGGCTCTTGAGGGAGTTATGATGTTGATTATTTTTTTGTGTTTCATTTGCACAGGTTGTCGAAGCTTCAGACGGTTCAAATGAGCTCTCTCAACTGGCTCCGCCATGGTTGGTTGATGCGGGTTTGTTAGAATTCTTCTTGCAAGTTTTAAGGATCGAAGTGTTGAAGATAGTTATGTAGGTATTGGTTGCCGGTTCGGTTATGTTAGCTATTGTTATGTAACAATCTATGTGCTTGAGCCTTCTATTATCAGAATTCGCCTTATGCCGCTGAAAACTGCAGGGTTTTGTTAGACTTGGCGGTTAGCTCGTAATGTTGTCGGAACTTGAAATATTAAGTGAGTCCATTGTGGAGTTTTCCAAATCAAAGATATCATAACAGAAATGCAATATGGAATTGGAAGCCTCCCATTATAGAACAAAGGAGGGTGCTTTCAAGGTTGTTGGCCTAATATCTCCGCGACACCATCAGGAGGAAGTCTTGGGCTTTGAATATTTTCTAGAGTGGAATTCTTGGAATTTCTTTTATTCACGTTGCAAATTGGTTGAAATTCTGAAATGTATTGGAAACATGGTTTATGGAAATGGATAGTTAATGGGTCTATGATGTATGTAGGCATTGAATTGGTTTATGTAAGTTAAATATGGACTGAAATGAAAAAGGGAATTAATTTAATGTATTATGTATGAGATTTATATATTTGGAAATTAGATTAATGGTAATTGAATGGTTTGATGGCTTATGTTTTTAGAATGGGAATTGAGATGAAAATGGTTATTTATGTAAATTGAATGCAAAGCTTGAATAGCTATATAGTCATGAATGTGGTTGAAATGTGATTATGAATGGTTTTAGAAACATGATGATTAAAAATGGACTAAAAAATATGAAAATGATTAAGAAATGGTTTTTGGTTAGAAGGTTGACTTTGGTCAACTGATTGACCAAAAAGTCAATAGTTGACTAAAAGTCAACTTAGGTAAAAATGTTTGTTTTCTTGTGGAATGAATGTGGATATGACTGAAAAGCCCAATGTTCTTAAACCAAATAAAACATGCCAAGTTTCAAAGTTCGAAATCCGATCAATCCAAGCTGAACAATGATACTTAACCAAGCAAAAAATTGTAACACCTCGAATGAATCCTACCCAATGAATCGTAAACAAACAACTAGATCATTTAATGAACCAAACGATATAATCATGTCCATCACATGAACCATAACCTGGAGACTTAACCTTCGATGCCTGGTGTGATAAAGCCCTTGAATCCATGATTTTAAGCTTTTCAAATGAAAGTGGAATGTACTATGATATTATGAATATGTAGATGAGGCGAATGCTTATCAGGAGATGCGAATGCTTAGGGTTAGTGACCTAGACGAACTTGTGAAAGGTAGGGTGAATTTTGGGGTATGACAATATGAATCAGATATTTCAACCTTACATGGACCAGTTCGTGGTGATCTTTATTGATGACATTCTTATTTATTCTCGTACTCCCCAAGAGCACGGAGAACACCTAAGGATTATCCTGTCAGTACTGCAAGAGAAGCAACTTTTTGCCAAGTTAAGTAAGTGTGAGTTTTGGATGAACGAAGTGAAGTTTCTTGGTAATATAATATCACAAGGAGGAGTATCAGTGGATCCATCTAAAGTCGAAGTAGTTATTAATTGGGAAATACCGAAGAATGCTTCCGAAGTCAGAAGTTTCTTGGGTTTGGCAGGTTACTATCGAAGGTTTATAAAGGGGTTTTCGCAGATAGCCTTACCAATGACTAGACTTACCCGAAAGGAAATTTCTTTTAAATGGGATTCAAAGTGTGACCAAAGTTTCATGAGTTTGAAGGAAAAGCTAGCAATTGCTCCTATTTTAATCATCCCTGACCCTAGTAAGTCTTATGAAGTATTTTGTGATGCCTCTAAGTAAGGATTAGGAGGGGTGTTAATGCAGAGTGGTCAGGTTGTAGCTTATGCCTCTCGTCAGTTGAAGCCTCATGAAGAGAACTATCCGACTCATGATCTTGAACTAGCTGCTGTTGTTTTTACATTGAAGGTGTGGCGGCATTACTTGTATGAAGTGCGTTTTGAGATGTTTAGCGATCACAAGAGTTTGAAATACTTATTTGACCAGAAAGAGTTAAACATGAGATAGAGGAGATGGATGGAGTATTTGAAGGACTTTGATTTTGAGCTTAAGTATCACCCAGGGAAAGCGAATAAGGTTGCAGATGCCTTAAGTCAGAAAGAGATGCATAAAGTTGAGTTGATGATGTTAGAATACGCATTGTTTTCTGAGATCTTAATCTTCAGTTTAGTTGGACGTGGGATGGTGTGATAATGGGAAATTTGAATGTAACTTCTAACCTAAGGAAAGAAATCGGACAAGGACAAATGATAGATGAGAAGTTGCAAGAGATGTCGACTCAACCAGGTTTCGCTCAGTCACCAGATGGAGTTATTCCATTTAATCAAAGGTTTTGTGTTCCGGATGATGCCGAGCTGAAAAGATTTTTTTTGGAGGAAGCTCACAAGGGGGCGTTTACCATACACCCAGGTTCATCGAAGATGTATCAAGACTTGAAGAGGGACTACTGGTGTGTTGGTGTAAGCCCTAGAGGCCAATACTTTTGGTACTTGTATCGAATTATTTATTAATAATAAAAGGCTTTTTCTTTATTAGGTTTGTTTAATAAAGTCCCTAGAATAGATAGTCCGTTTAATGTATCAAGTGTGACTTAATCGTGAGATCACATTAAACTTAAGGACACTATTCTTAAAGTATCCGTAGTCGAGCTTTATTGTGAAGTGGGATAACATTAAAGCATTAAGACTATTATGTATATAGACTGATGATCACATCTCATGGATCATGGATAAGGAGTTATCAAGTCTTAAACATATGTATGAATATTAAGAGTAATATTTATACTGGATTGACCCGCTATGAGAATACTATATAGAATGTTATGCAAAGTGTCATAAGTTATTCTCATGGTGATAATAGTGTATACCACCCTTCGACCTGAAACCACTATGGACCCTAGATGTAGAGTCGAGTGCCTTATTGCTGATCAAACATTGTCCGTAACTGGATGACCATAAAGACAGTTGATGGGTACTCCATGAAGCATGCTAAGGGACATGAGTGACCTAGATGGAATTTTCCCATCCTGCGTAACAGGATAAATGTCAATGGGCCCAATATTGAACTGGACAAGGATGACACGGTCTATGCCTTGTGGTCAATATAGACATAAGGGCAAAAGGGTAATTATTGTAGCACCTCAAATTTGCACCCCCAATTCATGCATTCATTTCATTTTTAGGTCATAAACATTACATTAACATTACATTAACATTGCATATTGCATTGCATCTTGGCAACTAGAAATGGCACCTAGAGAATTCACCAGTGCAAGAGACCAAGCATTTCCTTGAGATGGAGGCCACATGAGTATTCTAGAGAGCTTACATGAATCAAGGTTCATTTTTAAGTAACTTGACAAAGTGTTAGAGGCTCAAAGTCATCAGTGCATTGCCAAGTCATCTAGGGCCCATAAAAGTCAACTGAAAGTCAACTGAGGGCTATGAGGTAGAGAAATGGTTTGAGACACTTCATTCATGTCCAAAAGAGGTTTATTCATCATGTCAAACATCTACCTTGAAGATTTTGAAGTCAGATCAAAAGTTTCCAAAAATGGAAAGTGACCTGTAATTTCAAGTTTCCAAAAATGGCAAGTTTTTGGACCAACTTCAACTTGACTTTCCAACATCAAAGAAGCTTCAAATGAAATTTTGGTCAACATGAAAGTTGAAGATCTTTCTCTCCCATTTCCAAAAAGTCCAAGATCATGAGCATCTGATGAATGGTTAAGGAGTTATGATCCAATGATTGCAAAGTGTGCTTGAAACTTCAACAAGCCATATCTTTTGAACCAAAACTCCAATTTGAGTCCCTCTTTTTGCATTATGCTCCTTATGACTCATACTTTCCAAATACATCATGACATTGCATGAAATTATCTCATACAATCATTTGTTCATGCATGTCCATTTTGGAAGCAAAATACCAAATTCAAATTTGGTGCATCATATGAACAAAATTCCAATTCCAACATGTGCATGAGATGATTTTAAGTGAATTTGAGCCCTCATGTGGTATTGTTCACATATGCTTTCACCATGCAAGGGTGTTTTTACCATTTGTGCATACACCTTATATCTTGCTAATTCCCATTAACCTTGGCCTAATGACAATTTCAGAGTAATTAGGACAGCATATAAAAGCTTAATTGTAACTGTTTTATTGATTTACACACATTTTCAGATCTAGAATCCTCTTTCACTCTCAATTTTTCTCTCCATTGAAACTTGAAATTTTTGCACACAACACCTTAATTTCCTTGCATAATCATGAACATGGAGTGTTACTGAGCAAGATTCAACGTGTATTTGGTGGAATTCATCTCAAATTCGTGCATACCACAAGCTTGAATGCATTAATGGAAGCTCCAAATTGAGCTTGATTCAGGTCTTTTCACGTGTCATTTCTTGCATCCAACTTTAGTGGAGCTCAAAGGAAGTGGATCTGGAAAGCTTGAAGCCTTGAGGATACTGTGGCACTGCTCTTCAAACAAGGTGAGTTTAGACCTTCACTTTTCTCTATTTTATTGCCATAGTATTGTAGATCTTGACTCACTGATCACGCTGATATGAACATTTTTTAAAATGGTTGAGAATTGATTGAGTAATATGGATTTGAAGTTTGATGTTCATGAATGTTTTAGCTCGATTTGCATTTGTTAGTGAAAACTAGGATTAGATACTGTTGGATTCGTGTTCCTCATGAGATGAGCTTTCGATTCATGTACATATTGCTGGAATCTAGAAATTTTTTGATGAAGGTGCACTGTAGCACCACCGTCTCAACGAAGGAGACGGTGGAAACCACCCCTGACTGCCGTGCGTGAATAGTGCGCCGCCCTCTGCATTTAGCGCTAGGGCTTGTCCCTGTTAGTGCTTGCATGGCCTACTGAGTGGCAAAGTTATTGGCTGAGGCTCGTCGGATTCGCTCGCATGGCTGTTGACCAGCTGAGGTGGCTTGCCACCTCATTAATGAAGCACAGCGTTTTGGACGCTCCTCGCTTCGATCCCCAACGAACATATTTTCGCTTCCTTTTGTTTTCCTTGTCCAAAACGCAGGCGTTTTGATGCATCCCCGGTTCGAACCATGGTTGTAGCATCTTTCCAATCTCATTTTCAATAACATTTCCAATTATTTCACATTTTATTTCATTATTTTCATCCAATTTCAAAAAATCATAACTAATTGAAAACTAATCCAAATAATTCCAAATTTTTTCTCACATGTTCCTTGAAGTGTCTATTATTTTATGATGTGATTTTTTGATTTTTATCATGTCTGGATTTTTGGAATGAGACTGATTGCTTGGACATGTATGCAAATGTGACATGTGTTACCAATTGATTTGTAAAATGCTCATACTTTCTCCAATTGCTTTGAAATTTGGTATGTTCAATCTTAACACATAGTATGATCGTTTGGCTTTTGGTTGACATTTTTAGCATTTGTTATTTCTGTTTTAGACACATGAATGTATGTGTGACAATGTGTGTCACACAATTTGATGTTGATCTTGTTCATTTTCATATCCATGCCAATTGAGCTCCTCTGATCCCAATTTTTTGCATGATGCTTGTGTTTGACATGTTGATATCACATAAAAAGTTTCATGATTATTGGATGTGTTTCTGATTTAATGTGCATTTTCTCTTCTTGATGTTCAAGTGTGACCACCATTGTGTGCCTTTGCCCTAGCTTGATTGATTGATGGCCTTGCCTTAGGATTTGAGTTTGGTCCTCTTTATGACATGTTCATGCTTGACCAAATGTGCCTCATATTGAATATTGGCTGCTGTTTTGACTTTTTGTTTTGCCTTTGACCCTAGTCTTTGAACTAGTGGTTTGTACTCACCTTCTGAGTTTTGCATTTCAGGTTTAAACAATTAGTTCTAATGGATGATGTGATCTCATTCCATGAGATACAAGTTACTTTGGTTAACTAACCTTGCTATTTTGTAGGTCCTTTGAATGATGAAACAATTTGAGTTGCTTGCATCTTATGCCTTGCACTGTTGTTGTCTGTTGATTGGTTGTAACACTGTTGTTGACTGTTTGGTTATCTGAATACCATATTGACTTGTTTGACTTTCTTACAGGTACTTTAGTTGCTTTAACTCATTGCTTGAGTTGCTTTGCTTTGCTTGTGGTTGGCATACCACCTAGGTAACCTCTCTAACTTCATGTAGTCTGGAAGACCTGCTATCTTTGGAAGGCACCTATCTGAACTACATTGCACGGTTCATATCTCACTTAACGGCAACGTGTGAACCGATATTCAAATTGCTAAGAAAAGATCAAGCAATCAGGTGGAACAATGACTGTCAAAAAGCTTTTGATAAGATAAAGGAATATTTGCAGAAACCTCGAATCCTTATACCTCCAGTTCCTGGGAGACCTCTGATAATGTACCTTTCAGTAACCGAGAATTCGATGGGGTGTGTAGTGGGACAGCATGACGAGTCTGGTCGAAAAGAGCATGCAATATACTACCTTAGCAAAAAGTTTACCGACTGTGAAACAAGATATTCACTGCTCGAGAAAACTTGTTGTGCTTTGGCATGGGCTGCTCGCCGACTGAGACAGTATATGTTGAACCATACTACCTTGTTGATTTCTAAGATGGATCCAGTGAAGTACATCTTTGAAAAGCCGGCTCTCACCGGACGAGTGGCTCGGTGGCAGATGATTCTAACTGAGTATGATATCCAGTATACGTCGCAAAAGGCCATCAAAGGTAGTATTCTGTCTGATTACCTTGCCGAGCAACCAATTGATGATTATCAGCCAATGATGTTTGAGTTCCCTGATGAAGATGTCATGTACTTGAAGATGAAGGATTGTGAAGAGCCTCTTGTTGAGGAAGGACCGGATCCTGATGACAAGTGGACACTGATGTTCGATGGGGCGGTAAATGTGCATGGCAACGGTATTGGGGCAGTACTCATTAATCCCAAAGGTGCACACATACCTTTTTCTGCCAGATTGACTTTTGAAGTAACCAACAACGAGGCTGAGTATGAGGCTTGTATCATGGGGATTGAAGAAGCCATCGATCTAAGGATCAAAACCCTGGACATTTATGGAGATTCCACTATAGTAATTAACCAAGTCAATGGAGATTGGAATACTCACTAGCCGCATTTGATTCCTTATCGAGATTACACCAGAAGGATCCTGACTTTCTTCAAGACAGTGAAGTTGTATCATGTCCCCCGAGACGAAAATCAGATGGTTGACGCCTTGGCTACTTTGTCTTCTATGATCAAAGTTCATTGGCATAATCATGTGCCGCACGTTGCTGTGAATCGACTCGAGAGGCCTGCGTATGTGTTTGCAGCCGAGTCTGTTGTGGATGAGAAGTCGTGGTACTATGACATTAAGAATTTCCTCAAGAGTCAGGAGTATCCCGAAGGAGCGTCAAAGAATGACAAAAAGACCCTGAGAAGACTAGCTGGAAGCTTTTATTTGAATCAGGATGATGTGTTGTACAAGAGGAACTTTGACATGGTTCTGCTCAGATGCGTGGATAGACACGAAGCAGACATGTTGATGCAGGAAGTTCATGAGGGATCTTTCGGTACCCATGTTGGTGGTCATGCAATGTCCAAGAAGTTGTTGAGAGCCGGTTATTACTGGATGACCATGGAATCCGATTGTTTCAAATACGCTCGGAAGTGCCACAAATGCCAGATCTATGCAGATAAAGTGTATGTACCACCAAGCCCTCTGAATGTCATGAATTCTCCTTAGCCATTCGCGATGTGGGGCATCGATATGATTGGGAAGATTGAACCTACTGCTTCTAATGGACATCGCTTCATCCTGGTCACGATTGATTACTTCACCAAGTGGGTGGAAGCAGCTTTATATGCCAATGTTACCAAGCAAGTGGTTGGCCGATTCCTTAAGAGAGAGATTATCTGTCGTTATGGGGTTCCTGAGAGAATCATCACTGATAATGGTTCGAACCTCAATAACAAGATGATGAAAGAGCTTTGCAGAGATTTCAGGATCGAACACCACAATTCTTCTTCTTACAGACCAAAGATGAATGGTGCTGTAGAGGCGGCAAACAAGAACATCAAGAAGATTGTGCAGAAGATGGTCGTGACGTACAAGGATTGGCATGAGATGTTGCCTTTCGCTTTGCATGGGTACCGTACATCAGTACGTACGTCGACCGGGGAAACCCCTTACTCCCTTGTGTATGGTATGGAGGCAGTCTTACCTGTTGAAGTAGAGATTCCTTCTCTGAGAGTCCTGTTGGATGACAAGCTAGACGAAGCTGAATGGATTCGGATGAGGTTCAACGAGTTGAGCCTTATCGAGGAAAAGCGGTTGGCAGTTGTGTGCCATGGGCAACTGTATCAGAGAAGGATGAAGAAAGCCTTTGATCAGAAAGTGCGTCCTTAAAGCTATCAGACAGGTGATTTGGTTTTGAAGAGGATCCTTCCTCCTGGTACAGATAACAGGGGCAAGTGGACTCCGAATTATGAAGGTCTATATGTTGTTAAAAAGGTTTTCTCCGGTGGAGCCTTGATGCTGACAACTATGGACGGCGAAGATTTTCCATCCCCTGTGAACTCAGATGTAGTCAAAAAATACTTCGCATAAATTGACCCGCTGAACGAAAAGAATAAAAGAGTCCAGGCAAAAAAGGGCATCCCGGCGAACCAAGAAAAAAAAATAAAAAGGTTCGGGCAGAAGTTAGGGATAAAAAATAAAAAAAAGAATATGTACACCCGGTAAGTCGAAAACCTGCAAAGGCGGCTTAGGCAAAAATGGGTATCCCGGTGGATTGAAAACCCGAAAGGGCGATCCAGGCAAGAGAGGGATTAAAGCGGAGACTACAGTCTGAGTTATCTGTACTTCATCGCGCTTCAGTATCTACCATCTCGAAGGATGTGACCGGTCCAATCGTTCTTCTCAGAAAGCAAGGAATTTGGGGGAAATTGAGGATCTGTGAGTCATAACAGAATTGGAAAATAGTGGATGCCGTGTTCACATTGCGAATAGGATAATTTATTTCCCGTTTTGGCGCAATTACCTCTTCCTAGGAATTGCTTCCTGATGTATTCGCCTTTATAGGCCATTTTCAATCAATAAAAGTCGTTATTCAGTCAATTTGCTCTCTTGTTCTTACTTTACTGCTTTGTTTGCAAAAAAACGTCCGAATTTTTTGATAAACCTTGCATCTTAAAAACATGAAGGCTAGACAATAATGTGCAAAAAGATAAACATTTGAAAATCATTTTGAATGTTGAGTACACTTGGGTGTATTTTGTCCGTACAAGCCCCTGGGGCATGTATGTCTTGCTGTTTTGCAGATCACTATCTTTTGATTGCTGGCTAAAGCAGGTGAGCCACGGTTTGTTCAAAAGTGTTTTAACACTGTCCAGTAGTGTGAGAGGTTGGGTTGTCCAAAGCAAGTTCAGGGTTTGTCTCCCCAGCGAGGCCAAGATCAGTGTTGCCTCAGGAGTCAGGCCTGAAGTTGATTGCAATCCCCAGCAGAGTTGAGGATGTTTTTTCCCGGCCAGGTTTGAAGGTTGCCCTTTCCCCAGTAGGTCTGAGGACTGTTAGTTCCCCAGCGAGCCGGAAAATTGTTATTTCCCCAGCGGAGGTGTCTGTGGGTATTTTGTTCCTCAGCAGCCAGGTCTGAAGTGCTGTAATCCCCAACAGGGTTGAGTTTGCAGTTTCCCCAGCAGGGTTGAAAGTGTTTTTCCCTAGCAAGTCTGAAGGTTGCTGTTTCCCCAGCGGAGGTGGGCGTTGTTTGTTTTCCCCAGCGAAGTCCCCAAGCGGATCGGGTTCAGTAGAGGTCATCCCCAGTGAGGATCATATGTTCCCCAGCAGCAGTGCTATTCCCTAGCATGATTGAGAGGTTGGTGTTTTCCCAACAGATGACTCCCCAGTTGAGTTGGTTTCTCTGTCGTTCCCAGAGTGTCAGATCAGCAAGTATCCGCAACAGAATTGTTATGTTGTCCCCACAGAATTGGAAGATCGAATCAGAATCGTGCGCTCATCAGAGTGATCATGAGCTTTCCCAGCAGGAGTTTCCTCCCTTGGCATCTTGCATATAGTAATCATCATTTGCATTTGCATCCTCAAATCGCGTAGCATTTCCATTCAATATGGAGCATTCCGCCATGGAAAACTCAAACATATGCATACATGTGTTAAACCAGATTGGATCATATCCCCAGCAGAGGTGGACCGTTTTGCAACATCTGTATGGCGTATTTGTAGCAGTTGCTCTTGGTAGCATTCGGAATTGATAATATCCAGAGAGATTCAGTTCCTCACCCGTCTGTGAAAGGAAAGTTTGATTCTCCCCAGTGAGATCCCCGACAAGTGTCTGGCCTTGTCTTGACATATGTAGATGTCATCCTTACGATACCAATAGGTGTCGTGTTGATCCCCGTATGGGTCGTCTTTTTTTGATGTCGGTAAACATCGTCTTTCGATGTCGGTAAACATCGAGTCCCATCCCAGTCATCGGTAAATGTCTGGTCGTCCTTTTTTGATGTCGGTAAACATCATCTTTCGATGTCGATAAACATCGAGTCTCATCCCAGTCATCGGTAAATGTCTGGTCGTCCTTTTTGATGTCGGTAAACATCATCTTTCGATGTCGGTAACATCTAGTTTTTCCAGTCATCGGTAAATGTCTGGTTGTGTATCTTTTTTCCCAATCATCGGTAAATGTCTGATGGTGTATATTTTTTCCCAGTCATCGGTAAATGTCTGGTGGTGTATCTTTTTTCCCAGTCATCGGTAAATGTCTGGTGGTGTATCTTTTTTCCCAGTCATCGGTAAATGTCTGGCGGTGTATCTTTTTTCCCAGTCATCGGTAAATGTCTGGTTGTGTATCTTTTTTCCCAATCATCGGTAAATGTCTGGTTGTGTATCTTTTTTCCCAGTCATCGGTAAATGTCTGGTTGTGTATCTATTCGTCGATAAATATCAAAATCCCCAGTAGAGTCGTCGGTAAATGTCTTGTCTGGTTCCAGTTGTAAATATCTTTTTCCTCCCCAGTCGAAGCCGCCATCGGTAAATGGCCCCGCTTTCCTTGATATCAGTGTATATCAAGTCGACTGTTCCACCAGCCGCCATCGGTAAATGGCCCCGCTTCCTTGATATCAGTGTATATCAAGTCGACTATTCCAAGCCGCCATCGGTAAATGGCCTCGCTTTCTTCGATATCGGTAAATATCGAATGCCCAGCTTAGTCGCCATCGGTAAATGGCCTCGCTTTCTGTGACATCTGTTCCCCAGCAGCCATCGGTAAATGGTCTCGCTGACGTTGATATCGGTAAATATCAAAAGTTGTTTTGAAGCCACCATCGGTAAATGGTCTTGCTTCCTTTTAATGTCAAATTCCCAGTTGAAGCCACCATCGGTAAATGGTCCCGCTTCCTTTGGATGTTGTTTCCCAGCCGCCATCGGTAAATGGCCTCGCTGACGTTGATATCGGTAAATATCAAGTTTCCAGTAAAGCCGCCATCGGTAAATGGCCTCGCTTTCCTGAGGTATTTTTATTGTGCAGCCGCCATCGGTAAATGGCCTCGCGTTTCTTTGATTCATCCCCCGCAGAGTGCAAATTCTACGGTTCTTTGGTATTCAATCCCTGTTTACCTTGAAGGTCTGACAGCCGTTGCTCTCATCCGTTCAGGTTCCCAATTGATTGAATAGGGGCAGCTGTAGCACCTCAATTTTGCACCCCCCATTCATGCATTCATTTCATTTTTAGGTCATAAACATTACATTAACATTGCATATTGCATTGCATCTTGGCAACTAGAAATGGCACCTAGAGAATTCACCAGTGCAAGAGACCAAGCATTTCCTTGAGATGGAGGCCACATGAGTATTCTAGAGAGCTTACATGAATCAAGGTTCATTTTGAAGTAACTTGACCAAGTGTTAGAGGCTCAAAGTCATCAGTGCATTGCCAAGTCATCTGGGCCCCATAAAAGTCAACTGAAAGTCAACTGAGGGCTATGAGGTAGAGAAATGGTTTGAGACACTTCATTCATGTCCAAAAGAGGTTTATTCATCATGTCAAACATCTACCTTGAAGATTTTGAAGTCAGATCAAAAGTTTCCAAAAATGGAAAGTGACCTGTAATTTCAAGTTTCCAAAAATGGCAAGTTTTTAGACCAACTTCAACTTGACTTTCCAACATCAAAGAAGCTTCAAATGAAATTTTGGTCAACATAAAAGTTGAATATCTTTCTCTCCCATTTCCAAAAAGTCCAAGATCATGAGCATCTGATGAATGGTTAAGGAGTTATGATCCAATGATTGCAAAGTGTGCTTGAAACTTCAACAAGCCATATCTTTTGAACCAAAACTCCAATTTGAGTCCCTCTTTTTGCATTATGCTCCTTATGACTCATATTTTCCAAATACATCATGACATTGCATGAAATTATCTCATACAATCATTTGTTCATGCATGTCCATTTTGGAAGCAAAATACCAAATTCAAATTTGGTGCATCATATGAACAAAATTCCAATTCCAACATGTGCATGAGATGATTTTAAGTGAATTTGAGCCCTCATGTGGTACTGTTCACGTGTGCTTTCACCATGCAAGGGTGTTTTTACCATTTGTGCATACACCTTATATCTTGCTAATTCCCATTAACCTTGGCCTAATGACAATTTCAGAGTAATTAGGACAACATATAAAAGCTTAATTGTAACTGTTTTATTGATTTACACACATTTTCAGATCTAGAATCCTCTTTCACTCTCAATTTTTCTCTCCATTGAAACTTGAAATTTTTGCACACAACACCTTAATTTCCTTGCATAATCATGAACATGGAATGTTATTGAGCAATATTCAACGTGTATTTGGTGGAATTCATCTCAAATCCGTGCATACCACAAGCTTGAATGCATTAATGGAAGCTCTAAATTGAGCTTGATTCAGGTCTTTTCACGTGCCATTTCTTGCATCCAACTTCAGTGGAGCTCAAAGGAAGTGGATCTGGAAAGCTTGAAGCCTTGAGGACACTGTTTTGGTCACTGCTCTTCAAACAAGGTGAGTTTCGACCTTCACTTTTCTCTATTTTATTGCCATAGTATTGTAGTTCTTGACTCACTGATCACGCTGATATGAACATTTTTTAAAATGGTTGAGAATTGATTGAGTAATATGGATTTGAAGTTTGATGTTCATGAATGTTTTAGCTCGATTTACATTTGTTAGTGAGAATTAGGATTAGATACTGTTGGATTCGTGTTCCTCATGAGATGAGCTTTCGATTATGTACATATTGCTGGAATCTGGAAAAATTTTGATGAAGGTGCACTGTAGCACCACCGTCTCAACGAAGGAGACGGTGAAAACCACCCCTGACTGCCGTGCGTGAATAGTGCGCCGCCCTCTGCATTTAGCGCTAGGGCTTGTCCCTGTTAGCGCTGGCGTGGCCTACTGAGTGGCAAAGTGATTGGCTGAGGCTCGTTGGATTCACTCGCGTGGCTAATGACCAGCTGAGGTGGCTTGCCACCTCATTAATGAAGCACAACGTTTTGGACGCTCCTCGCTTCGATCCCCAGCGAACACATTTTCGCTTCCTTTTGTTTTCCTTGTCCAAAACGCAGGCGTTTTGGTGCGTCCCCGGTTCGAACCATGGCTGTAGCATCTTTCCAATCTCATTTTCAATAACATTTCCAATTATTTCACATTTTATTTCATTAATTTCATCCAATTTCAAAAAATCATAACTAATTGAAAACTAATCCAAATAATTCCAAAAATTTTCTCACATGTTCCTTGAAGTGTCTATTATTTTATGATGTGATTTTCTGATTTTTATCATGTCTGGATTTTTGGAATGAGACTGATTGCTTGGACATGTATGCAAATGTGACATGTGTTACCAATTGATTTGTAAAATGCTCATACTTTCTCCAATTGCTTTGAAATTTGGTATGTTGAATCTTAACACATAATATGATCTTTTGGCTTTTGGTTGACATTTTTAGCATTTGTCATTTCTGTTTTAGACACATGAATGTATGGTGTGACAATGTGTGTCACACAATTTGATGTTGATCTTGTTCATTTTCATATCCATGCCAATTGAGCTCCTCTGATCCCAATTTTTTGCATGATTCTTGTGTTTGAAATGTTGATATCACATAAAAAGTTTCATGATTATTGGATGTGTTTCTGATTTAATGTGCATTTTCTCTTCTTGATGTTCAAGTGTGACCACCATTGTGTGCCTTTGCCCTAGCTTGATTGATTGATGGCCTTGACTTAGGATTTGAGTTTGGTCCTTTTTATGACATGTTCATGCTTGACTAAATGTGCCTCATATTGAATATTGGCTGATGTTTTGACTTTTTGTTTTGCCTTTGACCCTAGTCTTTGAACTAGTGGTTTGTACTCACCTTCTGAGTTTTGCATTTCAGGTTCAAGCAATTAGTTCTAATGGATGATGTGATCTCATTCCATGAGATACTAGTTACTTTGGTTAACTAACCTTGCTGTTTTATAGGTCCTTTGAATGATGAAACAATTTGAGTTGCTTGCATCTTATGCCTTGCACTGTTGTTGTCTGTTGATCGGTTGTAACACTGTTGTTGACTGTTTGGTTGTCTGAATACCATATTGACTTGTTTGACTTTCTTACAGGTACTTTAGTTGCTTTAACTCATTGCTTGAGTTGCTTTGCTTTGCTTGTGGTTGGCATACCACCTAGGTAACCTCTCTAACTTCATGTAGTCTGGAAGACCTGCTATCTTTGGCAGGCACTTGTCTGAAGCCCTCCTTAAGAGGCAATGTTTGTGGTTGTTTATATTTGTGCCATGTACTTCAAAGACCTACTAAGTGAAGAGGCATTGGCAGATAGAAGGGATTTGCAATCAATCCCCTGCTATTCAGTTGAGTCTTCCATTACGCTCGCACTACGTGCTGATGCTTTTGGATAAACACCCAAGATCCTTGTATATAGAGTTAGTCAAGTGGAGTAGGGTCCCACATTCTGGACCCCCACGTTTTCATTGATTTGAAGCTGACCCAGCCCCGGGTTAAGAGCTATGAGGTCTTACCCTCATTACCTTTTCATCTGCTCACCCTGACGGTCAATGTCAGTGGTTAAGAGCCTCAGACACCCCTCCCAGTGTTGGCTTGTTTGTCGAGGTTGATATGACCCCTTGACTAAAGCTCAGCCTTGTATGAGCCGCTTGTTTGCATATAGTGTGTGATACCTGTTCACCTGTGCTTGTTTACTTGTTGTTTAGGCTAGCTTGCTTCCTGTGCGAGTTAGGTTCCAATTAGAGACCTCAACATAGGGATCGTTTGCATGACAACTTCTAGGCTCGAGTCGTAGTCTCCCTTTTAGTTGTTATCTCCCTTGTCTCTGGTTAGGAGTTAGTTTTTCCCTGTTAAGGGGAACTACGTCGCCTTGATCCTCATACCAGATGAGGTACGTAGGCAGGAGATTGAGCTGATCTCTCCGGGCGCCCTTTTTCTTTTTCAACCCTTTTGTGTTGTGTGTGAGTTTGTACACCCTTTCCTTGTTCGGAGTCTGATGTAAGTCCATCTATTGGCATTTGGTTTCCCGTTTGTTTGTGTGCGTTAGGAGATGGATGTAAGACCAGCGATTGGCATTCCGTATCCTATTTGCGTGTGTTTGTTCGGAGTTGGATGTAAGACCAGCGATTGGCATCCCGTTTCCAGTTGTGTGTTTCGTTTGACGTCTCAGCGTCCCGGTTCCAATGTTTTGTTTCGGCGTGCGTTAGCCGAGCTACGAGTGCTCTGATTCTTACTCTGGTTAGAGAAGATACGTATGCATAGGATGCGAGGTCCTAGCGAGCATGTTTCCCGTTTCCCCGAACTACGTCGACTCTGATGTTTGTGTCTGACAAACTACGTAAGCCCAGGATGCGACATCCTGCCGAGTCCGCTTTCTCCCCTTTCGTCCGTCCTCTTTCGCCTGTGTTTTATTCCAGTGTTTTGTGCAGTTTTTGAGGAGTTTGTTGGCAACCTTTTCCTATTCTGTTGAGCGTGGATCCCATCGAGTACGACGGACGTGAGGGGGTGTTAATACCTTCCCCTTGCGTAACCGACTCCCGTATCTAGCAATCTCTGGTCGTAAGACCATTTCCTTTCCAGGTTTACTTCGAGCGTTTCCTTTCCCTCCTTTGGGATAAATAACGCACGGTGGCGGCTCTGTGTCTTTTCCCGCCGGTTATTTTTCGCGTATGCGACAATTATACACATAAGTTTATCAAAAAAGGATTTGTCAGATCACATGACATTTTCGTGTCTTGGATAGCAGTGATGTGTTGCTAGATACCGCTCACTGTTTATTATGTTAAATACGTGATTTAATATAATTGTCAATGCCGCGAAAACCTACAGGGTCACACACAAAAGAGCAGATTGATGAGAGATAGAGTAACTAAGGAACACCGTAAGGTACAGTGCACTTAAGTGAATTGTAGAACATCGTAAGGTACAATGTACTTAAGTAGAATACGAAATATGGTAAGGTACCACGTGCTTAAGTGATTTTGGCATATTATAAGATATGGGCCACATACACTTAAGTGGGCTTTTTAGCTTGCAGCCCACACAAGTGGTTCTATAAATAGAACTCTTGTGCAGAAGCATTTTGTGCAGTTGTAATTTCATTTCTCTTTCTCTCACTCAAAGCCTTCATTCGTAGTAGCTAGCACTGAGATTGAAGGAATCCGTTCGTGTGGATTGAGTAGAGGCGTTGTCATCGTTCAACGTTCGTGATCGCTCCGTAGATCTGCATCGAAGGTTTCAATCGTCACAAGAGGTAACGATTCTATCACTGGTCATGCCCATTCGTAAGGATCACTAAAGGAGAAAATTTTAAATTCCGCTGCATTTTGGATCGCTATTCTCCTTCAGTGATATCAGAGCCACTTACGAAACCATGCATCTGATAGCTGTTTATTTTCTGTATTAATATGATTAAAAGACAGAATTAATCAAAGAATAAACGAGTAATTAAATTTGGCATCATGTGTGTACGATTTGGATGATTGATGTTGACTATGCTTCGGAATCCGACATTAGTATGGTGAAGCAGTGATACATCGATCGTCCATAGGTTACGCAATTGAGATCGATCAAGTTATATATATGATATAAGTATTCCTAATGCAAAATACGGTATATATGATATACTATTACTGTTTCGTTCATTCAAACACTTAATGGTTGTTTTCCTTTGAGCGATCAATGGTCGTTTGCTTCTTGATCCGACATTAGTATGGTGAAGCAATGACCTTTTGATCAATCATACTAAATCAACAATCGAGGTGTGTTTGACGGTATGAAATTGGTGCATTAGGGTTAGTGACGGCACAAGGGTTGTGCTGTCAAAGAGTTATGAATTAAGGACTTGTTGGATCACCTCTGTTGACTGTTTCAAAGCGCTGATTTTGGCCGCGTGACGTTCGTCATGGGCCTGTGACGGTCGTGACAAGCTGGACGTGACGGTCGTGACATGCTTTGTGACGGTCGTCACATTCACAAAGTTTGTATTCTCTATTTTTCTATCTTGTGACCGGGCAGCGGACCCCGGCTAACTCTCCATAGTGTGATCGATCGCCAAAATTTAATTTGGTTTTAATTAATTAAAATAATTAAAATTAATAATAATAATAATGTGTTTATTATTATTGTCTTGTGGTGAGCGGTTATGGCCTTAGTCTTCCTTTATTTTGTTTTGGGTTTTTAAAATACGACCTGCGTGTCGTGCCTCTCTTTTAATCTCTTAATGTAACTTCTTTTCTCATCTCACTCCCTCGTATGTAAAACGAATTTCTTTTATGTAATGTAATGTTATGAAGAAAGAGAAGAATTCAATATCAAAGGAGGATTTATGTATGTTGATGCATGTGAATGTATGTTGATGCATGTGAGAGACGATTTATATGATAAATAAGCCGGTGAGATCAGAATAATTTCAATTCCCTCAAATTAAATATTAAGTTTATGCTTTCCAAGTTTTAGCACTCATCAAGACTAGTATCAGATAATGTAGGTTTCGCCTACGCGAGGTGCATGTTCTATATTAGTAAGGTGTGATGGGATAATTGTAATATCCAATTGTTAAAACAATGGGTCAAACTTAACTAAACAAATTATAATAAGATTATATGTGTTTAAAAGCAAGAGTTGGAAATGATCCATGTGATGGATTGGAATAAGGAGTTATTCAGCCAACTAAAATATTCGAGAGTTGTATTAGATACAATTGGAAGGAGTTCCTACCTAAATAACCTAGTTTTGTGTAATCCTCCTACGTGGACTTAAAACAAAGTGAAATATGGATCTCGACCCACTAGAAAATCTTCCAATGGGATTTTCCGAATCAAATGATGAGGGTCATTTGTTTTGAGTAAAATAGTGGGAGCATATTTAATTAAAGGCCTAACTAAATATGTTATTGATACTTATATTTTCATTAATTTCATGTAGATTACCATGACAACAAACACCTCTAACAACATTTTATGATCAATCCTTGACAAGGAAAAATTGTCTGGGACAAATTTTCTGGATTGACACCGAAATCTGAGGATTATCCTCAAACATGATAGAAAGCTGTATGTCTTGGAGAAACCTGTTCCTGAAGAGGAACCTCCTAGTTCTGCACCTAAGGCAGAAAGAGATGCTTATAAGAAGCATGTCGATGATGCCAATGAAACTACTTGTCTCATGCTAGCTACCATGAACTCAGAGTTGCAAAAGAAACATGAGAACATGGCAGCGTTCGATATGATCGAACACTTGAAGATGCTCTATCAAGAGAAAGCAAGGCATGAAAGGTTTGAAGTTTCAAAAGCCATTTTTCAAGGCAAGTTAGCTGAGGGAGCCCCTGTAGGTCCCCATGTGCTCAAGATGATTGGGTATGTGGAAAACCTTGAGAGGTTGGTTTTTCCCCTCGGAAAGGAACTTGCGACTGATTTGATCTTGCAATCGTTGCCAGATAGATTTAGTCAATTTGTCCTAAATTTCAATATGAATGATATGGACAAATCTCTTCCTGAACTGCTAGCCATGTTAAGAACTGCTGAGCAGAATCTGAAGTCAAAAGGGAAGTCCATTCTGATGATCGGAAATGGAAAGAGACAGAACAAAAGACCCACCAAGCAGGGTGATAAAGGGAAAGGCAAGGAAGTTGCCTAACCCAAACCCATTGTTTCTGCTTTGAAGCCTAATGGAGGTATAGCAAAGGAAGGCACCTGCTTCCATTGCGGTAAGACCGGACACTGGAAGAGAAACTGTCAAAAGTACCTAGAAGATAAGAAGAATGGAGTAGAGGCTTCAACTTCAGGTATTTTTGTTATTGAAATTAATTTATCTACTTCTGCATCATGCGTATTAGATACTGGACGCGGTTCTCACATTTGTACAAATGTGCAGGGACTAAAAAGGAGTAGAGATTTGGCAAAAGGTGAAGTTGACCTACGAGTTGGCAATGGAGCAAAGGTTACTGCTTTAGCCGTAGGAACTTATGTATCGACTTTACCTAGTGGTTTAATAATTCAGTTAGAGAACTGTTATTATGTGCCTGCAATTAGCAGGAATATTATTTCCGTTTCTTGTTTGGACAAGTTTGGTTTTTCATTTATAATAAAGAACAATTGTTGCTCAATTTATTTGAATGATATATTTTATGCTACTGTACAAATGAACAATGGACCATATGTCCTTGATCTTGAAATGCCTATTTATAACATTAATACTAAAAGAATGAAACCTAATGAGTTAAATCCAACTTACCTTTGGCATTATCGATTAGGCCATATAAATGAGAAACACATTTCCAAACTCCATAAAGATGGACTCTTGGACTCTTTTGATTATGAATCATATGAGACATGCAGATCTTGTTTAATTGGAAAGATGACAAAGTCTCCATTCACAGGAAAAGGTGAAAGAGCTAATGATCTTTTGGCCCTCATACATACTGATGTATGTGGACCACTGAACATACTAGCCAGAGGAGGTTTTCAGTACTTCATCACATTTACCGATGATTTCAGTAGATATGGTTATGCGTATTTAATGAAACACAAATCAGAGTCCTTTGAAAAGTTCAAGGAATACAAGAATGAAGTGCAAAACCAACTAGGTAAGAATATTAAAACTCTTCGATCAGATCGAGGTGGTGAGTATTTAAGCCTGGAGTTTGATGACCATCTGAAAGAGTATGGGATTCTATCCCAACTTACTCCTCCTGGAACACCCCAATGGACTGGTGTATCTGAGAGAAGAAATCGAACCCTGTTAGACATGGTCCGATCCATGATGAGTCAAGCCGATCTTCCAAACTCCTTTTGGGGACATTCACTATTGACAGCAGCTTACACACTTAACCGTGTTCCATCCAAAAAGGTTGAGAAGACACCATATGAGATATGGAGTGGTAAGAAACCACATATGTTTTATATGAAGATTTGGGGTTGCGAAGTTTATGTGAAACGACAAATTTCAACTAAGCTTGAACCCAAATCTGACAAATGCTTATTTGCGGGGTATCCTAAAGAAACAAGAGGGTATTACTTCTACAATCCTTTTGAGGGCAAAGTGTTTGTCGCTCGAACTGGAGTTTTCCTAGAAAAGGATTTTATTTCCAAAGGAATCAGTGGGAGGAAAGTAGAGCTTGAAGAAATTCAAGAATCACAAAGCATTGATACACATATGGAGGAATTAGAGCAGGAAATACAAGTAGTTGTGGAAGAGCAACCTGCTCAAGTAGAACAAGACCAACGTAGGTCAAGCAGGATACGTCACCTACCTGAGAGATATGGATATCTCATAACTGATCAAGGTGATGTATTACTCATGAATCATGATGAGCCTGTGACCTACCAAGAGGCCATAACTGGTCCCGAGTCTGAGAAGTGGCTAGAAGCCATGAAATCTGAAATGGATTCCATGTACATAAACCAGGTTTGGACCTTGGTAGAGCCTCCTGTAGGAGTTAACCCTATAGGATGCAAGTGGGTCTTCAAAAAGAAGACTGACATGGATATAAGGCAAGACTGGTTGCAAAAGGATATAAACCTATAAGGCAAGACTGGTTGCAAAAGGATATAAACAAATTCATGGGGTTGACTATGATGAAACCTTTTCACCAGTTGCAATGCTTAAATATGTTCGGATTTTACTTGCTACCGTTGCATATCATGATTATGAAATATGGTAGATGGATGTCAAAACTGCTTTCCTTAATGGGAATCTTCTTGAGGATGTGTACATGACACAACCTGAAGGATTTGACATACCTGAAGAAGCCCAAAAGATATGTAAGTTACAAAGGTCAATCTATGGATTGAAGCAAGCTTCCAGAAGTTGGAATCTTCGTTTTGATGAAACAGTAAAACAATATGGATTCATCAAGAACGAAGATGAGCCTTGTGTCTACAAGAAGGTTAGTGGGAGCATGATCATTTTCCTGGTATTATATGTAGATGACATATTACTCATTGGAAATGATGTTCCTACCCTGCAACAAGTAAAGTCTTGGTTGGGGAAATGCTTTTCTATGAAGGACCTAGGTGAAGCAGCCTATATATTAGGAACCAGAATCTATAGAGATAGATCACAAAAACTGCTTGGCCTAAGTCAGAGTACATATATAGACAAAGTGTTGAGACGCTTTAATATGCATGATTCCAAGAAAGGATTCATACCTATGCAACATGGTCTGTGTCTATCAAAAACACAACCCCCTTCAACTAAGGAAGAAAGGGATCACATGAATAAGATTCCATATGCATCTGTAATATGATCTATCATGTATGCCATGTTATGTACTCAACCAGATGTCTCGTATGCTTTGAGTGCAACGAGTAGGTACCAATCTGATCCTGGTGATGCTCATTGGGTAGCTGTCAAGAATATCCTTAAGTATTTGAGAAGGACTAAGGACTCATTCTTGATCTATGGAGGTCAGGAAGAGCTGGTTGTAATTAGATATACCGATGCTAGCTTCCAGACAGATAAGGATGACTTTAGATCACAATCTGGTTATGTGTTTTGCTTAAACGGTGGCGCTGTGAGTTGGAAAAGTTCAAAGCAAGATACAATTGCTGATTCTACAACCGAGGCCGAGTATATTGCTGCCTCAAGTGCAGCAAAGGAAGCTGTTTGGATCAAAAAGTTCATTAGTGAACTTGGCATAGTTCCTAGCATTAAGGAACCTAGATCTCACCAACGATCCAAATACATACTTAGGCGTTATCACCTCATTCGAGAGATAATAGATAGAGGAGATGGGAAAATATGCAGAGTACCTACACTTGACAATATTGATGACCCACTGACAAAGCCTCTTGCGCGGCAGAAGCATGATGGACATACTAGATCTATGGGCATTAGGGGTATGCATGATTGGCTATAGTGCTAGTGGGAGATTGTTGGTGTAAGCCCTAGAGGCCAATACTTTTGGTAATTGTATCAAATTATTTATTAATAATAAAAGGCTTTTTCTTTATTATGTTTGTTTAATAAAGTCCCTAGAATAGATAGTCCATTTAATGTATCAAGTGTGACTTAATCGTGAGATCACATTAAACATAAGGACATTATTCTTAAAGTATCCGTAGTCGAGCTTTATTGTGAAGTGGGATAACATTAAAGCATTAAGACTATTATGTATATAAACTGATGATCACATCTCATGGATCATGGATAAGGAGTTATCAAGTCTTAAACATAGGTATGAATATTAAGAGTAATATTTATACTGGGTTGACTCGCTATGAGAACACTATATAGAATGTTATGAAAAGTGTCATAAGTTATTCTCATGGTGATAAGGGTGTATACCACCCTTCGACCTGAAACCACTATGGACCCTAGATGTAGAGTCGAGTGCCTTATTGATGATCAAACATTGTCCGTAGCTGGATGACCATAAAGACAGTTGATGTGTACTCCACGAAGCATGCTAAGGGACATGAGTGACCTAGATGGAATTTTCCCATCCTGCGTAACAGGATAAATGTCTATGGGCCCAATATTGAACTGGACAAGGATGAGATGGTCTATGCCTTATGTTCAATATAGACATAAGGGAAAAAGGATAATTATACACATAAGTATTATCACAAAAGGATTTGTCAGATGACAATACATTTCCGTGTCTTGGGTAGCAGTGATGTGTTGCTAGATACCGCTCACTGTTTATTATATTAAATACGTGATTTAATATAATTGCCAATGCCGCGAAAACCTACAGGGTCACACACAAAAGGGAGGATTGATGAGAGATAAAGTAACTAAGGAACACCGTAAGGTATGGTGCACTTAAGTGAATTGTAGAACATCGTAAGGTACGGTGTACTTAAGTAGAATACGAAATATGGTAAGGTACCATGCGCTTAAGTGATTTTGGCATATTATAAGATATGGTCCACATACACTTAAGTGGGCTTTTTAGCTTGCAGCCCACACAAGTGGTTCTATAAATAGAACCCTTGTGCAGACGCATTTTGTGCAGTTGCAATTTCGTTTCTCTTTCTCTCACTCAAAGCCTTCATTCGTAGCAGCTAGCACTGAGATTGAAGGAATCCGTTCGTGTGGACTGAGTAGAGGCGTTGTCATCGTTCAACGTTCGTGATCGCTCCGTAGATCTGCATCAAAGGTTTCAATCGTCACAAGAGGTAACGATTCTATCACTGATCATGCCCATTCTTAAGGATCACTAAAGGAGAAAATTTTAAATTCCGTTGCGTTCTGGATCGCTATTCTCCTTCATGGTGGCCTAGAATGAAGAAGGATATTGTAGAGTATGTGTCGGAGTGCATAGTGTGCCAATAGGTGAAGATCAAATATCAGAAGCCAGGTGGTTTATTGCGACCTTTAGAAATTCCAGTTTGGAAATGGGATAGTATTTCAATGGATTTTGCAGTGGGGTTACCTCGGACCCAAGGTGGTTATGATTCAATTTGGGTGATTGTAGATCGGTTAACTAAGTCCGTGCACTTCTTGGCCATGAAGACTACTTACAAGGCAAGTCATCTTGCACGGTTGTTCATTTTAGAAATCGTAAGATTGCATGGTGTTCCAACTAGTATTGTGTCCGATAGAGATCCAAAGTTTACTTCAAGATTTTGGAAGGCATTCCAATAAGCAATGGGATCGAAGTTGTGTTTGAGTACGTCTAATCATCATCAATTGGATGGTCAGACTGAGAGGATGATACATACATTGAAGGATATGTTAAGAGCTTGTGTACTTGAAAGTGGAGGAAATTGGAAGAAGCTCTTACCATTGATTGAATTCACATATAATAATAGTTATCATGCAAGTATCGAGATGGATCCTTATGAAACCTTGTATGGACGGAAATGTAGAACACCTCTATGTTGGACGGAAGTTGGTAAAGAAAGGATCTTAGGACCAGAGATTATTCAAGAGACTGCATAAAAGATAAGGATGGTCAGTGATAAGATGAAGAAAGTGCAAGATCGCCAAAAGAGCTATGCAGATCACAGAAGAAGACCATTGGAATTTGATGAAGGTGATCATGTATTTTTGAAGGTGACTCCGAGGTTGAGATTGAAAGGACCGTTTAAGTCACGGAAGTTAAGTCTGAGATACGTAGGGCCATACCAGATTATAGAGAGGATTGGAGAAGTCACCTACAAATTAGCCTTACCACATTATCAGAAATGCATGACGTTTTTCACGTATCTCAACTTCGAAAGTTCATTCCATATTCTCTTCAGCCTATTCTTCTAGATTCAATAGAAGTAGAAGCAGATCTAACTTTCAAACCTCTACCAAGTCGCATTGCAAGACGAGAAGTTAAGGTATTAAGGAATAAGGAGATCCCTCTTGTTAAGGTTCAGTTGGATGAATCACATCCAGGCGATGCTACCTGGGAACTAGAGTCAGAAATGCGATAAGCTTACCCTCATCTCTTCTAGGTAATATTTAAATTCGAGGACAAATTTTTATTTAAGGGGGGGAGGATGCAATACCCCGTATTTCCTTAAATACTCAAATTCCGATTAATTGGGATCAATTGAGTTCCTATGTGCTCTAAAAAGTTATCAATTGGGATAAATAGAGTAAATAGTGAACTCAAGTTGACTTAATTAATATTAATTGGGACTGACCTTTTATTATTTGGGGCATTTTGGTAACATTGATAATGGGTCAATAGCTCTAGTAGAACAAACATTACAAGTGTAGTGCCACTTGAGATACTTGTTACTACCAGTAACCTTGTTCTAACCACATGTTTCTTGTGGCAAATGGTGGCCACATGTTTATACCTCTTACCACCTACCCATATGCTATTTCTTTTCTCTATGCATCAGACAAGTGAATAGAGAGAAAGAAGAAGGTCAAGAGAAGAAGAGGAAATAAGCTAGTAGAGAAGAAGAAGAAGAAAAGCTTGGAGAAATCAAGGGCTTGGAATAATCACCATCATCTTCATATCATCATCTCATCCTCAACAACTTCTCCTCTTCCATTTCTTAAGGTGGGTTCTAGTCATGATATATATATATATATATATATATATATATATATATATATATATATATATATATATATATATATATATATATATATATATATATATATATATATATATATATATATATATAAGTATGTTGTAGGATGGGTTTTGTTGGAAGTAGAAGTGTGTTATCTGTTAGAAGAGTGACAAAGTTATGCAAGTGGAAATCTATGTGATACAAAAAGCATTTCTGAGAAAATGGTAAGGACCAATCAATTGGTCCTGGGTGTTTCCTCCAAGTCAATCTATTGGTCACACACTCAAAGCTGGAAAATGTGAAATTTTGCTAAGACCAATCGATTGACACACTTCTCCAATCGATTGGCTAAACTTTCTGTTTTACAGAAAAGGAAATTTTCGCAGGACCAGTCGATTGACAGGGGATTAAAATCGATTGCATAAACTTTCTGTTTTGGAAAATTGGAAAATTTTCATGAGCCAATCGATTGACAATGAGGATCAATCGATTGATCCTTTGTAATCTTTGAAAAACAGAAATGTGAGAGGAACCAATCGATTGGGCTTCCCCAACCAATCGATTGGCTTATGCCAAAAACTTCAAAATCCATTTCTTAAAGGTTTCTAAGTGCATTCCTTCAACCATTAATCATTTATGATGCTATGCTTGTATTGAGTCCATGTTAATTGTGAAAATTACATAATGAATCTAGTGAGTTAACCTAGGATTGGTATTAGGCCGTAAGTTAGGTTTATAACTTAGATAACATTAGAAGGCGACATTCATTCGTACGACGCTTATGTGGAGGTCGTGGACGAATGGTTTCCATAGTTGAGAATGAGACGCTTTGTATGGAAAATGCCATGTTGTTGCTTGTGTATTTTGGTGAATGAAGTCACCTATGATTGATGAATCTTATTATGATTTGTGGAACCGGTCATGTATTCATAATGTTTTTCCCTTGGTGGTGCACATCTCTATTTGATATGCTTAGATGAGTAAGCAATAGGATGTGAGACCGATGATTCATGCCTCAATTGGGTTTGAGCCCCAACCACGGAGGACGTGGGGGAAAGGTGGACACCTAAGTAGGTTAGAGTCCTATACGGTGAAAGATACCCTAAGTGGGTTAGAGTCCCATACGGGTGACGGTTGCTTGAAATGAGTTTGGAACTCATAGAGGACCCGATATCCATCGCGAAAGTCGAATCATACGAGCATGCATGAACTGGGCTTACCCTAGACGTAGGTCCGCCCGGGGATTGATGTTTCGTGAATCTGAATAATGATCTTATTTGAGTTGCAAGAACTCAGATGCATGTTGCCATACATTGCGAGTTAGTTCCCCATCACTTAAGTCTTCTTTCCCTTATTGACTTGAGTTGGATATTGATTAGAAAATCCTGTAGAGCCGAGTGAACCCATAAGATAGGGAACCCACTGAGATTATTATCTCACCCCATGTTGTTGATTATTTTTCAGGTGGTTCTGAGCAGGCGAAGGGTAAGGACAAGATAAAGTGATGTCTTGCTTACCTGATGTTTGGATGGCTACTCTGCTGTGTATATATTTTTGAGATCATTGTATAATGATCTAGCTCCTAGTTTTATTTTGGGCACTTTTGTGTACGTTTTGTGCCATGTTATGTTTCTTTTGGACATGTAAATATGTACACTGTTGCCGCTAGGCGCTTATGTATTTCAGTAACAGTATTACACTATGTATAATATGTATTCTAGACATGTATTATATGTGGGTGTTACAAACCATATTGTTGAACATTATATAAGAAAATATAACTTAAAAAACAAACATCTCATCGATTTTCTATGAAAAATATAAGAAAATGACTAAAACTTTTTTAATTTAAAATAGGAGAGCAAAATTATTTAGTTAGAATTAATTTTATGAATCAAGTAAAATTGAGGATCAAACCTGTAATTTAGGCAATAAAAAATTATTTTGTATCAGAAAAGTATGCTGTATTATTTTATTTTAGAATTTCTTTTCTTGTAAAAGTTTAAAATATATTTTTCTTGAATTATTTAATAGGTAGTTCATTAAACTATTACCAATTAGAATTGTAAATTATATTTCCTTAAATATGATAAAAAATTATACTAAGTTATAAGAATTATAAAAATTAACTATTTTTTTTATGTGGGATGAACATATATAAAAAATATATGTATTTACTATATATTTATTAATTATTTGATATTTGACGATTTCTATATAAACCTATGAAGTTCTTTTAATCAATATTTTAAAAATTGGACCAAACCGGCCAGTTCAACCGTTTGGACTAGGAACCGAAGATGAATCCGGTTGGATTAACCTTTCAAAATTGTTAGTGGGTCAAAACCTGAATAAAATCGGAAAAACCGGATTGAACCGTCCAAAAGCATTCGAACCAAAGAACCGGGACCGGTTATGTAAAACCGCTGGATTCAAAAAAATGCATCAAATTAACCATTTTTTTTGTTTTTTTTTAAATCTTAATATGTCAATATCAAAACTCAACATACATTTCCCAATCACAAAAAAGAATTCCATATTTTTCTACAATCATACAAACTTATAAATTTTGTCACTCCATTGTAGTTTTTCTTTCAACCACACGCCATCATGATCACGCCGTCTCTTTTAAACATAGTCACAAAATTCAACTCAATATTGATTGTCGTTCAAGTCAATATTATTTGTTGTTGTCAAGTAAGACTTTTTTTTGTCGTAGTTCAACTCAAATTCATTTTTGTTGTTGTTTAATGAAGTATATTGTATTATTTATTTTTGGTATTCTATGTTAATTATTTGAACTTTATTTTAGTTATTATATTCTATTATTTTAATTTTGGTTTGAATTAGTTTAACTTATTTTATTGTAATTCTTTAATTTGGTTAAATTATTCTTAAATAAAGGTTAAAATGAAGTGTAGAACTATGTTATCTTATTATATGTATTATTGATATTTTTGTATTAACTTTGTAAAAGATTTTTGAAATATTTACTTTATTAAGTTGTGAATATATGATTATATGTGACATATCTATGAAATTTAGTTTTACATTATTAGTTTGTTTAATACACGGTTCGATCGTGAGTTTAACCGGTTGAACAAATTAAACCTTAAATCGCAAGTTTCACCAGTTCGATTTTAAATTTGAATTTTAAAAATTTGCTTTTAACAAGAATTAACCTAATTTTCCTTTTGATATTGAATCTATATTTGAGATGGCTAAGTTTTCTTTCATGTCAATTATCCTCATTGTCTTCTTTATTTCAGGTATGTTGAATTCTATAAAAATGTTGAATTCTAGTATGTTGGATAATAATATTCTTTTAGTCAAGTTTTTATAACTATTCTTTTTAACAAATAGTATTCATGATTTTAGATGTTATCTCATATCCAAATTTCTAAACAAACATTTTTCACAAAACTATTGTAATTTTTTAAAAGAATATATATAAATTCACTTTAGAGTTTGATATTTATATCTTTTTCATTTAAATTTTATAATTTTTATAATTTTTTAAATATTGTAATTTTTATAAATTCACTTCTCTCATACTACTCCAATAAGATAGCACCATTAGCACGAGATTGTCTTACTCCTAATATGGGATATTTCATTCTCCCCCCCTTAAATTAAAATTCGCCCCCGAATCTCATCCACTCAACAGATAAACACTTCTTGCATCAACGTCTTAGACCAACACCTGACTTCCCTTTGATTTCAAACCTCTGACATATTCATTCTTCCAACTTATCCTATTTAGAAAACTTCTTTCTTGTGTGAACTCTCAATACTTCACGGTCTTAACCATATCCTCATTCCAATACTGGATTAACATTTAAATTTGCTCCCATATAATTCATCTGATATATTGCTCTACATTTGTTGGTCACTTTCGTCCCGGAGGCCACGACTTCCCTTCCTTGCACTAAGTTACAAAAAACATAATTACGACATCTTATATTGACTTAGGTAATCAATACTCATTAATTCTTCATAAGAAAATTTATTGATTCCTTGACCACACACAATATTTACTACTCTTCTCTTATTATTCCTTCAACAATTGTGACAAACTTGTAATCCATCGAACGATAATCTCATCAACTTCACTTGATCTGATACTGTATGCTGCAATCCTCTACTCCTACTGTTTCACTGCTCTCGTACTTTTCCAATAAGATAGCACCATTAACACGAGATTGTCTTACTCCCAATATGGGATATTACATTCTCCCCCCCCCCTTAAATTGAAATTCACCCCCGAATTTCCTCCACTCAACAGATAAACACTTCTTGCATCAATGTCTTAGACCAACACCCGACTTCCCTTTGATTTCAAACCTCTGACATATTCATTCTTCCAACTTATCCTATTTAGAAAACTTCTTTCTTCTATGAACTCTCATTACTTCACGGTCTTAACCATATCCTCATTCCAATACTGGATTAACATTTAAATTTGCTCCCATTTAATTCATCTGATATACTGCTCTACATCTGTTGGTCACTTTCCTCCAGGAAGCCACAACTTCCCTTTCTTGCACTAAGTTAAACAAAGCATAATTACGACATCTTATATTGACTTTAGTAATCAATACTCATTAATTCTTCATAAAAATTTATTGATTCCTTGTCCACACACAATATTTACTACTCTTCTCTTATTATTCCTTGAACAAATGTGATAAACTTGTAATCCATCTATCGATAATCTCATCAACTTCACTTGATCTGATACTATATGCTGCAAGCCTCTACTCCTACTGTTTCACTTCTGTCGTACTACTCCAATAAGATAGCACCATTAGCACGAGATTGTCTTACTCCCAATATGGGATATTACATTCTCCCCCCCTTAAATTGAAATTCGCCCTCGAATTTCCTCCACTTAACAGATAAACACTTCTTGCATCAACGTCTTAGACCAACACCTGACTTCCCTTTGATTTCAAACCTCCGACATATTCATTCTTCCAACTTATCCTCTTTATCAAACTTCTTTATTGTGTGAACTATCAATACTTAATGTTCTTAACCATATCCCCATTCCAATACTGGATTAACATTTAAATTTTATCCCATTTAATTCATCTGATATACTGCTCTACATTTGTTGGTCACTTTCCTCCCGGAGGCCACGACTTCCCTTCCTTGCACTAAGTTATACAAAACATAATTACGACAACTTACATTGACTTGGGTAATCAATACTCATTAATTCTTCATAAGAAAATTTATTGATTCCTTGGCCACACACAATATTTGCTACTCTTCTGTTATTATTCCTTCAACAAATGTGACAAACTTGTAATCCATCTAACGATAATCTCATCAACTTCACTTGATATGATACTGTATGTTGCAAGCCTCTACTCCTACTGTTTCAGTTCTCTCGTACTTCTCCAATAAGATAGCACCATTAACACGAGATTGTCTTACTCCAAATATGGGATATTTCATTCTCCCCCCCCCCCCCCTAAATTGAAATTCACCCCCGAATTTCCTCCACTCAACAGATAAACACTTCTTACATCAATGTCTTAGACCAACAACTGACTTCCCTTTGATTTCAAACCTCTGACATATTCATTCTTCCAACTTATCCTATTTAGAAAACTTCTTTCTTCTGTGAACTCTCATTACTTCACGGTCTTAACCATATCCTTATTCCAATACTGGATTAACATTTAAATTTGCTCCCATTTAATTCATCTGATATACTGCTCTACTTCTGTTGGTCACTTTCCTCCCGGAAGCCACGACTTCCCTTTCTTGCACTAAGTTACACAAAACAAAATTACGACTTCTTATATTGTCTTTGGTAATCAATACTCATTAATTCTTTATAAAAATTTATTGATTCCTTGACCACACACAATATTTACTACTCTTCTCTTATTATTCCTTGAACAAATGTGACAAACTTGTAATCCATCTAACGATAATCTCATCAACTTCACTTGATCTGATACTATATGTTGCAAGCCTCTACTCCTACTGTTTCACTTCTGTCGTACTACTCCAATAAGATAGCACCATTAGCACGAGATTGTCTTACTCCCAATATGGGATATTACATTCTCCCCCCCCCCCTAAATTGAAATTCGCCCCCGAATTTCCTCCACTCAGTAGATAAACACTTCTTGCATCAACGTCTTAGACCAACACCTGACTTCCCTTTGATTTCAAACCTCTGACATATTCATTCTTCCAACTTATCCTTTTTAGCAAACTTCTTTATTGTGTGAACTATCAATACTTTATGTTCTTAACCATATCCTCATTCCCATACTGGATTAACATTTATATTTTCTCCCATTTAATTCTTCTGATATACTGCTCTACATTTGTTGGTTACTTTCCTCCCGGAGGCCACGACTTCCCTTCCTTGCATTAAGTTATACAAAACATAATTACGACAACTTACATTGACTTGGGTAATCAATACTCATTAATTCTTCATAAGAAAATTTATTGATTCCTTGACCACACACAATATTTACTACTCTTCTGTTATTATTCCTTCAACAAATGTGACAAACTTGTAATCCATCTAACGATAATCTCATCAACTTCACTTGATATGATACTGTATGTTGCAAGCCTCTACTCCTACTGTTTCAGTTCTCTCGTACTTCTCCAATACGACTGCACCATTAACACGAGATTGTCTTACTCCCAATATGGGATATTTCATTCTCCCCTGCCCCCTTAAATTGAAATTCGCCCCCGAATTTCCCCCACTCAACAGATAAACACTTCTTGCATCAACGTCTTAGACCAACACCTGACTTCTCTTTGATTTCAAACCTCTGACATATTCATTCTTCCAACTTATCCTTTTTAGCAAACTTCTTTATTGTGTGAACTATCAATACTTTATGTTCTTAACCATATCCTCATTCCAATACTGGATTAACATTTAAATTTTCTCCCATTTAATTCATCTGATATACTGCTCTACATTTTTTGGTCACTTTCCTCCCGAAGGCCACGACTTCCCTTCCTTGCACTAAGTTATACAAAACATAATTACGACAACTTACATTGACTTGGGTAATCAATACCATTAATTCTTCATAAGAAAATTTATTGATTCCTTGACCACACACAATATTTACTACTCTTCTGTTATTATTCCTTCAACAAATGTGACAAACTTGTAATCCATCTAACGATAATCTCATCAACTTCACTTGATATGATACTGTATGTTGCAAGCCTCTACTCCTACTGTTTCAGTTCTCTCGTACTTCTCGAATAAGACAGCACCATTAAAACGAGATTGTCTTACTCCCAATATGGGATATTTCATTCTCCCCCCCCCCCTTAAATTGAAATTCACCCCCGAATTTCCTCCAGTCAACAGATAAACACTTCTTGCATCAATGTCTTAGACAAACACCTGACTTCCCTTTGATTTCAAACCTCTGACATATTCATTCTTCCAACTTATCCTATTTAGAAAACTTCTTTCTTTTGTGAACTCTCATTAACTCACGGTCTTAACCATATCCTTATTCCAATACTGGATTAACATTTAAATTTGCTCCCATTTAATTCATCTGATATACTGCTCTACATCTGTTGGTCACTTTCCTCCCGGAAGCCACGACTTCCCTTTCTTGCACTAAGTTACACAAAACAAAATTACGACATCTTATATTGACTTTGGTAATCAATACTCATTAATTCTTCATAAAAATTTATTGATTCCTTGACCACACACAATATTTACTACTCTTCTCTTATTATTCCTTGAAAAAATGTGACAAACTTGTAATCCATCTAATGATAATCTCATCAACTTCACTTGATCTGATACAGTATGCTGCAAGCCTCTACTCATAATGTTTCACTTCTCTCGTACTACTCCAATAAGATAGCACCATTAGCACGAGACTGTCTTACTCCCAATATGGGATATTACATTCTCCCCCCCTTAAATTTAAATTTGCCCCCGAATTTCCTCCATTCAACAGATAAACACTTCTTGCATCATTGTCTTAGACCAACACCTGAATTCCCTTTGATTTCAAACCTTTGACATATTCATTCTTCCAACTTATCCTCTTTAGCAAACTTATTTCTTGTGTGAACTATCAATACTTCATGGCCTTCACCATATCCTCGTTCCAATACTGGATTAACATTTAAATTTGCTCCCATTTAATTCATCTGATATACTGCTCAACATCTGTTGGTCACTTTCCTCCCGGAGGCAACGACTTCCCTTCCTTGCACTAAGTTACACAAAACATAATTACGACATCTTATATTGACTTGGGTAATCAAATCTCATTAAGTCTTCATAATAAAATTTATTGATTCCTTTACCACACATAATATTTACTACTCTTCTATTATTATTCCTTCAACAAATGTGACAAACTTGTAATCCATCTAACGATAATCTCATCAACTTCACTTGATCTGATACTGTATGCTGAAAGCCTTTACTCCTACTGTTTCACTTCTTTCGTACTACTCCAATAAGATAGCACCATTAACACGAGATTGTCTTACTCCCAATATGGGATATTTCGTTCTCCCACCCCCTTAAATTGAAATTCACCCCCGAATTTCCTCCACTCAACAGATAAACACTTCTTGCATCAATGTCTTAGACCAACACCTGACTTCCCTTTGATTTCAAACCTCTGACATATTCATTCTTCCAACTTATCCTCTTTAGAAAACTTCTTTCTTGTGTGAACTCTCAATACTTCACGGTCTTAACCATATCCTCATTCCAATACTGGATTATCATTTAAATTTGCTCCCATTTAATTCATCTGATATACTGCTCTACATCTGTTGGTCACTTTCCTCCTACTTATAAATGTGTTTGCACATACTATTGTTCCACCTAGAATAAAAATATTTAGCTTTATTTTAAATGTAAAACTGTATTAAAAATATGGATAATCTCGAGTTAAATACAATTGAAATTTTTTATTTAAGTCTTTTGTTATGATTGAGAACATAAAAATAATATTTCGACTAATTTTTTATTTATATAGTCTAAGATTCGATTCTTCTAAAATTTAGAGTTGTTGTAATGTATCAAAAATAAATAAAAAATACTATACTCAAAAATTTAATAAAGGTATAATAGCCTATATCAAAAATTAATTACTACAAGTTTTAAAAGTTCATGTCTCATGACACTCAAGAAATTAAAAAGGCTTGGTTAATTGATTCATATCTTACGTGATTTATGAAATTGGCCTCTATTTTAAATTTAAACTATTTTGGTCATCCTAATTTAAATTAAGCAGTTTTTATCTCCCTCTCATTCTTTTGCATTTTAAGTTAATGATATTTCTATTTTGTAAATGATAAATTACTTGTAAAACACGAAAAATCATCGTATAACCATATTGCTGAATATTATATATGAAAATATAACATAAAAAACAAACATCTCATCGATTTTCTATGAAAAATATTGAGAAAATGACTAAAATTTGAGTTTAAAATAGGAGACCAAATTTATTTGAATGAGAATTAATTTTATGAATCAGATAAAATTGAGGATCAAAACTCTAATTTAGCTAATAAAATATTATTTTGTATCAGAAAACTATGCCATATTATTTTATTTTATAGTTGCTTTTCTTGTCAAAGTTAAAAATATATTTTTCTTGACTTATTCAATAGGTAGTTCATCAAAATATTAACAATTAGAATTGTAAATTATATTTCCTTAAATATAATAAAAATTTATACTAAGTTATAAGAATTATAAAAATTAACTATTTTTTTATGTGGCATGAACATATATAAAAAATATATGTATTTACTATATATTTATTAATTATTTGATACTTGACGATTTTTATATAAACCTATGAAATTCTTTTAACCAATGTTTTAAAAATCGGACCGAATCGGCCAGTTCAACTGTTTGGACCGGGAACAGGAGATGAATCCGATTGGATTAACCTTTCAAAATCGTTAATGGGTCAAAACCTGAATAAAACCGGATAAATCGGATTGAACCGTCCAAAACCATTCGAACTAAAGAACCGGGGCCAGTACTGTGAAACCTCCCGGTTCAAAAAATTGCATCAAATTAACCTTTTTATTAAAAAAATTAACATGTCAATATCAAAACTTAACATACATTTCTTAATCACAAAAAAGAATTCCATGTTTTTTTATAACCATACAAACTTCTAAATTTTGTCACTCCATTATAGTTTCTCTTTCAACCACACTCCAGCATCATCATGTTGTCTCTTATAAATATAATCACGATATTCAACTCAATATTGATTGTCTTTCAAGTCAATATTGTTTGTTGTTGTCATGTAAGCCTTTTTTGTAACAACCCATATAATATATATCTAGAATAATATCATACAAGTGTTAAATTTTGGTATTGTCACAACATAAGTGCCTAATGGCATCAATATATATACA
This sequence comes from Lathyrus oleraceus, assembly GCF_024323335.1. Taxonomy (NCBI): domain Eukaryota; kingdom Viridiplantae; phylum Streptophyta; class Magnoliopsida; order Fabales; family Fabaceae; genus Lathyrus; species Lathyrus oleraceus. Next base: position 102,963,376 of record NC_066584.1, on the reverse strand, counting down.
CATGTCCAAACTAAACCATCAATGGAACATGTTATACAATAATGCCTAAAAATAAAAATCTAAGAACTATGTGCAATATCTTCATTGCACACAACTCCACAGCGGAAGGTCATGATGAATAGCATCCCTTGAAACATCCATAACAACTTCTCAAGATTCAACCTGTAAGGATTACCTGAAAAATAACAACAATAATGGGATGAGATAATAATCTCAGTGAGTTCTCCTATCCTATGGGTCCACTCGGCTGTACAGGGTTTCTAATCAATATTCAACTCATATCCAACTCAAGTCAACAAGGGGACGACGACTTGAGCGATGGGGAAACTATCTCGCAATTGTATGGCAACATGCATCTGAGTTCTCATAACTCAACCACGATCATTATTCAGATCACGACGCATCAATTCCCGACGGACTTACGTCTAAGCCAGGTCCGGTTCATGCATGCTCGTATGATTCGACTTTCGCGGTGGATATCCGGTTCCCCTATGGGACTCAAACCCACTTTTAAGAACCATCACTCGTATGGGACTTTACCCACTTTGAGTCTCTTTCACCGTATGGGCCTTATCCCACTTTGGTGTCCACCTTTCCCCCATGTCCACCATGGTTGGGGCTCAAACCCAATTGAGGCTCGAATCATTGGTTCCACATCCTAATGCTTACTCATCTAAGCATACCACAAGAGATGTGTACCACCACAGAAAAACACACATTCTAAATACATGATCGGTTCCATAATCATCGGTTCCACGAACCATAATAAAATTCATCAATCACGGGTGACTTCATTCACCACAAAACACAAATAATAACATGGCATGTTCCATACAATGTGTCTCATTCTCAAACATGACAACATTTCGTTCACGACCTCACATAAGCGTCGTACGAATGAATACCGTATTCTCATACATATATCACACATGTTCCATAACCTAGATCATATTTCTAAGTTATTAATCACGTTATTCTCCTAGGTTTCCTCACTCATCTTTGTAAGGTTTTTAATCATGTTACTTCACCTTCCATATAACAACAATATTTAATTTTCATCATGATATAATTCATGGCATTTATAAATCACATATTATTTTATAACATGGAACAATAATAATAGCCCTTTACGTTATCTTTCTAACGCATCCGTTTGTGTCCAAAACGGAGTTATACCACTCAATTAATTCATTAATCTATCTTAATCAAGATTTAGATTAATATTTATTCATTGCATAAGTATTCAACAACAACATCTTTGGCCTAATGGTAAGGCTTGTACAAATCCAAGGAGGTCTTGAGTTCAAACCCCATTGGTGACATATTTTAATTCATCTCTTTTATTTTCCTTTCCATCTACCATTTTTACCCACCATTTTCACATAACATGATTCTTCAACAACAACCAACACTCAAGGATTCCTCAACCTCATAAACACATGTTCTTAACAACCTCAACAACCATGTTCAATTACAACAATACATTAATCATAGAAAACATGGTTAACTCATGATTCATGGAATATTTCATGAATAACTTATATTGTTATGAATTCATGTGATTAACCTTCATAACTTCACAACAAAACACATCAAAATCAAACACCCAAGTATCACAATTTCAACAACAACAACATGATATCAACACATAGCATGGATGAGGAGTATGAACACAACAAGTTCATCACAAATTCAAACAAATCCTAACCCCCAACATAGGTTATTTTCCCCCAAAGGCTAAATCTATCTAAGAACTCACCTTGGACACATGGAGATGGTGAGTAGAAAGTGGTGATGATGAAGATGACATGATGTTGGTGGTTCCATGGCTTCCTCTTCTTCCTTCCTCTTTCCTCTTCTTCCCTTTCTTCTCTTTTCCTCTTCTCTTCTTCTTATCCTTTCTTCTTTTCTTTCTGATATTTCTCTTTCTCTCTTACCTACTTCTCCTTATCTTTTTCTTTTTCTCTCTCTTTCATTTCCTGATAACTCTCCTTCTCTCTTCTTCTATTCTATCCTCTTTTTTTACCAACCTCTACTTTTCTTATCCACCACACACACATATACTATATAATATATAATATTAAGTAGTGACATAAAATATCTCAATTAATATTTTATCTTCCAATACCAATTGACCAATTATTAATATTACCAAAAATATCCTCTCTTGTACTTATTAATATTAATAATTAATCTCTTCAGAGTTCACTGGTTACTCTATTGGTCCCAATTGACAACATTTAGAGCACATAGGAGCTCCAATTGTTACAAATGATAATAGATAATTTACATAGGAACTCAATTGATCTCAACTGACAACTAATTGAGCATTTAAGGGAATATGGGATATTACATTTGTTCTGTAGTTTAACTCAAATTCATTTTTTGTTGTTTATGAAGTATGTTATATTATTTATTTTTGGTATTCTTTCTTAATTATTTGAACTTTATTTTAGTTATTATATCCAATTGTTACCAAAAATGTCCTCTCTTGTACTTATTAATATTAATAATTAATCTCTTCAGAGTTCACTGGTTACTCTATTGGTCCCAATTGACAACATTTAGAGCACATAGGAGCTCCAATTGTTACAAATGATAATAGATAATTTACATAGGAACTCAATTGATGTCAATTGACAACTAATTGAGCATTTAAGGGAATATGGGATATTACATTTTTTTGGTCGTAGTTTAACTCAAATTCGTTTTTTTGTTGCTTATGAAGTATGTTATATTATTTATTTTTGGTATTCTATCTTAATTATTTGAACTTTATTTTAGTTATTATATCCAATTGTTACCAAAAATGTCCTCTCTTGTACTTATTAATATTAATAATTAATATCTTCAGAGTTCACTGGTTACTCTATTGGTCCCAATTGACAACATTTAGAGCACATAGGAGCTCCAATTGTTACAAATGATAATAGATAATTTACATATGAACTCAATTGATCTCAACTGACAACTAATTGAGAATTTAAGGGAATATGGGATATTACATTTTTTCTGTCGTAATTTAACTCAAATTCGATTTTTGTTGTTTATGGAGTATGTTATATTATTTATTTTTGGTATTCTATCTTAATTATTTGAACTTTATTTTAGTTATTATATTCTATTATTTTTAATTTTTGTTTGAATTATTTTAACTTATTTTATTATAATTCTTTAATTTGGTAAAATTATTCTTAAATAAAGTTTAAAATGAAGTGTAGAACTATGTTATCTTATTATATGTATTATTGATATTGTTGTACAAACTTTAGAATAGATTTTTGAAATATTTACTGTATTAAGTTGTGAACGAATGATTATGTGTGAGATATGTATGAAGTTTAGTTTCACATTAATAGTTTGTTTAATAAACGTAGGACCATAGATTTAACCGGTTGAACAAATTAAACCTTAAACGGCAAGTTCCACCGGTTTGATTTCCAGTTTGATTTTTAAAACATTGCTTTTAACAAGAATGAACCTTATTTTGCTTTTGATATTAAAGATACAATTGAGATGGCTATGTTTTCTTTCATGTTAATTATCGTCATTGTCTTCTTTATTTCAGGTATGTTGAATTCTATATAAATGATGAATTCTCATATGTTGGATAATAATATTCTTTTAGTCATGTATTTATAACTATATTTTTTTAACAAATAGTATTCATGATTTTAGATGATATCTCATACCCAAATTTTTAACCAAACATTTTTCACAAAAATATTATAAGCTTGTAAAAGAATATGTATAAATACACTTTAGAGTTTGATATGTATATCTTTGTCACTTAATTTTTTAATTTTAATTTTAATTTTTTAGAGTTATAGCAATGACAAGTGCTAGAAACATATTGTCAAAAGAATGTGTCATCACTCGTGATGGTCAATGCCTCCCTACAGCTTGCAAAGAATGGTGTTTAAATACATATAAGGGTCATGGAGCATGCGTTGTTACCATTGAAAATCCTCCTACTTATAAATGTGTTTGCACATACTATTGTTCCGCCTAGAATAAAAATATTAAGCTTTATTTTAAATGTAAAATTGTATTGAATTAAATGGATAAATTCAAGATAATTAAAATTGCAAAATTTTATTTAAGTGTTTTGTTATGATTGAGAACATAAAAATAATATTTTGACTAATTTTTTATTTACTATAGTCTAAGATTCGATTCTTCAAAAAAGTAGAGTTGTTGTAATGTATCAAAAATAAATCAATAATAATATACTCAAAAATTTATTAAAATTATAATAGCCAATATCAAAAATTAATTACTCCAAGTTTTAAAAGTTCGAAATTAAGCATGCTTAACTATTTGATTCCTATATTATCTGGTTTATGAAATTGGTCTCTCTATTTTAAATTTAAACTATTTTGGTCATCCTAATTTAAATTAAACAGTTTTGGTCTCCCTCTCATACTTTTGCATTTAAAATTATCGATAATTCTATTTTTTTAAAATGATAAATTACTTGTAAAACACGTCAAATCACCGTATAACCATATTGTTGAACATTATATATGAACGTATAACTTAAAAAACAAACATCTCATCGATTTACTATCAAAAAATGTGAGAAAATGACTAAAACTGTTTGAATTCAAAATAGGAGACCAAAATTGTTTGAATTAGAATTAATTTCATGAATCAAGTAATATTGAGGATCAAAATTGTAATTTAGCCCATAAAATATTATTTTGTATCAGATAAGTGTGCCATATTATTTTAATTTAGAATTGCTTGTCTTGTAAAAGTTAAAAATACATTTTTCTTGACTTATTTAATAGGTACATCATTTAACAACTACCAAACTAGAATTGTAAATCATATTTCCTTAAATATAATAAAAATGTATACTCAGTTATAAGAATTATAAAAATTAATTATTTTTTAAGTGGCATGAACATACATAAAAAATATATGTATTTACTACATATTTATAAATTATTTGATATTTGATGATTTCTATATAAACCTATGAAGTCCTTTTAACAAGAATGAACCTTATTTTGCTTTTGATATTCAAGCTATATTTGAGATGGCTAAGTTTTCTTTCATGACAATTATCGTCATTGTCTTCTTTATTTCAGGTATGATGCATTCTATATAAATGTGTTGGATAATAATATTGTTTTAGTCAAGCATTTATGACTATATTTTTTTAACAAATAGTATTCATGATTTTAGATGTTATCTCATATCCAAAGTTTTAACCAAACCTTTTTCAGAAAAATATTGTATGTTTTTAAAAGAATATATATAAGTTCACTTTAGAATTTGATATTGATATTTCTCAACCTTAATTTTTTTATTTTTGTTTTTTTACAGGTATAGCAATGACAAATGCTAGAAACATATGGTCAAAAGAATGTGTCATCACTCGTGATGGTCAATGCCTCCCGACAGCTTGCAAAGAATGGTGTTTAAATACATATAAGGGTCATGGAGCATGCGTTGCTACCGTTGGAAATCCTCCTACTTATAAATGTGTTTGCACATACTATTGTTCCACCTAGAATAAAAATGTTTAGCTTTATTTTAAATGTAAAACTGTATTACAATAAATGGATAGTCTCGAGATAAATACAATTGCAAAATTTTATTTAAGTGTTATGATATGATTGAGAGCATAAAAATAATATTTTGACTAATTTTTTATTTACTATAGTCTAAGCTTCGATTCTTCAAAAATGTAGAGTTGTTGTAATGTATCAAAAATTCTATACTCCAAAATTTATTAAAATTGTAATAGCCAATATCAAAAATTAATTAGTCCATGTTTTAAAAGTTCATGTCTCATGACACTCAAGAAATTAAAAAGGCTTAATTATTTGATTCATATCTTACGTGATTTATGAAATTGGTCTCTATTTTAAATTTAAACTATTTTGGTCATCCTAATTTAAATTAAGTAGTTTTTGTCTCCCTCTCATACTTTTGCATTTTAAATTAATGATATTTCTATTTTGTAAATGATAAATTACTTGTAAAACACGAAAAATCATCGTATAACCATATTGTTGAATATTATATATGAAAATATAACATAAAAAACAAACATCTCATCGATTTTCTATGAAAAATATTGAGAAAATGACTAAAATTTGAGTTTAAAATAGGAGACCAAATTTATTTGAATGAGAATTAATTTTATGAATCGGGTAAAATTGAGTATCAAAACTGTAATTTAGCTAATAAAATATTATTTTGTATCAGAAAAGTATGCCATATTATTTTATTTTATAGTTGCTTTTCTTGTCAAAGTTAAAAATATATTTTTCTTGACTTATTCAATAGGTAGTTCATCAAACTATTAACAATTATAATTGTAAATTATATTTCCTTAAATATAATAAAAATTTATACTAAGTTATAAGAATTATCTAAATTAACTATTTTTTAATGTGGCATGAACATATATAAAAAATATATGTATATACTATATATTTATTAATTATTTGATACTTGACTATTTCTATATAAACCTGTGAAATTCTTTTAACCAATGTTTTAAAAACCGGACCGAATCGGCCAGTTCAACTGTTTGGACCGGGAACCGGAGATGAATCCGATTGGATTAACCTTTCAAAATCGTTAATGGGTCCAAACCTGAATAAAACCGAATAAATCGGATTGAAGCGTCCAAAATCATTCGAACTAAAGAACCGGGGCCGGTACTGTGAACCCTCCCGGTTCAAAAAATTGCATCAAATTAACCTTTTTATTAAAAAAAATTAACATGTCAATATCAAAACTTAACATACATTTCCTAATCACGAAAAAGAATTCCATTTTTTTTACAACCATAAAAACTTCTAAATTTTGTCACTCCATTATAGTTTCTCTTTCAACCACACTCCATCATCATCATGTCGTCTCTTATAAACATAGTCACGATATTCAACTCAATATTGATTGTCGTTCAAGTCAATATTGTTTGTTGTTGTCGGGTAAGCCTTTTTTCTGTCGTAGTTTAACTCAAATTCGTTTTTTGTTGTTTATGGAGTATGTTATATTATTTATTTTTGGTATTCTATCTTAATTATTTGAACTTTATTTTAGTTATTATATTCTATTATTTTAATTTTTGTTTGAATTATTTTAACTTATTTTATTATAATTCTTTAATTTGGTAAAATTATTCTTAAATAAAGTTTAAAATGAAGTGTAGAACTATGTTATCTTATTATATGTATTATTGATATTGTTGTACAAACTTTAGAATAGATTTTTGAAATATTTACTGTATTAAGTTGTGAACGTATGATTATGTGTGAGATATGTATGAAGTTTAGTTTCACATTAATAGTTTGTTTAATAAACGTAGGACCGTAGATTTAACCGGTTGAACAAATTAAACCTTAAACCGCAAGTTCCACCGGTTTGATTTCCAGTTTGATTTTTAAAACATTGCTTTTAACAAGAATGAACCTTATTTTGCTTTTGATATTAAAGATACAATTGAGATGGCTATGTTTTCTTTCATGTTAATTATCGTCATTGTCTTCTTTATTTCAGGTATGTTGAATTCTATATAAATGATGAATTCTCATATGTTGGATAATAATATTCTTTTAGTCATGTATTTATAACTATATTTTTTTAACAAATAGTATTCATGATTTTAGATGATATCTCATACCCAAATTTTTAACCAAACATTTTTCACAAAAATATTATAAGTTTGTAAAAGAATATGTATAAATACACTTTAGAGTTTGATATGTATATCTTTGTCACTTAATTTTTTAATTTTAATTTTAATTTTTTAGAGTTATAGCAATGACAAGTGCTAGAAACATATTGTCAAAAGAATGTGTCATCACTCGTGATGGTCAATGCCTCCCTACAGCTTGCAAAGAATGGTGTTTAAATACATATAAGGGTCATGGAGCATGCGTTGTTACCATTGAAAATCCTCCTACTTATAAATGTGTTTGCACATACTATTGTTCCGCCTAGAATAAAAATATTAAGCTTTATTTTAAATGTAAAATTGTATTAAATTAAATGGATAAATTCAAGATAATTAAAATTGCAAAATTTTATTTAAGTGTTTTGTTATGATTGAGAACATAAAAATAATATTTTGACTAATTTTTTATTTACTATAGTCTAAGATTCGATTCTTCAAAAAAGTAGAGTTGTTGTAATGTATCAAAAATAAATCAATAATAATATACTCAAAAATTTATTAAAATTATAATAGCCAATATCAAAAATTAATTACTCCAAGTTTTAAAAGTTCGAAATTAAGCATGCTTAACTATTTGATTCCTATATTATCTGGTTTATGAAATTGGTCTCTCTATTTTAAATTTAAACTATTTTGGTCATCCTAATTTAAATTAAACAGTTTTGGTCTCCCTCTCATACTTTTGCATTTAAAATTATCGATAATTCTATTTTTTTAAAATGATAAATTACTTGTAAAACACGTCAAATCACCGTATAACCATATTGTTGAACATTATATATGAACGTATAACTTAAAAAACAAACATCTCATCGATTTACTATCAAAAAATGTGAAAAAATGACTAAAACTGTTTGAATTCAAAATAGGAGACCAAAATTGTTTGAATTAGAATTAATTTCATGAATCAAGTAAAATTGAGGATCAAAATTGTAATTTAGCCCATAAAATATTATTTTGTATCAGATAAGTGTGCCATATTATTTTAATTTAGAATTGCTTGTCTTGTAAAAGTTAAAAATACATTTTTCTTGACTTATTTAATAGGTACATCATTTAACAACTACCAAACTAGAATTGTAAATCATATTTCCTTAAATATAATAAAAATGTATACTCAGTTATAAGAATTATAAAAATTAATTATTTTTTAAGTGGCATGAACATACATAAAAAATATATGTATTTACTACATATTTATAAATTATTTGATATTTGATGATTTCTATATAAACCTATGAAGTCCTTTTAACAAGAATGAACCTTATTTTGCTTTTGATATTCAAGCTATATTTGAGATGGCTAAGTTTTCTTTCATGACAATTATCGTCATTGTCTTCTTTATTTCAGGTATGATGAATTCTATATAAATGTGTTGGATAATAATATTGTTTTAGTCAAGCATTTATGACTATATTTTTTTAACAAATAGTATTCATGATTTTAGATGTTATCTCATATCCAAAGTTTTAACCAAACCTTTTTCAAAAAAATATTGTAAGTTTTTAAAAGAATATATATAAGTTCACTTTAGAATTTGATTATGATATTTCTCAACCTTAATTTTTTTATTTTTGTTTTATTTACAGGTATAGCAATGACAAATGCTAGAAACATATGGTCAAAAGAATGTGTCATCACTCGTGATGGTCAATGCCTCCCGACAACTTGCAAAGAATGGTGTTTAAATACATATAAGGGTCATGGAGCATGCGTTGCTACCGTTGGAAATCCTCCTACTTATAAATGTGTTTGCACATACTATTGTTCCACCTAGAATAAAAATGTTTAGCTTTATTTTAAATGTAAAACTGTATTACAATAAATGGATAATCTCGAGATAAATACAATTGCAAAATTTTATTTAAGTGTTTTGATGTGATTGAGAACATAAAAATAATATTTTGACTAATTTTTTATTTACTATAGTCTAACCTTCGATTCTTCAAAAATGTAGAGTTGTTGTAATGTATCAAAAATTCTATACTCCAAAATTTATTAAAATTATAATAGCCAATATCAAAAATTAATTAGTCCAAGTTTTAAAAGTTCATGTCTCATGACACTCAAGAAATTAAAAAAGCTTAATTATTTGATTCATATCTTACCTGATTTATGAAATTGGTCTCTATTTTAAATTTAAACTATTTTGGTCATCCTAATTTAAATTAAGCAGTTTTTGTCTCGCTCTCATACTTTTGCATTTTAAATTAATGATATTTCTATTTTGTAAATGATAAATTACTTGTAAAACACGAAAAATCATCGTATAACCATATTGTTGAATATTATATATGAAAATATAACATAAAAAACAAACATCTCATCGATTTTCTATGAAAAATATTGAGAAAATGACTAAAATTTGAGTTTAAAATAGGAGACCAAATTTATTTGAATGAGAATTAATTTTATGAATCGGGTAAAATTGAGTATCAAAACTGTAATTTAGCTAATAAAATATTATTTTGTATCAGAAAAGTATGCCATATTATTTTATTTTATAGTTGCTTTTCTTGTCAAAGTTAAAAATATATTTTTCTTGACTTATTCAATAGGTAGTTCATCAAACTATTAACAATTATAATTGTAAATTATTTATTCCTTAAATATAATAAAAATTTATACTAAGTTATAAGAATTATAAAAATTAACTATTTTTTTATGTGGCATGAACATATATAAAAAATATATGTGTTTACTATATATTTATTAATTATTTGATACTTGACTATTTCTATATAAACCTGTGAAATTCTTTTAACCAATGTTTTAAAAACCGGACCGAATCGGCCAGTTCAACTGTTTGGACCGGGAACCGGAGATGAATCCGATTGGATTAACCTTTCAAAATCGTTAATGGGTCCAAACCTGAATAAAGCCGAATAAATCGGATTGAACCGTCCAAAATCATTCGAACTAAAGAACCGGGGCCGGTACTGTGAACCCTCCCGGTTCAAAAAATTGCATCAAATTAACCTTTTTATTAAAAAAATTTAACATGTCAATATCAAAACTTAATATACATTTCCTAATCATGAAAAAGAATTCCATTTTTTTTACAACCATAAAAACTTCTAAATTTTGTCACTCCATTATAGTTTCTCTTTCAACCACACTCCATCATCATCATGTCGTCTCTTATAAACATAGTCACGATATTCAACTCAATATTGATTGTCGTTCAAGTCAATATTGTTTGTTGTTGTCGGGTAAGCCTTTTTTCTGTCGTAGTTTAACTCAAATTCGTTTTTTGTTGTTTATGGAGTATGTTATATTATTTATTTTTGGTATTCTATCTTAATTATTTGAACTTTATTTTAGTTATTATATTCTATTATTTTAATTTTTGTTTGAATTATTTTAACTTATTTTATTATAATTCTTTAATTTGGTAAAATTATTCTTAAATAAAGTTTAAAATGAAGTGTAGAACTATGTTATCTTATTATATGTATTATTGATATTGTTGTACAAACTTTAGAATAGATTTTTGAAATATTTACTGTATTAAGTTGTGAACGTATGATAATGTGTGAGATATGTATGAAGTTTAGTTTCACATTAATAGTTTGTTTAATAAACGTAGGACCCTAGATTTAACCGGTTGAACAAATTAAACCGCAAGTTCCACCGGTTTGATTTCCAGTTTGATTTTTAAAACATTGCTTTTAACAAGAATGAACCTTATTTTGCTTTTGATATTAAAGATACAATTGAGATGGCTATGTTTTCTTTCATGTTAATTATCGTCATTGTCTTCTTTATTTCAGGTATGTTGAATTCTATATAAATGATGAATTCTCATATGTTGGATAATAATATTCTTTTAGTCATGTATTTATAACTATATTTTTTTAACAAATAGTATTCATGATTTTAGATGATATCTCATACCCAAATTTTTAACCAAACATTTTTCACAAAAATATTATAAGTTTTTAAAAGAATATGTATAAATATACTTTAGAGTTTGATATGTATATCTTTGTCACTTAATTTTTTAATTTTAATTTTAATTTTTTAGAGTTATAGCAATGACAAGTGCTAGAAACATATTGTCAAAAGAATGTGTCATCACTCGTGATGGTCAATGCCTCCCTACAGCTTGCAAAGAATGGTGTTTAAATACATATAAGGGTCATGGAGCATGCGTTGTTACCATTGAAAATCCTCCTACTTATAAATGTGTTTGCACATACTATTGTTCCGCCTAGAATAAAAATATTAAGCTTTATTTTAAATGTAAAATTGTATTAAATTAAATGGATAAATTCAAGATAATTAAAATTGCAAAATTTTATTTAAGTGTTTTGTTATGATTGAGAACATAAAAATAATATTTTGACTAATTTTTTATTTACTATAGTCTAAGATTTGATTCTTCAAAAAAGTAGAGTTGTTGTAATGTATCAAAAATAAATCAATAATAATATACTCAAAAATTTATTAAAATTATAATAGCCAATATCAAAAATTAATTACTCCAAGTTTTAAAAGTTCGAAATTAAGCATGCCTAACTATTTGATTCCTATATTATCTGGTTTATGAAATTGGTCTCTCTATTTTAAATTTAAACTATTTTGGTCATCCTAATTTAAATTAAACAGTTTTGGTCTCCCTCTCATACTTTTGCATTTAAAATTATCGATAATTCTATTTTTTTAAAATGATAAATTACTTGTAAAACACGTCAAATCACCGTATAACCATATTGTTGAACATTATATATGAACGTATAACTTAAAAAACAAACATCTCATCGATTTACTATCAAAAAATGTGAGAAAATGACTAAAACTGTTTGAATTCAAAATAGGAGACCAAAATTGTTTGAATTAGAATTAATTTCATGAATCAAGTAAAATTGAGGATCAAAATTGTAATTTAGCCCATAAAATATTATTTTGTATCAGATAAGTGTGCCATATTATTTTAATTTAGAATTGCTTGTCTTGTAAAAGTTAAAAATACATTTTTCTTGACTTATTTAATAGGTACATCATTGAACAACTACCAAACTAGAATTGTAAATCATATTTCTTTAAATATAATAAAAATTTATACTCAGTTATAAGAATTATAAAAATTAATTATTTTTTAAGTGGCATGAACATACATAAAAAATATATGTATTTACTACATATTTATAAATTATTTGATATTTGATGATTTCTATATAAACCTATGAAGTCCTTTTAACAAGAATGAACCTTATTTTGCTTTTGATATTCAAGCTATATTTGAGATGGCTAAGTTTTCTTTCATGACAATTATCGTCATTGTCTTCTTTATTTCAGGTATGATGCATTCTATATAAATGTGTTGGATAATAATATTGTTTTAGTCAAGCATTTATGACTATATTTTTTTAACAAATAGTATTCATGATTTTAGATGTTATCTCATATCCAAAGTTTTAACCAAACCTTTTTCAGAAAAATATTGTATGTTTTTAAAAGAATGTATATAAGTTCACTTTAGAATTTGATATTGATATTTCTCAACCTTAATTTTTTTATTTCTGTTTTTTTTACAGGTATAGCAATGACAAATGCTAGAAACATATGGTCAAAAGAATGTGTCATCACTCGTGATGGTCAATGCCTCCCGACAGCTTGCAAAGAATGGTGTTTAAATACATATAAGGGTCATGGAGCATGCGTTGCTACCGTTGGAAATCCTCCTACTTATAAATGTGTTTGCACATACTATTGTTCCACCTAGAATAAAAATGTTTAGCTTTATTTTAAATGTAAAACTGTATTACAATAAATGGATAGTCTCGAGATAAATACAATTGCAAAATTTTATTTAAGTGTTATGATATGATTGAGAGCATAAAAATAATATTTTGACTAATTTTTTATTTACTATAGTCTAAGCTTCAATTCTTCAAAAATGTAGAGTTGTTGTAATGTATCAAAAATTCTATACTCCAAAATTTATTAAAATTGTAATAGCCAATATCAAAAATTAATTAGTCCAAGTTTTAAAAGTTCATGTCTCATGACACTCAAGAAATTAAAAAGGCTTAATTATTTGATTCATATCTAACGTGATTTATGAAATTGGTCTCTATTTTAAATTTAAACTATTTTGGTCATCCTAATTTAAATTAAGCAGTTTTTGTCTCCCTCTCATACTTTTGCATTTTAAATTAATGATATTTCTATTTTGTAAATGATAAATTACTTGTAAAACACGAAAAATCATCGTATAACCATATTGTTGAATATTATATATGAAAATATAACATAAAAAACAAACATCTCATCGATTTTCTATGAAAAATATTGAGAAAATGACTAAAATTTGAGTTTAAAATAGGAGACCAAATTTATTTGAATGAGAATTAATTTTATGAATCGGGTAAAATTGAGTATCAAAACTGTAATTTAGCTAATAAAATATTATTTTGTATCAGAAAAGTATGCCATATTATTTTATTTTATAGTTGCTTTTCTTGTCAAAGTTAAAAATATATTTTTCTTGACTTATTCAATAGGTAGTTCATCAAACTATTAACAATTATAATTGTAAATTATATTTCCTTAAATATAATAAAAATTTATACTAAGTTATAAGAATTATCTAAATTAACTATTTTTTAATGTGGCATGAACATATATAAAAAATATATGTATATACTATATATTTATTAATTATTTGATACTTGACTATTTCTATATAAACCTGTGAAATTCTTTTAACCAATGTTTTAAAAACCGGACCGAATCGGCCAGTTCAACTGTTTGGACCGGGAACCGGAGATGAATCCGATTGGATTAACCTTTCAAAATCGTTAATGGGTCCAAACCTGAATAAAACCGAATAAATCGGATTGAAGCGTCCAAAATCATTCGAACTAAAGAACCGGGGCCGGTACTGTGAACCCTCCCGGTTCAAAAAATTGCATCAAATTAACCTTTTTATTAAAAAAAATTAACATGTCAATATCAAAACTTAACATACATTTCCTAATCACGAAAAAGAATTCCATTTTTTTTACAACCATAAAAACTTCTAAATTTTGTCACTCCATTATAGTTTCTCTTTCAACCACACTCCATCATCATCATGTCGTCTCTTATAAACATAGTCACGATATTCAACTCAATATTGATTGTCGTTCAAGTCAATATTGTTTGTTGTTGTCGGGTAAGCCTTTTTTCTGTCGTAGTTTAACTCAAATTCGTTTTTTGTTGTTTATGGAGTATGTTATATTATTTATTTTTGGTATTCTATCTTAATTATTTGAACTTTATTTTAGTTATTATATTCTATTATTTTAATTTTTGTTTGAATTATTTTAACTTACTTTATTATAATTCTTTAATTTGGTAAAATTATTCTTAAATAAAGTTTAAAATGAAGTGTAGAACTATGTTATCTTATTATATGTATTATTGATATTGTTGTACAAACTTTAGAATAGATTTTTGAAATATTTACTGTATTAAGTTGTGAACGTATGATTATGTGTGAGATATGTATGAAGTTTAGTTTCACATTAATAGTTTGTTTAATAAACGTAGGACCCTAGATTTAACCGGTTGAACAAATTAAACCTTAAACCGCAAGTTCCACCGGTTTGATTTCCAGTTTGATTTTTAAAACATTGCTTTTAACAAGAATGAACCTTATTTTGCTTTTGATATTAAAGATACAATTGAGATGGCTATGTTTTCTTTCATGTTAATTATCGTCATTGTCTTCTTTATTTCAGGTATGTTGAATTCTATATAAATGATGAATTCTCATATGTTGGATAATAATATTCTTTTAGTCATGTATTTATAACTATATTTTTTTAACAAATAGTATTCATGATTTTAGATGATATCTCATACCCAAATTTTTAACCAAACATTTTTCACAAAAATATTATAAGTTTTTAAAAGAATATGTATAAATACACTTTAGAGTTTGATATGTATATCTTTGTCACTTAATTTTTTAATTTTAATTTTAATTTTTTAGAGTTATAGCAATGACAAGTGCTAGAAACATATTGTCAAAAGAATGTGTCATCACTCGTGATGGTCGATGCCTTCCTATAGCTTGCAAAGAATGGTGTTTAAATACATATAAGGGTCATGGAGCATGCGTTGTTACCATTGAAAATCCTCCTACTTATAAATGTGTTTGCACATACTATTGTTCCGCCTAGAATAAAAATATTAAGCTTTATTTTAAATGTAAAATTGTATTAAATTAAATGGATAAATTCAAGATAATTAAAATTGCAAAATTTTATTTAAGTGTTTTATTATGATTGAGAACATAAAATTAATATTTTGACTAATTTTTTATTTACTATAGTCTAAGATTCGATTCTTCAAAAAAGTAGAGTTGTTGTAATGTATCAAAAATAAATCAATAATAATATACTCAAAAATTTATTAAAATTATAATAGCCAATATCAAAAATTAATTACTCCAAGTTTTAAAAGTTCGAAATTAAGCATGCTTAACTATTTGATTCCTATATTATCTGGTTTATGAAATTGGTCTCTCTATTTTAAATTTAAACTATTTTGGTCATCCTAATTTAAATTAAGCAGTTTTGGTCTTCCTCTCATACTTTTGCATTTAAAATTATCGATAATTCTATTTTTTTTAAATGATAAATTACTTGTAAAACACGTCAAATCACCGTATAACCATATTGTTGAACATTATATATGAACGTATAACTTAAAAAACAAACATCTCATCGATTTACTATCAAAAAATGTGAAAAAATGACTAAAACTGTTTGAATTCAAAATAGGAGACCAAAATTGTTTGAATTAGAATTAATTTCATGAATCAAGTAAAATTGAGGATCAAAATTGTAATTTAGCCCATAAAATATTATTTTGTATCAGATAAGTGTGCCATATTATTTTAATTTAGAATTGCTTGTCTTGTAAAAGTTAAAAATACATTTTTCTTGACTTATTTAATAGGTACATCATTTAACAACTACCAAACTAGAATTGTAAATCATATTTCCTTAAATATAATAAAAATTTATACTCAGTTATAAGAATTATAAAAATTAATTATTTTTTAAGTGGCATGAACATACATAAAAAATATATGTATTTACTACATATTTATAAATTATTTGATATTTGATGATTTCTATATAAACCTATGAAGTCCTTTTAACAAGAATGAACCTTATTTTGCTTTTGATATTCAAGCTATATTTGAGATGGCTAAGTTTTCTTTCATGACAATT
This sequence comes from Lathyrus oleraceus, assembly GCF_024323335.1. Classification (NCBI taxonomy): domain Eukaryota; kingdom Viridiplantae; phylum Streptophyta; class Magnoliopsida; order Fabales; family Fabaceae; genus Lathyrus; species Lathyrus oleraceus. Next base: position 102,946,441 of record NC_066584.1, on the reverse strand, counting down.
ATCGTCATTGTCTTCTTTATTTCAGGTATGATGAATTCTATATAAATGTGTTGGATAATAATATTGTTTTAGTCAAGCATTTATGACTATATTTTTTTAACAAATAGTATTCATGATTTTAGATGTTATCTCATATCCAAAGTTTAACCAAACCTTTTTCAGAAAAATATTGTATGTTTTTAAAAGAATATATATAAGTTCACTTTAGAATTTGATATTGATATTTCTCAACCTTAATTTTTTTATTTTTGTTTTTTTTACAGGTATAGCAATGACAAATGCTAGAAACATATGGTCAAAAGAATGTGTCATCACTCGTGATGGTCAATGCCTCCCGACAGCTTGCAAAGAATGGTGTTTAAATACATATAAGGGTCATGGAGCATGCGTTGCTACCGTTGGAAATCCTCCTACTTATAAATGTGTTTGCACATACTATTGTTCCACCTAGAATAAAAATGTTTAGCTTTATTTTAAATGTAAAACTGTATTACAATAAATGGATAATCTCGAGATAAATACAATTGCAAAATTTTATTTAAGTGTTATGATATGATTGAGAACATAAAAATAATATTTTGACTAATTTTTTATTTACTATAGTCTAAGCTTAAATTCTTCAAAAATGTAGAGTTGTTGTAATGTATCAAAAATTCTATACTCCAAAATTTATTAAAATTGTAATAGCCAATATCAAAAATTAATTAGTCCAAGTTTTAAAAGTTCATGTCTCATGACACTCAAGAAATTAAAAAGGCTTAATTATTTGATTCATATCTTACGTGATTTATGAAATTGGTCTCTATTTTAAATTTAAACTATTTTGATCTTCCTAATTTAAATTAAGCAGTTTTTGTCTCCCTCTCATACTTTTGCATTTTAAATTAATGATATTTCTATTTTGTAAATGATAAATTACTTGTAAAACACGAAAAATCATCGTATAACCATATTGTTGAATATTATATATGAAAATATAACATAAAAAACAAACATCTCATCGATTTTCTATGAAAAATATTGAGAAAATGACTAAAATTTGAGTTTAAAATAGGAGACCAAATTTATTTGAATGAGAATTAATTTTATGAATCAGGTAAAATTGAGTATCAAAACTGTAATTTAGCTAATAAAATATTATTTTGTATTAGAAAAGTATGCCATATTATTTTATTTATAGTTGCTTTTCTTGTCAAAGTTAAAAATATATTTTTCTTGACTTATTCAATAGGTAGTTCATCAAACTATTAACAATTATAATTGTAAATTATATTTCCTTAAATATAATAAAAATTTATACTAAGTTATAAGAATTATAAAAATTAACTATTTTTTATGTGGCATGAACATATATAAAAAATATATGTATTTACTATATATTTATTAATTATTTGATACTTGACTATTTCTATATAAACCTGTGAAATTCTTTTAACCAATGTTTTAAAAACCGGACCGAATCGGCCAGTTCAACTGTTTGGACCGGGAACCGGAGATGAATCCGATTGGATTAACCTTTCAAAATCGTTAATGGGTCCAAACCTGAATAAAGCCGAATAAATCGGATTGAACCGTCCAAAATCATTCGAACTAAAGAACCGGGGCCGGTACTGTGAACCCTCCCAGTTCAAAAAATTGCATCAAATTAACCTTTTTGTTAAAAAAAATTAACATGTCAATATCAAAACTTAACATACATTTCCTAATCACGAAAAAGAATTCCATTTTTTTTACAACCATAAAAACTTCTAAATTTTGTCACTCCATTATAGTTTCTCTTTCAACCACACTCCATCATCATCATGTCGTCTCTTATAAACATAGTCACGATATTCAACTCAATATTGATTGTCGTTCAAGTCAATATTTTTTGTTGTTGTCGGGTAAGCCTTTTTTCTGTCGTAGTTTCACTCAAATTCATTTTTTGTTGTTTATGGAGTATGTTATATTATTTATTTTTGGTATTCTATCTTAATTATTTGAACTTTATTTTAGTTATTATATTCTATTATTTTAATTTTTGTTTGAATTATTTTAACTTATTTTATTATAATTCTTTAATTTGGTAAAATTATTCTTAAATAAAGTTTAAAATGAAGTGGAGAACTATGTTATCTTATTATATGTATTATTGATATTGTTGTACAAACTTTAGAATAGATTTTTGAAATATTTACTGTATTAAGTTGTGAACGTATGATTATGTGTGAGATATGTATGAAGTTTAGTTTCACATTAATAGTTTGTTTAATAAACGTAGGACCGTAGATTTAACCGGTTGAACAAATTAAACCTTAAACCGCAAGTTCCACCGGTTTGATTTCCAGTTTGATTTTTAAAACATTGCTTTTAACAAGAATGAACCTTATTTTGCTTTTGATATTAAAGATACAATTGAGATGGCTATGTTTTCTTTCATGTTAATTATCGTCATTGTCTTCTTTATTTCAGGTATGTTAAATTCTATATAAATGATGAATTCTCATATGTTGGATAATAATATTCTTTTAGTCATGTATTTATAACTATATTTTTTTAACAAATAGTATTCATGATTTTAGATGATATCTCATACCCAAATTTTTAACCAAACATTTTTCACAAAAATATTATAAGTTTTTAAAAGAATATGTATAAATACACTTTAGAGTTTGATATGTATATCTTTGTCACTTAATTTTTTAATTTTAATTTTAATTTTTTAGAGTTATAGCAATGACAAGTGCTAGAAACATATTGTCAAAAGAATGTGTCATCACTCGTGATGGTCAATGCCTCCCTACAGCTTTCAAAGAATGGTGTTTAAATACATATAAGGGTCATGGAGCATGCGTTGTTACCATTGAAAATCCTCCTACTTATAAATGTGTTTGCACATACTATTGTTCCGCCTAGAATAAAAATATTAAGTTTTATTTTAAATGTAAAATTGTATTAAATTAAATGGATAAATTCAAGATAATTAAAATTGCAAAATTTTATTTAAGTGTTTTGTTATGATTGAGAACATAAAATTAATATTTTGACTAATTTTTTATTTACTATAGTCTAAGATTCGATTCTTCAAAAAAGTAGAGTTGTTGTAATGTATCAAAAATAAATCAATAATAATATACTCAAAAATTTATTAAAATTATAATAGCCAATATCAAAAATTAATTACTCCAAGTTTTAAAAGTTCGAAATTAAGCATGCTTAACTATTTGATTCCTATATTATCTGGTTTATGAAATTGGTCTCTCTATTTTAAATTTAAACTATTTTGGTCATCCTAATTTAAATTAAGCAGTTTTGGTCTTCCTCTCATACTTTTGCATTTAAAATTATCGATAATTCTATTTTTTTTAAATGATAAATTACTTGTAAAACACGTCAAATCACCGTATAACCATATTGTTGAACATTATATATGAACGTACAACTTAAAAAACAAACATCTCATCGATTTACTATCAAAAAATGTGAAAAAATGACTAAAACTGTTTGAATTCAAAATAGGAGACCAAAATTGTTTGAATTAGAATTAATTTCATGAATCAAGTAAAATTGAGGATCAAATTTGTAATTTAGCCCATAAAATATTATTTTGTATCAGATAAGTGTGCCATATTATTTTAATTTAGAATTGCTTGTCTTGTAAAAGTTAAAAATACATTTTTCTTGACTTATTTAATAGGTACATCATTTAACAACTACCAAACTAGAATTGTAAATCATATTTCCTTAAATATAATAAAAATTTATACTCAGTTATAAGAATTATAAAAATTAATTATTTTTTAAGTGGCATGAACATACATAAAAAATATATGTATTTACTACATATTTATAAATTATTTGATATTTGATGATTTCTATATAAACCTATGAAGTGCTTTTAACAAGAATGAACCTTATTTTGCTTTTGATATTCAAGCTATATTTGAGATGGCTAAGTTTTCTTTCATGACAATTATCGTCATTGTCTTCTTTATTTCAGGTATGATGAATTCTATATAAATGTGTTGGATAATAATATTGTTTTAGTCAAGCATTTATGACTATATTTTTTTAACAAATAGTATTCATGATTTTAGATGTTATCTCATATCCAAAGTTTTAACCAAACCTTTTTCAGAAAAATATTGTATGTTTTTAAAAGAATATATATAAGTTCACTTTAGAATTTGATATTGATATTTCTCAACCTTAATTTTTTTATTTTTGTTTTTTTTACAAGTATAGCAATGACAAATGCTAGAAACATATGGTCAAAAGAATGTGTCATCACTCGTGATGGTCAATGCCTCCCGACAGCTTGCAAAGAATGGTGTTTAAATACATATAAGGGTCATGGAGCATGCGTTGCTACCGTTGGAAATCCTCCTACTTATAAATGTGTTTGCACATACTATTGTTCCACCTAGAATAAAAATGTTTAGCTTTATTTTAAATGTAAAACTGTATTACAATAAATGGATAATCTCGAGATAAATACAATTGCAAAATTTTATTTAAGTGTTATGATATGATTGAGAACATAAAAATAATATTTTGACTAATTTTTTATTTACTATAGTCTAAGCTTAGATTCTTCAAAAATGTAGAGTTGTTGTAATGTATCAAAAATTCTATACTCCAAAATTTATTAAAATTGTAATAGCCAATATCAAAAATTAATTAGTCCAAGTTTTAAAAGTTCATGTCTCATGACACTCAAGAAATTAAAAAGGCTTAATTATTTGATTCATATCTTACGTGATTTATGAAATTGGTCTCTATTTTAAATTTAAACTATTTTGATCATCCTAATTTAAATTAAGCAGTTTTTGTCTCCCTCTCATACTTTTGCATTTTAAATTAATGATATTTCTATTTTGTAAATGATAAATTACTTGTAAAACACGAAAAATCATCGTATAACCATATTGTTGAATATTATATATGAAAATATAACATAAAAAACAAACATCTCATCGATTTTCTATGAAAAATATTGAGAAAATGACTAAAATTTGAGTTTAAAATAGGAGACCAAATTTATTTGAATGAGAATTAATTTTATGAATCAGGTAAAATTGAGTATCAAAACTGTAATTTAGCTAATAAAATATTATTTTGTATCAGAAAAGTATGCCATATTATTTTATTTTATAGTTGCTTTTCTTGTCAAAGTTAAAAATATATTTTTCTTGACTTATTCAATAGGTAGTTCATCAAACTATTAACAATTATAATTGTAAATTATATTTCCTTAAATATAATAAAAATTTATACTAAGTTATAAGAATTATAAAAATTAACTATTTTTTTATGTGGCATGAACATATATAAAAAATATATGTATTTACTATATATTTATTAATTATTTGATACTTGACTATTTCTATATAAACCTGTGAAATTCTTTTAACCAATGTTTTAAAAACCGGACCGAATCGGCCAGTTCAACTGTTTGGACCGGGAACCGGAGATGAATCCGATTGGATTAACCTTTCAAAATCGTTAATGGGTCCAAACCTGAATAAAGCCGAATAAATCGGATTGAACCGTCCAAAATCATTCGAACTAAAGAACCGGGGCCGGTACTGTGAACCCTCCCAGTTCAAAAAATTGCATCAAATTAACCTTTTTGTTAAAAAAATTAACATGTCAATATCAAAACTTAACATACATTTCCTAATCACGAAAAAGAATTCCATTTTTTTTACAACCATAAAAACTTCTAAATTTTGTCACTCCATTATAGTTTCTCTTTCAACCACACTCCATCATCATCATGTCGTCTCTTATAAACATAGTCACGATATTCAACTCAATATTGATTGTCGTTCAAGTCAATATTGTTTGTTGTTGTCGGGTAAGCCTTTTTTCTGTCGTAGTTTCACTCAAATTCATTTTTTGTTGTTTATGGAGTATGTTATATTATTTATTTTTGGTATTCTATCTTAATTATTTGAACTTTATTTTAGTTATTATATTCTATTATTTTAATTTTTGTTTGAATTATTTTAACTTATTTTATTATAATTCTTTAATTTGGTAAAATTATTCTTAAATAAAGTTTAAAATGAAGTGGAGAACTATGTTATCTTATTATATGTATTATTGATATTGTTGTACAAACTTTAGAATAGATTTTTGAAATATTTACTGTATTAAGTTGTGAACGTATGATTATGTGTGAGATATGTATGAAGTTTAGTTTCACATTAATAGTTTGTTTAATAAACGTAGGACCGTAGATTTAACCGGTTGAACAAATTAAACCTTAAACCGCAAGTTCCACCGGTTTCATTTCCAGTTTGATTTTTAAAACATTGCTTTTAACAAGAATGAACCTTATTTTGCTTTTGATATTAAAGATACAATTGAGATGGCTATGTTTTCTTTCATGTTAATTATCGTCATTGTCTTCTTTATTTCAGGTATGTTGAATTCTATATAAATGATGAATTCTCATATGTTGGATAATAATATTCTTTTAGTCATGTATTTATAACTATATTTTTTTAACAAATAGTATTCATGATTTTAGATGATATCTCATACCCAAATTTTTAACCAAACATTTTTCACAAAAATATTATAAGTTTTTAAAAGAATATGTATAAATACACTTTAGAGTTTGATATGTATATCTTTGTCACTTAATTTTTTAATTTTAATTTTAATTTTTTAGAGTTATAGCAATGACAAGTGCTAGAAACATATTGTCAAAAGAATGTGTCATCACTCGTGATGGTCGATGCCTTCCTATAGCTTGCAAAGAATGGTGTTTAAATACATATAAGGGTCATGGAGCATGCGTTGTTACCATTGAAAATCCTCCTACTTATAAATGTGTTTGCACATACTATTGTTCCGCCTAGAATAAAAATACTAAGCTTTATTTTAAATGTAAAATTGTATTAAATTAAATGGATAAATTCAAGATAATTAAAATTGCAAAATTTTATTTAAGTTTTTTGTTATGATTGAGAACATAAAAATAATATTTTGACTAATTTTTAATTTACTATAGTCTAAGATTCGATTCTTCAAAAAAGTAGAGTTGTTGTAATGTATCAAAAATAAATCAATAATAATATACTCAAAAATTTATTAAAATTATAATAGCCAATATCAAAAATTAATTACTCCAAGTTTTAAAAGTTCGAAATTAAGCATGCCTAACTATTTGATTCCTATATTATCTGGTTTATGAAATTGGTCTCTCTATTTTAAATTTAAACTATTTTGGTCATCCTAATTTAAATTAAACAGTTTTGGTCTCCCTCTCATACTTTTGCATTTAAAATTATCGATAATTCTATTTTTTTTAAATGATAAATTACTTGTAAAACACGTCAAATCACCGTATAACCATATTGTTGAACATTATATATGAACGTATAACTTAAAAAACAAACATCTCATCGATTTACTATCAAAAAATGTGAGAAAATGACTAAAACTGTTTGAATTCAAAATAGGAGACCAAAATTGTTTGAATTAGAATTAATTTCATGAATCAAGTAAAATTGAGGATCAAAATTGTAATTTAGCCCATAAAATATTATTTTGTATCAGATAAGTGTGCCATATTATTTTAATTTAGAATTGCTTGTCTTGTAAAAGTTAAAAATACATTTTTCTTGACTTATTTAATAGGTACATCATTTAACAACTACCAAACTAGAATTGTAAATCATATTTCCTTAAATATAATAAAACTTTATACTCAGTTATAAGAATTATAAAAAATAATTATTTTTTAAGTGGCATGAACATACATAAAAAATATATGTATTTACTACATATTTATAAATTATTTGATATTTGATGATTTCTATATAAACCTATGAAGTCCTTTTAACAAGAATGAACCTTATTTTGCTTTTGATATTCAAGCTATATTTGAGATGGCTAAGTCTTCTTTCATGACAATTATCGTCATTGTCTTCTTTATTTCAGGTATGATGCATTCTATATAAATGTGTTGGATAATAATATTGTTTTAGTCAAGCATTTATGACTATATTTTTTTAACAAATAGTATTCATGATTTTAGATGTTATCTCATATCCAAAGTTTTAACCAAACCTTTTTCAGAAAATTATTGTATGTTTTTAAAAGAATATATATAAGTTCACTTTAGAATTTGATATTGATATTTCTCAACCTTAATTTTTTTATTTTTGTTTTTTTTACAGGTATAGCAATGACAAATGCTAGAAACATATGGTCAAAAGAATGTGTCATCACTCGTGATGGTCAATGCCTCCCGACAGCTTGCAAAGAATGGTGTTTAAATACATATAAGGGTCATGGAGCATGCGTTGCTACCGTTGGAAATCCTCCTACTTATAAATGTGTTTGCACATACTATTGTTCCACCTAGAATAAAAATGTTTAGCTTTATTTTAAATGTAAAACTGTATTACAATAAATGGATAATCTCGAGATAAATACAATTGCAAAATTTTATTTAAGTGTTATGATATGATTGAGAACATAAAAATAATATTTTGACTAATTTTTTATTTACTATAGTCTAAGCTTAGATTCTTCAAAAATGTAGAGTTGTTGTAATGTATCAAAAATTCTATACTCCAAAATTTATTAAAATTGTAATAGCCAATATCAAAAATTAATTAGTCCAAGTTTTAAAAGTTCATGTCTCATGACACTCAAGAAATTAAAAAGGCTTAATTATTTGATTCATATCTTACGTGATTTATGAAATTGGTCTCTATTTTAAATTTAAACTATTTTGGTCATCCTAATTTAAATTAAGCAGTTTTTGTCTCCCTCTCATACTTTTGCATTTTAAATTAATGATATTTCTATTTTGTAAATGATAAATTACTTGTAAAACACGAAAAATCATCGTATAACCATATTGTTGAATATTATATATGAAAATATAACATAAAAAACAAACATCTCATCGATTTTCTATGAAAAATATTGAGAAAATGACTAAAATTTGAGTTTAAAATAGGAGACCAAATTTATTTGAATTAGAATTAATTTTATGAATCGGGTAAAATTGAGGATCAAAACTGTAATTTAGCTAATAAAATATTATTTTGTATCAGAAAAGTATGCCATATTATTTTATTTTATAGTTGCTTTTCTTGTCAAAGTTAAAAATATATTTTTCTTGACTTATTCAATAGGTAGTTCATCAAACTATTAACAATTATAATTGTAAATTATATTTCCTTAAATATAATAAAAATTTATACTAAGTTATAAGAATTATAAAAATTAACTATTTTTTTATGTGGCATGAACATATATAAAAAATATATGTATTTACTATATATTTATTAATTATTTGATACTTGACTATTTCTATATAAACCTGTGAAATTCTTTTAACCAATGTTTTAAAAACCGGACCGAATCGGCCAGTTCAACTGTTTGGACTGGGAACCGGAGATGAATCCGATTGGATTAACCTTTCAAAATCGTTAATGGGTCCAAACCTGAATAAAGCCGAATAAATCGGATTGAACCGTCCAAAATCATTCGAACTAAAGAACCGGGGCCGGTACTGTGAACCCTCCGGTTCAAAAAATTGCATCAAATTAACCTTTTTATTAAAAAAAATTAACATGTCAATATCAAAACTTAACATACATTTCCTAATCACGAAAAAGAATTCCATTTTTTTTACAACCATACAAACTTCTAAATTTTGTCACTCCATTATAGTTTCTCTTTCAACCATACTCCATCATCATCATGTCTTCTCTTATAAACATAGTCACGATATTCAACTCAATATTGATAGTCGTTCAAGTCAATATTGTTTGTAGTTGTCGGGTAAGCCTTTTTTCTATCGTAGTTTAACTCAAATTCGGTTTTTTGTTGTTTATGGAGTATGTTATATTAATTATTTTTGGTATTCTATCTTAATTATTTGAACTTTATTTTAGTTATTATATTCTATTATTTTAATTTTTGTTTGAATTATTTTAACTTATTTTATTATAATTCTTTAATTTGGTAAAATTATTCTTAAATAAAGTTTAAAATTGTTGGTGCAAAGGTAGAATATATGATGAATGGAAATATTCTTATTCAGAGAATGATGGCTACAAAAAGGATTAAAAGTTACAATGATTGACACCCTATTTATAAGCCTCTAACAAACTTAAATTTGAATCAAATCTAATATCTAACAAACTTAAATATGAATCAAATCTAATATTTAAATCTAATATCTAACAAACTTAAATATGAATTAAATCTAATAATTAAATCTAATACCATCCCTTAATTCATATTCCATCAAAACTTGTAACACCAATTCCATCCCTTAATCTGAGAAATTGATCAGTCTTGATAGCTTTCGTCAGAACATCTGCCAACTGCTTCTGAGTGCTGCAGTGTACAACTTCTAACACTCCCCTCTGAACTTGATGTCTCAGAAAATGATATTTGGTCTCAATGTGCTTGCTTCTCCCGTGCAACACTGGGTTTCTGGCAAGATTGATTGCAGACTTGTTGTCAATCATCAGCTTCAGAGGTTTGTTTACTTTAATCTTCAGATCCTGCAATAGATTCAGAATCCACACAGCTTGGCATGCAGTAACAGCACCTGCAATTGATCGCTCGACTGGGTGAGTCGAGAATGGGATACAAACTGCAAGTGCACAGTTCTATCGCGTAGTTTTAAAAGATATCGATCCCACAGGGACTTATGAATCGATATACCGTTATCTAAGGTTACTACGTAAATCTAAGGTGAAAATGTTTGATTGTTTGGGGAAAAACTAAGAGCTAAACTAATATCTAGATTAAATATCAATAAAACGGATATCGGTATGTAGTTCGTCAAAACTAGGGAATCAAGTCTTTGTCGGTTTCTTGGTTTTAAAATGAATCGTTACGGTTAACTTCATTGGTTAAAGGTTCTATCTCAAACTCTCGCTCTGTTGAATAAACCATGATCTTATATTAATGTTGCTGTCACTTATAATTAAGTCAAAAACCATATTTTGAAAACAATAAAGTTGCAGAAACTCTTTTTAAGAAAATACTGACCGTTTTAAACACCCTTATCTCAAACTCTCGCTCTGTTGACTTAGGTTATATAATTAAATTCAAATGCTTAACTCTCGTCCTCACATCCAATCTTTAAAAATACTTTTTGGAAAAGGTCAGAATTTAATTAACTCTAAAACTTGCTCTCGCCCTGATCTAGAATTAATGCCTAACTTACACTGTCCAGTTAAAATCTCAAACTCTCGCTCTATTGATTTTAACTTCTTTATGTCTTTTACTTTTGTAAAAAATCTTGTTATTAAACCTGTAAGTTGAAACCGTAAAAAGATTGATTTTGATTTTAAGTTTAAATAGACCGACTCAGTCTTGATCCCTTATTCTGCTTACTTTACATACCGATACCTAGGCAAATTAGCCAGACATGCTAAATAAATAAGAATTTATATCATGCATAAACAGACTCATTCCAGGCAGGCAATATGAATAAACAATAGAATAAAACATTAAAAATTAAATAACAATTAAAGAACCTGAATGCGTAATACAATGGTCTTGAACACTCCACCACAAGCCGGTAGGATTTGTTCTTGGATTCTTCAATTAGACAGTAAATTAAATCAAGGAAATAAAACTGGAATATAACGTAAGGTTAAATCCGGTATAAAGTTGCACAATAGTTTCCGGTGTAGAAACTATTATGCGAAAAATATCTAAAAGCTAAAACTGGAAAGGTAAATTTGCAAGGGAAAAAAGAATGTAAAGCTTGCAAAAGAAATAAATAAAATAAACAATGCTAAGTTGCTGGAAAGGAAGAAAAATAAGCAAAGGCGTGAAAAGAAAATTGGCAGAGCTTCGGCAAACTGAGCGTGCAAAAACTGAGTCTTTTTTAGGTTTGTGAGATGGCTATTTATAATAGCCTTGGTAACTGCCTTCCGTTTCCCACGAGTCTTCAGCATGGCTAAATACACGGCGTGGGCATAGGACACGAACTCTCTCAACGTTCTTCTTCAATTCTTCTGAGAGCGTGACTTGCGCCAAAAAGCTAGTGGAATGGTGTGACGCTCGTCACACCATGTGTGACGCTCGTCACAGGGATGCTTCTAGTGTGACGCTCGTCACAACCCTTGTAACGCCCGTCACAGGCACAACGTGCGCTTTCTTTTGGGCTGGGCTTGGTCTTTGATATTTGTTTCCTTTTTACTCCTTTCTACACCTCCTTTTCTTCCCTTTTTCACTTTTGCTTCAAAATGGGTACCTGATGTAAATAGAAAAGAAATACTGCATAATATCTGATAAAATGGGATAAATTAAAGTAAATGATAATATAATCTAATTGAATTAAGTCTTCAAATGTGATATAATTTCATGTTATCAAACTCCCCCATACTTAAATCTTTGCTTGTCCTCAAGCAAAATTCAGTATAGAACTTGTTAAAAGTTTTAGCCAGATGAAATTTCAAAGCACACATCAATTCGTACTAGGTTGCAAATGGATTTTTGTTTAGGAGGACTCGAGTTTAATCTTGACATCAACAACTACCGTTACAACTTAGATAACCCTACTTTATGCCAATCAGTTCAAGTACCTTGTGATAGCTATCCTGGTTCCTTTAGTCTTATTTCACCCGCTTTCATTCTAGCGAAATCACATTAAGCCCTTTATCTTTTCGCGCACATAGTGGAGTAACCGGTTAGTGATTATGATCCGCTTTTAGCTAGAAGTTCTGGTACATAAGTCGGATAACTTCATTATTCAGTCCATTGCAAATTGCGGGGGATCGAACCGTAGTCCGCCCTACCGAGTTCAGTACCAGATTCCTACTGAACCAACTCATAATGGGTCTTTCGTATTGTGCTTTTGCATGATCTGCAACCTTTAGATTAAATGATCTGGTAAGGATCACCTAATTTAATTAGTGCATTTCTTGATATATTTATATATCTTAGGTTACTTTGGGGATCATTCACTTATATTCATCGGCTCTCCACGTAGTTTGCTATTAAGATGGTGCTGACTTCTGTATAAACTACTTGGGGTTGCCATAGAACTAAAAGTTCAAGGAATCGGTATAATAGGTACTTATCTTGATCTAACATATTGAGGTTCTCAGAGCGTTGTTATGGTAATGATTTTGTTTTGATTTCACTCAAATTTTTTTAAGTAAGCAACCTTTATACTTATTGGGTGTGTTAAAAAAAATTTTTGTTATGGCTCAAGAAAATTGAGGGGAATAGATAATAAGAATTTTTCACATTCGGACTTGACTTAAAATAAATATATATTATAATAATTTTTTTTTTTTTTTTTTTCATAATAAGAAAGGGAAATAACAATGAAAAGGGAAAATAACATACTTGAAAAAAAGGTAATAGGAAGAATATTGTTTCCCCCCCATACTTAAACTAAACATTGTCCTCAATGTTTTAAGGGAAAGAAATACAAAATGGAAATGAAAAGAAAAAGGAAATATAACTAAGGCTGCCTACCGCCTCTGGTTCTTGGACCTGGTGATCTTTGACGTATGTCTAAGTTGTCGAACCTGCTAAACAATTCAGTAAACCGCTGGTCGGTTATGGCATTCCGAGCATCCTGTTGCTGTTGCATTTGACGCATCATCTGCATCATCTCTGCATTCTGTGCCTGCATGCCATCAATAGCATCCATAATGTCGTCGTTGGTCGCAGGCCTTCTTCGTCGACGACGTTGGGAGGATGGGCCGGCTGCATTACGGGAAGGGTTGAGCGGGACTGATTGTTGTGTTGGCGGATGGTCACCTTGTTCCATTTCTTCAAACTCATCAGTTTGCTGGTTTGTTTGTGAAGGCTCGGTGGTTTCAGGAGCGCTAAGATCGTAGAGGTGGCGGTCGGGGTTTGTGACATCAGTTAGGGTGGTATTGGGTAGCACAACACTCGGGACTGCTTGGTTGTTCACCATAAGATAATAGCCTCCGCCTACTCTGTTTTTAATCAGGCGGCTAGAACGGCAATAGCTGATATCCATAGACAGGGGAGGTAGGGATTCTAAAGTTTGGAGTCTATCCCCTAGGTTCAGGCCAAGTGCTATGGAGGTTATTAATCCACCAATTATAAAGGGTTGCCGGCCTCTAGCACATAAGGTGCGGATATGATGAAAGAGAAAAGAGGCGGCGTTTACCTGGGCTTGCGGTTCGAAGACGCACTGGAGGAAAAATAACTCCTTTGAGTTGACCTTGCTGTTGTTTGGTCTACCAAAAACTGTGTTTTGCAAGATACGGAGAAAATAACGGATGGTGGGGTTATGGATGTGGGAGAGAAGGAGTTCTTCCCAGTTGTAGGTCTCTATACGGAAATTTTCTTAAAAAGGTCAAAAACGCCAACTGTGTTCCAGTTTAGGTCGGGAGGGATTCTGGGGTAGACTTGGCCTTCTGTGGTAAATTGTAGCATGGTACTCAATTGGTTTTGGGTTAGAGAGTACTCGGTGTTAAACATGCGGAAGGTTGCGGTACCGGTCAGAAATTCACCCTCACCGGCGGGAGTGGTGTAGTCGTAAGAACTTAGGAATTCTAAGGTTAGGGAAGGGTAGGTGGGTTGGTTATGAGTGCAAAGGAAGGTTAAATCGGCTTTACGGAGCATCCACTCGATACCTTGGAGTAAGCCTAATTGTTGTAAACAAGTTAAATCGGGGTACCTGGTGGAAGCGACGCCTCGCTGTTGGAAGCGCTCGAATTGCTCTTGCTGATAGTTGTCATCTCCGGATCGGAAGATGATATTTCCGAAATTTTGATTTCCCGCCATTGTGATGAATTTTTGAAGGGATGATTTGGAAAGAAAAAGAAATGTATTTGATATGAGAGAATTGTTTTGTGGTGAATGGAGGAAGTTTTGGTAGGTATTTATAGGGGAGGGATTGGAAGGTAGAAAGAAAAAGTGGTTGAAGAGTAATTAAGTGTGGTAAACGAAAAAATGAATGGGGAAGGTAAAAATTAAAGTGTAACGTTCGTCTCCAACGGCTCCCTAACGTTCACATGTCTGAGGGGCGTTACGCTCGTCACAAGGCTGTGACGTTCGTAACAGGCGTTTTGCGTGCCGTTCGTCATGGAGTGTGTGACGCTCGTCACACAGTCCTTTTTGGCAAGGCTTCAGTAGCGCTTCACAGAATTACTTTGGTAGCGTATTTTAATGTTTCATTTTGCTTATGATCATTTTTAGTCTGCAGTTTTAATGTATTGTGCACGCTTACTTGCTTTGTATAATAATAATAGGTAACAACAGTAGAGCATAATAGCCATTGCATAATAAAATTAACTAAACAGCTTCAATAAAAATGATCATAATGTATTACAGGGAAGGAAAATAATGAAATGAAATAGAAATAAACATGAATTCAAATAACATTAATGAAAAATCTAGCCTAAAACTAAATAACTTAGAAAGAAAAATAACTAAATTCCATCTATCTTCGGATCTCTGGCCGGAGGAGCAAAAGAGTTAACATGATGCCGTAACATACGTAACTGACTTGCCGTGCTGCTCATGTATTCTAGGATTTCAAGTCTCAAGCTGTGGAAATCTTCCCTGAGGGCGTCTTGTTCTGACATCAAGGCTTCAATGACGGTTTTAATATCTGTTCCTGGCATATGATGTCGGAGATCAGGCATGGCTGATTCTTCGGTCAGGGCAGGCTGAGGGGGAGGATCAATATCATAGTAGCCTGAAGGTGTCTGAGGGTCAGATTCAGCAAGAGAGGTATGGTCAACATAGTGCTCATAGTCATCACAAATCTCATAGTCCTGGATGGATTCAGTGGATCCAGCAGGAGTTGGGGTTTCATTCAGGTTATAGAGCCAGTTCCTTTGGTTGTGAACACTAGTTCTAGGATCGGGCATGGTGAATAGGCAGAGAACCTGGTTATCAATAATAAGCTCGAACTCATCAGACCCTATGTTTGCTATAAACATAGTGTTGAAGAGGAAAGGTATACTCATAGTAGTAATGCCACAAAAAGGGCTAAGGTCAAGCATAGGCTGACGTAATCCAATAGCATTACCTATCATAGTGATCAAACCGCCTATTCTAATGGGTGCTCGCTCATCCTGGATAAGGTGGTCCAAATTAGCTAACATAAAAGTAGCACCGTTTACTGGACGGTTCTGGGAAGCACAAAATATGATGAAGAGTTCATCACGTGAAACTGAAGTACTATTTGGCTTCTTCCCAAATAAAGTGTGGGTCAGGATCTTATGGAAATAGCGAAAAGCCGGGTTATGTATGTTTCCAGAGAGAAACTCATGTTCCTCGGGCTCATCATTTCCAGTCAGCTTACCCCAAAAGTGTTCAAGCTCTCTATATTCAAAAAGTTCTTCCTGGCTTACAGTGAATGTATCAAAGGAGGTAGGAAAACCCAAAAGGTCGGTGAAGTCTCTAATATTAAATTGGTACTCCATATTGAACATTCTGAACTGGATAAAACCTCTGCTAATTCCTTTTCCATGGCTAGGTAGATAGATTAATGAACTAAGGAATTCTAGTGTGAGTCTCCGGTAGGTGGTGAAATGTCTCAGGATAGGGGAGGTCTCCCATCCTATCTGATTCAGCAAAAACAGGACACTCTGTCTCAGTCCAAGGGCAGTCATAGCCCAATCATCAGCATATAAACTAGGTAGCATCTCTCTAGCGGCTAGTTCTTCAAACTTTCGTTTCTGAGCCATTCCTCTGAACTTGATACCCATACGATCAGAATGTCCCATCTGGTTAGTGTTAGCTAGAGAAAAGAAACATGAGTTTAAGTCAGGATTTGGCCAAATGCCGAAAGAAGAAAAGAATTATTATTATTATATATATATATATATATTTTTTTTTTTCTTTTTGAATAAATCAATAATGAATACTAAATAGAAATTAAAAGAAATAATTAAGAGAAAAATAGGGAATTGATAATAATAATAGAATAATAAAATAACAAATTAATTTGTGGGTTGTCTCCCACTAAGCGCTTTGTTTAAATGTCGCAAGCTCGACAAAAAAAACTGTTAAATATAGTCTATGAGTCCTGGGGGCGTTTCGTCTAAGTGTAGAATCTGCGAATCCTCGTTGGTTTCCGCATAGTGATAATGTTTCAGACGTTGCCCGTTTACGGTGAACGGTTCTGTAGATTGTCCTTTTATTTCTACCGCTCCACTGGGAAAGATTTTAGTGATATGAAAAGGTCCTGACCATCTGGATCGTAGTTTTCCCGGGAATAACTTTAGTCTAGAGTTAAATAAAAGTACTGCGTCGCCTTGCTTGAAGATTTTCCTTGATATACGCTTGTCATGCCATTGTTTTGTTCTTTCTTTATAGATTTTGGCATTTTCATAGGCGTCTCTTCTGAGTTCCTCTAATTCGTTTATGTCAAGGATTCTCTTTTCACCGGCGGCTTTATAATTCAAATTTAAATTTCTAATAGCCCAATAGGCTTTATGTTCTAATTCTACCGGGAGGTGACAGGATTTTCCATAAATGAGCTTAAATGGGGTCGTCCCTATGGGAGTTTTATAAGCAGTTCGGTATGCCCATAAAGCTTCTGGTAATTTCAATGACCAATCTTTCCTTGAAGTGGCGACCGTTTTTTCTAGTATCTGCTTGATTTCTCTGTTAGATACTTCCACTTGTCCACTGGTTTGAGGGTGGTAAGGTGTTGCTATCCTATGTCTCACTCCATATTTAAGTAGTAGTTTTTCGAGTACCTTGGATATAAAGTGTGATCCACCATCACTGACTACTATTCTTGGGATGCCAAATCTCGGAAATATTATATTTTTAAAGAGTCTAGTTACTACTCGGGTGTCATTTGTTGGAGAAGCTATAGCTTCGATCCATTTTGATACGTAGTCAACTGCCACGAGTATGTATTTGTTACCGAAAGAGGATGGGAAAGGTCCCATGAAGTCTATCCCCCACACGTCAAAAATCTCTACTTCCAAAATACCTTTTTGTGGCATCTCGTCACGTCTAGATATGTTTCCCGTGCGTTGACATCTGTCACACTCCTTAATAGCCGCATGTACGTCCTTCCATATAGTTGGCCAATAAAAGCCAGCTTGTAGGATTTTAGAGCAGGTCTTGGATGTACTTGTGTGTCCGCCATAAGGCGCAGAGTGACAGTGTTGGATTATATTTTCTACCTCTTCTTCGGGTATACATCGACGGAAAATACCATCGGGGCCTCTTTTGAAAAGTAAGGGATCATCCCAGTAATAGTGTTTTATGTCGTGGAAGAATCGTTTCTTCTGCTGGTAAGATAAAGTAGGTGGAACTATTCCGGCAGCTAAATAGTTGACTAGATCAGCGTACCATGGTATGACAGATATAGCTAAGGTGGTTTCTACTTGCATGTCGGAGTTGTTCTCTTCCAAAGTAGCTATGAGTTTATCATACGAGAAATCATCATTAATGGATGTTCTTTCTGGTTCAAGGTTCTCAAGTCTAGAGAGATGGTCTGCTACTACGTTTTCAGTTCCTTTCTTGTCCTTGATTTCTAAGTCGAATTCTTGCAGTAACAAGATCCATCTTAGGAGTCTAGGTTTAGCATCTTTTTTTGTTAAAAGGTACCTGATAGCAGCGTGATCAGTGTAAACTATTATTTTGGCTCCTACCAGGTAAGAACGAAATTTATCTAGCGCAAATACCACTGCTAGGAGTTCTTTCTCGGTTGTGGCATAATTCATCTGTGCTTCATCCAGGGTTCTGCTAGCGTAATATATAACGTGAAGCTTTTTATCCTTTCTTTGTCCTAGAACAGCACCTACAGCATAATCACTGGCATCGCACATTATTTCGAATGGTTCATTCCAGTCTGGTGTCTGCATAATGGGTGCGGAGATCAATGCTTGTTTAAGAGTTTGAAATGCTTTTAAACAGTTATCGTCGAATATGAATTCAGCATCTTTCATCAACAGTCCGGTTAAGGGTTTAGTTATCTTAGAGAAGTCTTTGATGAATCGTCGGTAAAAACCGGCGTGTCCTAAAAAGCTTCGTACTTCTCTCACAGTTCTTGGGGGTTGAAGATTTTCGATTACCTCTATTTTGGCTTTGTCTACTTCAATTCCTCTGTTCGAGATGATGTGTCCTAAAACAATGCCTTCTTGTACCATAAAGTGGCACTTTTCCCAATTAAGTACTAAGTTTACTTTTACACATCGTTCCAGAACTCTTTCCAGGTTTTCAAGGCATTCTTCGAAACTTTGTCCGTATACAGAAAAGTCATCCATAAATACTTCCATGATGTTTTCGAGAAAGTCGGCGAATATTGCCATCATGCATCTTTGAAAAGTTGCAGGGGCATTACACAGACCAAACGGCATTCGTCTATAAGCGAAGGTACCAAAAGGGCATGTGAATGTTGTCTTTTCTTGGTCATCAGGGTGAATTGGTATTTGAAAGAAGCCTGAATAACCGTCTAAATAACAGAAATGTGAATGTTTAGCTAATCGTTCTAACATCTGGTCAATGAATGGTAAAGGGAAATGATCTTTTCGGGTTGCTTTGTTTAGTTTCCTATAATCAATGCACATTCTCCATCCCGATTCGATTCGTTTAGTTATAGTTTCTCCTTTTTCGTTTTTAATAACGGTTATGCCTCCTTTCTTTGGTACAACGTGTACAGGACTAACCCATTTGCTATCAGATATAGGATATATAATACCTGCTTCTAATAACTTGGTTATTTCTTTCTTTACTACCTCACTTAGGATCGGATTTAGTCTTCTCTGGTGTTCCCTAGAGGTTTTACAGTCTTCTTCTAACATGATGCGGTGCATACAAATAGAAGGGCTTATTCCTTTGAGATCGGTGATGTGGTATCCTAGTGCGGTTGGATATTTTCTTAAGATATGTAGGAGTTTTTCTGTTTCGAGTCTTCCTAGATCTGCATTAACTATCACAGGTCGTTCAAGTTCTAAGTCTAGGAATTCATATCTCAGATTTTTGGGAAGTGTTTTCAAATCAGGGGTTGGTTTGTTAAGACACTGCGTAGGATCCGGTGTTATTGCTAGGCATTGTTTAGATTTGTCCTCTAAAAGATAGTCTGATGATTTGTCTTCTCCTGACTCTGCTTCTTTTATGCATTCATCGATGATATCCATGAAGTAACATGTATCTTCTATTGCAGGTGCTTTCAAGAATTGGGAAAGAATGAATTCAATTTTCTCTTCACCTACTTCGAAGGTGAGTCGTCCTCGTTTTACGTCTATGATTGCACCGGCAGTTGCTAAGAATGGTCTTCCTAGTATAATAGGTGTCGTATCATCTTCTCTAATGTCCATAATTGTGAAGTCAGTGGGAATGTAAAACTGACCTATGCGTACGGGAACGTTTTCAAGGATTCCTACAGGATATTTGATGGAACGATCTGCTAATTGCACAGACATTTTGGTCGGTCTTAATTCTCCCATTTCCAGTTTCTTACATATGGATAAAGGCATAACGCTAATTCCGGCTCCTAAATCGCATAAGGCTTTGTCGATGACAAATTTTCCTATGTGACAGGGTATAGAGAAACTACCCGGATCCTTGAGTTTAGGGGGCATGTTTTGGATTATAGCGCTACATTCGGCAGGGAGTGTAACGGTTTCGCTATCCTCAAGTTTCCTCTTATTAGAAAGAATTTCTTTTAAGAATTTAGCATATGAGGGCATCTGCGTGATAGCTTCGGTAAACGGAATTGTAACGTTTAATTGTTTAAGGAGATCAACAAATTTTCTAAATTGGCCTACATCTTTGGTTTTAACAAGCCTTTGAGGGTAAGGTATAGGTGGTTTGTAAGGTGGTGG
The DNA here is from genome assembly GCF_024323335.1 of Lathyrus oleraceus. Classification (NCBI taxonomy): domain Eukaryota; kingdom Viridiplantae; phylum Streptophyta; class Magnoliopsida; order Fabales; family Fabaceae; genus Lathyrus; species Lathyrus oleraceus. Next base: position 102,925,673 of record NC_066584.1, on the reverse strand, counting down.
AGGTACATAAGGTTCCTTCTTTTCTAGGGTTTCCTTATTACTCTCTTCCTTTTCCTTAGGTTCACTTTCCTCAGTAGATTTCTTAGGGTTTTGGTTTTCTATCCTTGGGTCAGACGGTCCTTCCACTTCCGTTCCACTTCTCAATATAATTGCATGAGCTTGGCTTCTCGGATTGGGTTGGGGCTGTCCAGGGAATGTACCAGTTGGTGCAGCAGTAGGTGCTTGTTGTTGAGCTACTTGAGATATTTGCGTTTCCAGCATTTTGTTATGGGTAGCCAGGGCATCTACTTTGCTTGCTAGTTGTTTTAGTTGTTCGCCAGTGTGTATGTTCTGGTTTAAGAAATCTTTATTGGTTTGTTGTTGGGAAGCTATAAAGTTTTCCATCATGATTTCCAAGTTGGATTTTCTAGGGGTATTATTGTTAGGATTCGGTTTCTGATATCCTGGAGATATAGATGGGGCTTGATTTGGAGACTGTCCAGGTGCGTATAAAGCATTATTACTCTTATATGAGAAGTTTGGATGGTTCTTCCAATTTGGGTTATAGGTATTCGAATAGGGGCTTCCTTGAGCATAGTTTACTTGCTCTGCTTGGATTCCAGTCAAGAGTTGACATTCCGCAGGAGTGTGGCCTTGGATTCCACAGACCTCGCAATTCTGAGTTATAGCAACCACGGCGGCTGGAGGTGATACGTTTAAACTTTCAATTTTCTGGACCAAAGCATCCACTTTTGCATTGACGTGATCAAGGTTACTTATCTCGTACATGCCAGTTTTCGGTTGAGGTTTTTCCACATTCGTTCGTTCGGTTCCCCACTGATAGTGGTTTTGGGCCATGCTCTCGATAAGCTGGTAAGCATCAGCGTAAGGTTTGTTCATTAGTGCACCACCTGCAGCGGCGTCTATTGTTAACCTTGTATTGTATAAGAGACCATTATAAAATGTGTGAATTACTAACCAGTCTTTCAAACCATGGTGTGGGCAAAGTCTCATCATGTCTTTGTATCTTTCCCATGCTTCGAAAAGAGACTCGTTGTCTTTCTGTTTAAATCCGTTTATCTGGGCTCTTAACATAGCTGTTTTGCTTGGCGGAAAATATCGGGCAAGAAAAACTTTCTTCAACTTGTTCCATGTGGTGACTGAGTTGGAAGGGAGAGATTGAAGCCATCTTCTAGCGCTATCTCTTAATGAGAAAGGAAAAAGACGAAGTCGAATTGCCTCTGAAGTGACACCATTAGCTTTAACAGTATCAGCGTATTGAACAAATACGGATAAATGAAGGTTTGGATCTTCGGTAAGATTTCCAGAGAATTGGTTCTGTTGCACAGCCTGCAACAACGAAGGTTTAAGTTCAAAGTTGTTTGCTTCGATTGCGGGCGGAGCAATACTTGAATGCGGTTCATCTTGCGATGGAGCGGCGTAATCTCTAAGAGCACGAGCTGGTTCTGCCATCTCGGTTAAAGAAGGAAAAATGTTTTTGAAATCTGGAAGGTTTATAGGAGGGAGATTGTTTTCAGCACGATATTCCCGAATTCGTCGTAAGACTCGGAGATATAGTTCGATATCGTTGATTCGTAAATAGAGCGGTTCGCCTTGAGAGCGAGTGCGTGGCATACAAATCAACGAAAGAAAGAAAATAGAAGAAAAAAAACCTTAGTCTCTACAGCGTAACGGAAGAGTTACGATATCGATTGAATAAAAGTCCCCGGCAACGGCGCCAAAAACTTGATCGCTCGACTGGGTGAGTCGAGAATGGGATACAAACTGCAAGTGCACAGTTCTATCGCGTAGTTTTAAAAGATATCGATCCCACAGGGACTTATGAATCGATATACCGTTATCTAAGGTTACTACGTAAATCTAAGGTGAAAATGTTTGATTGTTTGGGGAAAAACTAAGAGCTAAACTAATATCTAGATTAAATATCAATAAAACGGATATCGGTATGTAGTTCGTCAAAACTAGGGAATCAAGTCTTTGTCGGTTTCTTGGTTTTAAAATGAATCGTTACGGTTAACTTCATTGGTTAAAGGTTCTATCTCAAACTCTCGCTCTGTTGAATAAACCATGATCTTATATTAATGTTGCTGTCACTTATAATTAAGTCAAAAACCATATTTTGAAAACAATAAAGTTGCAGAAACTCTTTTTAAGAAAATACTGACCGTTTTAAACACCCTTATCTCAAACTCTCGCTCTGTTGACTTAGGTTATATAATTAAATTCAAATGCTTAACTCTCGTCCTCACATCCAATCTTTAAAAATACTTTTTGGAAAAGGTCAGAATTTAATTAACTCTAAAACTTGCTCTCGCCCTGATCTAGAATTAATGCCTAACTTACACTGTCCAGTTAAAATCTCAAACTCTCGCTCTATTGATTTTAACTTCTTTATGTCTTTTACTTTTGTAAAAAATCTTGTTATTAAACCTGTAAGTTGAAACCGTAAAAAGATTGATTTTGATTTTAAGTTTAAATAGACCGACTCAGTCTTGATCCCTTATTCTGCTTACTTTACATACCGATACCTAGGCAAATTAGCCAGACATGCTAAATAAATAAGAATTTATATCATGCATAAACAGACTCATTCCAGGCAGGCAATATGAATAAACAATAGAATAAAACATTAAAAATTAAATAACAATTAAAGAACCTGAATGCGTAATACAATGGTCTTGAACACTCCACCACAAGCCGGTAGGATTTGTTCTTGGATTCTTCAATTAGACAGTAAATTAAATCAAGGAAATAAAACTGGAATATAACGTAAGGTTAAATCCGGTATAAAGTTGCACAATAGTTTCCGGTGTAGAAACTATTATGCGAAAAATATCTAAAAGCTAAAACTGGAAAGGTAAATTTGCAAGGGAAAAAGAATGTAAAGCTTGCAAAAGAAATAAATAAAATAAACAATGCTAAGTTGCTGGAAAGGAAGAAAAATAAGCAAAGGCGTGAAAAGAAAATTTGGCAGAGCTTCGGCAAACTGAGCGTGCAAAAACTGAGTCTTTTTTAGGTTTGTGAGATGGCTATTTATAATAGCCTTGGTAACTGCCTTCCGTTTCCCACGAGTCTTCAGCATGGCTAAATACACGGCGTGGGCATAGGACACGAACTCTCTCAACGTTCTTCTTCAATTCTTCTGAGAGCGTGACTTGCGCCAAAAAGCTAGTGGAATGGTGTGACGCTCGTCACAGGGATGCTTCTAGTGTGACGCTCGTCACAACCCTTGTGACGCCCGTCACAGGCACAACGTGCGCTTTCTTTTGGGCTGGGCTTGGTCTTTGATATTTGTTTCCTTTTTACTCCTTTCTACACCTCCTTTTCTTCCCTTTTTCACTTTTGCTTCAAAATGGGTACCTGATGTAAATAGAAAAGAAATACTGCATAATATCTGATAAAATGGGATAAATTAAAGTAAATGATAATATAATCTAATTGAATTAAGTCTTCAAATGTGATATAATTTCATGTTATCAGCAATATATTCAGCTTCACAAGTTGACAACGCCACAACAGGTTGCTTCTTGGAACACCAAGAAATGGGACCTCCCAGAAATTTGAATAAGTACCCAGACGTACTTCTTCTGTCAACTCTGTCTCCACACCAATCAGAATCTGAATAACTCAGAAGTTCTGACTCATCCTTTCTTCCAGAAGGAAATAATACTCCATACTTCAGAGTTCCCTTGATATACCTCAGAATCCTGACAGCAGCTTGGTAATGGGACCACTTAGGTTTACTCATGAACCTACTAACCATCCCAACTGAGTAGCAAATATCAGGTCTGGTATTGCACAAATACCTCAGAGAACCAACCAACTGTTTGAAGGTTGTAGCGTCCACATCCTTTCCATCAGAGTCAGAATCCAGTTTCTGATTTGTATCAGAAGGTGTGACAGCAATCTTACAATTCTCCAGTTCAAATCTCTTCAGAAGTTCTAATTCATACTTGAGCTGATGCAAAATAATACCTTTCTCAGAGTATCTGAATTCCATCCCTAGAAAGTATGTCATTTTGCCTAGATCAGTCATTTCGAATTCATTCATCAGAACTTTCTTGAACTTGGCTATCTCCTGTTCAGAACTTCCAGTCAGCAGTATATCATCAACATATAAACATACCAGAGTCATATTTCCTTCAGAAGTATGCTGAACATAGACACCGTACTCCATCTCACATTTCTGAAAGCCTTGCTTCTTGAAAAATGAATCAATCTTCTTATTCCAAGCTCTGGGCGCTTGTTTCAATCCATATAGAGCTTTGTATAATCTGTACACCATCCCTTCCTGATTCTTTTTCACAAATCCAGGAGGTTGTGACACGTAAACTTCTTCTTCTAATGGACCGTTCAGAAATGCAGATTTTACATCTAAATGCATCAGAGGCCAATTCCTGTTAGCAGCTATTGCAATCACCATTCTGATTGTTTCATGTCTTGCTACAAGTGCAAACACTTCAGAGTAATCTAGCCCAGGTTTCTGTAGAAATCCTCTGGCTACCAACCTTGCTTTATGTTTTCCAATTGAACCATCTGGCTTTAACTTCTGCTTGAAAACCCATCTGACGCTGATGGCTTTCTTGTCTTTTGGAAGTTCTGTCAGCTTCCAAGTCTTGTTTCTCTCTATAGCATCAAGTTCTTCTTTCATGGCCTTCAGCCAGAGCTTCTGCTTAAGAGCCTCTTCTGTACTTATGGGTTCAGAGTCTACTAACATGGCACACTGAATAACTTCTCCTTCAGAGTCTACTTCAGTGTCTTGCAGCATGTCAAATTCTGCATATCTTCTGGGAATGTTTCTGATTCTTTGTGGTCTCTGAACTTGTTCAGAGTCTTGAGCTTCAGAGTTTCTAGCTTCAGATGGTTGACTTCCTCCAGAGTTTTGATCATCTTCAGGGTCTGGCATATTTCCAGAGTCTGAATTGCCACCAGAATCTGGATTACCATCAGAGTCTGGGTCATCTGGATCATCAGAGTCACCTTCATCTTCTGAGTCTTCTCCAGAGTCAGAATCACTATCAGAATCAGAATCAACGTCAGAGTTTACTCCAACCTCAGAAATTCTGAACTCTGACCTTTCTTCAGAGGTTCTAACATCAGAGTCAGATTGAGACTTATCCCAATTCCAAACTTCTGATTCCTTCACAATCACATCTCTGCTGAATTCAATTTTATTGGTTTCTGGACAATAGAGCTTATATGCACCTGTACTGTGGTACCCTATCAGAATCATCACTTTGCTTCTATCATCCAGCTTCTGTCTTCTGGCTTCTGGAACATGTTTATAGCAAACAGAACCAAACACCTTCAAATGACTAACACTTTGCTTATCTCCAGTCCACTTCTGTATTGGAACTATTTCCTTCAACTTCTTCGTAGGACAACGGTTGAGTACATACGTTGCAGTGGCAACAGCTTCTCCCCAGAGCTTCTGAGGAAGCTTCTTCTCCTTTAGCATGCTTCTCACCATATCAAGCAAAATGCGGTTTCTTCTTTCAGCAAGACCATTGTGTTGAGGGGTATAAGGAGCAGTAACCTCATGCTCAATTCCATTCTCCTCACAGAATTTCTGGAATTCTTTGGAGTTATACTCACCTCCACCGTCAGTTCTAAGAATCTTCAACTTCTGACCACTCTGATTCTCAGCCTTCATTCTGAACTTCTTGAATTCATCAAACACCTCGTGTTTAAACTTAATAAGGGATACCCATGTCATTCTTGTGAATTCATCAACAAATAACACAAAGTATTTATTCCCTCCAATCGATGCTACTGGAAATGGACCACACACATCAGAATGTACAACTCCCAAGGCATGTTTTGCTCTTGGAGCAGTTTCTGACGCAAATGGCAATCGTGGTTGTTTTCCTTCCATGCAAACTTTGCATGACTTTTCAGGCTTCTTAATTGCAGGAATTCCATGTACCAACTTCTTTGAATTCAGATGTTTTAAGCTTCTGAAATTCAAATGACCAAATCTTCTGTGCCACAGCTCACTCTCCTTCTCAGCACTTGTTGCACTAAGACATTCTGAGTCTGCAGTTCTGACATTCACCTTGAATGTTCTATTCCTTCCCTGTTCTGACTCCATAATCAACTTCTGATTGCAGTCATACAGCTTCAGAAGATTGTCCTTCATGGTAACTGAAAAACCTTTCTCAATTAATTGTCCCACACTCATCAGATTGCTTCTGATGCCAGGTACATACCACACGTTCTGAATCAATGCTGTTTTCCCATTGTTCAGAGTCACTCTGACATTTCCCATACCTTCTGCATTAAGATATTTGTCATCAGCACATCTGATCTTTGTCCTCTTTTCAGAGTCAAAGTCAACCAGCCATTTCTTGTTTCCAGTAAGATGATTTGAACAGCCAGTGTCCATATACCACCAGTCTATCAGATCCATATCATCAGATTCAGAGGCCATCAATAGCACAGATTCGTCATCAGAACTTCTGGCTATATTTGCTTCTTCTGATTTTCTCTCCTTGTTTGACCAACAGTCTCTAGCAAAGTGACCAAACTTCTTACAACAGTAACATTGGATCTTCTTCTTGTCATACTTCTCTTTTCCCTTCTGAGCATTCTTTTGTCTATCAGAGGTTGAGCTTTCTGACTTCTGACCACCATCAGATCTTCTCCTGGCTTCTGACTGCTTCTGATACCTCCTATCAGAAGTTGCTTTCAGAGCCTGCTGCTCTACTTCCCTTTCAGAAGTTCTCTCAGTCAAACGCAACTCTTGCGCTTCTAGACTGCTCTGCAGCTCTTCAATTCTCATGGTGCTCAGATCTTTGGAATGTTCTATTGCTACCACAATGTAATCAAATTGACAGGTAAGGGATCTCAATACCTTCTCCATGATTGTTTCTTCAGAAAGAGTTTCTCCACACGCTTTCATCTCATTAGTGATCAGAATCACTCTGGAGATGTATTCAGAAACTTTCTCATTATTCTTCATGTTGAGATTCTCATATTGCTTTCTCAAGGACTGAAGCTTCACCTTCTTCACTGATGCGTCACCACCATAACATCTAACCAGTGTGTCCCACGCAGCCTTTGCTGTCGTTGAATCTGCAATCTTCTCAAACACATTTACATCAACACATTGATGAATGAAGAACAATGCTTTCTGATCCTTCTTCCTTACTTCCTTCTGCGTGTTTTTCTGTTCATCTGTCGCATCTGCTGCTACCGGAACATAACCATCAGTGACAAGATCTAGAACATCTTGAGCACCGAATAGTACACGCATTTGGATCATCCAACGATTCCAGTTTTTACCGTCAAATACTGGAAGTTTGGTGTTCATGTTGCCGTTTCCGTTCATCTTTCTACCTTGCACAGTACACTCAGATTTCTCACACAGTGTTTCCCAACCCACAGAATTAAAATTCTGATCAGATTTTGTTCAAGATTCAACACGAATCTAAGAATCAAAATCAAACACACAAGACCTCACGTTCACTCGTGTTTCCCGTGTTTCCCAATGAATCTGAACCGGAGCTCTAGATACCAATTGTTGGTGCAAAGGTAGAATATATGATGAATAGAAATATTCTTATTCAGAGAATGATGGCTACAAAAAGGATTAAAAGTTACAATGATTGACACCCTATTTATAAGCCTCTAACAAACTTAAATTTGAATCAAATCTAATATTTAAATCTAATATCTAACAAACTTAAATATGAATCAAATCTAATATCTAACAAACTTAAATATGAATTAAATCTAATAATTAAATCTAATAAAAATGAAGTGTAGAACTATGTTATCTTATTATATGTATTATTGATATTGTTGTACAAACTTTAGAATAGATTTTTGAAATATTTACTGTATTAAGTTGTGAACGTATGATTATGTGTGAGATATGTATGAAGTTTAGTTTCACATTAATAGTTTGTTTAATAAACGTAGGACCGTAGATTTAACCGGTTGAACAAATTAAACCTTAAACCGCAAGTTCCACCGGTTTGATTTCCAGTTTGATTTTTAAAACATTGCTTTTAACAAGAATGAACCTTATTTTGCTTTTGATATTAAAGATACAATTGAGATGGCTATGTTTTCTTTCATGTTAATTATCGTCATTGTCTTCTTTATTTCAGGTATGTTGAATTCTATATAAATGATGAATTCTCATATGTTGGATAATAATATTCTTTTAGTCATGTATTTATAACTATATTTTTTCAACAAATAGTATTCATGATTTTAGATGATATCTCATATCCAAATTTTTAACCAAACATTTTTCACAAAAATATTATAAGTTTTTAAAAGAATATGTATAAATACACTTTAGAGTTTGATATGTATATCTTTGTCACTTAATCTTTTAATTTTAATTTTAATTTTTTAGAGTTATAGCAATGACAAGTGCTAGAAACATATCGTCAAAAGAATGTGTCATCACTCGTGATGGTCAATGCCTCCCTACAGCTTGCAAAGAATGGTGTTTAAATACATATAAGGGTCATAGAGCATGCGTTGCTACCATTGGAAATCCTCCTACTTATAAATGTGTTTGCAGATACTATTGTTCCGCCTCGAATAAAAATATTTAGCTTTATTTTATATGTAAAACTGTATTAAAATAAATGGATAATCTCGAGATAAATACAATTGCAAAATGTTATTTAAGTGTTTTGTTATGATTGAGAACATAAAAATAATATTTTGACTAATTTTTTATTTACTATAGTCTAAGATTTGATTCTTCAAAAATGTAGAGTTGTTGTAATGTATCAAAAATGCTCTACTCCAAAATTTATTAAAACTATAATAGCCAATATCAAAAATTAATTACTCCAAGTTTTAAAAGTTCATGTCTCATGACACTCAAGAAATTAAAAAGGCTTAATTATTTGATTCATATCTTACCTGATTTATGAAATTGGTCTCTATTTTAAATTTAAACTATTTTGGTCATCCTAATTTAAATTAAGCAGTTTTTGTCTCCCTCTTATACTTTTGCATTTTAAATTAACGATATTTCTATTTTGTAAATGATAAATTACTTGTAAAATACGAAAAATCATCGTATAACCATATTGTTGAATATTATATAAAAAATATAACATAAAAAACAAACATCTCATCGATTTTCTATGAAAAAAAATTGAGAAAATGACTAAAATTTGAGTTTAAAATAGTTACGTATTTATAACTATATTTTTTTAACGAATAGTATTTATAACTATATTTGTCATGTATTTGTCATGTATTTGTTATGTATTCTATAATATTCTTTTAGTCATGTATTTATAACTATATTTTTTTTAACAAATAGTATTCATGATTTTAAATGTTATCTCATATCCAAATTTTTAACCCAACATTTTTCACTAAAATATTATAAGTTTTTAAAAGAATATGTATAAATACACTTTAGAGTTTGATATTTATATCTTTTTCACTTAATTTTTTAACTTAAATTTAAATTTTTTAGAGTTATAGCAACGACAAGTGCTAGAAACATATCATCAAAAGAATGTGTCATCACTCGTGATGGTCAATGCCTCCCTACAGCTTGCAAAGAATGGTGTTTAAATACATATAAGGGTCATAGAGCATGCATTGCTACCATTGGAAATCCTCCTACTTATAAATGTGTTTGCACATACTATTGTTCCACCTAGAATAAAAATATTTAGCTTTATTTTATATGTAAAACTGTATTAAAATAAATGGATAATCTCGAGATAAATACAACTGGAAAATTTTATTTAAATGTTTTTTTTATGATTGAGAACATAAAAATAATATTTTGACTAATTTTTTATTTACTATAGTCTAAGATTTGATTCTTCAAAAATGTAGAGTTGTTTGTATCAAAAATGCTATACTCCAAAATTTATTAAAATTATAATAGCCAATATCAAAAATTAATTACTCCAAGTTTTAAAAGTTCATGTCTCATGACACTCAAAAAATTAAAAAGGCTTAATTATTTGATTCATATCTTACCTGATTTATGAAATTGGTCTCTATTTTATATTTAAACTTTTTTGGTTATTCTAATTTAAATTAAACAGTTTTTGTCTCCCTCTCATACTTTTGCATTTTAAATTAACAATATTTCTATTTTTTAAATGATAAATTATTGGTAAAACATGAAAAATCATCGTATAACCATATTGTTGAATATTATATATGAAAATATAACTTAAAAAACAAACATCTCCTCGATTTTCTATGGAAAAAATTGAGAAAATGACTAAAATTTGAGTTTAAAATAGGAGACAAAAATTATTTGAATGAGAATTAATTTTATGAATCATGTAAAATTAAGGATCAAAACTATAATTTAGCTAATAAAATATTATTTTATATCAAAAAAGTATGCCATATTATTTTATTTTATAATTGCTTTTCTTGTCAAAGTTAAAAATATATTTTTCTTGACTTATTCAATAGGTAGTTCATCAAACTATTACCAATTAGAATTGTAAACTATATTTCCTTAAATATAGTAAAATATTATACTAAGTTATAAGAATTATAAAAATTAACTATTTTTTTATGTGGCATGAAGATATATAAAAATTATATGTATTTACTATATATTTATTAATTATTCGATACTTGACGATTTCTATATAAACCTAGGAAATTCTTTTAACCAATGTTTTAAAAACCGGACCGAATCGGTCAATTCAACTCTTTGGACCGGGAATCAGAGATGAATCTGGTTGGCTTAACCTTTCAAAATCGTTAATAGGTCAAAATCGGAATAAAACCAGAAAAACCAGATTGAACCGTCCAAAACCATTCGAACTAAAGAACCGGAGCCGGTTTTGTAAAACCTCCCGGTTTAAAAAAAATGCATCAACTTAATTCCATATTTTTTTACAACCATACAAACTTTCAAATTTTGTCACTCCATTATAGTTTTTCTTTCAACCACACTCCATCCTCATCACGTCGTCTTTTTTAAACATAGTCACGATATTCAACTGAATGTTGATTGTCGTTCAAATGAATATTGTTTGTTGTTGTCAAGTAAGACTCTCTTTTTTGTCGTAGTTAAACTCAAATTCGTTTTTTTGTTGTTTATGAAGTATGTTGTATTATTTATTTTTGGTATTCTATCTTAATTATTTGAACTTTATTTTAGTTATTATATTCTATTATTTTAATTTTAGTTTGAATTATTTTAACTTATTTTATTATAATTCTTTAATTTGGTAAAATTATTCTTAAATAAAGGTTAAAATGAAGTGTAGAACTGTGTTATCTTATTATATGTATTATTGATATTGTTGTATTAACTTTGAAATAGATTTTTGAAATATTTACTGTATTAAGTTGTGAACGTATGATTATGTGTGACATATGTATGAAATTTAGTTTCACATTATTAGTTTATTTAATAAACGTAGGACCGTAGGTTTAATGGGTTGAACAAATTAAACCTTAAACCGCAAGTTTCACCGGTTCGATTTTCAGTTAGATTTTTAAAACATTGCTTTTAACAAGAATGAACCTTATTTTGCTTTTGATATTAAAGCTATATTTAAGATGGCTAAGTTTTCTTTCATGTTAACAATGGTCATTGTCTTCTTTATTTCAGGTATGTTGAATTCTATATAAATGATGAATTCTCATATGTTGGATAATAATATTCTTCTAGTCATGTATTTATAACTAGATTTTTTTAACAAATAGTATTCATGATTTAGATGTTTTCTCATATCCAAATTTTTAACCAAATATTTTTCAGAAAATTATTGTAAGTTTTTAAAAGAATATATATAAATTCACTTTAGAATTTGATGTTTATATCTTTGTGCTTTATTTTTTTATTTTTGTTTTTTATAGGTATAGCAATGACAGATGCTAGAAACATATTGTCAAAAGAATGTGTCATCACTCGGGATGGTCAATGCCTCTCTACCGCTTGCAAAGAATGGTGTTTAAATCAATGTTTTAAAAACCAGACCGGAGATTGAACTAGTAAAACTTGCGGTTTAAGGTTCAATTGGTTCAACCAGTTAAACCTATGGTCGAACTGTTTATTAAATAAATTAATAATATAAAATTAAATTTCATAAATATGTTACACATAATCATATGTTCACAATTTAATAAAATAATTATTTCAAAAATTCATTACAAATTTAATTCAACAATATCGATAATACATATAATAATATAACATAGTTCTACATTTCATTTCAACATTCATTTAAGAATAATTTAATCAAATTAAAGAATTACAATAAACTAAGTTAAATTAATTCAAATCAAAATTAAAATAATAGAATATAATAACTAAAATAATGTTCAAATAATTAAGAATATCTAAATTGAATAAGATAAAATACCAAAAATAAATAATATAATATAATATAATTTATTAAAAAAAACGAATTTGAGTTGAACTACGACAAATAAATCTTAATTGACAACAAAAAACAATATTGACTTAAACGATAATCAATATTGAGTTGAATATCGTGACTATGTTTGAAAGGGACAGTGTGGTGATGATGGAGTATGGTTGAAAGGAAAACTATAATGGAATGACAAAACTTATAAGTCTGTATGGTTATAAAAAAATACGGATTTTTTTTTGTGATTGAGAATGAAGGTTAAATTTTGATATTGACATATTAAAAAAAATTAAAATTAAAAAATGGTCAATTTGATGCATTTTTTTGAACCAGTCGGTTTTTTAAAACCGGCTCTGGTTCTTTGGTTTGAATGGTTTTAGACGGTTCAACCCGGTTTTTCCGTTTTTACTCCGATTTGACCTACTAACGGTTTTGAAAGATTAACCCAACCGGATTCATCTCTGATTTTCTGTCCAACCGGTTGAACCGGGTGGTTCGATCTGGTTTTTAAAACATTGGTTTAAATACATATAAGGGTCATGGAGCATGGTTTGTTGTTACCATTGGAAATCCTCCTACTTATAAATGTGTTTGCACATACTATTATTCCACCTAGAATAAAAATATTTAGCTTTATTTTAAATGTAAAACGGTATAAAATTAAATGGATAAATTCAAGATAATTACAATTGTAAAATTGTATTTAAGTGTTTTGTTGTGATTGAGAACATAAACATATTATTTTGGCTGATTTTTTATTTACTATTGTCTAAGATTCGATTCTTTAAAAATGTAGAGGTGTTCTAATGTATCAAAAACATTACAAGAAAAATGTTATCCAACGTCATAAAGTTGCGACGAGGAACTCACGTGGCTAAATAAGGAAGTTGCGACGTGAATTTCACGTCACAAATTTTTTTAATAATAAAATAAGATTTCAGATGGTGGGATATTTTAAAAAAAATTTAAAAATATTGTGTCATGTTAAACATGTCGCAACATATATATTTCCAAATAAAAAAATGCGTCGGAGATTTCACATGGGGGAGATTTGAATTTTTAAAAAATTAAGTTGTGACGTGAAAATCACATCGCAACATACTTTTCAAAAAATATGGGGATATTTTTTCAAAGAATTGATGGTTTGGTCAAAGATATATGATCATTGTGTCAGGTCAACATTACCGACGTGAAAATCATGTCGCAAGGCAACAAATACTTTTTGATTGCCATGTGATTTTCACGTCGCTAAGTTGCGACGTGATTTCCACAACGCAAGCAAGGCTATATATTGGTCAGCTTCGATCCTCATGCATAAAACCTCCATTTAGCGACGTATATATATATATATATATATATATATATATATATATATATATATAATATATATATATATATATATATATATATATATATATATATATATATATATATATATATATATATATATATATATATATATAGAGAGAGAGAGAGAGAGAGAGAGAGAGATAAATAGATAGATATAGATATAGATATAGACATAGATATATAGATATAGATAGATAGATAGATAGATAGATAGATATAGATATAGATATAGATAGATATATATATATATATATATATATATATATATATATATATATATATATATATATATATATATATATATATATATATATATATATATATATATATATATATAAAACAGAATATATTAAACAATATATATTATTTTTTTCAAATTTAATATAGTAATATTTTTATATATTAAACAGAATACATTATTATAGTAATATTTTTATATATTAAACAGAAAATAATTTTATTTTTTATTTATTAAGTAATATTTTTATATAAGTAAGTAAATTATTTTTGTATATTAACTAAAAATCAGTAAATTATTATTATAAGTAAGTAAACTATTTTTATATATTAATGTAAGTAAATTATTTTTATACATTAAAGTAACTATTATAAGTAAGTATATATTATAAGTAAGTAAATTATTTGTATATATTAATGTAAGTATTATTTAGTAATTAAAAATATTATTAATTAATAGATTTTTTAAATAAGTATATTTTTTTTATAAATTTATATTATATAGTAAGTAAGTATTTAATAAAATAGTTTAAGTAAGTATTATATAATGAGTAAGTAAATATATTTATTAAGTAATATTTAATATAAGTAAGTATGTATATTTTTAAGATAAATAAGTAAATAAATTTTGAGTAAGTATATATTTTTAAAATAATAAATAAAATTTGAGAAAGTATATATATTTTTAAACTAAATATTATTAAGTAAGTAAAAATATGATTAAGTAATATATATTAAGTAAGTATATATTTATTTTTAAGTAAATATTATTTATTAAGGAAATGTATTATAAGTAAGTAAATATATATATTTAGTAATATTTTTATTTAAGTAAGTAAATACAATTTGACTAAACATATATAGTATGAAATGTAGTAATGTTTAAACAACTTAATCTAGGACTAAACTTGTTGCACAAGTACAGTTAGTAAATAACAACACTAATACATCAAAAAGAATACAATACAATCAAAAATATGATTGGATACATCTTCCTTCACTTGTCTTGAGAATCCATTAATATTCTTAGACACTCATATATAAAATATCAATAGATAGAACTAGGTACCCAATTTCAGTTGGGTCTTTAGGTTTTAGTTAAGGAACAATTAGGTATCCATAACATTTTACCACTAGGAAATTGAACATTCCTAATATGATAAAGAGGCTTGTTGTGTCCTCTATCACCACAATAATGATATACAACTTTAGATGAATTACTTTTTCTATTTCTTCTAGTAACATGAGGGTTTTTCTTAAAAATGATCCCTCTATCACTTGAAGAAGTAGAACTAGTAGTACGTAGTGAAATAACATGTGTTAATTGTCCTTTGATATTTTCAATTTCAAGTTTTAAAGTTGGACAAGTAACACACTCTATTTTTTTTTTATCTTTTTAACTAAAGTGTAAGAAACATTAAAATGCTCATCAATTAGAGATGTATACGCCTCTTTCAAGGAATCCAAAACGCTATTAATATCATTAATCTCCTTTTCAAGTTTTTCAATCATTTGAATTTGGAGAGAAACTTTCTTAAAATCGTTTAAAAGAATCAACATACATATCATCAAACACTTTTGATAATTCTTTATATGAAGGTTCACTTTCAAGATCAGAATTATATACCTGTGAGTCTTCACTTTTATTTTGTGCCATTAAACATAGATTAACACATTCATCATTGGAGTTTAAGCAAGAATCTGAGGGTGAGCTCTCATCCTCTTCTTCCCACGTGATACATGCTTTACGACCTTTAGCGCTTTTGCCATTCATCTTGTAGAATTTCTTATCTCTCTTTTTATGATGTTTAGTGAGACTTTGACAAGTAGTTCTATAACGTCCCAATTTTACGCACTCATAACATGTGATATTGTCATCCTTTTTCTTATGTTCTCTCTTAGGTGGGTGAGTCTTTTTTAAATTTACTAAACCGTTGTCGGAATGTGTGAGCTTGTTTCTTTTCAAGTATTGATTGTACCATCTAACAAATAAAACAATATCCTTTTCTTTAGGCGCTTCTTCGTCATAATTATCACTTTATTCCTTTCATTTCTTTGCTTTAGATGACGAAGCTTTCAAAGAAATATATATTTTTTCTTCTCTACCTTTCTCTTTCTTTTTCTACTTTACTTCGCTATCCGCGAATCGTTCATCTTATTCTCATGTTTGACAAGTTTCCCAAATAGATTTGTGATGTCAAAAGTATTAAGATCATTAGATTCCTTTATGGCGGTAACCTTCGTCTGTCATTCCCTGCACATAAACCTCAATATATTGTTAGCATAATCTTTGTTAGAAACATACTTTCCTAAGTTGTTTAGTTTGTTAAATGGAGGAATCTAGTCTGCATGGAATCCACGGATTCTCCGGGTTCCATGTGGAATAGTTTGAACTCCTATGTTAACATGTTGATATTAGAATCCTTGACATCACTCGTTCCCTCATAAAAGGTTTGAATAGTGTCTCACGTAGCTTTTGCGCTCTTATGATGTGAAATGGAGTATAATAATTTCACGCTTAAAGCTGAGATAAATATGTTCCTCGCTTTCAAATTATATGAAACCTTTATGGTTTCATCGTCAGTTCAATCCTTTGGGTGTTTAACAACGTCATCATCGCCTGTTGGGATAAAAACACCATCTGTGACGGCTACCCATAAATTTTTGTCAACTGATAGTAAATGTACATACATTTTTTCTTTCCAATAAGCATAATTCTCAACTTTAAAAATTGGTTATCTATTATATGCTCCCTTTGGATTGTCATCGTCACCCATATTCCTAAATTTTTGAGTCGCTTAGACCTGATCAAAAGTCTAGCTCTGAGGCCAATTATTGGGTAGGAATACAAAGTAAATAAATGGTCTAGAGGGGGTGAATAGACCCTTTTGAAAAAATGTAACCGTTTTTCAAAATAAAAAATCAGAGTTTGCATTGTGGAAAGGGATTTACGAAAATATAGACGTTATTCTTATTTTGGAAGGAATCATAAATGTAATTATACTATAATTCACAATTATCCTTAGATTGCTCAAAGACAATAACATAAAAAGTTACAAGCTATATTGAATTGAGAGTTCGTAAATTACACGAGATGTGTCCTTTACAAAGTTCAATCTCTATAAGATTATAACACCATAATTAGCATAATTTGATCAGCACTGAAACACAAATAGGTTCCAATTCTAAAAAAAACTTATACTTGCGTAATAAATCGCTACCAACAGGAATTAACAATAAACTATGCTAAAAATGAAAACCTAAACATACAATAGCCTAATAGAATTAATACGAGAGAGAGAGAGAGAGAGAGAGAGAGAGAGAAAGAGAGAGAGAGAGAGAGAGAGAGAGAGAGAGAGAGAGAGGAAGAGTACACCAGGGGGTATAGTGGTTTGGCTCTATTACACGAGTTCATACAATCACTAAAGCACAATAATACTGAGAAAAATAAATATCTTATTTGGATCTTAACTTGTACACAATCTTTATGTTGAACTCTACAAAATCTTTACTCGATTCTCGCTTCTTGAATCTTCCATCTTCACCAATCTTCTCCAAGTCTTTGTGTGTGGCAATCACCCATAATCCCACTGATTTCTTGAGTGATGAACTGTTCGAAGATTGAGAAGAACTCTTACTTAGTCCATAGGCTTCCACACATCACTACCAAGGTCAACCTAGAGATAAGAACCTCATTCTTTTCACTAGAATTTATCACCATCAGTCATAACATTACCAATCTTGCAAACCTCCTGAAAATCTTTACCAAATCTTAAAGAAATGTTAATTTCAAGACATGTCTCCCTCAACAATTATAAATCTTCATAATCAATATCTGGATTCAAACTAGACATGGAAGATGAAATAAATTTTGACTGCAAGAGTTTTTGAGTTTTCAAAAGTTAGAAGTCGTTGTTGTTATGTTCTTGGTTACTATGAAATGAGATGACAAATTAATTTATATGTGCCGGAGATTAAGCATAAAAATAAGTGAAAAATGGTTGTTAGATTCGACTCAAGAACATTTGTTGATTTGAGTAAGTGAGCAAGTAGAGTAAAACAAGATCAACATAAAGAAAAGTGGCACATTTCCTGTTATTTGAGTCATGTTGTATCTTTGATTCAAGTCATGAAAGGTCATGATTTAAGTCATGTACAAAGCCTAATTCGAATCAATTTAGATAGAGCCAAATAGGAAAAGTGAAAAACTTTGTGATTCGAGTCATGTGGAAAGTGTGATTTGAATCAAATTGGCCAGTTTCTAACAGGACTTGTATAATTTGAATAATGTGCAACCTGTGATTTAAGTCATAATGTTGCATGATTTGAATCGTGTGTAAATTGTGATTTGAGTCACAAACACCCAAATTTTCCTGTTCTCCTCTATTTGATTTTATTCGAGTCATAGATTATGAGTGATTCGAGTCACACATAATAAATCTCAATTTTTCAAGTTTTTCAAAATAGTTTGAGATTTCATTTCCCACATAACTTGAACCAACATCAAATATGGCTCTTGTTCCATTCACTCAACCAATTGACTTAAACCATAATGATCATACTCAAATACAAACAATTGAATTATGCATGCTAAAAATAATGGATTCAAAACATAATCCAAAGATGTGTAATTGAATATGAGACTTAATAAACAATAATAACGATACGAAAGCTTTACATACAAGTAACAAAACTGTATTGGGGTCTCCCCTTAAATGTCTTAGAGACATACAACTTCATTCATACCAATTCTGCTTGGCTCCTTAGTAATGGCTCAATAATCAAGTTCTTGAAGGATTTCTAGTATGGTGGCCCTCTGTTCTCTTATACTAACATCGATACCTTAATTGCCAATGACATTGATCCATATATGAATGTCTCTAACATAATTCAAGATGGAACATGGTATTTGTCTGAGAAATGGCGTGATATTTTCCCTTTCTTACCCCATAAAATGGCTCATATTAATTGAACTATTCAAGAAATATGCTATGCTCATTTAGCCTTTTGCTTATGATGGTAACCCAACAATTAAAGCAACTTATATCATGAAGTCTACTGCATCTATCAAGCTTGATTGGGAAATTAGAATATGTAATTTTAACATCCCTCCATCTAAATGTTTTATGGTTTAGGGATTAATGCATAGCAATATTCCTATAGATGATTCATTTTGGTACAGACGATGAAACATGGCCTCAATTTGTAGCACTTGTAAAGCCAATTCAAAACTCCAAACCATACATTTTTCTTTTGTCTATAAGTTGCTCGAATATGGAAATGGTTTGTAAGAACATTACATTTCTCAATCAACATAATTTTAACCCATTATATTTGGCTCTTGTGCAATAACAGTAGGTCTCCCCAAGGTTCCTTGATCATCAAGGTAGCCATAGTCTTCAGAGTTTATTCCATCTGGTATGGAAGAAACCTAGCAAGACACCACAACAAAATTCCTTCTACTCATATCATTATTTCTCAGATCATGGACCATATTAGGATGTATGCTAACAATACTCCTCTTCATTCATCTTCCTCGATGGCGGATTTCAATCTCTTCAAGTATTTGAAGGTCAACTTTCATCCTTCTAAGCCCCCTAAGATTGTTGAAGTTATTTGGCAACCTCCCTTCACAAACTGGCCCAAGTGCAACTGTGATGGTTCATTTGAATCTCAAGCTAGTGAATGAGGAGGTATTTTTAGAGATTCTTCAAGAAGATTCATTCTTGCTTTTGCTGAACCTACTTACATTACCAACTTCTTACATGCATAATTATTTTTAGTTTATGGAGCTACTGAAATTGCTAGAGATAGAGCATGGCTAAAGCTCTGGATAAAAAGTGACTATTTTCTTGTCGTCCAAGCTTTCTCAAAGTATTATTTGGTACCATGATAACTCAGAAAGAAATGGCTAATTTGTAAAGATATTATTACAAAAATGTATTTTTCTATTGCTCGTATTTTTATAGAAGAAAACTCGTGTGCAAGTTTTTTAGCTTCCATAGGCCGCACCCTCACTTCTTATTGAAGTTGCATAAGCTTTCAGAGGCTGAAGCTTACCGAAGCTTAAAGCTTTCAGAAGTTGTACGAGCTTTCAGAAGCTGAAGCTTTCAGAATTTGCATCCAGAAGTTTCATTTAGAACTGCATCTAGAAGTTGCATTCAAAAGCTGCATTCAAAAACTGAACACCATAGCTTAGTGTAGTCTTGCCCTATCATATCCCGCCTAAGCTAAAGTTTGTCACAGTTAGTTAGTGGTTGTTACATCCTAATATTCTATATAACCACTTATTGTAACTAACTTGGTCAATGAATGAATGAGACTTTTGCTTCTATTTATCTCTTTTCTCTGTTTTCATTCATCTTTATCATGATTTGTGAAAACTTCGTGATGGTATCATAGTTCTTTTGAGTTATGTTGTGCATCTCTTTCTTCCAATGTTTTATTGTGGTGCCAATATTGGAGCCAAAACCGTTGTCGATGCTTTGATTCAAGATCAATTACAACAACCTAGCAATATGTATTATGTTCTTCCTTAAGATGGACCTTCTTATGTTTCGGTTAAACATGTGTTAATACATTTGAATTAGCATGCATGGGCGAGATCCATGTGACATGCGTTAGGAGGAAAGAAGAAATTTGATTTTGTTGATGGTTCTATTACAGTTCTAGAGAAACTTGATCCAGGTTTTAAAGCTTGGAATCTCTGCAACATGTTAGTACACACGTGGATTATGAATTCTGTTGAAGAATCCATAACACAAAGTATCATTTTTCTTGAAAACGCCATTGATGTTTAGAATAAACTCAATGGACGTTTATCACAAAGTGATTACATTCGTATCTCTGAATTACAATGTGAAATCTTTTCTTTAAAGTAAGATTCACGGTCGATTTGAGTATTTTAGAGCTTTGAATGTTCTTTGGGAAGAACTTGAAGCCTATTTTCCTACTCCTATATGCTCATGTCTGCATCAGCGTGTATGCAACACAGGCTTGAGTAATTATGTTAAGCAATAACATGAAGTTACACGCTCAACTTGATTTCTTATTGGCTTGAATGACTCGTTTGATATGGTTCGCTCTTAAGTTTTATTGATAAATCCTTTACCTAACATCAACAAGATTTTTTCTATGTGACGCAACATAAACGACAGATCAAAGTCTTGATTTCTGATGAATCCAAGGTTCTCATCAATGTTGTTGATTACGAGAAATCTCAAAAGTAGAGGGAGTGACAATGGTTTCTCATCCTTTTGAAATAAGAAATGGTGCACCCATTGTAGGAAAATGGAGACACTATTGATACATGCTATAAGAAGCATGACTTTCCTTGTCACTTTGGGAAAGACAATATTGCAGATAATAATTCTTCATTTGAATAGAAAGATATTGTTAATGATTCAAAAGGTTATCAAGGAAATGATTTTTACACTTTCACCAAAGATCAATATGATCAGCTTGTGAATTTGCTACATTCATCAAGCACTATTGTAAATTCATGTGCATTCTCTAGCAAAGTGAACATTGACTCTTATACTAATCATCATGTTACATCGGGTATCTCCAGAATTTGTCATTCTTTGAATTATGTTAACATCGGATCATGGATTGTGGACTCGGGTGCTACTAATCGTATATGTTCATCCATGAATTTTTTTTATTCTTATCAACATATATCACCAGTTAACATTATATTACCTAACGGTAATATGGCAATGGAAAAATGCTCTAGAAATATTATTATCTCACCAGGTTTCATATTGCACAATGTTTTGTTTGTACCTGAGTTTAATATGAATTTCTGTCAGCTCTAAAATTATGTTTTGATCTTAATTGTGTAGTGAATGTTAATAATGCAAAGTGCTCAATTCAGGAAAAGAAGAGCTTGAGGATGATTGGTTCTGATGATTTAGTTGAAGGATTGTATTATCTGGCCATCGCACAAGCCTCACATCAAGCCAACATCACCACATCAGAAGTTCCACCTCAATCTACCTTTATTCCCAAGACAGCTCTGTGGCATTTCAGACTAGGCCATTTATCAAATAGGAGACTTAGTAGTTTACATAAACACATGACTTTTGTAACCATAGACAAGAGTTATGTTTGTGATATATGCTATTATACAAAACACATGAAAATTCCTTTTCAACTTAGTAAAAATAAAGCTACTCAATGCTATGAGTTGATCCATTTTGACATTTGGGGTCCTTTGTCTATTCCATCTATGCATGACCATAAATATTGCATAACTGCTCTTGATGATTATATCATATTTACTTATGTTATTCTTTATAAAACAAAATCTGAAGTTACTCATCTTGTTCAAAGATTCATACTTATGATTGAAAACCAATATAGATGCAAAGTTAAAATTGTTAGGACATATAATGGTCTTGAGTTTCTCACTTTTTCGGTATAAGCTACCTAAACATTTTTGATCCTATGTCATTCTCCATATTCTCCATGCTACCTACCTCATAAATCGCATACCTAGTCCTTTACTTCAGAACAAATCACATTTCTTTCATGAATTTGGAACTGAACCTCACTTAGTTGAGTTAAAAAATTTTGGATCCCTTTGTTATGCTACCACCTTTCATGACTTCTATAGTGTTTTATAATTCTATTCCTTTGGTTGTAAGAGGTAATTTTGTAAAAGAATATACTTGAATTGCTTCTTTTTTTAATTTATTTCTTTTTGAGAGGGTCTTAGCTTAATCTCCCTCTCTCTTTTGTGTTTCATTTTTTATTAATATATTAACGTTATTAAAAAAATTACATTGAAAACATAAATTATTAAATTTTTGATATGTTTTTTTATAAAAAAATACAATCAATATAAAAAGAATCATGTTAATATATTCTAAATTATTTTTAAAATTTTAATACTTATCAATAATATGGATAGACGTCTAGTTCCACCTTATTCTAGAGCTAATAGGTTCGCACCGGTACCAGTGTGTTACACGCATTTATTTTTAAATATAATAAGAATGTAAAAAAGAAAAAACAATTTTTTTACCAAAAGAGTTTATTATTTTAAAAAGAAAGATATATTTTGATTTATATATGGATCATAAATATAATCTTTCCATATATAAAAATATTTGGATGAAAAATATATTTTCTTGTATGTAATAATATTTTTGTTTTGACATTATTTATAAAAAAAAATGGATAAAAAATAATTGCTCCCATTTAAAAAAAAATATTAAGATTCATTAATTAATTTAAAAATAATATTTTCCATTAATAACATATATTAGTGAAATGATTACATCAATAATATATAAATCGTTTTTCATTTAGTATCTTTAAAAATATTGTATCTTAAATTAAAAATAATTTCAAAATAAAAATATTAGCAACATAAATAATTAAAAAATAACACATTTTTCTCGTGTAAGGATTCATATATTATTTTAAATATATTTACTTTTATTTTCTTTAATTATACAAAAAAAATGTAATAACCTTTAGGTTTGCACGAATTCTTATCTAGATACTCGCGTATTCGGTATTGGTGAGTTATACACATTTGTTTTCAAAATGTAATAAAAATGAATAGAAATAAAAATAAAATTGCTCATATATTAGTCAAATTATTAAATCAATAATATATAGCTCACCTTCCATTTATTATCCTAACAAATATTGTATCTTAAATTAAAAATAATTTCAAAATAAAAATATTAGTAACAGAAGTAATTAAAAAAAACATGTTTTTCCGGTGTTTGGATTCATACATTATGTTAAATATATTTACTTTATTTTCTTTGCGGTACTAATGTGTTACATGCATTTGTTTCTAAAATGTAATAAAAAAGAAAAAAACAGAAAGACAAAGTTATTTAACCAAAAAATTTTATTATTTTTAAAATAAAAACATATATTTATTTATATTTGGATCATAAATAAAGTTTTTACACATATATAAATATTTGAATTAATTGTATATTTCTCCGTATGTAAATACTAATTTTGTCTTCAAATTATATATAAAAATATTTTGATGAATAAAAAACTTGTTCTCATTTGTAAAAGTATTTGGATCATCGATACACTTTTCTAATATATAAAAATAAAGTTCAATATAAAGTATTTAAATTTTTCCGGTGTATAAAAACCTGATTTTATTTTGTTTCAGACATACAACAAAATGAAATCACTAAATAAATTTGCAGTATTATTATTATGACATTAAAACAATAATTTATTTTGACGTTAAAATATTAAATTAATATGACATTAAAAAGAATTTAAAACAATAAATTACTACGGTATATGATATTAAAACAATAAATTACTCAATTTTAATAATTAAAACAAAAAACTACTCAATATCTTTAAAAAGTAATTACCATTATTTACTCAATTAATGATAACGATATACTACTTCCGTTTTTATTATAAGTCGTTTGGGAAAATATTTTATACCACAATATAAGTCATTTTATAATATCAATAAGTTATTAAAGTTGATTTTTCTATTATATCCTTAAATATTTATTATTCTCTTATTTCAATTATGTCAAATTACTTTTCCAATACTATTAATAAAGAATAATTTTGTAAATTCATTCCTAATTTTTTTACATCATAATTATTATATTAAATCAAAAACCACTTATAATAAAAAATATGGCATAGTAAATTACCATTATTTATTATGATATTAAAACAATAATTTATTATGACATTAAAACAATAAATTACTATGACATTAAAACAATTTTAAAACAATAAATTACTATGACATTAAAATAGTTTTAAAGCAATAAATTACTATCTGACATTAAAACAATAGATTAGTCAATGTTAGAAATTAACTATAAAGATATATTAATAAATTACCATTAATAAATTATTGTTTTAATGTCTCTAAATAATTTGGTGTTTTAATGTCCCTATTAGTCATAATAATTTATTTATTTTAAATTGTTTTAAATTTTCAATATTTGACCATATTAGTCATATAGCTAATTTATTATGACTAATTTACTATCTGAGATATTATTTTCTATTCTTGCTGATAGTATCATTGTTTCATCATCATTCTGAAGTTTTTGTCATCATCAAAAAAAGGGAAGATTGTAAGAACAAAATTTAGTATCTACAATTCATCTCTAAGAATTTGATGATAACAAAGGATGAAACAAAATTGTACCCTAACAAAATTTATCTAAATGTGCAGGACTCTAATAAAAAAGAAGTCAGATAGACATATATCAGATACAGACACAAGTTCAGAATGACCACTTAGAAGGTACTCAAGCAGAAGCTCTGACTCTGAACAAAGAAAGGGTACAAGCTCAACGAAGAAAGAGATATCAGACACTCTGAAGCGGAAGAGCGCACTTAAGGATCTGAAGCTTTTACACTCTGATGTAATTAATTAAGAAGGCATCGAGAACCTCTAAAGTCAGTCAGCTGTAAGCAACTATCTGAATATGTACTTGCTGAACAGAAACTCTGAAGTCTGAACACCTTGACTCATAAACGATCACCAAAGACTTAGCTATGAAGTCTTCCATTTATGGCAAGAATCTAATTTTGGAAGAAAGTTAAAGCGCCCCAAAACTGCTTTGGAAAGAACAAAAAGATTAATGACATTAATCATCCATCATTGCCAAGATCCTTCATCCAACAGTTTCGTCGTCAAACCCCTATATATATATATATGATGGATCTCTTCACAAACAAACAAAAAATGAAACACACGAGAATACCGAAACTAATCTCATATCTCTTACTCATTCTCCTTTCACACGAGTTACTGCTCTAAAGTGTGAACATTTCTTTGGTTCTTATATTTGTAATTTCTGCTTACCTATAAGCACTAAGCACTATTGTAATTTTTCTTTAATTGTTGAATATTCCTCAAGTGACTTGTTAAGTCTGTATACTTGAGAGGGCTAAGAGATCTTTATCCTCTTAGACGCTCATTGTTGTAATCTTACAAGATTAGTGGATTAAGTCCTTAAAGAATGCGAAATCACCTTGGCTGTGTGGACTAGAGTAGCTTTGAATTTCAAGTGAACCAGGATAAAAATTTCGTGTTGGTATCTTTTGTTTTCGCATGTCTTGTTTTTCAAAAGTTTTTATTATCAGTTAAAATAATTCAAACCTCCCTTTCTTGTTTTTCTCAATCTTCAGCACCAACTTCTGTTTAGTTTGACAGCATAGGATAAATTTGGCATCCCCTTATTATGGTCCATTGTTTCCTGTACGTTGAAATTTTGCCTATGACGGTTAAAGACTGTAACCGCGTGTGTGCTAGATTTGATACTCTCCTCTTTTATCACTTTCATACAACATTCACTGAATATTTGACCCGATATTAACACTGCACTCCATCTTTCACCTCTGGTTGCGAAGGTAGAAGCCAACCTATAATAGGTTGTTCTGACCAAAGATGTTATTAGTAGATTTCTAATGCCTTTGAATACGTCGTTCATGCATTCCACAAGGTTTGTTGTCATGTGGCCTCATCGACAACCTCCGTCAAATGCCCTTGTCCACTGCTCTACTGGTATGTTATCCACCCATCTTCTTGCATCTGTATTAGACAATCTAATTTCATCACTGTAATATTTAAATGATGGCTGAGTTAGAGCATACCCAGCATTCATAACTTTTTTGCGAAGGTTCTTATCTTTGATTGCACGTATGAAGTTTTGTGCGGTATGTCTAATGCAATAGACATGGATAGAAGGAGGATCATGCCATCCGCTATCATGTTTATTGTAAGCACTCTCAATGGCAGCATGTCTATCTGAAATCAAACAGAGATGGGCTTGTGGAGCGACATGTGTTCTGAGATGTCGAAGAAAGAAACCCCAACCACTAGCGGTTTCACCTTTAACTAGAGCAAAGGCAATGGGAAAGACATCGTTGTTGTCATCTTGTGCAACTGCCATAAGCAAAGTACCCTTATATTTGTCGTATAACTATGTTCCATCAATTTGAATAATAGGTTTGCAGAATGCAAAATCTTTGATGAACGGTTCAAACGCCCAAAAGAGGCGGTGAAAGATTCTATTTCCAACAACACATGTTTCGTCTGGCGTAACTGTTGGCAATGTCTCCACAATTGCAACATATTTCCAACAACACATGTTTCATCTTTGTTAACAAGTGGCAAAACGTCTTAACATATCAATGTAGCGCTCAATTTATGGTGATCTTGTTCAACGTTAGTTGCAATGCAACTATAAGGTGGGTATATATAAGCTATCTCCCAAGAGTCGCTTCTCTTTTTGCGAGACGCAGCCAACTGAAACTTACAAAGGATGTTACGGTATTCGATGACATACCTTCTCGAATCAGTGCGTTTCACATTGAAATCAGCAGAGTTATTCATGTAAAAAAAATTGATAGCTCGCACACATTCTTCTTTAGTGCAGAACATGTCTCCCACCTTTAACTCGCCTTCTGATCGTGGATACAAGTTATAAAAAACATTGTTGGATGTTTCATCGTTATGCAGATCCATGTTTGTCATATGTTGAGGCGGATTGTATACATGACTAAAAGGTAATGGCGA
Source organism: Lathyrus oleraceus (assembly GCF_024323335.1). NCBI lineage: Eukaryota > Viridiplantae > Streptophyta > Magnoliopsida > Fabales > Fabaceae > Lathyrus > Lathyrus oleraceus. The sequence continues at coordinate 102,898,190 of NC_066584.1, read as the reverse complement.
TGGTTGATCATCATCTTCAATGTTGTTGTTCAACATATGATCGACCTGTGTCTCGGTCTCTTCTTCTTCATCATCAACGACATTGACTTCTGCTTCTGCTTCTGGGTTGGCGTCATCTGAGTTTTCTGAATCAAATTCATTAGATTCAACTTAATTAGTTATTTAAGATTGTTAAGATGGTATACTTGGTTGAAGAGTAATATACAACTCAATTGAGTTGCAACCAGAATGTGCGTGACTAACAAACATATATTCTACATCTTTATCATCTCGTACCTTCAGCAGGAAAAATTTGCATTGACTGTTCTAAAAAATTTTGGATTTTGATACGTGATCTTTGACACAATACCAGATCCTATGCAGGATTCAATTATTTTTTTCAGATGCAAGAAATTTGAATTTCTCTTGATCGTAAGTCGGATAGTATCGGTGTTTCGAAAACAAAACCCATATAACTCAGACTCATATGTCTCACCATTACAGTGAACATTGATACTATATTTGGGTGAAGATGACATTGTAATATTTCTTGTACAAATGAAATTTAATTTTTTGGTGTAGATGAATTTGTGTTGATTGTTGGATGTAGATAGTAAGACACTTAAATAGGTAAGTGATATGTCAAACATGCAAAGCTAGATGGAAGTGATGTGTCAAACATGCAAGCAAGTCAGAAGTGATATGTCAAACATGAAAGCAAGATGGAAGTGATGTGTCAGGCATGCAAGCCAGAGGGAAGCCACATGTCAAACATGCAAGCCCTAGCACCAATCCAAGTGGTGCTAGCTTATAAGGCGCCAGTCCAATTCGCGACACCATGTCTTGCATGCAGACCTTATAACCAAGCATGCAGAGTCATGCATGCGACAGGCTAGATCAAGATTTAGCATGCATGAGCCTAGGGGAGGCGCCAGTTTGATTGGCACTAGCATGTGGCAAATGCACAAGGGCTCTAAACCATTTGGCTAGCACATGCAATCACAATTTTCCATGCTTCCACATTTTTTCATGTCACACCTTATAAATAGCCAATAAACTCTCACATTTTTCCTACACCAACACTCACTTCTTCCTCAACAACATCAACTCTTTCATCTGCAATAACCTTTTTCATTCGCACCAACCTCTTTCATCTCCGACAAGATGTCTCTTCTTACAATGGGTGAATTGCACAGAGGAACAGTTGCAAACATAGCAACTTATGTAAGCGTTTAATTCTTCTGTTATTTGTCTAAAATACCTTTTAATAATGATACTTAATTTTTTGTTTATCTTTTATAAAGTAACGTGTTTTGTTGTTTCTTTTATAGGATGTTTCAAGGTTTTAAACTCGGGTCCACGTGTAAGACCCTAATTTTGATCCTAAGATCCCTCATGGCATCATATCATTGCACATTGCATTTGCCTCAAGGATCATAGAATCTTGGCTCCTAACCTTTGGGTGGGACTTGTGTGAGTTGGTTTGAGATCACCAAGCATGCTTGAATTGTATATTATTGCTTTCCTTATTTTGCTTACTAACCAAAAGCACAAAAATATGTCACCAACATCTTTTGTTTTGTAGCTTGAGCAATCATAAGATCTAAAGCTCCTAGGAGACCCTATGCTCATTGATATGGCCAGGTGAAGATGAAAGCAAGCATGACAACGGTTCCCAAATCTCTCATTCATCATATATGCCTCCCAAAGTTCTCAATTTGTCAATTTGATCAAAGCAAACCAAGGGGCTTGAGGATTGTTTACCAAGGAAACCCTAATTCATCTATGCATCAACTGTGCCTTGCTCATGAAGCAACCTCAACCCATGATCAAATATAATCAAGGGAAGTTATTTAATTCATAATTTAATGCATATTTTAGTTTATTTGAGTGTCCTCAATCATCCATTCACCAAGATTTGAAGTTTGAACTTGAGAAGTTGATCAATCAATTCATCTAACTATTTGGAAATCCACTGAGACCTAACTTTTGATGTGTTTGTCAAATGTAGATGACCCAAAGAGAAAAAATGTTCTTAAGAACCATATGAACAACTTTCATGTTCATCAAAAATTTATTTTAAGCTTGGAAGGTCATCATCCATTTCAAAACATTATAGGTCATTTTGACTGAAACCCTAATTTTAGGTCAACTTCCCAAGGACATAACTCATTCATTTTTCATGATTTTGATGTGGGATCAAATGCATTGGAAATTTTAATATGTCTAATTAATTTTTTATGTTGAACAAATTTTCATAATCCTAAAATAAATACATGTGATAATGCAAAACATTATAGGTCACTTTGGACCAAAGGCATTGAAATGTGAAAAAGTCTAACTTCAAGTGCCCATAACTTTATCATCAAAAATCCAAATGATTCAAAATTTGAGTCCAATTTGATTGGACTGAAAATATCTACAACTTTTATGTTTAAGGTTTTATCATTTGGAGCTTTCATCATTGAAACATAAGGGCTTGAAGTTGGCCCATTTTGGAAAATTTCACATGCACATGTTTTGCACCTTGAACTTTATGACCAATTTTCATTAATTTCCCAATTCCAAATGGACTTGTGTTCAACATAACAATTGATCCTCATGTCAAGACCTTTCCAATCATTGCCCACAAGGCCATGTTTCATTTTGGGAATATGAATTTTCGAAGAGGAGAAGATTTTGGTGCATTTATGGAAACCATGTTCAAACTTCATTCACAAGCCAAATCATTCACATCCGCATGTCCATTTCAGTTCAATTACATCCCAGCTTGCATTTCCAATTGGATTTGGGCCCTCCATGCGCCTGTACAGGCCCATGCATGGAGGCCCTCATCACTCATGCACATGAAAATTACATGCCTTGCAACTTCCCTTGCTATAAATACAGGTGCATACCTTCATCATAAACCTACCTTAAGGCGCCTGATATGCTGCAAAAATCCATCCAAACCTCACTCTAAAGGAATTGTGCAATTTCACTTTCATTTTTCAGATCCAATTTTCAACTTCATTGGTTGATTATTGGACTTAAAATTCCTTGGCCTTGCTTCATCTTCATCTCAAGAGCAAACTGCAATCAAGAATTGTGAAGAATCGTGCTCCATAAACCTACATTTCAGAGGTGGATGTTCAAACTTTTTTCAATCGAAACTCACTAATTCTTGCTTATTTCTTGTGTTTCTTTGCTTGACTGAAGTCCTCTCATCAAAGGCATTTGAATTGTGTCTTTAATTTTGCAAATCCATGAAGTTCAGATTGAACACCATGATTTTCTCTCTCTCTGATTTCTCTCTCTATGAGGATATAGAGGAGGAACCAATGGTACAGGGGTGATGTACATCACCCCAGCTTTCCAATGATATGAGGATCGCTTTATTTGGTTAAGTTTTGTTGACCTGCAACTTCGGCCGGAATCCCTGAGCTCGCTGGAGAAGACGATGGTGTACACCACCGTCCGTTTTCTAGTTTTAATCTGAGTCGTGTGATCATGCTTCCAGATCTAATCAGGTACATTGGATGTTATGACCATTTTTAATTCATTGTACTTCTCATTTGACCTTGGCCTATGATGCGCGCGCACTCCATTGCCTTTGGATCTGCCAGGTCATTTAATGAGACAGATCTAACGCACCAGTTTTTTTCTATTTTCTGATTTAATCCATTTTATTTCTTTATTTCATTTTATTTCAAAAAATCATATCTCTCTCATTTTAATTCAAAAAATATGGGACAAATTGCATTATTTCCCTTTTTAATTCTAGTTTCTGAAAATGATTTTTAATATTTTTTATTTTGTCATTTGATATTTTTTTTAATGAATTTTCTCTTTTCTGGTTATTTTTAATTCATTTTAAATAGTTTCCAATATTCAAAAAATGAAAAAATATTTTCTTAACCTCTTTGAATGATGATGAATCTATGAAAAACATTCTCATCAATTTATTAATTGATTTGAGATTTATTTGAGATTTTAGTTCAATTAGGTTATTTTTTATTCATTTTTAATTGATTAAAAATAGTTTCTGATTTCTAAAAATGTTGAAATTTTTTGTCAAACTTTATTTGACCTTGTTGAACCTAGGATGATCCATTTGGACTTTTCAAAGTTGATTTGAAATGGATTTGAAGTTTAACCTTTAATTGTTTATTTTAATTCAAGTATTATTTTAATTTTGAAAAATACCAAAAATATTTTATTTGTTTCTTGACTTCTAAGTTTCATTTTGCTTCTGTTTACTATTGTTTGACCTTGATTCCATTTATCTTTGGTCAATGTACTTTGCTTATTTCATTTGAAGTTCAATTCATGTACATTCTTACCCATCTTCTTCTTCATCTTTTTCTTTTTGATCAATGAGTTAAAGATTGATGGTTAGCCTTGATGTATGGGAGGTTTAACCTTCCTTGATTCAAATCTAATTCATCTTGATCAAAGATCAAGTGAATGACTTTGCATTAAGGATAGGTTGCTTCTTAATCAAGCAAAAAACCTAAATCAATACAAGATCATTCTTCTTTTTCTTTTGGCATGGCAAGTTGTAGGAGCTTGGCTTAATAGCCAAGGTCTCTAAATTATGTTTGTTGCCTATATTTTTATTGACCAAACTCAGATAGGTGTCACTACTACATTAGTCCACTTACGATTGCTTAACATAGCGCTAAATTGCCTTATGGCACACTAACTCTAACTATTGACCACTAACTTTTTAATTCTTGCACTTTACATTAATGCAATTTAATATTCTTGTATATTATTTCATTTGTTGTTGCCCTTTGCTCACTTGAGCTCATGTTTATATTAATGCAATTTGCCTTTTGCTCATTTGAGCACATAATTGTGTATAGACTATTGTGCTTGTGTTTTGTTTTGATTGTTGTGAACCAAATGAAAAATGGACAAAAGGACTTAGACTTTAGGACATTCCCTATGCAAAATGGAGTCAAAAAGCAACTAGGCCTCATGCCTTTAGAGTGCTATAAATGTCAAAGAGCAACTAGGCCTCATTCCTTTAGAATGCTTAATGTTGAAGATGAATTGAAAGGACCTAATCTCTAAACTCGCTCTTGTCCATTCTTTGTTTGCATTATAGAACTTTTTTGATGTGTGTGTTCTTGTGCTAGGGATTCCAACTTGAGCCAAATAGAAGAACCATTGTCATGAGCATCCAAAGTGAGAGATACAAAAGCCTTTGGAAGATTCCTAGGAGCTTGTTTGATTGTGTGCTTGATTGCTTGAGTATTTGTTTATTTGCTTGCTTATTCCAAAGGATGGGAGCTACTTGGATCATCACTATGATCTCAAGAAGGGAACTCCATTGTGGTTTTGTTTCTCTTCCTTCATCTTTGTTTGTTTAGGACTTAGCCATTCTTCTTCTTCCCTCCACTCTAACCCAAACCAAAACTTTTGTGCAAACATTAACATTTGCTTTCAAAATTAGAAACCTAAGCACTATGCTTTTGATTTTCAAACTTTCCTTTCATAACACTTATTTTGAATTGAATCCTAAGTCAACTTTGACCATATTTTGTAAATACTTTTCATTGGTAAATACCACTCACTCAATTGTTTTTGTGGTTTCAATGGCCACTTCTTATCCAAAGCTTTTCATAAACATTAGCTATTAGGTTTGAGTTATCCTTGAGGTTGATATAATACTCACCTATATCCTTAGTGATGGATAATGAGTCTTCCATGCTTATTATAGGGTTAACCCCTCACTAGCATGTTGAAGTTATCCTCACATGGTGGATTTGTGGTTTTAGGTTGAGTTTTCTCCCTTTGATAACAAAAGACCTTAAGGCTTTTGGACCAATCAATTCACCAACTTATTTTGAGATTTTTACCCCGAACTACGAGGTTTTGATCCTAATCTTTTTTAAGATGGTACGTAGGCAATGGGTTTATCCATTCAAACACAAAATTGTAAATAATTTGTACATTCTTCTCTCATCTCCCCAATCATGTTTCACAAATAATTTTTCACAAATACCAACCTACCTTACAACATTGTGAAAAGGGCTCCCTAGGAGTACCTAGGATGTTTTGGGTGCTTAAAACCTTCCCATTGCATAACCGACCCCCTTACCCAGATCTCTGACATTTTTATTAGTTTTTGATTTGATAAATCTTCTCGGTTTTTGTTTGCTTTCTAACCTTTCCTTTGGATAAATAGAAGTGCGGTGGCGACTCGATTTATATGATTTACTTTTGATTTAGTCAATAAATCTAAAGGTAACGAATACCCTGCTACAAAAAAGTGGCGACTCTGCTGGGGAAGTATGTGGCCTAGTGGGTTTTGCCTACTTTTCACATTTTATTGTATTGTTTGTGTATATTATTTTGTGACATATTTTTGTGCAAATTTGGGATTACTGTATTGTATGTGATGTATGAATTGCTTGATATATTAGTTGCTTGTATGCTTGGTGGCTTTGTGAGATGAGTTCTATACCCGAACTCGAGTGCACTTATGATAGGAGAATGGCATAGTATTGTTGACTTGTGTGGAGTTATTCCTTAGCAAGTTGACTTGCAAGCCCATTCAATTGGTGGAGGTTGTGTTGGGATCAATAATGTCACACGAGTAGTCGTGGTTAGGCATTACTCTTTCCAATATATGCCTTAGAAGCCAAGGACCTTAGTTTACCAAGCCCGTCTTGGCCTATTTTTAGGACGTAGTGCGAAGGTCGTTCAAGTGTAAGATTTGATACGATTGTTACGCGATACTACACTCATAAGAGTCTCTCTTGAGAATATTTTTGGAATACGAGTAGTCGTTTATCCGATAATATCCAAAAGATAGGATGATGACTATGGGAACCTTTTGTAGAACATGATTGTCAGGTTTAACCCTAGTACACTCCCTTTGGGTGGTTCTTAACCGAGACTCCATGCTCGTGACTTGCAACAAACCCTTGATTCATGGTTGATCCGTTCTTGTGTATCCTTAATATCAATGGAACTTGGGTGTTGATAAGGTGTAAACCATAATCCACCAAAATGGATGATTGATATTAAGGATGACTTGATCCATCCCATGACCTTTGTGTGGTGTGTTTTGCTTGATCCTTGAGTGTGATTGTTGCATCCATGCATTCATGCATTCATATACATCCATATCATCAACAATGAGAAAATTTTCAAGGAACTTAAGAGGTCTATTTGCAAATTTTTAGACATGGATAGACAAAGAAGGAATACAAAGAAGTACAGTTTCAGACAACCCGACTTGAAAGAGTTAAGGAGTTTGACATCCTATGTATTAGATCCCTTGGAGTTCAACGCTCGTCATGGGAAGCTTTTGTCTATTCTTGCTACTCAGGTGGATGAAGGTCTGATGAGTGTGTTGGTGCAGTTCTATGATCCCTTGTACCGTTGCTTCACATTTCCGGATTTCCAGCTTTTGCCCACGCTTGAGGAGTATGCTCATCTTGTGGGTATACCTATTCTAGATCAGTTACCATTCAGTGTCTTGGAGAGGGTTCATACTTCTCAAGAGATTGTTGATTTGTTGCATATAGATGAATCTCTGGTTGGTTCTCATATGACTACCAAAGGTGGAATTCAAGGTCTCCCATCTTATTTCCTAATTGCTCAAGCTATTATGTATGGGAAGTCCATGAGTGAGGACGCCTTTGAGGCCATATTTGTACTTATCATCTATGGGCTAGTGTTATTCCCCAACATCGACAAGTTTGTGGATGTGAACGCTATTAGGATCTTCTCTACTCTTAATCTCGTTCCTACTCTGTTGGGTGACACTTATTTCTCTTTGCATATGAGGAATGCGAAGGGTGGTGGTACCGTTGTGTGTTGTTTGCCTCTGTTGTACAAGTGGTTTATTTCGCACTTGCCACAGACGGTCGCCTTCAAGGAGAACAAAGGATGTCTACGGTGGTCCACGAGACTTATGTCTCTCACTAATGATGGTATCTTTTGGTATAACCGTGTATATGAGGGTGTGCAGATTATTAACTCTTATGGTGAATTCTCCAATGTGCCTCTTCTTGGTACATATGGTGGGATTAACTACAACCCTGTTTTAGCACGTCGTCAGCTTGGGTTCCCCTTAAAGGATAAACCTGATAACATTTTGTTAGAAGGTGTGTTCTTTCAAGAGGGTAAAGATCCCCAAGGCTTGAAGGGCAGGATGGTCCGCGCTTGGCGCAAGATTCATAAGAAGGGAAGGAAAGAGCTCGGTCCGAAGAATTGTATTGCTTTGGAACCTTATACCTCGTGGGTGAGGAGGAGAGCTTCTGAGTACCTTATACCTTATGAATATCCAAGACCTACACCTATGGTTGTGGCTGGGCCTTCAACCCTCCCTGACCAAGGAGTAGAGGAGTTGAGAGACGAAGACCGTTCACGTGCTTGGATCCGTGAGCGAGAGGAGCTACTTCAGCAGCTTAGAGATAAGGATGCATTGATAGAGTTCCTTGAGCATCAGATTATCGACGAGCCTGATGATGTGGGGACTTCTCTTCTTCCTCAGTCTTCCAGGTTTTGGAAGAGGAAGTACGATCAACTCACCAAAGAGAAGGCAGATATGGAGGCAGCCTATGAGAGAGAGGTGAAGAGGCTTCATGCAGCCTATCTTCCGGTCTCGAGAGCTTTGGACGATTGTTTCTAGGGTTCCATAGGAAGTTCATTTTCCTTCTCCCTTATATTGTATTTGGTTACCAAGACTGTACTTCTTTGATGTAAAATATTTTCCAGATATTATTGATATGATATTTACATATATGTCTAAATGATTAATATTTCCAATATTTACAAATAGGACTCTAAAGTTCCTCTGATTAAAAAATAAATCATATGCACAAGCATTGCATGCATCATGTGCATAAGCAGGTTTTGCTCCAGGCTTCTTATTCAGTGGTCTAACTCTATATTCTTCATTTATTTTGAAGACAAGATGACTCACCGGTACTACACCAGAGCCAACTCTTCAAGACTAATGGATCACCTAGAACAAGAGAACAGAGAGCTGAAGGAGGAAGTGGCCAGATTGACTGCCCTGATGGAGTCTTTCATGGCCGCCCAAAGCCAGTCGTCTCCAACGCCTTCAACTCCTCCCTAGAGGACAATCATCTCTGAGATTGCCTACTCAACAATGCCTGCTGCCAGTGCCCATTTCGCGCCTATTGCTATGCCAGTCGGGTTCCCCTGGGGGATGCCCGCGAACTTTGTTCCTGAGGGTCTTGCCCTAATGTTTGCTTCTCTACCGGCATCTAGCCCGGTCCTTGTTGTGCCACCTCCGTTCGTGCATACTATGTCGAGAGTAGATGACACCATTTATCACTCTGAGCCATCTGAGGGACCAGACGTGTATGAAAAGATGGATGCTATGAATGATCAGTTCCTTGAGCTTCGCAAGGAACTCAAAACTCTCAGAGGGAAGGACCTCTTTGGCAAGTCTGCTGCTGAGCTTTGCCTGGTTCCAAATGTCAAAATCCCTGTAAAGTTCAAAGTGCCTGACTTTGAAAAGTACAAGGGAAACACTTGCCCTCTCAGCCACTTGGTTATGTATGCACGAAAAATATCGACTCAGACCGACAATGATCAGCTCCTAATTCATTATTTCCAGGACAGCCTGTCCGGTGCCGCCCTGAGATGGTACATGGGTTTGGACAGTGCGAACATCCGATCCTTCAACGACCTTGGCGAAGCCTTTGTCAAGCAATACAATTGAGGGTCATGTCCCAGAAGGACAAGGAAACTTTTAAGGAGTACACCCAGAGGTGGCGAGAGTTAGCTGCACAGATTGTGCCTCCGCTAGAAGAGAAAGAGATGACGAATATCTTTCTGAAGACCTTGAGTTCATTCTATTATGAGCGGATGATTGCCAACGCTCCTTCTGACTTCACCGAGATGGTGAATATGGGGATGCGTCTGGAGGAAGGAGTCGGGGAAGGGCTCCTGACTAGAGAAGAAAGTTCTTCTGCCAAACGATATGGGGCATTTGGGAAGAAGAAAGATGGTGAGGCACATGCTATGACCTCCCATATAAAATCCAGAAGACCCTATGTGAAAAGGAAGACCGTGCGTCCCGCCGGTAACCAGCACCAGGTGGCTCATATAGCATCTGTTTTCAGAGAAAATCAGCAGTATCAACATCATAACCAGAACCAACAACAGCAACATCAACAGTATCAACAACAACAGCACCGTCCTCAACAGCAGGCCTACCAGCCTCGAAACAATAATCAGACCAGTACAAGCTATGATAGGAAAAAGGTCACTTTTGATCCTATTCCCATGACCTATGCAGAGTTATATCCTTCTTTAATATAAAGGAAACGGATCACTACACGTGACCCACCAGCTATACCTACCAACCCTCAGTGGTGGTATAAGCCTAAGCTTCACTGTGTTTATCATTTTGGTGCTCCCGGACATGATGTGGAGAACTGCTACCCGTTGAAGACCAAGGTTCAAGACCTTGTGAGAAGCGGTATCTTGTTTTTCGAGGACGTAGGTCCTAACGTCAAGAAGAACCCATTGCCCGAGCATGGGAAATCTGCTGTCAAGATGGTCCAGGGTTGCCTTGGTAAATATAAGGTCCGATATGTCAGCCATATCCGACAATCTTTGGTCGAGATACACAGACTGTTGTGTGAATACAGTCACTACGAGCATGACCATGACAGATGTCGTGTTTGCACTATCTACGAGAGGGGATGTCGTCAAGTTAGAAAAGACATCCAAGAAATGCTGGATGAAGGTGTAATTGAGATACTTCAGAATCGTGATGAGGATGATGAAGTTAATGTGATATCACCAGTATTCAGGATCCCTGAGCCTGTCGTCGTCCGATACGATGGCAGCAAGCAGAAGGCTTCTCCTACTCTCATAATCAAACCAGTTGGCCCTGTGCCATATTCTTCTGACAAAGTTGTTCCCTATCGTTATAATGTTGTGGCATTGGAAGATGGGAAGGAGGTGCCCCTACCCTCCACTTATGTTGTTAATATCGTTGATGTCAATGGCCTGACCGTAGTGGTCGTGTTTTCTCGGTGCCGCCGAAACCCCAAGCTGACACCAGAAGGGCTGATATTGTTGATAGTGTTGTTCGTCCTGTTGGGAATTAAGCTGTTTCTCCGAATCCGGCACTTGTTGTTAACAAACATGTCACTGCTGTAAGAACTCCTGTCCCTGCTGGCCAGAATGGCATGATGAAAGAGGACTGTGATGAGATGTTGAGGCTCATCAAGAGGAGTGAATACAATGTTGTAGATCAGCTTCTACAAACTCCTTCAAAGATGTCTGTGTTATCTTTGTTAATGAACTCTGAACCACACCGTGAAGCTCTGCAGAAGGTGTTGGATGTGGCGTATGTAGATCATGACGTCACAATAGAATAATTTGATAGTATTGTTGCAAACATTACCGCTTGTAACAATCTGAGTTTTTGTGATGTTGATCTCCCCGAGGAGGGAAGAGACCATAATTTGGCACTTCACATCTCAATGAACTGTAAGGATGATGTCATGTCTAATATGCTGGTAGACACTGGATCATCACTGAATGTGTTGCCAAAGTCTACTCTGGCAAGATTGTCATATTAGGGGTCTCCCATGAGGCAGAGTGGAGTGGTCGTCAAAGCTTTTGATGAATCGCGCAAAACAGTGATTGGCGAGGTTGAACTCCCAGTCAAGATAGGACCTAGTGATTTCCATATCACTTTTCAGGTCATGGATATCCACCCATCATATAGTTGTTTGTTTGGCAGACCATAGATTCACGAGGCAGGCGCCGTGACATCCACCCTACACCAAAAGTTAAAATTTGTCAAGAACAAAAAGTTGGTGGTGGTAGGGGGAGAGAAAGCTCTTTTGGTTAGCCATATGTCTTCCTTTTCTTATATCGATGTTGAGGATGAAGTTGGGACGCCGTTCCAAGCTTTGTCTATTGCTGAGCCTTCTAAGAAAGGAACTTCTTCATTTGCGTCCTACAATGATGCGAAGTTAGCCATTGAGCATGGTGCAACTACTGGCTTAGGACAAATGATCAAGATGGAAGACAATAAATCCCGGGCTGGCATATGGTATTCTTCAGGCACTTTCAACAAGCATGGGCTGTTTCAGAGTGGTGGTTTCATCCATACTGTCGAAGACGAGGAAGCTGCTGCTGTTGTGGAAGATGATGCAGAGGAAGATTCTGGCAACTTTGTCATCCCTGGAGGGGTCTGCAATAATTGGGTCGTTGTTGATGTTCCAACAGTTGTCCATAAGTCAATGTAATGTTCATTTTTTGTTTAAAAACCCTTCTCTCATGCCAAAAGGAGAAGTGATGACATTGTTGGCTCATAAATAGAATGATATTTCATTTAATAAATTCATGTTAAATGTTTGTTTTTCCAAATTATTTTCACTTTTCGCTTTTTTGCATGAAATTGGTGATCACCATAAAACTTTAAAAATAGAATAAAATCAATCTTTTCATCTGCATAATGATTTGCTTTGCTTGAATTCTAAAATCTCTTTTATATCCGAAATCATTATGCAGGTTGATCAAACCCATTGAACATAATGATCCAACATCATCTCCCTACTTTAGTTCCCTGTATTCGAGGCCGAGGAAGATGATGTTGAAGAGATTCCTGATGAGATTACCCGTCTACTTGAGCACGAAGAGAAGATCATTCAACCGCATCTTGAGAATCTGGAAACAGTCAACTTGGGGTCTGAAGATTGTGTTAGAGAAGTAAATATTGGGGCACTCCTAGAAGAGTCTGCGAAGAAGGGGTTGATTGAGTTGCTACGAGAATATGTCGATGTATTTTCCTGGTCATATGAAGACATGCCTGGTCTGGATACTGATATCGTGCAACATTTCCTGCCTTTGAAGCCTGAGTGCGTGCCTGTAAAGCAGAAGCTCAGAAGAACTCATCCTGATATGGCAGTGAAGATTAAAGAAGAAGTTCAGAAGCAAATTGATGCAGTGTTTCTGGTGACTTCTATATATCCTCAATGGATGGCCAATATTGTGCTCGTGCCTAAGAAAGATGGAAAAGTCCGAATGTGTGTAGACTATAAAGACTTGAATAAAGCTAGTTTGAAAGATGATTTTCCTCTACCACATATTGATATGTTGGTAGATAATACAGCTAAATTCAATATCTTCTCATTTATGGACGGATTTTCCAGATATAATCAGATTAAAATGGCACCCGAGGATATGGAGAAGACAACATTCATCACACCTTGGGGAACATTCTGTTATCGAGTGATGCCCTTCGGTTTGAAGAACGCCGGAGCCACGTATCAACATGTTATGACTACCTTGTTTCATGATATGATACACAAGGAGATCGAGGTGTATGTTGATGATATGATTGCAAAGTCAAGAACGGAAGTTGAACATGTTGAACACTTGTTGAAGCTTTTTCAGCGTTTGAGGAAGTATAAGCTTCGTCAGAATCCTAACAAGTGTACATTTGGAGTCCGTTCCGGCAAGTTATTGGGATTTATAGTCAGCGAGAGAGGTATTGAGGTTGATCCTGCCAAGGTCAAAGCAATACAAGAGATGCCTGCGCCCAAAACTGAGAAGCAAGTCCGAGGTTTTCTTGGTTGTTTGAATTATATTTCTAGATTTATATCCCACATGACTGCCACATGTGCGCCGATATTCAAGCTCCTCCGGAAAGATCAGCGTCATGATTGGACCGAGGATTGCCAAAAAGCCTTTGACAGTATTAAAGAGTATATGTCCGAGCCTTCGATTCTATCCCCGCCTGTGGAAGGGAGACCCTTTATTATGTATCTGACTGTTCTTGAAGACTCTATGGGTTGTGTTCTAGGTCAGCAAGATGAATCAGGGAAGAAAGAATATGCTATCTACTACCTGAGTAAGAAGTTCACTAATTGTGAGTCTCGATACTCGATGCTTGAGAAAACATGTTGTGCTTTGGCTTGGGCTGCTAAGCGCTTATGCCAGTATATGTTAAATCATACGACTTGGTTGATATCCAAAATGGATCCAATCAAGTATATCTTTGAGAACTTTAACTGGGAGGATTGCCCATTGGCAGATGCTGTTGTCTGAGTATGATATTGAGTATCGAGCTCAAAAGGCTATTAAAGGTAGTATCTTGGCTGACCACTTGGCACATCAACCAATTGAGGATTATCAGTCAGTTCAGTATGACTTCCTAGATGAGGAGATTCTGTATTTGAAAATGAAGGATTGCAATGAGCTTACGCTCGATGAAGGGCCAGAGCCTGGTTCTCGATGGAGCATGGTGTTTGATAGCGCTGTAAATCAATATGGAAATGGTATTGAGGCAGTGATTATTACTCCTCAGGGCACACATTTTCCTTTTACAGCAAGGCTCACTTTCAAATGCACGAATAACATGGCGGAGTATGAGGCTTGTATTATGGGATTGGAAGAATGTATTGATCTTAGGATTAAGCATCTTGATGTTTACGGTGATTCAGCCCTTGTTGTTAATCAGATTAAGGGTGAATGGGAGACGAATCAGCCTGGCCTCATCCCATAAAGAGATTATGCGAGGAGGATTTCAACTTTCTTTACTGAGGTTGACTTCCATCATATTCCTCGAGATGAGAATCGGATGGCAGATGCTCTTGTTACACTTGCTTCGATGATTGTGGTGAAGTTCTGGAATGAAGTCCCCAATATCACTGTGATACGCTTGGATAGACCAGCTCACGTATTTGCAGTTGAAGAGGTGAAAGATGATAAGCCATGGTATTATGATATCAAATGTTTTCTTCAGAGTCAGATTTACCCGCCTGGGGCATCTGTTAAAGATAAGAAGACTTTGAGGAGATTATCAAGCAGTTTCTACCTCAATGGCGATGTGCTTTATAAGAGGAATTTTGACATGGTTCTGCTCAGATGCGTGGATAGACACGAAGCAGACCTGTTGATGACTGAAGTCCATGAGGGTTCATTTGGTACCCATTCTAATGGACATGCCATGGCTAAGAAGATGTTGAGAGCATGCTACTATTGGTTGACAATGAAGTTCGACTGCTGCAAATATGTGAAGAAATGCCACAAGTGTCAGATTTATGAGGATAAGATTCATATTCCCCTGACACTTCTGAATATGATTTCATCACCATGGCCTTTCTCCATGTGGGGAATTGACATGATTGGCATGATAGAGCTAAAAGCGTCCAACGGTCACAGATTTATTCTCGTAGCAATTGATTACTTCACTAAGTGGGTTGAAGCGGCATCATATGCAAATGTGACCAGGCAGGTAGTTGTGAAGTTTATCAAGAATCAACTCATATGTTGTTATGGTGTGCCATACAAGATCATTACTGATAATGGATCTAACTTGAACAACAAGATGGTGAAAGAGCTATGTAGCGGGTTCAAGATTGCACATCATAATTCTTCTCCTTATAGACCCAAGATGAATGGGGTTGTTGAAGCTGCTAACAAGAACATCAAGAAGATTATCCAGAAGATGGTTGTTACATACAAAGATTGGCATGAGATGCTGCCATTCGCTTTGCATGGATATCGTACATTTGTCCGCACTTCAACGGGGGCAACCCCTTTCTCCCTTGTTTATGGCATGGAGGTTGTGCTCCCAGTAGAGGTGGAGATCCCATCAATGAGAGTCTTGATGGAATCCAAGTTGACTGAGGTTGAATGGGTTCAGAGTCGTTATGACCAACTGAATTTGATAGAAGAGAAGAGATTGACTGCCATGTGCCATGGTCAGTTATATCAGTAAAGGATGAAGAAATCCTTTGATAAGAAGGTCAAGCCTCGTGTGTTCCGAGAAGGTGACCTTGTGCTCAAGAAAGTTTTGTCTTTCGCACCCGATTCCAGGGGCAAGTGGACTCCAAACTATGAAGGTCCATATGTTGTTAAGAGAGCCTTTTCAGGCGGTGCTTTGATACTTACAACTATGGATGGGGAGGATTTCACTCGTCCTGTGAATTCAGATGCAGTCAAGAAATACTTCGCCTAAAAATAAAAACAGAATAGCTCGCTAAGTTGAAAACCTGAAAGGGCGACTTAGGCAAAAATGAGCGTCTCGGTGGATTGAAAACCCGAAAGGGCGATCTAGGCAAAAGTTAGAGACATAAAAAATGAATATATATCCCGCTAGATTGAGTACCTCACCTTGGGGCAATCTAGGCAAAGATTAGGGATTTGGCAAGTAACTGCATCCTGACAAGACTTTATTCTATAAACCGTCTTCTGTCAAAGAATTTTGCTCAGTCATCGTCAACTGAAGCTTCAAATACATTGGGTTCAGAGTTGGTGGAGAAATGGTCATTATGTTCAATGTATCCCTTTTCCAATATATATCACCAATTTCAAATTTGTAAAGATCCATGGAGTTTTGCCATTTGCAGACTACCATTCCATCAAATAAATTTGAGCCTTTATCCAATTCTTTGCACTCTTATTTGTTTATGTACAACAAATATTTGCATGTTTTAATTGATAAATATCATTGTTTTAAATAAATAAAGTTTTCATAAATCGTTTTTAAACAAAGTGAACATTAACAATGACAAAAAGGATAATTGGGACATCTTCAGTGCTCTCCCAAGGATAGTATGATCTCTAAAAGAGTAAGACATTTGTTCATATTCCTAGCATACTTGTTATCCTCTTCATTATCTTTCAGGTTGTCTCCTCCGCGAGTGCAGAAGAAGATTATGCATCACCAAATCCCCAGAGAGTCTG
Organism: Lathyrus oleraceus; assembly: GCF_024323335.1. Taxonomy (NCBI): domain Eukaryota; kingdom Viridiplantae; phylum Streptophyta; class Magnoliopsida; order Fabales; family Fabaceae; genus Lathyrus; species Lathyrus oleraceus. The sequence goes on along the minus strand of NC_066584.1, from coordinate 102,881,519 downwards.
GAGTTTGGTCTCAGTTTTCTAGCTCCCTAGTTAAGGCTGGATCTAGCATCTGTGTTATCAGTTATATGGTTGTTATCCCTTATGTGGATTGACCTAAAATCCCTTATAAATTGATAAATTGACATGCTATCTTTTCGAGGAAGTTGGTCTTCCCTCATTCAGATCGGAATTCTCCCGCAGAGTGAGCAGGAAATTCCCAGCATGAGTGGAATTCTCAACATTTGGTTTGTAGTTTATCCCCTGTGGACTCGTCTATATTAACCTCCGACAGATTTGCCTTTTTATCATCCTCAGCAGGGTTGATCCCATTTAACTCCCCAGTACGGTCACCAGCAGTTTATCTCCAGCTGTTTGCCTACAGGTTGTTCCCGGTTCAGTCATCAGCAGTGTTTCCCCAGTGGATTTGTCTGATCAGAGCCCGTCAGTTGATTCCTCCTGAGCATAGCGGGTGATGAAAATGTTTATTTTCTATCCCCAACGGAGCGGTGTTTCTCTTCTCCTCGGCAGAGTTGATTTCTCCAGCAGTACGAGAAAATATATGGGTCTTGGAACTTTTGATTGGTGGTTATTCCCCACAGAGTTTCACCCTTTCCCTGGATAACTTCCCCAGTAGAGTTGCTTCTATGACGGATCTTATCCATGGTTATCTCTCCAGCCAAGACTTTGCCTGATTTCAGTTTGACGTGGGAACTTCTGAGGAAGATGTGTTGATTCCTTCCCCAGCGGAGTGACTGGTTCTCCTTCTCCTTAACAGAGATTTTTTCTTCCGTGTTCAGAAGTGAATATTGTTAGATGTGCTTCTATTTGGTGGTTGTTCCCCCCACATAATTCTATATCACTCCCTGATAAGATCTCCAGCAGTTGCTTCTCTGACTGATCTTATCCATATCTCTGCGTACTGTTGGAAGATCCCCAACTTTGGTGATTGTGATACCTTGCTTGTTTCTAACAGCTGTCTCTGATCCCCGGTGATCCTGTTGGATCCCCTAGCAGTAGTCCTTGCTCCCGACAGCAGCTCTGTCTGACCCTCAGCCCTGGCCTTGTTCCCCTGCAGAGATTGATATTTCCTGGTATCTGTTGCCCCCATCAGATTGGGAGTTTCCCCCCAGTGGGCCTGACTTTCTCTTTTGAGATGTAGTACCAGGTGTTCGTCCATTGATTCCTGGACCTGTTTGTGTTTGATATGTTTGTTTGTCACCATTAATCATACATAAACCATGCATATACATGCATAATTATAACATTCATATATTCATGTTGCATTCCTTGCCATATATCTTTGTTTGTTGCCTCCTGCTATTTGGTGATATATGTTTCCCTTAGCAGATGTTGGTGTCTGATCTCTCATTATAGAGTCAGCCCTATAGGCAGAAAGTGTCTACCCTTTCTTCCATTCCCCCCACTGAGTTATGTCCTCGTGGATGATTATTATTTCAGTTTCCTCCCAAAAATATGTATTGGGATGGAATTTCTCCCCTGAGTTATATCCTCATTGGGTTGAGTCTTATTTCGTTGTGTCTCTCTAGTTCTTTCCTAGATTGACTCCTCGTGTTATTTCCCTTTGCACTTCCCCGTAGTTTAGATGAATGATTTCTCAGTAACCAGTAATTGTCCATCTTTTCCCCGGCGGAGTCTGTGGCCTTCTACCCAGTAACCGGTAGTTATAAGTCCTATTTCTGTGGTTTTCTACCCAGTAACCGGTAGTTGTAAACCCCATTGTGTCCCCTTTGCGGAGTTAACCCTTGATTTTGCCCATCCTAACCGATGACGGTTACTCTCTTTTTGTGGTTTTCTACCCAGTAACTGGTAGATGTGATCCCCTCTTTGTTAGTTATCTTTATCCAATATTCGATATTTGATATCTCTTCTGTCGCAACCTGAAAAATACAGTGCGCGAAAAAACAACCGGCGAAAGAAAAAGACAGAAGAGTCGCCACCGTGCGTTATTCATCCCAAAGGAGGGAAAGGAAACGCTCGAAGTAAACCTGAAAAAGGAAAGGACAAGACGGGGTCTCGCAACCAAGTCTTGGGTTCGGGAGTCGGTTATGCGAAGGGAATGTATTAGCACCCCTACGCATCCGTAGTACTCTACGGGATCCACTTTTGTGGTTTCCGTCTAAAGGGTGTGGGTTTGCCTAATGTACTATTTACTAAAAGGTTAAGAGAAATGACTCGCGTGGATGTCGCATCCACTGCATACGTATCTCATCTGAATATGAGAATCAGAGTCTTCGTAGCTCGGCTGACCTATGGGTTGGGGGATGTGTGCTCGCTAAGACATCGCGTCTTATGCCTACGTATCTCATCTGGAATGAGAATCAGAGCAAGTCGTAGTTCGGCTAACTACGGGGTTATGGATTGGGTTTTGGACGAACGACGTCACTACGCAATCTACCGGATGCTCGACCTTTGGAGACTTACTCGCCTGTAGTAGAAGGAGTAAACGTGTTGCTTTGGGTTTTAGGGTTTGGGATGCTCGAGGGCAAACAGGCAGTCCTTGACGAAGGAACCGCGCTACATGTGGGGATACGAATACAAAACACAAAACATGTATCTCAAAGTAAAATGCCACCAAGGGGCTCAAACATTGCCTCCTATCGAGGTCTTCCAGCTAAGAAAGCGATAAAGTACGAGAAAGGGAAAAAAATTACCACACGGATAAAGATCCGAAGCTATAGCGGTTAAAGGAGCAAGAAACCCTGAAATCTCTCCAGCTGGACCGTCAAAGGAAATCAGTCAACACGAATAATCAGCATAAAACTTCAGGGGGTATCCCACAAATAAAGTGGGAAACCACGTGAGTGTCTCTGCAAAAGCCATATGAGCCCTCACAAAACTCGACAAAAAGGTTAGACAAACAAGATGAGATCCAGGGAAAACAATGCCATGGCAACACAAAAACAGGTTAGAACAAAACAGAACAAAAAGCAGATACTGTCACGTTCGCGACTGCTTCGCCTAGCGAAGGCTTAGCGAAGCTTCGCTACAGGCTCGCCTAGCGAAACGGCTAGCGAAAGCCTGCGGGTTTTGGATTCCTCCTTGATAACAATTCGATCTCTATGATCCGAAACCCTGTGGTATCCAACTCATAAACGAAAATGATTAAAACATTCATGGTATTGTTACGCATATTCATACATAAATATAAACCCATGGGCAAAACCAGATGTTACCTCATACATTCATAATATTCAAATTCAAGGCGTAAGGTAATAGGAACAAAGGCATACCTGATGAGAGAGACTGATTAGGATTGAATGGTACGGCCGGATCTGCAAAGTAGTACTAGGGTTCGTGTGAGGCGGAGTGAACTTCTCAGAGTTGCCTGAAGGTTGCTGCAGAGTAGTTCCTAGGTTTCTTTCTCCAGTCTCTGGTCTTTTCTGTTCAGCCAGTGTTCAGGGTTTATTTCATTGACTACTCTGGTATTTATAGGCCAAATTTCGCAGCTTGTGGGTTTTGAATAAGGACAGCTCAGGCCCAAAACTTTTCTGATATTCTGAAATGCGCGTCCTTCGCCTAGCGAAGGATCTGCTCGCCTAGCGAGCATGACAGTACTCTTTGCTAGGCGAAGCATCTGCTCGCCTAGCGAGCATGACAGCTCAGCAGCAGATTCTCGCTTCTTCCAGCTTGGCGATTTGTACGGTGAATAGGCCCTATCTGGCCCTGTTGGCAGTACCTCAAGTATTTTCCTTGTGTTGACCGATCATTTGAATAAACCCATAAAGTGTCCTGGATGACGTCCGAGCTTCTTGGAGCTAATCCCGATTGACATGATGCAATGTGGTATGAAATGCTAAATGACCTAAAAAGTGAATGCATGAAATGAGGAGGGCAAATTTTGGGGTGTTACAGCTGCCCCTATTCAATCAGCTGGAGACCTTGAAAGAAGATAGCAGCGGCTTTCGCACTTTAGAGGTATCAAGGGATTGAATACAATAAAAGCCCGAAAATTTGCACTGCAGTGAAGTGAAGTAACAATGCCTGTCAAAATCGGCAAAGAGGTGGTCTTGAAGGAAGAATTCGTCTGGTACGGTGAGAGTCAGTCTGAATATCGAAAAAGAATGTTAAACTGGATACCAAAATAAATGGTAACACAGAAATAACCATGGCCTGAGTGCCGCTCATCAGTCTGAATACTGGAAATGACTTCGATCTGAACATCGGAAAGACTTGGCCTGAATGCCACTTCAATCTGAATATCGGGAAAACTGGCCTGAATGCCACTTCGATCTGAATATCGGAACACTAGCCTGAATGCCACTTCGGTCTGGATACCGGAAAACTGGCCTGAATGCCACTTCGGTCTGGATACCGGAAAACTGGCCTGAATGCCACTTCGGTCTGGATACCGGAAAACTGGCCTGAATGCCACTTCGGTCTGGATACCGGAAAACTGGCCTGAATGCCACTTCGATCTGGATATCGGAAAACTGGCCTGAATGCCACAAGTTGCATCGACCTGAACGTCGGAAACTTCTTCGATCTAAACATCGGAAAACTTCATGCCTGTCAGCATTGGCAAAAATAGGGAATGATAATAGAGGCGGCGCATGGGCCAATGACACTTGCTGGGGATAACAAAGGTAAGTCATGAACAATCTTCAGTCTGGGTACTGGAAACAACTTCTAGCTTATCACTTGGGATACCGAGAATGTTTTATGCTTACATGCGTATGTTTGAATTTTTCAATGGCGTAATGCTCTATAAAAATGGAAATGCTACGCGATTTGGAAGGATGCAATGCAATATGATTCTACATGCAGGGATGCAAAATGCTGGGTAGAATGCCAAGCTGAGGCAAGGGGATCTACTGGGGAAATGATCACCATCTTCTGGACCCTGGCAAGGCTGTCGGAGATGCACAACGCAAAGAACTCTGTGGGGAGATGACTAGCCATGCGGTGTTCTGGCCATACCGAGACTCTGATCGGGGAAAGAATGGCATTGGAAGCCTGCTGCTGAGGAAAGCTACAATGGTTCTGGCAACCACGGTTTGCGAGAGATGACTCAGCAGGGGGAGCAAACACTGATACGGTACCGAGGTTCTGCTTCAAGGAAAGAAACCATGGATCTGGCATTGGGATTATCGATCTGGCATCGAACTCTAAGGAGTAGCCATTTCTGCTGGGAAGATAAAGTCTGGCACTGTCAACCCCGTTGGGGATATGTAGTCTGGTACTATCAACTTTACTGGGGAGTGTATGTCCTGAAACAACCGCTTGGGGAAGTACGGTGGTGAGAAACTGCTGGGGATTGAAGAATCCAACGCTCTGATCAGCTCTGCAGGGATAAGACACCGAATTTGTCTGTTGGTGACTTCACTGGGGAAGATATTCACGATCGTCCGCAGGGGATTTTAAGGAAATGCCCCGAGGGTATCTGTTCTGAATAGACGATCCAAAGCACTTAAAATTTACAGCAATTTTAAATGTTTATTAAGCATGTACCTGTAAAGCCCTTATGTGTCATGATGCAATGTTTATCAAAAATTCGGACGTCATTTTTGCAAACAAAACAGTAAAATGAAAATGAAAACAGAGATATACTGAATAACATGATTTTATTGATTGAATGGCCTCTGAATAGGCATTTACATTAAGAAGCAATCCCTGGAAAGAGGTAATCGCACAATAGATAAAAACAGAAATTAATCTAATGGCAATGTGAAATGGATTTCTATTGGGTTCAAATTCTGCTATGACTTGCCCGTCTTCAAGATCCTTCAGATGATCAGCTTTCTGAAAGAGTGATTGGACTGTTTCCTATCCTTCAAGAATTTCCAGTCATTGGCACGAGATGAGATTCAGAACTACTCAGAACGCAGTCATTCGCTTAATCCCTAACTTCTGCCTGGATCGCCCTTTTCGGGTTTTCAATCCACCGGGATACCCATTTTTGCCTAAGTTGCCTTTTCAGGTTTTCAACTTACCGGGTGTACAATCTTTTTTTTATTTTTGTCCCTAATTTTTGCCCGAACCTTTTCATTTTCTTGGTTCGCCGGGATGCCCATTTTTTGCCTGGACTATTCTTTTTACTGTCCAGCGGGTCTATTTTATGCGAAGTATTTTTTAACTGCGTCTGAGTTCACAGGGGAAGTGAAGTTTTCACCATCCATAGTTGCAAGCATTAAAGCCCCACCATCAAAAACCTTGGTGATAATATACGGTCCATCATAGTTAGGAGTCCACTTGCCCCTGTGATCTGTCTGAGGAGGAAGGATCCTTTTCAACACTAAATCTCCGACTTGGAAACAACGAGGACGCACTTTCTGATTAAAGGCTCTCTTCATCCGACTCTGATACAACTGCCCATGACACATGGCTGCCATTCGCTTCTCTTCGATAAGACTCAACTCATTGAACCTTGTCCGAATCCATTCAGCTTCGTCTAGCTTGACATCCAACAAGACTCTTAGAGAAGGAATCTCCACTTCAACAGGTAGGACTGCTTCCATACCATACACAAGGGAGTAAGGGGTTGCCCCGGTCGATGTACGTACTGAAGTGCGGTACCCATGCAAGGCGAGAGGTAGCATCTCATGCCAATCTCTGTACGTGACGACCATCTTCTGCACAATCTTCTTTATGTTCTTATTTGCCGCCTCAACAGCGCCGTTCATCTTAGGGCGGTAAGGGGAAGAATTATGATGCTGAATGTTGAAGTTCTGACACAACTCCTTCATCATTTTGTTGTTGAGATTAGAACCATTATCAGTAATGATTCTTTCGGGAATCCCATAGCGACAAATGATTTCTTTCTTGATGAAACGGGCAACCACATGTCTGGTGACATTCGCGAACGACGCTGCCTCGACCCACTTGGTGAAATAGTCGATGGCAACAAGGATGAAGCGATGCCCATTGGAAGCAGTCGGCTCAATCTTTCCAATCATGTCAATGCCCCACATGGCAAACGGCCACGGCGAAGACATCACATTCAGAGGATTCGGCGGTACATGCACCTTATCAGCATAAATCTGGCATTTATGACACTTCCGAGCATACTTGAAACAATCTGATTCCATGGTCATCCAATAATAACCCGCTCTCAACAATTTCTTAGCCATTGCATGTCCGCCGGCATGAGTACCGAAGGAACCTTCATGAACTTCCTGCATTAACATGTCCGCCTCGTGTCTGTCCACGCATCTGAGCAAAACCATGTCGAAGTTCCTCTTATACAGCACATCGTCTTTGTTCAAGAAGAAACTGCCTGCCAATCTTCTCAAAGTCTTTCTGTCATTGTTGGATGCCCCTGCAGGGTACTCTTGATTCTTCAGAAAGCACTTGATATCGTGATACCAGGGCTTGTCATCGACTACCAGTTCAGCAGCAAACACATACGCGGCCCTGTCAAGGCGCATCACATCGATCCTGGGAGCATGGTTCCAACGAATTACCTTGATCATGGAGGATAGAGTAGCAAGTGTGTCTGCCATCTGGTTCTCATCACGAGGTATATGATACAATTTTACTGTTGTGAAGAAAGTCAACAGTCTTCTCGTGTAATATCTGTAGGGGACCAGAGTGGGCTGGAGAGTATTCCAATCACCATTTACTTGATTGATCACCAGAGCTGAATCTCCGAAGATGTCCAGAGTCTTGATTCTCAGATCAATGGCTTGCTCAATACCCAAGATACAGGCCTCGTACTCAGCTTCATTATTTGTGCACTCAAAAGTCAAACGAGCGGTGAAAGGCATGTGGGCACCCTTCGGAGTAGTAATGACAGCGCCAATTCCACTACCTCTAGCATTGACAGCCCCATCAAACAACAAAGTCCACTTTTCGTTTGGATCAGGTCCCTCCTCAACAACTGGCTCTTCACAGTCTTTCATCTTGAGGAACATGATGTCTTCATCAGGGAATTCAAACTTCATTGGCTCATAATCATCAATCGGTTGCTCGGCAAGGTAGTCTGATAGAATACTCCCTTTGATGGCCTTCTGTGACGTATACTGGATATCATACTCTGTTAAAATCATCTGCCAACGGGCAACCCTTCCAGTGAGAGCTGGCTTCTCGAATATGTATTTCACTGGATCCATCTTAGAAATCAACAAGGTAGTATGGTTCAACATATACTGTCTCAGTCGGCGAGCAACCCAGGCCAAAGCGCAGCAAGTTTTCTCAAGCTGCGAATATTTGATTTCACAGTCGGTAAACTTTTTGCTAAGGTAGTATATGGCATGCTCTTTTCGACCAGACTCGTCATGCTGTCCCAATATACACCCCATCGAGTTCTCAGTCACTGATAGGTACATTATCAGAGGTCTCCCAGGAACTGGAGGTATAAGGATTGGAGGATTTTGCAAATACTCTTTTATCTTCTCGAAAGCCCTTTGACAATCTTCATTCCACCTGATAGCCTGATCTTTCCTCAGCAATTTGAAAATTGGCTCACACGTGGTTGTTAGGTGAGAGATGAACCTTGCAATGTAGTTCAACCTCCCTAAGAAACTACGGACTTGCTTCTCTGTTCTTGGCTCAGGCATTTCCTGTATTGCTTTCACTTTGTCAGGATCCACCTCAATCCCTTTTCCGCTAACAATAAAACCCAGCAATTTTCCCGATCTCACCCCGAAAGTGCACTTGTTCGGATTAAGTCTCAGTTTGAATTTCCTCAAACGCTCAAACAGTTTCTGCAAATTCACCAAATGTTCTTCTTCTGTCTGAGATTTGGCAATCATATCATCCACATAAACCTCGATTTCATGATGAATCATATCATGGAACAGAGTCACCATAGCTCGTTGATATGTTGCTCCGGCATTTTTCAGACCAAACGGCATCACCTTGTAGCAGAAGGTGCCCCATGGGGTTATGAAAGTTGTCTTTTCCATGTCTTCTGGTGCCATCTTGATTTGGTTATAGCCAGAAAAGCCATCCATGAAGGAGAATACCGAGAACTGAGCTGTATTATCCACCAAAACGTCGATGTGAGGTAATGGGAAATCATCTTTAGGGCTAGCTCTGTTCAGATCCCGGTAGTCGACACACATCCGTACCTTTCCATCCTTCTTAGGTACTGGGACGATGTTTGCAACCCATGGCGGATAATTGGTGACTGCTAGAAACCTTGCATCCAACTGCTTTTGTACTTCTTCCTTTATCTTGACATCCATCTCTGGTCTTGTTCTTTTGAGTTTCTGCTTGACTGGAGGATAACCTTCTTTGAGAGGCAAGCGGTGTACCACGATGTCTGTGTCCAGCCCAGGCATGTCCTGATAAGACCAGGCGAAGATGTCAACGTATTCTTGCAGCAATTCAATCAGCCATTTCTTCATATCATCTCTCAAAGCAGCCCCTATTTTGATTTCTCTCTTGGTGTCCTTGGTGCCGAGATTAATCACTTCAACAGACTCTTGATGCGGTTGAATGACCCTTTCTTCCGGTTTCAATAACCTGGTAAGTTCTTCAGGGAGTTCACAGTCTTCATCACCCTCTTCTTCAGCTTGAAAGATTGGATTTTCAAAGTCGAAACGAGCCATAGCAGAACCGTTATCAATAGGATTCGGTGATGTGCATCTGCATGAGTGATGGTATGTGCTTATGAGTGTGAACAAGAAGTGAAAACTAAACGAAACATTGCCATTTTTTTATTTTTTTATTTATTTTGAAAAACTGCAAAAATAGAAAGACAGGGAACGAAATATTTGAATGCAAAAAGACGTCCTTTATTTATGATAAAAAATGCAAGTGTCACATAGATGGGCCCTACAATGAGTCATTACGCCCTGGGCGGAACGTAAGACTTGGATATGCATGAATAAACAAAGAAAATTACTCTTCAAGAAGAGTGACTTGGATAATCTCTTCAGAAGACCAATTGTTGATGACTTCACCCGGGATCCTCGGACGCACCCAGTTATCAATGTCACAATCACTATCCCCATCTTCTTCGTTGATTGCAGAGACTTGACCATACTGAATGATGCCAGCACTGGAGAAAGTGATCGGCCCCTGAAGTGTTGTAGAAGTCAAAACTGGCTGATACCCAATACCGAACTTATCTTCTTTCACTGGTAATTCCAACAGACGCCCCCAACCGGGAGCAACACCTGAATCCACCACGGCCTGTGCCTGCTTAAAGGATGAGATAGAGGCACCCGCTTTAACCTCTTCCACCGGAGCTGCATCCTTGACTTGAACTGACTCAAAAGCCTGACACAGAGTCTCATGAATTTCACCTTCTACTTCTACATACTTGAACGTAGACAAGTTACTGACCAGGATGTCTTCCTCACCACAAACGGTGATAATTCGTCCGTTGACCGGAAACTTAATCTTCTGGTGTAGAGTTGAAGAGACTGCCCCAGCATTATGGATCCAAGGACGACCCAGCAAGCAACTGTAGGAAGGACTGATATCCATCACGCAGAAGACAGTATTGAAGGTTTGTGATCCAATCAAAATTGGCAATTCTACCTCTCCAAACACCGACCTCTTAGAACCATCGAAGGCTCTCACAATAAGATCTGAAGGTTTCAAGACCAAACCCTCTACTTCTAACTTCGACAGGGCTCTCTTGGGTAGCACATTGAGAGAGGAGCCTGTATCCACCAGAACATGCGATAGCACGGTGTCTCTGCATTCCATCGAGATGTGCAGAGCCTTGTTATGATTGCGTCCGGCTGGCGTCAAGTCAGAATCGGTAAAACCCAGCCCGTTGCCTACATGAACATTTGCAACGATCCCTTCTAGTTGGTTTACCGAGATCTCTTGAGGTACATAAGCAGCATTAAGAACCTTCAGAAGTGCCTCCCTGTGTGCCTCCGAACACAACAGGAGTGAGAGAATGGATATCTTGGACGGAGTCTGAATCAACTGATCGACTACCTTGTAATCGCTCTTCTTTATGATTCTCAGAAGTTCGTCCACATCCTTTGCAAAAGTGGGCTCAGAACCTCCCTGGGGTGCAGAGGTACCCCCATTCACGACTTGCTTGCCTTTGGCTTTCAACGCAGCATCAGCACTATCATCTTGAATAGCGGGTGGTGAGAATAGTCTACCACTCCTGGTGAATCGCCCGATTCCACCAATATTGTCCACCGCGGGACCGTCAAGTTCAGGCTTCTGACCTTCTTCTACTCTCAGTGGTTGTTCCACCCTATGATCGTGCATATACACGCTTCCCCCATAATGCCACGGAATGGCCCTTTCACTGGTGAAAGGTAAAGGACCAGGGGTTGTGATGGTCATAGTAGATCGTCGCACTGGTGGTACGGGTTGTGCTTCTGGCACACGGATCTGATTAGTTGGGTAGAAAATAGTGATAGTAGCAATATCATAGTCATACTCTGAAATCTCATTCATTGAAAAGTAAGCATCTGAAACATCGGAATCAAGTTCAATTACATCAGAATCATCCACATTGGAAAAAATAACTACATCATCACGGATTACAGAATCAGTAGGAACAACATCTGCGAATTCATCAGTAGCGTCTTCAAACACTTCTCCCTCAACCCCTTCCACAGACTCTTGGACAGACAAATCTTCAACCTGGAGGATACCTTTGTCGAGCAAGGCCTGGATACCCTGTTGTAGCTTCAAACAACCTCCACCCTGAGTGGCACAATCCAAACAACCTTTCCCACAACCGGGGAAAACATCGGCCTTCAGCAAGCATCCTTTGATATCCAACAATGGAGTCTTCAACTTCCACACATCCTTAATGGACTTGGCTTTTCCCTTTACCAAATTAACGTTCGCACCACCATGCTGGGGCATGGGATTGTTGACGACATTCGGAGCTGGTGCAAGGTCGATGGCCTTTGAATCTATGAGGTCTTGAACTACGTGCTTAAAAGCTTTGCAGTTCTCAATATTGTGGCCAGGTGCCCCAGAGTGGAAGCTACACCTAGCGTTGGCGTCGTAACCCACCGGAAGTCTACCAATAGGAGGAGCCAGAGTGCGCAATTGCACAAGTTGTAGTTGTTGAAGACTAGAAAGTAACTGGGCGTACGACATTGGAAGGGTGTCGAAACGCCGGTCCATCATCCTTTGCCTCTGTTGATAAGCTGGTCTGTTACCCGGTTGTTGTTGATGTTGATACTGAGCTGGTTGACGTTGTGATTGTTGTTGTTGTAGTGGTGCTGCAGCTGGAATGGTCACAGCCGCAACATACGGTTGCTGATGATAATTCTGAAAATTATTCCTCCGGTTATCCCCGTTCTGATAAGAAGATATGGCATTTGCATCCCCTTCTCTTCTCTTCTGTCCCTGAATGAACGGCTTCTTCACCCCTGATGAGGATCCACCTCCACTTTGGATCTTGTATGTCTTTAGGTAATTCTCCACCCTTTCTCCAGTAGAGACCACATCAGCAAAGTTGGATGCATTGCACCCCACCAGACGCTCCAGATAAGGTCCAGGCAGCGTATTCATGAACATGTTGGCCATTTCCTTTTCCAACATAGGAGGCTGAACACGGGAAGCTGTATCCCTCCAGCGTTGAGCGTATTCCCTGAAGCACTCATTGCTTTTAAGAGACAGATTCTGAAGTTGAGTTCTGTCCGGAGCCATATCTGCATTATACTGATACTGCTTCACGAAAGCCTCTGCCAAATCCCTCCAGCAACGGATGTGGACTCTGTCTAGCCTCATATACCATTCCAAGGATGCCCCAGCCAGGCTATCCTGGAAGAAGTACATAAGTAGCTTCTCGTCATCAGAGTACGCAACCATTTTACGGAAATAGGCTTGCACGTGAGTTTTAGGGCAAGAGCTGCCATTGTATTTGTCAAATATCGGGACCTTGAATTTCGGTGGCACCCTCACACTTGGGACCAGCCCCAAGTCAGCAACATCTACTCCCAGAGGATTCTGTCCTTCCACTGCCTTCAACCTTTCTTCCAATCTTCTAAACATGGGGTCCATGCCAAAGTCTTCCTGAAGCAAGGGGAACTGATCATCCTGACCATCCTGAATGGGTTGTTGACCGGAGGTGACATGTAGGATTGGGATAGGCCCTGGTCCATTGGGACCATTAGCCTCTCCAGCTGGAGGATCAGCTAGCGTCTCCGGTTGAGTAATAGGGGGATCCTTCTGTACCAACAATCTAAGCTCCTGCTGTCCTTGAGCCACCCCTTGAACCAAATCCATGAATTGATTCATGCGAATCTTCATCTCGGCGAGCTCTGCCTGTAGGCTTTCCATTACTCTCTGTTGGTTCCTCCGGGTACCGTATCGGTGAATGCCTGAGTCAGCTATCCTGCTGATGGAACACCAAACAAACTGAGAACACTGTGGCGGTACCTGTTATACAAGACATGCGGATGACTATGCAAATGCAGTGACATGTTTATCAATTCCAAGAGTATTCTACCCCCTTGATTCCAGTCTCACATTTGATAAGCAGTGTAAGAAGAAAACCCCGACTAGAATCAAGAAGAAGATTTAAACCTCCTTGAAAAGGATAAACATGTGTTAAATGATATGAATGCAAATGGTGTGATGATGTGAATGCAATGCAGTGGCATGTCAATCAGGATTGCTGTATCTGCTTGAACATCTGTCAGGTTGCACTGTCTGGAGAGAAATTAAGAGCACACCAAACAAAGGTCATGGGATGGATCATGTTATCCTTAATATCAACCATCCATTTTGGCGGATTATGGTTTACACCTTATCAATACCCGAGTTTCATTGACATTAAGGATACCTGATCAGATCAACCATGAATCAAGGGTTTGTCGCAAGTCACGAGCATGGAGTTTAGGTTAAGAACCACCCAAAAGGAGTGTACTAAGGTTTAAACCTGCCAAACATGTTCTACAAAAGGTTCCCATAGTCATAATCCCATCTTTCGGATATTATCAGAGGAACGACTACTCGTATTCCAACAATATTCTCAAGAGAGACTCTTATGAGTGTAGTATCGCGTAACAATCGTATCAAATCTTACATTTGAACGACTTTCGCACTACGTCCTACGAATAGGCCAAGATGGGTTAGGTAAACTAAGGTCCTTGGCTTCTTAGGTCTATATTGGAACAAGTAATGTCTAACCACAACTTACTTATGTGACATTATTGATCTCAACATGACCTCCACCAAGTGAATGGGCTTGCAAGTCAACTCGCTAAGGAATACTCCACACAAGTTGGCAGGACTATGCCATTCTCCTATCTTAAGTGCACTCGAGTTCGGGTATAGAACTCATCTCACAAAGATCACCAAGCAGCCATAGCCAACCAACAGATACAACAATGATATGTACACAATGCAATAAGGTAAAGCAGGTAAATAAATAACTGTACAAAAGCATGAACACCCAATAAACAAACAAACTGCAAAAGCTAGGAGGGACTCGCTTAGGGAAGATGGACCAGCAAGAGGTCAACTTCTTAGGGTCCCCAGCAGAGTCGCCAGCTGTCGCAACCTGAAAAATACAGTGCGCGAAAAAACAACCGGCGAAAGAAAAAGACAGAAGAGTCGCCACCGTGCGTTATTCATCCCAAAGGAGGGAAAGGAAACGCTCGAAGTAAACCTGAAAAAGGAAAGGACAAGACGGGGTCTCGCAACCAAGTCTTGGGTTCGGGAGTCGGTTATGCGAAGGGAAGGTATTAGCACCCCTACGCATCCGTAGTACTCTACGGGATCCACTTTTGTGGTTTCCGTCTAAAGGGTGTGGGTTTGCCTAATGTACTATTTACTAAAAGGTTAAGAGAAATGACTCGCGTGGATGTCGCATCCACTGCATACGTATCTCATCTGAATATGAGAATCAGAGTCTTCGTAGCTCGGCTGACCTATGGGTTGGGGGATGTGTGCTCGCTAAGACATCGCGTCTTATGCCTACGTATCTCATCTGGAATGAGAATCAGAGCAAGCCGTAGTTCGGCTAACTACGGGGTTATGGATTGGGTTTTGGACGAACGACGTCACTATGCAATCTACCGGATGCTCGACCTTTGGAGACTTACTCGCCTGTAGTAGAAGGAGTAAACGTGTTGCTTTGGGTTTTAGGGTTTGGGATGCTCGAGGGCAAACAGGCAGTCCTTGACGAAGGAACCGCGCTACATGTGGGGATACGAATACAAAACACAAAACATGTATCTCAAAGTAAAATGCCACCAAGGGGCTCAAACATTGCCTCCTATCGAGGTCTTCCAGCTAAGAAAGCGATAAAGTACGAGAAAGGAAAAAAAATTACCACACGGATAAAGATCCGAAGCTATAGCGGTTAAAGGAGCAAGAAACCCTGAAATCTCTCCAGCTGGACCGTCAAAGGAAATCAGTCAACACGAATAATCAGCATAAAACTTCAGGGGGTATCTGTCGCATCCGCGAAAAACAACCGGCGGGCTGAAACAAAAACAACACAGAGCCGCCACCGTGTGTTATTTATCCCAAAAGAGGGAAAGGAAACGCTCAGAGTAAACCTGGGAAAAGCAAGGTCTCGCGACCAAAGAGAAAGGGTACGGGAGTCGGTTACGCGAGGGGAAGGTATTAGCACCCCTCACGTCCGTCGTACTCGACGGGATCCACGCTCTAAGAAAGAAAAGGTTGCTAAAACACCACACACACACACACCGAAGACAACACAGGTGGGGTTAAGAGGAAGAGAGCTCGATAGGACATCGCATCCTATGCCTACGTATCTCGTCTGGAACGAGAATCAGAGCTGCCGTAGTTCGGCTCACGCACGCCAAACAAGCAAACACAAACACAGGCAAACATGGAGCCTGAATGCCAACCACTGGACTTACATCAGCATCCGAACCAAAACACACACAAGAAGGCAAACGTGGAGCCCGAAAGCCAATCACTGGACTTACATCGGCATCCGAACCAAACACACGTACACTGGAACCCGAATGCCACTCGATGGACTTACATCAGCTTCCAAGCACACAACAACCAACAAGTTAATAGGGAGTCGGGAACTCGAGCCTATAACCGTCAAGCACACACACAAAAAGAAAGAAAAGTGCCCGGAGAGACCTCGCACGGTCTCCTGCCTACGTACCTCATCTGGTATGAGGATCAGGGCGACGTAGTTCCCCTGAAAGGGAAAGAAATTCTAACCAGATACACAGGGAAGACACACTACCAGGGAGCTGGACTCGAGCCTAGTGTTATCATGCATCATTGCCCTATGTTATGGTTTCTACCTACTTGCACAACAGCAAGCTAATCCTATCCAGGAAGAAAGCAAGCATGCAAGCATCAACAAACAAAACAAACATTTCACATAGCACACACTATATCCAGTCAAGTGAGGCTCAAACAAGGGTGGACTGCCGAGGCAAGTCATCTGTACAAGGTAGAGTTAGCTCTTAACCTTGCCATTGAGAGGCTAAGGTGAAGCTGATGAGAGGTGAGTGAAGATTAGACTTCACAGCTCTTATCCCTGACCAGGGAGAGCTTCAGACAAAGGAGCGTGGGTCCAGAATGGAGGGACCCTTCTACGCTCAAAGACTCTGACACAACTGTACAAAGTACAAGATCTTGGGTTTGTGTCCCAATGCATCAACACAGTGGTGTGAGCAGAGGGACGACTCAACAGAATAGCGGGGGATAGATTGCATATCCCTTGGGTTCCGCCAATTGCCTCATAGAGGTCTTTACCTGCTTGGCACAAAAGTAAACAATCACAAACATCGCCTCTTAAGGAGGACTTCAGACAGTTGCCTGGCCAAGTAACAGGCCAGGTCTTCCAGACTACATGAAGACAAGAGAGTCTACCTCAACTGGTTTATACAACCAAGCAGCAGCAAGCAAGTTCTTAAAGAACTGTAAGCGACTAAATGTACCTGAAATCAATCAAGTATCATCAGTACTCAGACAAACCAACAATAAACAGCAAAAGTCAATCTATACAGACAACACAAGTTAATGCACATAAGTGCAAGCCATGAGCTCAAGCTCAAGCATCAAACCTACAACACAAAGCCAATGTTAGTTCACAACATCAAACAAAACTCAATTTAATCAACTTGCATTTTTTCCCTTAAGCCTTTTGCATTTCAACCTGAAAATCCAAACCAAATGTGAGAAACTAGACCACTAGGCCAAGCCTAGGGTCCAAAGGGGATGAAAAAATCAAAACAGCAAGTGAAATTTATCCAAAATCACATTCAAACAAATTAGAAGCAAATGCAATTGGTCCCATGCTCATATCAATCACCATTATCATTTTATGCACAAAATAGCACCAAACATGCAATTTGCAACTCCAAATGACCAAACAGAACTATCTCAATCAAAAGCATACCAAAACAGTTCAATTAATTCCACAAAAATTCACACCTAAACAGGACACATTCAAGGCATAGCATGTCAATTTTCAGCTCAATTAGACAAAAGGAAGTAGGTCAATGAAAATCAAGAAGTCCAGACACATTTATACAAGCCAAAACATGGTATCCAAACAAACATTAACTTCCATAAATCATAAAACAGTGACAACAATTAAGAAATGAATGGGATCAAAACCATAATGTCCTATAATGTGTCTACAATGCTCATACCAAATTTCATCTTCATCCAATATAATATGAGAATTTCACAAGCAAAATGCCAACATGTGTCACACAAACTCACAAAATGAGCCAACAGAGAAGAAAATTATCAATCAATTAGAAAATGCCATCAACAATTCCAGAAAAATTCTTATGTAATCTTGACATATCAATGATCATCCACACAAAATTTCAGCTCAAATCAACATCCCTAAGCATTTTAAATAAAATCATGAAGTTGACCTAGCTTGGTGTGACACAAATTGTCACACCTTAATTCAAAAATTCATATCTAATCAACCAAGTATCCAAAAATCACAAACTCTACATGAAAATCACCATCAAGATATCCAGAACAAGCAAAAAAAAATTCATTCATTTATTTGAAGGCATCATCATTTCATGAGAGATTTGGCAAAACATGTACAAAATGAACACATTAAATCAATCCCTAAGCCAATTAATTTTCTACACATGCAAAAATTTCACAAAAATCATCATTAAAATCTTCACATCATCATGAGCATGGTGCAAAAAATCTCACCAAAATTGGATAAAAAATGAAGTCTCTATGATTTTCTAAAGATCGTGTAACAAAAATGAAATTGAAATGAAAAACAAATGAAATAATATAATTAATTAAATAGGCAATGGCATTGCTGTAATTAGCGCATCCCTGGTCCAAAACGCAGCGCATCACTTAATGTGATGGCGCGTTCTGATTGGACGATCCAAGCGGGAAACAGCTTTTGAAACGGCAAGGCGAGAGTGAAGGATCAAACACGAAATATTTCCAGATTTCTTCACCTTCATCACGCGTTCAAGTGTTCTTGGTTGGAAATTCGGTTACGAGCAATTCTTCACCAAAACACGCAAACTCTATATCATTCTCTCCGTCTCTCAGTGTAGGTTACGAATATGACAACGATTTCTCCTAACTCTCACTGTAGCGACGGGATCGATCGAAAGAAGGAATGGTCACAAAACTTAAAATCGCGATTACTCTCTCCACACTCAATCATTTCACAAACCACAAGCATCATGTTCATCTACAATCAAAGATCTACAAAAGCCATCTAATAATTTAAGCAAAGGAGAGTTTCGAATTTTGCACCTTATGATGAAGCAGTGTTTGATCTTGATGATTCACGATGCCAAAGCCAAAAACAGTTGTAGCACAAGGTTCAGGAAGGTGAATGAAGTGATTAGGCTAGCTCAATGTCGCTTCAATTGGAAGAAATCACAAAACTCCATTGTTGCACAAGCTTTGGACAGTCACGAATCTTGATGTGTTTGGCAATGGCTTATCAAAACAGTTGTGGATCTTGGTTCATGGAGCACGAATCAAAAGGAATCACTCAATTTGGTTGAGAATTGATGAAGAAAAGTTGAAAAATGCTTGATGAATTTTGAGAGGTTTTGGGAGAAAATGGAGGGAAAGTTTGTTAGATTTCTTGGAATGTGCAATTGTGTTAACCAATTCTGTTACAATTAGCAATATATACCAAGGCCTTAATCACTTTGCTAATCTCAATTAGCAAAAACCATGTTATTAGTGAAAATGTGCATTTAGGTGCAAGGGCAAAAATGACCTTTCCAATCAACCAATGGAACAGTGAAACAATAGTCCAAGTAACTTCTATTTGGCATATGTGATGTGTTGGAAGTGGCCTTGCATTCAAATTCCAAGTATTTTGAGATTTCACATGTTCACACCAAAAATGCACTTAAATCCACTTGAATTTTGACTTTTTGCATTGACCAATTTTGATGAATTTGGACCATACACCATGAAATTACATGTGAAATGGAGTTTGCTCATAAAAAGATCATCCATTTTGGACACTCCATGTGAAAGTTATGCCACTTTGATTATAGGCATTTTTGGAAAATGAATGGACCATAACTTGTCAACCATACATGAGAATTTCAAGTTCTTGGACTTTTTGGAAAGGTGAGAGCAAGATCTACAACTTTCATGTTGAACAAATTTTCATTTGAAGCATTTTTGGACATGTAATTTTATGGTGAAAAACTTTCCATTTTTGGAAACTTCCATTACAAGTCACTTTCCATTTTTGGAAACTTTTTGTCTGATTTTATTTTTTTCATTCTTGAGCTTTGACATGTCAAATAAAACTTGTTTCAACATGAATGAAGTGTATCCAACTCCCTCCCACCTCCAAATCCATAAAATCAAGCACAGTTGACCACAGTTGACTTTTCAACTGATAGATGAATTTGGCAATGCACTGATCAATCTGAGCCCCAATTCTCTGATGAAATGGCTCAATGGTGAAACCCTAGCCTCAATAAGCTCAATACAATCATGAAATTATCCCCATATCCATCATAGACCCCATCTCCTTGCCATGCCCTGATTGGCCCAATGCAACTGATTAGGGTTGACCAGTGGTCAAAACCCTAATCTCAAGGTAGCTGATCAATCACTTGAATCTCTGGATGATATCAAGACCATGATGATGATGATGTATCACCTCAACCAAGATGAAAACCAATCTCCCTGAGAAATCATGAAACCCTAATTTGAACCACCACCCTCAGACAGTTAGTGATCCAGTCCAATGAAACCCTAGCTTGCATCATAACCTCTTCATCTTCTGATCAAGACTTAGGAAGATGATTTGCACAATGTAACCACATGATATGCAAGATGCAATGCCTAATGACCTAAAAAATGATATGCAATATGTTATGCTAGTCCCAAGAGAGGAGGGCAAATTTTGAGGTGTTACAGTATCCCACAAATAAAGTGGGAAACCACGCGAGTGTCTCTGCAAAAGCCATATGAGCCCTCACAAAACTCGACAAAAAGGTTAGACAAACAAGATGAGATCCAGGGAAAACAATGCCATGGCAACACAAAAACAGGTTAGAACAAAACAGAACAAAAAGCAGATACTGTCACGTTCGCGATTGCTTCGCCTAGCGAAGGCTTAGCGAAGCTTCGCTACAGGCTCGCCTAGCGAAGCGGCTAGCGAAAGCCTGCGGGTTTTGGATTCCTCCTTGATAACAATTCGATCTCTATGATCCGAAACCCTGTGGTATCCAACTCATAAACGAAAATGATTAAAACATTCATGGTATTGTTACGCATATTCATACATAAATATAAACCCATGGGCAAAACCAGATGTTACCTCATACATTCATAATATTCAAATTCAAGGCGTAAGGTAATAGGAACAAAGGCATACCTGATGAGAGAGACTGATTAGGATTGAATGGTACGGCCGGATCTGCAAAGTAGTACTAGGGTTCGTGTGAGGCGGAGTGAACTTCTCAGAGCTGCCTGAAGGTTGCTGCAGAGTAGTTCCTAGGTTTCTTTCTCCAGTCTCTGGTCTTTTCTGTTCAGCCAGTGTTCAGGGTTTATTTCATTGACTACTCTGGTATTTATAGGCCAAATTTCGCAGCTTGTGGGTTTTGAATGAGGACAGCTCAGGCCCAAAACTTTTCTGATATTCTGAAATGCGCGTCCTTCGCCTAGCGAGCATGACAGTACTCTTCGCTAGGCGAAGCATCTGCTCGCCTAGCGAGCATGACAGCTCAGCAGCAGATTCTCGCTTCTTATAGCTTGGCGATTTGTACGGTGAATAGGCCCTATCTGGCCCTGTTGGCAGTACCTCAAGTATTTTCCTTGTGTTGACCGATCATTTGAATAAACCCATAAAGTGTCCTGGATGACGTCCGAGCTTCTTGGAGCTAATCCCGATTGACATGATGCAATGTGGTATGAAATGCTAAATGACCTAAAAAGTGAATGCATGAAATGAGGAGGGCAAATTTTGGGGTGTTACACCTTCATTTTTTAGTGTATCTCCCAGTAACAGGTGATATATCTCCCAAATCATTGTTTTATCAATGTATCCCCAGCGAGTCATCTTTCATTTACCCTTGTTCGGTAATGATTGTTTCTCCCCTTTGATTGGTCATTATTTTATACCCAGTATTCGATATCCCGATGTCCTTTCTTTTCGATTGATTTATCCTTTATTAACCCAGTAACCGATTATGGATAATCTTCCATGCGAGTATGTTATCTATGTTCTGACGGTAATAGATAATATATCTCATGCGCTCTTCAGTCGAAGTCTTCTTCTTCCCCAATTGAGTAAGATTCGCATTTCCTTATGGAATCGAATGTTCATCCTGTAATTGAGCTTGCTTTTTAGCCCTCCTTTCGGATGATGAGTGTCTTGTAAATATTCCCCAATTCACGCCTGGTTGGTCACCTATTATATGCCCAGTAACCAGTATCCCTGGTGTTCCTTCCTTTCTGCTCCCTATTATGACTTTTGTCCCCTGTGGAGTCAGATTTTCCTGAGTTGAAATATACCTTTTAGGTCTTCCTCCGATGTTTTGGATGATTGATATCTCTCACCCTTATACCGGTCTTAGATATTCATTCTCCCCGAGCGTGTTGTTCTCTCACCCTTATATTGGTGTTCTGATCACATGTCTCTTTGAGCTTATTACCCAGTAACCGGTAATACCTCATTTGTTTCCTCAGTTGAGTCCTCTTTGGACATTCCCCATCGGAGTCCCTTAGTGGATTTTCCCAACTTGAGTCCGGATTTTTATCTGAAGTATCCCTTGTGGATAGTTTTGTTGTATTGGCATATTCCCTAATACATGCATCTTTGCGTCAGCTCGAGTCTTTCCATTGATTTATTTTTGTGGAATCTATTCGTGTCTCCCAGCAAGTCTCAAGTCGTGAACTGCTCACGCATTTTTATCCCCTTTATTCCCCGGTAAAGTCCCCGGAGTCTCTGTCCCATTTATGAGTATATTACTCCTATGGATTTTAAATTTCTCTTGATTCCTTTTTCCTTTGTGGACATATATCCCCACAGAGTATTACCTACATTTGCATCATGAGGTCTCTTAGGGACCAAAATTCGTCTCTTTGTTATTATTTAAGCCCATTCTACCTCGTTGAGACGAAGATTTTAACCTTCATATCTCCGGCTAGAATGACCTTAAATAGGGACATCTATAAGACCCTAATTTTGACCCCAAGATCCCTCATGGCATCATATCATTGCACATTGCATTTGCCTCAAGGATCATAGAATCTTGGCTCCTAACCTTTGGGTGGGACTTGTGTGAGTTAGTTTGAGATCACCAAGCATGCTTGAATTGTATATTATTGCTTTCCTTATTGTGCTTACTAACCAAAAGCACAAAAATATGTCACTAACATCTTTTGTTTTGTAGCTTGAGCAATCATAAGATTTAAAGCTCCTAGGAGACCGTATGCTCATTGATATGACCAGGTGAAGATGAAAGCAAGCATGACAACGGTTCCCAAATCTCTCATTCATCATATATGCCTCCCAAAGTTCTCAATTTGTCAATTTGATCAAAGCAAACCAATGGGGCTTGAGGATTGTTTCCCAAGGAAACCCTAATTCATTTGTGCATCAATTGTGCCTTACTCATGAAGCAACCTCAACCCATGATCAAATATAATCAAGGGAAGTTCTTTCATTCATCATTTCATGCATATTTGAGCTTATTTGAGTGTCCTCAATCATCCATTCACCAAGATTTGAAGTTTGAACTTGAGAAGTTGATCAGTCAATTCATTTGACTATTTTGAAATCCACTGAGATCTAAATTTTGATGTGTTTGTCAAATGGAGATGACCCCAAGATAAAAAATGTTCTTAAGAACCATATGAAAACCTTTCATGTTCATAAAAAATTGATTTGAATCTTGTAAGGTCATCATCCATTTCAAAACATTATAGGTCATTTTGACTGAAACCCTAATTTTGGGTCAAATTCCCAAGGACATAACTCATTCATTTTTCATGATTTTTAGGTGGTATCAAATGCATTGGAAAGTTTAATATGTCTAATTCATTTGTTATGTTGAACAACTTTTCATAATCCTAAAATAAATACATGTGATAATGCAAAACATTATAGGTCACTTTGGACCAAAGGCATTGAAATGTGAAAAAGTCTAACTTCAAGTGACTTTCTCATCAAAAATCAAAATGATGCAAATTTTGAGTCCATATTGATTTGATTGAAAATATCTGCAACTTTGATGTTGAAGGTTTTGTCATTTGGAGCTTGCATCATTGAAATAGAAGGGCTTGAAGTTGGCCTATTTTGGAAAATTTCACATGCACATGTTTTGCACCTTGAACTTTATGACCAATTTTAATTAATTTCCCAATTCCAAATGGACTTGTGTTCAACATAACAATTGATCCTCATGTCAAGACCTTTCCAACCATTACCCCCAAGGCCATGTTTCATTTTGGGAATATGCATTTTCGAAGAGGAGAAGATTTTGGTGCATTTATGGAAACCATGTTCAAACTTCATGCACAAGCCAAATCATTCACATTTGCACGTCCATTTCAGTTCAATTACATCCCAACTTGCATTTCCAATTGGATTTGGGCCCTCCATGCGCCTGTACAGGCCCATGCATGGAGGCCCTCATCACTCATGCACATGAAACTTACATGCCTTGCAGCTTGCCTTGCTATAAATACATGTGCATACCTTCATCATAAACCAACCTTAAGGCGCCTGATATGCTGCAAAACTCCATCCAAACCTCACTCTAAAGGAATTGTGCAATTTCACTTTCATTTTTCAGATCCAATTTTCAACTTCATTGGTTGATTATTGGACTTAAAATTCATTGGCCTTGCTTCATCTTCATCTCAAGAGCAAACTGCAATCAAGAATTGTGAAGAATCGTGTTCCATAGATCTACATTTCAGAGGTGGATGTTCAAATTTTTTTCAATCGAAACTCACTAATTCTTGCTTATTTCTTGTGTTTCTTGGCTTGGCTGAAGTCCTCTCATCAGAGGCATTTGAATTATGTCTTTAATTTTGCAAATCCATGAAGTTCAGATTGAACACCATGATTTTCTCTCTCTGATTTCTCTCTCTATGAGGATCTAGAGGAGGAACCAATGGTACAGGGGTGATGTACATCACCCCAGCTTTCCAATGGTATGAGGATCGCTTCATTTGGTTAAGTTTTGTTGACATGCAACTTTGGCCGGAATCCCTGAGCTCGCTGGAGAAGACGGTGGTGTACACCACCGTCCGTTTGCCAGTTTTAATCTGAGCCGTGTGATCATGCTCCCAGATCTAATCAGGTCCATTGGATGTTATGACCATTTTTAATTCATTGTACTTCTCATTTAACATTGGCCTATGATGCGCGTGCACTCCATTGCCTTTGGATCTGCCAGGTCATTTAATGAGACAGATCTAATGCACTAGTTTTTTTTCTATTTTCTGATTTAATCCATTTTATTTCTTTATTTCATTTTATTTTAAAAAATCATATCTCTCTCATTTTAATTCCAAAAAATATGGGACCAATTGCATTATTTTCCTTTTTAATTCTAGTTTCTGAAAATGATTTTTAATATTTTTTTATGAATTTTCTCTTTTCTGGTTATTTTTAATTCATTTTAAATAGTTTCCAATATTCAAAAAATGCAAAAATATTTTCTTAACCTCTTTGAATGATGATGAATCTATGAAAAATATTCTCATAAATTTATTAATTAATTTGAGATTTTAGTTCAATTAGGTTATTTTTTATTCATTTTTAATTGATTAAAAATAGTTTCTGGTTTCTAAAAATGCTCAAATATTTTGTCAAATTTTATTTGACCTTGTTGAAGTTAGGATGATCCATTTGGACTTTCCAAAGTTGATTTGAAATGGATTTGAAGTTTAACCTTTAATTGTTTATTTTAATTCAAGTATTATTTTAATTTTGAAAAATACCAAAAATATTTTATTTGTTTCTTGACTTCTAAGTTTCATTTTGCTTCTGTTTACTATTATTTGACCTTGATTCCATTTATCTTTGGTCAATGTACTTTGCTTATTTCATTTGAAGTTCAATTCATGTACATTCTTACCCATCTTCTTCTTCATCTTTTTCTTTTTGATCAATGAGTTAAAGATTGATGGTTAGCCTTGATGTATGGGAGGTTTAACCTTCCTTGATTCAAATCTAATTCATCTTGATCAAAGATCAAGTGAATGGCTTTGCATTAAGGATAGGTTGCTTCTTGATCAAGCAAAAAACCTAAATCAATACAAGATCATTCTTCTTTTTCTTTTGGCATGGCAAGTTGTAGGAGCTTGGCTTACTAGCCAAGGTCTCTAACTGGTGTTTGTTGCCTATATTTTTATTGACCGGCCTCAGATAGGTGTGACTACTACATTAGTCCACTTACGATTGCTTAACATAGCGCTAAATTGCCTTATGGCACACTAACTCTAACTATTGACCACTAACTTTTTAATTCTTGCACTTTACATTAATGCAATTTAATATTCTTGTACATTATTTCATTTGCTTTTGCCCTTTGCTCACTTGAGCTCATGTTTATGTTAATGCAATTTGCCTTTTACTCACTTGAGCACATAATTGTGTATATACTATTTTGCTTGTGTTTTGTTTTGATTGTTGTGAACCAAATGCAAAATGGACAAAAGGACTTAGACTTTAGGACATTCCCTATGCAAAATGGAGTCAAAGAGCAACTAGGCCTCATGCCTTTAGAGTGCTATAAATGTCAAAGAGCAACTAGGCCTCATGCCTTTAGAATGCTTAATGTTGAAGATGAATTGAAAGGACCTAATCTCTAAACTCACTCTTGTCCATTCTTTGTTTGCATTATAGAACTTTTTTGATGTGTGTGTTCTTGTGCTAGGGATTCTAACTTGAGCCAAATAGAAGAACCATTGTCATGAGCATCCAAAGTGAGAGATACAAAAGCCTTTGGAAGATTCCTAGGAGCTTGTTTGATTGTGTGCTTGATTGCATGAGTATTTGCTTATTTGCTTGCTTATTCCAAAGGATAGGAGCTACTTGGATCATCACTATGATCTCAAGAAGGGAACTCCATTGTGGTTTTGTTTCTCTTCCTTCATCTTTGTTTGTTTAGGACTTAGCTATTCTTCTTCTTCCCTCCACTCTAACCCAAGCCAAAACTTTTGTGCAAACATTAACATTTGCTTTCAAAATTAGAAACCTAAGCACTATGCTTTTGATTTTCAAACTTTCCTTTCATAACACTTATTTTGAATTGAATCCTAAGTCAACTTTGACCATATTTTGTAAATACTTTTCATTGGTAAATACCACTCACTCAATTGTTTTTGTGGTTTCAATGGCAACTTCTTATCCAAAGCTTTTCATAAACATTAGATATTAGGTTTGAGTTATCCTTGAGGTTGATATAATACTCACCTATATCCTTAGTGATGGACAATGAGTCTTCCATGCTTATTATAGGGTTAACCCCTCACTAGCATGTTGAAGTTATCCTCACATGGTGGATTTGTGGTTTTAGGTTGAGTTTTCTCCCTTTGATAACAAAAGACCTTAAGGCTTTTTTACCAATAAATTCACCAACTTGTTTTGAGATTTTTACCCCGAATTACGAGGTTTTGATCCTAATCTTTTTTAAGATGGTACGTAGGCAATGGGTTTATCCATTCAAACACAAAATTATAAATAATTTGTACATTCTTCTCTCATCTCCCCAATCATGTTTGCACAAATAATTTTTCACAAATACCAACCTACCTTACAACATTGTGAAAAGGGCTCCCTAGGAGTACCTAGGATGTTTGGGTGCTTAAAACCTTTCCATTGCATAACCAACCCCCTTACCCAGATCTCTGACATTTTTATTAGTTTTTGATTTGATAAAACTTCTCGGTTTTTGTTTGCTTTCTAACCTTTCCTTTGGATAAATAGAAGTGTGGTGGCGACTCGATTTGTATGATTTACTTTTGATTTTGTCAATAAATCTAAAGGTAACGAATACCCAGCTACACCACGAATATGTACACATGGACCCGATGATTCAATCGTATGTCGAACTCGCCAGTTTTGGACATATAAGCAAAATAATGTCTTGGTCGGTGGATAATAAATTCATTCTTGTGTTATGTGAAAGATGACGTCCCGAGACACACACATTCTAGTTTCCAATCGGTGAGTGTACCGTGACGTTAGAAGATGTCTACATGCTATTGGGACTGCATATCGAAGGTAAAACGGTAAATGGTAAAACCAACTATGCGAATTCAATTTGCATGGACCTCTTGGATGCTGATTTGTTAGATGATAACTCGAGAGGTCAAGGTATCCTCCTTTCACGCCTTAAGGCATACTATAACAACTTATAGTTAGATGAGCATTCTACCGAAGTGGCTCGAATAATAAAAACTAGGTGTTACATTATGCTTTTAATTGGTTCTTTTTTATTTCCCGAAGGTAGTGGTTCTAGTATGCATGTTATGTATTTACCTTTACTAAGACATGTAGATAGAATAGGAAGTTATAGTTGGGGATCTGCTTGTATGGCTTATCTTTATAGCTCTTTGTGTAAAAATTCACACAAAGACACATCTACCTTTTTTGGATGTGTTGTTTTGCTCCAAGCATGAGGTTGGTCCAGACTACCGTCCCTAGCGCCCGTCAACAACAACCCTTTCACATTCCTGTATGCACAAAAGTAAGTTCTTTAAAATGGACTATATTTACTTACTTTACCGATTATTATCTCTAAATAATATTTTTACCTTTATGGTGCAGATGGTCGGCACTTGGTATGAGTTATAACAGATGTCCTAGACACTATATTACCCAGTATTGCAATCTCTCGGATCACCTTCGACCGGCAGATGTATGGATAATAACCTAATTATTTCGTAATAATCTGTTAATTTCTTATACCAAATTTATAATCTAACATATGTTCACATTTCAGTTCATTTGGCATCCATACCTAAATTTGGATCATGACCATGAAATCAAAGAAGAAGACGCGTTCGTTTGGACTGCATACACACCGATCATAAGATTCACCACTGTGGAGATGCACAATAGTGATCATGTTAAATTGCAGTTCGGTATGCTTCAACACATCCCAGATCTCCCAGCAAACCTATGAGAATGGCATCTATGCAAAGTTAATAATTAATGGAACTTTAACCCATGGCAAAGCTTTGCTAGATCTGAGTGTCGCAAATGGAAACACCACCATGACTATGTCTTAACTGACGTTGTGATGCCAACTGAAGAAAAACCAAGTCGTAATTATATGGCTTGGTACAAATCGGTTGGTTTTGAGTTCATCGCCGAGGATATGTACTTATACGACCCACGCCAGGCAAATTACACACCAGAAGGCTCAACATCTAACCCCCAACAACATTGTCAGACCGGCTACTCATAACCCCTTATCTATCAAACTTTCCGTTCCACAAACACACAAACATACAACCCTAACATGTCATACACCCAACCACAATACTAAGAGCATACCCCGTAGCACCACCAACAACTAGATCATTAACCAGAGACCCAACATCGCTTCACACCCAACACATCACCCTACCAAAGTCGCCTTAGCCAAAACACTCAACGATCATTTAACATCAATCGTCCCTCCTCCTACCATAACCAAGAAGCCCAAACATCTCAAAACTGAAACCTTCAACAACCACATGTCTACCAAACACCACAACAATCTTTCCAACCTTTCCTCGACGCATCATTCACACCAATGTCTCCCTTCAATCATACTGATCGCCCTCCAACAACTCAAACACAACCCAACTACTCTGGCATGGGCCATGAACTTAGCTATGGCGGTACACCTTCGATGCATACACAAGACTATGTTGATTTGTCTGACTATCTCAACAGGCAATCTCCTGCAGTTGGTAGTGATGTTCATGGGTCCTCAGATACTCAAACACCTGGGGTGAATCATCAATGTGGGTTAGGCCACGGGTTCGGGTAGCTAGGGGATATGGGACCGGAGGTCGGTCAGGTCCTGGTCATCAACATTAATATGAATTGGTCTGATTTCGCCTTTATCTATCATGTAGAATTTTTTTGAAAAAAAATTACAAAACACACAGAGGTGTCAATCCAATTGGTGCCTCCCTTTAAGCTTTACACATGGGCGCCAATTGGATTGGCAACATCAAGAGCCCTAGCCAATCCAATTGGCGCCTCCTCTTTAAGTTTAAGAGAAGGCGCCAATTAGTCTTGCGCCTCCTCTTAAAAGTGGAGTAGATTAGGATTTTTTTTGAAATCAGAGTTTTTTTGGAATTTTTTTTTGAAAATCAGGGTTCTAACTCCCTAAACACTAGGTCATTATAGTGTAGTAGTTCTGAAGAACCTTAAATAATGAAAGAATCTCTCAAATCTTCTTTTCTCACAACTTACTAAGAGAAACAAAATATAAACTAATTATAAAGAAAGCTATAAAAATGAATAACATAAAAATGGGTCAAGTACATTGTCTCATGCGCGTCAACCTACCAAAAAAAGCAGATGACGCATCTCATCACCCTGCAGCACACATTAAATAATCATAACCCTTATACTTGCAAAGTAGTTCCCCATACGAACCATCATTCAATTGTTTCTCTCTCTACCCTTGGATGTAAACCAACCCTCACCCTTATTCGACACATGACACATATACCCATCACTATCACCTGCCAAAATTCTTTCACTTTTTCTCAATTTTTATTTGATAAGCCAATTTATTTTATATTTCAACACTCATCTAAATTCACTTTGTAACATTTCATTCAATTTGCTTATTTTGCAGAAAAATCACCCCACAAGTCAATAATCAAAACTAATTTATTCAAGAGATTCAAAGACACATTTTAAATTTAATGAAAAATAAGTCACAAAACAAAATCAACATCTTAAAAAATCATATAAACATATAAATCAAAGATTCAAGACCTTCAACAAATTGGAAATCACAAGAAAGCCAAAAAATCAAATGCAAAAATACCTTAAAAGCTCTCATTCACTTCTATAACAATTTCATACTAAAATTTAGATAATTAATTGAAAAAATATATAAACTTTTCACCCCAACTTCTAAAATCAAAAAATCAAAAGGTACAAAATAAACAACCAATATAAATTAAAGAAACAACTAACCTAGATTTCATTATAACCACCTAAATATTTACCTTTATTCCATAATCACAAAAATACCAACCTCCAAAGTTGGTGTATGACCTCTCCTTTTGTAATGTGTTAGTCCAACAAATTAGGAACATGGTTAGGAGTAACATAACTGTACCTATAAACAGTTTTTACGCGATACAATTAAACTTGCAGTTCCTTCTATTTTCATGCTTTGTTTTTGTTTTTGTAAAATATTTACGCGATACAATTAAACTGGATATTTTTTAAGTATTTATTATTTATTTTTTTAATTATTCAATTTTATAAAGACAAAATTGTAAAATTCTTCAGAATTTTTTCCATAATAGGTGTGAAAAGTACAAAACTACTCCTAAACAAATAGTATAAATTATTTTTAAAATATTACATCTACATTCAATCCATTATAATTACAATTTTATCCTTTCACTTTCAAAATTTTACACTACAAAAAGGGCTAATGAGTATTAACAAATGTTTCAATTAAAACACCCTCACACCTCTCTTTGCATTATACTTGTCACATTTTGATTAGCACAAAATCTTCATTCAAATTTCAACTATCTCTTCTCTCCTTCCACACTTTTTATTTTCCATATTTATTTATCTCCCGTGTTCTCTCTCTTCGATTTCTCAAAATCCTAAACTCGTCGTCGCCCCCTTTCTCTATCCTATATACCGCCACCACCACCTCCAATGAAAAAACCAAAGTCATATTCTTACTCTTCATCTCACGTACTTCCTAATGAACCGGTTGGATTTTTTTTCGATCAACTCCATTGTCGATAATTGTTCTCCTTCCCCTGCTACTCTTAAAAGGTATGTTGTTTCATGTTACTTTCTTTAACTTTGTGATTGGTTTTGTCTTCTCTCTTTTCTTTGTGATTGTATTTGGAAATTTGATGTTTGTTTTAGAAATTTGATGTTTGTTTTTGTTGTTAAACTTGTTACTCTGTGTTTGTGTTGATGTTAGATGTTAAGTTTAAAGTAAAAGTTTGCTATTGATTTGAGCCCGAAACCACACAGGAAATGTGGGATTCCAAGAACATGATGTGCGTTACTGACCCTAGACATGGAAGATACCTCATTGCATCATTATCTCTCTGTTTGTAATATTAAACTTTATTCCAATTTGTGTGAAATTAATTGATTATGCTTGTAAATTGATGGACTGAATTGGTGACCTCACAAGTATCATTCCTCACTTTTCCTTTTACAATATAGAGTTCTACTATTTGATGGACTAAATTGGTGATTCAATAGTGTATAAGTATTTTAGTATTTGAATCTTATGGTATGTAATCTAAATATATTGTAGTTATTTTGTGGATGTTATTTGTTTATCAGTTGGTAAAAGCAAGGATTTGCTAACGATGAAGCAAAATGAGGATGAATGGGTGGAATACAGGAATGTGATGGATGATGTTATAGAGAGAAGTAGACTTCACAAGTATTTGTTTTTTTTATCTAAGAGGAAACCATGATAGTTTTGGTGTTCCTGATATTGGCGGTTCCTTTGATTTATTTTCTAAATATAGTATAAATGGGCGATTGGGAAGTGTCATACCCTTAAATTCCCCTCCCATTTTCACTTTTCATCTAACCTATGACTTGAGATTCATTTGTAGTCATTCATGCCTAATTCACATGCATCATTCAATCATGTTAACACTTCCTAATAATCATCATAGATTTAAAGTTTGTGGATAATAAAAATTAAGGTTTTGTTTGAGCATTGGAGTTTGGAATCATTGGGGCAAAACCCTAATTTCTTGATCTTTGGGACTTGGGTTCAAGGAGGCCACATCTTGGTATCCATTTGTGCATCAAAATCCTAATTTTGGACTG
Source organism: Lathyrus oleraceus (assembly GCF_024323335.1). Lineage (NCBI taxonomy): Eukaryota > Viridiplantae > Streptophyta > Magnoliopsida > Fabales > Fabaceae > Lathyrus > Lathyrus oleraceus. The sequence goes on along the minus strand of NC_066584.1, from coordinate 102,849,178 downwards.
TGCTACTATGGGACTTTATGGTTGATCTTTTGAGTATTAATTTGATCATCTAAACCTTAATTGTGGGTCCATGTGTTTAATTGTGGGCTCATATGTTGGGAGATTGACTGTAGAATTTTGTGCTTAGTTTGAAACCCTAATTAAGGGTGACTGGTCTTGTGTGCCATTTTGATTTCACTTTTGACCATGGAATTGACTGAAACCCTAGCTCATTGGGAACAGGTTTTTGACCATCTTATCATACATCTTATCATCTAACATACATGTCCATTCATATGGTTCTTTCAAGATTTTAAGTTTTGATTCATGGTCGTTGCTTTTATCCATATGGTGTTGTCAAGATCATTAGTCTTTGGTCTTAAATTCATGCTTGAATTAGTAACTTGGTCATTTGGTCATTTGGTTTGTCTTTGATCCACTGTGATTCAAGCCATTATAGGTCAGCATTATTGGTTCATCTATGCATTTTAGTCCATATGATAAGGCTCATTCATATTGCCTAACATTTGAACATACACCATTGTTTCAGGTCATATTCATTCAAAACCTTGCCTACATTACAAGTCATCTACACAAGTCCATTTTACACAAGAAAACCCTAGTTTCTAACCTACAGTTGACTTTTTGGTCAAATAGTTGACCAAAATCAACCATCTTCCCTAAGTCATTTTCAAGCCCATGCTCATTGGTCTATGTCTTGATCCATTATCTGTGCCATTTTGTTCATTTGTTGATTGTTCGTTACTAACCTTTTTAAAATAAACCTAAGCTAAACTTGTGTTTATTCCCATTCTATTCAAATCCAAACAAGTCCAAATAGCTTTCAAGTTTCAACCATTAAAATCCAACCATTCATCAACATTTTATTCAATACCATTCAACCATTCATTCAAGTTAACTTTCCAAATAACATTCAATATCATTCAAAAATTGTCAATTCATTCAATACACATTAAACCATTTCCATACACATTCAAGTTTCATAAAAAATCAAATTCCATAACATTCAATTCAAAAAACCATTACATACAATTTCATCCCTAAAAAGTATTCATAACATTCATTTCATTACAATCTTACAACCAAAGTTACAAAGTCTATAAACTCAATTCCATAAACATTCCAATACATTTACATAAACCCATAACATAAAGCCATAACACAACCTATAATCTAAACCCAACAATGCCCAAGTCAGCTGCACCACACAAATAAAACTCCTTCCATCCTAACATTGTCACCTGCATAAGCAACAATTCATGACAGAAACTTAGCCTTGTAGCTACTTCATAACTTTCCACCATTTAAGCACACCGCAAAGTCAGAAAAGCATCAATTTTAGCCTGCAAAACTCAACCAACACAAACATACCAAACCACGTTCCTTTACCAAATCAGTCCTTCATACATCAATCCCTGCATCAACGTATAACATTAACATTCCCTGCAATCCATTCAACAACATACCAAGTGTGAGCCCAAGAAATTAACCCTGTAGAAATTCATTTAACATAAATCCATGCACATAACATACAACCCTGCAATAATAATGTGAATTCCACTATAAACCAACACCAATGGACCACGGGGAATCGAAAACCTACTAACAGAAATTAAATTTGTTAATTAACTCTAACAATTTGCATTTCATTTCCTACTGACTTATCAATTTCAATGAAATTTCATTTGCATATCATAACAGAAATCAAACTCAATAAATGCAAAACGCTTCACTCATTCATAGAGGATCACAAAAAACAGTTTTCACTCTTCACTCTCAATCTCTTTCAATTCAGAGGCACAATTCATTTATCATTCTAAACATTTTTTCACTCTTCAAACACGCAATTTCATTTTCATTCTCTTGATTCGCTATTCTCTCTCAAAAGCTTAGATATTCACGATTCATCATCATCTCAACCTCATTGCAAACTCTCAATCTCACAATAATTCATTGTGGGATCAATAAACAGCAATGCACGATAGTAAAAGAATCTGAGAAGAAGAAGAAGAGGATCGAGGGAGGAAGGTGGGATCAAGAATTACCTGGTTCAAGTGATTTTCCATCGCATCTTCATCTTCTTCAACTTAACGTTCACTGGAACAAATCTCTGTTTTGGAGGTAAATACTCTTTTGTCTCCTTCTTCATTTATCTGTGTAGCACAATCCGTGAGGTCATTGTGCTTCTCAATTCGCCGTGTCAATACGAATCAAATATATTTTTGGATGTTGCAACCGCTGATTCATGGAAGGTAATGTTGAAATCGAGTTTGATTAAGAATATGTGAATGGTGAATGTTGATTCAAATTTCGGTGATTGAAGTGATTTTGGAGCATTGTTTCTTCACCATTTTTTTTCGTTTCAATATTGTTCTCGAGGGAGAAGATGCGAATGTGAAAACTTGATGAAGTTGCACTACTGAGCTTTTGGGACTTTGTTGTGTATTGTAATTGGACTCAGTTTCTTGGTTTCAGCTGTTTGCAGCATGGGCTCTGTTTGGGCCTAAGGCCCAAACGTTTCCTCATGCGCACCCTTGTTAATTGCATACACACTTTTACCTCTTTTATTAAATTCATTTAATTTCTAGCTTAATTATTTTAATTTATTTCTGATTTAATTTTCTGTTTCTGATTTTTTTCATATTTTGTGCATGAACAATTAATTATTATGTTAGTTTTAATTTCCTCTATCATGTGATCATTAGAAATAATTAGGTTAATTAGGTTATAATTAGGTTTAAGAAGTTTTAACTAGATTTTGATTTTAGAACTAATTCCCTATTTGATCAATTTGTGCAAATTGACTTTAGTACCCCTAAGGTTTAGAATCTTGTTATGCATGCTCCTATAGCTTAGGGTTTGTTTAGGTTTAATTGACCTTTTGATCATTTGTTCCTCATGTAAATATTGATGTTGAGTTCTTTTATTAATTACACCTTAACCATTACATCCTCTTATAGTTTAGGGTTTTGCTTAGAATCAGTTGATTTAGTTTGACTTATTAATCCATTAAGTTGTACATAATTCAACTGGTCCTTTCCTACTGATTGTGTTGATCCAAGTTTACTTTGATCAACTAAATCCTTTGCACTGTGCTTAATTCCCTAAGCATGTTCAAGTGATCAAAAGATCATTGATCACTTGATAGGGAAAGTCCCTTGTGTTCAAGCTATATTGGACCTCAAGAGATAAAGAGCTCAAGACCAAGAGTTCAAGACTTCAAGTCAGTATAAGGCATTCACATTGCAGACATAGTGGACTTCAATTCAAGCACAACAAAGGATTATCAACACTTATTAATATTGATTCAAGTTGCATGTCATGATCCTTAAGCAACGAAGAATGATGAGAGGGAATTTTTCCTACCCTTGTTTAAAGTACCTTTGCATACAGGGTGTAGGCCATAGCTATTCAAAGTATTTGCCTTCACTCATAGACTTTAGTACAATTCGAATTAAATGATTGTCAAGTCTTTTCTTCACAAACATTGCATCAGCATGATCAACCATCAAAGGATTATCAACACTTATCAATCTTGATTCAAGTTGCGTGCCATGAGCCTTAAGCAACAAAGAATGATGAGAGAGATTTTTCCTACCCTTAGACTACCTTTGCGTATGGGACGAAGGCCCTGGCTATTCAAAGTATTTGCCTTCGTTCATAGACTTTAGTATAATTCGAATCAAATGATTCTTAAGTCTCCTCCCACATAAAGCAAGACTTCGTTATCAGAATTAACAATTAGAATCTTATATCAACACTTGTCAATCTTGATTCAAGTTATGTGCTATGAGCCTTAAGCAACGAAGAATGATGAGAGAGAATTTTTCCTACTCTTGTCTAGAGTACCTTTATGTATGGGGTGTAGGCCATAACTATTCAAAGTATTCGCCTTTGTTCGTAGACTTTAGTGCAATTCGAATCATGTAATTGACAAGTCTTTTTCAAGCAAATACATCAATCATTCAACACTTCAATAATGCAACACCCTTACTTCATCAATCACACTTTCCTCTTTGGATCACTAATCATACTCTCGTTGACATCCATACATCCTTTGGATTAATTCCCTTGTGATCAAATCCTTGAATCATAATCAATCTATGATTCATGTTTGCCTTATTAGTCCTCTTGTGCTTTGGAAAAACCTAGTAATTCATTGTGAGCCTTATCAGTCTTCTTGTGTTTAGGCCAACTCTTATTAATTTGTTTGTCTTATAAGTCCTCTTGTGCTTAGATAAACCCCTTTGAGCTCTTTTTCCTTGTAAACCCTCTCGTGTGTTGGCAAATCATCTCTTATTCATTTGTTCTCCTTCTAAGACCTCTCGTGCTTAGGCGAACCCCTTGAGTTATTTTGTCTTATAAACCCTCTCGTGCTTAGGCGAACCCCTTGAGTTATTTTGTCTTATAAACCCTCTCGTGTGTTGGTAAATCATCTCTCATTCATTGTTCTCCTTTTAAAACCTTTCGTGCTTAGGCGAATCCCTTGAGCTCTTTTTCCTTGTAAACCCTCTCGTGTATTGGAAAATCATCTCTCATTCATTATTCTCCGTTTAAAACCTCTCGTGCTTAGGCAAACCCCTTGAGCACTTTTTCCTTGTAAACCCTCTCGTGTGTTGGAAAATCATCCCTTATTTATTGTTTGTCTTATAAGACCTTTTGTTCTTAGACAAACCCATTTGAGCTCTTTTACCTCGTAAACCCTCTTGTGTGCTGGCAAAAAATCTCTCATTCATTATTCTCCTTTTAAGACCTCTCGTGCTTAGGCGAACCCCTTGAGCTCTTTTGCCTTGTAAGTCTTCTCGTGTGTTGGCAAATCATCTCTCATTCATTGTTCTCCTTTTAAAACCTCTCGTGCTTAGGCGAACCCCTTAAGCTCTTTTGCCTTGTAAACCCTCTCGTGTGTTGGAAAAACATCTCTTATTCATTTGTTCTCCTTCTAAGACCTTTCGTGCTTAGGCGAACCCTTTGAGATCATTTGCCTTGTAATCCCTCTTGTGTGTTGGCAAATCACCTCTCATTCATTGTTTGTCTTATAAGACCTCTTGTGCTTAGACAAACCCCTTTCATCTCTTTTGCCTTGTAAATCATGTTGTGTTTAGGCCAATTCTATCTCATTTGTCACTTTGGCTAAATGCCAATCATTGGTTAATGCCACACTCTTGCTATTCAAGCAGTTTGCTTAGCCGTTTGGCAACCCAATCAAATCTTTCAGTTCTTTCCGTCTTAGTTCCATGAACTATGGAGCTCTGACTTTCTCATTGTACGGTGATAATACGTAGGCACGAGGATTCAAATCCTCCACGAGCTCATTAATTATTAATTCTTTCACATATTTATTCTTTACCCTTTCATTCACCATTCATCACCTACATTCATTATCTTTTACCTTCATTCACCCATGTGATATATTGTTCTCTTTGAGCCAAATACACTTTTTCTTTGAGTTTCATACATACTTTTGGGGAAATAACCAGTGTCCGTCCTCTGAACCAAGAGCCATTTGTCTGTCTTATTAGTCCTCTCATTGCTTAGACAAGCATCTCCTTACTTACTTTGCAGTCGTATATAGGCAATACCTCTTTGTTTTGGCTTGATGTCAGTCTTCTCTTGGGTTCAGATATACCTACCCTATGAGTTCAAACAACATTATCCTTTGGTTCAAATCATACCTCAATCACTCTTCTTTCATCTCCCACCACTAGTTCTATGAACTATGGAGCTTTGAATTCCTTATTGCACTATAAGGATATGTAGGCTTGAGGGCCCTCACCCTCACCCATCACTCTATTTATTCCATTTTTTTCACTTTATCCTTTTGCGAGTATCTTTAGATAACAACACCCATTTGAGCAAAGAATAATCAAAATGGTTCCCATTAAGTGCAATAGATGTGAGGGGTGCTAATACCTTCCCCTTGCATAACTGACTTCCTTACCCTTTTTCTCTTCCTTTGGATTTTATCGATGTTTTCAATTTTCTTCGGGAATAAATAAAGTTTGATGGAGACTCTGTTGTATCTTTGAGTGTGTGATGCACACGGGTATATTCCCGCTAGCTTCAGGAAAAAATGGGAATGTCAATAATGTCATCATTGAGGTTAGTTTCACCGTGTGTTTACTGCACGAACTACTAGATCTCATTTTTATGAAATTTTTTATATTACCGTGTTGTGTCTTAAGAATAAATTATAAAGTAGAATAATGCTAGAAAGTTGTATTTAAGTGTATTTTGTTTGCTAAAATATGAAAAGACTAGAGAGCTCAATAACACATGTTTCATGTTGGAACGTAAAAATGATTATAAGACATGAGGAGCATTCACCATTGAATCATTTTAGTCAGTCAAGAAAATTTTCACTTCTGAACTGTTAAGAAATGTTGGACAAATTGAGTTCAAAAACATGTGTATGCATGGGCAAGTCCAAAAAATAGGGAGCTCAATAACTAAAGGCTTGAACTTTGTTATTATTATTTGCTTAGTGTTACATTCTTTCTCATTTTCACATACTTGTGTTATATCATAAAGGCCAAGGAGCGGAAACATCTATTTGTTGGGATTGATACCATAATATCAATTGGCTTACGAGGTCCAACTAATCTTTTTGAGCATCCCCCATATAAATTACTAAAGGATTTGGACTTGGAACTTATTTTGACAAGTCTTCTTCTAAATTGTAAACTTTTTTTATTCCTTCCATTGCATGGAGGATGCTTAATAATAGGGGTTCCATCCTTTGAAGATTACATAATTTCATAAAACATTGATACATTAGTCTTTTTTTTTGTCTTTCCAGGTTACTGTTGAGCTATTTGAAAGCAACTTTAAGAACATGGATTATGTGAAAGTCCCTTCAATTTACCGGGATTATACCACCCCACAGGTTCAACCTATAGAAATACACATTCTTACCACTGTTACTATTCTTCATCCATAATTTAACTATATTTTTTGCAATGCAGATTCTGGCAATGGGATATGTTCCAAGGATTAAAATAAACAAAATACAAGCTTGGGATCAGCTGGGTGTTGACCGCAAAAGGTGAATAGAATCTGGTTTTCTATATGCAAAATCACTATTGGCATGTTCCCTTTTGTTTACGTGCACATCTTAATTACTTATATTGGTATCTACCCAAATCAATTCAATGTTTTCTTATCTTCCGGACTATGGAGATATGATGTTGAGCCTTACTTGAAGTAGATTCTCTCGCATGGTTTCTTCCATGCCGATCCCTTATGTTATTGTTTCTAGAATTGCTAAGTTATTTTTTAGTTCTTTCGTTGTAATAAATATTTTGGATTGTTTAGCCCGATAATTATATACTGAAGCTAATGTGCTAAGTTTACTATTATTTAAATATGCTTTTATACTCCAAAATTCAAGCATCTGTTGCTCATGGTGAAAGCAGCATCCGACCTGAATCCGATTAATTATCATATGTTCCCTTTGGGAAATTTCTAAATAATTAGAATTAAACTTCCCTAGAAGTTGATATCAAGGACTTATGAGGTTTCATATTTTACAACTATCTTTCAGAATTTTGGATTAGTTAATTATTTATGACAATTTTAATATACTATTCATTTGATATAATTAATGTGTATTACACAATTCATCTTTTTATCAATTTATATTTATAAGTACATGTAAATAAATTATATACCACTTAAAATTAATGAACCCGTGCGGATGCATGAGTCTTTTACTAATACTTAACAATAATTATAAACACTAGTCTTTTACTAATACTTATCAATAATTATAATAATATACTATACGGGTAGACGTCTAGTTCCACCTTATTCTAGAATATTCTTTTAGAAGTGAATCATGCGCTCTTAACGGGAAGGTGAAATATTCATAACTTCCAGCTTCATCCATCTAGGACTGGACAAAAACCGCAAATCTGACCCAACCTGCCAAAAAAAAGGGAAATGTGCGGGTTTAATGGATCAAACTGGTCCATTGGTTGAGTGATTCGGGTTTAATGAGGTTTATATGGACGGGTCGGGTGCATACTGTTGAACCACGGGTACCCGAACCCGCCCAAATGGAAAAAGGTGTTACAACATCGTTTGCACCTACACAAAGAGTAATACTCTCAACCAACCCTCATTTTCCCCTTATTCACTCTCATTTCTTAGTTTTTCTCTCTCTCTCTCTCTCCCTCTCTCTCTCTCTCACGATAATGGAACCCTAGCAGAGCATATACCGTTCGTCACATTCTCGTGAATCAATGTCATCCCTCATTGTCTTCTCGTGAATCACCACCGTTTGTCACCCTCTTCTCATCAATCACTGCATCCACTGACATCTCTTTTTGTCACTCACCTTCACAGAGAAAAACACCATAACAAAAAACATCATTATCTTCTTGAAGTTGTGATTTCCGTGCTTCTATTGTTGCAAGGTTAGTGGACTTTATTCAGTTTTAATGTTTGATACTTTTAGGTTTTTACTCTAGTAAGTGTGTCAAAAGGGATCATAAATTTGACCTTATTGTATGGTGGAAACATAATTCAGCATAATATCCTATTTTATCTACAATAGCTAAAGATATTTTTGCCACACCAGTGTTTATTGTTGCATTAGAAAGTGCCTTCAGAATGGGAAGGATAGTCTTATAAACTTATAGGAGCTCCCTAAAATCTAAAATGACAGAGGTATTAATTTGCATCCAGAATTGGTTAAAACCATCTTATACCTGTTTTAAAGACTTGAACCTCGTGGAAGATTTTGAGCTTTCTGAAGATATTTACCAGGTAAAATTATTTCTAAAAAATGTTATATCTTTATTTCAGAATTGCTATATCTTTCTAAAAAATGTTTATTTCATTATTTCAGAGTTTGACGAAATATCTTCTGCAGCAAGAAGAGGATCTTCATAGTCTCAGCCACAACCTTTTGATTATGCTTGAAAAATATGAAGATATATTTACTTTATTAATTTGATTTACTTATTACTTTATCTTTTTTAAAGCTTAATATTTTTCTTGTTTAATTTTTCAGTTCAACTATGTTTTTTGAAGACATATGTGACTCATATTTTGTCACTACTCAATGGCTAAATGAACAATATATATTTTATCATGTGGATTTCGAAGACATTCAAGGTAACCAAATTTTGGTATGCATCAAACTTAAGTTAGGCAGATTCTTGCTATGCTTTTAACTATACTTTAAGTCTAGTTATGTGTTTTATTTATTTACTGGTTTATTGTGTTAATTATCATTAGTGGTTTATTAGTTGGATTTAATAATAATTAATTTTGAACTAAAAATGGTAATGTTATGGTTGTTTGTCCATTAGTTAGATGAAGTATTGCTAATTGTGTCAATATAACAGTTTGATGACATTTAGATCACATTTTGTGCATCAGCAGCAGCTTGGTAAATGAGCAGCAAGAAGCTATATAACCAGGATCAACTTGGTAAATAAGCAGCATCAGAAACTATGCAGCAACAGCTTGGTAAATGACCTTTAAATGTTTTTTTGTTCTTTATTCATGTTGGGGTTTGTTAGAAGCAACATGTTACCAAATTGAGGTTTTTTTAAGCAGAAAGCAAACTTGACAATTTGGCACTTAGCAACAACAACTTAGTAACCATAATATTAAAAAAAATGTTTTTTATTCTCTTGTTCATAACTGGTTTAATAACTTACTGAGTGAAGACAACCGGTAGACTTGACAATTAGCCAAGTCCTTACTGTAAGTCTACATTTAAATTAAGTTTATGGAATTCTTCTCTTCAAAGTTTGTCTTAGTTTATATAGATTTGTGCATTATGTTTTTGATTGCTAATAAATTTGTTTTGGTTGCTTTGAGTAGGTTATTCTTGCTACTGGTGTTGGTGCGAACATTCACAATGTGCATAATGGTGTATCTCTTTACGGGTGTTAGAAGGTCATTGATAATAGCTATAATATTATTACTATTTTAAATTGTAATATTACTTCTACTCATGTTGGCCAATTATGAATTTAATAGTACTTTTACTCATGTCCGAATAATTGTTTAATATGATTGCTCGTTGATTGTATGAGTTTAACATAAGCCATTGTTTTTATTGGTTATTAACTTCATTGTTTTGTTTTTCCATTGTAAGAATTAGTTTCGAGAACTTATATTAGATAAAAAAATCAGAAATTGTTTTTGAACTTTAAAATGTGATAATCCATTAATCCGATAAAACTATCTGTTGTCACCCACAACTGGACCTGACCCAATCCATCCCAATCAATGTAAAAATTGAGCAAAAATGGGCCAGTTAAATTCACCTGCAATTTGGACTAGATGACACTTTTGGACCCGAACCCTCCAAACCCGACCCAATGTCCAACACTACCTCCTTCCATATTTGTAGCGCGGGACACCAAACCAGCATGACTAATAATTTATTAAAATGCCCTTGTAAATTGTTTAGAACGTGACAGATAATAAACGTTACTTCCCCTACTGTTAAACGTGCCGCATAAAACGTTACACGTCACCAATTAAACACGTAACACAAGTAATCCCAGCCGTTCGTTCCCCAAAAATCAATTATAAAAGAAAGATTGGGAACGCTATTCATTATTTCATTCAACGGTTTTTAGGGTTTCGCTCTCTTTTCGTTCCTCCGATCTCTCTCAATTTCCGGTATCCTCCTTAACCTATCAGTGTTTAACGTCGATCGGCACCGGAAGCTCATATATCCGATGGAGATTTACACGTCGATTATGGTTTCTTTCAGGTATGTCTCTTTTGGATCGTATTTTGATTCGTTTCTTGTAAATTTTCCTGATCGTTAATCATCATTGATTGATTCTGTTTTCTCTTTCATTATAGATCTGATTCTCCATTCGTCAGATCCACGGTGCATAGATGCGATCTTCACGCTTGTCTTGGTTTCTCGAGTATTTCATCGGAGAATTCCTTGTTTCTTTTGTAAATCAAGGTTATCGAGTTTTTTTTCAGGTATAGAGGCGGATCGCGAAGCATATCGGGAGCAGACTTATATTTACTGGTGATTCAGCTCTTGAACTGTAGGCACTGTATGAAGTTTGATACATCATGCATATAAGTTGCAGATCATGGATGTTATAACCATGTATATGATTGAGAGCATTGCAGGAGAGATATAATGGATGTAGGATGTATCAGGATTATATTTCTTGATGCCCTGAGTGTGTTGAGAATTATATTCTGAATTATCTTGTCATCCGACCTTTGCCATGTCAGGTGCGCTTGCTTGGCAGGTCAAAAAATAAAATAAAAAAAGATTTGTTGGTTTTTGGGAGAGATCGCACGGGGATTTTGCCCGGGTTCTCTACCCTGTGTGGTGTTTGTCTCTATTTTTTTCATTCTTATTTATTATTCCGTAACTCGCTTTACTCTCCATTGCACCGTCCAAGAAATTCTTCGACTCCATATCGAGGTATTATTCATCCATTACCAATTATCAATGGTAAATAACAATTTAATTCATATTAATTTAGGTATCAATGTAAGTATCAATCTTAATTTTTTGTTATTCTAGATTAATCTATTATGAACTTCAGTCTCAATTTTAATTAATTTCTGTTAAAATCAATTTCATAGTTGTCAATTCAGAATTAGCGTTCATCAGCTGTCATACTGTTTCAATTCTTATTATAAATATTAATATTAATTTGAAATACAGTATTTTGTTGAATCAAAGTATAGTTATTCGTGAATGGTAATATGACCTAAATGTTGTGGCGGGAGAAACAAGTGGTTTTAAAATGCAGAATATTGATGGGGATGATGTTTTATGGTTATACTTTCATATCATATGAAATTCGTTTCATGTATCGGTTAGTCAACATACTAATATGATTTACGCCAGTGTTATCTCAAATGTTAGCCTCTGTTAGCACCTGTGCATCTATTGTCCTGTGACATTCATTTGCATCTATATAGTTTGATCACAATTTACTGGTACCAACTTGGGGAATGTAATTGCACCGTGAGAACAACACTGCTGGAATGAAGAAATGCTTTTGATTCAGGAAACTTCTGTTTAGGGCCATCCTCTTCAATGTTCAAGGTGAAGATAACTAAAGTTCTCACCTATGTTTTTCATGATGTTTTGGTAATGCAATTTAATGTTTTCAATTTTTAGTTCTAATTAATTATGACTGGATTAGACTGATTGAGTATTCAACTTAAATGGTTATTCTGAGAACTTCAAATTGGTACCACTATGTTTGAAGTTATATTATAACTTTATTCATTAATTTCATATTCAGGATTCAGAATACATTATTGTATTACTAATCTGCATTTCTGTGTTGCAAGTGATGTGGGTGGTTGTTATTTAAATTTTACTGTCTCATTATAATTGTAATGCATTCAAAGAATGCTTTTGTTTTAGGCTCATTATCTTTTTCATTTCAATTATTCTTAATTCTTAATGATTAGGTTATTATCCTTTTTACTCTTCAAATTGTTAGAACCTGTGTTATTTTTTTTATTGCATATGTGAATGTGGTTGCCAAAGATGCATCACATAGACGGTACTTTTTACATTTTTATGTTGACAATGTAGCATATTTTTACACCCTTCATCAGTGAGAGATTCTTTTGTATGATGGTGTAAAATTGCTTTTCAGTGACAATGCTTTGCCTTTAATTATTCTATTTTATTTCAATGACAATTTAACTATATGTTCTACGCAAATCACTTATATTTTGACACTGCAAATTCTGTTCATTTTTTACCTATCTTAATATCTTGTCCATTAAAAAGTTATCCCCATGATCTTTTTCTGGAAAACAAAGTAATATAATTTTTCAAATTAAGATTTATTGAAGTTTAAAATTTGTTTCAGAAGGTTTTTTTATACAGAGTAATATTCTTGTCTCATCAACATATTTATGAACATTCTGTATTTTTACAAAGTGTGGCACTTTTTTTATTTAATAATAAAATGGATTTTATTCTCTCAAAGTACAAGTAAGTTTTCAAAGATCTTTAGCCATTAGAGTCTTGTTATGTTATCTAATCAGTTAAAGTTTGACTATGTATTTTAGGTACAAATTAGCATTGGTCTAAAATTTCATTTGTAGATGTTGAGGTGGATTTTCTGGTTAATCGAAGCTGCATAATGCCTATCTGGTTTTGAGGTGAGATTGACGGAATGATAGTGAGTGACTGCAGTGAGAATTTCGTGTCAGAATGTGGCTGCAGCGATCTGATTTCTTGTTTTGCCACCCTTTTCTTCACACCATCATGAATTGGTTTCACCCTGTATGACAAATTCCAGAATGAGGAATTCCTCATAGCCCTATTCTTTTACCCGATATGAACATATTAGAGTGAGGCAGTGTTTTGGAGTTTTGGCAGGATGTGCAGCCGGTAACTTGTCATTTTGTTGAAGTCCTCGATGCTGAAAACTCATTGAGCTTTATCTCAATAATTCTTTTTATATATTTTATATTAATTTGTCAATATTTCAGTTGACTAGTAGAGTCGCATTGAGAAGTAATTTAATTGGTTTTAGGGGTTGTGATGTTTCTAATATTGAATTACAGCTGATCTGATATTTATCTTTTAATTAATGAACAATAAAACTTGGATATTTCTTACCTCATCATTTCCATGAAAGATCTGTAGCTCAAATAGGTAGAGCACTCAGAGCAGTTATATTGGAATCTCTGAGACGTGGTGGTTCGAATCCATCCAGATTTGCATTTTTTTGTTTATTTGTAATTAGTTTTTCTAAAACCTATTTTGGAGGAACTGGGCGAAGGGTGTGTACAAGAGGTAAAGACAGCATCTAAGTAACGGGGTGGTGTGAGGTACAGATTTATTAAAAGAATATCCAATTTGTTTGCAATATTTGATGTTTATATATGATTGTTGTAAAGATGTATTAGTAAGGTGTAATTGTAATGATTGAAGCTTCGTAAGTTTAGCCATGTGTTTGACAAAGGAATCATGTATTGTAAAAATACGTTGAATTTAGCAGTCGGTTATAATTTCAAAGAGAAATTTTGTTTGTCATTCAGTGAATCACAACTTGCTTTGCCTAGGGCTGGACAGGGACCCGAAAACTGGCCCAACCCACAGCAACACGATTGCAGAAAAACGAATTGGGCCGAATGTACTCCGTTTGCCAGTATAAGTTTTGTTATTGCTGAATATTTGCCATAACTTGACTATTTGCAAATTATTTAGAACTTCCTCTAATTTAAAATTATATAAAACTTCCAGTAACTTGTTCTTGCTGAAATTTACTAAGATTTTTAAATTAGAATTAAGAAGACAAAAGCATAAATATTTTTAACTAGTAAATTATGAACATAAAATCTATGCACAATTGAAAATGCTCTAAATATTTCTAAGATACGGCAAATGATAATGCTCTTAGTTCTTGTTCTTTATGTTCAATTAATACAAACAAAGATAACTCATCTTCTATAATGCTCTCTTTATCTTTCTCTAATAGTTTATAGTCTTATTCTTAGTTCTTGCTGAATATTTGCCATATATTTGCCACATCTTTCTCTATTTAGAACTTCGGGCTGAATTTATAACTATTTAGAACTTCCAGTAATTTGTGTGTAGGTAGGTACTAGTAGGTAGGGGTATTTGCGGTGCGGTTTGGGCGGTTTTTGCAATAAAAATCATCTTAATCGCAAGAGAAAAAAGCACGCGGTTTGGTTTGGCTCGGTTGACTTTTAGAAATAAAACCAAACCAAATCAAACCAAATCAATGCGGTTTGGGTTGATTCAGTTTTTTATAATATTTTTATTGAGCCATATATACTCCTATAAGTAATGACATAACTTTGTGTTTAGTTATTCATAAATTACTAAATAACATCAAAATTCATCATATTTAGACAAAAACGATTCATTCAATATACAAAAAACCAGATTAGACAAAAGTGGAATAAAAGACAAATATAAATAGTAGCATAAAATAATATCAAAGACATTATAATAAAACATAACAAAAAACATATGAGATGAGAGATTAGAGAAGATGAAAAAAAGAACATAAGAGATGCGAGATTGAGAAAAAAAGTGCAATAAAAACGTAATTGGAAGAGAAAGTAGTAACATAAAAGATAAAAAAGAAAGAACATAATAGAGGACTTATTAGAGTAGAATAGGCGAGACCTACATGGAAAAGAAGATGAGAAGAATGTGTGATATTACTATGAGAGATTTAAGAAGGTTGAAATTGAAACCGTAAGTGTGATTAAGAGAAAATCGTTTGTAATTGTAAGGTTAAGACATACTAGGTTTTAGGTTTGGGTTGGATGTGGGATGAGTGAACTTTGGGTTGTAACATAATGCGGTTTGGTTTGGTTTAGTTCGGTTTGCAAAATACAAACCGCAAACCAAACCAAACCGTGCGGTGTTTTTAAAAAATGACCCAAACGAATCTGAACCAAATGCGGTTTTTTACGGTTTCGGTTTGGTTTGGTTTGGTTTGCGATTTTCTATTGGATTGGTTTGGTTTTGAACACTCTTACTAGTAGGTATCCATATGGAACAAACAAGTCTTTAGCATGTTATGTTAGTCTCAGTATGAAAAAGAAATTATGAAAATTGAGTATTGTGATAAATTTACACTACTTGAATGATATCATGCTATTGATGATTGAAAAATGAAAATATGATGTTAATTTCAAAGTGTTTTATATATACTTAATTGTATGGAAGCTGAATGTTTTGAATTGGGATTGTTGAATTGAGATTACTTCATTAGTAGTGTATGAATTAAGATTGTTAGTAGTTGTTTAATTGATAGGTAGTTGTTGATAATGGCTCCTTTATTAGTTTAGTGAGGGGCCAGTCTAATCAAAATCTACCAATTAATAAAGTTGGTTCAACTACGACAACTCCAATTGTTGCACCTGAAATAGTTAATACACAATCTACAAAGAAGAAGAAATCTAGTGCAAGTGGTTCTAGGCAATCATATGCTTAGTGGGAACACTTTATTAGATTACCTAATGACTTAGTTGATGCATCCACTATAGCTTGCAAACACCGTCATAAAAAATACTTGTGTGACCCTAGGACTCACGACACCACCAACTTGAACCATCATATTAAAAAATGTCCTAAGATGCCCATTGTTTTGTCAATTGACCCCACGCAAACTACTGACCCCACACAAACTATTCTAACATACCCATTTGGAGATGGAAAATTGGTTCAATCTCTAGATTTGACAAGAAAGCTTATAGAAGTGCTTTGTCAGTTTTTGTAGTTCTAGATGAGCAGCCATTTAGTGCAGTAGAGGGTGAAGGGTTTAAGTTTTATTATAAAGTAATGCAACCCTAATTTACCATTCCATTTAGACGTACGGTAGCTAGAGACAATTTTCAGCTATATTTGGATGAAAAACAAAAGTTAAAGGCCTTTTTAAGTCTGACTGCAATAAGGTAGCACTTACTACCGATTGCTGGACTTCTATATAAAATCTCAACTACTTGACCCTTACGGCACACTTTGTGGATAACAAATGGAACTATAAAAAAAAGAATTATAAGCTTTGTTGTAACTAGGAAGATTGAAGAAGTGTTAAGGGATTGGAGAATTAGTAATGTGTCAACCATAACTGTTGATAATGTCACTTCAAATGATGTTGATGTGACATATCTGAAGAAAAAATAGCAAATGTGAAAGGGTTTATGTGGATGGAGAGTGTTTTCATATGAGGTGTTCTGCTCATATTTTGAACTTGGTGATAAATGAGGGTTTGAAAGATAAACATTCATGTAACTAGTGTCAGGGATGATGTTAGATTTGTTAAGTGTAACACCCTTCTACCCGAACGACATATTTAATTATATTATCAGAGTACAACCTGTAGAAGAGTTTACATTCCTTACAACATAACACTTATTTCATTTCAACATAACATATATTATTTATTTTCTTAAAACTTCGCAGCGGACAACAACATAAATATTATAAAAATGTTTCAACATTATCTCAACAACTTAGTCATCATAAACAACGTAAATAATAATAATAATTTAGCTATCGAATCCCATAATCCCCGGTGTCACATGACCAGAGCATTTGACTCGACTCTGTAGAATAACTCTACACTTATTCTTCGAACCTCAACAATAGCTACTCCACTTTATCTGCACATTGCTCATCATAGATGAACATAAACACATGCAGAAGGGGTGAGAATTACATTATTAAATAATAATATAACGACAGAAATATAAATATAAATATATTTCACATATGCCAACACAATTCATCATAATCATCATAATCCATGAACTCATGAACATCAACAACACAACACATCAAATGCAATGCACACACCCATGCATGACTCAACACGACTCGGTATACCCATTTTGTGACCAACTACAGGATCACCACTCCCAGATTCATCACCATAGAATCCGAGTTCCCCGTAAGGAACCAAGCCTATCAACAAGCCCGGAGTCAACAACATCATTGGAACTCAGTCCGTTCATCACTAGGCATCGGCCTTTCATGAATGCATGCACACCAAGCATGCATCATAATCAACATAGCAACAACAGCATCATATAGTCATGTTATCATCATCATTAACACATTCTATCATAAAGACATATCACATCATGACACATAATCAAACACCGCATTATCACACCCTAATAATATCTATATCCCTCAAAGCAACGGGAAATGATCCCTCGTATACTATGCATCAGCTAAGTTACCTCGCTCAGCCTAACAACCGAAACTGCACAACAACAGCCCAGGAAGGACCACAAGTCTGCCCATACGCGTATTGCCTATGCTCATACGCGTATTGCCCACGTCTGACCAACCCCATACGCGTATTGCCCATGTCCATACGCGTATGCTACGCGTATCACATTCCCATACGCGTACCACCAGAGACCAACCCACGTTCAAAACATCATCTTCCTCATCCATACGCGTATTGCCTAGCGCCATACGCGTACCATCAGTCTCATACGCGTATTGCCTAGTGCCATACGCGTATGACCAGAGACCAAGTTTCCAGATCTGCAATGGCTTTCCCTGCTACGAGATCTATCCAAATTCATCCTTAAACAGTCCAAATTTCACATAAACTCACTCATATCATCTAGTACAGTTAGTCTCCTATTCGATTTCACCATCCTAACATCATTGCATATAATTTCTACGAATTCCTTCGACTAAAAACCCCAAATTCGTTCACCCAATATTTCACCAATTTCAACATATCATTGTTTAATAAGGTTCAGACCCCTTACCTCTTTGGATTGAAGGAAGCTCTGAGCAACCTTTGGCCTCCTCCTCTTCCTTCTCTTTCTCTTCAGCGTTTCTCCCCTTTTTCTGACTCTGAGACAAAACACGTGAAACAAACTGAATTCCCCCTTTGGCCTCTTTTAACCAATTTCCACTTTTACCCTTCCACCCTTCATATTCCAATTATTTTATTTATTTAATTATTATTAAAATAAATAACATCTATAATAATAATAATAATAATAATTCCCAATATTATTTAATAATTCCTTTTACCTTCCAATAATCATACTAAATAATATTCAAATTACTCTAACAGTATCTGGGGTGTTACAACTCTCCCCCACTTTAGAAGTTTTCGTCCTCGAAAACATACCTCAAGCAAATAGGGCCGGATACGACTCCTTCATCTGATCTTCACGCTCCCAAGTCAAGCTCTCACCAGCTGGACCTCCCCAAACAACTTTCACTAGAGCAATCTTCTTACCTCTCAGGGTCTTCTCTTCTCGGTCATCTATCCGAATTGGCAACACCTCAACGGTCAAATTATCCCTCACCTGGATATCATCCAACTGAACAACATGCGAAGGATCTGCAATATATTTTCTCAACTGAGATACATGAAACACATCATGCAGATTAGAAAGCGACGGCGGTAAAGCTACCCGATACGCCACTTCCCCAACCCTCTTCAAAATCTGATACGGACCCACAAACCTCGGAGTAAGCTTTTTAGACTTTAAAGCTCTACCCACACCCGTCGTCGGAGTAACTCTCAAGAACACATGATCTCCCTCTTGGAATTCAAGTGCCTTTCTCCTGTTATCATGATAACTCTTCTGACGACTCTGGGAAATCCTCATTTTCTCCTGAATCATCTTAACCATTTCAGTTGTCTGCTGCACAATCTCAGGTCCGAGTACAACACTCTCACCTGATTCATACCAACACAATGGGGTTCTACACCTCCTACCATACAATGCTTCATATGGAGCCATACCGATACTAGCATGGAAGCTATTATTATAAGTAAACTCCACCAACGGCAAATAACTATCCCAAGAACCACTCTGCTCCAACACACAAGCTCTCAACAAATCCTCCAAGGATTGGATAGTTCTTTCAGTCTGACCATCAGTCTGAGGATGATAAGCTGAACTCAACCTCAACTTAGTTCCCAACGCTTTCTGCAAACTTTCCCAAAATCTAGAAGTAAATCTGGGATCTCTATCAGACACAATACTGGATGGAATACCATGCAGCCTCACTATCTCCTCGACATACAACTCTGCCAACTTCTCTAAAGAGTGATTAATCTTCATCGGCAAGAAATGCGCCGACTTAGTCAACCGATCCACAATCACCCAAATAGAATCATTACCTTTCGTCGTCCTCGGCAATCCCGTCACAAAATCCATGGAAATGCTATCCCACTTCCATTCCGGAATCTTCAAAGGTTGCATCATACCTGCCGGTTTCTGATGTTCAATCTTTGACTTCTGACAAGTCAAACAGGCATACACAAACTTAGCAACATCTCTTTTCATACCAGCCCACCAAAACAACTTCTTCAAATCTTGATACATTTTAGTTGCACCTGGATGGATACTCAATCCACTCCTATGGCCCTCTTCAAGAATACTCTTTTTCAATTCAGACACCTCAGGAATACAAACTCTACCTTTAAATCGCAGGATGCCATTCCCATCAATCTCAAAATTACCACCATTACCCTGGTTAACCATAGTAATATGATCGACTAGAGCGACATCAACTTGCTGACCATTCCGAATATCTTCCAGAATTCCACTAGTCAACTTCAGCATACCCAACTTTACACTATCAGCGGAAACTTCACAACCCAAACTCATATCACGGAACTGTTCAATTAACTCAAGCTCCCGAACCATCATCATAGACATATGTAGAGACTTTCTACTCAGCGCATCTGCAACTACATTAGCCTTACCGGGATGATAACTCAATTCAAAGTCAAAATCCTTCAGTAATTCTAACCACCTTCTCTGCCTCATGTTTAACTCTTTCTGATCAAACAGATACTTCAGACTCTTGTGATCACTGAACACTTCGAATCTGGAACCATACAGATAATGCCTCCACATTTTCAACACAAATACAACAGCTGCAAGTTCTAGATCATGCGTAGGATAATTTCTCTCATGAACTTTCAACTGTCTAGAAGCATAAGCTACAACTTTGCCGTTCTGCATCAAAACACCACCAAGACCCATCAAAGAAGCATCACAATAAACAACGAAGGGCTCACCAGGATTAGGCAAGATCAACACTGGAGCACTGGTCAACCGCCTCTTCAACTCAGCAAAACTCGCTTCACAAGCTGTATCCCACACATACACTTGACCCTTCTTAGTCAACTGCGTCAACGGCAATGCCAACTTGGAGAAGCCCTCAATAAATCTGCGATAATAACCAGCTAACCCCAGAAAACTGCGTATCTCAGTAGCAGACTTCGGAGTCTCCCACTGTAATACAGCAACAACTTTAGCAGGATCGACAGAAATCCCACCACTCGAAATCACATGGCCAAGGAAACTCACTTCTTTCAACCAGAACTCACATTTAGATAACTTTGCATATAATTTCTTTTCTCTTAACACCTGCAAAACAATTCTCAGATGTCCTGCATGCTCTTCTTCCGTCTTAGAATATATCAATATATCATCTATGAACACTGTAACACCCAGAATATTGTTAGATTAATTTAAATATTATTTTAATATGATTATTTGAAGGTAAAATGAATTATTAAATAATATTGGGAATTATTATTATTATTATAGATGTTATTTATTTTAATAATAATTAAATAAATAAAATAAATGGAATATGAAGAGTGGAAGGGTAAAAGTGGAAATGGATAAAAGAGGCCAAGGTGAGAACTCAGAGTGTTTTTCACGTATTTTTGCCTCAGAGTCAGAGAAAGGGAGAAACGCTGAAGAGAAAGAGAAGGAAGAGGAAAAGGCCAAAGATTGCTCAGAACTTCCTTCAATCCAAAGAGGTAAGGGGTCTGAACCTTATTAAACGATAATATGCGAGCAAATTCATGATATATGTTGGATTGTTGATGGATTTTGGGGATTTTAGGGAGATTGGGAAAGTTTGGGGTTTTGATGGAAATTCTCCGATCTGTGAGTTTTGTTGAGTTATATGCTTAGAAGCCCGCGCGTCCACTGTTTCCGCACTTAAAATCTTATTTATGCACATAACAGCCAAATGACGTTCGCCATTATGCCTTTGGCGTTCGCCATTTGGGCTTTTTTTCCAGAATAAGAGCGTTTAACGCTAATGGCGTTCGCCATTAGCCTAATGGCGTTCGCCATATCAGTTTGACGGACAGTTTTTCCAGAATAAGAGCGTTTAACGCTAATGGCGTTCGCCATTAGCCTAATGGCGTTCGCCATATCAGTTTGACGGACAGCTTTCGCGTTTTAAACTCCCAGATGTGATATCGTTGTAATGTTGTTGTTGTTTTGTTGAGTTGTATGTCATGCTATTAATGATGATGATAACATGACTATATGATGCTGTTGTTGCTATGTTGATTATGATGCATGTTTGGTGTGCATGCATTCATGAAAGGCCGATGCCTAGTGATGAACGGACTGAGTTCCAATGATGTTGTTGACTCCGGGCTTGTGGAGAGGCTTGGTTCCTTGCGGGGAACTCGGATTCTATGGTGATGAATCTGGGAGTGGTGATCCTGTAGTTGGTCACAAAATGGGTATACCGAGTCGTGTTGAGTCATGCATGGGTGTGTGCATTGCATTTGATATGTTGTTTTGTTGATGTTCATGAGTATGTTGATTATGATGATTATGATGAGCTGTGTTGGCATATGTGAAATATATTTATGTTTATATTTCTGTCGTTATATTATTATTTAATAATGTAATTCTCACCCCTTCTGCATGTGTTTATGTTCATCTATGATGAGCAATGTGCAGATAAAGAGGAGTAGCTATTGTTGAGGTTTGAAGAATAAGTGTAGAGTTATTCTACAGAGTCGAGTCAAATGCTCTGGTCATGTGACACCGGGGTTATGGGATTCGATAGATAATTGGTTATTATTTACGTTGTTTATGATGACTAATATGTTGAGATGCTTTGTTGAGATAATGTTGAAACATTATTATGAATTGTTATATGATGAATGATAATATTTGTGTTGTTGTCCGCTGCGAAATTTTAATAAAATAAATAATATGTTTTATGTTGTGATGCGATAAGTGTTATGTTGTAAGAAATGTAAACTCTTCTACATGTTGTACTCTGATAATTTATTTAAATATGTCGTTTGGGTAGAAGGGTGTTACATTAGTGGTATCAGAGCATGGTCAGTCCAGTCGAGTCATAATGTGATGTTTTCCCTGTTGGTCGATTAGTGTAAATGACACTGGTGCTACTCATTCGTTTATTTCGTATGAGTGTGCGACCAGGATTGGTGTGATTATGTCGTCCCTAGGTGGAAGTATGGTGATAGATACTCCTGCTAATGGTTCTGTGAAGACTTCTGTTGTCTGTCGAGGTTGTCATTTGACGATCTTTGAGAGAGAGTTCGTGATTGATTTGGTGTGCTTACCCTTGCACCAAATTGATATTATTCTGGGAATGAATTGGCTAGAATTCTATGGCGTGTTTATCAACTGCTATAGGAAGACGGTGCGGTTTTCTGAAGTTGGTGAGAATGATGAGGCAAGATTTCTATCTGCTAGGCAGGTGGGGGATTTTGTGAAAGATGAAGCTCAGATATTCGCTTTATTTGCGTCTCTGCAAGCGGATAAGAAAGTGGTGAGTATAGATTTGCCTGTTGTCTGTGAATTTCAGGATGTGTTTCCGGAGGATGTAGGTGATTTACCTCCAGAACGTGAAGTCGAATTTGCCATTGACTTAGTACCAGGTACGAGTCCAGTGTCGATGTCTCCTTATAGAATGTCGGCAACTGAATTAGTTGAATTGAAGAAGCAACTTGAAGAATTGCTTGAGAAGAAGTTGTGCGTCCAAGTGTTTCTCCTTGGGGTGCACCAGTATTGTTAGTGAAGAAGAAAGAAGGTACGATGAGGTTGTGTGTCGATTATCGGCAGTTGAATAAGGTGACTATCAAGAATCGGTATCCATTGCCGAGGATTGATGATTTGATGGACCAGTTGGTTGGAGCTCATGTTTTCAGTAAGATTGATTTGCGGTCGGGTTATCATCAGATCCGAGTGAAGTCAGATGATATTGCGAAGACTGCTTTCCGTACGAGGTATGGTCATTATGAATACACTGTGATGCCGTTCGGTGTGTCTAATGCTCCAGGTGTGTTTATGGAATATATGAATCGTATATTTCATCCGTACCTTGATAATTTTGTTGTGGTGTTCATAGATGATATATTGATATATTCTAAGACGGAAGAAGAGCATGCAGGACATCTGAGAATTGTTTTGCAGGTGTTAAGAGAAAAGAAATTATATGCAAAGTTATCTAAATGTGAGTTCTGGTTGAAGGAAGTGAGTTTCCTTGGCCATGTGATTTCGAGTGGTGGGATTTCTGTTGATCCTGCTAAAGTTGATGCTGTATTACAGTGGGAGACTCCGAAGTCTGCTACTGAGATACGCAGTTTTCTGGGGTTAGCTGGTTATTATCGCAGATTTATTGAGGGCTTCTCTAAGTTGGCATTGCCATTGACGCAGTTGACTAAGAAGGGTCAAGTGTATGTGTGGGATGCAGCTTGTGAAGCGAGTTTTGTTGAGTTGAAGAGGCGGTTGACCAGTGCTCCAGTGTTGATCTTGCCTAATCCTGGTGAGTCCTTCGTTGTTTATTGTGATGCTTCTTTGATGGGTCTTGGTGGTGTTTTGATGCAGAATGGTAAAGTTGTAGCTTATGCTTCTAGACAGTTGAAAGTTCATGAGAGGAATTATCCTACGCATGATCTAGAACTTGCAGCTGTTGTATTTGTCTTGAAAATGTGGAGGCATTATCTGTATGGTTCCAGATTCGAAGTGTTCAGTGATCACAAGAGTCTGAAGTATCTGTTTGATCAGAAAGAGTTAAATATGAGGCAGAGAAGGTGGTTAGAATTACTGAAGGATTTTGACTTTGAATTGAGTTATCATCCCGGTAAGGCTAATGTAGTTGCAGATGCGCTGAGTAGAAAGTCTCTACATATGTCTATGATGATGGTTCGGGAGCTTGAGTTAATTGAACAGTTCCGTGATATGAGTTTGGGTTGTGAAGTTTCCGCTGATAGTGTAAAGTTGGGTATGCTGAAGTTGACTAGTGAAATTCTGGAAGATATTCGGAATGGTCAGCAAGTTGATGTCGCTCTAGTTGATCATATTACTATGGTTAACCAGGGTAATGGTGGTAATTTTGAGATTGATGAGAATGGCATCCTGCGATTTAAAGGTAGAGTTTGTGTTCCTGAGGTGTCTGAATTGAAAAAGAGTATTCTTGAAGAGGGCCATAGGAGTGGATTGAGTATCCATCCAGGTGCAACTAAAATGTATCAAGATTTGAAGAAGTTGTTTTGGTGGGCTGGTATGAAAAGAGATGTTGCTAAGTTTGTGTATGCCTGTTTGACTTGTCAGAAGTCAAAGATTGAACATCAGAAACCGGCAGGTATGATGCAACCTTTGAAGATTCCTGAATGGAAGTGGGATAGCATTTCCATGGATTTTGTGACGGGATTGCCGAGGACGGTGAAAGGTAATGATTCTATTTGGGTGATTGTGGATCGATTGACTAAGTCGGCGCATTTCTTGCCGATGAAGATTAATCACTCTTTAGAGAAGTTGGCAGAGTTGTATATTGAGGAGATAGTGAGGCTGCATGGTATTCCATCCAGTATTGTGTCTGATAGAGATCCCAGATTTACTTCTAGATTTTGGGAAAGTTTGCAGAAAGCGTTGGGGACTAAGTTGAGGTTGAGTTCAGCTTATCATCCTCAGACTGATGGTCAGACTGAAAGAACTATCCAATCCTTGGAGGATTTGTTGAGAGCTTGTGTGTTGGAGCAGAGTGGTTCTTGGGATAGTTATTTGCCGTTGGTGGAGTTTACTTATAATAATAGTTTTCATGCTAGTATCGGTATGGCTCCATATGAAGCATTGTATGGTAGGAGGTGTAGAACTCCATTGTGTTGGTATGAACCAGGTGAGAGTGTTGTACTCGGACCTGAGATTGTGCAGCAGACGACTGAAAGGGTTAAGATGATTCAGGAGAAAATGAAGATTTCTCAGAGTCGTCAGAAGAGTTATCATGATAAGAGGAGGAAGGCACTTGAGTTCCAAGAGGGAGATCATGTGTTCTTGAGAGTTACTCCGACGACAGGTGTGGGTAGAGCTTTAAAGTCTAAAAAGCTTACTCCGAGGTTTGTGGGTCCGTATCAGGTTTTGAAGAGGGTTGGGGAAGTGGCGTATCGGATAGCTTTACCGCCATCGCTTTCTAATCTGCATGATGTGTTTCATGTATCTCAGTTGAGAAAATATATTGCGGATCCTTCGCATGTTGTTCAGTTGGATGATATCCAGGTGAGGGATAATTTGACCGTTGAGGTGTTGCCAATTCGGATAGATGACCGAGAAGAGAAGACCCTGAGAGGTAAGAAGATTGCTCTAGTGAAAGTTGTTTGGGGAGGTCCAGCTGGTGAGAGCTTGACTTGGGAGCGTGAAGATCAGATGAAGGAGTCGTATCCGGCTCTATTTGCTTGAGGTATGTTTTCGAGGACGAAAACTTCTAAAGTGGGGGAGAGTTGTAACACCCAGAATATTGTTAGATTAATTTAAATATTATTTTAATATGATTATTTGAAGGTAAAATGAATTATTAAATAATATTGGGAATTATTATTATTATTATAGATGTTATTTATTTTAATAATAATTAAATAAATAAAATAAATGGAATATGAAGAGTGGAAGGGTAAAAGTGGAAATGGATAAAAGAGGCCAAGGTGAGAACTCAGAGT
The DNA here is from genome assembly GCF_024323335.1 of Lathyrus oleraceus. Classification (NCBI taxonomy): domain Eukaryota; kingdom Viridiplantae; phylum Streptophyta; class Magnoliopsida; order Fabales; family Fabaceae; genus Lathyrus; species Lathyrus oleraceus. The sequence continues at coordinate 102,822,938 of NC_066584.1, read as the reverse complement.
GTTTTTCACGTATTTTTGCCTCAGAGTCAGAGAAAGGGAGAAACGCTGAAGAGAAAGAGAAGGAAGAGGAAAAGGCCAAAGATTGCTCAGAACTTCCTTCAATCCAAAGAGGTAAGGGGTCTGAACCTTATTAAACGATAATATGCGAGCAAATTCATGATATATGTTGGATTGTTGATGGATTTTGGGGATTTTAGGGAGATTGGGAAAGTTTGGGGTTTTGATGGAAATTCTCCGATCTGTGAGTTTTGTTGAGTTATATGCTTAGAAGCCCGCGCGTCCACTATTTCCGCACTTAAAATCTTATTTATGCACATAACAGCCAAATGACGTTCGCCATTATGCCTTTGGCGTTCGCCATTTGGGCTTTTTTTCCAGAATAAGAGCGTTTAACGCTAATGGCGTTCGCCATTAGCCTAATGGCGTTCGCCATATCAGTTTGACGGACAGTTTTTCCAGAATAAGAGCGTTTAACGCTAATGGCGTTCGCCATTAGCCTAATGGCGTTCGCCATATCAGTTTGACGGACAGCTTTCGCGTTTTAAACTCCCAGATGTGATATCGTTGTAATGTTGTTGTTGTTTTGTTGAGTTGTATGTCATGCTATTAATGATGATGATAACATGACTATATGATGCTGTTGTTGCTATGTTGATTATGATGCATGTTTGGTGTGCATGCATTCATGAAAGGCCGATGCCTAGTGATGAACGGACTGAGTTCCAATGATGTTGTTGACTCCGGGCTTGTGGAGAGGCTTGGTTCCTTGCGGGGAACTCGGATTCTATGGTGATGAATCTGGGAGTGGTGATCCTGTAGTTGGTCACAAAATGGGTATACCGAGTCGTGTTGAGTCATGCATGGGTGTGTGCATTACATTTGATATGTTGTTTTGTTGATGTTCATGAGTATGTTGATTATGATGATTATGATGAGCTATGTTGGCATATGTGAAATATATTTATGTTTATATTTCTGTCGTTATATTATTATTTAATAATGTAATTCTCACCCCTTCTGCATGTGTTTATGTTCATCTATGATGAGCAATGTGCAAATAAAGAGGAGTAGCTATTGTTGAGGTTTGAAGAATAAGTGTAGAGTTATTCTACAGAGTCGAGTCAAATGCTCTGGTCATGTGACACCGGGGTTATGGGATTCGATAGATAATTGGTTATTATTTACGTTGTTTATGATGACTAATATGTTGAGATGCTTTGTTGAGATAATGTTGAAACATTATTATGAATTGTTATATGATGAATGATAATATTTGTGTTGTTGTCCGCTGCGAAATTTTAATAAAATAAATAATATGTTTTATGTTGTGATGCGATAAGTGTTATGTTGTAAGAAATGTAAACTCTTCTACATGTTGTACTCTGATAATTTATTTAAATATGTCGTTTGGGTAGAAGGGTGTTACAAACACCACAACAAAATTATCAAGGTACGGATGAAATATACGATTCATATATTCCATAAACACACCTGGAGCATTAGACACACCGAACGGCATCACAGTGTATTCATAATGACCATACCTCGTACGGAAAGCAGTCTTCGCAATATCATCTGACTTCACTCGGATCTGATGATAACCCGACCGCAAATCAATCTTACTGAAAACATGAGCTCCAACCAACTGGTCCATCAAATCATCAATCCTCGGCAATGGATACCGATTCTTGATAGTTACCTTATTCAACTGCCGATAATCGACACACAACCTCATCGTACCTTCTTTCTTCTTCACTAACAATACTGGTGCACCCCAAGGAGAAACACTTGGACGCACAAACTTCTTCTCAAGCAATTCTTCAAGTTGCTTCTTCAATTCAACTAATTCAGTTGCCGACATTCTATAAGGAGACATCGACACCGGACTCGTACCTGGTACTAAGTCAATGGCAAATTCGACTTCACGTTCTGGAGGTAAATCACTTACATCCTCCGGAAACACATCCTGAAATTCACAGACAACAGGCAATTCTACACTCACCACTTTCTTATCCGTTTGCAGAGACGCAAATAAAGCGAATATCTGAGCTTCACCTTTCACAAATTCCCCCACCTGCCTAGCAGATAGAAATCTTGCCTCATCATTCTCACCAACTGCAGAAAACCGCACCGTCTTCCTATAGCAGTTGATAAACACGCCATAGAATTCTAGCCAATTCATTCCCAGAATAATATCAATTTGGTGCAAGGGCAAGCACACCAAATCAACCACGAACTCTCTCTCAAAGATCGTCAAATGACAACCTCGACAGACAACAGAAGTTTTCACAGAACCATTAGCAGGAGTATCTATCACCATACTTCCGCCTAGGGACGACATAATCACACCAATCCTGGTCGCACACTCATACGAAATAAACGAATGAGTAGCACCAGTGTCAACAATAGCAAGCAATTCAACATTATTAATCAAGCAAGTACCTTTTATCAGATTATCTTCCTTAGGAGCTTCAGCCCCACTCAGAGCAAACACCCTACCAGTAGTATGAGCTGCAGTAGCCGCCTTCTTCGGTTTCGAGCACTGCGAACTAATATGGCCTTTCTCGCCGCAATTAAAACATGTCGGACCAGCATCCTTACATTCAGTAACTCTATGACCAGCCTGACCGCATCGGAAACATCTCAGCACTTTCTTGGTACAGCTATCAGCACGGTGGCCTGGCTCACCACACTTGAAACATTTACCAGCTATGGAAGATCCTCCCCCACTTGGCTTCTTCTCATCTGCCACTTTCTGCTTACCTTTGCCATTTGGAGATGCATAAGGACTACCACGATCCTTATTCTTCTTCTCGCTAAGACTCTTGTAATGAGCAGTCCTAGCCTTGCTATCTTCATCAAATATCCTGCACTTATTAACCAGTGTAGGAAACCTACGAATCTCCTGGTAACCAATGCCTTGTTTGATTTCGGGACGCAACCCGTTCTCAAACTTGACACACTTGGATTCCTCAGCATCGGCATTATTATAATGAGGACAATACTGCACCAGCTCCTCAAACTTCGAAGCGTAATCAGCAACAGACATGTTACCCTGCTTCAGTTCTAGAAATTCCATCTCCTTCTTACATCGCACATCAGCAGGGAAATATTTCTCCAGAAAGGCCGTCTTGAACCTTTCCCAAGTCATCTCAGCACCTGGTACTGCAATTCTCTGACGAGTGTTATCCCACCAGTTTTCAGCCTCTTCAGATAACATATGCGTACCAAACTGCACCTTCTGTGCTTCAGTACACGTCATCACCCGGAAAATCTTCTCAATTTCCTTCAGCCAAATCTGAGCACCATCTGGATCATAGCGCCCTTTGAATGTAGGAGGGTTATTCTTCAGAAACCTTCCCAAATTCCTAAACTCGTCGACCGGCGGATTCTGCTGCGCCTGCATAGCCTGTGCCATAGCAGTCAAAGCCTCAGCAATCACACGGTCGCTTTCTCCAGCCATACTCTGCACAACACAACCACAACCGTTAAATATCGACAGTGTCATTTACACTAATCGACCAACAGGGAAAACCTCCCATTATGACTCGACTGGACTGACCATGCTCTGATACCACTAATGTAACACCCTTCTACCCGAACGACATATTTAATTATATTATCAGAGTACAACCTGTAGAAGAGTTTACATTCCTTACAACATAACACTTATTTCATTTCAACATAACATATATTATTTATTTTCTTAAAACTTCGCAGCGGACAACAACATAAATATTATAAAAATGTTTCAACATTATCTCAACAACTTAGTCATCATAAACAACGTAAATAATAATAATAATTTAGCTATCGAATCCCATAATCCCCGGTGTCACATGACCAGAGCATTTGACTCGACTCTGTAGAATAACTCTACACTTATTCTTCGAACCTCAACAATAGCTACTCCACTTTATCTGCACATTGCTCATCATAGATGAACATAAACACATGCAGAAGGGGTGAGAATTACATTATTAAATAATAATATAACGACAGAAATATAAATATAAATATATTTCACATATGCCAACACAATTCATCATAATCATCATAATCCATGAACTCATGAACATCAACAACACAACACATCAAATGCAATGCACACACCCATGCATGACTCAACACGACTCGGTATACCCATTTTGTGACCAACTACAGGATCACCACTCCCAGATTCATCACCATAGAATCCGAGTTCCCCGTAAGGAACCAAGCCTATCAACAAGCCCGGAGTCAACAACATCATTGGAACTCAGTCCGTTCATCACTAGGCATCGGCCTTTCATGAATGCATGCACACCAAGCATGCATCATAATCAACATAGCAACAACAACATCATATAGTCATGTTATCATCATCATTAACACATTCTATCATAAAGACATATCACATCATGACACATAATCAAACACCGCATTATCACACCCTAATAATATCTATATCCCTCAAAGCAACGGGAAATGATCCCTCGTATACTATGCATCAGCTAAGTTACCTCGCTCAGCCTAACAACCGAAACTGCACAACAACAGCCCAGGAAGGACCACAAGTCTGCCCATACGCGTATTGCCTATGCTCATACGCGTATTGCCCACGTCTGACCAACCCCATACGCGTATTGCCCATGTCCATACGCGTATGCTACGCGTATCACATTCCCATACGCGTACCACCAGAGACCAACCCACGTTCAAAACATCATCTTCCTCATCCATACGCGTATTGCCTAGCGCCATACGCGTACCATCAGTCTCATACGCGTATTGCCTAGTGCCATACGCGTATGACCAGAGACCAAGTTTCCAGATCTGCAATGGCTTTCCCTGCTACGAGATCTATCCAAATTCATCCTTAAACAGTCCAAATTTCACATAAACTCACTCATATCATCTAGTACAGTTAGTCTCCTATTCGATTTCACCATCCTAACATCATTGCATATAATTTCTACGAATTCCTTCGACTAAAAACCCCAAATTCGTTCACCCAATATTTCACCAATTTCAACATATCATTGTTTAATAAGGTTCAGACCCCTTACCTCTTTGGATTGAAGGAAGCTCTGAGCAACCTTTGGCCTCCTCCTCTTCCTTCTCTTTCTCTTCAGCGTTTCTCCCCTTTTTCTGACTCTGAGACAAAACACGTGAAACAAACTGAATTCCCCCTTTGGCCTCTTTTAACCAATTTCCACTTTTACCCTTCCACCCTTCATATTCCAATTATTTTATTTATTTAATTATTATTAAAATAAATAACATCTATAATAATAATAATAATAATAATTCCCAATATTATTTAATAATTCCTTTTACCTTCCAATAATCATACTAAATAATATTCAAATTACTCTAACAGTATCTGGGGTGTTACATTAAGTCCTCACCTCATAGGGCAACCAAGTTTAAAGAAGGCATTGAATTTGTTGGAATAACTTGCAAAAAATTAATATGTCTCAATGTTTCAACTCGTTGGAACGCGATATATTTAATGGTAGAGGTTGTGGAAAAGTTTCAACTCGCTTTTGAAAAGTTTGAGGATGAAGAGTCGAGTTAGAAGAAGTTCTTTAGAAAAGGTAATCCCCCTAGTAGTGATGATTGGGACACTTCAAGTTCAAGGGTGCTTATCATTTTTCTAAAGTTATTTTATGAAGCAACTAAGATTTTTTCCACCTCTCTAAATGTGAGTTTGCATACTTGTTTTCACCAAATGTCTGACATTTATTGTAAGTTGAAACAAACTACTATGAACTTAAATGATATTTTTGCAAGTGTGGATGGGGATATGATGGAAAAGTATAATAAATATTGGGGGAGTGCTGATAAGATGAACAAGATGATATATTTTGGTATTATTCTTGATCCAAGATACAAGTTGAGTTACATTAAGTGGACGTTTAAGGACATGTATGGACTTGGATCAAAGTTTGATAGTGAGTTGATATAATCTATAAAAGAGGATTTACAAAAGTTGTATGATTGGTATAAGCAAGTTTATGACCAAAGACATAATTCCTCTTGGTAGTGGTGGAATCATGTCTCCAATGACGAAACAACTCAATTGTTGCTCGTTCTTCAGTTATGGCTAAAGTCGATGCTTTTGAGCAACATTTAGAGGAACAAGACTCGATTGATCAACAAAATGAGCTTGAGGGGTATAATTCTAGTAAGTGTGTTAAAAAATATCCTAAATTTGACATTCTTGTGTGGTGAAAACAAAATTAAGCCGAATATCCTATTTTATCTACAATGGCTAAAGATATTTTAGCCACACTAGTTTCTACCATTGCTTCCTAAAGCGCTTTTAGCATAGAAGGGATAATCATAGAAACCTATAAAAGCCCTCTAACTGCTGAAATGACAGAAGCTTTAATTTGCACCCATAATTGGTTAAAGCCTTCTTTTACTTATTTCAAAGACGTGAATCTCATGGAAGATTTTGAGCTTTCAGAAGATATTGTAACAAGTAAATTTATTATTTTATTTTGAATAAATAAGATGTTGTATTGTTGTATAATTATGTATTTCTAAAAGATGTATTGTTTATTTCATTATTTTAGAGTTTTAACATATGTTTTAAGCAGTAAGGGGAGGATCGGGTGTCTCATCATCACAGTCTCAGCCACAACCTTCTGGTTGTCTTTGAAATGGATGTATGTGTATCATTATCTACTTATCACATTATTATTTTTTGATAACTAATATTTATGTTGTCTAATTTTTCAGGTCAACTATGTTTTTTGATTTTCTGGAGTCATATATAACTTATATATATCACTAATCAATTGCTGAATGAAGAATCTGTATTTATATTTTGTCCCTTGAATTTTGAAGAAATTGGCCAGGCTACTACATAACAAAATACCTCGAATTTTGCTTTAATTGTGTCCTTGCTAACAGAAAAAGATAGGTTAAGTATAACTTATTACATTCTCGCATAGTAAGTCAAATTATTCTGTCTAATAGATAAAATTACAGTTATACATTATTGCAGGTTAACGATGTTGTTTTGTGGCTATTCCAGTGGACAGTTGAAATATTTGTTGATGGTGATGCTCCACATGTTTTTGTAGGTATATTCAAGTTTTGTATCATCAAAATAGAGAGAGCTTATTTAAAATTGTTAAACAAATGAAGCATGGTTTTGGTAATTAGTTATAGCATGGAATGATGTGATGTTGTTTATTGTTTCTGCCACATAAATGAAGTGTACGTGTGTTGTTTTCTGTGTTTGAGATCAAAGAAGACATAATTTCATAGAATTTTGAATTTCATTTGGTCCCGTATACCTACTTGAATAGTTGAAATTGATGATATACTCTTTTACTTGAGTTGTGTATTGAGTTTATTATGATTTTGCTGGGGAAATGTGATTTTGAGTTTATTATGTTTGAGTTTGAATTGTGATTGTGATTTTGTTGGGGAATTGTGATTTTGAGTTTATTGTGTATTGATTTTACATGAACATGACAGGAAAATGGTTCAAGTATGAGGCAATGTGTAGTTGCAGAATAACTCCCACTGTTGCTTTCAAATAAGCCACTCCAAAACCCACCTAGAAGCCCATACCCAAACCTCTAAAGAAAATGGTAAGAACTTGTTTATTATTTTGTTTTCTAATCAGAAATTTAATACTTTACAAGCATCCTTACAAATAATGTTTTTTTGGAAACTCTGGGAAGCACTTGTTTATTGTTTTATTTTAATCTTTCACTAGCAAATAAATGAAGAATTGAATTAAATGAGTTTACCAGCTTCTGTGTACTCATGTTCATGGACGGTATATTATGTAACTTGTCTCCTCATCGATACATTATAGAATTATAAAATGATGTTCACTAATTGATTGTGTTTGATGCAGAATGTCAAAGATTTTCATTTTCTAAATGAATCTTATTCTCCGATCGTAAATAGCTTCTCAATTTAGAATCTCTGCCTTTTATTTCGAAGCATATTCAGACTTGTTGCTCATGCTGGATTTATGGGGTGGATGAAGGAGAATTGCGATCCAAAACGCAGCGGAAATTAAAATTTTCTCCTTTAGAGATCCTTACGAATGGTCATGATCAGTGATAGAATGTTTACCTCTTGTGACGATTGAAACCTTTGGTGCAGATCTCTTGTGACGATCAAAACCTTTGATGCAGATCCACGGAGCGATCACGAACGTTGAACGATGACAACGTCTCTACTCAGTCCACACGAACGGATTCCTTCAATCTTAGTGCTAGCTGGTACGAATGAAGGCTTTGAGTGAGAGAGAGAGAGACAACGAAAATAATGCAACCACAATAAATGCTTCTGCACAAGGGTTCTATTTATAGAACCACTTGTGTGGGCTTCAAGCTAAAAGGCCCACTTAAGTGTATTTTGGCCCATATCTTATAATATGCCCAAAATCACTTAAGCCCATGGTACCTTACCATATTTCGTATTCTACTCAAGTACACCGTACCTTACGATGTTCTATAATTCACTTAAGGGCACCGTACCTTACGGTATTCCTTAGTTACTCTATCTCTCATCAATCCGTCCTTTGTGTGTAACCCTGTAGGTTTTCGCGGCATTGACAATTATATTAAATCATGTATTTAACATAATAAACAGTGAGCGGTATCTAGCAACACATCACTGCTACCCAAGACACGAAAATGTCAAGTGATCTGACAATTCCTTCTGTGATAATACTTATGTGTATAATTACCCTTTTGCCCTTATGTATATATTGAACACAAGGCATAGACCGTGTCATCCTTGTCCAGTTCAATATTGGGCCCATAGACATTTATCCTGTTATGCAGGATGGGCAAATTCCATCTAGGTCACTCATGTCCCTTAGCATGCTTCGTGGAGTACCCATCAACTGTCTTTATGGTTATCCAGTTACGGACAACGTTGGATCAGCAATAAAGCACTCGACTCTACATCTAGGGTCCATAGTGGTTTCAGGTCGAAGAGTGGTATACACCATTATCACCATGAGAATAACTTATGACACTTTGCATAACTTTCTATATAGTATTCTCATAGCGGGTCAATCCGGTATAAATATTACTCCTAATATTCATACCTATGTTTAAGACTTGATAACTCTTTATCCATGATCCATGAGATGTGATCATCAGTCTACAAACATAATAGTCTTAATGCTTTAATGTTATCCCACTTCACACTAAAGCTCGACTACAGATACTTTAAGAATAGTGTCCTTATGTTTAATGTGATCTCATGATTAAGTCATACTTGATACATTAAACAGACTTGCTATTCTAGGGACTTTATTAAACAAACGTAATAAAGAAAAAGCCTTTTATTATTAATAATTAATTCGATACAAGTACCAAAAGCATTGGCCTATAGGGCTTACACCAACAGTGGAGTGGTGATGTCTTTGCTAGTCAAGCTATTGATGCTATTATTATTGGAAGGCCATTGATACTTGTTTATAATACTATTACTTTTCATGTTAAAATTTGTTGTAAGTTGTATTCATGTTGATGTTGAATTTAAGGTGCAAGTAATTTGGATTTGACTTATGTTGGATTTATGTTGAGGCTATTGATAGGCAATTAGATTTATGTTGGATTTAAGTTATTGGTAATTAGGATTGAAGTTGTAGTAATTTTTAACTAAAAATATGTTATTGGGCTCAATAAAAATCAGTCTAATAACTCGATTAAATCGGTTGTAATAACATGTGATCCGTCATAACCCAATCAGTCTAAACCGATTAAAAAATTGGGCAGAAATGAGCTTATATAGCTCAACCGCGGGTTGGGGTGAGTGAGACTTTTGGGCCTGAAACCGTCCAACCCGACCCATTGTCCACTCCTAGCCATTTATACCAATTTAATCAGGAGAGAAAGCTTGATTGAATGACCCTTGTTTTTTAATAAACATAGAATTCAATATGCTTTTCTTAAACTTAAAATAAAATCTTATACTATTAATGGAACTTGGAGACAACATTACCTACCTTCAAACTTTATAGACATTGGAGACAACATTACTTACCTTCAGCCTTTATAGTTATAACTTGATCTGGTAACGTGTAAGAAATAAAAGCACACTTGTATGAACTGAGAGGACTAATTAGGGATTTCTAATCCTATCATATAGGGTGGAAAAACATTCTGCGGAAAATTTAAAATGCCCTTCAGATTTTAGAGTTGCATTTCTGAATCCAACCTGAGTATGGCAAACTACCATTAACACATGGGATATAGATCATCAAATAACATGTATACACAAATCATTATTCATGGCAATTTTCATGGTCAAGAGAGAGCATTATCATACTACCATAACCTCACTAACTATTTTATGATTCAACATAAACCCTAATTTCTAAAATCATAAAGTTCTAACTAGAACTCACTTTTCCATGAAAAATATGATGAAGTTTGGTGAAGAAAATGGATAATGATGATGAATATGAGATGACGAGGAATTCCCTCTTCCTTCCTCTTCTTCTTCCCTCATGTTTTTCTTCTTCTTTGTCTTTCTTGTTTCTCTTTCTTTCCTTTATCTTCTTCCATTTTCTGATAACTCTCTCTTTCTCAATCTTATCTCTTTCTACTTCTTCTTATCATTTCCAACACACACACACACAATATATATTTTGTGATTAATGATACAAAATATCTTAATTTATATTTTGTCTCCTAGTAGCAATTGACCAATTACTAATCTTACTAAAATATCCCATATTTTACTTATTAGTAATGGTCCGTCTCTTTTAAAAAATATTGATCTTTTCAGAGTCCACTTATTATTCTATTGGTCATAACTGACAACTTTTAGAGCACTTAAGGGTATATGAGATATTACAAAAATAAATTTTTTTAACCTTCAAAGAATATTAATGAGTCGGTGCTACATAGTAACCTTTACCATGACATCGAAAAGAATAAGTTTGTTCCACCAATAATAAAATAGAATATCGGAACAAATTGACTAAAAAACAACTCACACATGACACATGTTAACTTAATTGAAATAAGATATAAAATATAAACAAATATTTATAGAAAAAAGACAAATTTAAATTCCACCAAAAAATATTTTCCAACATTTCAGGTTCTAACTCCACAAACACCAAGTCATTATAATGTAGTAGTATTGAAAAATCTTGAATAATGACTTAATCCCTCAAATATTCTTTTCTTACAATTTACTAAGAAAAACAAAACATAAATTAGTTGCAAAGAAAGCTATAAAAACGAATAACATAAATAGGTCAAGTACACTGTCCCACGCATGTTTGTCTATGAAAAAAAAAAAAGATGACGCATCCCATCACCCTGTACCATACATTAAAAAATCACAACCCCTATACTTGCAAAATAGTTCCCTACACAAACCATCATTCAACTCTTTCTCGCTCCACCCTTGGATGCAAATCAATCCTCCTTCCCATTCGACACATCACCTGCCAAAATGCTTTCATGTTTTTTCAATTTTTCTTTGAAAAGCCAATTTATTTTATATTTCAACACTCATATAAATTCAATTTGTAACATTTTATTCAATTTGCTCATTTTGCATAAATATCACGGAATTTTTACCAATATACCCCTGTTTTTCAATTAATTTCCCAAAATAACCCACATTTCAAAAAAATTCCCAATCTACCCCACATGCATAAGGGAGGCGCCAATTGGATTGGCGCCCCCTCTTAAAAATTACAAGGAGGCGCCAATTGGATTGGCTAGGGCACCTGCCCTAGCCAATCCAATTGGCGCCTGTGTGTTATTTTTAAGAGGGGGCGCCAATCCAATTGGCGCCTCCCTTAAAAAAGCCTCAAATGAAAAAACTTCCAACATGAAAGTTGTAGATCTTTTCAAGACAATGAATTTGGATATAAATTTTGCAACATTTGGATTTTTTTTGAGAAAGTTATGGCCAGTTGAAGTTGGACTTCTGAGTTTTTCAACTGTTATCTGACCCATAATGTTTTGTATTATTGCATGTGTTTCTTTTACGAATATGAATTTTTGTCCAACATAACATTTGAAGTAGACATCTTAAATTTTGCAATGCACTTGGTCCCACCTCAAAATAATTAAAAATGAGTGAGTTAGGTCCCTGCGAACTTGACCCAAAATTAGGGTTTCTGTCAAAACAAGTGTATGTGAACTTTGCCAAAAGGGACCAACTTCAAGCCCTTTAGTATGAATGATAAAAGCCTCAAATGACAAAACCTTCAACATAAAAGTTGTATATCTTTTCAAGATAATGAATTTGGACTAAAGGTTTGCATCATTTGCAGCTTTTATGAGAAAGGTATGGGCACCTGAACTTGGACTCTTTGACATTATAACTGTTATCTGACCTATAATGTTTTGTATTATTGCATGTGTTTCTTTTAGGAATATGAATTTTTGTCCAACATAACATTTGAAGTAGACATCTTAAATTTTGCAATGCACTTGGTCCCACCTCAAAATAATTAAAAATGAGTGAGTTATGTCCCTGCGAACTTGACCCAAAATTAGGGTTTCTGTCAAAACAAGTGTATGTGAACTTTGCCAAAAGGGACCAACTTCAAGCCCTTTAGTATGAATGATAAAAGCCTCAAATGACAAAACCTTCAACATAAAAGTTGTATATCTTTTCAAGATAATGAATTTGGACTAAAGGTTTGCATCATTTGCAGCTTTTATGAGAAAGGTATGGGCACCTGAACTTGGACTCTTTGACATTATAACTGTTATCTGAGTCATAATGTTTTGTATTATTGCATGTGTTTCTTTTAGGAATATGAATTTTTGTCCAACATAACATTTGAAGTAGACATCTTAAATTTTGCAATGCACTTGGTCCCACCTCAAAATAATTAAAAATGAGTGAGTTATGTCCCTGCGAACTTGACCCAAAATTAGGGTTTCTGTCAAAACAAGTGTATGTGAACTTTGCCAAAAGGGACCAACTTCAAGCCCTTCAACATAACAATAACAAGTCCTTGAATTAGGGTTTTTGACTTATAAATTTTTGTTTTATGATATGTGTTTATTTAAGAATTATGAAAGAAACTTAATGTTTGGAGAATACACAAAGATAAATTTGACATAATACGAATTGATATTAATAAAATTTGGATTTTACACAATGAATCCTAATGGTGATGACCGGGATCACCTAACCGACCTCCGGTCCCACATCCCCTAGCTATCCTAACCCTTGGCCCTAACCCACGTTGACGATTCTGAACCGGTGTTTGTTCATCTGATGGTCCAGGAGCGTCATTACCGCCTACAGGAGAAGATCCGTTGAGGTATTGAGCCAACTCAGCATAGTCTTCAGTATTCAATGATGGTGTACCGGCGTAGCTGAGCTCATGACCCATGCCAGAGAAGTTGGGGTGTGGTTGACTCATGGATGGGCGACCAGGACGGTTGAAGGGGGACATGGGTGACAATGATGGGTCTAGGAAAGGTTGGAAAGGTTGTTGGGGTGTTTGGAAGAGATATGGTTGTGGGATGTTTTGGTATTGTGATGTTTGGGGTTCTTGGCTACGGTAGGTGATGGGGCGGTTAGTGTTTTGGGTAAGGCGACTTTGGTAGGGTGATGGTGTGGGTGCGAAGCGATGTTCGGTCGAAGGTTGATGGTCCATTTGTTGGTGGTGGTATGGGGGATGTTCTTGGTTTTGGGGTTGGGTGAATGGCATGTTTTGGTTGTATGTTTGTGTGTTTGTGGAACGGAAAGTTTGTCGGATAGGTGGTTGTGAGTAATTGGGCTGAGAATGTTGTTGGGGGTTAGATGTTGAGGCTTCTTGTGTGTAAGTTGTCTGGCGTGGGTCGTAGAGGTACATATCATCGGCGATGAATTGAAATCCAACTGATCTATACCAAGCCATATAAGTACGACTTGGTTTTACCTCATTTGGCATGACTGCGTCAGTTAAGACATGGTCATGACGGTGCTTCCACTTGCGACACTCTGATCTTGCGAATTGTTGCCAAGGGTTGAAGTTCCATTGGTCGTTCACTTTACGCATATGCCATTCTCCTAGGCTAGCTGGGGGATCTGGGATATTCTGGACCATACCAAACTGCAGCTTCACACGATCGGTGTTGTGCAGCTCCACTGTTGTGAACCGTATTATTGGTGTGCATGTTGTCCATACGGCTGCGTCTTCAGGGTTGATCTGATGCTCATGATCCATATTAAGGTATGGACGCCAAATGAACTGAAATGTTAAAGACAATAGGATTTAAATGAATGTAGAAAAAGTGAATATAATATGAAGAAATAATGTAATTATTTTGCTTACGTCTGCCGGTCGAAGGTGATCCAACAGGTTGCGATATTGAGTAATACAGTGTCTCGGACATCTGCTGTAATTCATACCGCGTGCCGACCATCTACACCAAAAAGTTAAAATAAATTAGTTATGGGTAATAAACTGTAAGGAAGGAAGTAAAGATATAGCAATTTAAACAACTTACTTTTTTGCATATGGAAAAGTGAAGGGGTTGCTATTGACCGGTGCTAGAGACGGTAGTCTTGACCATCCCCATGCTTGTAGCAAAACAGCACATCCAGAAAATGTAGAAGTATCTTTGTGGCAGTTTTTGCACAAAGAACTATAGAGATAGGCTAGACATGCGGATCCCCAACTATAACTACCTATTCTATCTATTTGTCTAAGTAAAGGTAAGTACATAATATGCATGCTAGAACCACTACCTTCGGGAAATAAAAAGGATCCTAGTAACAACATAATGTAACACCTAGTTTTAATGATTCGAGCTTCTTCGGTAGAATGCTCATCTAAATAAAAACTATTATAATATGACTTTAGGCGTGAAAGTAGTATACCTTGTCCCCTAGCATTATCATCTAACAAATCAACGTTTAAAAGCTCCATGCAAATTGAATTTGGAAAGTTGGTCTTACCATTAACAGCTTTGCCTTCAATTCGTAGTCCTAAAAGCATGTAGACGTCTTCTAACGTCACGGTACACTCACCGGTTGGAAACCAAAATGTGTGTGTCTCTGGCCTCCATCTTTCGCATAAGGCGAGAATGAATATGTTATCTATAGACCAAGACATAATTTTGCTAAGGTGACCAAAACCGGCAAGTTCAACATAAGGTTGAATCAACGGGTCCATGTGGACAAATTCGTGGACTCGAGTGCGAAACCTTGAGACATCCTATAATAGAAATAATGTATGCTTTTTTAAGTCGGTATTTCAAAATAAAATGGGGTAGGTGGAGATGAAACATAAAAAAGAAGTATAAGAAAATACTTACGTATGTCGCGATGTTTGCAACTGTTCCTCTGTGTGCCTCGCCCATTGTGAGTAAAGACATATTGTTGGGGAGTTGGTGTAGATGAAAATGGAAGATTTTGTTGGAGATGAAATTGTAAAAGAAGTAATGGAGATGAAGTAGTGAGAAATGTAGATGAGGTAGTGAGAATGTTGGTGTGGAAGAATTGTTGAAGGAGTGGATCAATTTATAGGCAAATGGATGAGTGCATGAAAAAATGTGTTTGCATGGTGTCTCCACCTCATTTGGCGCCCATGTACATTATTTAGGAGGGGGCGCCATTCAAATTGGCGACACCCTAGGGCACATGCATGCAAGCCTAGTTCTGAATGCTTGGTTTCAAGGACTGACTAAGGGGGGCGCCATTCAAACTGGCGACCATGTGCAAGTCCTAAAGGTAGGCGCCAATCGAATTGGCGCCACCCTTTGCATGCTCAACACGTGGCATTGCTGTCTCCTGCATGCTGAACAATTCACTTATGGATGGCTTGCATGATTGACACATCTTCTCTGACCATCTTAGGTGTCCGACACGTGTCTGTCTTGTCTCCTGTATGCTGATGACTAGCTTCTTGATAGCTTGCCTGGCTGACACATCAACTCACACTGTCTTGCAGGATTGACACCTCATCTCTGACCGTCTTAGGTGTCCGACACGTGTCTGTCTTGTCTCCTGTATGTTGATGACTACCTACTTGATAGCTTGCATGACAGACACATTAACTCTTGACTACCTATCATGCTTGACACATCAACTCACACTGTCTTGCATGACAGACACCTCATCTCTGAACTAGCTAGCATGCTTGACACATCAAGTCACACTGTCTTGCATGACAGACACATCATCTCTGAAATTACTTGCATGCTTGACACGGTATCTCAGACTAGCTTCAATGTGAGACATTAATACCATCTATTTAAGTGTCTTACTATCACATTCATCTGCACTTGCAAAATACTTTTCATCTTCAAAATACTTTTCATCTTCACTCACTTTCATCTGCACTTGCAAAATACTTTTCATCTCCAAAATGTCATCTTCATCATTATACAGTATCAACGTTCACTGCAACGGTGAAAGTTTTGAGTCTGAGCTTCATGGTTTTTGTTTTAGAAACACTGATACCATTAGAGTTTCGATGAAGAGAAATGCAACCTTTTTGCATTTCAAAAAAAGAATACAATCCTTTATACAGGGAGGTATTGTGTCAAGGATGACATATCAGAATCCTATATTTTTTGAGAATGGTCAATGCAAGTTTTTCCCCCTAAAGATACGAGACGATGAAGATGTGCAAAGCATGTTTCTTAGTCATGAACATTCAGGCATGGATTCTATCGAGTTGTACATTACTTTACAACCATGTATACCGTCTCAACAGTCTCAAGTAACATATCAGGATCCAGCTGGTGGAGATGATGCAGATGATGCACAATGCTCAGATGAACTCAACCCAGAAGCAGAAGTAGAGGTCGACGTTGTTGATGAAGAAGAAGAGGAGACTGAGATACAGGTTGATCACATCCTGAATAACGACGATGAAGATGAGGGTCAACCACCACCAATACCTCCTACTCATGTCTATATTCCTCCTCAACATATGACAAATATGGATCTTCACGATGATGAAATGTCCGACAGTGTCTTCTACAATCCGTATCCGAGACCAGTAGGAGAATTAAAGGTGGGAGACATGTTTCGTACCAAAGAGGAATGTGTCTTGGCAATCAAAAAATATCACATGAACAACTTTGTTGACTTTACGGTTAAACGCACTGATTCAAGAAGGTATGTTATTGAATGTTGTAACATGCTATGTAAGTTTCGTTTGGCTGCATCTTACAAGAAGAGAAATGACTCTTGGGAGATCGCTTCAATAGACCCACCACACAGTTGCGTCGCAACAACCGTTGCACAAGATCACCGTCAACTGAGCACAGCATTGATTTGTCGAGACATTCTGCCATTGGTAAACAAAGACCCATCAGTGAAGGTGAGTATAATTATATCACATATCCGAACAACATATAATTATACTCCATCTTACAAGAAAGCATGGATTGCGAGGACAAAGGCTGTTGAGCAGGTTTTCGGCAACTGGGAGGACTCATTCAAAGAATTACCACGATTTTTATGGGCACTAAAAACTTATGTCCCAGGAACCGTGGCAATTCTGGAGACAGTGCCAGCAATGATGCCAGACGGAACCTGTGCTACAGGTAATAGAATATTCCACCGTCTCTTTTGGGCATTTGACCCTTGCATCAAAGGTTTCGCATTCTGCAAACCTCTCCTGCAAATTGATGGCACTTGGTTATACGGAAAATACAAGGGTACGTTGCTCATGGCAGTTGCACAAGACGGTAACAACAATGTATTTCCCGTTGCCTTTGCTCTTGTTGAAGGTGAAACAGCTGCTGGATGGGGTTTCTTTCTTCGACATCTCAGAACGCATGTCGCACCACAAGCCAATCTATGTCTGATTTCTGATAGACATGCTGCCATCGAAAGTGCCTACAACAACCATGAAAACGGATGGCATGATCCTCCTTCTACACATGTCTACTGTATCAGACACATAGCACAAAACTTCATGCGTGCTATAAAAGATAAGAATCTTCGCAAGAAGGTGGTGAATGCTGGGTATGCGTTAACTCAACCGTCTTTTCAATATTATCGTGATGAGATTCGACTGTCTAATGAAGACGCGGGGAGATGGATAAATAACATCCCAGTAGAGCAGTGGACAAGAGCATTTGACGGTGGTTGTCGATGGGGCCACATGACAACAAACATTGTGGAATGCATGAACGGGGTTTTTAAAGGAATACGAAACCTGCCGATAACAGCCTTGGTAAGATCAACCTATTATAGGTTGGCTTCTATGTTCGCAAGCAGAGGTGAAAGATGGAGTGCAGTGTTAATGTCCGGACAAGTATTCAGTGAATGTTGCATGAAGGTCATGAAAGAGGAGAGCATCAAAGCTACGACACACGCTGTAACAGTGTTTGACCGTCATAGACAAAATTTCAGCGTCCAGGAAACAATGGGCAACAGCGAGGGGAGACCAAATTTAGCCTACGCTGTTAGACTAAACACAAGTTGGTGCGATTGTGGAAAATTTCAGGCCTTCCGCATACCTTGCTCCCGTGTCATTGCAGCATGCGCTTATACTCGTCAAGACGCTTACACCCATTTATCTGATGTGTACAAGGCCAGCACCATCATGAATGTATATAGTCAAAGCTTTTCAGTACTACCAATGGAGGATTATTGGCCTCCATATGAAGGAGATATTGTTTGGCACAATGAAGAGATGCGTAGAAAGAAGAAAGGAAGGCCAAACAGCACACGTATAAGAACAGAGATGGATTCCACAGATAAAATGATAAGATTATGTAGTATCTGTCGTCAACCAGGACACAACAAAAACAACTGTCCCAATCAAGGAGCATCATCTACATCTTAAGCTTATTGTAACATTATATCTAGATCTTAAGCTATTTGTAACATTGTATCTACATCTTATGCTTGTTGTAACATTGTATTTCTGTAACAATCAATCATTATATATCATTAAGTTCTTCTTACAACGAGTTTCATAACCAACATCAGTACAAAACATCTGAAAACATAAATAATTCTAACTGATTACAACAATCAAATTAATGTCGTCTCGACCGAACATCATTTCCCTAGCATCCTTATCAGTCCTCATTCGCACCCAACCAAAGATACTGTCAAGTCTCTCAATACTTCTGATTTTTTCCCCTTCTGGTATTTTCCCGTCTAACCATCGAACCAGCTCCCTCTTCAGTTGATCTAACGTGGTGATGTTCCAAAACAGCATCAGCAATTGCGGTTTGTCTCTCGCATAAATCACCTTACCGTATCGGCGACGAACACCAAACATGATAGCCAAATGATTATATGAGTTGTGGAACAATAGGTCACACAACGCATCTATTTATAAGACAAAAAAGGCATTTTATGAGGGACTCGCCAATTGAGTTGGCGCCTCCTTTTAAAACATACACATAGGCGCCAATTGGATTGGCTAGGGCACCTACCCTAGCCTAGGGCACCTGCCCTAGCCTAGGGCAGCTGCCCTAGCCAATCCAATTGGCGCCTCCATTCAAGTTTTAACAACAGTCGCCATATGAACAACTTTCATGTTCATCAAAAATCCATTTGAAACTTGGAAGCTCATCATTCATTTCAAAACATTTCAAAACCCTAATTTTAGGTCAACCACGCAGGGACCTAACTCACTCATTTTTAATTATTTTGAGGTGGGACCAAGTGCATTAGAAAATTTAAGATGTCTACTTCAAATGTTATGTTGGACAAAATTTCATAACTCTAAAAGAAACACATGAAATAATGCAAGACATTATAGGTCAAATTACAGTTGAAACCCTAATTTTGGGTCAAGTTCGCAGGGACCTAACTCACTCATTTTTTATTATTTTGAGGTGGGACCAAGTGCATTGCAAAATTTAGGATGTCTACTTCAAATGTTATGTTGGACAAAAATTCATATTCCTAAAAGAAACACATGCAATAATACAAAACATTATGGGTCAGATAACAGTTGAAAAACTCAGAAGTCCAACTTCAACTGGCCATAACTTTCTCAAAAAAAATCCAAATGTTGCAAAATTTATATCCAAATTCATTGTCTTGAAAAGATCTACAACTTTCATGTTGGAAGTTTTTTCATTTGAGGCTTTTTTAAGGGAGGCGCCAATTGGATTGGCGCCCCCTCTTAAAAATAACACACAGGCGCCAATTGGATTGGCTAGGGCACCTGCCCTAGCCAATCCAATTGGCGCCTCCTTGTAATTTTTAAGAGGGGGCGCCAATCCAATTGGCGCCTCCCTTATGCATGTGGGGTAGATTGGGAATTTTTTTGAAATGTGGGTTATTTTGGGAAATTAATTGAAAAACTGGGGTATATTGGTAAAAATTCCAAATATCACCCCACAAGTGAATAATCAAAATTAATTTATTAAAGAGATTCAAAGACACATTTGAAATTTAATGAAATATAAGTCACAAACCAAAATCAACTTCTTAAACATATAAATCAAAGATTCAAGACCTTTAGCAAATCGGAAATCACAAGAAATCCAAAAATCAAATGCAACAAGACCTTGAAAACTTTCATTCACTTCTTTCACAAATTCATACTAAAATTTAGATAATTAATTATTAAAAAGAAATATACACACACACATTATATATATATATATATATATATATATATATATATATATATATATATATATATATATATATATATATATATATATATATATATATATATATATATATATATATATATATATATATATATATATATATATATATATATATATATATATATATATATATATATATATATATATATATATATATATATATATATATACTTTTCTTCCCAACTTCTAAAATCAAAAAATTAAAAGGTGCAAAATAAACAACCAATATAGATTAAAGAAACAACTAACATATATTTTATTATACCCACCTAAATGTTTACCTTTATTCCATAATCACAAAAATACAAACCTCCAAAGTTGGTGTATGACCTCTCCTTTTGTAATGTGTTGGTCCAACAAATCAAAAACATTGTTATGAGTAATATAACCGTACCTATAAAGAGTTTTTACGTGATCCAATTAAGCTTGTAGCGATGAAATGTTTCAAAATTTTGAGGATACAAATATGCAAGTTTATGAGCTTACCAGTGACCTGTAGTTTTCTCTTCGGGACCTATAGAATAATATATTTTCTGTAGAACAATCTTGTTGATAATGCCCAGACATCACCCTTTGCAGTTAGCTTACCAGTATGAACATACTCTGGTGCAACATATAGTATGGTACCAACAACCTTTATAAAGAGAAAGTAAGTCATTCATTTCGCAAACCAGTAAAATATTTAGATTGGATTACAAGCTAAGGTTTAAATTTCAGAATTCCAACAATATGAACTCATGAAACTCAATTCAACATAGTTAAAAATATATGTAATTTGTTCAAGATAAGCTTCACAACATATTATTGTAAGCATCTAATGTTATCATGCAATATTGTCAATTTTGTATCATTGTGGTATATTTAAAATTAGAGTATAACTCTATTTTTATTTTTCCTGCCAAATTAAAAAGTGGAGTATAATGACATTTTCTCTACAAGCTATAAACATTTCTTACTATTGTTGAAACATAGTCAATACCTTTAGCAACTTCTAAACTACAACCTCAACTTGTAGTTCCTTCTATTTTCATGCTTTTTTTTTGTAAGATATTTAGAATTAAGACATATCAATAATGAGTATAAATTAGTTGATCTCATAACATTTTCATACTGAGTTCAAATAGAAAAATAGATATAATGAGATTTTGTCTGCACTTGCAATCATGAACTGTTACTAATTTCGTTCCATCAAGAAAGGTAGCTTGAACCTGTTACATATATTAAATTTAAAGCAAACTCAAAATAAAGGTACATTCACATAGCAACAACATATTCATAAAGCAACAAAACATTCACACATCAAAATTTAGTGGCTTGAAGTTTCACATAAAATTCCTCCAATCACGAAAAAAGGAAGAATCAAAATTGATTTAACCATAAAATGTTTTTTTAAGCTCTGACATAAAAGCAAACTCAAAAGTTATGTTGTATATTGTATCACTAATAATGCATTCATTAGAAAACAACAAAAGACAAAGGACATAAAATAACTAATAAACTGAAAAGTAAATAAGTTGTGAGCAATTAAAGATTTTTTTTTTAAAATAACCAAGTTTTTCAATTAAATTTCCAAAATAACCACTATTTCAAGTTATTTATCAATATAACCACTTTTCATGCACCCCTCTAAAGCATGCACCATTTGAACTGGCGCATGCATGTTGATATTAAACTTAGATGCCAATAGCAATGACGCATGCATGCAGATGAAGGCAATGCAATTGGCGCATGCTTTATGACATGAAGTGTATGCGCCATTGCATGTGGCGCATGCTTGGATTATTATTATTTTTTTTAAATTTTATATGTTATACTTATATAAAATTTAAATAAATAAAATAAATAGTAAATGGAAAATAATTATTAATATTATGATATAAAGCTAAAATACATAACAATTGACAAGAAAATTAATTACCTGCCCGATTAAAACGCCTTTTGTTCCACATCCCGGTACATTAGTCTGCCTTCGAGGTCTTGATGCGGTGTTTCGCAAGTATACAAACGCGTCAGAGTAATATAAAAGATTGTCGAATCCACAGAGACCAAGTGTCAATCTATCATTATCTATTGTTATGGTGTTTATCAAAGGCAATCAAAATAGGTGTTTTTGGAGTGTGCAATGAAAAATAAAGTATTGAAATAAAATATAATTAATAAAGACAGGGTCGAATGTAATTCACATAATCAATTGATAATCCAAGTACTTGCTAGTAGAGCTACTTATGGGCAGTGTTTCCTACTTTGAAAAGAACTAATTTAATAGGAATTGTCGCTTTCGCATATTCAGAACCGAGTTGTACTCCCTAATCAAACCCTCTTATTGTCACTTATAAAATGGCGCGCATTGCGTTAGAGTAGTAAACCTATTTTTAAGAAATATAGTATCTTGACTAAGTTGAAAAGTATTATAACCTGGATTTTTTAACCAAAAGAGGTTCTCACGAACCAGACTCTAAACTTATAAACGCGTTCGAAAATAGTTTTAAAATCTCTTTTCTTCTTAATGTTAAAATCTCCTAATGAACTAAACAAAACACTGTCGCTGTTTTTGAAATAGTTAAAAACAATTAAGTTTAAATAGACGTTGGACGGCTTTCGATCTAACCCAATGGAATTGAAGTGCGGGAAAACTTAAGTTGAAAGTTAAAATAGCCCTTAAGTGTTTCTACAAACAATTGTACGGATTACTGGTTCAATTATGATCCTTACATTCTAACCTTATAAACTTAGCTAGACATGGTAAAGTAAAAGTGCATTAAAATAAATAAAAGTAGTGCGAGTGCAGAAAGTAAATAAAAGTAGTGCGAGTGCGAGAAATAAATAAAAGTAGTGCGAGTGCGAGAAATAAATAAAAGTAGTGCGAGTGCGGAAAATAAATAATTTAAAGCGAGTGCGAGGAAATAAATAATTTAAAGCGAGTGCGAGGATGTCGCAACCTGAAAAAGGAGATGCGAAAAAACAATCGGCGAGAAAGAAATGACAGAAGAGTCGTGCGTTATTTATCCCAAAGGAGGGAAAGGAAACGCTCGAAGTAAACCTGGAAAAAGGAAGGGAAAAGACAAGGTCTCGCAACCAAATCTTGGGTTCGGGAGTCGATTATGCGAAGGGAAGGTATTAGCACCCCTACGCATCCGTAGTAATCTACGGGATCCACTTTTGTTGTTCCTGTCTAAAGGGCGTGGGTTTATCTAATGTACTATTTGCTAAAAGAGGGGGTCAAAAGAAAATGACTCGCACGGATATCGCATCCACTGCATACGTATCTCATATGGATATGAGAATCAGAGTCTTCGTAGCTCGGCTGCCTATGGGCTAAAGAGGAGTGTGCTCGCTAAGACATCGCGTCTTATGCCTACGTATCTCATCTGGAATGAGAATCAGAGCAAACCGTAGTTCGGCTAACTACGGGTTAAGGGTTGTGTTTTTTAGATGAACGACATTACTACGCAATCTACCGGATGCTCGACCTTTGGAGACTTACTCGCCTGTAGTAGAAGGAGTTAACGTGTTCTTAGGAGAAGAAAAATCAATGAGTTTGTTTGGGTTTTAGGAATGTCCATGCAAAAAGGAAGTCCTAGACGAAGGAACAGTGCTACCTTAATTGACATGCAACGAGAGAATATACGAAGCCTAGCAATCCTATGGGGAGACGACCACACCATACAAAACAAATATGCATAAAGTAAACGCACCAACGAGGGGGCTCAAACATACATGGGTAGGGCTTTAGTCAAGAGGGGTCATATCAACCTCGACAAACAAGCCATGGAATAGGTAATCAAATGGGCTCTTAACCACTGACATTGAAGGTCAGGGTGAGCAGATCAGAAGGGTAATGAGGATAAGACCTCATAGCTCTTAACCCTGGACAAGGTGAGCTCATGACAAAAAGTGGGGATTCAAAAAGATGGAACCCTCTCCACTGACTGACCGGACAAAAGATCTTGGGCTTTTGCTCGGAAGCATCGACACGTAGTGCGAGCATAAAGAACGACACACTGAATAACGGGGGATTGACTACTAATCCCTTTTATCCGTCAATTGCCTCGGAGGGAGGTCTTTAGCACTGATGCCTCTTCTTGGAGGTCTTTGGGCACAAAAGTAAACAAACAAAAGAAAACATTGCCTCCTATTGAGGTCTTCCAGTTAAGAAAGCGGTAAAATAAGGGAAAGATAAAGGGATCAAGAGGTCTACCACACGGATAAAGATCCGAAGTAATAACAGCTAAAGAAATAAGAAACCCAGAGATCTCTCGAGCTGGCACCATCAAAGAAAGCAAGTCAATATAGGTAATCAGAATAAATCTCCAAATGGTATCCCACAAATAAAGTGGAATGCCAAGCAAGCTATCCTTTCAGGAGTCATGTGAGCCCTCACAAAAAACTCAACAAACAGGTTAGAGTGACAAGATGGGGTGCAATCAAGAGTTGCCCCAAATCAAAATGTAACCACATGAATCAT
The DNA here is from genome assembly GCF_024323335.1 of Lathyrus oleraceus. NCBI lineage: Eukaryota > Viridiplantae > Streptophyta > Magnoliopsida > Fabales > Fabaceae > Lathyrus > Lathyrus oleraceus. Next base: position 102,797,924 of record NC_066584.1, on the reverse strand, counting down.
GCCATTAAAATTCACAAAAAGAGCTCACAAAAAGCAACCAAGTGTAGGAGGCGTAAACCTCTTGTCAAACACATGCATCAAAAGGGTATCAAAATTCAAAGTCAGGGGGCAAGGATCCATACATCAAGGCATGACATACATACTAAAACATGTGCCCACATGCAAAACCTAACGATACCCACTCTTCCAAATTCACCCATAATACCTCATACATTCAGAAATTTCAGGTTGAAAGTATAAAGTAGTGGAAATAGGGCATACCTGATTGGGGATGATCGATTGAAATTGAATTGCACCGTTGGCTTTGCAGAACAATCTTAGGATTTATATGAGAGGGAATTGGTTCTTTGCATATGAGTTCCCTTCAGTCTCTGGAGGTTGCTCTGAATTAGTTAGAATCTCTCTAGGGTTTTTCCACTGAATTTTTTTTAGAATTTATAACCCGATTTTCGTGGCTTTGTGGGCTCAAATGAGAGAGGTCCAAGTTCAAGATTTTTCTGTTATATTTTATTTATTTATTTATTTATTATTTATTTATTTTTTCAAAACGCGTGGGCTTCGCCTAGCGAGCATGACAGTTCAAGAAATTCCTCTGAGCGTAGGTGATTCTGGTGGCTTTTCTTGGGACTCGCTAGGCGACCCATTCTGCTCGCCTAGCGAGCATGACAGCTCATGAACAAACTTTTGATCCTTCAAGATTAACGTTTTGACTGATGAATAGACCCCATTTGAACATGTTGGAAGTATCTCAAGCCATTCTCTTGTGTTGACTGATCACCCAGATAGGACCCACAAAGTGTCTTGGATGATATTCAAGCTTCTTGGATCTAATTCCGATTGACATGATGAAATGCAATATGAAATGTTAAATGACCTAAAAATGAATGCATGAATGAGGGGGGCAAATTTTGAGGTATTACAGAGGAAATAAATAAAGTAAAGCGAGTGCAGGAAAATAAATAAAGTAAAGTGAGTGCAGGAAAATAAATAAGATAAAGACAAATAATAAAAACCTGCTCCAATCGGAGGGTTGAATAAATTGCAAAGCGGAAATGAAAATGGCGGCAGGATTAACTTCCTTCCAAAGTGCTCCAAACTCGATTACAGACTCCATCACAGACTTGATTACACAATTGTGGTAACACTCCAATGCGAAACGATTACCACTTTATAAAACTGAATATATGCCTAAGTGAAACAAAGTTGCTCTGAGTTTGCCTTTGCTCTAAGTTTGGATGATTGTAAAAGTGAATTCGAGTTTCTATTTATAAGCAAGTAAAAAGATGGAAATGACTTGGATGCCCTTCAACTTGAAAATGGGAGGGAAAAACTTTCCTCTTGTGGCGCCCGCCACAAGGCCATGGCGCCCGCCACAAGCACAAAATGAGGCGCCTTAGTGGAAGTAGTGGGGAACGTGGAAGTTGAGGGAAGTTGAGTTTGGACACGTATGACAGGGTCTATGGCGCCAGCCATGGGGTAGGCCATAAGAACAAAATGCTGAATTTTAGGGTTTTTGGCTCTTTTTCGCTCCTTTTCTCGATCGGGGCTCCGATTAAAGTAAAAACCTGAAAATAAAGAAAAACATAGCAATAACACAACAAAATGATAATAAAACAACTAGAATGCATGTGAAATCGGAGTCGAAAATACGGTAAATTTCAGTGTTATCAAACTCTCCCACACTTAAACCTTTGCTTGTCCTCAAGCAAAACATTAAAAAGCTCATAAAAGAAAATTTGTGTAAACGATTGCTTCAGGTAAAAATTCCAAGTTCAAGTCGGGATGCAGTGATAGGTACTAACTGGGTGAACTAAGGGTATCATGATGACACTAATCCGCAAATACGGACATAAACTTCATTCCTATATTAACCAACCCATATTATCCCACAACACCTAGGCCTGCCTCTTCATCTCTTTTTGTGTTCTTTGCATTCAGGCGCAATCACATTAAGCCCGTTATCCATACATGCTTCATAGTAGAGTGGCCTGTTAGTGATTATGATCTGAGCATGGGTTTTCTGGCACATAAATATGTGTAAACCCTTTTATTGGATCCAACTGTAGTTGTGGGGGATCGGATCGTAATCCGCCCTACCGAGTTCAGTGCCAGATACCTCTGAACCAACTAACAGTGGATAAGTTTTTCTTTTTCTTTTTCTTTTTCTTTTTCTTTTTGTTTTTGTAGCAATTTTTTACAATTCTTTGGTTTAAATGACTTTGTGAGGGTCACCTATACCAGAGTTTCCTTTTTGCTTTCTTTTATTTTTTTGTTTTTCTGGATCATTCACTTATTTGCATCGGTCCCCTACGTAGAGGATGCATAGACCGAAGCTGACTGCTGAGATAAACTACTGAGGACTTATACGAAAATGATGATTAAGGCCATGGTGTATGGGGTTTCGGGAATGATTCCTATATTTACGAAGCTTATGGTGCTAAAACAGATACTGATGTTTCGCAAAGTTCTCCCGAGTCACCGCATCCTTAAAACCTGAAAACTTTCGAAATAACACTATTTTCTTTTGCAATTTTTTTTCGGTGGGGCTAAAGGTATGGGGAGGTAGGATTGTACTAAAGATCTACTGTATTTGGTGACTCGTCAAACTCATGCATTATACTAAAAAGCAAAATAAACAACTAAAAGGAAATAACAATAAATAAACTATCTAAAAACAGTAAAGAAAAAGCGATAAAGGAAAAACGAGAAAAGCAATAAAGAAAAGACGATAGAGTCTCCTCCCACACTTAAATCGAACATTGTCCCCAATGTTTCGAAATAAGATAAGGGAAGAGTTACCTGACAACCTATTGCTGACCACTAGTGCCCTCGCCATCCTGAGGTGGACGACGGGATCGGGTACGACGACGGTCTCTCTGATCCATCCTCTCCTGCAGGGCATCCTGAGCGGTCCTCACCTCTCGAAGGTTACCTATAATGGAACCTTGAGTGGCTTCAATGAGTGTCATGTGTCTCTGGTGGTAGTGTTGCTGACGGGCTTGTGAATCTGTGATCGTTTGTAGGGACTGTAGAATAGTGTCGTAGGACTTGTCTGTCCTCCACTGCGACTCTTGCATGAAGCGCATGTTATCCGCCATTTGTTGCTGGATGGTAGAGAGTAGGTCGTCACACCTTTGCTCTCTATCCATGTGGTCACGCCACATCTCCTCTGTAATGGTGAAGGATGATGGGGGGACACATGGGGTACGAGAGATCTCTCTCGCCGATCATATTCATCATCAATGTCATGTCCCGCCTCATCAGGAATGTTAGGAGGAAGAGGACCTAAAACAGGTGGAGCATCTAAAGCGTAGGTCCAATTCCTTTCATCTTGTACATCTGTATGTCCAGTGCACGGTAAAACAACAGATGGGATGGCTACACCATGAACCATAAGCATATAGCCTCCTTCTCTCCTCGAGCGACACAATTTCATGTCTCTCAGAAATTTTAGGTTAATTGTGCGAGGAGGTAAGGGTTCTAGGGTAGCCATCTCATCGTTCAGGTTAAGCGCCCGAGCAATAGATGTAATCAATCCACCAAAAGAAATCGGTCCTGCTTTATTCAAAGTTAAAGTCATATGAGCAAGCATGAACGGGACCGAACTATTACGTCTATTTGTGAGGCTTCCTTGTAAAAATAGAAGCTCTATAGCATTAACCTTATTTTGATTCTCCCGGCCAAAAATAGTGCATGCCAACAGATATCTAAAAACTCTGATGGTCGGGTTATGGATAGTTGAGGCAAGAACTCCTTCAAAAGAGTTTATGGAAGTGTTTGATAAACGCTCCCAGAAGGAAAATACCTCAACTGACCACTCTGAATCCAAAGGGCCCTCACAAATAGCACCGTCCCCATGAGGGATTCCTAACAAGCTGGCTAGTTCGTCGATACTGAATTGGTATTCAACAACAAACATTCTAAATTTGACAGTACTAACTGTGCTAGTAGTGTTAGGGTTGACAATATAAATTAAGGAACTCAAAAATTCAATTGTCAACCGCTCATAGGTAGGTTCTTTATTGGAAAAGAAATTATGCAAACCTAAATTATCTAACAAATGAAATATGCTATGATAGATACCTAAAGTGTAAAGACAGTTTTCGTCAACATACCTTGTCGGGAGGATTTCCCGATTTTGCAACCGTTCAATAATTTTTCTTTGTCTATCCCCTGGTTTCCCTCCTCGAAGAATGAATCCGTTAAACTCCATTTGAAAATCTCTTGAAAAGTGATGAAGAAGATGAAGTGGTTTGTGAAAAGGTCGGATTTTTACAAAATCCGACGGATGAAATCGAAAATGGAAATTGGAATAATGATTTGTGTGGTGTGGTGGTTAGAAAAGTATGAGCTTTTTGTGGGTTCAAGGATGTTTTTCCAAGGTGAAAAAATGGGTTTGAGAGGTTGTAAGTTGAAAAAATGGTGAAGAAAGGGGTTCTGCCCCGACCTTTTACAGGGTCTATGGCGGGCGCCACAAGGCAAAATCTGGTTGGGCCGGATTTTGGTCCTTTGGCTTGGGCTTCTCTTGTCTTCTGGCTTTGAGGGGTCCGGATAACATTTGTCTTGTGATTTTCCTAGTATCTTTGACTTGCATAATTTTATAAAGGTAAAAACAACAAAAAATAAAAATGAAACTGAAACAAAAACAAAAATTAAATATAAATAATTAAATAACTGAAAAATTAAAATGCAAATAAAATAAACATAAAACATATATAGATAAAAATAGAAATACTAATGTATAGATTTTATATAATATTCCAAATGCGATAATATAAGATGAGTTATGTAAATACGAGAAATATAAAAAGGAGATAAAATAAGATTAAATGGTGAGATCATATAGTGGGGATGTCATCTTCCTGAGAGGAACCACGGAGCATGGCTACTTCTTGCTTGAGCTCTGCGATATCCTGATATAGACAGTCGGCTTCAGTAGCATGGGTGAGATCAGACACTCCCATCTGTAAAGTGAGGTCTGCCACCTCCTGTCTAAGCGTTGCGATCTCTCTACGACACTCAGCAATCTGAGTGCGGATGTCGGGTGTCTGCAATGAAAGATTATTAGAGAAAACAGTGATTCTGGGAGATGGTGGTGTAGGCGTGTATTCAGCAATGGGTGGTGATCTTGGTTCCTCGACGGTCTCTCCCTGGCCCTCCAGAGCATAACTCCAATTCGCTGGATCATGCACACTGGTCATCATAGGATCTGGCAGTGTGAAATAGTGAATAGCCTCACTGTCGACTAGCAATCAGAACTGACATGGGTGGAAAGAGGCTCTCCTCATTGTAACACCTCAAAATTTGCCCTCCTCTCTTGGGACTAGCATAACATATTACATATCATTTTTAGGTCATTAGGCATTGCATATTGCATATCATGTGGTTACATTGTGCAAGCCATTCTCCCAAGTCTTGATCAGAAGATGAGGAAGTTAAAGTGCAAGCTAGGGTTTCATTGGACTGGTCATCAATCATCTGAGGATGTGGAGGTCCAAATTAGGGTTTCATGATTCTCAAAGGATATTGGTCTTCATCTTGTTTGCAATGATATATCATCATCATCATGGTTTGATTTCATCAAGTGTTGAAGCTGATTCCTTGAGATTAGGGTTTTGACCACTGGTCAACCCTAATCAATTGCATTGGGCCAATCAGGGCATGATCAGGAGATGGGGTCTATGATGGCTATGGGGTTCATAATATGATTATATTGAGCTAATTAAGGCTAGGGTTTCATCCTTGAGCCATTTCATCAGAGGAGTGGGGCTCAGTTGGATCAATGCATTGCCAAATTCATCTGTCAGTTGAAAAGGTCAACTGTGGTCAACTGTACATGATCTGATGGAATTGGAGGTGGAAATGAGTTGGATACACTTCATTCATGTTGGAACAAGTGTTATTTGACATCTCAAAGCTTAAGAATGAGGAAAATCAAGTCAGAACAAAAACTGCCAAAAATAGAAAGTGACTTGTAATTGAAGTTTCCAAAAATGGAAAGTTTTTGACCTCAAAATAAAATGTCCAAGGAAGCTTCAAATGAAAATTTGTTCAACATGAAAGTTGTAGATCTTGTTCTCACCTTTCCAAAAAAGTCCAAGAACTTGAAAATCCCATGTATGGTTGTCAAGTTATGGTCCAGTGAATTTCAAAAATGACCCATAATCAGGAGGGCATAACTTCCACATGGAGTGTCCAAATTGGATGTTCTTTATATGCACAAACTCTATTTGACATGTACTTTCATGGTGCATAATTGGATTTCTTCAAAAGAGGTCAATGCAAAAAGTCAAATTTCAATTGGACAGTTAAATGACCAGGGGCAAAATTGTCCAACTTGTGAAATAATTGGAATTTTTGGATGGGGATTTTTGCAACACTTCCCAAATGACATTTGAAACTTGTTGGAATATTCATAACATGCCAAGGCTTCATGGTTTGGAAAATGGCTTTTGAAATGAACTTGAATAATTGAACACATAGCCATCACATGTGGAATTTCCAAAATACACCTCCAATGAGCATGCAACAAGGGGCAATAGCTCATGACAGGTGTTTAGAAGGTGTGTGAGGTGGCATTGAGCTGTCATGAGCTGGCACATGAAATGACCATTTTGCCCCTAACTTGAAATTAACACATTTCACTAAACACATTCCAATTGATTAATTAGTGTGGTTAAACATGGATTAAGCTTGAGTATATATTCTTAATCATCTCTAAATCATAACAAAAATTCACCATTCCCAAAATCAGATCAAAACTCTCAAGATTCATCACATTCTCTCAAGAACACATAGAACTTCAATCTCTTGAAACTTCCTCAATTCTTGCTCAATTTTCGAAGTTCTTCTTGCTGCCACTTCCTCTCATCATCATCTTCAACTGTTTTTGGAAATTGGATGGAAAGGAGCTATAGATCGTGACTGTTCAAGTTTGCATCATTCATGGCATTTGGAGCATTCAAGCACTAGGAGCAAAATCAATCGAATTCGAGCACTTCACTCACCTTCACCATCATCCAGCTCCATCTGTTTCAAGAAATTAAGAGCAAAGGACCTTCGAATCTTCACTGGTTCCAAATCAAGGTCAGGAATCGAATCTTGCCATTGCCTTAATGTTTATGTGTGTTTTATAGAGTAAGGAACATAGATCATAGTGATGTGATTAGTTTAGGAAATGGTGAACTGTAGAGGAAGTAATCTGGAATTTAAGTTTCGAATCCAAACCCTAAGTCGATCGATCCGTGAGATTTAGGAACATTTAGGTGAAATCAGGATGATATTCGTATTCTATGTTAGAAGACCTTTCCAACGGATGTTCGATTGTGCATTTTGGTGATGATTCCATGTTCATGTGTTCTTGCTTGCCTGGGTTGAAGACGATGATAATCTGGAAAATAAAAGCTGTTTGATCTGAATTTCTGTTTGAAAATTTGAATTGGAAGTTTGCCGCGGTACTGTTCCAACAATTACAACTATGCCATTAATGAAATTCATTTAATTAATTTAATTCTAAATAAATTAGTAAAAATCATTTCAACCTTAAAAAATTCATAAAAAATGTTTAAATAATCAGAAAAATGTGTGGATTTTTTTGTTGACTTCCTAATTCCCTGTAGAATTTTGTTGACCTATTTTTGGAGGTTGTGCTTGGAGAAATTTAGTTTGACCTAGGGTTATTTGACATGTATGCAATTTTGATACATTTTGCTATTTCCATTGTGAAATCCTCATGCTTACAAAGAAATTCTTGAAAATTTTTGTGGTGATTGTAGACATGTTGATGGTTATTTACATGTAAATTTTGTGAATTTTGGATACCTGGTGATGGAGTTATGAATTTTTGAATCTAGGTGTGACAATTTGTGTCACACCTAGCTAGGTTAATTTGCTGGATTTATTTTCATGACCTAGACTTGTTAGAATGGAATGAAATTTTGCATGGATGTTCATTGACATGTTAAGATGCTATGTGAATTTTTCTGGATTTTTACATTGCATTTTCAATTTGATTGGTATTTTTTATCTCTGTTGGTCAAATGTGCAAGCTTATGTGACATGTGTTTGGAATATCCTTGTGAAATGCTCCTATGGTATTGAATGAACATGAAATTTGGTATGCTGGTTATAGACACATGATAGGACATCCCTGTTTTGGTCCCATTCATTTCTTTATTGTTTTCATTGATTTATGAATTTTTGAAGTGAATGCATGTGTTGATGCTTTGGTTTGGATCATATAATTGTGTCTGTTTTTGTTGATTTTCATTGACATAGTTCTCTTTGCCCAATTGAGCTGAAATTTGATATGCCATACCTTGAATAGGTCCTGTTTAGGTGTAAATTATTTGAGGATTTTTGGATTTGTTTTGACATGGAATTGAATGCAATAGTTCTGTTTGGATGTTTGGTGTTCCATTTGACCTAAATTGAATTGTTTTGCGCATGAAATGAATATAATGAATGGTATGAGCATGGGATTAATTGCTTTGGCTTTATATTGGCATTAATTTGACTTTGGTTAGAGATCCCTTGCTGTTTAGACATTTTTGTCACCTTTGGACCCTAGGCTTGGCCTAGTGGTCTAGTTTCTAACATTTGATTGATTTTTCAGGATGAGAAGGTGCAATGTGTATGGAGATTGAATCAAGTTAATTCAAATGAGTTTGGTTGATGTTTGTACACTAACATGACTTGGTTTTGTAGGTTATGAAGCTTGAGCTTGAGCTTTGAGCTTGCTTTGTTGTGCATTAGTTTGTATAGTCTGACTGATTAACATTTGTTGTTTATGTTTGTCTGTCTGAGTACTGATGATACTTGATTGTTTTCAGGTACATTTAGTTGCTTACAGTTCTTTAAGAACTTGCTTGCTGCTGCTTGGTTTTTAAAACCACTTGAGGTAGGACTTCTATTCTTCATGTAGTCTGGAGACCCGGTTTGTTATTTGGCCGGGCAAATTGTCTGAAGTCCTCCTTAAGAGGCGATGCTTGTGATTGTTTAATATTGTGCCTAAGCAGGTGAAGTCCTCTATGAGGCAATTGGTGGAAGTTAGGGATATGCAATCTATCCCCCATTATTCTGTGTGTCGTCCCTCTGCTCACACGGCTGTGTGTTGATGCATTGGGGCACAAACCCAAGATCTGTGCTGTCGCACAATCGAGTCAGAGTCATTGAGCGTAGAAGGGTCCCTCCATTCTGGACCCACGCTCCCTTGTCTGAAGCTCTCCCTGGTCAGGGATAAGAGCTGTGAGGTCTGATCCTCACTTCACCTTTCATCTGCTTCACCTTAGCCTCGTAATGGCAAGGTTAAGAGCAAACACAGCCCGTACAGATGACTTGCTGAGGCAGTCAAACCTATTGTGTGAGCCCACTTGTTTGGTTATAGTGCGTGCTATGTGGATATCTGTTTGAGATGCTTGTTCTCATTTGATGTATGCTTGAATTATTTTGTATGCTTGTATGCTTGCTTCTTTCCTGGATAGGAGTAGTTTGCTTATGCAAGTAGGATAGAAAACTGAACTTAGGGTAACGATGCATGACAACACTAGGCTCGAGTCCAGCTCCCTGGTAGTGTGTCTTCCCCTGGTTTCTGGCTAGTAATTCAGTCCCTTTAGGGGGAACTACATCACCCTGATCCTTGTTCCAGACGAGGTATGTAGGCAGGTGGTCGTGCGAGACCACTCCGGGCAACCTTTTTTCTTTTTGTGTGTGTTTACTTGTTATCTGATGGTGTTTTGGTTCGGATGCCGACGTAAGTCCAGTGATTGGCTGTCGGGCTCCACGTTTGCCGTTTTGCGTGTGTTTTGGTTCGGATGCTGACGTAATTCCATCAAGTGGTTGTTGGGCTCCATGTTTGCCATCTGTTTGTGTGTTTTGTGTTGTTTGGCGTGCGTAAGCCGAACTACAGTGGCTCTGATTCTCGTTCCAGACGAGATATGTAGGCATAGGATGCGATGTCCTATCGAGCTCCCTTCTCTTAACCCCACCTGCGTTCCCTGTGTGTGTGTGTGATGTTTTAGCAACCTATTCTTTCTTAGAACGTGGATCCCGTCGAGTACGACGGACGTGAGGGGTGCTAATACCTTCCCCTTGCGTAACCGACTCCCTTACCCTTTCTCTTTGGTCGCAAGACCATTTCCTTTCTAGGTTTCTCTGAGCGTTTCCTTTCCCTATTTTGGGATAAATAACGCGCAGTGGCGGCTCTGTGTTGTATTTTTGTTTGAGTCCCGCCGGTTGTTTTTTCGCGGATGCGACAGCTGGCGACTCTGCTGGGGAAGCACTAGATGTTGACCTGTGCTGGTCCATCTTCCCTAAGCGAGTTCTTCCTAGCGTTCTAGGATAGTTTAGGTTGCTTGTGTTGCTCTATTTATTGCATTTATTATTCTGTTGTGTATATATTTGCATAAATATTTGCATGCATCATACTATCATGTTGCCGTCCTCTGTACAGGTGGTTCCACTGTTTGGGGTGGGAGTTACTCGAGGTAAAAGGCCCAATACCCAGGCTATGAGTGAAATCTAGGAAACCTAGGAATAGAGTGATTCATGGGAAGCGGGTGGTATGCGCCACTTAGCGGAACATTGACATCACGAGCAGTTTAGACCCTGGTAGGATATTATCGTTACATACTTCGGGTGTGTATATGATGGTATTCTGCGAAAGGTTATTTATGCTGCGTTTCTCTCGACCTTACCCTGGCCTAGATGACACCCGTGAGTGGGGAGGGAATGATCTTTATTACAGGTACAAATGGTGACTCAGATGGTGACTTTTGGTTCCGTTGATCAGGGTCCTATTTATAAGTCGGATTTATGGCCTTTTATTGCCGAGACGCCGGAGTGCTGTCCGTATTATTTATCAGTGGGGATCCGTTTATTTCAGGATTCCCCGGGCCGATTCAGATGGTTATGGGTATCTGCTCAGAGACTGATGATGATGATGATGTATTAGTTAGTTTCGTTTATTTCGGAACCCTTTGAGTTGGATTTGTGGTTACATATTCCTTCAGATGGTTGTGATCGGTTCAGAGATCAGGGCTGTGATTCAGAGCAACAAATGACCAGATGACTTGGAGGATGGCTCATTGCATTCATTCATCTGCATCATTCTCATTTTGCATTCATCTGCATCGAACCTATGTCTAGCCATATGGGGAGTATTATGGATTGAGATTCTGGTTGAGAGACATCATGAATTTCAGAATGCGGATGTCAGAATGTTATTGGTGAAATATTATCTGTCTCGATGAAACCAGAATCAAAGGACAGAATCTTCCTCATATGGATAGACGTTGCATTCATGCATATTAACCTGTTTGCTGTTTTGCAGGAATCATTGCTCGCGCTCGTAGAACTGTACCTTTGCACTCAACCCGTCCTCACAGATACTTCACCAGACGCAATACTCCAAGACTGATGGATCTCCCAAATACAGACGTTCTCGAGCTGAAAGATAAGATGACTGAGCTGATCAACATCATGCAGGGTTTTGCAGTTGGTCAGAAGGCTCTGGCTGATAAGGTCGAAAAGCTCGAGCGAGCTTCAGCTGCTAACAGTGTTGTTAACCTGGATGGTGTCTCCAACCAGGGGATGGGTGGATCCAGAGACGGTGGAAAAGGAGCAACCGTAGGTATGGTGAACAACAATGCTGGTGGATTTGGTGCTGCTACTGGCGGTGGACCCGGTCTGGGGCATAATCTGAAGGATAGTCTGTTCCCGCCTTTCTTTGGGGTTGATGATGACAGGGAGGAGGACCGAGAAGCTGATCAATTCTCCATGCACAATGAACCATTCGGTCAATATGGTGCCCAACCACAGAGCAAAGAAATTCAGTTGCTGGCAGAGAAGGTAAGGGCTCTGGAAAGCCATGCTACTCCGGGGGTTGTCAACATGTCAAACATGGGGCTAGTCGAGAGGATTGTGATCCCACAGAAGTTCAAGGCGCCCACATTTGATAAGTATAATGGGAGTTCCTGTCCTGAAACTCATCTGCAAGCCTTTGTCCGCAAGATCTCTGCATACACTACAGATCAAAAGCTTTGGATGTACTTCTTCCAAGACAGTCTGTCTGGAGGATCCTTGGAATGGTATACCAAGCTGAAATCTTCTGATATCAAGAGCTGGCAGGATCTGGGAGATGCATTCTTTAAACAGTATCAGTTCAATGCTGATATGGCTCCGAGTCGTACCCAGCTGCAGGGTATGTCTCAGAAGAATAGTGAAGGGTTTAAAGAGTATGCTCAGAGATGGAGGGAGTTGGCTGCCAGAGTTCAACCTCCGCTGGTGGATCGAGAGATGTTTGATCTCTTCATGGGTACCCTGCATGGGGTTTTTGCTGAAAGGATGGTGGGTTGTCCGGTAACCAACTTTGCAGACATTGTGGTGGCCGGAGAAAGAATTGAAAGTTGGCTACGAATGGGGAAAATACAAGGTAATGCTTTGTCATCAGGATCAAAGAAGCCATTCGGAAATGGTCAGCGCAAGAATGAGGGTGAATCAAGTGCTGTGTATGCCCAGAGAGGACACGGTAGGGATCGTTACTACCAGCACACTGCTGCGGTAACCATCCCTGCTGGTAATCAGTCAGTACGACAGCAACGTCAGCAACCTCAACAACAGAGACAACCCTTCCAGCAGAGTCCTCAAAGGGCTGGTTATCAGATGAAGGGAAAAGGGGTGGATCGCCATTTTGACAAGCCGCCTGTGACATACGCTGTTCTGTTCAAAAAGCTGATGGATCTTGGGTTGGTGCAGCCAAGGGCGATGGTTCCGATGAGATCAGATCAGAGGCCACCCAATTATGATGAGAATGCCCAGTGCGAATTTCATTCTGGAACACCGGGGCATAACATTGAGGGCTGTAGAGCATTCAAGAATGTTGTCCAGGATCTGGTAGACTCTAAGGCTATTAATTTTGCGCCATCACCCGAATGTTAATGCTAATCCCATGCCGACGCATGGTCAGGCAATGGTGAGTGCAATTGCTGAAGATTCGGATCACGCCTGTGTAATGGGTGGAGAGATCAACAGTGACTGCGGGTTTGATGGTTGGATAGAGCCGTGCGTACCAGGAAGTTGGAAGGCCTAAAACAGATCATCACTGTCACTCATCCGGAAGAGTAATGTTTCTTGTTTCTCAATTTTATCTGCATGAAAGCCATACGTGTTGCCCGACACGTAATGGTTCATTGTAAGGGCCACCTCATGTTTAATTTTGCAACATTTCTGCATCATAAATAAAGGGATGTTTTTCAGTCAAAAAAGCGGTGTTCCCTGTTTTTCATTTATTTTTGCAGTTTAAAAACAAATAAAAATGGCAATGTTTGTTTTCATTTTTCTTTTTTGATTTGTCTCGTCCCAAAGTCGAAAAATAATTCTCCGGATCTCGTTGATAACAATTTGGTTACACCTCATATGACTTCGACAAACCGATCTATCTTGCCGAAGAAGAAGGCGAAGAAGATTGTGATCTGCTGGAATTAGCCAGGTTGTCAAAACAAGAGGAGAAGGTGATTCAGCCGCACGAGGAGCGGGTTGAGGTTGTTAACCTGTATACCGCCGAGGTCAGGAAGGAAGTGAAATTAGGGCCGCTTCAGAGGCAAGTCAAGAGCAGAATGGTACTCCTGTTGAAGGGACATGTGGATACCTTCGCCTGGTCATGTCAGGATATGCCAGGGTCGGATACCAATGTCGTTGCTCACAAGTTACCATGGAGAGAAGACCGTCCTCTAGAGAAGCAGAACGCCAGTGCCTGTATCAGAGAGCCATGGTGACTTTGTTTCATGATATGATTCATCATGAAATTGAATCAAATGTTATGACATGTTAGCAAAGTCCCAAACAGAAGAGGGGCATCTGGCAGACCGGGCCAAGTCATTTGACTAGTTGAGACAATTCAAACTGAGGTTGAATTGAATAAGTGTACTATCAGAGTGCGATCCGGTAAGATGTTGGGGTTCATTGTAAGGGAGGAATCGAGGTTCATCCTGCAAAAAAAAAAAAAAAAAAAAAAAAAGAACAATAAAAAAAATGCCTGAACCGAGAAAAAGTAAAGAAAGAGGTTCGTGGTTTCTTAGAAAGATTGAACTACCTGTCATGGTTCACATCTCGCCTAACAGCCACGTGGGAACCCATTCAAAAAAAAAAAACAAACGGTCAGGTGAAATAATGATTGCCAAGGGGCATGAAAGAATAAAGAATACGTTGCAGGAACCTCTGATTCTGTTGCCTCCCTATGGAGAGAGATTGTTAATCTGGTACTTGACGGCCATCGAGGGGTCTATGAGGTGTATTGGGTCGGCATGACTAGTCTTGTTGAAAAGAGCATGCAATTTACCTTAGCAAAAAGTTTACCGACTGTGAAACAATACATTCACTGTTCGAGAAAACTTGATGTACTTTGGCATAGGCTGCTCGCCGACTGAGACAGTATATGCTGATTCATACCACTTTGTGGATTTCGAGATGGATCTGATCAGGTAGATTTCTGAAAGAGCCAGCAATGACCGGACGGGTTGCGAAAGGGCCAATGATTTTGATTGAATACGATATTCGATATACCTCTCAGAAAGCAATAAAGGGGTGTATTGTCTGATTACGTTACGCCAAAAGGATCCCATGTCCCTTTTGTGGCCAGGATGACAGTTGAATGCACCAATGATGGTGGCTGAGTATGAAACTTGTATTTTGGGTATCGATCTTTGGTGCGTGAGACTACTGGGGCAACTCCTTTCTCATTGGTATATGGAACGGAGGCTGTATTACCGGTTGAGGTTCAGATCCCCTCTTTGAGAGTCTTGATGGACGTAAAGCTGCAAGAGGCTGAATGGGTAAGGACCCGGTACGAAGAGTTGAGCCTGATAGAGGAAAAAAGGCTGGCAGCCATCTGTCATGGGCAGTTATACCAGCAGAGAATGAAGCGTGCTTTTGACAAGAAGGTACGACCTCGGGTATATCACGTAGGTGATATGGTGTTGAAAAGGATCCTTCCTTCTCAAAACGATCGAAGGGGCAAATGGACGCCCAATTATGAAGGTCCATTCGTGGTCAAGAAGGTTTTCTCTGGTGGAGCCTTGTTGCTAACGACCATGGATGGCGAGGATTTTCCATCCCCTGTGAATGCGGATGCAGTTAAAAAATACTTCGTATAATAGACCCGCTGGACGAAAAGAATAAAATAGTCCAGGCAAAAAAGGGCATCCCGGCGAACCAAAAAACATAAAGAACAGGTTCGGGCAAAAATTAGGGATAAAAATGAAAATGTACACCCGGCAAGTCGAAAACCTGAAAAGGCGACTTGGGCAAAAAAGGGTATCCCGGTGGACTGAAAACCCGAAAGGGCAGTCCAGGCAAAAGAGGGATTGAAACGAACAACTACGTCTAGCATGATCGTTTGCGCTTTGGTTAAAGCATCATGGATAATACCCGGTAAGGATCAGTTGGAATCGTTGATCGCTCGACTGGGTGAGTCGAGAATGGGATACAAACTGCAAGTGCACAGTTCTATCGCGTAGTTTTAAAAGATATCGATCCCACAGGGACTTATGAATCGATATACCGTTATCTAAAGTTACTACGTAAATCTAAGGTGAAGATGTTCGATTGTTTGGGGGAAAACTAAGAGCTAAACTAATGTCTAGATTAAATATTAATAAAACGGATATCGGTATGTAATTCGTCAAAACTAGGGAATCAAGTCTTTGTCGGTTTCTTGGTTTTAAAATGAATCGTTTCGGTTAACTTTATTGGTTAAAGGTTCTATCTCAAACTCTCGCTCTGTTGAATAAACCATGATTTTATATTAATGTTGCTGTCACTTATAATTAAGTCAAAAACCATATTTTGAAAACAATAAAGTTGCAGAAACTCTTTTTAAGAAAATACTGACCGTTTTAAACACCCTTATCTCAAACTCTCGCTCTGTTGACTTAGGTTATATAATTAAATCCAAATGCTTAACTCTCGTCCTCACATTCAATCTTTAAAAATACTTTTTGGAAAAGGTCAGAATTTAATTAACTCTAAAACTTGCTCTCGCCCTGATCTAGAATTAATGCCTAACTTACACTGTCCAGTTAAAATCTCAAACTCTCGCTCTATTGATTTTAACTTCTCTATGTCTTTTACTTTTGTAAAAAATCTTGTTATTAAACCTGTAAGTTGAGACCATAAAAAGATTGATTTTGATTTTAAGTTTAGATAAACCGACTCAGTCTCGATCCCTTATTCTGCTTACTTTACATACCGATACCTAGGCAAATTAGCCAGACATGCTAAATAAACAAGAATTTATATCATGCATAAACAGACTCATTCCAGGCAGGCAATATGAATAAACAATAGAATAAAACATACAAAATTAAATAGCAATTAAAGAACCTGAATGCGTAATACAATGGTCTTGAACACTCCACCACAAGCCGGTAGGATTTGTTCTTGGATTCTTCAATTAAACCGTAAAATAAATCAAGGAAATAAAACTCGAATATAACGTAAGGTTAAATCCGGTATAAAGCTGCACAGTAGTTTCCGGTGTAGAAACTATTATGCGAAAAATATCTAAAAGCTAAAAACGGGAAAGATAAATTGCAAGGGAAAAGGGAAAGTAAAGCTTGCAAAAGAAATAAATAAAATGAACGATGCTGGAAAGGAAGAAAATTAAGCAAAGGCGTGAAAGGAAAATTTGGCAGAGCTTTCGCAAAACTGAGCGTGCAAAAACTTGTCGACGGCAAAGAGAGGAGATGGCTATTTATAATAGCCTTGGTAACTGCCTTGCGTTTCCTACGAGTCTTCAGCATGGCTAAATACACGGCTTGAGAATAGGACACGAAATCCTCAACGTTACTTCCATTCTTCTGAGAGCGTAACTTGCGCCAAAAAGCTAGTGGACTGGTGTGACGCTCGTCACACCATGTGTGACGTCCGTCACAAGGCTACTTCGCGTGACGCTCGTCACAACCCTTGTGACGCCCGTCACAGGGGCAACTTGCGCTTCCTTTTGGGCTGGGCTTGGTCTTGGTTATTTGTTTTCTTTTTATTGCTTTTTACACCTCCTTTTCTTCCCTTTTTCACTTTTGCTTCAAAATGGGTACCTGATGTAAATAGAAAAGAAATACTGCATAATATCTGATAAAATGGGATAAATTAAAGTAAATGATAATATAATCTAATTAAATTAAGTCTTAAAATGTGATATAATTTCATGTTATCAAACTCCCCCATACTTAAATCTTTGCTTGTCCTCAAGCAAAATTCAGTATAGAACTTGTTAAAAGTTTTAGCCAGATGAAATTTCAAAGCACACCTCAATTCGTACTAGGTTGCGAATGGATTTTTGTTTAGGAGGATTTTGAGTTTAATCTTGACATCAACAACTACCGTTACAACTTAGATAACCCTACTTTTATGCCAATCAGTTATAAGTACCCTATGATAGCTATCCTGGTTCCTTTAGTCTTATTTTACCCGTTTTCATTCTAGCGAAATCACATTAAGCCCTTTATCTTTTCGCGCACATAGTGGAGTAACCGGTTAGTGATTATGATCCGCTTTTAGCCAGAAGTTCTGGTACATAAGTCGGATAACTTCATTATTCAGTCCATTGCAAATTGCGGGGGATCGGACCGTAGTCCGCCCTACCGAGTTCAGTACCAGATTCCTACTGAACCAACTCATAATGGATCTTTCGTATTGTGCTTTTGCATGATCTGCAACCTTTAGATTAAATGATCTGGTAAGGATCACCTAATTTAATTAGTGCATTTCTTGATATCTTTATATATTTTAGGTTACTTTGGGGATCATTCACTTATATTCATCGGCTCTCCACGTAGTTTGCTATTAAGACGGTGCTGACTTCTGTATAAACTACTTGGGGTTGCCATAGAACTAAAAGTTCGAGGAATTGGTATAATAGGTACTTATCCTGATCTAACATATTGAGGTTCTCAGAGCGTTGTTACGGTAATGGTTTTGTTTTGATCTCACTCAAGTTTTATAAAGTAAGCAACCTTTATACTTATTGGTTATGGCTCAGGAAATTGAGGGGAATAGATAATAGAAAATTTTCACACTTAGGAACTTAACTTAAAATAAATATATATTATAATAATTTTTGTTTTTTTGTTTTTTTTTTTTTTTTTTTTTTTTTTTTTGTTTTTTTTTCATAATAAGAAGGGGAAATAAGAATGAAAGGGAAAATAACATACTTGAAAAAAAACTGAGAATGGGAAGAATATTGTTTCCCCCCCATACTTAAACTAAACATTGTCCTCAATGTTTTAAGGAAGTGAAATACAAGATGGAAAGGAAAAAAAAAGAAAATAACAACTAAGGCTGCCTTCCGCCTCTGGTTCTTGGACCTGGTGATCTTTGACGTATGTCTAAGTTGTCGAACCTGTTGAACAATTCAGTAAACCGCTGGTCGGTTATGGCATTCCGAGCGTCCTGTTGCTGTTGCATTTGACGCATCATCTGCATCATCTCTGTATTCTGTGCCTGCATACCATCGATAGCATCCATAATGTCATCGTTGGTCGCAGGCCTTCGTCGTCGACGACGTTGGGAGGATGGGCCGGCTGCATTACTGAAAGGGTTTAGCGGGACTGATTGTTGTGTTGGCGGATGATCACCTTGTTCCATTTCTTCAAACTCATCTGTTTGCTGGTTTGTTTGTGAAGGCTCGGTGGTTTCAGGAGCGCTAAGATCGTAGAGGTGGCGGTCGGGGTTTGTGACATCAGTTAGGGTGGTATTGGGTAGCACAACACTCGGGACTGCTTGGTTGTTCACCATAAGATAATAGCCTCCGCCTACTCTGTTTTTAATCAGGCGGCTGGAGCGGCAATAGCTGATATCCATAGACAGGGGAGGTAGGGATTCTAAAGTTTGGAGTTTATCCCCTAGGTTCAGGCCAAGTGCTATGGAGGTTATTAATCCACCAATTATAAAGGGTTGCCGGCCTCTAGCACATAAGGTGCGGATATGATGAAAGAGAAAAGAGGCGGCGTTTACCTTAGTATCCGGTTCGAAAACGCACTGGAGGAAAAATAACTCCTTCGAGTTAACCTTACTGTTGTTTGGTCTTCCAAAAAGTGTGTTTTGCAGGATACGGAGAAAATAACGGATGGTGGGGTTATGGATGTGGGAGAGAAGGAGTTCTTCCCAGTTGTAGGTATTTATACCGAAAATTTTCTTAAAAAGATCGAAAACTAGAACTGTGTTCCAGTTTGAGGTTGGAGGGATTCTGGCATGCAGCAGACCTTCTGTGGGAAATTGTAGCATGGCACTCAATTGGCGTTGGGTTAGAGAGTACTCGGTGTTAAACATACGGAAGGTTGCCGTACCGGTTAGAAATTCACCTTCACCGGCGGGAGTGGTGTAGTCGTAAGAACTTAGGAATTCTAAGGTTAGGGAAGGGTAGGTGGGTTGGTTATGGGTGCAAAGGAAGGTTAAATCGGCTTTACGGAGCATCCACTCGATACCTTGGAGTAAGCCCAATTGTTGTAAACAAGTTAAATCGGGGTACCTGGTGGGAGCGACGCCTCGCTGTTGGAAGCGCTCGAATTGCTCTTGCTGATAGTTGTCATCTCCGGATCGGAAGATGATATTTCCGAAATTTTGATTTCCCGCCATTGTGATGAATTTTTGAAGGGATGATTTGGAAAGGAAAAGAAGTGTGTTTGATATGAGAGAATTGTTTTGTGGTGAATGAAGGAGGTTTTGGTAGGTATTTATAGGAGAAGGGTTGGAAGGTAGAAAGAAAAAGTGGTTGAAAAGTAATTAAGTGTGGTAAATAAAAAATGAATGGGGAATGTAAAAAAATCAAAGTGTAACGTTCGTCTCCAACGGCTCCTTAACGTTCACTTGTCTGAAGGGCGTTACGCTCGTCACAGGGGTGTGACGTTCGTAACAGGCGTTTTGCGTGCCGTTCGTCATGGAGTGTGTGACGCTCGTCACACCTCCTTTTTGGCAAGGCTTCAGTGGCGCTTCACAGAATTACTTTGGCGTATTTTAATGTTTTATTTTGCTTATGATCAGTTTAGTCTGCAGTTTAATTTATTGTGCACGCTTAATCTGCTTTGTATAGTAATAATAATAGGTAACAACAGTAGAGCATAATAGCCATTGCATAATAAAATTAATTAAACAGCTTCAATAAAATTGATCATAAAGTATTACAGGGAAGGAAAATAATGAAATGAAACAGAAATAAACATGAATTCAAACAACATTAATGAAAAAAATCTAGCCTAAAACTAAATAACTTAGAAAGAAATATAACTAAATTCCATCTATCTTCGGATCTCTGGCCGGAGGAGCAAAAGAGTTAACATGATGCCGTAACATACGTAACTGACTTGCCGTTCCGCTCATGCATTCTAGGATTTCAAGTCTCAAGTTATGGAAATCTTCCCTGAGGGCGTCTTGCTCTGACATCAAGGCTTCAATGACTGTTTTAATATCTGTTCCTGGCATATGATGTCGGAGATCAGGCATGACTGATTCTTCGGTCAGGACAGGCTGAGGAGGAGGATCAATATCATAGTAGCCGGAAGGTGTCTGAGGGTCAGACTCAGCAAGAGAGATATGGTCAACATAGTGCTCATAGTCGTCACAAATCTCATAATCCTGGATGGATTCAGTGGATCCAGCCGGAGTTGGGGTTTCATTCAGGTTATAGAGCCAGTTCCTTTGATTATGAACACTAGTTCTAGGATCGGGCATGGTGAATAGGCAGAGAACCTGGTTATCAATAATAAGCTCGAACTCATCAGATCCTATGTTTGCTATAAACATAGTGTTGAAGAGGAAGGGTATACTCATAGTAGTAATGCCACAAAAAGGGTTAAGGTCAAGCATAGGCTGACGTAGTCCAATAGCATTACCTATCATAGTGATCAAACCGCCTATTCTAATGGGTGCTCGCTCATCCTGGATAAGGTGGTCCAAATTAGCTAACATAAAAGTAGCACCGTTTACTGGACGGTTCTGGGAAGCACAAAATATGATGAAGAGTTCATCACGTGAAACTGAAGTACTATTTGGCTTCTTCCCAAATAAAGTGTGGGTCAGGATCTTATGGAAATAGCGAAAAGCCGGGTTATGTATGTTTCCAGAGAGAAACTCATGTTCTTCGGGCTCATCATTTCCAGTCAGCTTACCCCAAAAGTGTTCAAGCTCTCTATATTCAAAAAGTTCTTCCTGGCTTACAGTGAATGTATCAAAGGAGGTAGGAAAACCCAAAAGGTTGGTGAAGTCTCTAATATTAAATTGGTACTCCATATTGAACATTTTGAACTGGATAAAACCTCTGCTAATTCCTTTTCCATGGCTAGGTAGATAGATTAATGAACTAAGGAATTCTAGTGTGAGTCTCCGATAGGTGGTGAAATGTCTCAGGATAAGGGGGGTCTCCCATCCTATCTGATTCAGCAAAAACAGGACACTCTGTCTCAGTCCAAGGGCAGTCATAGCCCAATCATCAGCATATAAACTAGGTAGCATCTCTCTAGCGGCTAGTTCTTCAAACTTTCGTTTCTGAGCCATTCCTCTGAACTTGATACCCATACGATCAAAATGTCCCATCTGGTTAGTGTTAACTAGAGAAAAGAAACATGAGTTTAAGTCAGGATTTGGCCAAATGCCGAAAGAAGAAAAGAATTATTATTATTATATGTAGATATATTTTTTTCTTTTTGAATAAATCAATAATGAATACTAAATAGAAATTAAAAGAATAATTAAGAGAAAAATAGAGAAATGATAATAATAATAATAGAATAATAAAATAACAGATTAATTTGTGGGTTGTCTCCCACTAAGCGCTTTGTTTAAATGTCGCAAGCTCGACAAAGAAACTGTTAAATATAGTCTATGAGTCCTGGGGGCGTTTCGTCTAAGTGTAGAATTTGCGAATCCTCGTTGGTTTCCGCATAGTGATAATGTTTCAGACGTTGCCCGTTTACGGTGAACGGTTCTGTAGATTGTCCTTTTATTTCTACCGCTCCACTGGGAAAGATTTTAGTGATATGAAAAGGTCCTGACCATCTGGATCGTAGTTTTCCCGGGAATAACTTTAGTCTAGAGTTAAATAAAAGTACTGCGTCGCCTTGCTTGAAGACTTTCCTTGATATACGCTTGTCATGCCATTGTTTTGTTCTTTCTTTATAGATTTTGGCATTTTCATAGGCGTCTCTTCTGAGTTCCTCTAATTCGTTTATGTCAAGGATTCTCTTTTCACCGGCGGCTTTATAATTCAAATTTAAATTTCTAATAGCCCAATAGGCTTTATGTTCTAATTCTATCGGGAGGTGACAGGATTTTCCATAAATGAGCTTAAATGGGGTCGTCCCTATGGGAGTTTTATAAGCAGTTCGGTATGCCCATAAAGCTTCTGGTAATTTCAATGACCAATCTTTCCTTGAAGTGGCGACCGTTTTTTCTAGTATTTGCTTGATTTCTCTGTTAGATACTTCCACTTGTCCACTGGTTTGAGGGTGGTAAGGTGTTGCTATCCTATGTCTCACTCCATATTTAAGTAGTAGTTTTTCGAGTACCTTGGATATAAAGTGTGATCCACCATCACTGACTACTATTCTTGGGATGCCAAATCTCGGAAATATTATATTTTTAAAGAGTCTAGTTACTACTCGGGTGTCATTTGTTGGAGAAGCTATAGCTTCAATCCATTTTGATACGTAGTCAACTGCCACGAGTATGTATTTGTTACCGAAAGAGGATGGAAAGGGTCCCATGAAGTCTATCCCCCACACGTCAAAAATCTCTACTTCCAAAATACCTTTTTGTGGCATCTCGTCACGTCTAGATATGTTTCCCGTGCGTTGACATCTGTCACACTCCTTAATAGCCGCATGTACGTCCTTCCATATAGTTGGCCAATAAAAGCCAGCTTGTAGGATTTTAGAGCAGGTCTTGGATGTACTTGTGTGTCCACCATAAGGCGCAGAGTGACAGTGTTGGATTATATTTTCTACCTCTTCTTCGGGTATACATCGACGGAAAATACCATCGGGGCCTCTTTTGAAAAGTAAGGGATCATCCCAGTAATAGTGTTTTATGTCGTGGAAGAATCGTTTCTTCTGCTGGTAAGATAAAGTAGGTGGAACTATTCCGGCAGCTAAATAATTGACTAGATCAGCGTACCATGGTATGACAGATATAGCTAAGGTGGTTTCTACTTGCATGTCGGAGTTGTTCTCTTCCAAAGTAGCTATGAGTTTATCATACGAGAAATCATCATTAATGGATGTTCTTTCTGGTTCAAGGTTATCAAGTCTAGAGAGGTGGTCTGCTACTACGTTTTCAGTTCCTTTCTTGTCCTTGATTTCTAAGTCGAATTCTTGTAGTAACAAGATCCATCTTAGGAGTCTAGGTTTAGCATCCTTTTTTGTTAAAAGGTACCTGATAGCAGCGTGATCAGTGTAAACTATTATTTTGGCTCCTACCAAGTAAGAACGAAATTTATCTAGCGCAAATACCACTGCTAGGAGTTCTTTCTCGGTTGTGGCATAATTCATCTGTGCTTCATCCAGGGTTCTGCTAACGTAATATATAACGTGAAGCTTTTTATCCTTTCTTTGTCCTAAAACAGCACCTACAGCATAATCACTGGCATCGCACATTATTTCGAATGGTTCATTCCAGTCTGGTGTCTGCATAATGGGTGCGGAGATCAATGCTTGTTTAAGAGTTTGAAATGCTTTTAAACAGTTATCGTCGAATATGAATTCAGCATCTTTCATCAACAGTCCGGTTAAGGGTTTGGTTATCTTAGAGAAGTCTTTGATGAATCGTCGGTAAAAACCGGCGTGTCCTAGAAAGCTTCGTACTTCTCTCACGGTTCTTGGGGGTTGAAGATTTTCGATTACCTCTATTTTGGCTTTGTCTACTTCAATTCCTCTGTTCGAGATGATGTGTCCTAAAACAATTCCTTCTTGTACCATAAAGTGGCACTTTTCCCAATTAAGTACTAAGTTTACTTTTACACATCGCTCCAGAACTCTTTCCAGGTTTTCAAGGCATTCTTCGAAACTTTGTCCGTATACAGAAAAGTCATCCATAAATACTTCCATGATGTTTTCGAGAAAGTCGGCGAATATTGCCATCATGCATCTTTGAAAAGTTGCAGGGGCATTACACAGACCAAACGGCATTCGTCTATACGCGAAGGTACCAAAAGGGCATGTGAATGTTGTCTTTTCTTGGTCATCAGGGTGAATTGGTATTTGAAAGAAGCCTGAATAACCGTCTAAATAACAGAAATGTGAATGTTTAGCTAATCGTTCTAACATTTGGTCAATGAATGGTAAAGGGAAATGATCTTTTCGGGTTGCTTTGTTTAGTTTCCTATAATCAATGCACATTCTCCATCCCGATTCGATTCGTTTAGTTATAGTTTCTCCTTTTTCGTTTTCAATAACGGTTATGCCTCCTTTCTTGGGTACAACGTGTACAGGACTAACCCATTTGCTGTCAGATATAGGATATATAATACCTGCTTCTAATAACTTGGTTATTTCTTTCTTTACTACCTCACTTAGGATCGGATTTAGTCTTCTCTGGTGTTCCCTAGAGGTTTTACAGTCTTCTTCTAACATGATGCGGTGCATACAAATAGAAGGGCTTATTCCTTTAAGATCGGTGATGTGGTATCCTAGTGCAGTTGGATATTTTCTTAAGATATGTAGGAGTTTTTCTGTTTCGAGTCTTCCTAGATCTGCATTAACTATCACAGGTCGTTCAAGTTCTAAGTCTAGGAATTCATATCTCAGATTTTTGGGAAGTGTTTTCAAATCAGGGGTTGGTTTGTTAAGGCACTGCGTAGGATCTGGTGTTATTGCTAGGCATTGTTTAGATTTGTCCTCTAAAAGATAGTCTGATGGTTTGACTTCTCCTGACTCTGCTTCTTTTATGCATTCATCGATGATATCCATGAAGTAACATGTATCTTCTATTGCAGGTGCTTTCAAGAATTGGGAAAGAATGAATTCAATTTTTTCTTCACCTACTTCGAAGGTGAGTCGTCCTCGTTTTACGTCTATGATTGCACCGGCAGTTGCTAAGAATGGTCTTCCTAGTATAATAGGTGTCGTATCATCTTCTCTAATGTCCATAATTGTGAAGTCAGTGGGAATGTAAAACTGACCTATGCGTACGGGAACGTTTTCAAGGATTCCTACAGGATATTTGATGGAACGATCTGCTAATTGTACAGACATTTTGGTCGGTCTTAATTCTCCCATCTCTAGTTTCTTACATATGGATAAGGGCATAACGCTAATTCCGGCTCCTAAATCGCATAAGGCTTTGTCGATGACAAATTTTCCTATGTGACAGGGTATAGAGAAGCTACCCGGATCCTTGAGTTTAGGGGGCATGTTTTGGATTATAGCGCTACATTCGGCAGGGAGTGTAACGGTTTCGCTATCCTCAAGTTTCCTCTTATTAGAAAGAATTTCTTTTAAGAATTTAGCATATGAGGGCATCTGCGTAATAGCTTCGGTAAACGGAATTGTAACGTTTAATTATTTAAGGAGATCAACAAATTTTCTAAATTGGCCTACATCTTTGGTTTTAACAAGCCTTTGAGGGTAAGGTATAGGTGGTTTGTAAGGTGGTGGAGGTACATAAGGTTCCTTCTTTTTTAGGGTTTCCTTATTACTCTCTTCCTTTTCCTTAGGTTCACTTTCCTCAATGGATTTCTCAGGGTTTTGGTTTTCTATCCTTGGGTCAGACGGTCCTTCCACTTCCGTTCCACTTCTCAATATAATTGCATGAGCTTGGCTTCTCGGATTGGGTTGGGGCTGTCCAGGGAATGTACCAGTTGGTGCAGCAGTAGGTGCTTGTTGTTGAGCTACTTGAGATATTTGCGTTTCCAGCATTTTGTTATGGGTAGCCAGGGCATCTACTTTGCTTGCTAGTTGTTTAAGTTGTTCGCCAGTGTGTATGTTCTGGTTTAAGAAATCTTTATTGGTTTGTTGTTGGGAAGCTATAAAGTTTTCCATCATGATTTCCAAGTTGGATTTTCTAGGGGTATTATTGTTAGGATTCGGTTTCTGATATCCTGGAGGTATAGATGGGGCTTGATTTGGAGACTGTCCAGGTGCGTATAAAGCATTATTACTCTTATATGAGAAGTTTGGATGGTTCTTCCAATTTGGGTTATAGGTATTCGAATAGGGGCTTCCTTGAGCATAGTTTACTTGCTCTGTTTGGATTCCAGTCAAGAGTTGACATTCCGCAGGAGTGTGGCCTTGGATTCCACAGACCTCGCAATTCTGAGTTATAGCAACCACGGCTGCTGGAGGCGATACGTTTAAACTTTCAATCTTCTGGACCAAAGCATCCACTTTTGCATTGACGTGATCAAGGTTACTTATCTCGTACATGCCAGTTTTCGGTTGAGGTTTTTCCACTGTTGTTCGTTCGGTTCCCCACTGATAGTGGTTTTGGGCCATGCTCTCGATAAGCTGGTAAGCATCAGCATAAGGTTTGTTCATTAGTGCACCACCTGCAGCGGCGTCTATTGTTAACCTTGTATTGTATAAGAGACCATTATAAAATGTGTGAATTACTAACCAGTCTTCCAAACCATGGTGTGGGCAAAGTCTCATCATGTCTTTGTATCTTTCCCATGCTTCGAAAAGAGACTCGTTGTCTTTCTGTTTAAATCCGTTTATCTGGGCTCTTAACATAGCTGTTTTGCTTGGCGGAAAATATCGGGCAAGAAAAACTTTCTTCAACTCGTTCCATGTGGTGACTGAGTTGGAAGGAAGAGATTGAAGCCATCTTCTAGCGCTATCTCTTAATGAGAAAGGAAAAAGACGAAGTCGAATTGCCTCTGAAGTGACACCATTAGCTTTAACAGTATCAGCGTATTGGACAAATACGGATAAATGAAGGTTTGGATCTTCGGTAAGATTTCCAGAGAATTGGTTCTGTTGCACAGCCTGCAACAACGAAGGTTTAAGTTCAAAGTTGTTTGCTTCGATTGCGGGCGGAGCAATACTTGAATGCGGTTCATCTTGCGATGGAGCGGCGTAATCTCTAAGAGCACGAGCTGGTTCTGCCATCTCGGTTAAAGAAGGAAAATCTTTGAGATCAGGAAGGTCTATAGGAGGGAGATTGTTTTCAGCACGATATTCCCGAATTCGTCGTAAGACTCGGAGATATAGTTCGATGTCGTTGATTGTAAATAGAGCGGTTCGCCTTGAGAGCGAGTGCGTGGCATACAAATCAACGAAAGAAAGAAAATAGAAGAAAAAGAAACCTTAGTCTCTACAGCGTAACGGAAGAGTTACGATATCGATTGAATAAAAGTCCCCGGCAACGGCGCCAAAAACTTGATCGCTCGACTGGGTGAGTCGAGAATGGGATACAAACTGCAAGTGCACAGTTCTATCGCGTAGTTTTAAAAGATATCGATCCCACAGGGACTTATGAATCGATATACCGTTATCTAAAGTTACTACGTAAATCTAAGGTGAAGATATTCGATTGTTGGGGGAAAAACTAAGAGCTAAACTAATGTCTAGATTAAATATTAATAAAACGGATATCGGTATGTAATTCGTCAAAACTAGGGAATCAAGTCTTTGTCGGTTTCTTGGTTTTAAAATGAATCGTTTCGGTTAACTTTATTGGTTAAAGGTTCTATCTCAAACTCTCGCTCTGTTGAATAAACCATGATTTTATATTAATGTTGTTGTCACTTATAATTAAGTCAAAAACCATATTTTGAAAACAATAAAGTTGCAGAAACTCTTTTTAAGAAAATACTGACCGTTTTAAACACCCTTATCTCAAACTCTCGCTCTGTTGACTTAGGTTATATAATTAAATCCAAATGCTTAACTCTCGTCCTCACATTCAATCTTTAAAAATACTTTTTGGAAAAGGTCAGAATTTAATTAACTCTAAAACTTGCTCTCGCCCTGATCTAGAATTAATGCCTAACTTACACTGTCCAGTTAAAATCTCAAACTCTCGCTCTATTGATTTTAACTTCTCTATGTCTTTTACTTTTGTAAAAAATCTTGTTATTAAACCTGTAAGTTGAGACCATAAAAAGATTGATTTTGATTTTAAGTTTAGATAAACCGACTCAGTCTCGATCCCTTATTCTGCTTACTTTACATACCGATACCTAGGCAAATTAGCCAGACATGCTAAATAAACAAGAATTTATATCATGCATAAACAGACTCATTCCAGGCAGGCAATATGAATAAACAATAGAATAAAACATACAAAATTAAATAGCAATTAAAGAACCTGAATGCGTAATACAATGGTCTTGAACACTCCACCACAAGCCGGTAGGATTTGTTCTTGGATTCTTCAATTAAACCGTAAAATAAATCAAGGAAATAAAACTCGAATATAACGTAAGGTTAAATCCGGTATAAAGCTGCACAGTAGTTTCCGGTGTAGAAACTATTATGCGAAAAATATCTAAAAGCTAAAAACGGGAAAGATAAATTGCAAGGGAAAAGGGAAAGTAAAGCTTGCAAAAGAAATAAATAAAATGAACGATGCTGGAAAGGAAGAAAATTAAGCAAAGGCGTGAAAGGAAAATTTGGCAGAGCTTTCGCAAAACTGAGCGTGCAAAAACTTGTCGACGGCAAAGAGAGGAGATGGCTATTTGTAATAGCCTTGGTAACTGCCTTGCGTTTCCTACGAGTCTTCAGCATGGCTAAATACACGGCTTGAGAATAGGACACGAAATCCTCAACGTTACTTCCATTCTTCTGAGAGCGTAACTTGCGCCAAAAAGCTAGTGGACTGGTGTGACGCTCGTCACACCATGTGTGACGTCCGTCACAAGGCTACTTCGCGTGACGCTCGTCACAACCCTTGTGACGCCCGTCACAGGGGCAACTTGCGCTTCCTTTTGGGCTGGGCTTGGTCTTGGTTATTTGTTTTCTTTTTATTGCTTTTTACACCTCCTTTTCTTCCCTTTTTCACTTTTGCTTCAAAATGGGTACCTGATGTAAATAGAAAAGAAATACTGCATAATATCTGATAAAATGGGATAAATTAAAGTAAATGATAATATAATCTAATTAAATTAAGTCTTAAAATGTGATATAATTTCATGTTATCAATCGTCTTGTTCAGAAGGCAGAAAACACGGAGAGTCTGAGGACATATGGGGTGTAACCGAGTTGGAACTCGATGAGATCACGGGTTTCACATTGCCATTAGGATAGATTTTTCCTTTTGTGCGCGATTACCTCTTTTCAGGAATTGCTTCCTTTTGTATTGCTCATTTGAGCCACACACTTTTTCCAGTCAATTAAATGCATATTCAGTCAAATAATTTTGTTTTTGTTTTTCATTACCGCTTTGATTGCAAAAACATCCAGATATTTTTGATAAAGAATCTTGCATTTTAAGACATACAGGTCCCTTCCAATGCATGTTTATAAGATTGAAAGCTTGAAGTCTTATTCGGAAGGTTGAGTGACCCAAGTGTTGAAATCTTCACACGCCTGGGGCACGGTTTTATCTGACGGTCTGTTTTGCAGGTACTGTTAGATATTCTTCACTCACTTGCAGGTTGTGATGTGGAAGCTTTGTAACAGATCCCCAGAGAGTTCGCTCAGGGACGGATATATGAAGAATGACGAAGACGTTGAGACGTACGACGATCCTTGATGATAATCAAGAAGACTCTTCAAAATCAGAAGATTTGAAAGTTTGTAGCATATCCCCGCAGAGTCCGACCAGGGACGAGTGCATGAAGAAAGAACGGTAGGGAGAGACGACGTTGAGACGTCCGACGACCTTTGAAATTAACCAAGAAGACTCTTCAAAGTCGAAAGATTGAAATTTCTGTATACATCCCAGGAGTGCGCTCTCCGTCGAGTGCGGAGCGGCTGGGAATATAAGATGATGAAGTAGAAAAGGAAAGATGATACGAGATTGGGAGGCGGATACCGTAGTTCGACGAGTCGACGGGTGTTTCGTACCAACTTTTCTCATTTCCCAGCTAGGTCCCCAAGCAGAATTAGAGGACCAAATCCCCTGCAGATCAAGGTCTGTAGCTTCTCCAGCCGAGTCAGGATGGTTATCCCCGGCGGGTAAACGGTGTTTCCTCAGCAGCCAGGCCAGAAGGTTGCTACTCCCCGAGTGGAGCGGGTTTTAATGAAATATATCTCCAGCAGTGTTCATCCTACCAGTGGATTGGACGAGTTTCTGTAACAGACGGATTTTGGCATCCCCAGTTGAGTATTCTACCTATGGATTGCATGGGTTGTCCCCAGCGGAGTAGCATTCGTTTCCCTAGCAGGGTCAGGATGGTTATCCCCCAGCAGGTGTCAGATCGGTGCTTCCCCAGTTGCCAGACCTGAAGGTGGCTGTTTCCTAGCAGAGTATCTGTGAGCATTTTCCCCAGTGAAATCGTCAGGTATCTGTGAGGGTTTCTCGAAGCAGAGTCGGGATTGGTATCCCCAGCAAGTCAAAGACCGACGTATCCCCACAGAGTGTTGGTGGTGCTTATCCCCAGCAGTTTCTCGAGCGGATTGGGTGCAAAAGAGGTTCTTCCCCCAGCAAGGGTTACCTTGTCCCAGCAGCAGTGCTTATTCCCCAGCAGGGTGGAATCGGAGAATTGACGAGTTCCTCAGCAGAGTGTCTCGTGCTCCCCAGCAGAATCCCTTGAGGGGGACGTTTTTATGCATTCATCATGTAGAGTAAGCATAGCATGTTGCATAGAAAAATAAATCGCGTAGCATTTCCATGATTATGGAGCATTACGCAGAAAAAATCAATCATGCATCATTGCAAGCATAGGCTAGTCTCAAGCTGCGGTTATTGTTTGAGAGGTGGTTTCGCCAGAATTTGGAAGGTGCAGATGTTACTCTGATGGGTTTAGCATCATGATGTCTGACAATGTTCCTCAAAAGTGCGATACTGGAGGAATTTTTTTCCGTCGGACAGAGATGGAAATGTCAAGCGATCAGCGCGACTCAAGCTGTGGTTACCGTTTGAGATTTGGTTTCCCCGGAAATGGGAAGGTGTTACTCCGAGGAGTTTAGCCTCATGATTGGATCAGAGATGTACCCCAGTAGTGCGATGCTGGAGGAAGCTTTTCCGTTGGGCAGAGATGGAAATGAAGATCGGAGAATGTTACGCAATCAGCGCGACTCGAGCCGTGGTTACCGCTTGGGATGTGGTTTTGACGGAAGTTGGAAGATGGTACTCTGAGGAGTTCAGTATTGGGATTTTTGGAGCAACAGTATCTACCGGTCATCAGTAAGTGTCTGGTCGAGTTCTCTTTGGTGTCAGTCAACATCATCGTTCGATGTCTAGTAAACGTCGCGTTATTTCCCAGTCATCAGTAAGTGTCTGGTCGAGTCTTGTTTGATGCCTGTCAACATCATTGTTTGATGTCCTGTCAACATCCTTGTTTGATGTCCTGTCAACATCCTTGTTTGATGTCCTGTCAACATCCTTGTTTGATGTCTGTCAACATCATTGTTTGATGTCCTGTCAACATCCTTGTTTGATGCCTGTCAACATCATTGTTTGATGTCCTGTCAACATCCTTGTTCGATGTCCTGTCAACATCATTGCTCGATGTCATGTAAACATCATTGTTCGATGTCCAGTAAACGTCGAGTTTCTTCCCAGTCATCAGTCAGTGTCTGGTTGAAAGTGTTACTCTGAGGAGTGTGGTACCATGACGTCAGATCAGCAGTGTTCCCCAGTAGTGCGATATTGGAGGAAATGTTTCCGTCGGACAGAGATGGAAATGATATCAGAAGACGTTACGCGATCAGCGCGATTCCGGGGTTCAAATGGAGAAAAGGAGATGTTGCGACATTTTCTGGAGATCGGGGTTCAATCAGAGAAGAGTATATGCTGAGGCATGTTCTGGGGTTCAAATGGAGAAAAGAAATGTTGAGGCATGTTCTGGGGTTCAAATGGAGAAAAGAAATGCTGAGGCATGTTCTGGGGTTCAAATGGAGAAAAGAAATGCTGAGGCATGTTCTGGGGTTCAAATGGAGAAAAGGAGATACTGAGGTATTTTCTGGGGTTCAAATGAAGATTGGAGTTGAAGATTGTATCCGGGATGAGGTCCTTAGGATTATCTTCTGTTCATGTGTCACCTTAGACTCTGGCTGAGGCCGATGGAGGTCGTTATAAGGTGTCTTCTAAGGAAGAGATACACATGTTACCTTCCTTAGTGAAGGTTTACCCTCTGACATGTCGCCCTCAGAGTGGTGTTTGGTGTTAGTTCCGACGTTGCCAGCGGAATTATCACGAGAGAAAAGGAGATACTGAGGTATTTTCTGGGGTTCAAATGGAGAAAAGAAATGCTGAGGCATGTTCGGGGGTTCAAATGGAGAAAAGAAATGCTGAGGCATGTTCTGGGGTTCAAATGGAGAAAAGGAGATGTTGCGGCATTTTCTGGAGAACGGGGTTCATATTGGCGATCGCGTTATCGTCAGGCGACTGGGGTTCAAATCGGAGAATGGGGTTCATTATTTGGCAAACAGGAGAACGGGGTTCAAATGCGGTGATCCGAGGATCATTTGCGCAAGAGAAAATCTTGGGGTTCAAGAAAATGAAAAATAGAGAAAATTTTGGGGTTCAAGAAAAGCATATAAAAGAAGAGAAAATAACAATCCCGAGCGGATGAGTGGTGTTCAAGCCATGGTTATCCCTGCGTTACCATTTATTTTGGTATCCAGGTCGACAGTTTCATTTTGGTGATCCGGCCGACTTTCTCCGTTCCAAACGGATTCTTCTTCAAGATTGTGTTCTTCGCCGATTCTGGCAGGCGTTGTTAATTATTCTCCCATCAGAGTGCAAATTATTCGTTTGTTCTTGGTATTCAATCACTCTTCATCCTGATCATCTGAAAGCCGAGGCTATTCATATCGACAGGTTCATAGTGGATTGAATAGGGGCAGCTGTAACACCTCAAAATTTGCCCTCCTCTCTTGGGACTAGCATAACATATTACATATCATTTTTAGGTCATTAGGCATTGCATATTGCATATCATGTGGTTACATTGTGCAAGCCATTCTCCCAAGTCTTGATCAGAAGATGAGGAAGTTAAAGTGCAAGCTAGGGTTTCATTGGACTGGTCATCAATCATCTGAGGATGTGGAGGTCCAAATTAGGGTTTCATGATTCTCAAAGGATATTGGTCTTCATCTTGTTTGCAATGATATATCATCATCATCATGGTTTGATTTCATCAAGTGTTGAAGCTGATTCCTTGAGATTAGGGTTTTGACCACTGGTCAACCCTAATCAATTGCATTGGGCCAATCAGGGCATGATCAGGAGATGGGGTCTATGATGGCTATGGGGTTCATAATATGATTATATTGAGCTAATTAAGGCTAGGGTTTCATCCTTGAGCCATTTCATCAGAGGAGTGGGGCTCAGTTGGATCAATGCATTGCCAAATTCATCTGTCAGTTGAAAAGGTCAACTGTGGTCAACTGTACATGATCTGATGGAATTGGAGGTGGAAATGAGTTGGATACACTTCATTCATGTTGGAACAAGTGTTATTTGACATCTCAAAGCTTAAGAATGAGGAAAATCAAGTCAGAACAAAAACTGCCAAAAATAGAAAGTGACTTGTAATTGAAGTTTCCAAAAATGGAAAGTTTTTGACCTCAAAATAAAATGTCCAAGGAAGCTTCAAATGAAAATTTGTTCAACATGAAAGTTGTAGATCTTGTTCTCACCTTTCCAAAAAAGTCCAAGAACTTGAAAATCCCATGTATGGTTGTCAAGTTATGGTCCAGTGAATTTCAAAAATGACCCATAATCAGGAGGGCATAACTTCCACATGGAGTGTCCAAATTGGATGTTCTTTATATGCACAAACTCTATTTGACATGTACTTTCATGGTGCATAATTGGATTTCTTCAAAAGAGGTCAATGCAAAAAGTCAAATTTCAACTGGACAGTTAAATGACCAGGGGCAAAATTGTCCAACTTGTGAAATAATTGGAATTTTTGGATGGGGATTTTTGCAACACTTCCCAAATGACATTTGAAACTTGTTGGAATATTCATAACATGCCAAGGCTTCATGGTTTGGAAAATGGCTTTTGAAATGAACTTGAATAATTGAACACATAGCCATCACATGTGGAATTTCCAAAATACACCTCCAATGAGCATGCAACAAGGGGCAATAGCTCATGACAGGTGTTTAGAAGGTGTGTGAGGGGGCATTGAGCTGTCATGAGCTGTCACATGAAATGACCATTTTGCCCCTAACTTGAAATTAACACATTTCACTAAACACATTCCAATTGATTAATTAGTGTGGTTAAACATGGATTAAGCTTGAGTATATATTCTTAATCATCTCTAAATCATAACAAAAATTCACCATTCCCAAAATCAGATCAAAACTCTCAAGATTCATCACATTCTCTCAAGAACACATAGAACTTCAATCTCTTGAAACTTCCTCAATTCTTGCTCAATTTTCGAAGTTCTTCTTGCTGCCACTTCCTCTCATCATCATCTTCAACTGTTTTTGGAAATTGGATGGAAAGGAGCTATAGATCGTGACTGTTCAAGTTTGCATCATTCATGGCATTTGGAGCATTCAAGCACTAGGAGCAAAATCTATCGAATTCGAGCACTTCACTCACCTTCACCATCATCCAGCTCCATCTGTTTCAAGAAATTAAGAGCAAAGGACCTTCGAATCTTCACTGTTTCCAAATCAAGGTCAGGAATCGAATCTTGCCATTGCCTTAATGTTTATGTGTGTTTTATAGAGTAAGGAACATAGATCATAGTGATGTGATTAGTTTAGGAAATGGTGAACTGTAGAGGAAGTAATCTGGAATTTAAGTTTCGAATCCAAACCCTAAGTCGATCGATCCGTGAGATTTAGGAACATTTAGGTGAAATCAGGATGATATTCGTATTCTATGTTAGAAGACCTTTCCAACGGATGTTCGATTGTGCATTTTGGTGATGATTCCATGTTCATGTGTTCTTGCTTGCCTGGGTTGAAGACGATGATAATCTGGAAAATAAAAGCTGTTTGATCTGAATTTCTGTTTGAAAATTTGAATTGGAAGTTTGCCGCGGTACTGTTCCAACAATTACAACTATGCCATTAATGAAATTCATTTAATTAATTTAATTCTAAATAAATTAGTAAAAATCATTTCAACCTTAAAAAATTCATAAAAAATGTTTAAATAATCAGAAAAATGTGTGGATTTTTTTGTTGACTTCCTAATTCCCTGTAGAATTTTGTTGACCTATTTTTGGAGGTTGTGCTTGGAGAAATTTAGTTTGACCTAGGGTTATTTGACATGTATGCAATTTTGATACATTTTGCTATTTCCATTGTGAAATCCTCATGCTTACAAAGAAATTCTTGAAAATTTTTGTGGTGATTGTAGACATGTTGATGGTTATTTACATGTAAATTTTGTGAATTTTGGATACCTGGTGATGGAGTTATGAATTTTTGAATCTAGGTGTGACAATTTGTGTCACACCTAGCTAGGTTAATTTGCTGGATTTATTTTCATGACCTAGACTTGTTAGAATGGAATGAAATTTTGCATGGATGTTCATTGACATGTTAAGATGCTATGTGAATTTTTCTGGATTTTTACATTGCATTTTCAATTTGATTGGTATTTTTTATCTCTGTTGGTCAAATGTGCAAGCTTATGTGACATGTGTTTGGAATATCCTTGTGAAATGCTCCTATGGTATTGAATGAACATGAAATTTGGTATGCTGGTTATAGACACATGATAGGACATCCCTGTTTTGGTCCCATTCATTTCTTTATTGTTTTCATTGATTTATGAATTTTTGAAGTGAATGCATGTGTTGATGCTTTGGTTTGGATCATATAATTGTGTCTGTTTTTGTTGATTTTCATTGACATAGTTCTCTTTGCCCAATTGAGCTGAAATTTGATATGCCATACCTTGAATAGGTCCTGTTTAGGTGTAAATTATTTGAGGATTTTTGGATTTGTTTTGACATGGAATTGAATGCAATAGTTCTGTTTGGATGTTTGGTGTTCCATTTGACCTAAATTGAATTGTTTTGTGCATGAAATGAATATAATGAATGGTATGAGCATGGGATTAATTGCTTTGGCTTTATATTGGCATTAATTTGACTTTGGTTAGAGATCCCTTGCTGTTTAGACATTTTTGTCACCTTTGGACCCTAGGCTTGGCCTAGTGGTCTAGTTTCTAACATTTGATTGATTTTTCAGGATGAGAAGGTGCAATGTGTATGGAGATTGAATCAAGTTAATTCAAATGAGTTTGGTTGATGTTTGTACACTAACATGACTTGGTTTTGTAGGTTATGAAGCTTGAGCTTGAGCTTTGAGCTTGCTTTGTTGTGCATTAGTTTGTATAGTCTGACTGATTAACATTTGCTGTTTATGTTTGTCTGTCTGAGTACTGATGATACTTGATTGTTTTCAGGTACATTTAGTTGCTTACAGTTCTTTAAGAACTTGCTTGCTGCTGCTTGGTTTTTAAAACCACTTGAGGTAGGACTTCTATTCTTCATGTAGTCTGGAGACCCGGTTTGTTATTTGGCCGGGCAAATTGTCTGAAGTCCTCCTTAAGAGGCGATGCTTGTGATTGTTTAATATTGTGCCTAAGCAGGTGAAGTCCTCTATGAGGCAATTGGTGGAAGTTAGGGATATGCAATCTATCCCCCATTATTCTGTGTGTCGTCCCTCTGCTCACACGCCTGTGTGTTGATGCATTGGGGCATAAACCCAAGATCTGTGCTGTCGCACAATCGAGTCAGAGTCATTGAGCGTAGAAGGGTCCCTCCATTCTGGACCCACGCTCCCTTGTCTGAAGCTCTCCCTGGTCAGGGATAAGAGCTGTGAGGTCTGATCCTCACTTCACCTTTCATCTGCTTCACCTTAGCCTCGTAATGGCAAGGTTAAGAGCAAACACAGCCCATACAGATGACTTGCTGAGGCAGTCAAACCTATTGTGTGAGCCCACTTGTTTGGTTATAGTGCGTGCTATGTGGATATCTGTTTGAGATGCTTGTTCTCATTTGATGTATGCTTGAATTATTTTGTATGCTTGTATGCTTGCTTCTTTCCTGGATAGGAGTAGTTTGCTTATGCAAGTAGGATAGAAAACTGAACTTAGGGTAACGATGCATGACAACACTAGGCTCGAGTCCAGCTCCCTGGTAGTGTGTCTTCCCCTGGTTTCTGGCTAGTAATTCAGTCCCTTTAGGGGGAACTACATCACCCTGATCCTTGTTCCAGACGAGGTATGTAGGCAGGTGGTCGTGCGAGACCACTCCGGGCAACCTTTTTTCTTTTTGTGTGTGTTTACTTGTTATCTGATGGTGTTTTGGTTCGGATGCCGACGTAAGTCCAGTGATTGGCTGTCGGGCTCCACGTTTGCCGTTTTGCGTGTGTTTTGGTTCGGATGCTGACGTAATTCCATCAAGTGGTTGTTGGGCTCCATGTTTGCCATCTGTTTGTGTGTTTTGTGTTGTTTGGCGTGCGTAAGCCGAACTACAGTGGCTCTGATTCTCGTTCCAGACGAGATATGTAGGCATAGGATGCGATGTCCTATCGAGCTCCCTTCTCTTAACCCCACCTGCGTTCCCTGTGTGTGTGTGTGATGTTTTAGCAACCTATTCTTTCTTAGAACGTGGATCCCGTCGAGTACGACGGACGTGAGGGGTGCTAATACCTTCCCCTTGCGTAACCGACTCCCTTACCCTTTCTCTTTGGTCGCAAGACCATTTCCTTTCCAGGTTTCTCTGAGCGTTTCCTTTCCCTATTTTGGGATAAATAACGCGCAGTGGCGGCTCTGTGTTGTATTTTTGTTTGAGTC
Organism: Lathyrus oleraceus; assembly: GCF_024323335.1. Classification (NCBI taxonomy): domain Eukaryota; kingdom Viridiplantae; phylum Streptophyta; class Magnoliopsida; order Fabales; family Fabaceae; genus Lathyrus; species Lathyrus oleraceus. The sequence continues at coordinate 102,760,049 of NC_066584.1, read as the reverse complement.
CCGCCGGTTGTTTTTTCGCGAATGCGACACTCATCAATCCTCTGGTCAAACAGAAGTCAATGTCCATGGTAGTGTACCCACAGTAGGTCCGAAGATGTAACAGCTTGCGAGACAGACCTAAAGCGACGGTAATCTGCGTGATGATTCCGCCAACATGGATGACTCCTTCGGTAGATCTGGAGATATCGCTGAGACTGTATAACAAGAAGTTCCCACATGCGACTGGGCGAGACTGGGATGCACAAAATAATAGGAAGATCTCCTCTTCACTCAGTAGCGTCTCTGCATCCGGCCTTCCCAAGAAGGAATGTGCTAATATCATCCGAAAGTATCTGAAGGCTGGGTTATGTATGACATGAGACAGCTGCATAGATGGATCCTGGCTTCCGCCACCCGAGATATCACTGTCGCATTACGCGAAAAACCGGCCTGAAAACAAGAACAACAGAGCCGCCACCGTGCGTTATTTATCCCAAAAGAGGGAAAGGAAACGCTCAGAGTAAACCTGGAAAAGACGTGGTCTCGCGACCAAAGAGAATGGGATCGGGAGTCGGTTATGCGAAGGGAAGGTATTAGCACCCCTACGCATCCGTCGTACTCGACGGGATCCACGCACAATAGGAAGGGAAAATGGTTGCTAAAAACACTGCTCACACACACACTGGCTGAAGGAGACACAAGAAAACAGACTGAAACTGACTCGGCAGGATATCGCATCCTGGGCCTACTTAGTCTATCAAGCATAGACATCAGAGTCTAAGTAGTTCGGACTGGGGAAACGACACATGCTCGCTAGGACGTCGCATCCTATGCATACGTATCTCCTTTGGACGAAGGAGAATCAGAGCATTCGTAGCTCGGCAAACACGCACACAAACGAACACAGGCAATGGCAAACGTGGAGCCTGAATGCCAATCACTGGGCTTACATCAGCATCCGAACCAAAAACACACACAAGGAGGCAAACGAGGAGCCCGAATGCCAATCACTGGACTTACATCAGCATCCGAACCAAAACACACACTGGAACCCGAACGCCACTCGATGGAATTACATCAGCTTCCAAGCACACAACAACACAAAACGAAGACACAGGCAGAAGAAAGGTCTCGATTGCAACTAGGGCAAGAGAAGGGGAAGGTCTCAATCGCAACGAGGGCGAGAGAAAAGGATTAGTGTTGGTTGTTAGTCAAACTCGATAAGACATCGCATCTCGTGCCTACGTATCTCATCTGGACATGAGAATCAAAGTTGCCGTAGTTCGGCTAAACTATTCCTGTTGGTTTGTGTTTTTTAAGTGGGCAACGTCACTACGCAATCTACCGGACGCTCGACCTTTGGAGACTTACTCACCTGTAGTAGAAGGAGTGGACGTATCCTTAAGAGGGGATAATGTTTGTTTGTGTTTTAGGAAAGCTCAAGCAAGAAAGGAAGTCCTATACGAAGGAACCGTGCTACCTTAATTGACATGCAAACGAGACTACGCGGAGTCTAGCAAACCTAGGGGATACAATCACACCACACAAACATATACAGCATGAAATAAACACACCAACAAGGGGCTCAAACATCAGGGCTAGGCTTTAGTCGAGGGGTCATATCAACCTCAACAAACAAGCCTCTGTATCGGGGTAAGGTTAGCTCTTAACCTTGCCATTGAGGGGCTAAGGTGAAGCTGATGAAAGGTGAGTGAAGATGAGACTTCACAGCTCTTATCCCTGGTCAGGGAGAGCTTCAGACAAAGGAGCGTGGGTTCAGAAAGATGGAACCCTTCTACGCTCAAGACTCTGACTCGATTGTACACTGTACAAGATCTTGGGCTTGTGTCCCAATGCATCAACACACAGCCGTGTGAGCAGAGGGACGACTCACAGAATAGTGGGGGATAGATTGCATATCCCTTTGATCCACCAATTGCCTCATAGAGGTCTTCACCTGCTTGGCACAAATGTAAACAACCACAAACATCGCCTCTTAAGGAGGACTTCAGACAGTTGCCTGGCCAAGTAACAGGCCAGGTCTTCCAGACTACATGAAGATTAGAAGTCCTACCTCAAGTGGTTTAAAAACCAAGCAGCAGCAAGCAAGTTCTTAAAGAACTGTAAGCGACTAAATGTACCTGAAATCAATCAAGTATCATCAGTACTCAGACAAACCAACAATAAACAGCAAAAGTCAATCAGTTAATCTGTACAAGCAACACAAGTTAATGCATACAAGTGCAAGCTATAAGCTCAAGCTCAAGCATCACAACCTACAAAACAAAGTCAAATTAGTTCTCAATCATCAACCAAACTCAATTCAAATGACTTGAAGCAATCTCCTTAAGCATTGTGCATTTCATCCTGAAAAGTCAAACCAAATGTGAGAAACAAGACCACTAGGCCAAGCCTAGGGTCCAAATGGGATAAAAAAATCTAAACAGCAAGCCAAACCAATCCACAATCAAATTAAAACCATTCAAAAGCAAATGCAATTGGTCCCATGCTCATATCAATCACCATTATCATTTCATGCACAATTTAACATCAATCATGACATTTACAACTTCAATTGACCAAACAGAACTATCTCACTCAAAAGCATATCAAATCAATTCAATTAATTCCACAAAAATTCACACATAAACAGGACACATTCAATGTATAGCATGTCAATTTTCAGCTCAATTGGACAAAAGAAAGTAGGTCAATGAAAATCAAGAAATCCAGACACAATTATACAAGCCAATTCAAGACATTCAAGCAAGCATCCACTTCAAAAATTCATAACAGAGTGAAAACAATTAAGAAATGAATGGGACCAAAAGCATGATGTCCTACAAGGTGTCTATAACCAGCATACCAAATTTCATCTTCATCCAAAACCATATGAGAATTTCACACAAGATACACAAACATGTGTCACACAAGCTTGCACAATGAACATACAGTGAAGAAAATTATCAATCAAATGGAAAATGCCATAGAAAAATCCAGAACAATTCACATGACATCTCAACATATCAATAATCATCCATGCAAAATTTCAATCCAATCCAACAATCATAGGTCATGCAAATAATTTCATGAAGTTGACCTAGCTAGGTGTGACACAAATTGTCACACCTAGATTCAAAAAATCATATCTCAATCATCAGGTATCCAAAAATCATAAACTTTATATGTAAATCACCATCAACATGTCTAGAATGAGCTCAAAAAATTTCGGGAATTTCTTTTAATGTATGAGCATTTCACATTGAAAATGGTAAAACATGCAAAAAATGCACACAAGTCAAAGATCCCTAGGCCAGGTCAACATTTTACCATGCACAACTTGTGAAACCATGCCTATAAAAAACTAGAGGGAATTTGGGAGCTATCAAAAAAACCTCATAATTTTTGGATTAGCCAATATTTTTTTATGAATTTTCTAAGATTAAATGAATTATGTGAATAATTATTAAATGTTATATTTAATTAAAAATGACTTAGTGGCAAATTCGTAATTATCAAGTCCCAAGACCAAAACGCAGCGTAGCATTTTTTCGTTGTCAGCGTGTGATTGGTTTGGCTTTGGCGCTAAACAAGATTCAAAAATGGCAAAGCAACTCAGCGGATCAAACGGCGTGTTCATCATCATTTTCGTTCCAAAATTTTTCCAGAAAATTCCCAGCCACGCAAGAACATCAAGAACATCAATCTCAACAAAAATCAACATGCGAATATCCGTTGGAAAGGTCTCATCATCAGGATTCCAAATATGAGCTTGATTTATCCTAATTCTTCCTAAATCTCTTGGATCGAGCGAATTAGGTTTTGTCATCAAATCTTAAAATCAACATAACTCAACCTATAGTTCACTAAATCAAAAACTACCTACATCATGATCATCTACATGAAAGGTACTACAATAAGCATGTCTCAATTCAAAGAATAACGATGTTCGAATTTTGGTACCTTGAATGGAGCAGTGATGAATCTTGAGTTCTTTCACTCCAATTGCCAGAAACAGATGAAGTATGATGCTAGGGAAGTTGATTAGCACGCTTAGGCTAGCTCAAACATGCTCCAATTGTGAGAAAATGAAAAATGCCATTGATGATCTCTTCATGAACAGTCGCGGATTTTGAGTTTTTGGCCAATGAAATGATGAAACAGTTGCAGTTCTTGATTCAATGAAGATGCAGCAACAAGAATTTCGTGAATTGGTGAAGAAATGAGGAAGTTCCAATAAATCTTGCTCTTGAATGTTCTTGATGAATTTGGAGAATTGGAGGGAAAAGTTGTCAGGTTCTTGAGATTTGTGATTCTCATTAGCATTTTCTGTTATAATTAACCATTTATACTCCAACTTAATCACTTTGTTAATCTCAAATTAGCAAATTTGAAGTGATTAGCATAATTGCCTTTTTAGTGAAAGCTCAAAAATGCCTTTGCCAAATATCACCATATGACAGCTCATGACAGCTCATACATCCTCTAAATGCCATTTGGAATATGTTGGAATTTGTCTCATATCCATTGGCCTTGTAATTTGCATTTTCACTATGCTATGCTAAATTGTACATTTTCAAATGAAGTTCCAAAATGACTTGGTCAAATATTGCACCTTGAGCACTTGTGACAATTCAAACCATCTCTAATTGGCATATGTGAGGTGTTGCAAAAACTCCCATGCCAAAATTCCAATTATTTCTCAACTTGGACCATTTTGCCCTTGGATTTTTAACTGTACACTTGAAAATTGACTTTTTGTATTGACCACTTTTGATGAATTCCAATTATGCACCATGGAAGTACATGTCAAATGGAGTTTGCACATAAAAAGATCACTCAATTTGGACACTCCATGTGGAAGTTATGCCACTTTGATTATGGGTCATTTTTGAAATTGAATGGACCACATCTTGCTAACCACACATGGGAATTTCAAGTTCTTGGACTTTTTGGAATGGTGAGATCAAGATCTTCAACTTTCATGTTGGACAAAATTCCATTTGAAGCTTGTATGATGAAGTAATTTTGAGGAGAAAAAGTTTCCATTTTGGGCAGCTGAAATTACAAGTCGCCTGCCATTTTAGGAAACTTCTTGTCTGACCTCCAAATCTTCAACCTTGGTCTTTGATATGTCAAATGAGACTTGTATGGACATGAATGAGGCCCTTCAAACCATCTCACACCTTCCAATCCATAAAATCAGGCACAGTTGACCACAGTTGACCATAGTTGACTTTTTATGGTTCCAGCTGAACTTTAGCTTGACTGATGACTTCTGAGCATCCAATATTTGTCCAAATCACTTCACAATGATCCTTTGACCATATGAACTTGATAAATCAACCATAGGGCTTTGTTCCAATGAAAATAGCACATGCTTGCTTGTTTGACTGATTCTCCTGACCAGTGGGACCTAACTTGTCAACTGAGCTTGCACTTGGGCAAAGGGCAATGCAATGAACTATGTTATGTTAATGACCTAATATGAAAATGAATGTACAAAATGATGGGTGCAAATTTGAGGTGCTACAATCACTCCAAAACTTCTCAACATCCTTACCCAGGAAATATCCTATAGGTGTCTCCGGGATAGCATCAGGAGTGGTCTGGAAACCCAATAAGTCGCCGAACTCTTTCTGGCTGAAGGAGTACTCAACCCCGAAAAGCCTGAAAGTAGCATACCCATCTGGTCCAGAATATGGGTCATAGTCGAATGAACTCAGGAACTCCAAAGTCAGGTTCCTATATGTGTTACTCAAGTCATCAGCAAACTCGTCCCAGTGAAGCTGGTGGCTAAGGAATCGGATACTCGGCTCGATACCCAGTGCCTCCATACAGTGTTGATCAGGATAACGTGTGGGTGCCATAGGGCGCTGATACAGAGCGATGTAGCGCTCCCTCTGAGCATTATCTCTATAGGCCACGTGCATGTCATCGAAATCCTGCATCCTGTAAAAGTTAAGAAAGTGATCCTGAAGATACAAACCATTCAAATCTTAGTCTCAATGCAAAATATGATAAAATAAAATAAAAATAAAATTAAATAAATGCGAAAAAAGTAAAATGAAAGAAAAACCATGGGTTGCCTCCCACGCAGTGCTTGTTTAACGTCATTAGCCTGACGATTAAGATTTATACACCTGTAGTAGTAGGAATCGGTGGATCAATCAGGGTGTGGCTCGAGTAGTATGCTGGAATGTCTCCTCCTTCGTAGAGCTTCAGTCTTTGTCCATTTACAATGAATGGACTACAAGTTTCGTTCTTGATTTCTACGGCTCCGGATCTCAGAATTTTGGATACTTTGAAAGGACCAGTCCATCTTGAACGTAGCTTTCCAGGGAAGAGTCGTAACCTAGAGTTAAAAAGGAGAACATGATCGCCTATATTGAAGTTTTTCTTTACTATTCTTTTGTCGTGATAGGCTTTTGTCCTCTCTTTATATATTTTTGCATTCTCGTAGGCAGATTGCCTAAGTTCTTCTAATTTACGAATGTCTAGGGTACGCTTTTCTCCAGCGGCTAGGTAGTCTAAATTCAAAGTCTTAATGGCCCAATAGGCCTTATGCTCTAATTCGAAAGGTAAGTGACATGATTTTCCATAAACTAGTTGATAAGGAGTAGTTCCTATAGGGGTTTTGAAAGCGGTTCTATAGGCCCATAATGCTTCTTGAAGCTTCTGAGACCAGTCTCTCCTAGAAATAGAAAAAATTTTCTCTAGGATTTGTTTTATCTCCCTATTAGATACTTCTACTTGGCCACTAGTTTGTGGGTGGTATGGTGTTGCTACTCTATGCCTAACTCCATATTTTCTTAAAAGTTTGTCAAATATTCTTGATATAAAGTGTGATCCTCCATCGCTTATGACTAAACGTGGTGTTCCAAATCTAGGGAATATATAGTTTTTAAATAATTTGATTACTACCCTAGTGTCGTTTGTGGGTGCAGCTATAACTTCAATCCACTTATACATATAGTCTACAACTACTAAGATATACCTGTTCCCTAAAGATGGTGGGAAAGGTCCCATGAAACCTATACCCCATACGTCAAAGAGTTCTACTTCCTGAATGTTTCTTAGAGGCATTTCATCACGCCTTGAAATGTTTCCAGTGCGTTGGCATCTATCACATTTGACAATGCAAGCATAGACATCACGCCACATGGTAGGCCAGAATAGGCCAGCTTGAAGAATCTTGGCGTATGTCTTAGAGGTGCTCGCATGTCCACCATAGGGTGCAGAATGACAATGCTCGATAATATTATTTACCTCTTCTTCTGGAACACAACGGCGAAAAATGCCATGTTTACCCCTTTTGAAAAGGAGCGGTTCGTCCCAATAGAAGTTTCTCACATCGTGGAAGAATTTCTTCTTGCGGTGGTAATCAAGATCAGGGGGTACTATATCAGCAGCTAGGTAATTAACGAAATCTGCATACCAGGGTACGTTACTTATTGCTAAAGAATTTTGGGGGTGCTCATAAGGATCTAGGTTATTATCTTCAATGGTTTCTACTCTAGCGATCAGTTTATCATAGGCGAAATCATCATTTATGGGTACTAGTTCAGGTTTTAGATGTTCTAACCTATAAAGGTGATCGACTACTACATTTTCAGTGCCTTTTTTTTGTCTCTTATGTCTAAATCAAACTCTTGTAGTAATAGAATCCATCGGAGTAACCTGGGCTTAACATCTTTTTTACTTAATAGGTAACGAATGGAAGCATGATCGGTGTAAACTATAATTTTTGCTCCTACTAGATAAGATCTAAATTTGTCTATAGCGAAAACTACAACGAGTAATTCTTTTTCAGTTGTTGCATAGTTAAGTTGGGCAGTATCTAGGGTTCTACTGGCATAATAAATGGCATGTAATTTTTTATCTTTCCTTTGTCCTAGAACGGCTCCAACTGCATAATCACTAGCATCGCACATTATCTCGAAAGGTTCCGACCAATCAGGTGGTTTCATAATGGGTGCTGATACTAATGCTTGCTTTAAAAGATTAAACGCGTCATTACATTTTTCATCGAAAATGAATTCAGCATCTTTCATTAAAAGTTCGGTTAAAGGTTTAGTTATTTTGGAGAAGTCCTTAATGAAACGCCGGTAGAATCCAGCGTGTCCAAGAAAGCTTCAGACTTCTCTGATGGTTTTTGGTGGCTTTAGGTTTTCTATAACTTCTATTTTAGCTTTATCTACCTCTATACCTTTTTCAGAAACTATATGTCCTAAGACTATTCCTTCGGTTACCATGAAATGACATTTTTCCCAGTTTAGCACGAGGTTCACCTCCACGCATCTCTCCAGTATTTTCTCAAGGTTAGCAAGACAATTGTGGAAATCAAATCCGCAAACCGAGAAATCATCCATAAACACTTCCATGATACCATCTAGGTAATTTGCAAAGATTGACATCATGCAGCGTTGGAAAGTAGCTGGGGCATTACAGAGGCCGAATGGCATTCGTCTGTAGGCAAAAGTTCCATAAGGGCATGTAAAGGTAGTTTTCTCTTGATCTTCGGGGTGGATAGGTATTTGGAAGAATCCAGAGTATCCATCTAGATAACAGAAGTAAGAGTGTCTGGCTAGACGCTCCAACATCTGGTCTATAAATGGTAAAGGGAAATGATCCTTCCTAGTTGCTTTATTTAATTTTCTATAATCTATACACATCCGGCATCCTCCTTCTAAACGTTTTGCTACATGTTCGCCTTTATCGTTTTGCACGACTGTGATGCCTCCCTTTTTAGGTACTACATGCACACGGCTCACCCACTTACTATCCGAGATCTGGTAGATGATACCTGCCTCAAGTAACTTAAGAACTTCCTTTTTAACAACATCACTCATTATAGGGTTTATTCTTCTCTGATGTTCCCTAGAGGGTTTTGAATCTTCTTCGAGCGAAATCCGATGCATGCATACGGATGGGCTTATACCTTTCAGGTCAGAGATATTATATCCTAAGGCTGAGGGATATCTTCGTAAAACGTCTAAAAGTTGGTTCGTTTCCTCTTGGCTCAAGGTAGCACTAACTATAACTGGACGGTTCATCTTTTCGTCGAGGAACTCAAATCTCAGGTTCTTAGGCAGTTCCTTAAGTTCTAAGGTTGGTTTCTTAGGGCATGGCATAGGATCTGGGGTAAGGGATAAACATTCGTAAAGGTTATCATCGATGTAAGGTTTCGTAAAGTCATCATCTTCCCTTATGAGAGTTGATGGTAACTTAATTGTTTTTATAATTTCTTTTTGTTCTAATTCTCTAACACATTCATCAATGATATCTAAGGCATAACATGAATCTCCCATCACAAGTGCCATAAGAAATTTCAAAAGTATAAATTCTATTTTCTCGTCACCTACCTCAAATGTCAACTTTCCTTTCTTGACATCTATTATGGCTCCTGCAGTCGATAAGAATGGTCTACCTAGAAGGATTGGTATATCATTGTCCTCTTTGATGTCCATGACAACAAAATCAGTAGGGATAAACAACTGACCTATCCTAACAGGAACATCTTCTAAAATGCCTATCGGATACTTAACAGATCTATCGGCTAATTGAAGTGACATCTTAGTGGGTTGTAATTCTCCTAAGTTTAACGTCTCACAAACTGCTAAAGGCATTAAGCTCACACTAGCTCCTAAGTCTAGAAAAGCTTTTTCGATGACATGATTACCCAAAAGGCAAGGAATGGAGAAATTTCCAGGATCTTTATCTTTCTTTGCTAATTTGTCCTCGGAAATAGCATTACATTCCAAAGGCTTCAGATCATCAAGTCTACGTTTGTTGGTAAGGATGTCTTTGAGAAACTTTGCATAAGAAGGTATTTGGGTGATGGCTTCTGTGAAAGGGATTTCTACATGAAGTTTTTCTATAACTTTAATAAATTTTTGATACTGTTTATTGATCTGGGTTTATTTGAGTCTTTGCGGATATGATATAGGTGGTTTATATGGCAGGGGTGGTATATAAGTTTTATCTTTAGGTTCCTCTCCTTTTTCTCGACCTTCCTGGTTTTCAAGTTCCTCTGGTTCCTTTACTTCGTCCGTGAGTTTGGTACATTCCTTAGAAGTTTTGGGTTCACTCAATCTAGGGTTTGGTGGCTCATCATAAGCGTTCCCACTTTGTAGGGTAATGGCATTGGCTTGTCCTCTCGGATTTTGTTGAGGTTGTCCAGGGAATTGTCCTCCAGGTGTAGTCTAAGGGGCTTGGTTTAAAGCTACCTGAGAGATCTGGGTTTCAAGCATCTTAGTATGAGTAACTATTTGGTCAACCTTGGTTCCTAACTGAGTAATCAATTCGTTAACATGAATGTTTTGGTTCATGAACTCCTTGTTTTGTTGGGTTTGAGCAGTGATAAAATTTTCTATAATTTTCTCAAGGCTCGACTTTGGTGGTACAGGTTGCATAGGTTGATTTGATCTTGGGGCTTGATAACTAGGTCTCGGGGGTGCATTATTTTGAATAGGGTTATTCTTTTTATAGGAGAAGTTCGGGTGATTCCTCCATCCGGGGTTATAGGTATTCGAATATGGGTTCCCTTGGGTGTAGTTCACTTTCTCAGAGTGGGTTTCGTTTAATAGACTGCATTCTGCGGATTGGTGTCCGTTGGTTCCACATATCTCACAATCCGACGAAACTGCGACTACAGTATTTGGGTTTATGCACATATGCTCGACCTTAAGAGATAATGCGTCCATTTTAGCTTGCATCATGTCTATAGAGATTAGTTCATGCACTCCTCCTTGGGCTTCCTTCTTCTCAACTGTCGCTCGTTCGACTCCCCATGATTGATGGTTTTGAGCCATATCTTCGATGAGGGCACTAGCTTCAGGATAAGGTTTGTTCATCAGAGCACCGCCTGCGGCAGCGTCGATGGTCATCTTTGTGTTGTAATGAAGTTCATTATAGAAGGTTTGAATGATTAACCAATTTTCTAAACCATGATGTGGGCATGCTCGTAACAACTCTTTATATCTCTCCCAAGCTTCGAACAACGATTCTCCTTGGTTTTGGGTAAATCTAGTTATATGGTTTCGAAGAACGGCGGTCTTACTTGGGGGAAAATATCTAGCAAGAAAAACTCTTCTAAGGTTATCCCAAGTCGTAATGGAATTGGGTGGAAGGGAATCTAACAATGATATGGCTTTATATCTGAGGGAAAAAGGAAATAATCTTAAACGTATTGCCTCAGGAGAAGCTCCATTGGTTTTAAAAGTGTCTGCTAATTGAAGAAATATTTTTAAATGTTGGTTTGGGTTCTCAGTAGCGAGACCCGCGAATTGTCTCTGTTGCACTAGTTGCAACATGGATGGTTTAAGTTCAAAATTATTAGCTGGGATGGTTGGGTTTACTATACTAGAACTAGGTTCTTCATTAGATGGTTGAGCAAAATCCTTAAGAGGTCTTTGGTTTTGATCTTCGGCCATAGCTCTCTTAATTCTATGAAAGAATAAACGTGCGCGAGCGTAACGTTCAGGTTCCGCCAGAGGGTATACTAAGCTTAAACTTCCGGTGCTGCGAGTTCTTCGCATTGACCGGCGGGAAATAGCCTAAGTCTAAACGATATAACAACAGGAAAATGAAATTTGACGAAATTGGTCCCCGGCAACAGCGCCAAAAACTTGATGCGGTGTTTCGCAAGTATACGAACGCGTCAGAGTAATATAAAAGATTGTCGAATCCACAGAGACCAAGTGTCAATCTATCGTTATTTATTGTTATGGTGTTTATCAAAGGCAATCAAAATAGGTGTTTTTGGAGTGTGCAATGAAAAATAAAGTATTGAAATAAAATATAATTAATAAAGACAGGGTCGAATGTAATTCACATAATCAATTGATAATCCAAGTACTTGCTAGTAGAGCTACTTATGGGCAGTGTTTCCTACTTTGAAAAGAACTAATTTAACAGGAACTGTCGCTTTCGCGTATTCAGAACTGAGTTGTACTCCCTAATCAAACCCTCTTATTGTCACTTATAAAAAGGCGCGCATTGCGTTAGAGTAGTAAACCTATTTTTAAGAAATATAGTATCTTGACTAAGTTGAAAAGTATTATAACCTGGATTTCTTAACCAAAAGAGGTTCTCACGAACCAGACTCTAAACTTATAAACGCGTCCGAAAATAGTTTTAAAATCTCTTTTCTTCTTAATGTTAAAATCTCCTAATGAACTAAACAAAGCGCTTTCGCTGTTTTTGAAATAGTTAAAAACAATTAAGTTTAAATAGACGTTGGACGGCTTTCGATCTTACCCAACAGAATTGAAGTGCGGGAAAACTTAAGTTGAAAGTTAAAATAGCCCTTAAGTGTTTCTACAAACAATTGTACGAATTACTGGTTCAATTATGATCCTTACATTCTAACCTTATAAACTTAGCTAGACATGGTAAAGTAAAAGTGCATTAAAATAAATAAAAGTAGTGCGAGTGCGAGAAATAAATAAAAGTAGTGCGAGTGCGGAAAATAAATAATTTAAAGTGAGTGCGAGGAAATAAATAATTTAAAGCGAGTGCGAGGAAATAAATAAAGTAAAGCGAGTGCGAGGAAATAAATAAAGTAAAGCGAGTGCGAGAAATAAATAAAGTAAAGCGAGTACAGGAAAATAAATAAAGTAAAGCGAGTGCAGGAAAATAAATAAGATAAAGACAAGTAATAAAAATCTGCTCCAATCGGAGGGTTGAATAAATTGCAAAGCGGAAATGAAAATGGCGGCAGGATTAACTTTCTTCCAAAGTGCTCCAAACTCGATTACAGACTCTATCACAGACTTGATTACACAATTGTGGTAACACTCCAATGCGAAGCGATTCCCACTTTATAAAACTGAATATATGCCTAAGTGAAACAAAGTTGCTCTGAGTTTGCCTCTGCTCTAAGTTTGGATGATTGTAAAAGAGAATTCGAGTTTCTATTTATAAGCAAGTAAAAAGATGGAAATGACTTGGATGCCCTTCAACTTGAAAATGGGAGGGAAAAACTTTCCTCTTGTGGCGCCCGCCACAAGGCCATGGCGCCCGCCACAAGCACAAAATGAGGCACCTTAGTGGAAGTAGTGGGGAACATGGAAGTTGAGGGAAGTTGAGCTTGGACACGTCATGGCAGGGTCTATGGCGCCAGCCATGGGGTAGGCCACAAGAACAAAATGCTGAATTTTAGGGTTTTTGGCTCTTTTTCGCTCCTTTTCTCGATCGGGGCTCCGATTAAAGTAAAAACCTGAAAACAAAGAAAAACATAGCAATAGCACAACAAAATGATAATAAAATAACTAGAATGCATGTGAAATCGGAGTCGAAAATACGGTAAATTTCAGTGTTATCAGGTCTCCCACGATTTCCTTGAGGTGTTTGGGGTCTTTGAGTGCTGACATGATGCAATGGTGGCTAGTGTGAAGTTCCGGTGGAAGGTCAAGTGGTATTTGACAAATTTGTCATCATTTCTCCCCAATAGCTGTGAGAGTTGTCACCAATGGTGTTACCGTAATTGAGTTCAGTGCCCATGTTGTCGTAGTTAGGGCGTTGTGGTTGAGTGGTTTGTGGATGGTACGATATCCCAAATTGGGACATTGGATCATTTTGGAAATGAAGCAATGATTGTTATGGTGTATTAAAGTCAAACCATGGTTGGGTGTTACGATGATGAGATGTTTGGGTGTTCATAAGTGGAGGGCTACGTATGGTTGTTGGTGGTTAGAGTTTGGTTCCTGGTTTTGAGTTTGGGTGTGTGGCATGAATTGGTTGCAAGATTGGGTGTTTAGTTGTTGGGTGTATATGGTAGGGCGATGGTGTGAGGTTGGTCGTTGGGTTTGGGTGAGTCGACATTGTTGTTGGGCGAGGATTTATTGTTGGGCGTATGTTGATGAAGCTTGTTGGCATGGATCAATCAAATACCTTGGCTCAGACACAAACGGTGGCGTTGTAACCGACCAAAACCATGCCATGTAATGTTGAGTTGGTCTAGCACCATGTATGATTGGTTCGTTTAAGATGTGCTGGCGTCAATTCCTCCTATGACGATACATCTCTTTTACGAAGTCTCTCCAATCAGAATAATCCCATTAGCCGTCGACTCTTTGTTGGTGCCAATCTCCCAAACACGTCAAAGGTTCTGAAATTTGTTGTTGCATGCCGAACTGCAGTTTCACACGGTCACTCTAATGCACCTCCACAGTAGTGAAATAGACGATTGATGTTTTTGCTGTCTAAACTGCAACATCATCATGGTTAACCTGATGGTCAAGACCTAGATACGACCTCCAAATAAAATATATAATAATTTGACATGATTAGAGGATATATAATTGGATAATTTTTCAAAATCAAAAGAAGAGTTGCTTAGTAGTAATACATCGTATGGTCCAATGTGGTCTAAAAGATTGTGATAGACTACTACAACGTATTTGGGACACCTGTTGTAGTTTATCGCCTTAACTGACCACCTAGATCAAAAAGATTGAAAATATATTAGTTACAATCAGTTGTAGTGGTAATGGCATATTCCACCAACTCTTCGAACGTATCTACATTCCAAAGTTGAATCTTCATCGGAGGCTGCACTGCTGAAAAAATTATATCGACATTTCTCTTGTGAATATAAGGACACATATATGAATATGAAGACATTTTAAATAAAAATGGAAGGAGAATAAAGAAAAATGGAAGGAGATAGTAAGAAGACGTGTGAAAAATTATGGGAGGGTGATGTTGTATTTATAGACAGAGTGTAGGAGCAGTAGCCACATTCATTGGTGCCCACATTCAATAATGAGTATAAATTGGTTGATCTCGTAACATTTTCCTGTTGAGTTCAAATAAAAAAATAGAGATAATGAGATTTTGCATCAAAGTAGAAGCAAACCTTGAAAAACAACGGAACCATATAAGCTTGTACAAGATATCTATTTGCACTTGCAATCATTAACCATTACTAATTTCGTTCCATCAAGAAAGGTAGCTTGAACATGTTACATATATTAAATTTAAAATAGACTCAAAATAAAGGTACATTCACATAGGAACAACATATTTACAGAGTAGCGAAACACTCACAGATCAAAACTTAGTGGCTTGAAGTTTCATATAAAGTTCGCCCAATTACGAAAAAAGGAAAATTCAAATTGATTTAACCAAAAAATATTTTTTTAAGCTTTGACATAAAAGCAAACTCAAAATAAGGCAAATTCACAAAGCAACGACACATTCACAAAGCAACAACCAGTTCTAATTTCTCGAAACAACACATATCTTCTCAATAACTCGTTGATGAAACATAAATGTTTTTATAGTGTAACTGTTGGTGTAACCCCTAGAGGCCAATACTTTTGGTACTTGTATCGAATTATTTATTAATAATAAAAGGCTTTTTCTTTATTATGTTTGTTTAATAAAGTCCCTAGAATAGCTAGTCCGTTTAATGTATCAAGTGTGACTTAATCATGAGATCACATTAAACATAAGGACACTATTCTTAAAGTATCTGTAGTCGAGCTTTATTGTGAAGTGGGATAACATTAAAGCATGAAGACTATTATGTATATAGACTGATGATCACATCTCATGGATCATGGATAAGGAGTTATCAAGTCTTAAACATAGGTATGAATATTAAGAGTAATATTTATACTGGATTGACCCGCTATGAGAATACTATATAGAATGTTATGCAAAGTGTCATAAGTTATTCTCATGGTGATAATGGTGTATACCACCCTTCGACTTGAAACCACTATGGACCCTAGATGTAGAGTCGAGTGCCTTGTTGCTGATCAAACATTGTCCGTAACTGGATGATCATAAAGACGGTTGATGGGTACTCCACGAAGCATGCTAAGGGACATGAGTGGCCTAGATGGAATTTGCCCATTTTGCGTAACAGGATAAATGTCTATGGGCCCAATATTGAACTGGACAAGGATGGCACGGTCTATGCCTTGTGTTCAATATAGACATAAGGGCAAAAGGGTGATTGTACACATAAGTATTGTCACAAAAGAATTTGTCATATCACATGACATTTTCGTGTCTTGGGTAGCTGTGATTTGTTGCTAGATACCGCTCACTGTTTATTATGTTAAATACGTGATTTAATATAATTGTCAATGCCGCGAAAACCTACAGGGTCACACACAAAGGACGGATTGATGAGAGATAGAGTAACTAAGGAACACCGTAAGGTACGATGCACTTAAGTGAATTGTAGAAGATCGTAAGGTACGGTGTACTTAAGTAGAATACGAAATATGGTAAGATACCATGCGCTTAAGTGATTTTGGCATATTATAAGATATGGTCCATATACACTTAAGTGGCATATTATAAGATACCATGCGCTTTAGTATAACATGACAAAAAACAAATGAACATTTGAAAAAACATGAATCGAAAGTAAACTGGAGATTTTTTAAGTGAGGAAGTTAAGAATGAGAAATTACCGATTATTGGAGATGATGAAGTATGTGACAAATGTGGTGGTGGTTCATCGTTGTTATTTTTAAAGGCTTGTGTAAACTGTTAGAAGAAAAGAAGAAAAAGAGGAAGAAGAAAATGGGGTTTAGAAGGAAGAAGAGGAAGAAAAGGAATAGTTAGACGAAGAACTTGGAGAGAGAAATGAGGAAAAGATGATTGAGATGTTTGAGATATAATCAGTGGCGGAACTGAGGGGGGACGTGGGAAGGCCACGACCACCCCTCGACTTTTTTTTTTTTAATTCATATATATTAAATTACTAAAACATCCTTATTTTAAATTAAAATTATTTTTTATTTTTTATTTTTCATTCAAAGTTAGGTTAAAATACAGATAAGGTAAAAAGCTCTTACCTTTCCTTTCTTTCTCATATGGGTTTGCTATCGACACCGGAATCGGAACAGATTAAAGTGATCGACATCTAACAGGTAAAAAACTTTATTCATTCTTCTTTTATAAAAAGTAACAAATTAAAGTGATTGCTTGATTTGTGTTTTTGAGATTTTTAGGATTCTTCTTTCTTGATGTGTTAAAATAATCTATATGAGGTTTATTAAGTCAATTCATAACACTGTAATTTATAAATATAGTTATACACTGTAATAATGTTTATTTAATCATTGTTGCTGCTAATTTCTAATAGTGAAGTTACCGGTATTTGAAAACGGATTAAAGTTGATTAATTAAGTTTATTAATTTTTTTCTCTTTTAATTTTTATGTTCTCTAAATTGATTTTTGGATCTGATATGATATTATAGGAAGAGTAAAGATGAATAATAGGAAAATTGATTCTTTTTTCAAAAAGAAAGCATGTGAAATTGAAAGAGAAGAGAGAGATGAAGAAATTATAATCCCGACATCCGAATCTGAAATAGTTCTTGAGAATCCAACAATTGAAGAGCATCATGGTTTTGAAAATTCTTTGGAACGCGATCCTGGAAAGCGTCCTCCGATTTGGCAATATCCACCAAATCAAGTGGATGCAATACGAAGAGCTTATCTAAAATGGGGTCCATATCAAATTCATTTAGAAAACTATCCTTTGTCCGGTAACGAGGATCATCCGAGAAGGTTTCAACATACTTGGTTTATCATACTTCCATCATGGTTAGAATATTCACCATCTGAAGATGCCGCATATTGCTTACCATGTTACCTTTTTAGCAAAAAACTAAGTGGACGTCCCGGATCCCTTGTCTTTATTTCTATGGGTTTTAGAAATTGGAAGAAAGTTAGGAATGAAAAATATTGTTCCTTTCTTAAACACATAGGGAAGGATCCTTGCTCACCACACAACAATGCAATGAAAGCTTGTCAAGACTTGTTGAATCAAGATGGTCATATTAGAAATGTTATTCAAGTGCAAAGTTCAAGTCAAAGAATGAATAATCGGTTACGACTCAAGACTTCAATTGACACTGTTTGTTGGTTAACACTACAAGCTCGTGCTTTTAGGGGTCACGACGAAAGTAGAAAATCAAGAAATCAAGGTAACTTTCTTGAGTTATTGAAACTTTTAGCATCCTACAATGATGAAGTTGCAAAAGTTGTGTTGGAAAATGCTCCACAAAATTGCAAGTATACTTCACATCAAATTCAAAAAGAGCTCTTGCAAATTCTTTCTAGTAGGGTGAAAAAGAGTATTCGTGAGAAAATTGGTGATTCCAAATTTTGTATCGTTGTTGATGAAGCTCGTGATGAGTCAAAAAAGGAACAAATGACTCTTGTATTAAGATTTGTTGATAAAGTTGGTTTAATACAAGAGAGATTTTTTGATGTGGCACATGTTAAAGACACCACATCTTTAACTCTTAAGGAAACAATATGTGATATACTTTCTCGACATAACCTTGATGTTTCTAACATTCGTGGTCAAGGGTATGATGGTGCTAGCAATACGAGAGGAGAATGGAATGGTTTACAAGCCCTCTTTATGAAGGATTGTCCTTATGCATACTATGTTCATTGTTTTGCTCATCGATTGCAACTTGCATTAGTTACATCATCAAGAGAAGTCAAACATGTTCATAAATTTTTTGAGAAGCTGATCTTTGTTGTGAATGTTGTTTGTTCTTCTACAAAACGTCATGATGAGTTACAAGCTGCCCAATTAGAACAAATTGCTTATTTGTTAGAGATTGATGAGATTGTAACTGGTAAAGGTGCAAATCAAGTTGGTACATTGAAACAAGCTGGAGATACTCGTTGGGGATCACATTACAATTCAATTTCTAGCTTGATAAACATGTATGAAGCAACTTGTTTAGTTTTAATTTTTTTTTGCAAAAGATAGAGGGAGTTATGCTACACGTGGCGATGCAGTTAGTTGTTACAATTACTTGAAAGCATTTGATTTTATATTTATTTTGCACTTGATGAAAGAAATCATGGGAATAATAGATATGATTTGTCAAGTCTTACAAAAAAAAATTAAGATGTAGTTAATGCTATGAACTTGGTTCGTTCAACAAAACATCTTATTCAAGGTTTGAGAGAAAATGGTTGGGATATATTGTTTACTAAAGTGGTATCTTTTTGTGAAAAACATGGTATTGAGATTCCTGATCTTAATGATGTTCATTCAACAACAAGATTTGGACGCTCCCGTCTTGAAGAGAATCAAGTCACAATTCAACATTACTTTAAAGTTGAAATCTTTTTCACTACCATTGACAAACAGTTACAAGAGTTGAATAGCAGATTTAGTGAGCAGACAATGGATTTGTTAACTCTTTCTTGTTCTTTATCTCCTAAGGATGGATATAAAGCTTTTAGCATTGATACTATTTGTTCTTTAGTTGAAATATATTATCCTATGGATTTTAGTGATCAAGAGAAGAATAATTTGCAATTTCAACTCCAACATTTTCTATTTGTTGCTCGTCAAGCATCAAACTTGAATAATTTATCAACTATTCAAGAACTATGTTCATGTTTGGTTGCATCTGGACAAGCTGAAACTTACTTCTTGATTGATAGACTACTTCGTCTTATCATGACTCTTCCCGTTTCTACGGCCACAACTGATAGATCTTTTTCAGCAATGAAAATTATTAAGACTAAGTTGAGAAACAAGATTGATGATGATTTTCTTGGAGATATCATGACAATATATATTGAAAGGGAGATTAGTGCAATCATTAGTTCAGAGTCAATTATTGACGATTTCAAGTCACTCGGAACGCGTAAAGCATTACTTTAAGGTAGTTTTAAGTCATGTAATTTAAATTTTTAGTAATTAACTTTGTATTTATTTTAACTTTAATGTTTTATTTAAAATACTATTTACATTTTATTTATAATCTTTATTTTACGTTAGCGGCCATCCCAATTTTTTTTATCTGGCTCCGCCACTGGATATAATTTGACGGAGATGTTTCAAGCACAAAAGTAACATTGGTAGTAGAGAAAAATTTAAAATGTTGAAATAATAGGGAGTTGATATCAATAAGTTGGAAAACAAAAAGAAAAATAATCGTTGCATTAGGTTGATTTTTTGGAAAAAAATTGAACAGATTAATGTTATATGAGTAATAATGTATTCATTAGCAAACAGTAAAAGACAAAGAGCATAAAGTAACTAATAAACTAAAAAGTAAATAAATTGTGAGCAATTAAATTTAAATTTGTTATACCCAAAAAAAAAATGATTTGGACTCATCAAAACAAATGAAAAAAAAATTAATTTTGAAAAAGTGGTTATTTTGGTAAATTTTTTTAAATATAATTTTTTAAAAAATTTAATTAAAAAATTTAGTTATTTAAAAAAAATCGCAATTAAATGTAAATTTGTGATACCAAAAGAATTGATTTTTACCAATAAAAACAAATGACAAAAAATATATTAAAGATTGTGTTCTTATATGGTAGATATTCTTTGAGAATTGAATCATGCGGCCTTAACGGAAATGTTAAATATTCACAATTGCCAGCCCCCTCCATTTTACTTGAAGCGCGGGACACCAAACCACCATGACTAATAATTTACTAAAATGTCCTTATAAATCGTTTAGAACGTGACAGATAATAAACGTTACTTACTGTTAAACGTGCCGCATAAAACGTTACACGTCACCAATTAAACACGTCAAAACAAGTAATCCCAGCCGTTCGTTCCCCAAAAATCAATTATAAAAGAAAGATTGGGAACGCTATTCTTTATTTCATTCAACGGTTTTTAGGGTTTCGCTCTCTTTTCGTTCCTCCGATCTCTCTCAATTTCCGATATCCTCCTTAACCTGTCAGTGTTTAACGTCGTTCGGCACCGGAAGTAAATATATCCGATGCAGATATACACGACGATTATGGTTTCGTTCAGGCATGTCTCTTTTGGATCGAATTTTGTTTAGTTTATTGTAAATTTTCCTGATCGTTAATTGTTATTGATTTGATTCTGTTTTCTCTTTTCGTATAGATCTGATTCTCCACTCGTCAGATCCATGGTGCATAGATGCGATCTTCACGCTCGTCTTGGTTTCTGGAGTTTTTCATCGGAGAATTCCTTGATTCTTTTGTAAATCAAGGTTGTATAGTTTTTATTTGCAGGTACGGAGGCGGATCGCGAAGCATATCAAAAGCAGACTTATGTTTACCGGTGATTCAGCTCTTGAACTGTAGGCACTGTATGAAGTTTGATACATCATGCATAGATTTTACAGATCTTGGATGTTATAACTATGTATATGATTGAGAGCATTGCAGGAGAGCTAGAATGGATGTAGGATGTATCAGGATTATATTTCTTGATGCCCTGAGTGTGTTGAGAATTATATTCTGAATTATCTTGTCATCCGACCTTTGCCATGTCAGGTGCGCTTGCTTGGCAGGTCAACAAAATAAAATAAAAAAAGATTTGTTGGTTTTTGGGAGAGATCGCACGGGGATTTTGCCTGGGTTCTCTCCCCTGTGTGGTGTTTGTCTCTATTTTTTTCATGCTTATTTATTATTCCGTAACTCGCTTTACTCTCCATAGCACCGTCCAAGAAATTCTCCGACTCTATATCAAGGTATTATACATCCAGTATCAATTATCAATGGTAAATAACAATTTAATTTCATATTAATTTAGATATCAATTTAAGTATCAATTTTAGTTTTTGTTATTTTAGATTGATCTGTTATGAATTTCAGTTTCAATTTTAATTAATTTCCTTAAAATCAATTTCATAGTTGTCAATTCAGAATTAGCGTTCATCCGCTGCCATACGGTTTCATTTCCTATTATAAATATTAATATTAATTTTGAATCAAAATATAGTTATTCGTGAATGGTAATATGACCTAAATGTTGTGGCGGAAGAAACAAATGGTTTTAAAATATAGAATATTTACGTCTATATAGTTTGTTAGCACCTGTGCATCTATTGTCCAGCGACATTCATTTGCATCTATATAGTTTGATCACAGATATATATTTATGTTAGATGTTCATTGGCAAACTACCATTTACTAGTACCAACTTGGGGAATGTAATTCCAACGTGAGAACAACAACTTGAATGAAGAAATGCGTTGGATTCAGGAAACTTCTGTTTAGGGCCATCCTCTTCCATTTTCAAGGTGAAGATACCTAAAGTTCTCTCAGTAATGCAAATTTATGTTTTCAATTTAGTTCAAATTATGATTGGATTAGACTGAGTATTCAACTCAAATGATTATTCTGAGAACTTCAAATTGATACCACTATGTTTGAAGTTATATTTTAACTTTATTCATTAATTTCATTAGTTTCATATTAAGGATTCAGAGTTTTAGACTATCATCTTTTTCAATTCAATGATTCTTGATTCTTAATGATTAATTTATTATCCTTTTTACTCTTTAAATTGTTAGAACATGTTTTCTTTTGTTTTTTTATTGCATATGTGAATGTGTTGCCAAAGATGCATCACATAGGTACTTGTTACATTAGAGATTCTATTCGGTGATGGTGTAAAATTATTGTATATCTAATTTGAAACTTTTAAGAAATATTTTAATTCAAAGACAATTTTTAACTATATGTTATACGCAAATCACTCATATTTTGACACTGCAAATTCTGTTGATTAATATGTTCATTTTTTACCTATCAGGACAATGTTTTTTTGTACAGAGTAATATTGTCTCATCAACATTCTGTATTTTTACGTATTTTAGGAACAAATTAGCATTGGTCTAAAATTTTATTCGTAGATGTTTTGAGGTGGATTTTCTGGTTAATCTGAAGTTTAAAATTTTTTTCAGAAGGTTTTTTTGTACAGAAAAATATTCTTGTCTCATCAACATTCTGTATTTTTACGTATTTTAGGTACAAATTAGCATTGGTCTAAAATTTTATTCGTAGATGTTGAGGTGGATTTTCTGGGTAATCAAAGCTGCATAATGCTTATCTGGTTTTGAGGTGAGATTGACGGAATGATAGTGAGTGACTGCAGTGAGAATTTCGTGTCAGAATGTGGCTGCAGTGATCTGATTTCTTGTTTCTTCACTCCATCATGAAGAATTACTCATAGCCCTATTTTCTTTTACACGACATGAACATTAAAGTAAGGCTGTATTTTGGAGTTTTGGCGCGATATGCAGCCGATAACTTGTCATTTTGTTGAAGTCCTCATTTTGGCGCGATATGAGCTTTATTTCAATAAGTCTTTTTATATATTATATAATTTGTTAATGTCAGTATTGAGATGTAATTTAATTGGTTTTAGGGATTGTGACCTTTCTAATATTGAATTATATCTGGTCTGATATTTATCTTTTAATTAATGAACAATAAACCTTAGATATTTCTTTACGTCATCATTTCCATGAAAGATCTGTAGCTCAAATAGGTAGAGCACTCAGAGCATTTATATTGGAATCTCTGAGAGGTGGTGGTTCGAATCCATCCAGATTTGCGTTTATTTGTTTATTTGTATATTTGTAATTAGTTTTTCTAAAGCCTATTTTGGAGAAACAACTGGGCGAAGAGTGTCTAAAGAAGGACAAGAGGTAAAGACAGCAGCTAGGTGACGGGGTGGTGTGAGGTACAGATTTATTAAAAGAATATCTAATTTGTTTGCAATATTTGATGTTTATATATGATTGTTGTAAGATGTACTAACGTGGAATTGTAATGATTGAAGCGTCGTAAGTTTAGCCATGTGTTTGACAAAGGAATTGTGTATTGTGAAAATACCTTGAATTTAGCAGCCGCTTAGAATTTCAAAGAGAAATTTTGTTATTCATTCAGTGAATCACAACTTGCTTTGCCATTTATAGGGGGCTTGGCAGGGACCCGAAAACCGGCCCAACCCACAGCAACTGATTGCAGAAAAACGAATTGGGTCGGATGTACTGGTTTATCATTGTTTAGATTCACTTCCATTTTTGCGCCGCCTCGATTCACTTACATTTTGTGCTGTTCATGAAGATTCGTTCGTCACACAGAGACAAGTACCATTTTTTGTTTGCAGTTTTTGGTGTTTTGTTTTCTTTTTGAATCAAGCGATTGTTCGTTTTCATTTTTTGTTTTGAATCATGTGTTTTTCCTTAACAAACTTCATCTATAGTCATTCTTTCTATGTTCTGAAGAAAATACGATTATGGTTTAAAACTTTACTGAGTTAGGTTTTTTTTTCTTCTTTTTCTATGCCTCTTTTCTATTGTTACGCCATCTTGTTGAAAAGTATGTTCTACTTTGTTTCTCTACCATATGATTTTCATTTTCCATTAGTTTGAATATGGTTGAATTACAGTTTCTCACTCTCTATATAACGAGTGTTGTAGGCTTAAGGTGATTAAGACTTTAAACATTGAGTGTTGTAGGCTTTCAAACAATTGTGTATAGATCGATCAAGGTCAATATAGCATGGAAAGAGTCTTAGAGCAAGACCAATGTAATTGTAAGTGATTTTCTGATTTCAAACTAACTTTTAAAGTGTTCTATTTGTGATTGGTTGTGGTTTAATTGGGACTGTGTTTTATACTTGTCTTCTTAGTTCTTGCTGAAAGTTTTGTTCCTATTGAATATTTGCCATAATTTACCTATTTACAAATTTAGAACTTCTTTTAATTTAGAAATTATTAGAACTTCCGGTAACTTGTTCTTGCTGAAATTTTCTATGATTTTTAACTTAGAACTAAGAAACAATAGCATAAATATTTTTAATCTTTTTATCTTTATCTAATAGTTTATGCTTGTCTTCTTGATTCTTGCTGAAAGTTTTATTATTGCTGAATATTTGCCATAACTTGACTATTTGCGAATTATTTAGAACTTCTTCTAAGATTTTTAACTTAGAATTAAGAAGACAAAAGCATAAATATTTTTAACTAGTAAATTATGAACATAAAATCTATGCACAATTGAGAATGTTCTAAATAGTTCTAATATATGGCAAATGATAACGCTCTTAGTTCTTGTTCTTTATGTTCAATTAATACAAACAAAGATAACTCATCTTCTTCAATAATGCTCTCTTTATCTTTCTCTAATAGTTTATACTTTTCTTCTTAGTTCTTGCTGAATATTTGCCATAACTTACCATATGTTTGCCATATCTTTCTCTATTTAGAATTTCTTGCTGAATTTAGAACTATTTAGTACTTCCAGTAACTTGTGTGTAGGTAGGTACTAGTAGGTACACATATGGAACAGACAGGTCTTTGGCATGATATGTTAATCTCAGTATGAAAAAGAAATTATGAAAATTGAGTACTGTGATAAATTTACACTGATTGAATGATATCATGCTATTGATGATTGAAAAATGAAAATATGAGTTAATTTCAAAGTGTTTTATATATACTTAATTCTATGCAAGCTGTATGTTTTGAATAAGGATTTTTGAATTGGGATTACTTGATTAGTAGTGTATGAATTAAGATTGTTAGTGGTTGATTAATTGGTTGGTAGTTGTTGATAATGACTCCTTCTTTATTTCAGTGAGGGGTCATCCTAATCAAAATCTACCAATTAATTAAGTTGGTTCAACTACAATAACTAGAGTTGTTGCACCTGAAATAGTTAATACACAACCTACAAAGAATAGGAAATCTAGTGCAAGTGGTTCTAAGCAATTATCTATTTATTGGGAACACTTTATTAGATTACCTGATGATTTAGTTGATGCACCCACTATAGCTTGCAAACATTGCCATAAAAAATACTTGTGTGACCCTAGGACTCACGACCCCACCAACTTGAACCATCATATTAAAAAAATTCTAAAAGGCCTTTTTTAAGCCTGACTGCAATAAGGTAGCACTTACTACTGATTTCCGGACTTTTATATAAAATCTCAACTACTTGACCCTTATGGCACATTTTGTGGATAATGAATGGAAGTATCAAAAAAAGAATTATAAGTTTCGCCGTAATTCCAAACCACAAGGGTGACATTGTAGGTAGGAAGATTGAAGAAGTGTTAAGGGATTGGGGAATTAGGAATGTGTCAATCATAACTGTTGATAATGCAAATTCAAATGATGTTGATGTGACATATATGAAGAAAAAATACCAAATATGAATGGGTTGATGGGGATGGAGAGTGTTTTCATATGAGGTGTTATGTTCACATTTTGAACTTGGTGGTAAATGAGGGTTTCAAAGATAAACATTTATCGTAACTAGTGTTAGGGATGCTATTAGATTTGTTAAGTCCTCACCTCATAGGACAATCAAGTTTAAAGAATGCATTGAATTTGTTGGAATAACTTGCAAAAAGTTAGTATGTCTCGATGTTTCAACTCATTTGAACGCGACATATTTAATGTTATAGGTTGCGGAGAAGTTTCAACTCGCTTTTGAAAAGTTTGAGGATGAAGAGTCGAGCTATAGGGAGTTCTTTGGAAAAGGTAATCCTCCTAGTAGTGATGACTGAGACACTTCTAGGGCGTTTAACGTTTTTATAAAGTTATTCTATGAAGCAACTAAGATTTTTTCCAACTCTCAAAATGTGAGTTTGCATACTTGTTTTCACCAAGTGTCTGCCATTTATTGTAAGTGGAACAAGCTACTATGAACTTAAATGATGTTTTTGCAAGTGTGGGGATATGATGGAAAAGTATAATAAATATTGGGGGAATGCGGGTAAGATGAACAAGATGATATATTTTGATATTATTCTTGATCCAAGATACAAGTTGAGTTACATTGAGTGGACGTTTAAGGACATGTATGGACTTGGATCAAAGTTTGGTAGTGAATTGATAAAATCTATAAAAGAGGATTTACAAAAATTGTATGATTGGTATAAGCAAGTTTATTAATAAAAACATAATTCCACGCACTCTCTTGGTAGTGGTAGAAACAATGTCTTCAATGATGAAACAACTACAACTGTTGCCCGTTATTCACTTATGGTTAGAGTCGATGCTTTTGAGCAACATTTAGAGGAACAAGACTCAATTGATCAACAAAATGAGCCCGAGGGATATAATTCTAGTAAGTTTGTTAAAAGAGATCCTAACTTTTACATTCTTGTGTGGTGGAAACGTAATTCATTTGAATATCTTATTTATCTACAATGGCTAAAGATATTTTAGTCACACCAATTTCTACCGTTGCTTTCGAAAGCGCTTTTAGCACAAGAGGGAGGGTCATAGACACCTATAGGATTTATCTAAATGCTAAAATCGCAGAGACAAGTAAATTTATTACTTTATTTTGAATAAATATTATGTTGCATTGTTGTATAATTATGTCTTTCTAAAAGATGTTGTATTGTTTATTTCATTATTTTAGAGTTTCAACATATGTCTTCAGCAGCAAGGAGAGGATCGAGTGTCTCATCATCACAGTCTCAGCCACAACCTTCTGGTTGTGCTTGAAATGGATGTATGTATACCATTATCTATTTATCACATTATTATGTTTTGATAACTAATATTTATGTTGTCTAATTTTTTAGATCAATTATATTTTTTGATTTTTTGGACTCATATATCACTAATCAATTGTTGAGTGAAGAATATGTATTTATATTTTGTCCCTGGAATTTTGAAGAAACTAGCCAGGCTACTACGTAACAAAATCCCTAGAATTTTGCTTTAATTGTGTCATTGCTAACAGAAAAGTATAGGTTAAGTATAACTTATTACATTCATGCAGATTAAGTCAAATTATTCTGTCCAATAGATAAAGTTACAGTTGTATGTTCTTGCAGGTTAACGATGTTGTTTTGTGGATATTCTAGTGGACAGTTGAAATATTTGTTGATGATGAAGTGTCATACCCCAAATTTACCCTACCTCTTATACAATTTTCTTGGTCCTTGTGCACATGCATGCATTTATCATTTCATCATCATATTTGCATTAACATTCATATTACACAAACTCAAGACATAATGTTTACACCTGAGGAAAAACTGGGTTTTTCTGGATGAAGCTTCAAAGAAAAATGTATAACATAACAAAAATTCCATTTTTATTTTTCGAGTCTGAGTAGGTTACCCAAATCCGTGTAACCAATTACAGTATCTTTTAAACAGGTGTGCAAGGAAAATTTGAGTATATGTAACCGGTTACCCAAAATCTGTGTAACCGGTTACACCTGTGTTACACAAGCTTCCAAGACCATTTTCGGTCTGTGTAACTAGTTACCATAATCTGTGTAATCGGTTACATTTGTGCAGGAAACAACAATAATCTTTTTTTTCCACACAAAGTGAATCTTTTTTCACACAATTCAACCCCTTTGCTCCCTTTATAAATAGAGCACCACCCCCCTCATTTTCTAAGCTTATAGCCACTAAACCTCGGCCAAAATCACATTCAAGCTCTCTATTTTTAACCTAAAACTCAAACTCACTCAACCTCAATTTTCTTCTTTGAACCACCCAACCACCATGTAAAAATCCACCCTCTTCATACAACAAAATAAGTAGCAAACTTATAACCTTCATCCACATAATCATTCACCACCACCACATAAACATACAACTTCTTTCTCTTCCATTTTCCTACCACAATAACCATAACCACCCTCTTCTAAACTTTTTGCTTCATTTTCACACTCAAACACCACAACAACTTAGTTTCTATATCACAAACTCGATAATGATTGCAACTCAAGTTCATTAACCTTTTGGTTTTGTTTTTATGATGAAAATTGGTGTTTGTTTATGAGTTGTTTTTTGAGAGAGATTTGAGTCAAATTTGAGACAAATGGTTTAGTTTGGTTTACACACTTTTCTTGGGATTTTTGCTCTTACTACTTTTTATTTACCGTTTTCAATCAAACTATGTTATTGTTATCATTTCCCATTTATTGTTTATCCATTGTTATATTTTTATTGGTTGATGAAATCTATTAAGTCATGACAATGGTTGTTTAGGGTTGATAAAATGTTCAATGTTTCAAACCTATTAATGAATGATCAATGGATCATTCATGATACTTTGAGACAGTGGTAATTTGCCTCTATTTAAACAATACTTGAGTCATTTGATGCATCGATGAAACCATATTTGTGCATACTAACTTGCTAATCCATTTGCTTGTTTTGATTTCATTAACTAATAACTTCTAACATTTACATTATTGCACTTTATTTATTTGCTATTTAAATTCTCACAATTTATTTTCCACAATATATTTTTATTGTTCATTGCCATCATTCATATATCATTTACATTATGCTAATTTATTTGTTTTCTTACCACCTTGTATAATAAAAAAAACAAAAAATACTTATAGTCATTTGAGTGATATAATCTTATATTTGTCAAACTATTGTTAAATGAACTTGGGATTGTATAACTTTCATTGTCACAAACCTATTTTTAGATGATTATTAATCATCTTTAATACTTTGCATCAATGATAAGTTATCCCTTGATGCACCATATTTTGAGTCTTTTGACTTATGGATAGATAATTCTCAAATGTTTATTTTGCACATATTACTAACCACTAACTATATTTCATTAACTTTGTTTACTATTAACCTTTGTTATTTCGATTTTGTTACTTTAGACTTGTGGTTTATTTTATGTCATTCATACTCACTAACTTTTGTTATTGTGATAATATTATTATTATCTTGTGATTTACTGTTATGTTATTACCTTGTAATTCACATTCAAATACTCATTATCATCATCATCATTGTATATACTCTCATGAATACTTATTATCATTGTTTACTTTATTGTCATCATATATTAAAAACAATAAAATATGATAAAATGATAAGACCAAAAAGATTCACTTCACTTGTAATCAACTTGGACTTAGAGGATCTCATCTTAGGACCTTTGCTTGAAGGACCTTTCCTTACTTTATGATACTTAGTTTTTAACTTTGGATTTTATCTGTAACTTACATTCATGTTTTAAGAATGGCATCATGACACCACCTTAGGGGGACATGTTTATAAGACCATTATCCTTTGTTTAGTTTATGTCACTTTTGCACACACAAGGCTTCCTCTTGGTCTACCTTACAATGAGACCCTTTATTTTTCTTGTTGGTTACTTTGTATATTCATTACATTACCCAATTTCATAATCGAATAAACAAACCCTTGATTCAATGTCAAGTGGCGTTTTCATAATCAAATTCAAACACTTAAAATTACGATTATTATTGTACGCCATGAGCCTTAAGTGGTGGAAAATGAGTAAGAATGAAGCTTTTCTATCCTTACTCTGATTATTTTGGACACAAGACACTTGACTTATTTGTCTAAAATATTCTCCTCCGCCCATAGACTTTAATGCAATCTAATCAAAAACTCTTTTTTCATAAACCCTTATTCAAGATAAAGAAAATACAACCCATCAAACCTCACCTTTTATGCCTTAGGGCTTCACCCCGAAAACCCTTTTCTCAAAGGTAAAATCAACCAACCCACATATATTTTCTACTCTGAACTACGGAGCTCTGATTCTTCATCACTTAATGAGTATACGTAGACACAAGGGCCATAATCCTTGGCGAGTACAATAATAAAAAACCCAATTCTTTTACACTCTTTAAAAAATAAACAGAAATAAACGAGGTAAATAACCATATATGCAAACAACCTAAATGGTTCCCACGGAGTACCATGGACGTGAGGGGTGCTAATACATTCCCCTTGCGTAACCGACTTTCGAACCCAAGTCTCAGTTGCGAGATCGATTCCTTATCCTTGCACTAGCCGTGTACACCTTTCCTTTTTAAGGGTTTTATCGACTATTTTCCCTCTCCTCTTCGATAGAGGAATCCAAAATAAAATTCGGTGACGACTCTGTGTCATTTTATTTTTGACATTTATCGGCCAACCCGTCCCATTTTTCCCTGTAGCGATAACTGGAGACTCTGCTGGGGAAATTTAGAAGCAAGTCTAGCCTAGTTTGGATTGTTTTTCTTCTTGCGTATTTGGGGATTTATCCGTTTATTATTTTTTCTACATATATATTTTCTTTTTATGACTAACCTATGTATATATTTCTTTGTTGGTCCGAAACCTTGGCTCTATGATGAAGAAAAAGGTTACAATAATGATTGTAAATGAAAGCCTTGTGCGAAAGACTCTCCACCCGAGTCTGAGAGAATGCTTGAGATATGAGAGGTTGAGTAGTATTGGTCCCCAAGGAGCTTTCCCCGTGAAGGGTCGTACGAGAACCTCACTTAGTGGTAGACTCTTTTATAGGTATTGATGACCATCGAGGTTTCGACATAATCATCCTTATCTTCATTAGAGTATGTGACCCTAAGACCCCTTTTGTAGAATATTTAACCTTGGCATGCCTAGACCGATGACCGTGTAGTATAGGTCCCCGAAGAGCTTTCCTCGCGAGGATTGATACAAATATCTCACTTAGAATAGACTTCCTTGATGGAGCTATCGTCTGGCAAATAAATTGACATAAGCGACAGATAGTCAAGGGAGTCCATGACTCTAAGGGAAGTGTCTTATACCCAATTTATCAAAGGCCCTAGATCTTGCAAAGTTAGAACCTTGGTTCGAAAGCAGTCATTATCAAACCATATTCCTCATCACAAATATCTCAAATTATGAACCCATGCCTGAGTACCGTTTATCCGTTCACCCATTCATTCATGCATCATAAACAAACATCACATTCAAGCATCATTTTCATCTCACAAACAAAACCTCATACCACCTTTTGTTTCTACATCATTAGTTGATTTCCCGACATACAATCATAACTAGAAGCATGTCTCAAGCCACTGTGGAAGAACTCCAACAAGGCCAAACTGCGTTGAAGGAAGATATCGGCCAACCGAAGACTCAAATAAGCTTGGTTATGGAAATCTTGTAAACATTTTTGAAAAAGGAAGGCAATCCCACACCAACTGCTATGATGGAATTAGTATCATCATATACATATGTCAGGCTCCACCTCACGTCATGAGTTGCTTCAAGGATATCGTCCCTAACCTGAACTTCCAAGGCTTCCCAATCAACAACCATTGTTTGTTCCGCATCTAGCTATGAGGAACCAAATGCATAATCATAATTGGTACTCAAATCAAAGGCAAAACTCTTATGCTCAACAGGGACAGAAAAAATCAAAGAGTATAGAGAAATAGTTCGACACAATTCTTATGTCATATGGTCGAATTCTCCTTTTTTCGTTAAACAACTCATTGGTGCAGTTAAGGGAACTAGGACCTTCTCCAACACCTCTTACCTTAAACTGTGACATGAATTCTATGTGTGAGTTCCACTGTAGAGAACCCAGACACTCGATCGAGAGTTGTAAGAGCTTCAAATACAAAGTTCAGGAACTGATTGGTTCAAAGGCTATCGCGTTCACACTAAAAGGCCTAGATATACTGAGCAACCTCATGCCGCCACATGAAGGCAATTCTGCAACGCCACAACTGTAACACCCCGATAAAATATGATAATTATTTAAATTAAGTTAATAGTATATTTATTAATTTAATTAAATAATTAGATTATTATTGGAATATTAATTGGAGTTATTATTATTGGAATAATAAAGTTGGAATATATATATAAAGAGTCACATTTGGTAAAAAGGGTTTTTCACGTGAAAAGAAGGAAGCGACTCAAAAGTGGAAAAAGGGCAAGGAGGAAGAGCAAGAGAACAAGGGTTGAAGAAGGGAAAAGCTTGAAGCTAAAGGATTTGCCGGATTAACTCAGGTAAGAGGGGTTTATCGTCGTTTAATGGGTATTATGGGTTAACATGTAATGGGTAGTAATAAGCCATTGAATTGACCCTAATTTGGATGATGAGTGTTGCAAATTGTGACGATCAAATTACGTTAAAAACTGTGATTAAATCTATAATTGGATGAGTTGTGATTTTCTGGACGTGTAGCCGTTTACGGAATCGAAATCGGAGGTCCGGAAGTCCTCCGACGGCGAAAAATGCAGGTAATTCTGCATTCTGTTCGTGTTAGCGCAGGAACAACTTTCTGTCTTGCGTTAACCGGTTAACCCAGGGTGTTAACCGGTTAACACTGTTATAATAATTAAAAGAATTTATTTCTGTTCTGCGTTAACCGGTTAACCCAGGGTGTTAACCGGTTAACACTGTTATGAATTATGAGAAATTGCTGTCTGTCTTGTGTTAACCGGTTAACCCAGGGTGTTAACCGGTTAACACTGTTAAAATGTGCCAGGAAGCGTGTTCTGTTTTGCGTTAACCGGTTAACCCAGGGCGTTAACCGGTTAACACTGTTTGAAAAGTAGAAAAACTGATATTTTAAATATTGTGAACAATTGATGATTGACCTATATTGGTGTATGATATAGGAGGGATCAATTTCCCGTTGTTTTGAGCAGTGTAGGTATTAGTAGAGTGTGCTAATACTGTGATTGATTATGTGGCATGACATAATATGATTCTGTGATAATTGTATTGATGATGTATGATGGTGTGCATAATGTTGTGAATATATCTATTATGTATGCAATTGTGGATGGACTGTTTATGGCTTAGAGTGTGAGCATATGTCCATTGTGGATTGTTGTTGATGGTTGCATGCTAGGTGATTTAGCGTGCATAGTATGGCCTTATGGTGGTAGCTAATTCCCATGGTGAGGAATTAGTGAGTGAGTTATTGTGGATTGTTGTTGATGTTTGCATGCTAGGTGATTTAGCGTGCATAGCATAGCCCTTGGGGTGGTAGCTAATTCCCATGGTGAGGAATTAGTGAGTGAGTCACTAGGTCTCAAATGAGTGGGACTAGTGAGCTTGGTAGCCGTATCTGGATTTGATCGGTGAGGTTGAACTATATGTTCACGAATAGTCGGTACCGCATGCATGGAGTCTTATTGCATAATGTATGTATGGCGTATAATATGAATGGATGTATTCCAATATTATACGTGTGTTTTGTGTTGGGTTGAGTATGATTATGATTTTGAGTTGATGTTGCTGTTGCTGAATGTGTGATCTGATTTGGGTGATGAAATGTGTTAAATTACTTAGCATTACATGATATTTTATAATGCTTATTATATCGATTGAGGAACTCATCCTTACAACTATGTTCAGGTAACGAGCAGTGATTGAGTAGAAGCTAGTGCTTGGAGTCTAGTGTAGTTCCTTAGTGGGTCATGCTCTGGTAGATGTAACATCGGGACGGGATGTTTTACCTTGTTTTCAATTGTGATTGTTGAACAGTTTTACATGTAAGGTGATTACATGGTTTGCATATCCGCTGCGAATTGTGCAATATTTTATTTTGATTGTTAAATGAGCATGACAAACTATTTTGGTGAATGGTGTGAAGTGTAAAGTGTGACACCCTGAGATTGCATATCTACTCTGATTTATATTTTGTTATTTTAATTAATTATTGGGGTATTTTAGAAGGGTGTTACATTAGTGGTATCAGAGCATAGTCGGTCGAGTCGAGTCGTAATTATTCTGTTTCCCTGTACGTGATAGGTGTTGTGTAACCCTATCAGTACTTATTGTTTTAGCTTGTTGGGTTTTCAGAATAGAGATGGCTGGAAGAGGTAGAGACGATGCTGCGATTGCTGAGGCTCTGGGTATGCTAGCTGGAGTACTTGGAGGGAATCCGAATATTGTGGGAATGGGAACTGCTCGTCAACTGAGTGAGTTCCAGAAGAACAATCCTCCAATGTTCAAGGGAGCATACGATCCAGATGGTGCTCAGAAGTGGTTGAAGGAGATCGAGAGGATCTTCCGAGTGACTGAGTGTGCCGATAACCAGAAGGTCAGGTTCGGTACGCATATGCTGTCTGAGGAAGCAGATGATTGGTGGGTTGCTACCCGCACTGAGTTGGAAGCTGCTGGGAATGCCGAGATAACTTGGGCGGTGTTCAGAGAGAGATTCCTGAGGAAGTACTTTCCAGAGGATGTCAGAGGAAAGAAAGAGATAGAGTTCTTAGAATTGAAGCAGGGCAACCGGTCTGTTACGGAGTATGCTGCTAAGTTCACAGAGCTGTCGAAGTATTACACTCCCTATGATGAGGCTACTGGGGAATTTTCAAAATGTGTGAAGTTTGAGAACGGGTTACGTCCCGAGATCAAGCAGGCTATTGGGTATCAGCGGATTAGAGTGTTTTCTGACTTGGTTGGCTGTTGCAGGATTTTTGAACAGGATACCAAGGCCAGAGCGGAGAGCTATCAGCAGAGAGTTGATAGGAAAGGCAAGAATCAGAATGATCGTGGGAAACCGTATGCAGTTGGCAAGGGTTTCCAGAGACAGAGTGGGATGAAGAGACCTAGTGGGGGAGACTCCAGTGCCCCTGCTAAGTGTTACAGATGTGGTCAGGCTGGACATCGTATCCATGAGTGTACCAGTGCTGAGAAGAAGTGTTTCAAGTGTGGCAAAGGTGGTCACTTGGTTGCAGAGTGCCGGTTGAAGACTATGACTTGTTTCAACTGTGGAGAGGTGGGTCATATCAGTCCACAGCGTCCTAAGCCGAAGAAGGAGAACCAGTCGGGAGGCAAGGTCTTTGCTTTATCGGGTTCTGAGACTTCTGCAGATGATCGTTTGATCCGAGGTACGTGTTATATTAATGGCTTTCCTCTTGTAGCTATTATTGACACAGGTGCGACTCATTCCTTTATATCGTTGGATTGTGCTGTGAAACTTAAATTAGAGATATCTGAGATGCATGGGGGTATGGTGATTGATACTCCTGCGAAGGGTTCAGTGACTACTACTTCAGTTTGTTTAAATTGCCCTTTGAGTATTTTTGGTAGAGACTTTGGGATGGACCTCGTGTGTCTTCCACTAGTGCAGATTGATGTTATCCTGGGTATGAACTGGTTGGTGTTTAACCGAGTTTATATCAACTGTTTTGATAAGACTGTGATCTTTCCTGAGATTGAGGAAGGAAAGAGTTTGTTTCTATCAGCAAGGCAGGTGAATGAGGCAGTAGCAGATGGGGCAGAGTTGTTTATGCTGTTAGCGACTTTGGAGGCTAAAGATAAACTAGTGATTTGCGATCTAGCCGTGGTGTGTGATTTTCCTGATGTGTTTCCTGAAGAAGTGAATGAATTACCGCCAGAGCGTGAAGTTGAGTTCTCGATTGATTTGGTACCTGGTACTAGGCCGATGTCGATGGCTCCGTACCGTATGTCTGTTGTTGAGTTAACTGAATTGAAGAGTCAGCTGGAAGATCTGTTGGATAAGAAATTTATTCGTCCGAGTGTGTCACCGTGGGGCACACCAGTGTTATTGGTTAAGAAGAAAGAAGGTACTATGAGATTGTGTGTGGACTACAGGCAACTGGATAAAGTGACGATCAAGAATCGGTATCCTTTGCCGAGGATTGATGATTTGATGGATCAGTTGGTTGGTGCGAGTGTGTTCAGCAAAATAGATTTGAGATCGGGGTATCATCAGATACGTGTGAAAACTGAGGATATTCAGAAGACTGCTTTCAGAACAAGGTATGGACATTATGAGTATTCTGTAATGCCTTTTGGTGTGACTAATGCGCCTGGGGTATTTATGGAGTATATGAATAGGATTTTCCATCCGTACCTAGACAAGTTTGTTGTGGTGTTTATTGACGATATTTTGGTGTATTCGAAATCTGAAGAAGAGCATGCTGAACATTTGAGAGTGGTTTTAGGAGTTCTACGAGAAAAGAAGTTATTTGCTAAACTGTCTAAGTGTGAATTTTGGTTAGAAGAGGTTAGTTTTCTTGGTCATGTGGTTTCAAGAGGTGGTGTTGCTTTTGATCCTTCTAAGATAGAAGCGGTATCTAAGTGGGAAGCTCCGAAGTCAGTTTCTGAGATAAGGAGTTTTCTTGGACTTGCAGGTTATTATAGGAAATTCATTGAAGGATTTTCTAAGTTGGCGTTACCGTTGACGATGTTGACTAGAAAGGGGCAAGCGTTTGTTTGGGACTCAAAATGTGAAGAAAGTTTCCAAGAGTTAAAGAGGAGGTTAACTACTGCTCCTATTCTGATATTACCAAGTCCATCGGAACCATTTGAGGTTTACTGTGATGCTTCATTGTTGGGTTTGGGTGGTGTTTTGATGCAGAATAAGCAGGTTGTAGCTTATGCTTCGAGACAACTGAAGGTTCATGAGAGGAACT
Organism: Lathyrus oleraceus; assembly: GCF_024323335.1. Taxonomy (NCBI): domain Eukaryota; kingdom Viridiplantae; phylum Streptophyta; class Magnoliopsida; order Fabales; family Fabaceae; genus Lathyrus; species Lathyrus oleraceus. The sequence continues at coordinate 102,723,117 of NC_066584.1, read as the reverse complement.
ATCCGACACACGATTTAGAGTTGGCAGCTGTGGTATTTGTTCTGAAGTTATGGAGGCATTACTTGTACGGGTCAAGATTTGAGGTTTTCAGTGACCATAAAAGTTTAAAGTATTTGTTTGACCAGAAAGAGCTGAATATGAGACAGAGGAGATGGTTAGAGTTTCTGAAGGATTATGACTTTGGTTTGAATTACCATCCGGTTAAAGCAAACGTAGTGGCTGATGCATTGAGTCGGAAATCATTGCATATGTCTATGTTAATGGTTAAGGAATTGGATTTAATTGAGCAGTTTAGAGACTTGAGTTTGGTGTGTGAGAGTACTCACAATAGTGTTAAATTGGGAATGTTGAAGTTAACGAGTGGTATTCTGGATGAGATTAGAGAGGGTCAGAAATCCGATGTGCTTTTGGTTGATAAGTTGACTCTAGTGAATCAAGGTCAAGGTGGTGAATTCAGAGTTGATGAGAATGGTGTTTTGAAATTTGGTAATCGGGTGTGTATTCCGGATGTTACCGAACTTAAGAAGAGTATTCTTGAGGAAGGACATCGTAGTGGCCTGAGTATTCATCCTGGGGCTACGAAGATGTATCATGATTTGAAAAAGTTATTTTGGTGGCCGGGAATGAAAAGAGAAATTGCGAGTTTTGTTTATTCTTGTTTGACTTGTCAGAAGTCAAAGATTGAGCATCAGAAACCGTCTGGGCTAATGCAACCGTTGGCTATTCCAGAGTGGAAGTGGGATAGTATCAGTATGGATTTTGTTTCTGGTTTACCGAGGACAATTAAGAATTTTGAAGCTATTTGGGTGATTGTTGACAGATTGACAAAATCGGCTCATTTCATTCCGATCAGAATGGATTATCCGTTAGAGAGATTAGCTGAGTTGTATATTGAGAAAATTGTAAGTTTGCATGGTATTCCGTCGAGTATTGTTTCGGACAGAGATCCTAGATTTACCTCGAAGTTCTGGGAAGGTTTGCAGAGGGCTTTGGGAACTAAGCTGAGATTGAGTTCTGCATATCATCCGCAGACTGATGGTCAGACTGAGAGGACGATTCAGTCACTGGAGGATCTTTTGAGGGCTTGTGTTTTGGAAAAGGGAGGTGCTTGGGATTGTTATTTACCTTTGATTGAGTTTACCTACAACAATAGTTTTCATTCGAGCATTGGCATGGCACCGTTTGAAGCTTTGTATGGTAGGAGATGTCGGACACCTTTATGTTGGTATGAGTCCGGTGAGAGTGCTATGGTTGGTCCGGAGATTGTTCAACAAACTACGGAAAAGATTAAGATGATTCAGGAGAAGATGAGGATTGCTCAGAGTCGTCAGAAGAGTTATCACGACAAGAGGAGGAAGTCACTTGAGTTTCAAGAGGGAGATCATGTGTTTCTTCGTGTTACTCCGATAACTAGGGTTGGTCGAGCTTTGAAGTCGAAGAAGTTGACACCTCGATTTATTGGTCCTTATCAGATTTTGGAGAGGATAGGGGAGGTAGCCTATCGTATCGCTTTACCGCCGTCACTTGCGAATTTGCATGAGGTTTTTCATGTGTCTCAGTTGAGGAGGTACATTCCTGATCCGTCGCATGTGGTCCAAGTAGATGATGTACAGGTGAGAGATAACCTGACTGTTGAGACATCACCTATGAGGATAGAGGATCGAGAGTTGAAGCAGTTGCGCGGTAAAGAGATTGTTTTGGTAAAGGTAGCTTGGGGAGGACCAGCAGGTGGCAATGTGACTTGGGAACTTGAGAGTCAGATGAAGGAGTCTTATCCAGAGTTATTCGCTTGAGGTATGTTTTCGAGGACGAAAACTCTTTTAGTGGGGGAGAGTTGTAACACCCCGATAAAATATGATAATTATTTAAATTAAGTTAATAGTATATTTATTAATTTAATTAAATAATTAGATTATTATTGGAATATTAATTGGAGTTATTATTATTGGAATAATAAAGTTGGAATATATATATAAAGAGTCACATTTGGTAAAAAGGGTTTTTCACGTGAAAAGAAGGAAGCGACTCAAAAGTGGAAAAAGGGCAAGGAGGAAGAGCAAGAGAACAAGGGTTGAAGAAGGGAAAAGCTTGAAGCTAAAGGATTTGCCGGATTAACTCAGGTAAGGGGGGTTTATCGTCGTTTAATGGGTATTATGGGTTAACATGTAATGGGTAGTAATAAGCCATTGAATTGACCCTAATTTGGATGATGAGTGTTGCAAATTGTGACGATCAAATTACGTTAAAAACTGTGATTAAATCTATAATTGGATGAGTTGTGATTTTCTGGACGTGTAGCCGTTTACGGAATCGAAATCGGAGGTCCGGAAGTCCTCTGACGGCGAAAAATACGGGTAATTCTGCATTCTGTTCGTGTTAGCGCAGGAACAGCTTTCTGTCTTGCGTTAACCGGTTAACCCAGGGTGTTAACCGGTTAACACTGTTATGATAATTAAAAGAATTTATTTCTGTTCTGCGTTAACCGGTTAACCCAGGGTGTTAACCGGTTAACACTGTTATGAATTATGAGAAATTGCTGTCTGTCTTGCGTTAACCGGTTAACCCAGGGTGTTAACCGGTTAACACTGTTAAAATGTGCCAGGAAGCGTGTTCTGTTTTGCGTTAACCAGTTAACCCAGGGCGTTAACCGGTTAACACTGTTTGAAAAGTAGAAAAACTGATATTTTAAATATTGTGAACAATTGATGATTGGCCTATATTGGTGTATGATATAGGAGGGATCAATTTCCCGTTGTTTTGAGCAGTGTAGGTATTAGTAGAGTGTGCTAATACTGTGATTGATTATGTGGCATGACATAATATGATTCTGTGATAATTGTATTGATGATGTATGATGGTGTGCATAATGTTGTGAATATATCTATTATGTATGCAATTGTGGATGGACTGTTTATGGCTTAGAGTGTGAGCATATGTCCATTGTGGATTGTTGTTGATGGTTGCATGCTAGGTGATTTAGCGTGCATAGTATGGCCTTATGGTGGTAGCTAATTCCCATGGTGAGGAATTAGTGAGTGAGTTATTGTGGATTGTTGTTGATGTTTGCATGCTAGGTGATTTAGCGTGCATAGCATAGCCCTTGGGGTGGTAGCTAATTCCCATGGTGAGGAATTAGTGAGTGAGTCACTAGGTCTCAAATGAGTGGGACTAGTGAGCTTGGTAGCCGTATCTGGATTTGATCGGTGAGGTTGAACTATATGTTCACGAATAGTCGGTACCGCATGCATGGAGTCTTATTGCATAATGTATGTATGGCGTATAATATGAATGAATGTATTCCAATATTATACGTGTGTTTTGTGTTGGGTTGAGTATGATTATGATTTTGAGTTGATATTGCCGTTGCTGAATGTGTGATCTGATTTGGGTGATGAAATGTGTTAAATTACTTAGCATTACATGATATTTTATAATGCTTATTATATCGATTGAGGAACTCACCCTTACAACTATGTTCAGGTAACGAGCAGTGATTGAGTAGAAGCTAGTGCTTGGAGTCTAGTGTAGTTCCTTAGTGGGTCATGCTCTGGTAGATGTAACATCGGGACGGGATGTTTTACCTTGTTTTCAATTGTGATTGTTGAACAGTTTTACATGTAAGGTGATTACATGGTTTGCATATCCGCTGCGAATTGTGCAATATTTTATTTTGATTGTTAAATGAGCATGACAAACTATTTTAGTGAATGGTGTGAAGTGTAAAGTGTGACACCCTGAGATTGCATATCTACTCTGATTTATATTTTGTTATTTTAATTAATTATTGGGGTATTTTAGAAGGGTGTTACAACAACCAGTGCCAATGGATAAGGAGCAAGAAGCTGAATAAGGGCCTCCTTGGGGACTATCACACATAAGTTTCTGCAAGCATGATGACACCGGTCTACGGTTGAAACTAGGCTAATCAGGCCAACAATTATGTTGTCATTTAATTGTTTTCATGTGTAATTTTCTTACTTCTTATTGTAATATTCACGCTTAAAAACTTGTTTTTGCAATAATGACATGAATATGCATGTTTTAAGTCAATCCAATCATGTTCACTCCTATTTTACTTTTGTTAAAAAACAAAAATTAGAAGGAGAATGATGAAAATAAGGTAACTAGCTCACTGCATGTTTGCTTTTAAACAAAAACCTTACTAAAGATGTAATGCATTGCTTTAAATCCCCAAACAGTTGAGGTATAAGGATGATAACCCCTAGTCAACCTCTTTGAGCCTAGAAGTAGGACTTTTCTTCTATACAGAAAAACCCTCACATCTTAAACCTAGGGCAGGGTAATCTTCAGATAACTTGACCATGCGTTCAATTCTTAAAAAAAAGAGTAAGGAGTGTCCCATTTGAGGATCTTTAAGACCCCAATTTTGACCCTAAGATCCCTCCTGCTATCTCATCATTTGCGTAGGCTTTGGGATCACACCTTGGCATCCTCCTTACCCCTCACTCATTGGGGTTGCATTAGGAGAGATCACCAAGCACATTTGATTGTATCATACTTTATTTTATTTTGTTTACTAACCAAAATACCAAAAATATGTCTATGTATGTCTTTGTTTCTTTTGTAGGTGTGTGTGTGTCCATCTATGCCCCCACCAAGCTCACAACTAAGGTTTGAGACCCTCAGTACAAAAGATCAAGCAATGAAAGGTCCACATTGGTTCTAAGCATCATATATGGATCCCCATGTTCTTAATTTGTCAAGTTGATCGAGAATTTATCAAGAGTTTGAAGCTTGTTTGCCTTGGAAGCCCTAATTCATCTAGGTATCTTGTGTGACTTCCTTAACAAGTTTCTTCATCAATTGGTCAAAGATGTCAAGGGATACTTTATTATACATTATACAAAGCATATATGATCATACACGAGTCCCAAAGATCAAAGAAACTTCAAGTTTGCAAGTTGGTTCAAAGAAGTTGACCAGATAAAGTCAACTAGTCAAAACTAGGGTTCCCTAGACCCTATCTCCTACAATATTTGTCATATGAAAATTATTCCAAGAGTAAAGTTACTCTTTATGATATTACAAACAACTTTCATGTTGTCATAAAGAGCTAATTTTACTTTGAAAGTCATTTTTTATGGTGAAAGATTATAGGTCATTTTGTCTGTGCCCTAGATGGAAGGTCAACTTACAAGAACAATAACTTGCTCAATTTTTATGATATGAAGGCCATACAAGTTTTATGATCAATTTAAAGATGTCTTCTACAACTTTTATTCTTTCAGAAATGTCAAAATCTACTTGAAAGGGCATGTTCCAAGATGAAACATTATAGGGTATTTTGGACCATTACCATTGAACAAACATTTTTCCTCAACTTCTAAAATCCATAACTCCCTCATGCCAAATACAAATGATGTAAAATTTGTGACCAAATTGAATAATAATGAAATATCTACAACTTTGGTGAAGGAACAATTTCCATTTTAAGCTCATAGCAAACGTTATTCAAGGTCGAAGAAGTGGTCATTTGACTTGGGACTTAGAAAATTTTCAATCACGTTTGATTTCTCAAACTTCCACCTCAAAATTCATCATGATCCAAGCTCCAAATGGAAAAGTGTTCAACATAAAAGTTGTTCCCCCTGATGCCACCTTTCCAAATCATCTAAGAACACTTTATTTGAACAAGAATTAAGGGACTTGCGCATGGTTCCTTTGGTGGACTTGTTTTGGCAACATATGAACTCAAATGATAATTTCCTTTTGCATGCTTCCATGTGATGACTTCAATATCCATTATGCAAGAATTGGAGTTGGATTGCATCATTGTTTGGGCCTAATTCAATGCCCATGCACCAATGTTGCTAAGTTTGGCAAAAAATTAAAAGGTGTGGAAATGAATTCATGAGCTTATAAATAAAAGTGCATTGCTTCAGAACATCACACACATATTTCCCAAGCCTTGCCAAACCATTTTTGAGCCCTACTCCATAGAATTCCTTGAAGGTTTCTTTGAAATCGAGTTTGAATTTTACCTTCTGTTTTGACATTCAAACTCCAAGGATTCATTGCCATTTTCACCTCAATTGATCACTGCAAGCAAGAGGAGGAAGAACCAAGTGGATTCAGATCAAGATCAAGCCAAATCACTGCTACTCGAAGGCGATTTTTCCAAACTTCAAGCATTCGATTCTCACTCAATTCTTCTCAATTTTCTTTGATTATTGGTTGTCTGAAGTCCTACCAATGTAGGCAACAAGATTGAGTTGCTTTGAGGCCAAATCAAAGCAACTCAGATCGTGTACCTCAAAATTCAATTCCTCACATCTCTCAATATATTTGGAATTGGACAAAATTGAGGCTAGGTTCGAGTTCCTGAGTTTTTTCTCTTTAAAATAGTGTTATTATTTTTCATTTTCTGATTGGTTGAGGGTGGACCAGTCCGGTGAGGTCCACCGGAGAAGATGAGCGGAGCTAGGGTTCTGGTGGTGTGCTGGCATTGGCCAGACCATCTGATCATGAGTCCACATTTTAATCTCAACTCTTATTCCTAATTACCACTTGTACATGCACGTTGACTGTGGACTATGGTGAATGATACACGCTTGGCCATCAGATCTGCCACCACAATTAATGAGGGAGATCTGATGACCCTCATTTTTTCTATTTTTTATTTTATTTCTGATTTTCCATTTAATTCCTTTATTTTGTTTAATTTATATAAATTTCATTTTTAATCCAAAAAATATGGGACTTTCACCAAAAATCTTTAAATATTTTTCTCTTTCATATTTTGAATTAAAATTATTTTTTTAGATTATTTTTGATATTTTTCATGAATTAAATATTTTTTTGACTTATTTTTAATTGTTTAAAAATACTTCTGACTTTCTAAAAATCATGAAATTTTTTTTGTCTAAGGTCCTTTGACCTTGTTTGACTTAGGATAAATCCCTTGGCCATTTATTTAGTGTTTTGAAGGGATTTGAGGTTTTGTCCATTTTAAAATGCATTTTAATTCTTTTTTAATTGAATAATTGCTTGAAAATTGTGTTGAACCATTTTTATGGTCTTATGATATTTGACTTTCTGTTTGGCCTTGATCTTGGTTGATTTGAATTTTTTTTTACCAATACTATTGGATATAGGGGATTGATGAAATGTATATTTCATCTCCCAAACTGAATGTATAGTATTAATCAGATGAATTTCCTCTTGTGATCAATTTGGGTTTATATTTCCCCTTCCCTCTTCGTCTTCATCCCTATTCTTCCCTAATCCATCATTGAGCACTGAAATCTCTTAATGTCTAATGCTAGTTGATTCATCAATGACCGTGTGTCAGATGAATCAACATGAGCCAGACTGAGATAGCCCCCCCCCCCCAATTTTTATAGTGTGGTATGTTTTAGGAGTTTGGTTCTTTGTACCAAATCTCTAATATGCATTAACACCTATATTTTTATTGCCCAACCTCAGATAACTGTGACTTCTATATAAGTCCAATTATGATTGCTTAACGTAAAGCTAAATTTGATCAGAAAGGCATAACATTCTAGTAAGTGAGATTGTAAGTCTCCCATTCTTCATGGCATTATATGGAGACTTGACCTTTTTTCCTTTCATGAGAGCTAGTGGCATACTTGTTGAATTATCCAAGTTGAAGCCCTTCTCATGGATGATGTCTTGGTTCAAGGATTCATACTTGTGAATGAATGGTTGAGTGTTCTCCAAAGAATGACTTAACAATTAAAACTCATCACTAATATTTCACTAACACTTGACTAACTTTTATTCATTTTGCTTTACTTTCAAGTCACTTACTTAATGCAATTTAAATTTCAGTTCATTTACCATTCATATGCCATTTATATTTCATTCCATTTGTTTATGTTTCAATCCTTTTCACTTTGCTCACTTGAGCCATATCTTGTGATTGTATATTATTTGTTTGTTTTGATCTTGTTTGTGGTCTTAGGACTTTAAAGCATATAATAACAACAAAAGCCCTAACAAATATCTTAGTGGACTGTTGGATTTAATCTGAACTTTTGGACTTAGGATAGGAAACTTCCCTATGCTTTGAGGACTTGGCCAATGCCACTATCTGAGACTGAGCTATCCTTCCCTGTACCTTGCATCTGATACAAGAGCCCTTTTGGACTTTGAATCATCTGTCACTTTGACTTTGTGCTTACTTGTTATACTGTTATTATTGTCGATGTCTGATGTTTGTTCTAAGTTGACCAAAGTTTAAGACCTCAATTTTAACCCTAAGATCCCTCATGCTATCTCATCATTTGCATTGGCTTTCGGATTACACCTTGGCATCCTCCTTACCCCTCATTCATTGGGTTTGCATTGGGAGAGATCACAAAGCATATTTGATTGTATCATAATTTGTTTTTCATTATTTACTAACCAAAATACCAAAACTATGTCTATGTATAACTTTGTTTCTTTTTTAGGTAGTGTGTGCATCCACCAAGGCCTCATCAAACTCACAATTTGGGTTTGAGACCCTCAATGCAAGGAAATTAATCAAGAGATAGTTTACATTTGTTCTAGACATCATATATGGATCCCCATGATCATCATTTATCATTTTGATCAAGAATTCATCAAGAGTTTGAAGTTTGTTTGCCTTGGAAGCCCTAATTCATCTAGGTATCTTGTGTGACTTCCTTAGCAAGTTTCTTCATAATTTGATCAAATATTTCAAGGTATACTTCATTATACATCACCGTATACATATATGAGCCTCCATGAGTCCAATAGATCAAGAGAGCTTCAAGTTTGCAAGTTGGTTCATGGTGGTTGACCAGAGAAAGTTAACTGGTCAAAACTGGGGTTCCCTAGACCCTATCTCCTACAAAGTTTATCATATGAAAATTATTCCAAGAGAAACGTTACTCCTTATGACATTCCAAACAACTTTAATGTTGAGGTCAAGAGCTAGTTTTTCTTGGAAAGTCATTTTTTATGGTGAAATATTATATGTCATTTTGTCTGAACCCTAGTTAGGAGGTCAACTTCCAAGGACCATAACTTGCTCGATTTTTATGATATGAAGGCCATATAAATTTCATGATTAATTTCAAGATTCCCTCTCCAACTTTTATTCTTTGAAGAACTTCAAATTCAACTTGTAAGGGTATGTGCCAAGAGGAAACATTATAGGTCATTTTGGGTCATTACCATTGAACAAGAGATTTTCCTCAACTTCTAAAATGCATAACTCCTTCATGCCAAATCCAAATAAGGTCAAATTTGTGTCCAAATTTAAGAGGTTTGAAAGATATACAAATTTGATGAAGGAACGTTTTCCATTTGAAACCCATAACAAAAGTTGTTCAAGGTGGAAGAAGTGAACATTTGGCTTGGTACTTAAATTTCAAATATGTTTGATTTTCCAAACTTCAACCTCAAAATTCATCATGATACAAGCTACAAATGGAAAAGTGTTCAACATGAAAGTTGTTCCCCTTGATCTCACCTTTCAAAAAAGTCCAAGATCACCTCATTTGACCAAAGATTGAATGACTTGCGCATGGATTTTCTTCAAGGTTCCATTTGGATGAATCTCATGACTACTTTTTATTTCCAATTGCATGACTCTGTGACACGCTTTCAGCAGTGCTCATGATCAATTTTGGACCTTTTGATATCATTTGACGGGCCTATCACACGCCATGCATCCATGCAAGTGAGAATTACTATTTTCGGCATTTTGATGGAAGTGTGTGGAAATCAATTGCATTGCCTATAAATACAAGCCCTTCTGCTCAGAATTAGGGACACCTTGCCCAAACTTTGATCCTGCAACCATACCCCTCACCATTAGAGGATAATCTTGAATGTTTTTAATTGAAAATCGAGTTTCAATTGCACTTCTATTTTGAAGTTGAAACTCCAAGAATTCAAGCCCTTCCTTGATCCAATTCACTTCATGCAAGCATCTGAAGTCAAGCAAAGGCCAATTGGAAGCAAGATCAAGCAAGATTCAAGCTCCCTCGAAGGTGATTTTTTAGAAACTTCATCTCTTTGATTCTCTCTCAATTTTTCACCATTCTCTTTGATTTTTGGTTGGATGAAGTCCTACCAATGTAGGCAACAAGATTGAGTTGCTTTGAGGTCAAATCGAAGCAACTCAGATCATGATCCTTAAAATTAAAATCCCTGTATCTTTTGATATACTTGGAATTGGAGAAAATTGAGGCCAGATTCGAGCTCCTGAGCATTTTCTCTTTGAAATATTGTCTTTGTTTTTCATTTTTCATTAAGTTGAAGGTGGACCAGTCCGGTGAGGTCCACCGGAGAAGATGACCGGAGCCCTAGCTCCGATGGTGTGTTGGAAGCTTTACATCCATCTGATTGTGGTCAAATGATCTAATCCTGACCTTTGGTTTGAATTATCCACATTGCAGTGCGTTGACTTGGTTGTATGATAGACACCACACACGTGGCCATCAGATCTGCCACCTTAATTAATGAGGGAGATCTGATGGGTCTTGTTTTTTCTATTTTATTTGTAATTCTGATATTATGTTTAATCCTTCTATTTTATTTAATTCAAAGAAATTTCATTTTTAATCCAAAAAATATGGGACTTTTACCAAAAATATTTAAATATTTTTCTCTTCCATATTCTGAATTAAAATTACTTTTTGGATTAATTTCGATATTTTTCATGAATTAAATGTTTTTGTGCATATTTTTAATTGTTTAAAATTACTTCTGACTTTTCAAAAATCATGAAATTTTTTGTCTAAGGTCCTTTGACCTTGTTTGACCTAGGATAAATCCCTTGGCCATTTATTTGGTGTTTTGAAGGGATTTTATGTTTTGTCCAAATTAAAATGTATTTTAATTCATTTTTAAGTTGATTTTTAATTGATTAAATGTTTAAAAATGTTATTGATCCATTTTTATGGTCTTGTGATGTTTGACTTTCTGTTTGGGCCTTGACCAAGGTTAATTTGACTTTTGTTGAATCAAAACCATTGGATTTAGGGGATTGATGAAATATACATTTTATCTCCCAAAATGAATGGATGGTTTTGATTTGATGAAAATCCTCCATTGGTCAATTTGTATCTCTATCTTCCCCTCCCTCTTCATCTTCATCCATATTCTTTTCCATTTCCTCATTTGACCAATGAAATCTCTAATGTCTAAAGGCTAATTGATTCGTCAATGACGTTGTGTTAGATGAATCAATATAAGTATGACTGAGATATGTCCCTCCCTCTTGATCTTTTCTTTTAGTGTGTGGTATGTTTTAGGAGTTTGGTTCTTCATACCAAATCTCTAACATGCATTAGCACCTAAATTTTTATTGCCCGGCCTCAGATAATTATGACTTCTACATAAGTCCAATTACGATTGCTTAATATAGAGCTAAATTTGACCCTCAAGACATAGCATTCTAGTAAGTGAGATTGTAAGTCTCCCATTCTTCATGGCATTGTACGGGGACTTGACTTTTTTTCCTTTCATGGGAGCTAGTGGCATACTTGTTGAATTATCCAAGTTGGAGCCCTTCTCATGGAAGATGTCTTGGTTTAAGGATTCATACTTGTGAATGAATGGTTGAGTGTTCTCCAAAGAATGACTTAATCAACTAAAAATCACCACTAACACTTGACTAACTTTTGACTAACATTTGACTAATTCTTGTTAATATTGCTTTACTTTCAAGTCATTTACTTTATGCAATTTAAATTTCAGTCATTTATCATTCATTGCCATTTACATTTCATATAACTTGTTTATGTTTATATCATTTTCACTTTGCTCACTTGAGCCATACTTTGTGATTGTATATTTTGTTTGTGTATTTTGATTTTGTTTGTGGTCTTAGGACCCTAAAACACTTAATAACAACAAAAAAAAACCTATAAAACATCTGGTGGACTGTTGATCTTGATATGAGCTTTTGGACTTAGAATTAGGCAACATTCCCTGTGCAAAAAGGTCTTGGCCAATGCCAACATTTTGAGACCAAGCTATTGTGAACTGAGCCTTCATGTGGTGCAAACCTTGGGATTTGTTTGAATTCATCTACTACTCTTTCTTTGTATTTAATTGTTATTTGGATCTTGTGTCTGATGCTTTGCTTTGAGTTGATTAAGGAATATTTCATCTGATACATGGGAAGACAAAGAAGACTACTAGCTATTGGAATTGCTTGCTTGGATGTGGCTATCTTTATTTGGTGCCTTTATCTTCATGATGTTTGGATATTGCTCATTGCTTATTGATTATTTCTTGATTAAAGTCGAAAGGAAAATGGGTTTCTATATGACATTCTTTTCTGTTGGATTGCATCCCATTGGTCAGATCTTTTCAACTCTTAACTTTTAATTTTGTCCTTAGGATAGCCTCTTCATCTCCTCCCACTTCTTTAATTTCAAAATATCCCCCCCTTTTTTAAAACTTTATTTTCTTGTGATTTCAAACTTAGACTTTGCTTTAATGATTAGAAACTTTGTCCTTATGCCATCAAATTTTCAAACTCTTAAATTAAATTTGTAAATAAACTTAACCATATTGACTTAAAATTTTCAAAAGACAAAAAGAACTAACAACTTCATTCAAACTTTTGGGCCTTTGTGCCTTTCTTATTAAACTTTTGATAAAAACAATTCACCAACTTATTTGAAAATTTTACCACGAACTACGAGGTTTTGATCCCTTATTTTTATGTTGGTACGTAGGCACAAGACTGAAGGTCTTGTCAAACACAAAAATATAATCAATAAATTCTTTTCTCATCCCCACACTCTATTTTTCTCAAACATCATTTATACCAAAAACACATACGCACATAAAAAAGGGCTCCCTAGGAGTACCTAGGATACTTTGGATGCTAACACCTTCCCTTTGTGTAACCAACCCCCTTACTTATAATCTCTGATATTTTATTAGTTTTTATTTGAAAACTTCTTATCTTTGGGTTTTGTTCGTACTTTTCCCTTTTCCTTTGGAAACAATAAAAACGCGGTGGCGACTCTGGTTTTATTGACGTTAAGCTTATCCATAGCTTGACGGTCATGAATTTACCACTACACAAGGGATATATTTTCATCTAATGCATTGAAAGAAATGGAAGACTGCTATCTATTGGATTGCTTGCTTGGATATTCTGGCTATCTTTATTTGATGCCTTGGCCTTCATATGATTTGCTTGGATATTGCTTATGCTTGTTGCTTGCTAAAGTCCAAAGGAAAATGAATTTCTATATGACATTCTTGTCTGTTGGATTGTATCCTATTGGTCAGATCTTTTCAACCCTTAACTTTTAATTTTTGTCTAGGATAGTCCCTTTATCTCCTCCCACTTCTTATGCCGATGATTTTTTAAATATTTTCTTAATCAAATTTTTAAATGAGCTTAACAATATTGACTTTAATTTCAAAAAGATAAAAAAAAAAGAACTAGCAACCCCATTCAAAGCTTTGGCCTTTTGTGCCTTCTTGTTAAACTTTTGTTAAAATCAATCCACCAACTCCTTTGAAATTTTTACCATAAACTTTTTTATGCGTATATATTTGTATATTTGATGTTTGTTTGTATATATTGTTGTGTGATATTCTGCATGTTGTGCTTGGTGATCTCTGTGTGGTGAGATAAGTTATAACCCGAACTTGAGTGCAATCTAAGATAGGAGGGTGGTATAGTCATATTGAATTTGAAAGAGTAGTCCTGAAAGAGTTGACATGAGATCCCCCACTCAGTGGAGACCTCTTTGGAGTTACTGATGTCACACGAGTAAGTCGTGGATAGACATTACTTTCTCTAAATCTGGGGTCTGAGAAGCCGAGGACCGTAGAATATTTAACCTAACTTGGACTATTTAGGACGTAGTGTGGAGACTATCCAAGTGTAGACTTGATAACTGTTGTTACGCGATACTACACTTAGACGAGTTTCTCTTGAGAATACTATGGGTTGATAAGTCAGTCATCCTAATCTATAGTATCTGATAGATGGGATTAAGACTCTGGGAACTTTTTAAAACATGATCTACATGACTTTACCCTTAGTACATTCCTTTGGGATGGTTCTTAACCCGACTTCATGCTCGTGACTCACAACAAACCCTTTGATTCTCGGTTGATCTGATCAAGTCTTGCCAATATCAATGGAACTTGGGTGTTGATAAGGTGAAAGCCATAATCCATAAAAATGGATGATTGATCTTGATGATGACTTGATCCATCCCTTTACCTTTGTTTTCCTTGTGTGTGATCCCTTGTGTGTGATTGTTGCAATCATGCATACATGTGCATCATAACATTCATCACATAAAAATAAACTTCAAGGAACTAAGGTCTTATTTGCAAATATTTTCAGAACATGGATTACGGAAGAAGGAACACTAAGAAATACAGTTTCAGATGTCCTGATTTGAAAGAGCTAAGGAAGTTATCATCCTTTGTATTAGATCCCTTGGACTTCAAGAAACGTCATGGGAAGCTCTTATCTGTATTATCTGCTAATGTGGTTGAAGGACTTATGAGTGTTTTGGTTCAGTTCTATGACCCTCTTTATCAATGCTTCACTTTTCCCGACTATTAGCTTGTGCCCACGTTGGAGGAGTATGCCGAAGATCTCATGTCATAGTTGAAGCTCTTCATCTGAAGAAATCTGAGATTGATGCTCATTTGGTGAAGAAAGGAGGAATTCTTGGGTTGACTTCTGATTTTCTCATTGGTAGAGCTATTGTTTTTGCTCAAGCCGGTAGCATGGATGCTTTTGAGGCTATCTTGGTATTGCTCATTTATGGCTTGGCTTTGTTCCCTAACATTGACGGTTTTGTTGATGTTAACGCCATTAGAATTTTCTTGATTGGGTATCCTTTCCGACTCTGTTGGGTGACATGTATTTCTCTTTGCATTTGAGGAGTTCTAAAGGTGGTGGGACTATTGTATGTTGTGTTCCTCTTCTGTACAAGTAATTTATTTTGCACTTGCCTCAGACACCTACTTTCTTGGAGAACCGACAATGTCTACGGTGGTCCCAGAGACTTATGTCTCTCACTAATGATGATACTGTTTGGTATGATTCTGCATTGGTTAGCTTGGATATTATTTATAGTTGTGGTGAGTTCTCTAATGTGCCTCTCATTGGTACGCAAAGAGGAATCAACTACAATCCAACATTGGCCCCTCGTCAACTTGGGTTCCCCTTGAGAGATAAGCCTAATAAAGTTCAGTTAGAGGGTCTATTTGTTTAAGAGGGTAAAGATCCCCAACTTTTGAAGAGTAGAATGGTGCGTGTTTGGTATAATATGCATAGGAAAGGAATATCCGAGCTTGGTCCATGCAACTGTGTAGCTTTGGAAGCTTACACTATTTGGGTGAAGAAGAGAGCTTTGGAGCTCAAGATGCCGTACACTTGTGAAAGACCTATGTCTATGGTTGTGTATGAGCCATCAACTCTCCCTAACCAAGATGTAGAGGAGTTGGAAGACGCACTTTCCAAGATGAAGCAAGAGAGAGACTTTTGGGAAGAGCGGTTCCATGCTTTGAACCAAAAGCCTGAAGAGTTGCAGTTTGAGTAGAAAGACAAAGATGCGCTTATTGAGATTCTTGAGGATCATGCAGTAAAGAGTGTAACACCCCTTTTCATACCCCAAAATACTTAACATATAATCAGAGTGGATAAGCACGCATATAAGCAAAAGGGCGTCACATCGATGTTTTCAAAAACTAAAAGCTTTCAAAAACCAACATCATTCATCATCAATATACAATACATCTGGTCATTTAAAATAACACATTTGAAATATCATGAATATACAAGAATATGCGTTTGCAACGGAAAATAATGAATACTCATGTATTTCATAAAATGATTCATGTCCCATACCATGATCATCTCTCAATAACTCAAGATAAAATAAAACCATATCCTGACCATTTGGCACTATGGCCTCTCAAACAACAATTGCAATTAAACATGTTCACAAGTAATAACATAATACATATCCAAATAAGATATGAGTTCAATACTACTAATCTACCCCGTGTTACATGACCAGAGCATTAACTCACTACCTAGTCTCTAAACCAAAACACGGAAACTCTCCGGCTAAATCTCGAGTGAACTACCTTCCACTTACTTCAGCAATACTACTCTTGAATATCTGCACGATGCCCATGTAAAGGCAACATTCAAACAGAAGGGTGAGAATTCGAATCATTATGAAGAAGTATAATAAAGCACAATGATTAAATCAACAATTAAAGGAATTCATCACACCTAGTATGGCCATGTAAATAATACTAACCAATATTTATTTCACATGTTTCAAGCATACATCAAAACTCACGGAGCACAATATTAAATTCCAATGATATATTCCCAAATATACACATAACTATAGTTATCACATAATCACATATTTTACCAAGTTATGTATCCAAACATCACCAAATCAATTACCATATCTCACACCCACATAACAATCACATCAATGCATATACTCAATTATCACATAACTCTAATGTGACTCAATGCAAGACATGTGACTCTATGCATGTGGTACCGCAATGTGAACCCAATGTTTCACCGCTTTCCGATTTAATATCTAGAATCCAAGCCACGCTTCCGATCCGGACAAGATCAAAGCCACTACGTCTATTTCCAATTAAGGATCAACGTGTGCTACGCCTATTTCCATTCAAGGATCAACGTCTATTACCATGTGAACCCATAGTTTCACCGCTTTTCGATTCTATATCTAGGATCCAAGCCACGCTTCCGATCCGGACAAGATCAAAGCCACCACGTCTATTTCCAATTAAGGATCAACGTCTTCTACGCCTATTTCCATTCAAGGATCAACGTCTATTACCATGTGAACCCACAGTTTCACCGCTTTCCAATTCTATATCTAGAATCCAAGCCACGCTTCCGATCCGGACAAGATTAAAGCCATTACGTCTATTTCCAATTAAGGATCAACGTCTGCTACGTCTATTTCCATTTAAGGATCAACGTCTACTACGTCTATTTCCATTTAAGGATCAACATCTGCTACGCCTATTTCCATTCAAGGATCAACGTCTGCTACGTCTATTTCCATTTAAGGATCAACGTCTACTACGCCTATTTCTATTCAAGGATCAACGTCTGCTACGTCTATTTCCATTCAAGGATCAACGTCTGCTACGTCTATTTCCATTTAAGGAGCAACGTCTACTACGCCTATTTCCATTCAAGGATCAACGTCTGCTACGTCTATTTCCATTTAAGGATCAACGTCTATTACCATGTGAACCCACAGTTTCACCGCTTCCACCATAAAGCCGACTATGCCATGAATGAATGTACAAATACCAATAATATATGCAATTAAGATCATTTCTACCATCTTAACATTCCACATATAACCATAATTCAACTCTATGAATTATCCACCAATGGTACGTATACATATTCATAACAATATACCATTCACAAATATAGACTATTTATCAAATACGCACACTTAGATTTTATTTCAAAATGGTTACAGCATTTAAAATCCTCAATTTTCCTTTTTCAACAGTGGTAACCGGTTAACGCTTTTAGGGTAACCCGCTAACCCGAAACAGAATTCAATTCCTGGGCAGATTTTTCAGCATGTAACCCGTTAACACATTTTGGGTAACCCGTTAACACAAAAACAGAATTCAATTCCTGTCAGATTTTTAGCAAGTAACCCGTTAACACATTTTGGTTAACCCGTTAACACGAAAACATAATTCAATTCCTAGGCAGATTTTCAGCAAGTAACCCATTAACACATTTTGGTTAACCCGTTAACACGAAAACATAATTTTTCTTAACGTTACCATTACTGTAATGAAATTTAATAAACCAAGTGGCTTCTCAATATATCCCTCAATTTCACCCATATGTCCATTCCAAACTAAATTAATCATCACAAATCAAAGATTACTCATCAAAACCTAACAATTTTAAAATCATAAAAATTAGGGATTTCGACCTAAACATATTTCTACCCATTGACCCAATTATACTAACCGATAATAATAAGGATTCTCCCCCTTACCTCTTCAATTTTCTGGAAATCCTAGCTTCTCCCTTGTTCTTCCCCTCTTCTCCTTACATTTTCCTCTTTCTTTCTCTGTTGCCTTGAAAATGACCAAATGAGTGCTACTTCTCACTCTCCTCACCTCTTATATCCTAGTATTATATTTGGGCTTAAGGAATGATACCTCTAATTTAATTATTAGGCCCAATAAGACATAGTATTATAATATCTCTATTTAGTTCAAATAAATTCAACCAACACAATATACACACCAAGTTAATTAATATAATCAATTATTATACTACCTAACAACCAATTAATTAATTAACATTCCAAATAAATAAAATAAAATATAATAATAATATAAGAAATTAATACTAAAAAATTGGGTTGCTACAACTCTCCCCCACTTAAAAGATTTCCGGCTTCGAAAATTACCTCAAACGAACAACTCCGGATACGATTCCTTCATCTTATCCTCGAGTTCCCAAGTGATATTGGCATTGGCGGCTCCGCCCCATATCACTTTCACCAAAACAATCTCCTTACCACGAAGCTTCTTCACTTCTCTATCTTCAATTCGCATAGGTGATGTATTAACCGTCAAATTATCCCTCACTTGAACATCATCTAATGGAACAACATGCGATGGATCCGCAATGTACCTCCTCAATTGAGACACATGGAACACATCATGAAGATTAGAAAGTGACGGTGGCAGTGCAATCTGATATGCCACTTCACCTACCCTTTCGGAAATCTGATAAGGACCAATGAAACACGGCGTCAACTTACGCGACTTCAAAGCTCTACCAATAACCGTTATTGGCGTAACTCGAAGAAACACATGTTCATCTTTCTCGAACTCAAAAGCTTTCCTCCTCTTATCATGATAACTCTTTTGACGACTCTGAGAAGCCTTCATCTTCTCTTGAATCATCTTAATCTTATCCGTAGTCTCTTGAATCAACTCGGGTCCAACCACAACACTCTCTCCCGATTCGTACCAACACAAAGGAGTTCTACACCTTCTACCATAAAGAGCCTTAAAAGGTGCCATTCCAATACTCGAATGGAAACTGTTGTTATACGTAAACTCTATCAAAGGCAAGAAACTATCCCAATTTCCTTCTTGTTCCAAAACACAAGACCTCAAAAGATCTTCAAGTGACTGAATAGTCCTCTCTGTTTGACCATCAGTTTGCGGATGATATGCCGAACTCAAACGCAACTTCGTACCCAAATCACTTTGCAAACCTTCCCAAAATCTCGAAGTGAGCCTTGGATCTCTATCCGAAACAATGCTCGACGGAATTCCATGCAAACACACAATTCTCTCGATGTACAACTTAGCAAGTCTCTCCATCGAATAATCCATCCTCATCGGAATAAAATGAGCATATTTCGTCAACGTGTCCACAACGACCCAAATCGCCTCACAATTACTCAATGTTCTCGGCAAGCCCGAAACAAAATCTATAGAGATACTATCCCACTTCCACTCAGGAATAGATAACAGTTGCATCAAACCAGACGACTTTTGATGTTCAATCTTTGACTTTTGACAAGTCAAACATGAATACACAAATTCCGCTACATCCTTCTTCATACCTTGCCACCAAAACATCTTTCTCAAGTCTTGATACATTTTAGTAGCACCAGGATGAATACTCAGACCACTTCTATACCCTTCCTCAAGAATCCTCTTTCTCAAATCCGCAACATGCGGAACACAAACTCGATCACGACACCTCATGATACCATTTTCATCAATTCGAAAGTCACCACCTTTGTCTTGATTAATCAATGTCATAACATCGACTAATTTCAAATCTGACTTCTGACCTTCTCTAATCTCGTCAAGAATGCCACACGTAAGCTTCAACATACCAAGCTTAACACACGAAGACGTCACTTCACAAACCAAACTAAAATCTCTAAATTGCTCCAACAATTCAAACTCTCGAATCATCAACATAGACATGTGCAATGACTTCCTACTCAATGCATCGGCTACAACATTCGCCTTTCCAGGATGGTAATTCAAACCAAAATCATAATCTTTCAAGAATTCCAACCATCTCCTTTGCCTCATATTCAATTCTTTCTGATCGAACAAGTACTTCAAACTCTTGTGATCACTAAACACATCAAATCTCGATCCAAACAAATAATGTCTCCAAAGCTTCAACATAAACACAACAGCGGCCAACTCTAAATCATGCGTCGGATAATTCCTCTCATGAACTTTAAGTTACCTTGAAGCATAAGCTACCACTTACCCTTTTTGCATCAAAACACCTTCTAAACCCAACAAAGAAGCATCACAATACACAACGAAAAGTTCTAACGGATCCGATAAAATCAAAATAGGAGCCGTAGTCAATCTCCTCTTAAGCTCTTGAAAATTCGCTTCAGATTGCGAAGTCCAAATGAAAGCTTGACCTTTCCTTGTCAACTGCGTCAATGGTAACGACAACTTAGAAAATCCTTCAATGAACTTCCTATAATAACCAGCCAAACCAAGGAAACTTCTAATCTCAGCAACGGACTTAGGAGCTTCCCATTGAGATACAACTTCAATCTTCGTAGGATCCACAGAAATACCACCACTCGAAATCACATGCCCAAGGAAACTTACTTCACTCAACCAAAACTCACATTTAGAGAGTTTAGCAAAACTTCTTCTCTTTCAACACCGATAACACAACCTTCAAATGCTCGACATGATCCTCTTCACTCTTAGAATAAATCAATATATCCTCGATGAACACAATAACAAACTTATCCAGATAATCATGAAAAATTCTATTCATATACTCCATAAATACACCAGGTGCATTAGTCACACCAAAAGGCATCACGGAGTACTCGTAGTGACTATACCTTATTCGAAAAGCAGTCTTTTGAATATCCTCAGCCTTTACACGAATCTGATGATACCCAGACGTCAAACCAATCTTGCTAAACACACAAGCTCCAACCAGCTGATCCATTAGATCGTCAATCCTCGGAAGTGGATACTTGTTCTTAATCGTCACTTTGTTCAGTTGTCTATAATCAACACATAATCTCAAAGAACCTTCTTTCTTCTTGACCAACAGAACAGGTGCACCCCACAGCGACACACTAGGACGAATAAACCTCTTCTCAAGCAAGTCTTCAAGTTGACTCTTCAACTCTTTCAACTCGGAAGCAGACATTCTATAGGGAGCCATCGATACAGGTCTAGTTCCAGGAACTAAATCAATCAAAAACTCAACCTCACGTTCCGGAGGTAAATCACTTATATCTTCAGGAAATACCTCCGCAAACTCACAAACTATTGGCAATTCTTCAATCGTCCTCTTCTCACGAATATCTAAAGTTGCCAACAACATAAACAACTCGGCACCACCTTGCACCGATTCATCAACTTGCTTAGCAGACACAAACCAATCTACCTTAGCACCAACCTCAGGAAAAATAACTGTCTTCTCAAAACAGTTGATATACACCCGATTAAATTCTAACCAATTCATACCCAAAATCACATCAAGCTGCTCTAAAGGAAGACAAACTAAATTAATTCCAAAATTCCTACCAAAGATACTCAACGGACAACTCAGACATACAATATCGATCGTGTCAGATACACAAATCAAATACAACAGGATTGGAAAACATTAACGACTATTGACCAACTGGTCGACCATGCTCTGATACCACTAATGTAACACCCCTTTTTATACCCCAAAATACTTAATATATAATCAGAGTGGATAAGCACACATATAAACAAAAGGGCGTCACATCGACGTTTTCAAAAACTAAAAGCTTTCAAAAACCAACATCATTCATCATCAATATACAATACACCTGGTCATTTAAAATAACACATTTGAAATATCATGAAATATACAAGAATATGCGTTCGCAGCGGAAAATAATGAATACTCATGTATTTCATAAAATGATTCATGTCCCATACCATGATCATCTCTCAATAACTTAAGATAAAATAAAACCATATCCTGACCATTTGGCACTATGGCCTCTCAAACAGCAATTGCAATTAAACATGTTCACAAGTAATAACATAATACATATCCAAATAAGATATGAGTGCAATACTACTAATCTACCCCGTGTTACATGACCAGAGCATTGACTCACTACCTAGTCTCTAAACCAAAACACGGAAACTCTCCGGCTAAATCTCGAGTGAACTACCTTCCACTTACTTCAACAATACTACTCTTGAATATCTGCACGATGCCCATGTAAAAAGGCAACATTCAAACAGAAGGGTGAGAATTCGAATCATTATGAAGAAGTATAATAAAGCACAATGACTAAATCAATAATTAAAGGAATTCATCACACCTAGTATAGCCATGTAAATAATACTAACCAATATTTATTTCACATGTTTCAAGCATACATCAAAACTCACGGAGCACAATATTAAATTCCAATGCTATATTCTCAAATATACACACAACTATAGTTATCACATAATCACATATTTTACCAAGTTATGTATACAAACATCACCAAATCAATTACCATATCTCACACCCACATAACAATCACATCAATGCATATATTCAATTATCACATAACTCTAATGTGACTCAATGCAAGACATGTGACTCTATGCATGTGGTACCGCAATGTGAACCCAACGTTTCACCGCTTTCTGATTCAATATCTAGAATCCAAGCCACGCTTCTGATCCGGGCAAGATCAAAGCCACTACGTCTATTTCCAATTAAGGATCAACGTCTGCTACGCCTATTTCCATTCAAGGATCAATGTCTATTACCATGTGAACCCACAGTTTCACCGCTTTCTGATTCTATATCTAGGATCCAAGCCACTCTTCCGATCCGGACAAGATCAAAGCCACTACGCCTATTTCCATTCAAGGATCAACGTCTATTACCATGTGAACCCACAGTTTCACCGCTTTCCGATTCTATATCTAGAATCCAAGCCACGCTTCCGATCCGGACAACATCAAAGCCACTACGTCTATTTCCAATTAAGGATCAACGTCTGCTACGCCTATTTCCATTCAAGGATCAACATCTATTACCATGTGAACCCACAGTTTCACCGCTTTCCAATTCTATATCTAGAATCCAAGCCACGCCTCCGATCCGGACAAGATCAAAGCCACTGCGTCTATTTCCAATTAAGGATCAACGTATGCTACGCCTATTTCCATTTAAGGATCAACGTCTACTACGTCTATTTCCATTTAAGGATCAACATCTACTACGCCTATTTCCTTTCAAGGATCAACGTCTGCTACGTCTATTTCCATTTAAGGATCAACGTCTACTACGCCTATTTCCATTCAAGGATCAACGTCTGCTACATCTATTTCCATTCAAGGATCAACGTCTGCTACGTCTATTTCCATTTAAGGATCAACGTCTATTACCATGTGAACCCACAGTTTCACCGCTTCCACCATAAAGCCGACTATGCCATGAATGAAGGTACAAATACCAACAATATATGCAATTAAGATCATCTCTACCATCTTAACATTCCACATATAACCATAATTCAACTCTATGAATTATCCACCAATGGTACGTATACACATTCATAACAATATACCATTCACAAATATAAACTATTTATCAAATACGCACTCTTAGATTTTATTTCAAAATTGTTACAACATTTAAAATCCTTAATTTTTCTTTTTCAACAGTGGTAACCGGTTAACGCTTTTAGGGTAACCCGTTAACCCGAAACAGAATTCAATTCCTGGGCAGATTTTTCAGCATGTAACCCGTTAACACATTTTGGGTAACCCGTTAACACAAAAACAGAATTCAGTTCCTGGCAGATTTTTAGCAAGTAACCCGTTAACACATTTTGGTTAACCCGTTAACACGAAAACATAATTCAATTCCTAGGCAGATTTTTAGCAAGTAACCCATTAACACATTTTGGTTAACCCGTTAACACGAAAACATAACTTTTTTTAACGTTACCATTACTGTAATGAAATTTAATAAACCAAGTGGCTTCTCAATCTATCCCTCAATTTCACCCATATGTCGATTCCAAACGAAATTAATCATCACAAATCAAAGATTACTCATCAAAACCTAACAATTTCAAAATCATAAAAATTAGGGATTTCGACCTAAACATATTTCTACCCATTGACCCAATTATACTAACCCATAATAATAAGGATTCCCCCCTACCTCTTCATTTTTCTGGAAATCCTAGCTTCTCCCTTGTTCTTCCCCTCTTCTCCTTACTTTTTCCTCTTTCTTTCTCTGTTGCATTGAAAATGACCAAATGAGTGCTACTTCTCACTCTCCTCACCTCTTATATCCTAGTATTATATTTGGGCTTAAGGAATGATACCTCTAATTTAATTATTAGGCCCAATAAGACATAGTATTATAATATCTCTATTTAGTTCAAATAAATTCAACCAACACAATATGCACACCAAGTTAATTAATATAATCAATTATTATACTACCTAACAACCAATTAATTAATTAACACTCCAAATAAATAAAATAAAATATAATAATAATATAAGAAATAAATACTAAAATATTGGGTTGTTACAAAGAGACAGAGAGAACTCGAGGATTTATTTTCCTTTAGTATGCCTCAGCCTTCCGGTGCTTGGAAGAAGATTGCTGACCAGCTTGTCCTCGAGAAGGCTCAGATGAATACGTCCTTTGAGTCCGAGATCCGAAGCATCCTAAGGAAGTATTCTCCCATAGCCAGATCATCTTATGCAGTTGCTAGGAATCCTTAGGATAATAGTTTCCTTTTCTGTTGTATTTGTACTTTGGTTTATGAAATTGTACTCAGTGTAATCCTTCCAAATTTTATGAATAAAAAGAGATTTTATGGTCAATTGAATTGTTATTATTGATTATTGTTATTGTTAATTGAAAATACTTGCAAGTAAGACTTCATATGTTCCTTGAAATTAAAAAAAAAACAGATTGCATTTCATGCATCATTTGCATAACAGGTTTCTTTCGCCAGGTGTCTTATCAGTTCTTCTTCTGTGTATCAGCCAAGCTGACTCATTGTAACACCTCAAAATTTGCCCTCCTCTCTTGGGACTAGCTTAGCATATTGCATATCATTTTTTAGGTCATTAGGCATTGCATATTGCATATCATGTGGTTACATTGTGCAAGCCATTCTCCCAAGTCTTGGTCAGAAGATGAGGAAGTCAAAGTGCAAGCTAGGGTTTCATTGGACTGGTCATTAATCATCTGAGGATGTGGAGGTCCAAATTAGGGTTTTGTGATTCTCAAGGAGATTGGTCCTCATCTTATTTGAAATGATACATCATCATCATCATGGTTTGTCATCATCAAGTGTTGAAGCACATTCCTTGAGATTAGGGTTTTGACCACTGGTCAACCCTAATCAGTTGCATTGGGCCAATCAGGGAATGATCAGGAGATGGGGTCTATGATGTATATGGGGATCATCCCATGGTTTTATGGAGCTAATTGAGGCTAGGGTTTCATCCTTGGGCCATGTCATCAGAGGATTGGAGCTCAGATTGATCTATGCATGGCCAAATTCATCTATCAGTTGAAAAAGTCAACTGTGGTCAACTGTGCTTGATTTAATGGATTTGGAGGTGAAAGTGAGTTGGATACACTTCATTCATGTTGGAACAAGTGTTATATGACATTTCAAAGCTTAAAGATGGAGAAAATCAAGTCAGGACAAAAATTGCCAAAAATAGAAAATGACTTGTAATGGAAGTTTCCAAAAATGGAAAGTTTTTGACCTTAAAATTACATGTCCAAGGAAGCTTCAAATGAAAACTTGTTCAACATGAAAGTTGTAGATCTTGTTCTCACCTTTCCAAAAAGCCCAAGAACTTGAAAATCCCATGTATGGTTGTCAAGTTATGGTCCAGTGAATTTCAGAAATGACCCATAATCAGGAGGGCATAACTTCCACATGGAGTGTCCAAATTGGATGATCTTTTTATGCACAAACTCCATTTGACATGTACTTTCATGGTGCATAATTGGATTTTATTAAAAATGGTCAATGCAAAAAGTCAAATTTCAACTGTACAGTTAAAAGTCCAGGGGCAAAATTGTCCAACTTGAGAAATAATGGGAATTTTTGAATGGGGATTTTTGCAACACTTCACAAATGATATTTGGAATTGGTTTGAATGCTCATAACATGCCAAGGCCTTGTGGTTTGAAAATTGGCTTTTAAAATGAACTTGAACAAATGAACACATAGCCATCACATGTGGAAAATGAGAAATACATGTCCAATGAACATGAAACAAGTGGCAACAGTTCATGACAGGTGTTTAGGGTTTGTATGAGCTGGCATTGAGCTGTCATGAGCTGGCATGTGGAAATACAATTTTGCCCCTAGCTTGAGAATAACCACTTTTGCTAATCACTTTCCATTTGATTAATTAGAGTGATTAAGCATGGATTAAGAGGAGATATATAATCCTAATTCTAACTAATTCATAACAGAATTCACAATTTCACAAATCACAATCCAAAATTCTCCAAATTCATCCATTGCTCTCAAGAACACAAAAGACCAAATTCCATCAAACTCTCTCAATTCTTCATCCTTTTGCACGATTATTTTTGAGTTAATCTCCAATCAACATCTTCTTCTGCTGTTTGTGAGAATCCACACCAAAAGCCTTGCCAATCGTGACTGTCCAAGCTTGCTCCATTAATGGTGAATCGAGATTTTGTGCATTAGAAGCAACCTCAATCAAACCTGAGCATTGCATTCAATTTCTTGGAGCCTATATTGCATCTGTTTGGAATCAAAACACGCAAACTCATCACGATCCATCACTGCCTTCCAAATAAGGTGACAAATCGAATCTCATATATTGCTTAATTATCATATACGCTGTGTAGGCCATTGATCATAGGTTAACATGTAGCAATTGGTTTGTAAGATGATTGAGTGAGTTGAGAGAAATCTGGATTCAAAGTTATGTTGCCAAACCCTAACTCCATCGATTCGTGAGATTTAGAGACAATTAGGTTAAACCATGGACATATTTGGATTCTACGTGTTGAGACCGTTCCAATGACTATACGCATGTTGATTTTCATTGAAGTTGAGTGTTCTTCGTGTTCTTGGAGAATCTGGGAATTTCTGGAAAAAAGGAGTTTAGGAAGCGCGTTTGATCCGTTTTTCTGTTTGAATGTTCAAAAGTTGTGTTTACCGCGCCACTGTTCCACTAATTACAAGTTTGCCATTGTCACTTAATTAATTATAACACTTTGAATAATTATTTCATAAATCACAAAAATCTTAGAAAAATCATAAAAAATTATTGGAAGGTCAGAAAAATGTGAGGATTTTTTCTATAGTTCCCATTTTGTCTCTAGTTTTTTATGAGTATGATTTTAGAAATTGTGCTTGGTGAAAATTTAGTTTGACTTAGGGATGTTTGACTTGTGGTATATTTGTGCACATTTTGCCATTTTTGATGTGAAATTCTCATGCCTTAAAAGAAATGTCTGAAATTTTTTGTGGTGATTGTAGACATGTTGCTGGTGATTTACATATGAAGTTTGTGAGTTTTTGATACCTGTGGAGTGAGATATGAATTTTTGAACTTAGGTGTGACAATTTGTGTCA
Source organism: Lathyrus oleraceus (assembly GCF_024323335.1). Taxonomy (NCBI): domain Eukaryota; kingdom Viridiplantae; phylum Streptophyta; class Magnoliopsida; order Fabales; family Fabaceae; genus Lathyrus; species Lathyrus oleraceus. The sequence goes on along the minus strand of NC_066584.1, from coordinate 102,695,449 downwards.
CACCTAGATAGGTCAATTTCATGAAATTATTTGACTGGCCTATGATTGTTAGAATGGATTGAAATTTTGCATGTATGATCATTGATATGTTTAGATGCTATGTGAATTTTTCTGGATTTTTATGTGGCATTTTCAATTTGATTGATATTTTTCATCTCTGTTGGTCAATTATGCAAGTTCATGTGATACATGTTTGAATATCTTGTGTGAAATGCTCATATGGTTTTAGATGAACATGAAATTTGGTATGATGGTTGTAGACACATTGTAGGACATCCCTATTTTGGTCCCATTCATTTATTAACTGTTTTCATTGATTTATGAATTTTTGAAGTGAATGCATGTGTTGATGATATGGTTTGGCTTGAATATTTGTGTCTGTTTTTCTTGATTTTCATTGACATAGTTCCTTTTGTCCAATTGAGCTGAAAATTGACATGCTGTACCTTGAATATGTCCTGTTTAGGTGTAAATTATTTGAGGATTTTTGGAATTGTTTTGATATGGATTTGGTTGAAGACATTCTGTTTGGATGTTTGGTGTTATGTTTGACCTAGTTTGGATTGTTTTGATCATGAAATGAATATGGTAAATGATATAAGCATGGGATCAATTGCATTTGCTTTTGTTTGGCATTAATTTGATTTTGGTTAAAGATTGCTTACTGTTTAGATTTTTTTCTCACTTTTGGACCCTAGGCTTGGCCTAGTGGTCTTGTCTCTCACATTTGCTTGATTTTTCAGGATGAAAAGCACAATGCTTAAGGAGATTGAACCAAGTGGATTAAATTGACATTTGTTTGATGTGGAGAACTAACATAATTTTGTTTTGTAGGTTGTGAAGCTTGAGCTTGAGCTTGTAGCTTGCATTTATGTGCTTGTGTTGTTTGTATAGTCTGACTGATTAACATTTGCTGTTTATTGTTGTCTGTCTGAGTACTGATGATACTTGATTGTTTTCAGGTACATTTAGTTGCTTACAGTTCTTTAAGAACTTGCTTGCTGCTGCTTGGTTTTTAAACCACTTGAGGTAGGACTTCTATTCTTCATGTAGTCTGGAGACCCGGCCTGTTATTCGGCCGGGCAAACTGTCTGAAGTCCTCCTTAAGAGGCGATGCTTGTGATTGTTTACATTTGTGCCAAGCAGGTAAAGACCTCTAAGAGGCAATTGGTGGATCAAAGGGATATGCAATCTATCCCCCACTATTCTGTGAGTCGTCCCTCTGCTCACACGGCTGTGTGTTGATGCATTGGGACACAAACCCAAGATCCTGTGCTGTTGCACAATCGAGTCAGAGTCTTTGAGCGTAGAAGGGTCCCTCCATTCTGGACCCACGCTCCTTTGTCAGAAGCTCTCCCTGGTTAGGGATAAGAGCTGTGAGGTCTCATCCTCACTTCACCTTTTCATCTGCTTCACCTTAGCCTCGTAATGGCAAGGTTAAGAGCGAATAATACCCATGTACAGATGGCTTGCTTCGGCAGTCAAACCCATTGTTTGAGCCCACTTGACTGGTTATAGTGTGTGCTATGTGAATATTTGTTTGACATGTTTGCTTGAAATGCTTGAATTGCTTGTATGCTTGTATGCTTGCTTCTTTCCTGGATAGGATTAGTTTGCAATTGTGCAAGTAGGTAGAAACCTGAACGTAGGGTAATGATGCATGACAACACTAGGCTCGAGTACAGCTCCCTGGTAGTGTGTCTTCCCCTGGTTTCTGGCTAGGTTTTCTTTCCCTTGAGGGGGAACTACATCGCCCTGATCCTTGTTCCAGACGAGGTATGTAGGCAGGAGGTCGTGCGAGACCTCTCCGGGCACTTTTTTTTTTCTTTTTGCGTGTGTTTACTTGTTATCTGTTTGGTTCGGATGCCGACGTAAGTCCAGTGATTGGCTGTCGGGCTCCACGTTTGCCCTTCTGAGTGTGTTTTGGTTCGGATGCTGACGTAATTCCATCGAGTGGTTGTCGGGCTCCATGTTTGCCATCTGTTTGTGCGTTTTGTGTTGTTTGGCGTGCGTAAGCCGAACTACAGTGGCTCTGATTCTCGTTCCAGACGAGATATGTAGGCATAGGACGCGATGTCCTATCGAGCTCCCTTCTCTTAACCCCACCTGCGTTCCCTGTGTGTGTGTGTGATGTTTTAGCAACCTATTCTTTCTTAGAACGTGGATCCCGTCGAGTACGACGGACGTGAGGGGTGCTAATACCTTCCCCTTGCGTAACCGACTCCCTTACCCTTTCTCTTTGGTCGCGAGACCATTTCCTTTCCAGGTTTCTCTGAGCGTTTCCTTTCCCTATCTTGGGATAAATAACGCGCAGTGGCGGCTCTGTGTTGTGTTTTTATTTGAGTCCCGCCGGTTGATTTTCGCGGATGCGACAGCTGGCGACTCTGCTGGGGACTCGAGATGTAGACCTGTGCTGGTCCATCTTCCCTAAGCGAGTCCTTCCTAGCGTTCTAGGATAGTTTAGGTTGCTTGTGTTGTATTATTTATTGCATTTATTATTCTAACCTGTGTATATATTTGCATAAATATTTGCATGCATCATACTATCATGTTGTTGCCGTCCTCTGTGCAGGTGGTTCCTCTGTTTGGGGTGGGTGTTCTGAGTGGGGCTAAAACCCAGGCCCGAGTATACACCTAGGATTAGTGTGGTCTCATGTTGCCTCCTTCATGTTAGGTCAATATGTGCCTGGCAGCATGATGTACCACAAGCCGGACGAGGTTCATTTGATAGTGCTTGCCTCTGTGGGTATTCCACTTTGGTTGAGTTACTTCATTTGAGCTGTTGACTCTGGTGACCGATCATTTCCCGGATCTTTGGTTTAGACGATCTCAGGAGAGCTACAGTGGCACACCCGAAAGGGCAAACCCATTGAGTATCTCTGCCCGATTGTCGAGACTATTATCCGCCTTAGGATGACCTGATTAGAATTTACTTGTGAGGGGAGGGTGATTCTTTCAGATGCATGTTCAGATGGTGACTCAGATGGTGACTTTTTGTTCCGTGTATCAGAGTCCTATTTATAAGTCGGATTTATGGTCATTTATTGCCGTGACGCCGGAGTGCTGTCCGTGATTTATCAGTGGGGATCCGTTTATTTCGGGATTCCCCGGGCCGAGATATTTATTAGTGGGGATCCGTTTATTTCAGGATTCCCCGGGCCGATTCAGATGGTTATGGGTATCTGCCAAGAGATTGTCTGATGATGATGATGATGTATCTGTCTTCCGTTTATTTCGGAACCCTTGAGATGGATTGGTGGTTACGTTTTCCTTCAGATGGTTGTGATCAGTCCAGGGATCCGAGTTGTGGTTCAGAGCAACAGATGATCAGAGGACTTGGAGGATGGCACAATGCATTGCATTCATTCATCAGCATCATTTTGCATTCATCTGCACCAAACTCACGTCTAGCCATATGGGGAGTATTATGGATTGAGAGTCTGGTTGAGAGACATCTTGAATTTCAGAATATGGATGTCAAAATGTTATCTGTCTCGATGAAACCAGAATCAAAGGACAGAATCTTCCTCATATGGATAGACGTTGCATTCATGCATATTAACCTGTTTGCTGTTTTGCAGGAATCATTGCTCGTGCTCGTAGAGTTGTACCCTTGCACTCAACACGCCCTCACAGATACTTCACCAGACGCAATACTCCCAGACTGATGAATCCGTCCAACATCGACATTCTCGAGCTGAAAGAGAAGATGGGAGAGCTGATCAGTGTCATGCAAGAGTTCGCCTTAGGGCAGAAAGTGATTGCCGAGAAGGTGGGGAGGATTGAAGACTGGCTGAAGATGGGGAACATGCAAGGAAACGCTTCGTCATCTGGACCGAAGAAATTCTTTGGTATACCAGCACAAGGATGAGGGTGAATCGAGTGCTGTGTACGCCCAGAGAGGACACGGTAGGGGTCGTTACTACCAGCACACTGCTGCAGTAACCATCCCTGCTGGTAAACAGTCAGTCCGACAGCAACCTCAGACAACTCCACAGAAGATACAGGGAGCTGGGAGTCAAGTGAAAGGAAAGGGGGTTGATCGTCATTTTGACAAGCCACCCATATCGTATGCTCTTCTGTTTAAAAAGTTGATGGATCTGGGGATGGTTCAGCCAAGGATGTTAGCTCCATTGAGATCAGATCAGAGGCCACCTAACTATAATGAGAACGCCAGGTGTGAATTCCATTCTGGTGCGCCTGGGCATAACATTGAGGGTTGTAGAGCCTTCAAGCATACTGTCCAAGATCTGGTGGATTCCAAGGCCCTCAATTTTACATTGTCATTGAATGCTGATGCCAATCCCATGCCGGCGCATGGACAGGCGATGGTGGGTGCAATTACTGAAGATTCAGATCACGTCTGTGTGATGGGTGAAGAGAATGACAGTAACTGCAAGTTTGATGGTTGGATAAAGCCGTGCGCACCAGGGATGGGAATCCAGAACTGGAAGGCCTAAAAAAGATCATCACTGTCACTCGTCCGGAAGAGTAATGTTTCTTGTTTCTCAATTTTAGTTGCATGAAAGCCATGCGTGTTGCCCGACACGTAATGGTTCATTGTAAGGGCCGCCTCGTGTTTCATTTTGCAACATTTCTGCATCATTAATAAATGGATGTTTTTCAGTCAAAAAGCGGTGTTCCCTGTTTTTCATTTATTTTTGCAGTTTAAAAACAAATAAAAATGGCAATGTTTGTTTTCATTTTTTTTCCTTTTTGATTTGTCTTGTTCCGAATTCAAAAATAATTCTCCGGATCTCGTTGATAACAATTTGGTTACCCCTCATATGACTTCGACAAACCGATCTATCATGCCGAAGAAGAAGGCGAAGAAGATTGTGATCTGCCGGAATTAGCCAGGTTGTTGAAACAAGAGGAGAAGGTGATTCAGCCGCATGAGGAGCGGATTGAGGTTGTTATTCCAAGCACCGCCGAGGTCAGGAAGGAAATAGGAAAATGAGGCCGCTTCAGAGGCGAGTCGAGAGTAGAATGGTAGCCTTGTGGAAAGAGCATGTCGATACCTTCACCTGGTCATGTCAGGATATGCCAGGGTCGGATACTGATGTCGTTGTGTACAAGCTACCAAGGAGAGAAGACAGTCCTCTGGAGAAGCAGAACGACAGTGCCTGTATCAGAGAGCCATGGTGACTTTGTTTCATGAGATGATTCATCATGAAATTGAATGCTATGCTATGACATGATAGCAAAGTCCCAAGCAGGCGAGGGGCATCTGGCAGACCGGGGCAAGTCGTTTGACCGGTTGAGACAATTCAAACTGAGGTTGAATTCGAATGAGTGCACTATCAGAGTGCGGTCCGGTAAGACGCTGGGGTTCATTGTAAGAGAGGAATCGAGGTTCATCCTGCTAAAAAAAAAAAAAAAACAAAATAATAATAAAAAATGCCTGAACCGAGGATGGAAAGAGGTTCGTGGTTTCATAGATAGATTGAACTACATGTCATGGTTCACATCTCACCTAACAGCCACGTGGGAACCTATTCAAGCCATTGAAAAAAAAGATCAAACGGTCAGGTGAAATAATGATTGCCAAAGGGTATTGAAAAATAAAAGAATAAGTTGCAGGAGCCTCCGATTCTGATACTTCCTGTGGAAGGAACAATTGTTAATTTGTACTTGACAAGCCTTCGAGGGGTCTATGAGGTGTATTGGGTCAGCATGACGAGTCTTGTCGAAAAGAGCATGCAATTTACCTAAGCAAAAAGTTTACCGACTGTGAAACAATACATTCACTGTTCGAGAAAACTTGATGTACTTTGGCATAGGCTGCTCGCCGACTGAGACAGTATATGCTGATTCATACCACTTTGTGGATTTCAAGATGGATCCGATCAAGTATGGGTTTGAGAATCTAGCATCGACCGGATGGGTTGCGAGAAGAGCAAAAGAATGTTGACTGATTTGTGATACTCTCAGAAAGCAATAAAGGGGTGTATTGCCTGATTACATCGCTCCGCAACCCATTGAGGATCATCAACCGATGAAGTTTGAGTTCCCTGATGAGGACATCTCGAGGTGCTCTGATCGAAAGATTGAGAGTAGCCGATCCCGGAGGAGGGGCCTGACCCTGAATCCGAACGGATTCTGATGTCTGATGGGGGAGGTTAAGGTGAATAAGCTTTTGTGGCTAGGATGACAGTTGAATACACCACAGTGGTGACTGAGTACGAAGTTCGTATCCTGGGTATCGAACTTCGGTGCGTACATCTACTGGGGCAACGCTTTTCTCGTTGGTATATGGGATGGAGGTTGTATTACCTGTTGAGGTTCAGATTCTCTCTTTGAGAGTCCTGATGGACGTGAAATTGCAAGAGGCGGAATGGGTAAGGACCCGGTACGAAGAGTTAAGCCTGATTGAAGAGAAAAGGCTAACGGCCATCTGTCATGGGCAGTTATACCAGCAGAGGATGAAACGTGCTTTTGACAGAAAGGTGTGACCTCGGGTGTATCACGTAGGTGATATGGTGCTGGAAAGGATCCTTCCTCCTCAAAACGATCGAAGGGGCAAATGGACACCCAATCATGAAGGTCCATTCGTGGTCAAGAAGGTTTTCTCTGGTGGAGCCTTGTTGTTAACGACCATGGATGGCGAAGATTTTCCATCCCCTGTGAATGCGGACACAGTTAAAAAATACTTCGTATAAAAGGACCCGCTGGACGAAAAGAACAAAATAGTCCAGGCAAAAAAGGGCATCCCGGCGAACCAAAAACAGAAAAGGTTCGGGCAAAAATTAGGGATAAAAGAAAAATTGTACACCCGGCAAGTCGAAAACCTGAAAAGGCGACTTGGGCAAAAAGGGGGTATCCCGGTGGACTGAAAACCCGAAAGGGCGGTCCAGGCAAAAGAGGGATTGAAACGAACAACTGCGTCTAGCATGATCGTTTGCGCTTTGGTTAAAGCATCATGGATAATACCCGGTAGGGATCAGTCGGAATCGTCTTGTTCAGAAGGCAGAAAAGCACGGAGAGTCTGAGGACATATGGGGTGTAACCGAGTTGGAACTCGATGAGATCACGGGTTTCACATTGCCATTAGGACAGATTTTTCCTTTTGTGCGCAATTACCTCTTTTCAGGAATTGCTTCCTTTGTATTGCTCATTTGAGCCACGCTTTTTTCAATCAATAAAATGCATCTTCAGTCAAATAATTTTGTTTTTATTTTTCATTACCGCTTTGATTGCAAAAACATCCGATTATTTTGATAAAGAATCTTGCATTTTAAGACACACAGGTCCCTTCCAATGCATGTTTATAAGATTGAAAGCTTGAAATCTTATTCGGAAGGTTGGGTGACCCAAGTGTTGAAATCTTGACACGCCTGGGGCACGGTTTTATCTAACGATCTGTTTTGCAGGTACTGTTAGGTATTCGTCACTCACTTGCAGGTTGTGATGTGGAAGCTGTTGATGAAACAAATCCCCATGAGAGTTCAATCAGGGACGAGTGCACGAAAGAATGACGGAGACGTTGAGACGTACGACGATCCTTGAATGATATCAAGAAGACTCTTCAAAGTCGGAAGACTTGAAAGTATGTAATTCCCCGCAGAGTCCGATCAGGGACGAGTGTATGAAGAAAGGACGGAGAGACGACGAGACGTCCGACGACCCTTGAAATTAATCAAGAAGACTCTTCAAAGTCGGAAAATTGAAATTTCTGTATAATCCCAGGAGTTCGCTCTCCGTCGAGCGCGGAGCGATTGGGAATACAAGATGATGGAGCAGAAAAGGTCCAAACGAGTCTGGGAATTCTCAAAAGTGGAAAGCTGATACGAGATTGGGAGTTGGATACCGTGGTTCGACGAGTCGACGGATGTTCTGTACCAACTTTTCTCATTTCCCAGCGAGGTCCCCAAGCAGAATTAGAGGACCAAACCTCCCTGCAGATCCAAGGTCTGTGACTTCCCCAGCCGTGTCAGGATGATTATCCCCGGCAGGTTTAGATGGTGTTTCTCAGCAGCCAGGCTTGAAAGTTGCTATTCCCCGAGTGGAGCGGGTTTCAATGAAATATATCTCCAGCAGTGTTCATCCTACCAGTGGATTGGACGAGTTTCCGTAGCAGACGGATATTTGCATCCCCAGCTGAGTTGATCCTACGTGTGGATTGCATGGGTAATCCCCAGCGGAGTAGCATTCGCTTCCCTGGCAGGGTCAGGATGGTTATCCCCAGCAGGTGTCAGATCGATGCTTCCCCAGACGCCAGGCCTGGAGGTTGCTGTTTCCCCAGCGGGGCTATATGTGAGCATTTCCCCAGTGAAGTCACCGGGTATCTGTGAGGGTTCCCCGAAGCAGGTGGATGTATATCCCCAGCAAGTCAAAGATTGTGGTATCCCCACAGAGTGCATTGGTGGTTCTTATCCCCAGCAAATTCCCGAGCGGATTGGGTGCAAAGGAGGTGTTTCCCCAGCAAGGGTTGCCTTATCCCAGCAGCAGTATTATTCCCCAGCAGGGTGGAATCGGAGTATTGACGAGTTCCTCAGCAGAGTGTCTCGTGCTCCTCAGAAGAGTCCCTTGAGGGGGATGCTTTTTATGCATTCATCATGTAAAAATAGCATAGCATATTGCATAGAAAAAATAATAAATCGCGTAGCATTTCCATAATTATGGAGCATTACGCAGAAAAAGATCATGCATCATTGTTGCAAGCATAGAGCTAGTCTCAAGCCGTGGTTACCGTTTGAGAGGTGGTTGTGCCAGAAAGCGAAGATGTTACTCTGTGGAGTTTAGCATCATGACGTCAGATCAGCAATGTTCCCCAGTAGTGCGATATTGGAGGAAATGTTTCCGTCGGACAGAGATGGAAATAAAATCAGAGGACGTTACGCGATCAGCGCGATTCAAGCCGTGGTTACCGCTTGAGGATTGGTTTTATCAGACAGTGAAGGTGTTACTCCGAGGAGTCTAGCATCATGGTTTTAATCAAGGGTATTCCCCAGTAGTACGATACTGGAGGGTAAGTTTCTGTCAAGCAGAAATGGGAATGTTAATCAAGAAAGTTTCGGGGTCCAAAAAGAAAAACAAGAAAGAAGATAATCCCCAGCTAAACGCGAAGTGTTTGTATGCCAGGGTTGAATAGAGAGCAGTCGGCTCAGGGCTTGTCATCCTCAGCATGGGTCGTTGTGGCATTCCGGCCAGTTTCCGATTTCCAGATCGAAGAGGTTCTCAACAGTCAGGACGAAGAACTTGTGGCATTCCGGCCAGTTTCCGATTTCCAGATCGAAGAGGTTCTCAACAGTCAGGACGAAGAACTTGTGGCATTCCGGCCAGTTTCCGATTTCCAGATCGAAGAGGTTCTCAACAGTCAGGACGAAGAACTTGTGGCATTCCGACCAGTTTCCGATTTCCAGATCGAAGAGGTTCTCAACCATCAGGACGAAGAACTTGTGGCATTCCGGCCAGTTTCCGATTTCCAGATCGAAGAGGTTCTCAACAGTCAGGACGAAGAACTTGTGGCATTCCGGCCAGTTTCCGATTTCCAGATCGAAGAGGTTCTCAACAGTCAGGACGAAGAACTTGTGGCACTCCGGCCAGTTCCGATTTCCAGATCGAAGAAGCTCACGATGATTAAATCGATGCAGCTTGCGGCAATCCGGCCAGTTTCCCGGTATCCAGGCCGAAGTGGTATCCAGACCGAAGTGGTATCCAGACCGAAGAGGTGTTCAGACCAAAGTGGTGTTCAGGCCAAGAAAATGAAAAAAGATCAGAAAATTCCAGGGTTCAAGAAAATAAGAAAAAGAATAATAATCCCGAGCGGATGAGTGGTGTTCAGGCCATAGTTATCCCTGTGTTGCCATTTATTTTGGTATCCAGGTCGACGTTTATGTTTTGGGGTTCAAGCCGAGTTTTCTCCGTACCAGACGGATTTTTCTTTGAGATTGCTTCTTCGCTGATTCTGACAGACGTTGTTAATTATATCCCATCGGAGTGCAAATTGTTCGTCTGTTCTTGGTATTCAATCACTCTTCATCCTGATCATCTGAAAGCCGAGGCTATTCACATCGACAGGTTCACAGTGGATTGAATAGGGGCAGCTGTAACACCTCAAAATTTGCCCTCCTCTCTTGGGACTAGCTTAGCATATTGCATATCATTTTTTAGGTCATTAGGCATTGCATATTGCATATCATGTGGTTACATTGTGCAAGCCATTCTCCCAAGTCTTGGTCAGAAGATGAGGAAGTCAAAGTGCAAGCTAGGGTTTCATTGGACTGGTCATTAATCATCTGAGGATGTGGAGGTCCAAATTAGGGTTTTGTGATTCTCAAGGAGATTGGTCCTCATCTTATTTGAAATGATACATCATCATCATCATGGTTTGTCATCATCAAGTGTTGAAGCACATTCCTTGAGATTAGGGTTTTGACCACTGGTCAACCCTAATCAGTTGCATTGGGCCAATCAGGGCATGATCAGGAGATGGGGTCTATGATGTATATGGGGATCATCCCATGGTTTTATGGAGCTAATTGAGGCTAGGGTTTCATCCTTGGGCCATGTCATCAGAGGATTGGAGCTCAGATTGATCTATGCATGGCCAAATTCATCTATCAGTTGAAAAAGTCAACTGTGGTCAACTGTGCTTGATTTAATGGATTTGGAGGTGAAAGTGAGTTGGATACACTTCATTCATGTTGGAACAAGTGTTATATGACATTTCAAAGCTTAAAGATGGAGAAAATCAAGTCAGGACAAAAATTGCCAAAAATAGAAAATGACTTGTAATGGAAGTTTCCAAAAATGGAAAGTTTTTGACCTTAAAATTACATGTCCAAGGAAGCTTCAAATGAAAACTTGTTCAACATGAAAGTTGTAGATCTTGTTCTCACCTTTCCAAAAAGCCCAAGAACTTGAAAATCCCATGTATGGTTGTCAAGTTATGGTCCAGTGAATTTCAGAAATGACCCATAATCAGGAGGGCATAACTTCCACATGGAGTGTCCAAATTGGATGATCTTTTTATGCACAAACTCCATTTGACATGTACTTTCATGGTGCATAATTGGATTTTATTAAAAATGGTCAATGCAAAAAGTCAAATTTCAACTGTACAGTTAAAAGTCCAGGGGCAAAATTGTCCAACTTGAGAAATAATGGGAATTTTTGAATGGGGATTTTTGCAACACTTCACAAATGATATTTGGAATTGGTTTGAATGCTCATAACATGCCAAGGCCTTGTGGTTTGAAAATTGGCTTTTAAAATGAACTTGAACAAATGAACACATAGCCATCACATGTGGAAAATGAGAAATACATGTCCAATGAACATGAAACAAGTGGCAACAGTTCATGACAGGTGTTTAGGGTTTGTATGAGCTGGCATTGAGCTGTCATGAGCTGGCATGTGGAAATACAATTTTGCCCCTAGCTTGAGAATAACCACTTTTGCTAATCACTTTCCATTTGATTAATTAGAGTGATTAAGCATGGATTAAGAGGAGATATATAATCCTAATTCTAACTAATTCATAACAGAATTCACAATTTCACAAATCACAATCCAAAATTCTCCAAATTCATCCATTGCTCTCAAGAACACAAAAGACCAAATTCCATCAAACTCTCTCAATTCTTCATCCTTTTGCACGATTATTTTTGAGTTAATCTCCAATCAACATCTTCTTCTGCTGTTTGTAAGAATCCACACCAAAAGCCTTGCCAATCGTGACTGTCCAAGCTTGCTCCATTAATGGTGAATCGAGATTTTGTGCATTAGAAGCAACCTTAATCAAACCTGAGCATTGCATTCAATTTCTTGGAGCCTATATTGCATCTGTTTGGAATCAAAACACGCAAACTCATCACGATCCATCACTGCCTTCCAAATAAGGTGACAAATCGAATCTCATTTATTGCTTAATTATCATATACGCTGTGTTGGCCATTGATCATAGGTTAACATGTAGCAATTGGTTTGTAAGATGATTGAGTGAGTTGAGAGAAATCTGGATTCAAAGTTATGTTGCCAAACCCTAACTCCATCGATTCGTGAGATTTAGAGACAATTAGGTTAAACCATGGACATATTTGGATTCTACGTGTTGAGACCGTTCCAATGACTATACGCATGTTGATTTTCATTGAAGTTGAGTGTTCTTCGTGTTCTTGGAGAATCTGGGAATTTCTGGAAAAAAGGAGTTTAGGAAGCGCGTTTGATCCGTTTTTCTGTTTGAATGTTCAAAAGTTGTGTTTACCGCGCCACTATTCCACTAATTACAAGTTTGCCATTGTCACTTAATTAATTATAACACTTTGAATAATTATTTCATAAATCACAAAAATCTTAGAAAAATCATAAAAAATTATTGGAAGGTCAGAAAAATGTGAGGATTTTTTCTATAGTTCCCATTTTGTCTCTAGTTTTTTATGAGTATGATTTTAGAAATTGTGCTTGGTGAAAATTTAGTTTGACTTAGGGATGTTTGACTTGTGGTATATTTGTGCACATTTTGCCATTTTTGATGTGAAATTCTCATGCCTTAAAAGAAATGTCTGAAATTTTTTGTGGTGATTGTAGACATGTTGCTGGTGATTTACATATGAAGTTTGTGAGTTTTTGATACCTGTGGAGTGAGATATGAATTTTTGAACTTAGGTGTGACAATTTGTGTCACACCTAGATAGGTCAATTTCATGAAATTATTTGACTGGCCTATGATTGTTAGAATGGATTGAAATTTTGCATGTATGATCATTGATATGTTTAGATGCTATGTGAATTTTTCTGGATTTTTATGTGGCATTTTCAATTTGATTGATATTTTTCATCTCTGTTGGTCAATTATGCAAGTTCATGTGATACATGTTTGAATATCTTGTGTGAAATGCTCATATGGTTTTAGATGAACATGAAATTTGGTATGATGGTTGTAGACACATTGTAGGACATCCCTATTTTGGTCCCATTCATTTATTAACTGTTTTCATTGATTTATGAATTTTTGAAGTGAATGCATGTGTTGATGATATGGTTTGGCTTGAATATTTGTGTCTGTTTTTCTTGATTTTCATTGACATAGTTCCTTTTGTCCAATTGAGCTGAAAATTGACATGCTGTACCTTGAATATGTCCTGTTTAGGTGTAAATTATTTGAGGATTTTTGGAATTGTTTTGATATGGATTTGGTTGAAGACATTCTGTTTGGATGTTTGGTGTTATGTTTGACCTAGTTTGGATTGTTTTGATCATGAAATGAATATGGTAAATGATATAAGCATGGGATCAATTGCATTTGCTTTTGTTTGGCATTAATTTGATTTTGGTTAAAGATTGCTTACTGTTTAGATTTTTTTCTCACTTTTGGACCCTAGGCTTGGCCTAGTGGTCTTGTCTCTCACATTTGCTTGATTTTTCAGGATGAAAAGCACAATGCTTAAGGAGATTGAACCAAGTGGATTAAATTGACATTTGTTTGACATGGAGAACTAACATAATTTTGTTTTGTAGGTTGTGAAGCTTGAGCTTGAGCTTGTAGCTTGCATTTATGTGCTTGTGTTGTTTGTATAGTCTGACTGATTAACATTTGCTGTTTATTGTTGTCTGTCTGAGTACTGATGATACTTGATTGTTTTCAGGTACATTTAGTTGCTTACAGTTCTTTAAGAACTTGCTTGTTGCTGCTTGGTTTTTAAACCACTTGAGGTAGGACTTCTATTCTTCATGTAGTCTGGAGACCCGGCCTGTTATTCGGCCGGGCAAACTGTCTGAAGTCCTCCTTAAGAGGCGATGCTTGTGATTGTTTACATTTGTGCCAAGCAGGTAAAGACCTCTAAGAGGCAATTGGTGGATCAAAGGGATATGCAATCTATCCCCCACTATTCTGTGAGTCGTCCCTCTGCTCACACGGCTGTGTGTTGATGCATTGGGACACAAACCCAAGATCCTGTGCTGTTGCACAATCGAGTCAGAGTCTTTAAGCGTAGAAGGGTCCCTCCATTCTGGACCCACGCTCCTTTGTCAGAAGCTCTCCCTGGTTAGGGATAAGAGCTGTGAGGTCTCATCCTCACTTCACCTTTTCATCTGCTTCACCTTAGCCTCGTAATGGCAAGGTTAAGAGCGAATAATACCCATGTACAGATGGCTTGCTTCGGCAGTCAAACCCATTGTTTGAGCCCACTTGACTGGTTATAGTGTGTGCTATGTGAATATTTGTTTGACATGTTTGCTTGAAATGCTTGAATTGCTTGTATGCTTGTATGCTTGCTTCTTTCCTGGATAGGATTAGTTTGCAATTGTGCAAGTAGGTAGAAACCTGAACGTAGGGTAATGATGCATGACAACACTAGGCTCGAGTACAGCTCCCTGGTAGTGTGTCTTCCCCTGGTTTCTGGCTAGGTTTTCTTTCCCTTGAGGGGGAACTACATCGCCCTGATCCTTGTTCCAGACGAGGTATGTAGGCAGGAGGTCGTGCGAGACCTCTCCGGGCACTTTTTTTTCTTTTTGCGTGTGTTTACTTGTTATCTGTTTGGTTCGGATGCCGACGTAAGTCCAGTGATTGGCTGTCGGGCTCCACATTTGCCCTTCTGAGTGTGTTTTGGTTCGGATGCTGACGTAATTCCATCGAGTGGTTGTCGGGCTCCATGTTTGCCATCTGTTTGTGCGTTTTGTGTTGTTTGGCGTGCGTAAGCCGAACTACAGTGGCTCTGATTCTCGTTCCAGACGAGATATGTAGGCATAGGACGCGATGTCCTATCGAGCTCCCTTCTCTTAACCCCACCCGCGTTCCCTGTGTGTGTGTGTGATGTTTTAGCAACCTATTCTTTCTTAGAACGTGGATCCCGTCGAGTACGACGGACGTGAGGGGTGCTAATACCTTCCCCTTGCGTAACCGACTCCCTTACCCTTTCTCTTTGGTCGCGAGACCATTTCCTTTCCAGGTTTCTCTGAGCGTTTCCTTTCCCTATCTTGGGATAAATAACGCGCAGTGGCGGCTCTGTGTTGTGTTTTTATTTGAGTCCCGCCGGTTGATTTTCGCGGATGCGACACTCATCCTTATAACACCCGAGCTAATCGACTGAAGAGAATGAAGCACTTTGAACAAGAGAATAGAGAGTTGAGGGACGAGATCACCAGACTCACAACCCTGATGGAATCTATGATAGCTGCTAAGAACCAACAATCTCTACCTCCTGCAACTCCTTCCCTTCAGAGGACTGTCATCTCAGAGATTACTTCATCAACTATTCCTGTGGCGACTAGCCAGACTACTCCTACCATTCTTGCTGGGTTCCCGTGGGGAATGCCACCTGATTTTGGGCCTGAAGGGTATGCGCCCACTTTTGCTTCTGTGTCGGCATCTAGCTCGGTCCTGACTGTGCCTCCTCCTATTGTTCACACTCTACCTCGTGTCGAGGACACCATTTACCACTCTGAGCCGTCTTAAGGTCCAGATGTTTATGAGAAGATGGATGAAATGAAGGACCACTTCCTTGATTTGCGCAAGGAATTGAAGACCTTAAGAGGAAAGGATTTGTTTGGGAAGAGTGATGCTGAGCTGTGTTTAGTTCCCAATGTCAAGATTACAGTGAAATTCAAGGTCCTAGACTTTGAAAAATACAAGGGGAATACTTGTCCGTTAAGTCATCTTGTCATGTATGCCAAGAAAATATCTACTCAAACTAATAATGATCAGCTGCTTATTCACTATTTCCAAGATAGTCTGACCGGAGCTGCCCTCAAATGGTATATGGGCATAGACAATGCTAGCACACATACTTTCAACGACTTGGGTGAGACCTTTGTCAAGCAATACAACACTAGATAGAGATCGGTTAAGGTTTATGTCTTAGAAGGACAAATAGACATTTAAAGAATATGCCCAAAGATGGAGGGAGTTGGCGCTCAAATTAGTCCACCTTTGGAAGAAAAGGAGATGACTAAGATTTTCTTGAAGACGCTGAGTTTATTTTACTATGAATGAATGATCGTAAGTGCCCTCAATGATTTCACCGAAATGGTTAACATGGGGATGAGATTGGAAGAAGAAGTCCGTGAGGGACGTCTATCCAAAGATGAAGCGTCAACAAGAAAGAAGTATGGTGGGAGTTTCTCTAAAAAGAAGGAAGGAGAAACTAATGCAGTATCAGTTGGGAGGTAAAGGAGGCCTCACGTAAGAAAAAATTCTCAATCACGTCAACATCAACATCAAGTATCATCAGTAATTCTAGTATGTTCTAACAATTCAACCAATCAATCAGTTCCTATTCAACAACAACAACAACATCAATAACAACCGCAAGAACGTACCAACTACAACAACAACAATCATCATCAAAATTTTGAAAGGAGAAGGTCTCTTTTGACCCTATTCCTAAGAAATACGCAGAGTTGTACCCGTCTTTGGTCGTTAAGAATCTTATCTAGCCAAGGAACCCTCCTCAAATTCCTGAGCCACTGCCATGGTGCTTCAAACCAGACTTACATTGTGCTTTTCACCAGGGAGCCCCTAGTCATGATATTGAGAACTGTTATCCCTTGAAGTATGAAGTTCAGAAGCTTGTTGAAAGTGGTATGACGTCCTTCGAAGATAGAGTGCCAAATGTGAAAGCCAACCCGTTGCCTGCTCATGGAAACACTTCTGTGAACATGGTGGATGGCTATCCATGGAATTTCAGAGTATTTGATGTGCGGAGTATCCGTGGATCTTTGGTGGATATCCACAAAGATTTGTGCATGGTAAGCCATTGTGAACATGACCATGATGGTTGTGTTATTTGCAGTGTTAACCCCCGTGGGTGTGTAATTGTCAAAAGGGATATTCTAAAGTTGATGGATGTGAAATTCTGGTATCAGATATGAGATGTCGAAGGTAATGTCACGACACTAATATCTGAACAACAACTAAAATATAGATTGGATAGAAAGCAAAGAAACAATTGAACAAGTGACACAAGCAATTGTTAACCCATTTCGGTGCAAACTCACCTACATCTGGGGGCTACCAAGCCAGGAAGGAAATCCACTAAACAAAATTAGTTCAAAGACTCTTAGTAAACAACTCCAAGTTACAATCTTTTCACCTAATCTCTACCCGTGTGACTTCTATCTAAGAACACTTAGATATGAGACCCTACTCACCCCCCTCAATCACATCAGTGATATAAAAACAAATATTACAAAGAAAGAATACACTCTTCAATGACACATACTTGATCTTGCTTAAAAGCTTCAACCAAGTAAACACACACTCATGCTTCAAAGCTTAGAGTGGACAAATTACAACACAAAAGTCAGTCCAATTCAAACATCAATAAGATGAATGAATGACTCATAATACACAAGCTCACACAAGACTAAAACCCTAAAACTCTCTCACTATTTCGTTCGTTTCTTGTGTCTTCAAACCAGGTTTTATATGGCCTTTAAATAGAAGCTTTTGAATGGGCTTGGGCAGCATAAAACCCTAATTCTATTTTCCTTGCGTATCTTCTAAGTAACGACAGCTAATCATCCATTATTTGAAAATAAATCATTATGGTTTTAAATCAAATTACTCCTTGAATAACACATTCAATCTCCACATAATCACACACAGATTTACATGAAAAGCGCAATATTAAGATACATAACATTCAGACTGAATGTTTTGTATACACATGTCTTAACATCGGGTCTGACATCTTAGCTAAATCCTGCACAACCATATTTAAACATCCTGCAGGAAGCTAATATCACATGTCAAGACAACACGCGTGACAACTTGTGATAACTCTAAATTTTACCAAAATTGATGCCAACACATAGAACCAACAAACTCCCCCTTTGGGAAATTTTGGCTAAAACATACATCAGATCATACGTTTCACAAGAAATCAATCACAGTATCAGTTCAGCAGTAGAAGTAAACATACACACATCACTAGAAAATAACAACTAGTAAACACACATGCGCTTGTGCTCACACAGACAGAACACCTCCCCCTCTTCTCCCTCTTTGTATCAAACATCCAACATCATCTCCAACATCATCTATAGCTATAGCTATTTCTCCCCCTTTTTAGCCAAAAGAGACCAAAGAGACAAAATAAATGTCTATTCAGTCATAAACCAAAATGTCAAAAGTTAAGGGTTACAAAACCAAGTGCATAAACAACTTTAAGCAAGCTGAGATACAAACCAAAAAAGTAAACATTAAAACAGCAGAACATAACTGCCAAAATCAAGAAAATCCATCAAAACAGCAACAACAATCATCACTTCAATGGGGGCCAAATTCACAGAAGCTAATCAGAGGAGCTTGAGCTTGCAGCTTCATCAGCATCAGAAACAGAATTGCCACTTGTCTCATCATTAGTTGCAGATCTCTCACTAGAGGTGTGGGCTTCAGCTTCCTTAGCCTGTTCAATATTCTCACCTTCAGCTTGCTCCAAGCTTGCAATCAGGGCTTCCAACGATTCTTTCCTAGTTGTTGCTACCCTTATCCCTTCACCCAGCTCTTTACACGTCTCCTTCAGCTCAACAATAGTTTCAACTTTTGAGGTTGGCTTTTTCATAGCAGATGTCATGACAATGTCTTCGAAATGGCTGCCTTCAAACAGTTTATAATGCACTGACAAAGCAGGTTTTCTTCTACTTGGTAAGTCATTAGAACTCAGAATCCCAGGGTGTTGACTCAGGATAATCCCACAAATCATAGAGGGAAAAGGCTATAGGAAGCTTCACCGCATTAGTAGATGCATGCTTGACAATTTGTTCAAACATAAATCTACCATAGTCAAATTTTAGCTTGGTTCCAATAGCAAAGATAAATCTTTCAAGGGTATTAGAAATTGTGGAAATGTGGTTGGTAGGCACCCAATTTGCAGATCCTATTTTATGCAATATATCATACTTAACAATCAACTTCCCAGCAGGAAGATGCTTTTTAATAGGCCACCCTTTCACCTGCCTTGCTGTAATTTCTCTACAGACCTCATTGTCTGTAGCTTCCAACTCTCCTGCACCCTCAACTCTTCTTCCCAGAAAATTGTTAATGACAGTGGGAGAGAATGTGATACACTTACCTCTCACAAATGCTTTGTAAAATTACTTGTTGTTCTTATCAGCAATATCCTTAGGAATATTGACAATGAATTCCTTAACCAAACCCTCATAGCACTGAGATAACCCAACCACAATCTTCATCAACCTAACATTCTTTATTAGGTACATGACCTCTTTGACTTCAATAACATCCTTTCCTAACTCCCTCTCTACAAACACCCTTCTTTGAATCACAAATTTCCATTTGGCAGCTCCATCTTTAAGATGGAAAGAGATATTATCCAAATGCACAACAACAACTTTCACAGGGGACTTCCTCACAGTGGTCCTCTTCACAGGGGAGATGTCAGGGACATCTTCCTCAACATCTTCTTCAGATTCAGAAACTTCTCTAACCTTCCTCTTTTTCACATCAACCTTGCTCCAGGATTTGGAAGGACCAACACCATCAATCTTCTTAGTTCTTTTAGCTGACATCATTTCAGCCACAAATCTTCTTTTTTTAGTCTTCATACGCTTAGCCACACTAGGCTTTAAGTGATGAAGTAAGCTATCCTCTTGATCATCAGACCTGTCATCTTCTAGGTCAATCACATTGTTTGTGACATCATGCTTCTCAGAATGGGAAGCATTGGCAGTTGTAGATGCCACATATTTTCCTTTACCAGACACAGTTTGCCCTAGAGAGCACAAACCTTTAGCAACCATGTCCTTCTCAGATCTAGAGGAATCGTCATCCTTCTCACTATGATGTTCAACATCAGGGGAGGGGTACATTTTAGACAAGGGAGTGGAGACTCTATTTACAGAATGTCCTTCTTTCAGGATTCTAGTGACTAGGTTTCTTATGACACGATCAGTGTGGTGTATATCTTCCTTAGAACTAGTGGCATGAGTTGAGCTAGAAGGGATACTATAGTTGTTACCTTGATTGGGGCATGCAGAAGTTGATGCATCCATGGGATGGTTTAAAACTGGGGCTTCGCAGGGAATAACAGATAGAGGAACCACATCCAAAATCTCATCATCGTGAATGTCCACGGAATGAGTGTTAACCTTGTGAGTAGGATTAATAATTTTTGAATCAGATGTAGTTTGATGTTGTGACATCTTGACGTTTCTATGGAAAAATTTCATTTGCCCTAGCAGAGGAGTGTGAGGAAGAAGCAGGGAGTTGGAAAAGTTGGAGTAGGTAGTGAGGTTGCGTGTGAAAAGGTAATATATGGTTGTCGCATTACGCGAAAAACCGGCGGGAAAACAAGAACAACAGAGCCGCCACCGTGCGTTATTTATCCCAAAAGAGGGAAAGGAAACGCTCAGAGTAAACCTGGAAAAAGCATGGTCTCGCGACCAAAGAGAATGGGATCGGGAGTCGGTTATGCGAAGGGAAGGTATTAGCACCCCTACGCATCCGTCGTACTCGACGGGATCCACGCACAATAGGAAGGAAAATGGTTGCTAAAACACTGCTCACACACACACACACTGGCTGAAAGAGACACAAGAAAACAAACAAGACTGAAACTGACTCGGCAGGACATCGCATCCTGGGCCTACTTAGTCTATCAGGCATAGACATCAGAGTCTAAGTAGTTCGGACTGGGGAAACGACACATGCTCGCTAGGATGTCGCATCCTATGCATACGTATCTCCTTTGGACGAAGGAGAATCAGAGCATTCGTAGCTCGGCTAACACGCACACAAACAAACACAGGCAAAGGCAAACGTGGAGCCTGAATGCCAATCACTGGACTTACATCAGCATCCGAACCAAAACACACACAAAAGGCAAACGTGGAGCCTGAATGCCAATCACTGGACTTACATCAGCATCCGAACCAAACACACACAAGAAGGCAAACGCGGAGCCCGAATGCCAATCACTGGGCTTATATCAACATCCGAACCAAACAAACCCACACTGGAACCCGAACGCCACTCAATGGACTTACATCAGCTTCCAAGCACACAACAACGCAAAACAAAGACACAGGCCCCCGGAGAGATCTGCTCATCTCCTGCCTACGTACCTCATCTGGTATGAGGATCAGGGCGACGTAGTTCCCCTACGAAGGGACACAGGACTAGCCTAACCAGATGCCAGAGGGAAACACAACTAGGGAGACTACGACTCGAGCCTAGCTGTTATCATGCAAATTTGTCCCTAAGTCAAGGTTTCTAGCTAACTTGCACAGGAAGCAAGCCTATCCTATTCAACACAAGTAAACAGCAAATCAAGCATCCACAAGTAGCACACACTATATGCACACCAAAGGGCTCAATCAAAGGGTAAGACTGCAAGAGCAAGTCATATGTACAGAGGTATGGTTAGCTCTTAACCTTGCCATTGAGGGGCTAAGGTGAAGCTGATGGAAGGAGAGTGAAGATAAGACTTCACAGCTCTTATCCCTGGTCAGGGAGAGCTTCAGACAAAGGAGCGTGGGTTCAGAAAGTGGGAACCCTTCTACACTCAAGACTCTGACACAACTGTACATTGTACAAGATCTTGGGTTTGTGTCCCAATGCATCAACACAGTGGTGTGAGCAGAGGGACGACTCAACAGAATAGTGGGAGATAGATTGCATATCTCTTTGATCCACCAATTGCCTCATTGAGGTCTTTACCTGCTTGGCACAAAAGTAAACAATCACAAACATCGCCTCTTAAGGAGGACTTCAGACAGGTGCCTGGCCAAGTAACAGGCCAGGTCTTCCAGACTACATGGAGACAAGAATGTTATACCTCAGTGCAAATTGCTTATCAAGCAAAGCAAAGCAATATTAGCGACTAATGTACCTGAAATCAATCAAATGTCATCAGTATACCAATCACATAACTAAACAGCAAATGGTTCACAAATAGCTATACACAGACAAACACAATCCAATGCACCAAAGTGCAAGCAACTCAAAAGCCAAACATCCTACAAAACAAAACAAGTTAGTGTACAATGTCAAATGATATCTCAATCAAATGTGAATCCACCTCCTTAAGGTATTTTGCCTCTTAACCTGAAAATCACATTCAAACATGAGATACAAGACCACTAGGACAAGCCTAGGGTCAAAAAGAAGTGAAAAAGTCAAAACAGCAAGTGAAACATGATCAAAATCAAGATTAATCACATACAAAGAGAATCCAATTGGTCTCATGTCTAAACTATGCACCAAATTAGTTTCATGCACAAATTAGATCAAGCTAGGCAAATGTGAATCATATAGGAGCAAACAGAATGATATCACTCAAACAAATACCTAAACAGCTCAATAAATTCCACAAAAATTCCAGCCTAAACAAGACACATTAAATGAGCTACATGTCAATTTTCATGCCATTTGGACAACAGGAAGTAGGTCAATGAAAATCATAAAGTCAGCAGAAATCCAAACAAGCCAACACATGGTTGCAAAATGAGCATCAACTTCAATCAAATGCAAAACAGTGAGAACAATCAAGAAATGAATGGGACCAAAGCCAAAGTAACAATGAACATGTTATGAATCACTCCATCAAATTTCACATTCATGTGATATGGTATGAGCATTTCACAAGACATAGAAGACAATCACTCAAGCAAAGCCCTAAAAATGCTAACCAGCAATCAAAAATCTCAATTAAATGGAAAATGAATCAACAATTCATACAAAAATTCATGGTGAAACTAAACATATACAAGACACATCATGCAAAATTTGGGATCAATTGAAAAAGCCTAGGCATGTAAAATAAAATCATGAAATTGACCTAACCTAGTGTGACACAAATTGTCACACTCAACTTGCACACATCATATCTACCAAACCAGAGATCCAAAATTCACAAACTATACATCAAAATAACCAGCAGAGAGTCAAGAACAAGCATGTGAAATTTCAATCAATTTGGATAATGTATGATCATTTCATGTTAAAAATGGTGAAACATACAAAAAATGCACACATGACAAAGATCCCTAGACAAAAGCAAAAATCCACCAAGCACAACTTGAGCTATCACACCTATAAAATTCTAGACAAAATTATGAATCTAACAAAAAAAATTCCACTAATTTTGGACTTAAATTGAATTTTCTATGATTTTTTTGAAGATTTGTGGAATTATGGAATATTTATTTAATGGAATTATGAATTAAATTAATTTAATTAAGTCTGCAATGGCAGAACCGTAATTAGTCCAAAACGCATGTGCCTCATTAATGCCGTGTCAGCGTGCCATTGGTTCTTCTTGGTGGGAAACAAAATTTGAAAATGTGCCAGGCCTGGAACGGATTGAAACGCATGATTTTCCAGAAATTGCTTCGTTCTTCATGCGTTCTTGGAGTTCATCACTACCAGCTTCGGTCACGAGCGAATCTCAAAGAAAATGCGCAAGCAATATACCGTTCTCTTCGTCTTTCAGCGTAGATCATGAATATGGCAATGGTTTTGGCTAAAGATTAACCTATATCAAGATCCGATCGAAAGAAGTTTGGACGCATAAACTTAAATTCATGATATCTCGATGATTACTCGATGAAATTACGCGATTCAAACGGCAAAATGCTCTACATTCAACGCATTACATAAGCTATACATTGATTTCAAGAATTAAAGAAATTGAAAACTCACCTCTTGATGATGCAGCTCGCGGTTCAGCGTGTTATTGGCCTTGATTGATGCAAACAGATCGCGATTGATGATGTATGAGGTGAATGACGAAGAATTATGAGCTCAACCGTGCATGAATCAATGGATTTTCGCAGCTGCCATGGAAGAACTCAAGACTTGGACAGTGTGAATTTGCTCGATTTTTGCCTCCAAATCCTTCAACAGAACTTCAACATTACCTACACATGAAGATTCAAACAAAAACTTGCAAGAACAATGGTGAATTTTTGAGAAATTGAGAAAAAAAGTTTATGAAAAAATGGAGAAAAAGTGAGAGAGTTTTTGATTTTTCTGTTTGGATCTTGAAGAAATGATTAGTGCTTAGTGATTACAGTTACAATTAACATTATATACTAATCCATTAATCCAAAATTAATCATGATTAAGCATAATGGAAAGATTAGTGTTAAGTGTATTTTTCAAGTGTGTGGCCAAAATGCCCTTCATGATGCAGCTCATTTTTCTATCCAAGCTTGGTTCAAACAAGTCACAAATGATATTTAGAAAGTGTTGCAAAAAGTCCCATCTCAAAATTCCAAGTATTTCTCAAATTGGACCATTTTGCCCTTGGATTTTAATTAGTGCACTTGAAAATTGACCTTTTTGTGTGAATGCTTTTGGCAAAATGTGATGATGGATTATGAAAGTACACATCAAATGTGATTTGCTCAAAGAAAAACCATCCAATTTGGCCACTCCACGTGAAAGTTATGGCACTTTGATTTCGGGCATTTTCTGAAAATGATTGGACCATATCTTGCTAACCACACATGGGAATTTAAAGTTCTTGGACTTTTTGGAATGGTGAGATCAATATCTTCAACTTTCATGTTGGACAAAAATTCATTTGAAGCTTGTATGATGAAGTAATTTTGGGGAGAAAAACTTTCCATTTTGGGCAGCTGAAATTACAGGTCACCTGCCATTTTAGGAAACTTCTTGTCTGACCTCCAAATCTTCAACCTTGGTCTTTGGTATGTCAAATGAGACTTATATGGACATGAATGAGTCCTTTCAAACCATCTCACACCTTCCAATCCATAAAATCAGGCACAGTTGACCACAGTTGACTTTCTAGGGTTTCTGGTTGACTGAACAATGACTGATGACTTCTGAGCATCCAATCTTTGGCCAAACCACTTCAAAATGATCCTTAGACCATATGAACTTGATAAATCAACCCTAGGGCTTTGTCTCAACGAAAATGGCACTTGCTTGCTTGATTGACCGATTCTCCTGATCAGTTTGACCTAATTCATCAGCTGAGCTTGCACTTGGGCAAATGGACAATGCAATGTTATGCAGTGGACCATGTTATGTTAATGACCTAATATGAAATGAATGTACAAAATGATGGGTGCAAATTTGAGGTGCTACAGCTGCCCCTATTCAATCAACTGGGAACCCGAATGGATGAGAGCAACGGCTGTCAGACTTTCAGGGTAAACAGGGATTGAATACCAAGAACCATAGAAATTTGCACACTGTTGGGAAAATCTTTTCTTGTTTTCCTTCTTTCAAAAGCACAACCACATCCAGACATCTCAACACGATGAATGGGGAACAGAAATCTCAACTAGATGCCAACGGACACTAGGAAACACTCAACGTTTACCGAGACCAACGGAGAGGTAAACAGACATCAACGGATGATCTGCGGGGATAGTGATACAACCATACGTCAGCGGACGTAAATGGGAAAAACTCAACGTTTACCAAAACCAACGGAGAGGTAACTCTACTGGAGATAACCAGGAAAGGATACAACCATACGTCAGCGGACGTAATGGGAAAAACTCGACGTCTACCAAAACCAACGGAGAGGTGAACCAACTGGGACGACCAGGAAAAACTCGACGTTTACCAAGACCAACGGAGAGGTATCCAGACATCATCGGATGAATGGGAAGACTCGACCAGACGTCATCGGACGAATGGGAGAAGCTCGACGTTTATCGACACCAACGGAGAAGGAGACCAGACATCATCGGATGAATTGGAAGACTCGACCAGACGTCATAGGACGAAAGGGAGAAGCTCGACGTTTATCGACACCAACGGAGAAGGAGACCAGACATCATCGGATGAATGGGAAGACTCGACCAGACGTCATAGGACGAAAGGGAGAAGCTCGACGTTTATCGACACCAACGGGGAGGTAAATCCACATGGGGACAGGGTACAACTAGACGTCATAGGACGAATAGGAAAAACTCGACGTTTATCGACACCAACGGAGAGGAGTAAATCTCTGAGGGGAATCATCTGGTATTACCAAATGATCTGTAGGGAATAAGCAACTAGACGTCATCGGACGACTAGGAAAAACTCGACGTTTATCGACACCAACGGAGAGGAGGAATCTTCTGGGGACGACCCTATGGGGAAAGGTATCAACTATACGCCAACGGACGCATAGGAAAAACTCGACGTTTATCGACACCAACGGAGAGGAGGAAGCCACTTCACGAGGGAAGGGACGACGTTACGCACATCGAAAGATGATGTTTACCGACACCAAAGAAGACCAGACACTACGCATGACTGGGAAAGCACCGAAAGATGGTGTTTACCGACACCAAAGAATACCAGACACTACGCATGACTGGGGAATCACCGAAAGATGGTGTTTACCGACACCAAAGAAACAACACACGTGGGTGCTGACAGGATACTGACATCTTCATGCCTGGGCAAGGCTACACACTTGCAGGGGATCTCACTGGGGAACAAGGTCACGACAGTGAGCAAACAGGAAGGAACACCACGGATACCGGGTTGTAGGTATAAAACGGGTGACTGACCAAAACGTGAATTGGTTTGTGTTCCAAAACACCCAACATCCTGAAGAGGGCTATAAAAGCAGTCTTGTTAGAGGATAGACATCCGATTCCCTAGGGAATACGAATCTTACTCTGCTGGAGAAAGCAATCAAAATACTGACCAGAGAGTGCATGAGATATATTATCTATAGCCGTCAAAACGTAGATAACATACTCGCATGGAAGATTGTCCATAACCGGATTGGTTGTTAAATGGATAGATCGACCGGCATCATCCTGAAGAGAGCAAAGGCAAACTTGTTAAAGGATGGACATTCGATTCCGAACAAAGGAATACGAATCTTACTCTGCTGGAGAAAACAATCAAAGGACTGACCAGAGAGTGCATGAGACATATTATCTATAGCCGTCGGAACGTAGATAATATACTCGCATGGAAGGTTATCCATAACCGGGTGGGTTGTAAAATGGATAAACGACCGACATCATCCCGAAGAGAGCAAAGGCAAACTTGTTAAAGGATGGACATTCGATTCCGAACAAAGGAATACGAATCTTACTCAACTGGGGAGGACGACTTCGACCCAAGAGCGCATGAGATATATTATCTATAGCCGTCAAAACGTAGATAACATACTCGCATGGAAGATTATCCATAACCGGGTTGCAGGTGGTTAAATGGATAAGCGACCGACAACATCTTGAAGAGAGCGAAGGCAAACTCGTTAAAGGATGGACATTCGATTCCGAACAAAGGAATACGAATCTTACTCTGCTGGAGAAAACAATCAAAAGACTGACCAGAGAGTGCATGAGATACATTATCTATAGCCGTCAAAACGTAGATAATATACTCGCATGGAAGATTATCCATAACCGGGTTGGTTGTTAAATGGATAAATCGACCGAAAAGAAAGGCATCGGGGTACCAGATTAGGTATGCAAAGATGACCAATCGAAAGGGGATAAAGTTGCTAACTCGGAGCAAATACCCAAAGGGAAGGGGAAGACCCACTGGGGACAATACTGCTTGATTAAGGCAAGTATCCAGAGGGGGAAAGAATATCAATACCGCAAACTGGATGCTGATAACTGCAAAGAGGGGATTACATCTACCGGTTAGTAGGCAGAAAACCACAGAAAAGTAACCAGTCATCACCTGGGATGAGCACAAGGGGTTAACTCCACACAGGGGAGAACAGAGGATTCACATCTACCGGTTAGTAGGTAGAAGACCACAAAGATCGGACTTACAGCTACCGGGTTGTAGGTAGAGGCCAACAGACAGTCTGCTGAGAGACAGAGTGAGAAAAAAGGATTTACAACTACCGGGTAGTAGGTAGAAGACCGAAAAATCCGCCAACAATCAGAATGAACCACAAAGGTTACCTCTGCTAGGGGATGAAAGTGGGATTTTACAACTACCAGGAGTAGGTAGAAAACCACAAAGATAGGACTTACAGCTACTGGTTTGTAGGTAGAAGCCAACAAACAGTCTGAACCACAAAGGCTACCTCTGCTAGGGGGTGAAAGTGGGATTTTACAACTACCTGCTCGTGGGTAGAAAACCACGACGATAGGACTTACAGCTACCGGTTTGTAGGTAGAAGCCAATAAACAGTCAACGGGAAGCCAATTTAGGATCGATCCAAAAAGGCAAACTGAATCAAGACTCATCCTAATGAGGAAAGAACTCAATAGGGAAAACCCATCCCAAGGGGAGGGAACAGAAACAACCGTCATCCACGAGGATCTAACTCAGTGGGGAGCGCAGAAGCAAATGATCGACACTTTCTGCCTAAGGGGTCGACTCTATATGGAGAGATCAGACACACCCACATCTGCTGGGAATTGTACTGCTGGGGATACCCGCTCGACTAAGGAGTCGCTTGCTGAGAAAACACCAACCTCTCAACCATGCTGGGGAACCCAACTCTGAAGCCGATCCAATGGCGCGATGCTAAACTCTTTCCAACAACCCAATCTCGGCTGTTCACCACTGCCTAGGGCTAATGGACATGTTTGCAATGTTGATGCATGAGTTTTTTTTTGTTTTACACAATGCCCCATGATCATGGAAATGCTATGCACTAATGATGCAATATGCTATGCTTATCTAAATGATGGATGCATAAACACACGTCCCCTCCAGAGACAACACCGGGGGACTCCAGGAACTGCGCTGAGGATCTCATTACCACGTCAATTTCCACCCTGCTGGGGAAAGACAAACCTCGCTGGGGATGACCTCTATCGAACCCGGACTTGCTTGGCGATTACCCTGCTAGGGGAGGCAACCCATGCTTGTCTCTACTGGGGATGATCCTCCGAACACGATCCGCTTGGGGGACCTCGCTGAGGGAAGACCATCATCACAAACTCTGCTGGGAAGACAGCTTCAGACTTGGAAAACAATCACAACTCTGCTGGGGATACGGTAACCTTCAGGCTTGCTGGGGAGGCACCGATCTCGAATCTTCTAGGGAGATGACACTCTCAAACCCATTGGGGAGATACATCCTATCGGACACGGGCCGCCCTTCGATTCGTCGAACACTGGTGTTCACCATCCTACCACAGTGTTGACTTTCCACTTTTGAGAACTCCCCGACTCGCCTGGGCTTTTCTGATCCATCACCTTGTATTCCCGACTTCTCCGTACTCCACGGGGATCGAACTCCTGGGATTATACCAATTTCCCAGTCCTCAGACTTGGAAGAGTCTTCTTGATTAACTTTCCAGGATCGTCGTCGTAATCCTTCACCGTCCTTTCATTGTTCGTCTATCCCTTGCCCCTGGTTGGACTCTGTGGGGATCTTTTGTCAAAAGGCTTCATATCGCTACTTGCCAGCGAATGAAGATATCTAACAGCACCTGCACAAGAGATTGTTAGATAAAAGCGTGCCTCAGGCGTGCCAACACTTTAACATCTTGGTCACTCAAACTTCCGAATAAGATTTCCAGATTTCAATCTTATAAGCATGCATCGGAAGGGACCTCTATGTTTCAAAATGCAAATATTCTTATCAAAATAAACGGATGTTTTCGTAATCAAAACGGTAATGAAAACAAAAACAAAACTATTTGACTGAATACGCATTTTATTGACTGAAAAAAGATAGCTCAAAACCGAGCAACACACAGGAAGCAAACCCTGGAAAGAGGTGATTGCGCACAAAGGAAAAAATCTATCCTATTGGCAATGCGGAACCGTGATCTCATCGGGTTCCAACTCGGTTACACCTCATATGTCCTCAAGACTTTCCTCACTTTCGGCCTTCTGAACAAGACGCTTCAAATCGATTTCTGTTGGAGACTAGCTATGAGGTCTTAACCAAAGCGCAAACTATCATGCTGGACTGCAGTTGTTCGTTTCATTCCCTCTTTTGCCTGGACCGCCCTTTCGGGTTTCAGTCCACCGGGATACCCTTTTTTGCCCAAGTCGCCCTTGTGGGGTTTTCGACTTGCCGGGTGTACAAATTCTTTTCATGTCTATCCCTAACTTTTGCCCGAACCTTTTCTCTTTTTTCCTTGGTTCGCCGGGATGCCCTTTTTTGCCTGGACTCTTTTATTCTTTTTGTCCAGCGGGTCTCTTTTTACGAAGTATTTTCTAACTGCGTCCGCATCCGCAGGGGACGGAAAATCCTCGCCACTCATGGTCGTCAGCAACAAGGCTTTGTCAGAGAAAGCCTTCTTGACCATGCTGGGGATTCATGATTGTTTATCCACTTGCCCCACGATCGTCTTGAGGAGGAAGGATCCTTTTCAACACCACATCTCTTCCATGCTACCCGCGAGATCGCACGTCTCGGTTAACAACACGCTTCATTTATTAGGTGCAACTGCCCCATGACAAGTAACTGTCAGCCTCTTTTCTCAATCAGGCTCAACGCGTTATACCGAGTCCTCATCCACTCGCCCTTTTCAAGTCTACGTCCAACGGGACCCCATGACGAAACCGAAGTCTCAAATGGTAGTACAACCTTCATCCCATACCGGAGTGAGAAAGGCGTTGCCCCAGTAGATGCACGCTCCGAAGTACGATACCCAGGATACCAACTTCGTACTCAGCCACCATAGTTGGTGCATTCAAATGTTATCGGGGAAGCACTAGCTCACTCACTTCAAACTCTCCCCATCAGACATCAGAATCCGTTCGGATTCAGGGTCAGGCCTGTAGCACCTCAAATTTGCACCTATCATTGTACATACATTTTCATTATTAGGTCATTAACATTTAACATAGTCCACTGCATAGCATTGCATTGTCCTTTGCCCCAAGTGCAAGCCAGTCAGAAGAATTAGGTCAAACTGGTCAGGAGATCAGTCAGTCAAGCAAGCAGAACAATTCTCATTGAGCCAAGGCCCTAGGGTTGGTCCAACATGTTCACATGACCTAGGGGTCCTTTGGAAGTGTTTTGGTCAAGGGTTGGATGTTCAGAAGTCATCAGTCAATGCACAGTCAGTCAGAAACCCTAAAAAGTCAAACTTGGTCAACTGTGACTGATTTTTATGGTTTTGATGATGGAATTTGGTTTGAAAGGGCTCATTCATGTCCATATAGGCCTCATATAACATGTCAAAGACCATTATTGAAGAATTGGAAGCCAAATCAGAAATTTCCAAAAATAGAAACTGGACCTGTAACTGAAACTTGCCAAAAATGGAAACTTCTTGATCCCAAACTTACATCATGATACAAGCTTCAAATGAATTTTTGCCCAACATGAAAGTTGAAGATCTTGTTCTCCCATTTCCAAAAAGTCCAAGAACACTCAATTCCCATGTATGGTTGGCAAGTTATGATCAATTCATTCTCCAAAAATTTTGAACTTCAAAAGGCCATATCTCTCAAACCATTTGGCCAATTTGGGTGGGGTTTTTTGCAACAAGTCACATTTGATCCCCTCTTTCCAAATATGCAACCATCATTCACCAAAACATTACCAATCAAAATGGCATTTTTGGACTTGCATGAATTAATTTCAAGTGAGGTTGAAAAATGAGTTTCAAAATTAACCACTTCCAACCAATTCTACCAATCAAATATGTTCAGAAATCATATTTTGGACATGTTCAAGGCCCATTTTCGTGCAGTACATACACCCATTACCAACTTGCTTGAAAATTGGCAAAAGGACACTTTTCACCAACTCCATTCCACTTTTTCATGAACCTTGATTAAGTACCATTGAACAGAGTATATATTCATCATTTTCTCTCTGAAGGAAACCCTAGCAGCCACAATCCCAGAACAGAAAACCATTTTTCTCTAAAACATTCATTTTGCACTTTGGAAATTTTCTGCTAAAACTTTCAAAGAAGCACGAATTTGCTTGCTTGCCTCATCACATACCATCACTTTGGAAGCATTTTCTGGCCATGAATCTTAACTGTAACCAAAGAAAACCACTGTTCCATTGAAGAACACTTCCATGGCAAGATTCGAGTTGGGCTATTTCAAAGACTCCTGAGCTAAACATCCTTCACCATTCACCTTTTGGAGCTTGGAACCTCATCTGTTTTGAACCAGAACCACCAAACAACATCCAAATCATCACTGTGCATCAGTTTTGGTAAGATTCCGAGTTCCTTCATTTCCTAAATCATGCCATGCTTTAGTTAGATTATGCTTTGCTGATTCTAATAAGCTTTAAATCACATGAAATGGTTAGCTATTTTGAAAGATATGTTGTTTTAAAGTTTGATGTATGAATGTGTTCTTGCTCGATTCACTTTGTTTGAGATGATTTAATGAAAATTATTGTTGGATTTGGGATGTGTGCTGTTTGCTGATTCCAATGATATGCCTGTTATCCATTTCTGTGACCAAAAAATTTCGAGTTGATTGGAGAAGATGAATGCATGTACTGTGTGCTGAAACCCTAAAAAATTGCCCAGAAATTCGTTCAATCGCGTTTGGCTTTGTGGAAATGTTGTCTGCATGTTTGTCTACTGTACCATTGCCATGCACCACTAGCAGCTTGCCACGCCCATAAACCATACGCACCGTTTCATTAAACTTCCCCCTTAATTACCACTTTGCCATCGGTCCCATTTATTTAAATTAAATCATATTATTTGTTCAATACTTATTTCATTTTGATTCAACAACTTACAAAAATCATAGCATCTTCAATAATTGTCCAAATTTCATGGGAATTTTTGCATTGTGCTCTGCTTGATCTCTACTTTTTTATCATGATTTTTGCTGATTTTTTGGATGAGTGAATTTTAAATGGTGTTAGGATTTGTAACATGTATCCATTTTTTGTACCCTTTGCCAAAACCTTTGTGAAATGATGATGCATTATCCAATGGCCCTGAATTTTTTTGTGCTTAAACTACAAACATTCATGGTGATTTTGGTGTAGAGTTTGTGAATTTATCTTATTTGGTTTGTGAGTTATGAATTTTTGAATTAGGGTGTGACAATTTGTGTCACACCATTGATATGCAACTTCATGATTTTCTATACCATGCTTCCTGACCTCCAATTGATCTGAATTTTTGCATGAACCTACTCTTGTATGTCTAGTTTACATGTGAATTTTCTTGGAATTATTTGTGGCATTTCCAAATTGTTTGAGATTTTATCCCCTGTTTGACCAAAATGTTGACTTGTGTGATACATGTTGCCCTTTCATTCGTGAAATTCTCATACTTTATTGGATGAACTTGAAATTTTACATGTGATTAGTAGACATCTTAAGCTTTGTCATGGTGTTGATCCCATTCATTTCTCATTTGTTATCACTGATTTATGATTTTTTCAAGTTGATGCATGTTTGGTTGACTTCTTTGAGCATGCTTAAAATTGCCTTACCTTTCTGATTTTCATTGACCACCTTCTACTTGTCCAATTGAGCTGAAATTTGACATGCTTACCATGCTGTGGATTATGTTTGACCATGATTTATTTGATGATTTTTGGATTTGTTTATGATTGGTTTTGAGTTGAGTCTTGCTGTTGACTTCTATGAGCTTCCATATGCCATGCTTTGACTTCATTTGTTCATGAAATGATGATGATGATTGATATGAACATGAAACCAATTGAGTTTGCTTCTTGATTGCTTGAACTTGATTTTGATTGAAATTCATTTGCTGTTTTGACTTTCTTATCTCTTTTTGACCCTAGGCTTGTCCTAGTGGTCATGTTGCTCATGTTTAAGTTTGTTGTTTCAGGTTAAGCAACAAATACCCAAAGAGATCAATACAAATTGATTGAGCTTGATTGAATATCATGACTAACTTGTTTTGTCTTGTAGGTTGCTTGGCTCACATGCCTTGAGCCTTGTGCATTGCACACTTAGCTTGCTTATGATTAACTGTTGATGTCTGTTTCCTTTTGCTTTGTTTTGAAGTTGCATACTAACATCTGCTTGACTATTTCAGGTGCTTTTAGTTGCTCAGTTCCTTGTGAACTTTTGCTTTGCTTTGCTTGTATAAGCAATTTGCATTGAGGTATATTTCTATCTTCATGTAGTCTGGAAGACCTGGCCTGTTACTTGGCCAGGCAACTGTCTGAAGTCCTCCTTAAGAGGCAATGCTTGTGTATGTTTACAATTTGTCCTTGTATAGAGTCAAAGACCTCCTAGGTGAAGAGGCAATTGGCAGAACCCAAGGGATATGCAATCTATCCCCTGCTATTCTGTGTGTCATCTGCTCTGCTCACACCACTGTGTTGATGCATTGCAGATACAAACCCAAGATCTTGTACAATTGTACAGTTGAGTCAGTTTCACATGTGTAGAAGGGTTCCCACTTTCTGAACCCACACATTCTTGTCTTAAGCTCTCCCAGGCCAGGGATAAGAGCTGTGAAGTCTGATCTTCACTCACCTTTCATCTGCTTCACCTTAGCCCCTCAATGGCAAGGTTAAGAGCTAACACTACCCAGTTCCAGTGGTTTGTTTGTTGAGGTTGATATGACCCCTCGACTAAAACCTGACCTTGTTTGAGCCCATTGCTTGCATATAGTGTGTGCTACTTGTGCTTGTGTGTTTGCTTTAGCTTGCTTCCTGTGCAAGTCAGGTTTAGTTTAGCTTGCTTCCTGTGCAAGTTAGGTGTGGCTTGCTTCCTGTGCAAGTCATGATTAGGATAGGCTTGCTTCCTGTGCAAGTTAGCTAGAAACCTTAACTTAGGGATGATTTTGCATGATAACATCTAGGCTCGAGTCGTAGTCTCCCTAGTTGTGTCTCCCTCTGTTATCTGGTTAGGCTAGTCCTGTATCCCTCTGTAGGGGAACTACGTCGCCCTGATCCTCATACCAGATGAGGTACGTAGGCAGGAGATGAGCAGATCTCTCCGGGCGCCTGTGTCTTTGTTTTGCCTTGTTGTGTGCTTGGTAGCTGACGTAAGTCCATCGAGTGGCATTCGGGTTCCAGTGTGGGTTTGTTGGTTCGGATGCTGATGTAAGTCCAGTGATTGGCGTTCAGGCTCCACGTTTGCCTCTTTGTGTGTGTTTTGGTTCGGATGCTGATGTAAGTCCAGTGATTGGCATTCAGGCTCCACGTTTGCCTTTGCCAGTGTTTGTTTGTGTGCGTGTCAGCTGAGCTACGAATGCTCTGATTCTTCTCTCGTCCGAGAAGATACGTATGCATAGGATGCGACATCCTAGCGAGCATGTGCCGTTTCCCAGTCCGAACTACTTCGACTCTGATGTCTATGCCTGATAGACTAAGTAGGCCCAGGATGCGATATCCTGCCGAGTCAATCTCTTTTGTTTTCTTGTGTCTCTTTCAGCCAGTGTGTGTGTCTGAGCAATGATTTTAGCAACCATTTTCCTTCCTATTGTGTGTGGATCCCGTCGAGTACGACGGATGCGTAGGGGTGCTAATACCTTCCCTTCGCATAACCGACTCCCGATCCCATTCTCTTTGGTCGCGAGACCATGCTTTTTTCCAGGTTTATTCTGAGCGTTTCCTTTCCCTCTTTTGGGATAAATAACGCACGGTGGCGGCTCTGTTGTTCTTGTTTTCCCGCCGGTTTTTCGCGTAATGCGACAGCTGGCGATTCTGCCGGGGACTATAAGAGAAGTTGACCTATGCTGGTCCATCTTCCCTAAGCAAGTCTCTCCTAGCGCTCTCTAGGATAGGGTTTGGTTGCTTTTGCTGTTATTTATTGCATTCATTTATTTATTGTTTGCATTCATGTTTGCACTTATGTTTGCATTCATTCACATTCATTATTCATCTGGCTGGTTGTCTGTTTCTCTCTGTTGGGGTGGGAGTTACATGAGGTAAAAGGCCCAATACCCAGGCCATGAGTGAAATCTAGGATACCTAGGAATAGAGTGATTCATGGGAAGCGGGTGGTATTGCGCCACTTAGCGGAACATTGATATCACGAGCAGTTCAGACCCTGGTGGGATATTATCGTTACATACTTCGGGTGTGTATATGATGATATTCTGCGAAAGGTTATTTATGCTGCGTTTCTCTCGACCTTACCCTGGCCTAGATGACACCCGTGAGTGGGGAGGGAATGATCATTATTACAGGTACAGTTGGTGACTTGTTGGTGACTTGTGATCCTGTTGGTGACTATTGGTCCAGAAGTTTGGGGTCTCAGATGACTTTGGGTTTCAGATGAATTTGTGGTTCCGAGTTCAAGCCGAAGCTTTGATCCTGTGTTCTGAGAGACACAGCCAACCAGTCGTGTCTGCATCATTTGCATCATAGCATGTTTATTTTCAAAAAAAATACGCAATAAAAAAAAAGGGGGAAAAAGAAAAGAAAAAAACTAATCCCTGCATGCATATCATTTCTCAGGTACATTCCAGAGCTTGTTCACTGATAGAGATGGCAACAGTCCCAGAGTTGAAGCGAAAGACTTGTTCCTACAGCTTTCATCGTGAACCTTTGACGTCTCTGATTGAGTTGAGCAACCTTATGACCAGTGGTAACCAGAAGGGGTTTGTTGACCAGTATGGAGATATTCTGACACTGTTGAAGATGGTAGTCGATCCGGTGCCGTTGCAGACTCTTCTACAGTTCTACGACCCAGAGCTTCATTGTTTCACCTTTCAAGATTATCAGTTGGCGCCTACTCTTGAGGAGTACTCCATTCTGCTGAGTGTCCCGGTCCGGTATCAGGTTCCTTTCTTGGATGTGCCCAAGGAGGTTGATTTCAGAGTTGTTGCCAGAGCTCTCCATTTGGGTATCAAGGAAGTCAGTGATAGTTGGAAGTCCAGTGGGGATGTTGTAGGATTGCCTTTGAAGTTTCTGTTGAGGGTAGCTAGAGAAGAAGCAGAGAAGGGAAGTTGGGAAGCCTTTCATGCTCAGTTGGCCGTCATGATCTATGGGATCGTCCTGTTTCCGAGTATGCCCAATTTTGTTGACTATGCTGCAGTCAGTATTTTCATTGGAGGAAATCCAGTTCCTACTCTGTTAGCTGACACTTACTATGCTGTTCACAGTAGGCATGGTAAGGGTGGGGCTATCAGGTGTTGTCTCCCGCTTTTGCTCAGATGGTTCTTGTCTCTTCTTCCAGTCAGTGGATCTTTTGCGGATGCTCAGAGCACGCATAAGTGGACTCAGAGGGTTATGTCTCTTACCTCCTATGATATCAGATGGCAATCTTACCGGATGGATGTGCGTAACGTCATTATGAGCTGTGGAGGATTCCGTAATGTGCCACTCGTAGGGACTAGGGGTTGCATCAATTACAACCCGGTTCTTTCTCTTCGCCAGTTGGGGTTTGTGATGAAGGGAAGACCACTTGAGGCTGAGGTAGCTGAAAGTGTGTATTTTGAGAAGCAGAGTGACCCGGCTAGATTGGAGCAGATAGGGAGAGCTTGGAAGTCTATTGGTATGAAGGATGGATCTGTCTTAGGGAAGAAGTTTGCCGTTGCTATGCCCGATTACACTGATTGGGTCAAGGAGAGAGTAGAAACTTTGTTGTTACCCTACGATAGGATGGAGCCGTTGCAGGAGCAACCACCTTTGATCCTTGCTGAGAGTGTGCCTGCGGAGCACTACAAGCAAGCCCTGATGGAGAATCGCCGTTTGAGAGGGAAGGAGCAAGATACCCAGATGGAGCTGTACAAAGCCAAAGCTGATAGGTTGAACTTGGCTCATCAACTCAGAGGAGTGCGAGAAGAAGATGCTAGCAGACTGAGAAGCAAGAAGAGATCCTACGAGGAGATGGAGAGCATGTTAGATACAGAACACCGGGAATGCTTGAGGTTGCAGAGAGTTGAGGCCAGCTATCAGAAGAAGATCAGAGACTTGGAGAAGCAACTCAGAGATAAAGACATCCAGTTGAAGAAGGAAGTAGACTTGAGACAGGCATCAGAGAACCACCTTGGAGGAGAAGTGGTAGAGCTTAGACGACAACTGAAGGAGAAGATCACTCTTTTGCCAGAATGTTCAGAATGTGACCTGTTGATAGACCAATGTCAGTACTTGAAGACTCTCATTCCGGGAGGCCGTTTGTCTTAGCTTGTATCTTTGATATGTATGTTGAGAATCACCTCCAGGCTTGTTGGATGGGATTCATTGTTGTACTCCGATTGTTTGGATTTTCTTTGTCGACTTTGTTGTATGATCCTGTTACTCATATAGATGAGGTTGTTGGTTTCACCTTGTACTCATCACTCTTGTGTATGTTGTTTCTGTGCTTCTGTGTTGTTCTTGCTGCAGGTTGCCATCTTTTGAGGATGACTCAGGCTCTTTGAATGCCTGAGGAATGAACATATCATGTGCATCATACGCATCATTAGCACCATACTCATATCATTTCGCATAACAGGTGTTCTTGGTCGTGACTTCTCACTCTTGGTTCCTGTTCAGGCAGGATAGCTGATCAACGTCCGCACCGCTACTCAACAAGACTGAATCAACAGAGAGGTATGGATCAAGTTCAAGCTGAGTTGGCTGAGATGAAGGCTAACATGGCCCAGTTTATGAATATGATGCAAGGGGTTGCACAAGGTCAAGAAGAACTTCGAGCCATGGTTCAGAGACAAGAGGCTGCAATTCCACCGGTCAACCATGCTCCGCCAGAGGGAGGCCCGGTCAATGATAATAATGTTGCTGCTGCTGTACCCATCAACAACTATGCTGTAGGTGATGAGTTGGGGGGAATTCGAATCAACGGTCAACCTATTGCTCCAGATGCCGCTAATGCCAGAGCGGTCCGTGCCCCGGCCCGTAATCCTGCTCCGATTGTTGACAGACAAGAGGATATGTTCACTCTGCTCAGTGAAGACGAAGACGTTCTGGGAAGGGTTGACGAGAGGGATCGTAAAGTTGATGCCCTTGCTGAGAAGATCCGGGCTATGGAATGTCAAAATTCTCTCGGTTTTGATGTTACCAATATGGGGTTGGTGGAAGGTTTGAGAATCCCTTACAAGTTCAAAGCACCGTCCTTCGATAAATACAACGGTACTTCTTGCCCTCGCACCCATGTGCAGGCTTATTATCGAAAAATCTCTGCGTATACAGATGATGAAAAGATGTGGATGTATTTTTTCCAAGATAGTCTATCTGGGGCTTCTTTAGACTGGTACATGGAATTAAAGAGAGATTCGATCCGATGCTGGAGGGATCTGGGTGAGGCCTTCTTGAGGCAATATAAACATAACATGGACATGGCGCCTAGCCGGACTCAGCTGCAGAGTCTATGTCAGAAATCCGGAGAGAGCTTCAAGGAGTACGCCCAGAGGTGGCGTGAACTGGCTGCTAGAGTTCAACCCCCTATGCTGGAGAGGGAGTTGACAGATATGTTTATCGGTACTCTTCAGGGTGTGTTTATGGACCGGATGGGGAGCTGCCCATTCGGTAGTTTTTCTGATGTTGTCCTTTGTGGAGAGAGGACTGAGAGCTTGATTAAAACTGGGAAGATCCAAGATGCTGGTTCCTCTTCTTCTAAGAAGCCATTTGCTGGGGCACCTCGTCGAAGAGAGGGTGAAACTAATGCTGTTCAATACCGCAGAGATCAGAACAGAAGTCAACGCTGTCAGGTTGCTGCAGTGACCATTCCGGCACCTCAACCTCGTCAACAACAACAACAAAGAGTTCAACAACCGCAACAACAACAACAGCAACGTCCGTATCAGCCCAGACAAAGGATGCCTGATCGACGTTTTGATTCGCTACCCATGTCGTACGCCGAACTGCTGCCCGAACTACTCAGGTTGGGGTTGGTTGAGTTGCGTACAATGGCTCCGCCTACAGTATTGCCTCCTGGGTACGACGCCAACGTCCGTTGTGACTTTCACTCTGGGGCACCAGGACATCATACTGAGAAGTGTCGGGCTCTCCAGCACAAGGTCCAAGATTTGATCGATGCCAAGGCGATCAACTTCGCTCCAGTGCCTAACGTCGTAAACAACCCTATGCCTCAGCATGGTGGGCATAGAGTGAACAATATTGAGGGGAAAGAAGCTGAAGATCTGGTTGTTAATGTTGATGATGTTCAGACTTCTCTGCTAGTTGTGAAGGGCCGTCTGCTGAATGGGGGTGTCTACTCGGGCTGTGATGAGGATTGTTTGGGCTGTGCAGAATCTGAGAATGGTTGCGACCAGTTAAGGGCCGGTATCCAGGGTATGATGGATGAGGGTTGTTTGCAATTCAGTAGGGCTGTAAAAGATCGTGGGACAGTGTCAACTATCACCATTTACTTTAAACCAACTGAAGGACGTGGACAAAGGGTCGTTAGTGCACCTGCAACAAATGGTACCCCAG
Source organism: Lathyrus oleraceus (assembly GCF_024323335.1). NCBI lineage: Eukaryota > Viridiplantae > Streptophyta > Magnoliopsida > Fabales > Fabaceae > Lathyrus > Lathyrus oleraceus. The sequence goes on along the minus strand of NC_066584.1, from coordinate 102,655,326 downwards.
TTACCATTTCCGTGCCTGTAACCATCAGTGCTCCGACTACTATCGTTGCGTCTGGAAGAAGGGCTGTTGAGAATAGTAGAGCCGTGCCGTGGAAGTATGATAATGCTTACCGCAGTAACAGAAGGGCTGAAAGTCAGACGAGACCAGTGAATCAAGCTCCAGTGACAATTGGTTTACCAAATAGAGTTCCTGCAACTGTTGGTCCGGCTGTGGACAATGTAGGGGGTCCAAGAGGTTTTACCAGAAGCGGTCGTCTGTTCGCACCGCAACCTTTGAGGGACAATAATGCTGAGGCTCTCGCCAAAGCAAAGGGTAAGCAAGCTGTGGTTGAGGAAGAACCTGTTCAGAAGGAAGCGCCCGAGGGCTCATTTGAGAAAGACGTGGAGGAGTTTATGAAGATAATCAAGAAGAGTGACTACAAGATTGTAGATCAGTTGAATCAAACTCCGTCCAAGATTTCTATACTTTCACTGTTGTTGTGCTCTGAGGCACACCGTAATGCCTTGCTGAAGATGTTGAATCTGGCTTACGTGCCTCAGGAGATTTCTGTCAATCAACTGGAGGGTGTGATGGCCAATGTGAGCACCAGGCATGGTGTAGGATTCACCAACCTGGACTTACCGCCTGAAGGGCGGAACCATAACAAAGCCTTGCACATCACCATGGAGTGCAAGGGGGCAGTGTTGTCTCACGTATTGGTAGACACCGGGTCGTCGCTGAATGTGTTGCCTAAGCAGATTCTGAAGAAGATTGATGTGGAAGGGTTTGTGCTTACTCCCAGTGACCTGATCGTTCGTGCTTTCGACGGATCCAAACGTTCTGTGTGTGGGGAAGTTACCTTGCCTGTGAAGATAGGTCCTGAGGTATTCGATATCATCTTCTATGTTATGGACATCCAGCCCGCCTATAGTTGTTTATTGGGGCGTCCATGGATTCATGCAGCAGGGGCAGTCTCGTCGACTCTCCATCAAAAGCTCAAGTATGTCTGGAACGGTCAGATTGTGACCGTGTGCGGTGAAGAAGAGATTCTGGTGAGTCATCTATCCTCGTTCAAATATGTTGAGGTGGATGGCGAGATCCACGAAACCTTATGCCAGGCGTTTGAGACTGTGGCTCTTGAGAAAGTGGCGTACGCTGAGCAGAGGAAGCCAGGTGCTTCAATTACTTCTTACAAGCAGGCTAAGGAGGTTGTTGATTCTGGCAAAGCTGAAGGCTGGGGCAAGATGGTGGATTTGCCTGTCAAAGAAGACAAATTTGGCGTTGGTTACGAGCCTCTCCAAGCAGAGCAGAATGGTCAAGCGGGTCCGAGTACCTTTACCAGCGCTGGGCTGATGAATCATGGCGACGTCTCTGCAACCGGTAGTGAAGACTGTGACAGTGATTGTGATTTGGACAACTGGGTTCGCCCGTGTGCACCAGGGGGTCTATCAACAACTGGACGGCTGAAGAAGTGGTTCAAGTTACTCTTCTGACAGAGTAATTTTCTGTTGTTTTTTCATTTTGCATGAAAATCCTACGATCTGCCCAAGGCGTAGTGATTCATTGTAGGGCCTCATCATGTTTTAATGATTATCATTAATGAAGGACATTTTTTGCAATCAAACTTTGTGATCCCTGTCTTTCTATTTTTTGTTTTCATCTTTTTTCAAAAACAATAAAAATGGCAATGTTTTTGTTTTTGTGACTTTATTGAACTCTTTTTCTAAAACAAAGCATTAAACATGCAGAAGCGATCTTATGGCATTCACTATGAACAGTTCTGTTATGGCTCAGTATGATTTCGACAATCCCATCTACCAAGCTGAAGAGGAGAGTGAGGAAGACTGTGAACTTCCTGCAGAATTGGTCAGATTGCTGAAGCAGGAGGAAAGGGTCATCCAACCTCATCAGGAGGAGTTGGAGGTTGTTAATTTGGGTACTGAGGACGCCAAAAGAGAAATCAAGATTGGGGCTGCTTTAGAGGACTCTGTCAAGAGGAGGCTGATTGAGATGCTGAGAGAATATGTGGAGATATTCGCCTGGTCATATCAAGATATGCCTGGGTTAGATACAGACATTGTGGTGCATCGATTACCTCTTAGAGAAGGATGTCCTTCGGTCAAGCAGAAGCTTCGTAGAACGAGTCCTGACATGGCAACTAAGATCAAGGAAGAGGTTCAGAAGCAGTGGGATGCGGGTTTTTTGGCTGTTACAAGTTATCCCCCATGGGTGGCCAACATCGTTCCTGTGCCGAAGAAGGATGGCAAAGTCAGAATGTGTGTCGATTACCGGGATTTGAATAGAGCGAGTCCGAAAGATGATTTCCCATTACCTCACATTGATGTATTGGTTGATAATACGGCTCAATCCTCGGTATTCTCTTTCATGGATGGTTTCTCTGGATATAATCAGATCAAGATGGCGCCAGAGGACATGGAAAAGACGACATTCATTACACCTTGGGGCACGTTCTGCTATAAGGTGATGCCATTTGGGCTAAAGAATGCTGGTGCTACCTATCAGAGGGCAATGACGACTCTTTTTCATGACATGATGCACAAAGAAATTGAAGTGTACGTAGATGATATGATTGCAAAGTCGCAGACAGAAGAGGAGCACTTGGTTAATTTACAGAAGCTGTTTGATCGGTTGAGAAAGTTCAAGCTGAGGTTGAACCCGAACAAGTGTACGTTTGGGGTGAGATCAGGGAAGCTGTTAGGCTTCATTGTCAGTAAAAAAGGGATTGAGGTTGATCCAGCGAAAGTCAAAGCTATTCAAGAGATGCCTGAACCAAAAACGGAAAAGCAGGTCCGTGGGTTTTTAGGGAGATTGAACTACATTGCAAGGTTCATATCTCACCTAACTGCCACGTGTGAACCAATTTTCAAACTGCTTAGAAAGAATCAGGCGATCAAGTGGAATGATGACTGTCAGAAAGCTTTTGACAAGATAAAGGAGTATTTACAGAAACCTCCAATCCTTATACCTCCAGTTCCAGGGAGACCTCTGATAATGTACCTGTCAGTGACTGAGAACTCGATGGGGTGTGTATTGGGACAGCATGACGAGTCTGGTCGAAAAGAGCATGCCATATACTACCTTAGCAAAAAGTTTACCGACTGTGAAACAAGATATTCACTGCTCGAGAAAACTTGCTGTGCTTTGGCCTGGGCTGCTCGCCGACTGAGGCAGTATATGTTGAACCATACTACCTTGTTGATTTCTAAGATGGATCCAGTGAAGTACATCTTTGAGAAACCGGCTCTCACCGGGCGCGTTGCTCGTTGGCAGATGATTCTAACAGAATATGATATTCAGTACACGTCACAAAAGGCCATCAAAGGTAGTATTCTGTCAGACTACCTCGCCGAGCAACCGATTGAAGATTATCAGCCTATGATGTTTGAATTCCCTGATGAAGACATCATGTATCTTAAGATGAAAGATTGCGAAGAGCCTCTTGTTGAGGAAAGACCGGATCCGGATGACAAATGGACACTGATGTTTGATGGGGCTGTGAATATGAACGGTAACGGTGTTGGGGCAGTATTGATCAATCCTAAAGGTGCTCATATACCTTTTTCTGCCAGATTGACGTTTGACGTCACCAACAACGAAGCTGAGTATGAGGCTTGTATCATGGGGATAGAAGAAGCCATTGATCTGAGGATCAAAATGCTTGACATTTATGGAGATTCCGCTCTAGTGATCAATCAAGTCAGCGGAGATTGGAATACGAACCAGCCGCATTTGATTCCGTATAGAGATTACACCAGAAGAATACTGACGTTCTTCAAGAAGGTGAAGTTGTATCATGTCCCCCGGGATGAGAATCAGATGGCTGATGCTTTGGCAACTTTGTCTTCTATGATCAAAGTTCATTGGTGGAATCATGTGCCACATGTTGCGGTGAATCGACTCGAGAGGCCTGCGTATGTGTTTGCAGCCGAGTCTGTTGTGATCGATGAGAAGCCGTGGTATTATGATATCAAGAACTTCCTCAAGACTCAGGAGTATCCTGAAGGTGCGTCGAAGAATGACAAGAAAACCCTGAGAAGGCTAGCTGGAAGCTTCTATTTGAATCAGGATGATGTGTTGTATAAGAGAAACTTTGACATGGTCTTGCTCAGATGCGTGGACAGACCCGAGGCGGACATGTTAATGCAGGAAGTTCATGAAGGTTCCTTCGGTACTCATGCCGGCGGACATGCAATGGCTAAGAAATTGTTGAGAGCGGGTTACTACTGGATGACTATGGAATCCGATTGTTTCAAGTATGCCCGGAAGTGCCATAAGTGTCAAATTTATGCTGATAAGGTGCACGTACCACCAAGCCCTCTGAATGTCATGAATTCGCCTTGGCCGTTTGCCATGTGGGGCATTGATATGATTGGGAAGATTGAGCCCACTGCTTCGAATGGACATCGCTTCATCTTGGTTGCGATTGACTATTTCACCAAATGGGTGGAAGCAGCTTCCTATGCTAACGTTACCAAACAAGTGGTTACCCGGTTCATCAAGAAAGAAATCATCTGTCGTTATGGAGTTCCGGAGAGAATCATCACTGACAATGGTTCGAATCTCAATAACAAGATGATGAAAGAGCTTTGTAAAGATTTCAAGATTGAACATCACAATTCTTCTCCTTACAGACCGAAGATGAATGGTGCTGTAGAAGCGGCGAACAAGAATATCAAGAAGATTGTGCAGAAGATGGTCGTTACGTACAAGGATTGGCATGAGATGCTGCCTTTCGCTTTGCATGGGTACCGTACCTCAGTACGTACGTCGACCGGGGCAACCCCTTACTCCCTTGTGTATGGTATGGAAGTTGTCCTACCTGTTGAAGTGGAGATTCCTTCTCTGAGAGTTCTATTGGATGTCAAGCTGGACGAAGCCGAGTGGATTCGAACAAGGTTTAACGAGTTGAGCCTTATCGAAGAGAGACGGCTAGCAGCTGTATGCCATGGACAGTTGTATCAGCGAAGGATGAAGCGAGCCTTTGATCAGAAAGTGCGTCCTCGAAGCTATCAGATCGGTGATCTAGTTTTGAAGAGGATCCTCCCTCCCGGTGCAGATAACAGGGGCAAGTGGACTCCTAATTATGAAGGTCCGTATGTTGTGAAGAAGGTCTTCTCCGGTGGAGCCTTGATGCTTACAACTATGGATGGTGAAGACTTTCCGTCTCCTGTTAACTCAGATGTAGTCAAAAAATACTTCGCATAAATTGACCCGCTGGACAAAAAGAAAAAAGAGTCCAGGCAAAAATGGGCATCCCGGCGAACCAAAAAACAGAAAGGAAAGGTTCGGGCAAAAATTAGGGATAAAATGAAAAGAATTTGTACACCCGGTAAGTCGAAAACCCGCAAGGGCGGCTTAGGCAAAAATGGGTATCCCGGTGGATTGAAAACCCGAAAGGGCGATCCAGCCAAAAGAGGGATTAAAGCGAAGACTACAGTCTGAGTTGTCTGTACTTCATCGAGCTTTGTCGTCTGCCATCTCGAAAGATGTGATCCGTCCAGTCATTCTTCTCAGAAAGCAGGGAGTTGGGAGGAAAACTGATGATCTGTGAGTTATAACAGAATTGGGAAATAGTGGATGCCGTGTTCACATTGCCATTAGGATAGATTTTTTCCTTTTGTGCGCAATTACCTCTTTCTAGGAATTGCCTCCCAATGTATTTGCCTCTTCAGGCACATTTTCAATCAATAAAAGTCGTTATTCAGATAAATGGCTCTTTTGTTTTTATTTTTACTGTTTTGTTTGCAAAAATGTCCGAATTTTTGATAAGCATTGCATATAAGAACATGAAGGCTACACAATAACGTGCAAAAAGATAAAACATTTGAAAATCATTTTGAATGTTGAGGACACTTGAGCGTATCTTGTCCATGTATCCCCTGGGGGCATTTTGTTGTGCTGTTTTTCAGGTTGGCATCTGTGAGGACGTTTCCTCAACAGATATTTTCCCCAAGCAAGTTTGGAAGCTATCAGAGCTATGTTCCCCTGCGAAGACGTCTGTGGATAGTGCCTTCTATTCCCCAACAGATCTAAGGATTGCCTATCCCCAGCAGGCCTGTATTTGCCGATTTCCTCCCCGAGTGAGGCAGGTTCATTGAAATTTATCTCCAGCATTTATCCTATCTGTGGACTGAAGGATATCCCCAGCGGAGTTTACCTTTCCCCGGCAGCAGTGCTATTCTCCAACATGAGTGAGAAGTCGTTGCTCTCCCTGCAGAGTCTCCCCGCAGAGTTGGAGTACCCGATCAGTTTTGGCTCCCCAGTCGGAGTTTTTCATCATTTTTGCATTTTTGCATTTTTAGTGATCATTGCATCCTCAAACTGCGTAGCATTCCCATTCAATATGGAGCATTACGCCATAGAAAAATTCAAACATATGCATTCATGTGTTAACCCAATCAGACAATATCCCCGGCAGAGGCGGATCATTTTGTTCAACATCGGTGCAACACGCCTGCTACAGTGGCTCCTGACAGCACTCAGGATTGATATTCCCCAGAGAGGTTTATTTCCTCACCCGTCCGAGGACGGAAAGTTTGTTTCTCCCCAGTGAGATCCCCAGCAAGTGGTCAACCTTGCCTTGACATATCTAAGATGACGTTCTTGTGATACCGGTAAGTGTCATGCCAGCACCCGCGTGTGTTTCTTTGTTTGGTGTCGGTAAACACCATTGTTTCGGTGTCTGTAAACATCGGGTATTCTCCCCAGTCATCGGTAAATGTTTGGTCATCATTTTTGGTGTCGGTAAACACCATTGTTTCGGTGTCTGTAAACATCGGGTTTTCTCCCCAGTCATCGGTAAATGTCTGGTCATTTTTTGATGTCGGTAAACATCATCTTTCGATGTCGGTAAACATCGAGTCTTTTCTGCAGTCATCGGTAAATGTCTGATAATCCCCAGCTAGAGATCCCCAGTAGAGTCATCGGTAAATGTCCTATCTGGTTTCCAGTTGCAAATATTTGTTTTTTCCCTTAGTGAAGTGTTCCCCAGTCATCGGTAAATGTCTGGTCGTTTTTGGATGTCGGTAAACATCATCTTTCGATGTCGGTAAACGTCGAGTCTCATCCCAGTCATCGGTAAATGTCTGGTCATGCTTTGTTTCCTTGTTGATAAAATCAAGATCCCCAGAAGTCGTCGGTAAACGTCTTGTTTGATTACACCACAAAGATTTTGTTCCTCCCCAAGTGGAGACGCCATCGGTAAATGGCCCTGTATGCTTCGATATCGGTAAATATTGAATGCCCAGTTTTATCCGCCATCGGTAAATGGCCCCGTTTTCTTCGATATCGGTAAATATCGGATCCCCAGTTGCAGTAGCCATCGGTAAATGGTCGAGTTGAAGTTGATATCGGTAAATGTCAAGTTTTCTTTGAAGCCGCCATCGGTAAATGGTCTTGCTTCCTTTTACATCAGAGTTGTTTCCCAGCAGCCGTCGGTAAATGGTCGAGCTGAAGTTGATATCGGTAAATATCAAGTTTCCAGTTTCTAACCATCGGTAAATGGTTTCGCCTTTCTGAAATTGTCAATGGCAGGCGTCATCAGTAAATTACGTGGTTCTTCTTGTATCATATCCGGCAGAGTGCAAATTTCTACGGTTCTTGGTATTCAATCCCTGTTTACCCTGAAAGTCTGACAGCCGTCGCTATCATCCGTTCGGGTTCCCAGCTGATTGAATAGGGGCAGCTGTAGCACCTCAAATTTGCACCTATCATTGTACATACATTTTCATTATTAGGTCATTAACATTTAACATAGTCCACTGCATAGCATTGCATTGTCCTTTGCCCCAAGTGCAAGCCAGTCAGAAGAATTAGGTCAAACTGGTCAGGAGATCAGTCAGTCAAGCAAGCAGAACAATTCTCATTGAGCCAAGGCCCTAGGGTTGGTCCAACATGTTCACATGACCTAGGGGTCCTTTGGAAGTGTTTTGGTCAAGGGTTGGATGTTCAGAAGTCATCAGTCAATGCACAGTCAGTCAGAAACCCTAAAAAGTCAAACTTGGTCAACTGTGACTGATTTTTATGGTTTTGATGATGGAATTTGGTTTGAAAGGGATCATTCATGTCCATATAGGCCTCATATAACATGTCAAAGACCATTATTGAAGAATTGGAAGCCAAATCAGAAATTTCCAAAAATAGAAACTGGACCTGTAACTGAAACTTGCCAAAAATGGAAACTTCTTGATCCCAAACTTACATCATGATACAAGCTTCAAATGAATTTTTGCCCAACATGAAAGTTGAAGATCTTGTTCTCCCATTTCCAAAAAGTCCAAGAACACTCAATTCCCATGTATGGTTGGCAAGTTATGATCAATTCATTCTCCAAAATTTTTGAACTTCAAAAGGCCATATCTCTCAAACCATTTGGCCAATTTGGGTGGGGTTTTTTGCAACAAGTCACATTTGATCCCCTCTTTCCAAATATGCAACCATCATTCACCAAAACATTACCAATCAAAATGGCATTTTTGGACTTGCATGAATTAATTTCAAGTGAGGTTGAAAAATGAGTTTCAAAATTAACCACTTCCAACCAATTCTACCAATCAAATATGTTCATAAATCATATTTTGGACATGTTCAAGGCCCATTTTCGTGCAGTACATACACCCATTACCAACTTGCTTGAAAATTGGCAAAAGGACACTTTTCACCAACTCCATTCCACTTTTTCATGAACCTTGATTAAGTACCATTGAACAGAGTATATATTCATCATTTTCTCTCTGAAGGAAACCCTAGCAGCCACAATCCCAGAACAGAAAACCATTTTTCTCTAAAACATTCATTTTGCACTTTGGAAATTTTCTACTAAAACTTTCAAAGAAGCACGAATTTGCTTGCTTGCCTCATCACATACCATCACTTTGGAAGCATTTTCTGGCCATGAATCTTAACTGTAACCAAAGAAAACCACTGTTCCATTGAAGAACACTTCCATGGCAAGATTCGAGTTGGGCTATTTCAAAGACTCCTGAGCTAAACATCCTTCACCATTCACCTTTTGGAGCTTGGAACCTCATCTGTTTTGAACCAGAACCACCAAACAACATCCAAATCATCACTGTGCATCAGTTTTGGTAAGATTCCGAGTTCCTTCATTTCCTAAATCATGCCATGCTTTAGTTAGATTATGCTTTGCTGATTCTAATAAGCTTTAAATCACATGAAATGGTTAGCTATTTTGAAAGATATGTTGTTTTAAAGTTTGATGTATGAATGTGTTCTTGCTCGATTCACTTTGTTTGAGATGATTTAATGAAAATTATTGTTGGATTTGGGATGTGTGCTGTTTGCTGATTCCAATGATATGCCTGTTATCCATTTCTGTGACCAAAAAATTTCGAGTTGATTGGAGAAGATGAATGCATGTACTGTGTGCTGAAACCCTAAAAAATTGCCCAGAAATTCGTTCAATCGCGTTTGGCTTTGTGGAAATGTTGTCTGCATGTTTGTCTACTGTACCATTGCCATGCACCACTAGCAGCTTGCCACGCCCATAAACCATACGCACCGTTTCATTAAACTTCCCCCTTAATTACCACTTTGCCATCGGTCCCATTTATTTAAATTAAATCATATTATTTGTTCAATACTTATTTCATTTTGATTCAACAACTTACAAAAATCATAGCATCTTCAATAATTGTCCAAATTTCATGGGAATTTTTGCATTGTGCTCTGCTTGATCTCTACTTTTTTATCATGATTTTTGCTGATTTTTTGGATGAGTGAATTTTAAATGGTGTTAGGATTTGTAACATGTATCCATTTTTTGTACCCTTTGCCAAAACCTTTGTGAAATGATGATGCATTATCCAATGGCCCTGAAATTTTTTGTGCTTAAACTACACACATTCATGGTGATTTTGGTGTAGAGTTTGTGAATTTATCTTATTTGGTTTGTGAGTTATGAATTTTTGAAATAGGGTGTGACAATTTGTGTCACACCATTGATATGCAACTTCATGATTTTCTATACCATGCTTCCTGACCTCCAATGGATCTGAATTTTTGTATGAACCTACTCTTGTATGTCTAGTTTACATGTGAATTTTCTTGGAATTATTTGTGGAATTTCCAAATTGTTTGAGATTTTATCCCCTGTTTGACCAAAATGTTGACTTGTGTGATACATGTTGCCCTTTCATTCGTGAAATTCTCATACTTTATTGGATGAACTTGAAATTTTACATGTGATTAGTAGACATCTTAAGCTTTGTCATGGTGTTGATCCCATTCATTTCTCATTTGTTATCACTGATTTATGATTTTTTCAAGTTGATGCATGTTTGGTTGACTTCTTTGAGCATGCTTAAAATTGCCTTACCTTTCTGATTTTCATTGACCACCTTCTACTTGTCCAATTGAGCTGAAATTTGACATGCTTACCATGCTGTGGATTATGTTTGACCATGATTTATTTGATGATTTTTGGATTTGTTTATGATTGGTTTTGAGTTGAGTCTTGATGTTGACTTCTATGAGCTTCCATATGCCATGCTTTGACTTCATTTGTTCATGAAATGATGATGATGATTGATATGAACATGAAACCAATTGAGTTTGCTTCTTGATTGCTTGAAATTGATTTTGATTGAAATTCATTTGCTGTTTTGACTTTCTTATCTCTTTTTGACCCTAGGCTTGTCCTAGTGGTCATGTTGCTCATGTTTAAGTTTGTTGTTTCAGGTTAAGCAACAAATACCCAAAGAGATCAATACAAATTGATTGAGCTTGATTGAATATCATGACTAACTTGTTTTGTCTTGTAGGTTGCTTGGCTCACATGCCTTGAGCCTTGTGCATTGCACACTTAGCTTGCTTATGATTAACTGTTGATGTCTGTTTCCTTTTGCTTTGTTTTGAAGTTGCATACTAACATCTGCTTGACTATTTCAGGTGCTTTTAGTTGCTCAGTTCCTTGTGAACTTTTGCTTTGCTTTGCTTGTATAAGCAATTTGCATTGAGGTATATTTCTATCTTCATGTAGTCTGGAAGACCTGGCCTGTTACTTGGCCAGGCAACTGTCTGAAGTCCTCCTTAAGAGGCAATGCTTGTGTATGTTTACAATTTGTCCTTGTATAGAGTCAAAGACCTCCTAGGTGAAGAGGCAATTGGCAGAACCCAAGGGATATGCAATCTATCCCCTGCTATTCTGTGTGTCATCTGCTCTGCTCACACCACTGTGTTGATGCATTGCAGATACAAACCCAAGATCTTGTACAATTGTACAGTTGAGTCAGTTTCACATGTGTAGAAGGGTTCCCACTTTCTGAACCCACACATTCTTGTCTTAAGCTCTCCCAGGCCAGGGATAAGAGCTGTGAAGTCTGATCTTCACTCACCTTTCATCTGCTTCACCTTAGCCCCTCAATGGCAAGGTTAAGAGCTAACACTACCCAGTTCCAGTGGTTTGTTTGTTGAGGTTGATATGACCCCTCGACTAAAACCTGACCTTGTTTGAGCCCATTGCTTGCATATAGTGTGTGCTACTTGTGCTTGTGTGTTTGCTTTAGCTTGCTTCCTGTGCAAGTCAGGTTTAGTTTAGCTTGCTTCCTGTGCAAGTTAGGTGTGGCTTGCTTCCTGTGCAAGTCATGATTAGGATAGGCTTGCTTCCTGTGCAAGTTAGCTAGAAACCTTAACTTAGGGATGATTTTGCATGATAACATCTAGGCTCGAGTCGTAGTCTCCCTAGTTGTGTCTCCCTCTGTTATCTGGTTAGGCTAGTCCTGTATCCCTCTGTAGGGGAACTACGTCGCCCTGATCCTCATACCAGATGAGGTACGTAGGCAGGAGATGAGCAGATCTCTCCGGGCGCCTGTGTCTTTGTTTTGCCTTGTTGTGTGCTTGGTAGCTGACGTAAGTCCATCGAGTGGCATTCGGGTTCCAGTGTGGGTTTGTTGGTTCGGATGCTGATGTAAGTCCAGTGATTGGCGTTCAGGCTCCACGTTTGCCTCTTTGTGTGTGTTTTGGTTCGGATGCTGATGTAAGTCCAGTGATTGGCATTCAGGCTCCACGTTTGCCTTTGCCAGTGTTTGTTTGTGTGCGTGTCAGCTGAGCTACGAATGCTCTGATTCTTCTCTCGTTCGAGAAGATACGTATGCATAGGATGCGACATCCTAGCGAGCATGTGCCGTTTCCCAGTCCGAACTACTTCGACTCTGATGTCTATGCCTGATAGACTAAGTAGGCCCAGGATGCGATATCCTGCCGAGTCAGTCTCTTTTGTTTTCTTGTGTCTCTTTCAGCCAGTGTGTGTGTCTGAGCAGTGATTTTAGCAACCATTTTCCTTCCTATTGTGTGTGGATCCCGTCGAGTACGACGGATGCGTAGGGGTGCTAATACCTTCCCTTCGCATAACCGACTCCCGATCCCATTCTCTTTGGTCGCGAGACCATGCTTTTTTCCAGGTTTACTCTGAGCGTTTCCTTTCCCTCTTTTGGGATAAATAACGCACGGTGGCGGCTCTGTTGTTCTTGTTTTCCCGCCGGTTTTTCGCGTAATGCGACAAGGCCCCTCCTCCGGGATCGGTCACTCTCAATCTTTCAATTTGAGTACCTCGAGATGTCCTCATCAGGGACCTCGGACTTCCTTGGTTGATAATCCTCAATGGGTTGCCGGGCGAGATAACCATACGATACCCTCCTCTTGATTGCTTTCTGGGAGGTATATTGAACATCGTATTCAGTCGACACCATTTGCCCCCTCGCAACCCGTCCGTTCAACGCTATCTCCTCGAGCACATACTTGATCAGATCCATTTTGGACATCCATAAGGTGGTATGAACCAGCATACTGTCTCAGTCGGCGAGCAGCCTATGCCAAAGTACATCGAGTTTTCTCGAGCAGTGAGTGTATTGTTTCACAGTCGATAAACTTTTTGCTTAGGTAAATTGCATGCTCTTTTCGACAAGACTAGTCATGCTGCCCCAATACGCCTCATAGACCCCTTAAGGGCTGTCAAGCACCAGATTAATAATCATCCCCATGGGAAGCATCAGAATCAGAGGTTCCTGCTACTCATTCTTTTATCTTTCCATGCCCCTTGGCAGTCATCATTCCACCTGACCATTTGATTTCTTTCTTTTTTGGTTTTTGGTTCAGGCGTTTCTTGCACTATTCTTTTTTTTTTTTTTTTTAGCAGGATCGACCTCGACTCCTCTTTCGTTCACAATAAGCCTCGGCGGCTTACCGGACAGCACTCCATAAGTGCACTGATTCGAACTCAACGGTATGAGTTATCTCGAACCGGTCAAACAACTTGATCAAGTCCACCGGATGCCCCTCTTCTGCTTGGGACTTTGTCATCATGTCATCAACATGGCATTTGCTTTCTCGATGAGTCATATCATGAAACAAAGTCACCGTAGCCCTTTGATCCGTGGCATCGGCCTTCTTCTTTACTAGAGGATAGTCTTCTCTCGATGGTAGCTCGCGCCCCACAACATGGGTATTCCACCCTGGTGTACCTTGATGCAACCAGGTGAAGATATCAACCTGCTCTTTCAACAGGGCTACCATTCTGTTCTTGACTTGCCTCTGAAGCGGCCTCAACTTTCTGGCCTCGGCGGTACTCGGGGATTACCATCTTGACTCGTTCCTCGTGCGGTTGAATCACCCTCTCCTCTTGTTTCAACAACCTGGCTAATTCCAGCAGATCACAATCTTCTTCGCCTTCTTCTTCGGCATGATAGATTGGATTGTCGAAGTCATACAGAGGTGTAACCAAATTGTTGTCGATGAGATCAGGATGGTAATCGCTTTTGAGGTCGGAACCAAATGAACCAAAAAGAAAGAGAATAAAAACATTGCCATTTTTATTTTTATTTTTAAAACTGCAAAAAAGTGAAAAACAGGGAACACCGCTTTTAATCACAAAACATCCATTTATTACTGATGCAAAATGTTGCACAATGAAACACATGAGATGGCCCTTACAATGGACCAGTACGTTTCGGGCAAAACGTATGGCTTTCATGCAAACAAAATTAACACCGAAAAACTACTCTTCCGGATGAGCGACAATGATGCTTTTGGAGGCCTTCCAGTTGCCTGGTACGCACGACTTTATCCACAACTCTAGCTCGCGGTCGCGGTCGCTCTCTTCACTCACTGAACAAGCATGATCAGAATTCAGCATTCCTGCACTGACAAAGATGTACGGTGGACGACGTCCTCTGTTTGGTCTAGACGACTCTTGATCTGGATAACCGATCCCAAACATGTCTGCCTTCACCACTATGTCAATGATCCTTCCCCAACCTCGGGCCTCTTTGTTCTTCACCACCTCTAGAGCTTGCTTATAAGAAGAAATGGACAGCGTATTCTCTTTCCCAATAACAACAGCATTCTCTACCTTGATGGTTTCAATTGCTTGACTGGGTGTTTCAACTTTTTCACTATCCATTTCCACTTCCATCGTCTTCTGGGTTGTATCTCTCATCAATGCACACCCCTCTGTGGCAACGGCCGCACAATAATTATCAACAACAGGGAAAGCTCCATCCTGCATCAGAGGTTTTGGGACCACAGCCATGGGAACCTTTAACTGGTCTTCCTCAGTCACCCCCATTCCTCTCTTGACCTTTTTCACCATCTTCATCTTTACAGGACCCTTCCTGGGTACAGGGTTGACATCACCATTCATTATCTGTGCCAAGCTGATGATCTTTGGGTCCACCATGTCCTGGACGACATGCTTGAAAGCCCTACAACCCTCAACACTGTGTCCGGGTGCCTCAGAATGGAACTCGCACCTGGCATTCTCATCATAGTGTGCAGGCCTCTTCTGTTGTGCTATGGGAATCAAAATCCTTGGCCGGACTAACCCCAAATCCCTCAATCTTCTGAACAGAAGGGTGTAGGTCACAGGTGGTTCCTTAAACTGACGCTCCTCCTTTTTCTTCTTCACATGGCTCCTAGCTCTCGGTGCATTCTGTTGAGGTGGTAGTTGTTGCGGTGGTACAAGTGGATTACCAACAGGAGCGGTTACAGCAGCAGCATAAGGATGATAACGATCCTTACTGCGTTCTTTCTTTGCTGGCACACCGCTTGACTCAACCTCTTTTTTGAGCGGACCACTACCAGAGATTTTCTTTGCTACAGAGTCAGAGGGATTTGTCACTTCGGATGATGGAGCTTTTCCCTGAACTTTCTCCTTGATCATCCAGCCCTCAATCCTTTCCAATCTCTCAGCCATGGCTTTCTGCCCCAAGGCAAGCCCTTGCACAACACCGAACAAATCCCTCACCATCTCTTTCAGTTCGAGGATGTCGACGTTGGGAGGATCCATCAGTTCGAATTTGTGGCCCCTAGCAGGATATCTGAGCAAACGAGCTATGCGCACCGGTTGACACCTACAAAACAGCAAATTGGTTAGTATGACTCACACATGCAATGTCTATTCGTACCAGGAATATTCCTTCCTTTGATTCTAGCGTCACTGAGACAGATAATTTTTCATCAATAACAATCTGACATCTGGATGTCTCTCAACCAGAATCTCAATCAATAATGGACCCTGAGTACGGATCGACATGAGTTGAATGCAGATGAATGCAAAAAGGGGATGATGCAAATGCATGAATGCAGGTCACTGCGCCATCTAGTCAGCTGAAGACCCTTTCTCTGAACCAGTCACAGTCAACTGAGTCACCATAAATCCGACTTAGGGAGTTCCGAAATAAACGGAACTGGAGATTACATCACTATCATCACAGGAACATCCACTGAACGGATGACAATCAGATCCTCTGAACAAGTACTCTCAACTCAACCCGGGGATCCGAAATAAACGGAACCCGTTGATAAACCACGGACAGAACTCCGGCGTCCCAGAAATAAATGTCCATAATTCACAGTCACCATCAGTACCAAGAGTCACCAACCAGTCACCAACAAGTCAGCAACGGTACCTGTAATAATCATCCCCTCCCCACTCACGGGTGTCATCTAGGCCAGGGTAAGGTCGAAAGAAACGCAGGATAAACAACCCTTTCAAGAATATCATCCTGTGCACACCAGATGTATGCACCGATAATACCCCATCAGAATCTGAACTGCTCGTGATATCAATGTTCCACTAAGTGGCGTACACCACCCGCTTCCCATGAATCACTCTATTCCTAGGTTTCCTAGATTGCACTCATAGCCTGGGTATTGGGCCTTTTACCTCGAGTAATTCCCACCCCCAATCAGAGAAACACAGCCAGCACAGCAGATGAAAATGAATGAATGAAACATTAATGCACACATTGAATGCAAACAGTAAATGAAATGAATGCAATAAATAACAGCAGATAGCAACCAAAGCTCTAACCTAGAGAGCGCTAGGAGAGACTCGCTCAGGGAAGATGGACCAGCACAGGTCAACTTCTCACTGTATCCCCAGCAGAGTCGCCAGCTGTCGCATTACGCGAAAAACCGGCGGGAAAACAAGAACAACAGAGCCGCCACCGTGCGTTATTTATCCCAAAAGAGGGAAAGGAAACGCTTAGAGTAAACCTGGAAAAAGCATGGTCTCGCGACCAAAGAGAATGGGATCGGGAGTCGGTTATGCGAAGGGAAGGTATTAGCACCCCTACGCATCCGTCGTACTCGACGGGATCCACGCACAATAGGAAGGAAAATGGTTGCTAAAACACTGCTCACACACACACACTGGCTGAAAGAGACACAAGAAAACAAACAAGACTGAAACTGACTCGGCAGGACATCGCGTCCTGGGCCTACTTAGTCTATCAGGCATAGACATCAGAGTCTAAGTAGTTCGGACTGGGGAAACGACACATGCTCGCTAGGATGTCGCATCCTATGCATACGTATCTCCTTTGGACGAAGGAGAATCAGAGCATTCGTAGCTCGGCTAACACGCACACAAACAAACACAGGCAAAGGCAAACGTGGAGCCTGAATGCCAATCACTGGACTTACATCAGCATCCGAACCAAAACACACACAAAAGGCAAACGTGGAGCCTGAATGCCAATCACTGGACTTACATCAGCATCCGAACCAAACACACACAAGAAGGCAAACGCGGAGCCCGAATGCCAATCACTGGGCTTATATCAACATCCGAACCAAACAAACCCACACTGGAACCCGAACGCCACTCGATGGACTTACATCAGCTTCCAAGCACACAACAACGCAAAACAAAGACACAGGCCCCCGGAGAGATCTGCTCATCTCCTGCCTACGTACCTCATCTGGTATGAGGATCAGGGCGACGTAGTTCCCCTACGAAGGGACACAGGACTAGCCTAACCAGATGCCAGAGGGAAACACAACTAGGGAGACTACGACTCGAGCCTAGCTGTTATCATGCAAATTTGTCCCTAAGTCAAGGTTTCTAGCTAACTTGCACAGGAAGCAAGCCTATCCTATTCAACACAAGTAAACAGCAAATCAAGCATCCACAAGTAGCACACACTATATGCACACCAAAGGGCTCAATCAAAGGGTAAGACTGCAAGAGCAAGTCATCTGTACAGAGGTATGGTTAGCTCTTAACCTTGCCATTGAGGGGCTAAGGTGAAGCTGATGGAAGGAGAGTGAAGATAAGACTTCACAGCTCTTATCCCTGGTCAGGGAGAGCTTCAGACAAAGGAGCGTGGGTTCAGAAAGTGGGAACCCTTCTACACTCAAGACTCTGACACAACTGTACATTGTACAAGATCTTGGGTTTGTGTCCCAATGCATCAACACAGTGGTGTGAGCAGAGGGACGACTCAACAGAATAGTGGGAGATAGATTGCATATCTCTTTGATCCACCAATTGCCTCATTGAGGTCTTTACCTGCTTGGCACAAAAGTAAACAATCACAAACATCGCCTCTTAAGGAGGACTTCAGACAGGTGCCTGGCCAAGTAACAGGCCAGGTCTTCCAGACTACATGGAGACAAGAATGTTATACCTCAGTGCAAATTGCTTATCAAGCAAAGCAAAGCAATATTAGCGACTAATGTACCTGAAATCAATCAAATGTCATCAGTATACCAATCACATAACTAAACAGCAAATGGTTCACAAATAGCTATACACAGACAAACACAATCCAATGCACCAAAGTGCAAGCAACTCAAAAGCCAAACATCCTACAAAACAAAACAAGTTAGTGTACAATGTCAAATGATATCTCAATCAAATGTGAATCCACCTCCTTAAGGTATTTTGCCTCTTAACCTGAAAATCACATTCAAACATGAGATACAAGACCACTAGGACAAGCCTAGGGTCAAAAAGAAGTGAAAAAGTCAAAACAGCAAGTGAAACATGATCAAAATCAAGATTAATCACATACAAAGAGAATCCAATTGGTCTCATGTCTAAACTATGCACCAAATTAATTTCATGCACAAATTAGATCAAGCTAGGCAAATGTGAATCATATAGGAGCAAACAGAATGATATCACTCAAACAAATACCTAAACAGCTCAATAAATTCCACAAAAATTCCAGCCTAAACAGGACACATTAAATGAGCTACATGTCAATTTTCATGCCATTTGGACAACAGGAAGTAGGTCAATGAAAATCATAAAGTCAGCAGAAATCCAAACAAGCCAACACATGGTTGCAAAATGAGCATCAACTTTAATCAAATGCAAAACAGTGAGAACAATCAAGAAATGAATGGGACCAAAGCCAAAGTAACAATGAACATGTTATGAATCACTCCATCAAATTTCACATTCATGTGATATGGTATGAGCATTTCACAAGACATAGAAGACAATCACTCAAGCAAAGCCCTAAAAATGCTAACCAGCAATCAAAAATCTCAATTAAATGGAAAATGAATCAACAATTGAAAAAGCCTAGGTATGTCAAATAAAATCATGAAATTGACCTAACCTAGTGTGACACAAATTGTCACACTCAACTTGCACACATCATATCTACCAAACCAGAGATCCAAAATTCACAAACTATACATCAAAATAACCAGCAGAGAGTCAAGAACAAGCATGTGAAATTTCATTCAATTTGGATAATGTATGATCATTTCATGTTAAAAATGGTGAAACATACAAAAAATGCACACATGACAAAGATCCCTAGACAAAAGCAAAAATCCACCAAGCACAACTTGAGCTATCATACCTATAAAATTCTAGACAAAATTATGAATCTAACAAAAAAAATTCCACTAATTTTGGACTTAAATTGAATTTTCTATGATTTTTTTGAAGATTTGTGGAATTATGGAATATTTATTTAATGGAATTATGAATTAAATTAATTTAATTAAGTCTGCAATGGCAGAACCGTAATTAGTCCAAAACGCATGTGCCTCATTAATGCCGTGTCAGCGTGCCATTGGTTCTTCTTGGTGGGAAACAAAATTTGAAAATGTGCCAGGCCTGGAACGGATTGAAACGCATGATTTTCCAGAAATTGCTTCGTTCTTCATGCGTTCTTGGAGTTCATCACTACCAGCTTCGGTCACGAGCGAATCTCAAAGAAAATGCGCAAGCAATATACCGTTCTCTTCGTCTTTCAGCGTAGATCATGAATATGGCAATGGTTTTGGCTAAAGATTAACCTATATCAAGATCCGATCGAAAGAAGTTTGGACGCATAAACTTAAATTCATGATATCTCGATGATTACTCGATGAAATTACGCGATTCAAACGGCAAAATGCTCTACATTCAACGCATTACATAAGCCATACATTGATTTCAAGAATTAAAGAAATTGAAAACTCACCTCTTGATGATGCAGCTCGCGGTTCAGCGTGTTATTGGCCTTGATTGATGCAAACAGATCGCGATTGATGATGTATGAGGTGAATGACGAAGAATTATGAGCTCAACCGTGCATGAATCAATGGATTTTCGCAGCTGCCATGGAAGAACTCAAGACTTGGACAGTGTGAATTTGCTCGATTTTTGCCTCCAAATCCTTCAACAGAACTTCAACATTACCTACACATGAAGATTCAAACAAAAACTTGCAAGAACAATGGTGAATTTTTGAGAAATTGAGAAAAAAAGTTTATGAAAAAATGGAGAAAAAGTGAGAGAGTTTTTGATTTTTCTGTTTGGATCTTGAAGAAATGATTAGTGCTTAGTGATTACAGTTACAATTAACATTATATACTAATCCGTTAATCCAAAATTAATCATGATTAAGCATAATGGAAAGATTAGTGTTAAGTGTATTTTTCAAGTGTGTGGCCAAAATGCCCTTCATGATGCAGCTCATTTTTCTGTCCAAGCTTGGTTCAAACAAGTCACAAATGATATTTAGAAAGTGTTGCAAAAAGTCCCATCTCAAAATTCCAAGTATTTCTCAAATTGGACCATTTTGCCCTTGGATTTTAATTAGTGCACTTGAAAATTGACCTTTTTGTGTGAATGCTTTTGGCAAAATGTGATGATGGATTATGAAAGTACACATCAAATGTGATTTGCTCAAAGAAAAACCATCCAATTTGGCCACTCCACGTGAAAGTTATGGCACTTTGATTTCGGGCATTTTCTGAAAATGATTGGACCATATCTTGCTAACCACACATGGGAATTTCAAGTTCTTGGACTTTTTGGAATGGTGAGATCAAGATCTTCAACTTTCATGTTGGACAAAAATTCATTTGAAGCTTGTATGATGAAGTAATTTTGGGGAGAAAAACTTTCCATTTTGGGCAGCTGAAATTACAGGTCACCTGCCATTTTAGGAAACTTCTTGTCTGACCTCCAAATCTTCAACCTTGGTCTTTGGTATGTCAAATGAGACTTATATGGACATGAATGAGGCCTTTCAAACCATCTCACACCTTCCAATCCATAAAATCAGGCACAGTTGACCACAGTTGACTTTCTAGGGTTTCTGGTTGACTGAACAATGACTGATGACTTCTGAGCATCCAATCTTTGGCCAAACCACTTCAAAATGATCCTTAGACCATATGAACTTGATAAATCAACCCTAGGGCTTTGTCTCAACGAAAATGGCACTTGCTTGCTTGATTGACTGATTCTCCTGATCAGTTTGACCTAATTCATCAGCTGAGCTTGCACTTGGGCAAATGGACAATGCAATGTTATGCAGTGGACCATGTTATGTTAATGACCTAATATGAAATGAATGTACAAAATGATGGGTGCAAATTTGAGGTGCTACAGCTGCCCCTATTCAATCAACTGGGAACCCGAATGGATGAGAGCAACGGCTGTCAGACTTTCAGGGTAAACAGGGATTGAATACCAAGAACCGTAGAAATTTGCACACTGTTGGGAAAATCTTTTCTTGTTTTCCTTCTTTCAAAAGCACAACCACATCCAGACATCTCAACACGATGAATGGGGAACAGAAATCTCAACTAGATGCCAACGGACACTAGGAAACACTCAACGTTTACCGAGACCAACGGAGAGGTAAACAGACATCAACGGATGATCTGCGGGGATAGTGATACAACCATACGTCAGCGGACGTAAATGGGAAAAACTCAATGTTTACCAAAACCAACGGAGAGGTAACTCTACTGGAGATAACCAGGAAAGGATACAACCATACGTCAGCGGACGTAATGGGAAAAACTCGACGTCTACCAAAACCAACGGAGAGGTGAACCAACTGGGACGACCAGGAAAAACTCGACGTTTACCAAGACCAACGGAGAGGTATCCAGACATCATCGGATGAATGGGAAGACTCGACCAGACGTCATCGGACGAATGGGAGAAGCTCGACGTTTATCGACACCAACGGAGAAGGAGACCAGATATCATCGGATGAATGGGAAGACTCGACCAGACGTCATAGGACGAAAGGGAGAAGCTCGACGTTTATCGACACCAACGGAGAAGGAGACCAGACATCATCGGATGAATGGGAAGACTCGACCAGACGTCATAGGACGAAAGGGAGAAGCTCGACGTTTATCGACACCAACGGGGAGGTAAATCCACATGGGGACAGGGTACAACTAGACGTCATAGGACGAATAGGAAAAACTCGACGTTTATCGACACCAACGGAGAGGAGTAAATCTCTGAGGGGAATCATCTGGTATTACCAAATGATCTGTAGGGAATAAGCAACTAGACGTCATCGGACGACTAGGAAAAACTCGACGTTTATCGACACCAACGGAGAGGAGGAATCTTCTGGGGACGACCCTATGGGGAAAGGTATCAACTATACGCCAACGGACGCATAGGAAAAACTCGACGTTTATCGACACCAACGGAGAGGAGGAAGCCACTTCACGAGGGAAGGGACGACGTTACGCACATCGAAAGATGATGTTTACCGACACCAAAGAAGACCAGACACTACGCATGACTGGGAAAGCACCGAAAGATGGTGTTTACCGACACCAAAGAATACCAGACACTACGCATGACTGGGGAATCACCGAAAGATGGTGTTTACCGACACCAAAGAAACAACACACGTGGGTGCTGACAGGATACTGACATCTTCATGCCTGGGCAAGGCTACACACTTGCAGGGGATCTCACTGGGGAACAAGGTCACGACAGTGAGCAAACAGGAAGGAACACCACGGATACCGGGTTGTAGGTATAAAACGGGTGACTGACCAAAACGTGAATTGGTTTGTGTTCCAAAACATCCAACATCCTGAAGAGGGCTATAAAAGCAGTCTTGTTAGAGGATGGACATCCGATTCCCTAGGGAATACGAATCTTACTCTGCTGGAGAAAGCAATCAAAAGACTGACCAGAGAGTGCATGAGATATATTATCTATAGCCGTCAAAACGTAGATAACATACTCGCATGGAAGATTGTCCATAACCGGATTGGTTGTTAAATGGATAGATCGACCGACATCATCCTGAAGAGAGCAAAGGCAAACTTGTTAAAGGATGGACATTCGATTCCGAACAAAGGAATACGAATCTTACTCTGCTGGAGAAAACAATCAAAGGACTGACCAGAGAGTGCATGAGACATATTATCTATAGCCGTCGGAATGTAGATAATATACTCGCATGGAAGGTTATCCATAACCGGGTGGGTTGTAAAATGGATAAACGACCGACATCATCCCGAAGAGAGCAAAGGCAAACTTGTTAAAGGATGGACATTCGATTCCGAACAAAGGAATACGAATCTTACTCAACTGGGGAGGACGACTTCGACCCAAGAGCGCATGAGATATATTATCTATAGCCGTCAAAACGTAGATAACATACTCGCATGGAAGATTATCCATAACCGGGTTGCAGGTGGTTAAATGGATAAGCGACCGACAACATCTTGAAGAGAGCGAAGGCAAACTCGTTAAAGGATGGACATTCGATTCCGAACAAAGGAATACGAATCTTACTCTGCTGGAGAAAACAATCAAAAGACTGACCAGAGAGTGCATGAGATACATTATCTATAGCCGTCAAAACATAGATAATATACTCGCATGGAAGATTATCCATAACCGGGTTGGTTGTTAAATGGATAAATCGACCGAAAAGAAAGGCATCGGGGTACCAGATTAGGTATGCAAAGATGACCAATCGAAAGGGGATAAAGTTGCTAACTCGGAGCAAATACCCAAAGGGAAGGGGAAGACCCACTGGGGACAATACTGCTTGATTAAGGCAAGTATCCAGAGGGGGAAAGAATATCAATACCGCAAACTGGATACTGATAACTGCAAAGAGGGGATTACATCTACCGGTTAGTAGGCAGAAAACCACAGAAAAGTAACCAGTCATCACCTGGGATGAGCACAAGGGGTTAACTCCACACAGGGGAGAACAGAGGATTCACATCTACCGATTAGTAGGTAGAAGACCACAAAGATCGGACTTACAGCTACCGGGTTGTAGGTAGAGGCCAACAGACAGTCTGCTGAGAGACAGAGTGAGAAAAAAGGATTTACAACTACCGGGTAGTAGGTAGAAGACCGAAAAATCCGCCAACAATCAGAATGAACCACAAAGGTTACCTCTGCTAGGGGATGAAAGTGGGATTTTACAACTACCAGGAGTAGGTAGAAAACCACAAAGATAGGACTTACAGCTACCGGTTTGTAGGTAGAAGCCAACAAACAGTCTGAACCACAAAGGCTACCTCTGCTAGGGGGTGAAAATGGGATTTTACAACTACCTGCTCGTGGGTAGAAAACCACGACGATAGGACTTACAGCTACCGGTTTGTAGGTAGAAGCCAATAAACAGTCAACGGGAAGCCAATTTAGGATCGATCCAAAAAGGCAAACTGAATCAAGACTCATCCTAATGAGGAAAGAACTCAATAGGGAAAACCCATCCCAAGGGGAGGGAACAGAAACAACCGTCATCCACGAGGATCTAACTCAGTGGGGAGCGCAGAAGCAAATGATCGACACTTTCTGCCTAAGGGGTCGACTCTATATGGAGAGATCAGACACACCCACATCTGCTGGGAATTGTACTGCTGGGGATACCCGCTCGACTAAGGAGTCGCTTGCTGAGAAAACACCAACCTCTCAACCATGCTGAGGAACCCAACTCTGAAGCCGATCCAATGGCGCGATGCTAAACTCTTTCCAACAACCCAATCTCGGCTGTTCACCACTGCCTAGGGCTAATGGACATGTTTGCAATGTTGATGCATGAGTTTTTTTTTTGTTTTACACAATGCCCCATGATCATGGAAATGCTATGCACTAATGATGCAATATGCTATGCTTATCTAAATGATGGATGCATAAACACACGTCCCCTCAAGAGACAACACCGGGGGACTCCAGGAACTGCGCTGAGGATCTCATTACCACGTCAATTTCCACCCTGCTGGGGAAAGACAAACCTCGCTGGGGATGACCTCTATCGAACCCGGACTTGCTTGGCGATTACCCTGCTAGGGGAGGCAACCCATGCTTGTCTCTACTGGGGATGATCCTCCGAACACGATCCGCTTGGGGGACCTCGCTGAGGGAAGACCATCATCACAAACTCTGCTGGGAAGACAGCTTCAGACTTGGAAAACAATCACAACTCTGCTGGGGATACGGTAACCTTCAGGCTTGCTGGGGAGGCACCGATCTCGAATCTTCTAGGGAGATGACACTCTCAAACCCATTGGGGAGATACATCCTATCGGACACGGGCCGCCCTTCGATTCGTCGAACACTGGTGTTCACCATCCTACCACAGTGTTGACTTTCCACTTTTGAGAACTCCCCGACTCGCCTGGGCTTTTCTGATCCATCACCTTGTATTCCCGACTTCTCCGTACTCCACGGGGATCGAACTCCTGGGATTATACCAATTTCCCAGTCCTCAGACTTGGAAGAGTCTTCTTGATTAACTTTCCAGGATCGTCGTCGTAATCCTTCACCGTCCTTTCATTGTTCGTCTATCCCTTGCCCCTGGTTGGGCTCTGTGGGGATCTTTTGTCAAAAGGCTTCATATCGCTACTTGCCAGCGAATGAAGATATCTAACAGCACCTGCACAAGAGATTGTTAGATAAAAGCGTGCCTCAGGCGTGCCAACACTTCAACATCTTGGTCACTCAAACTTCCGAATAAGATTTCCAGATTTCAATCTTATAAGCATGCATCGGAAGGGACCTCTATGTTTCAAAATGCAAATATTCTTATCAAAATAAACGGATGTTTTCGTAATCAAAATGGTAATGAAAACAAAAACAAAACTATTTGACTGAATACGCATTTTATTGACTGAAAAAAGATAGCTCAAAACCGAGCAACACACAGGAAGCAAACCCTGGAAAGAGGTGATTGCGCACAAAGGAAAAAATCTATCCTATTGGCAATGCGGAACCGTGATCTCATCGGGTTCCAACTCGGTTACACCTCATATGTCCTCAAGACTTTCCTCACTTTCGGCCTTCTGAACAAGACGCTTCCAATCGATTTCTGTTGGAGACTAGCTATGAGGTCTTAACCAAAGCGCAAACTATCATGCTGGACTGCAGTTGTTCGTTTCATTCCCTCTTTTGCCTGGACCGCCCTTTCGGGTTTCAGTCCCCCGGGATACCCTTTTTTGCCCAAGTCGCCCTTGTGGGGTTTTCGACTTGCCGGGTGTACAAATTCTTTTCATGTCTATCCCTAACTTTTGCCCGAACCTTTTCTCTTTTTTCCTTGGTTCGCCGGGATGCCCTTTTTTGCCTGGACTTTTTTATTCTTTTTGTCCAGCGGGTCTCTTTTTACGAAGTATTTTCTAACTGCGTCCGCATCCGCAGGGGACGGAAAATCCTCGCCACTCATGGTCGTCAGCAACAAGGCTTTGTCGGAGAAAGCCTTCTTGACCATGCTGGGGATTCATGATTGTTTATCCACTTGCCCCACGATCGTCTTGAGGAGGAAGGATCCTTTTCAACACCACATCTCTTCCATGCTACCCGCGAGATCGCACGTCTCGGTTAACAACACGCTTCATTTATTAGGTGCAATTGCCCCATGACAAGTAACTGTCAGCCTCTTTTCTCAATCAGGCTCAACGCGTTATACCGAGTCCTCATCCACTCGCCCTTTTCAAGTCTACGTCCAACGGGACCCCATGACGAAACCGGAGTCTCAAATGGTAGTACAACCTTCATCCCATACCGGAGTGAGAAAGGCGTTGCCCCAGTAGATGCACGCTCCGAAGTACGATACCCAGGATACCAACTTCGTACTCAGCCACCATAGTTGGTGCATTCAAATGTTATCGGGGAAGCACTAGCTCACTCACTTCAAACTCTCCCCATCAGACATCAGAATCCGTTCGGATTCAGGGTCAGGCCCCTCCTCCGGGATCGGTCACTCTCAATCTTTCGATTTGAGTACCTCGAGATGTCCTCATCAGGGACCTCGGACTTCCTTGGTTGATAATCCTCAATGGGTTGCCGGGCGAGATAACCATACGATACCCTCCTCTTGATTGCTTTCTGGGAGGTATACTGAACATCGTATTCAGTCGACACCATTTGCCCCCTCGCAACCCGTCCGTTCAACGCTATCTCCTCGAGCACATACTTGATCAGATCCATTTTGGACATCCATAAGGTGGTATGAACCAGCATACTGTCTCAGTCGGCGAGCAGCCTATGCCAAAGTACATCGAGTTTTCTCGAGCAGTGAGTGTATTGTTTCACAGTCGATAAACTTTTTGCTTAGGTAAATTGCATGCTCTTTTCGACAAGACTAGTCATGCTGCCCCAATACGCCTCATAGACCCCTTAAGGGCTGTCAAGCACCAGATTAATAATCATCCCCATGGGAAGCATCAGAATCAGAGGTTCCTGCTACTCATTCTTTTATCTTTCCATGCCCCTTGGCAGTCATCATTCCACCTGACCATTTGATTTCTTTCTTTTTTGGTTTTTGGTTCAGGCGTTTCTTGCACTGTTCTTTTTTTTTTTTTTTTTTAGCAGAATCGACCTCGACTCCTCTTTCGTTCACAATAAGCCTCGGCAGCTTACCGGACAGCACTCCATAAGTGCACTGATTCGAACTCAACGGTATGAGTTATCTCGAACCGGTCAAACAACTTGATCAAGTCCACCGGATGCCCCTCTTCTGCTTGGGACTTTGTCATCATGTCATCAACATGGCATTTGCTTTCTCGATGAGTCATATCATGAAACAAAGTCACCGTAGCCCTTTGATCCGTGGCACCGGCCTTCTTCTTTACTAGAGGATAGTCTTCTCTCGATGGTAGCTCGCGCCCCACAACATGGGTATTCCACCCTGGTGTACCTTGATGCAACCAGGTGAAGATATCAACCTGCTCTTTCAACAGGGCTACCATTCTGTTCTTGACTTGCCTCTGAAGCGGCCTCAACTTTCTGGCCTCGGCGGTACTCGGGGATTACCATCTTGACTCGTTCCTCGTGCGGTTGAATCACCCTCTCCTCTTGTTTCAACAACCTGGCTAATTCCAGCAGATCACAATCTTCTTCGCCTTCTTCTTCGGCATGATAGATTGGATTGTCGAAGTCATACAGAGGTGTAACCAAATTGTTGTCGATGAGATCAGGATGGTAATCACTTTTGAGGTCGGAACCAAATGAACCAAAAAGAAAGAGAATAAAAACATTGCCATTTTTATTTTTATTTTTAAAACTGCAAAAAAGTGAAAAACAGGGAACACCGCTTTTAATCACAAAACATCCATTTATTACTGATGCAAAATGTTGCACAATGAAACACATGAGATGGCCCTTACAATGGACCAGTACGTTTCGGGCAAAACGTATGGCTTTCATGCAAACAAAATTAACACCGAAAAACTACTCTTCCGGATGAGCGACAATGATGCTTTTGGAGGCCTTCCAGTTGCCTGGTACGCACGACTTTATCCACAACTCTAGCTCGCGGTCGCGGTCGCTCTCTTCACTCACTGAACAAGCATGATCAGAATTCAGCATTCCTGCACTGACAAAGATGTACGGTGGACGACGTCCTCTGTTTGGTCTAGACGACTCTTGATCTGGATAACCGATCCCAAACATGTCTGCCTTCACCACTATGTCAATGATCCTTCCCCAACCTCGGGCCTCTTTGTTCTTCACCACCTCTAGAGCTTGCTTATAAGAAGAAATGGACAGCGTATTCTCTTTCCCAATAACAACAACATTCTCTACCTTGATGGTTTCAATTGCTTGACTGGGTGTTTCAACTTTTTCACTATCCATTTCCACTTCCATCGTCTTCTGGGTTGTATCTCTCATCAATGCACACCCCTCTGTGGCAACGGCCGCACAATAATTATCAACAACAGGGAAAGCTCCATCCTGCATCAGAGGTTTTGGGACCACAACCATGGGAACCTTTAACTGGTCTTCCTCAGTCACCCCCATTCCTCTCTTGACCTTTTTCACCATCTTCATCTTTACAGGACCCTTCCTGGGTACAGGGTTGACATCACCATTCATTATCTGTGCCAAGCTGATGATCTTTGGGTCCACCATGTCCTGGACGACATGCTTGAAAGCCCTACAACCCTCAACACTGTGTCCGGGTGCCTCAGAATGGAACTCGCACCTGGCATTCTCATCATAGTGTGCAGGCCTCTTCTGTTGTGCTATGGGAATCAAAATCCTTGGCCGGACTAACCCCAAATCCCTCAATCTTCTGAACAGAAGGGTGTAGGTCACAGGTGGTTCCTTAAACTGACGCTCCTCCTTTTTCTTCTTCACATGGCTCCTAGCTCTCGGTGCATTCTGTTGAGGTGGTAGTTGTTGCGGTGGTACAAGTGGATTACCAACAGGAGCGGTTACAGCAGCAGCATAAGGATGATAACGATCCTTACTGCGTTCTTTCTTTGCTGGCACACCGCTTGACTCAACCTCTTTTTTGAGCGGACCACTACCAGAGATTTTCTTTGCTACAGAGTCAGAGGGATTTGTCACTTCGGATGATGGAGCTTTTCCCTGAACTTTCTCCTTGATCATCCAGCCCTCAATCCTTTCCAATCTCTCAGCCATGGCTTTCTGCCCCAAGGCAAGCCCTTGCACAACACCGAACAAATCCCTCACCATCTCTTTCAGTTCGAGGATGTCGACGTTGGGAGGATCCATCAGTTCGAATTTGTGGCCCCTAGCAGGATATCTGAGCAAACGAGCTATGCGCACCGGTTGACACCTACAAAACAGCAAATTGGTTAGTATGACTCACACATGCAATGTCTATCCGTACCAGGAATATTCCTTCCTTTGATTCTAGCGTCACTGAGACAGATAATTTTTCATCAATAACAATCTGACATCTGGATGTCTCTCAACCAGAATCTCAATCAACAATGGACCCTGAGTACGGATCGACATGAGTTGAATGCAGATGAATGCAAAAAGGGGATGATGCAAATGCATGAATGCAGGTCACTGCGCCATCTAGTCAGCTGAAGACCCTTTCTCTGAACCAGTCACAGTCAACTGAGTCACCATAAATCCGACTTAGGGAGTTCCGAAATAAACGGAACTGGAGATTACATCACTATCATCACAGGAACATCCACTGAACGGATGACAATCAGATCCTCTGAACAAGTACTCTCAACTTAACCCGGGGATCCGAAATAAACGGAACCCGCTGATAAACCACGGACAGAACTCCGGCGTCCCAGAAATAAATGTCCATAATTCACAGTCACCATCAGTACCAAGAGTCACCAACCAGTCACCAACAAGTC
Source organism: Lathyrus oleraceus (assembly GCF_024323335.1). Classification (NCBI taxonomy): domain Eukaryota; kingdom Viridiplantae; phylum Streptophyta; class Magnoliopsida; order Fabales; family Fabaceae; genus Lathyrus; species Lathyrus oleraceus. The sequence continues at coordinate 102,625,212 of NC_066584.1, read as the reverse complement.
AGCAACGGTACCTGTAATAATCATCCCCTCCCCACTCACGGGTGTCATCTAGGCCAGGGTAAGGTCGAAAGAAACGCAGGATAAACAACCCTTTCAAGAATATCATCCTGTGCACACCAGATGTATGCACCGATAATACCCCATCAGAATCTGAACTGCTCGTGATATCAATGTTCCACTAAGTGGCGTACACCACCCGCTTCCCATGAATCACTCTATTCCTAGGTTTCCTAGATTGCACTCATAGCCTGGGTATTGGGCCTTTTACCTCGAGTAATTCCCACCCCCAATCAGAGAAACACAGCCAGCACAGCAGATGAAAATGAATGAATGCAAACATTAATGCACACATTGAATGCAAACAGTAAATGAAATGAATGCAATAAATAACAGCAGATAGCAACCAAAGCTCTAACCTAGAGAGCGCTAGGAGAGACTCGCTCGGGGAAGATGGACCAGCACAGGTCAACTTCTCACTGTATCCCCAGCAGAGTCGCCAGCCGTCGCATTACGCGAAAAACCGGCGGGAAAACAAGAACAACAGAGCCGCCCCCGTGCGTTATTTATCCCAAAAGAGGGAAAGGAAACGCTTAGAGTAAACCTGGAAAAAGCATGGTCTCGCGACCAAAGAGAATGGGATCGGGAGTCGGTTATGCGAAGGGAAGGTATTAGCACCCCTACGCATCCGTCGTACTCGACGGGATCCACGCACAATAGGAAGGAAAATGGTTGCTAAAACACTGCTCACACACACACACACACTGGCTGAAAGAGACACAAGAAAACAAACAAGACTGAAACTGACTCGGCAGGACATCGCGTCCTGGGCCTACTTAGTCTATCAGGCATAGACATCAGAGTCTAAGTAGTTCGGACTGGGGAAACGACACATGCTCGCTAGGATGTCGCATCCTATGCATACGTATCTCCTTTGGACGAAGGAGAATCAGAGCATTCGTAGCTCGGCTAACACGCACACAAACAAACACAGGCAAAGGCAAACGTGGAGCCTGAATGCCAATCACTGGACTTACATCAGCATCCGAACCAAAACACACACAAAAGGCAAACGTGGAGCCTGAATGCCAATCACTGGACTTACATCAGCATCCGAACCAAACACACACAAGAAGGCAAACGCGGAGCCCGAATGCCAATCACTGGGCTTATATCAACATCCGAACCAAACAAACCCACACTGGAACCCGAACGCCACTCGATGGACTTACATCAGCTTCCAAGCACACAACAACGCAAAACAAAGACACAGGCCCCCGGAGAGATCTGCTCATCACCTGCCTACGTACCTCATCTGGTATGAGGATCAGGGCGACGTAGTTCCCCTACGAAGGGACACAGGACTAGCCTAACCAGATGCCAGAGGGAAACACAACTAGGGAGACTACGACTCGAGCCTAGCTGTTATCATGCAAAGTTGTCCCTAAGTCAAGGTTTCTAGCTAACTTGCACAGGAAGCAAGCCTATCCTATTCAACACAAGTAAACAGCAAATCAAGCATCCACAAGTAGCACACACTATATGCACACCAAAGGGCTCAATCAAAGGGTAAGACTGCAAGAGCAAGTCATCTGTACAGAGGTATGGTTAGCTCTTAACCTTGCCATTGAGGGGCTAAGGTGAAGCTGATGGAAGGAGAGTGAAGATAAGACTTCACAGCTCTTATCCCTGGTCAGGGAGAGCTTCAGACAAAGGAGCGTGGGTTCAGAAAGTGGGAACCCTTCTACACTCAAGACTCTGACACAACTGTACATTGTACAAGATCTTGGGTTTGTGTCCCAATGCATCAACACAGTGGTGTGAGCAGAGGGACGACTCAACAGAATAGTGGGAGATAGATTGCATATCTCTTTGATCCACCAATTGCCTCATTGAGGTCTTTACCTGCTTGGCACAAAAGTAAACAATCACAAACATCGCCTCTTAAGGAGGACTTCAGACAGGTGCCTGGCCAAGTAACAGGCCAGGTCTTCCAGACTACATGGAGACAAGAATGTTATACCTCAGTGCAAATTGCTTATCAAGCAAAGCAAAGCAATATTAGCGACTAATGTACCTGAAATCAATCAAATGTCATCAGTATACCAATCACACAACTAAACAGCAAATGGTTCACAAATAGCTATACACAGACATACACAATCCAATGCACCAAAGTGCAAGCAACTCAAAAGCCAAACATCCTACAAAACAAAACAAGTTAGTGTACAATGTCAAATGATATCTCAATCAAATGTGAATCCACCTCCTTAAGGTATTTTGCCTCTTAACCTGAAAATCACATTCAAACATGAGATACAAGACCACTAGGACAAGCCTAGGGTCAAAAAGAAGTGAAAAAGTCAAAACAGCAAGTGAAACATGATCAAAATCAAGATTAATCACATACAAAGAGAATCCAATTGGTCTCATGTCTAAACTATGCACCAAATTAATTTCATGCACAAATTAGATCAAGCTAGGCAAATGTGAATCATATAGGAGCAAACAGAATAATATCACTCAAACAAATACCTAAACAGCTCAATAAATTCCACAAAAATTCCAGCCTAAACAGGACACATTAAATGAGCTACATGTCAATTTTCATGCCATTTGGACAACAGGAAGTAGGTCAATGAAAATCATAAAGTCAGCAGAAATCCAAACAAGCCAACACATGGTTGCAAAATGAGCATCAACTTCAATCAAATGCAAAACAGTGAGAACAATCAAGAAATGAATGGGACCAAAGCCAAAGTAACAATGAACATGTTATGAATCACTCCATCAAATTTCACATTCATGTGATATGGTATGAGCATTTCACAAGACATAGAAGACAATCAATCAAGCAAAGCCCTAAAAATGCTAACCAGCAATCAAAAATCTCAATTAACTGGAAAATGAATCAACAATTCATACAAAAATTCATGGTGAAACTAAACATATACAAGACACAGCATGCAAAATTTGGGATCAATTGAAAAAGCCTAGGCATGTCAAATAAAATCATGAAATTGACCTAACCTAGTGTGACACAAATTGTCACACTCAACTTGCACACATCATATCTACCAAACCAGAGATCCAAAATTCACAAACTATACATCAAAATAACCAGCAGAGAGTCAAGAACAAGCATGTGAAATTTCATTCAATTTGGATAATGTATGATCATTTCATGTTAAAAATGGTGAAACATACAAAAAATGCACACATGACAAAGATCCCTAGACAAAAGCAAAAATCCACCAAGCACAACTTGAGCTATCATACCTATAAAATTCTAGACAAAATTATGAATCTAACAAAAAAAATTCCACTAATTTTGGACTTAAATTGAATTTTCTATGATTTTTTTGAAGATTTGTGGAATTATGGAATATTTATTTAATGGAATTATGAATTAAATTAATTTAATTAAGTCTGCAATGGCAGAACCGTAATTAGTCCAAAACGCATGTGCCTCATTAATGCCGTGTCAGTGTGCCATTGGTTCTTCTTGGTGGGAAACAAAATTTGAAAATGTGCCAGGCCTGGAACGGATTGAAACGCATGATTTTCCAGAAATTGCTTCGTTCTTCATGCGTTCTTGGAGTTCATCACTACCAGCTTCGGTCACGAGCGAATCTCAAAGAAAATGCGCAAGCAATATACCGTTCTCTTCGTCTTTCAGCGTAGATCATGAATATGGCAATGGTTTTGGCTAAAGATTAACCTATATCAAGATCCGATCGAAAGAAGTTTGGACGCATAAACTTAAATTCATGATATCTCGATGATTACTCGATGAAATTACGCGATTCAAACGGCAAAATGCTCTACATTCAACGCATTACATAAGCCATACATTGATTTCAAGAATTAAAGAAATTGAAAACTCACCTCTTGATGATGCAGCTCGCGGTTCAGCGTGTTATTGGCCTTGATTGATGCAAACAGATCACGATTGATGATGTATGAGGTGAATGACGAAGAATTATGAGCTCAACCGTGCATGAATCAATGGATTTTCGCAGCTGCCATGGAAGAACTCATGACTTGGACAGTGTGAATTTGCTCGATTTTTGCCTCCAAATCCTTCAACAGAACTTCAACATTACCTACACATGAAGATTCAAACAAAAACTTGCAAGAACAATGGTGAATTTTTGAGAAATTGAGAAAAAAAGTTTATGAAAAAATGGAGAAAAAGTGAGAGAGTTTTTGATTTTTCTGTTTGGATCTTGAAGAAATGATTAGTGCTTAGTGATTACAGTTACAATTAACATTATATACTAATCCATTAATCCAAAATTAATCATGATTAAGCATAATGGAAAGATTAGTGTTAAGTGTATTTTTCAAGTGTGTGGCCAAAATGCCCTTCATGATGCAGCTCATTTTTCTGTCCAAGCTTGGTTCAAACAAGTCACAAATGATATTTAGAAAGTGTTGCAAAAAGTCCCATCTCAAAATTCCAAGTATTTCTCAAATTGGACCATTTTGCCCTTGGATTTTAATTAGTGCACTTGAAAATTGACCTTTTTGTGTGAATGCTTTTGGCAAAATGTGATGATGGATTATGAAAGTACACATCAAATGTGATTTGCTCAAAGAAAAACCATCCAATTTGGCCACTCCACGTGAAAGTTATGGCACTTTGATTTCGGGCATTTTCTGAAAATGATTGGACCATATCTTGCTAACCACACATGGGAATTTCAAGTTCTTGGACTTTTTGGAATGGTGAGATCAAGATCTTCAACTTTCATGTTGGACAAAAATTCATTTGAAGCTTGTATGATGAAGTAATTTTAGGGAGAAAAACTTTCCATTTTGGGCAACTGAAATTACAGGTCACCTGCCATTTTAGGAAACTTCTTGTCTGACCTCCAAATCTTCAACCTTGGTCTTTGGTATGTCAAATGAGACTTATATGGACATGAATGAGGCCTTTCAAACCATCTCACACCTTCCAATCCATAAAATCAGGCACAATTGACCACAGTTGACTTTCTAGGGTTTCTGGTTGACTGAACAATGACTGATGACTTCTGAGCATCCAATCTTTGGCCAAACCACTTCAAAATGATCCTTAGACCATATGAACTTGATAAATCAACCCTAGGGCTTTGTCTCAACGAAAATGGCACTTGCTTGCTTGATTGACCGATTCTCCTGATCAGTTTGACCTAATTCATCAGCTGAGCTTGCACTTGGGCAAATGGACAATGCAATGTTATGCAGTGGACCATGTTATGTTAATGACCTAATATGAAATGAATGTACAAAATGATGGGTGCAAATTTGAGGTGCTACAATGGTATTTCCAAGACTAGGTGATGATTTACCATAAAGGGGGCGCTTTATTTTAAGAAAGCAGACAATAATTTGATTACTTTTTCCACTCTATATTAATTGGTACAAATTTTCATAAACGCAAATCCCTAATTTCCCTCTCAGGAATTCAAATTGATTTGCATCCAAGGCCTTTGTAAAAATATCAACTTCATCTCAATAGCAACATGCTCTAGGGATACAATTTTATCCTCCACGAGTTCTCTAATAAAATGGTGACGAATATCAATATGTTTTGTCCTGTTGTGCTGAATAGGATTCTTAGAAATGCTTATAGCACTCAGGTTGTCATAGTACAATGTCATGACATCTTGCATGACATTGTATTCAGTCAACAATTGTTTCATCCACACCAGTTGAGAATAACTACTTCCAGCTGCTATGTATTCAGCTTAAGCAGTAGACAGAGACACATAATTTTGTTTCTTACTAAACCATGATATTAAATTGTTCCCCAAGAAGAAGCATCCTCCTTATGTGCTTTTCCTATCATCAACACTTCCAGCCCAATCAACATCACAATATCCAGACAACACAGATCCAGATCCATCAGTGTATAGCATCCCATAGTCACTAGTGCCATTGACATATTTCAGGATCCTTTTCACTTGGTTTATGTGACTCACCTTTGGTTCAGCTTGATATCTAGCACATACACCTACAACAAAAGAAATGTCAGGTCTGCTTGCTGTGAGATATAGCAGACTCCCTAGCATGCTTCTGTAGAGACTTTGATCCACACTGACACCATTTTCATCTTTAGACACTTTCAGATGAGTAGGAGTAGGTGTCCTTTTGTGGCTTGCATTTTCCATGCCAAACTTCTTAACAATATTTGTGGCATACTTACTTTGAGATAGAAAGATAGAATCTTCCATCTTCTTGACTTGTAGCCCAAGAAAATAGGTTAGTTCTCCAATAAGGCTCATTTCAAATTCGGACTGCATTTGTTCAACAAAATGTTGAACCATCTTACTTGACATCCCACCAAACACAATATCATCCACATATATCTGAGCCACCATGAGCTTTCCTCCTTCATTTTTGACAAATAAGGTCTTATCAATGCCTCCCTTCCTGTATCCATTGTTAATGAGAAACATTGTGAGTCTCTCATACCAAGCTCTAGGAGCTTGTTTCAACCCATAGAGGGCTTTCCTCAACTTGTACACATGCTTTGGAAGATTTGGGTCTGTGAACTCTTTAGGTTGTTCAACATACACTTCCTCATTTAAGTAGCCATTTAAGAAGGCACTTTTCACATCCATTTGGAACAGTTTAAACTTCATAATACATGTCACTCCTAGCAGTAATCTAATGGACTCCAGGCGAGCAACATGAGAAAATGTTTCATCAAAGTCAACTCCTTCAACTTGAGTGTATCCCTGTGCTACCAATCTTGCTTTATTTTTAGTAACCACACCTTTTTCATCATATTTATTCTTGTAAACCCACTTTGTTCCAATAACATTTATTCCTTCAGGTCTTGGAACCAATTCCCACACTTCATTTCTCTTGAATTGGCCTAACTCTTCCTGCATGGCATTGATCCAAAATTCATCAGTTAAAGCTTCTTTGACATTCTTAGGCTCAATCTTGGACACAAAACATGCATGAGAGATCACTTCCCTTGATCTTGTGGTGACCCCTTTATTTGGGTCTCCTATAATGAGATCTTTAGGGTGATCCTTCTGAATTATGATAGTGGGTCCCTTATTAATTTTATCAGCTCCAGGTTCAGCTTGAGTGGACTCACTCTTATTACTTTTGTCCAGGAGATCAGCTGGGGCATCATTCAGAAATGTTTCAACATCGTCTGTGACATCAGTCTCTTGATCATCAACAACAACATTGATACATTCCATCATAACTTTTGTTCTGGAATTAAACACTCTAAACGCTCTGCTGTTTATTGAGTAGCCCAGAAATATTCCTTCATCACTCTTTGGGTCCATTTTCCTTCTTTGTTCACGATCAACCATGATATAACATTTACTACCAAACACATGGAAGTATTTGACAGTAGGTCTTCTTCCCTTCCAGACTTCATATAAAGTGGTTGGGGTCCCTTTCTTCAAGGTTACTCTGTTGTGAACATAGCAGGCAGTGTTCATAGCTTCAGCCCAAAAGTGGTAAGGCAACTTCTTAGCATGAATCATAGCTCTAGCAGATTCTTGAAGAGTTCTATTTTTCCTTTCTACCACACCATTTTGCTGAGGGGTAATGGGAGAGGAGAACTCATGACCAATTCCTTAAGATGAACAGAATTCAGCAAATTTACTGTTCTCAAATTCTTTCCCATGATCACTTTTGATTCTGATAACATGACTCTCTCTTTCTCTTTGAAGTCTTTGGCAAAGATCTTTGAACACATCAAACACATCAGCTTTTTCCCTTATAAAATTTACCCAGGTATATCTGGAGAAGTCGTCCACCACAACATAAGCATACCTTTTCCCACCAAGACTTTCCACCTGCATAGTCCCATCAAGTCCATATGGAGAAGTTCCAGCACTCTAGATGTGGTGTCATGTTTCATCTTCTGATGTGACATCTTTGTCTGCTTTCCAATCTAACAATCACCACAAACTCTTCCTTCATCAATCTTTAATTTTGGGATTCCTCTGACAGCTTCAACAGATATAATCCTCTTCATTCCTTTAAGATGCAGATGACCCAGTTTTTGATGCCATAGTTTCACTTCTTCTTGTTTAGCTAGAGTACACATTGATGAATAGCTAGTTTCTTGAGAATTCCACATATAGCAGTTGTCCTTAGACCTGACTCCTTTCATGATCACCTCATTTTTTTCATTGGTAATCAAGCATTCAGTTTTTGTGAAGTTCACATTTAGACCTTGGTCGCATAGTTGACTGATACTGATCAGGTTTGCAGTCAATCCTTTAACAAGCAGCACATTATCAAGGTTAGGGACTCCAGGACAGTTCAACTTTCCAATCCCCTTGATTTCACCCTTTGCTCCATCACCAAAAGTTACATAGCTGGTGGCATGAGGTTGGAGGTCAATTAGCATGTTTTTGCTTCCATTCATGTGTCTGGAGCATCCACTGTCAAAGTACCTGTCTTCTTTGGCTGAAACTCTGAAGGAAGTGTGAGCTATCAAGTTAGTAGCACCAGTCCTAGGAACCTACTATTTTCTGTTAACAGGGATGTGTTGTTTGGGTTTAGGTTGATGATGAGTAGGACTAGGATAACTATACAACTTAAAGCAGAATGGTTTTATATGGCCAAATTTCCCACAGTAATGACATCTCCATCTTTGGTGTTTTCTTTTATGTTGTCTTTCCTTGTGATGTTGAGACACCTGATGTGACATCTTTGGTTTGCTACCAGTGGGACTACACTCAGGAGAGGATTCATTGAACCCAAGGCCAGTCATGTCTCCTGTCATCTTTCCAGTCTAGAAGATTTTGTCTAAGGTGTCAGATCCACTGTTTAGCATTCTGACATACTTCGTCATCTCATCCAGTTTGGAGTTCAGGAACACGACTTTGATCTTCAACTTAGAAATGGTTTCTAAGTGTTCTGTCTTCTCATCCTCTAGTTGGGTTATCAATTTCTTATGATTCTCCACTTGTTGACACACTTCTTCACTTATGAAACACAACTTCCTGTAGGTAGCAACTAATTCATCAAAGGTTACTTTATCATCACTGAAGTCTTCATCAGAATCCCATCTACCAGTCAAGGCAGTCACAAGATTGGCAGACTCTCCTTCTATTTCAATTTCATCAGACCAAGTAGCAGCAAGACTCTTCTTCTGTTTCTTGAGATAGGTCCCACATTCAGCTCTAATGTGTCCATACCCTTCACATTCATGGCACTGAATTCCTTTGCCCTGTTTGGATTTTTCCTCAGATTTTATTCTTCTTCCAGCATCATTGGACCTACTGATGTCAAATGAGTTTTTCTTGACATTAGACTTTAACCTTACATCCATCCTTTTCAGAAGGTTGTTGAATTATCTCCCAAGTAGTGCTACATCATTTGCTAGATCTTCATCAGTATCCTAACCACTGTTTTCCTCTTTCTCTTCAGTGTTTGACATAAAGGTTATGCTTTTGACTTTCTTTTCAGATCCATCACTTATTCCCAACTCGAATGTTTGGAGGGATCCAATTAGCTCATCCACTCTCATCTTGCAGATATCTTAAGATTCTTCTATGGCTGCCACTTTTATGGCAAATCTCTTGGGAAGTGACCTAAGAGTTTTCCTCACAAGCTTTTCATCTGACATCTTCTTACCCAAGGATCTTGAGGCCTTAGCAATTTCAAGGATATTCATATGGAAGTCGTGAATACTTTCATCTTCTTTCATCCTCAAATTCTCAAACTTAGTAGTAAGCAGCTGCAATCTAGACATCTTCACTCTAGAGGTACCTTCATGAGTGGTTTTAAGAATATTCCAAGCATCTTTAGCCACCTCACAGTTGTTCACCAGTCTGAAGATGTTCTTATCAACCCCATTGAATATAGCATTCAATGCTTTAGAGTTTCCAAGAGCTAGTTCATCCTCCTCCTTGGTCCATTCTTCCTCAGCCTTCTTATTAGTTGTAACTTCTCGTTCCTTAGTAATGAAGGGATGTTCCCAGCCTGTTAGAACAGCCTTCCAAGCCTTATTATCCAAAGATTTCAAGAAGGCTACCATTCGAGGTTTCCAGTAGTCATAGTTAGATCCATCCAGAATTGGTGGTCTGTGTACAGATCCTTCGTCTCTATCCATAGTACCAAAAAGTAACGTCCCAAGATCTCATCCAGAACCAGAGCAGGATGCCTACTCTGATACCAATTGAAATTATGGTATCAGATATGAGATGTCGAAGGTAATGTCACGACACTAATATCTGAACAACAACTAAAATATAGACAGGATAAAAAGAAAAGAAACAATTGAACAAGTGACACAAGCAATTGCTAACCCAGTTCGGTGCAAACTCACCTACATCTGGGGGCTACCAAGCCAAGAAGGAAATCCACTAAACAGAATTAGTTCAAATACTCTCAGTAAACAACTTCAAGTTACAGTATTCTCACCTAATCTCCACCTGTGTGACTTCTATCTAAGAACTCTTAGATATGAGACCCTACTCACTCCCCCTCAATCACATCAGTGATATAAAAACAAATATTACAAAGAAAGAAGACACTATTCAATGACACATAATTGATCTTGCTTAAAAGCTTCAACCAAGTAAACACACACTCGTGCTTCAAAGCTTAGAATGGACAAATTACAACACAAAAGTAAGTCCAATTCAAACATCAATAAGATGAATGAATGGCTCATAATACACAAGCTCACACAAGACTAAAATCCTAAAACTCTCTCACTCTTTTGTTCGTTTCTTGTGTCTTTAAACCAGGTTTTACATGGCCTTTAAATAGAAGCTTTTGAATGGGCTTGGGCAGCATAAAACCCTAATTCTATTTTCCTTGTGTATCTTATAAGTAACGACAGCTAATCATCCCTTATTTGAAAATAGATCATTCTGGTTTTAAATCAAATTACTCCTTGAATAGCGAATTCAATCTCCACATAATCACACATAAATTTGCATGAAAAGCGCAATATTAAGATACATAACATTCAGACTGAATGTTCTGTATACACATGTCTTAACATCACGTCTGACATCTTAGCTAAATCCTGCACAACCATATTTAAACATCCTGTAGGAAGCTAATATCACATGTCAAGACAACACGCGTGATAACTTGTGATAACTCTATGTTTTACCAAAATTGATGCCAACACATAGAACCAACAAGATGAGAATGTTATCCAGGTGCAACAGTCCAGGTATATGGGAGATGATGTGAACTTCATCGTGCCAATGTTCAAGACCCTTGAGCGGGTAGTCATTCAATTCGATAGCAGCAATAACAATAATGTTAACAGATTGGTATCGCTGTTAGTTATATGGTTAGCGGGCCTTATCCCCTCTGCATCCGATAAAGTTGTGCCATACCAGTATAATGCCACCATGATTGAAAAGGTTCAAGAGGCTCCTCTCCCAGTTGCATATTCAGTGGTGAATATCGCAGATGTGGTGAAGGTGACCCGTAGTGGTCGTGTGTTCAGTCCAGTTTTTCCTAAGATTGTGGAAGATGTTTCCATAGGGAAGAAGACGAAGATTCCTGCATTTAATCGAGTTAGTCCTCCAATGTGTCAGTTTGGTAAGTACAACAAGTTGAAGACTAATGATGATAATGAGGTGTTACGTCTGATTAAGAGGAGCAAATTCAACGTTGTGGAGCAGTTGCTTCAAACGCCGTCAAAGAAATTTGTGTTGTCATTGTTGATGAATTCAGAGGCACACAAAGAAGCCTTGCAGAGGGTGTTAGAATAAGCTTATGTGGAACGTATGTTACTGTGAATTAGTTTAACCACATTGTTGCTAACATTACCTCCTGTAATAATCTGAGCTTTTGTGATGAAGAACTTCTCGAGGAAGGTAGGAATCATAATTTGGCACTTCACATTTCAATGAATTGTAAGGAGGACGCTCTCCAACGTGTTGGTTGATACTGGATCATCATTGAATGTGTTTCCAAAGTTAACTCTAGCAAGACTTTCCTATCAAGGCGCCCCGATGAGGTACAATGGCGTGATTGTTAAAGCATTTGATGGTTCTCAGAAAAACGTCATTGGAGAAGTAGACCTTCTGGTTAAGATAGGTTCGAGTGATTAGTAATGGATATTCACCCGACCTATAGTTGTTTATTGGTAAGGCCTTGGATCCATGAAGTTGGCGTTGTGACGTCCACTCAACACTAAAAGCTGAAATTTGTGAAGAACGACAAACTTGTCATTGTGGGTGGAGAGAAAGCATTGTTGGTAAGCCATTTGTCATCCTTTACTTATGTAGATACTAAGGAGAAAGTTGGAACTCCGTTCCAAGATTTGTCAATTGCTGATGAATTAAAGAAGGCAGTGGCACCCTTGTCTTCTCTAAAGGATGCAAAATAGATTGTTAAGACTGGTAGCACTGATAGATGGGGCCGCGTTGTGGAAGTCACTGAAAACAAGAATAGAGCAGGGATGGTATTCCAGCAAGGGCCATTAAACGCCAATGTCAAGGCTATGGAATAAATTTTCTACAGTGGAGGGTCCATTCACAAGGATGATCAACACTCAGCTGCCATTATTGAAGACAATGATGAGGACGAAGTTTGTGCCAACTTTGTGATACGCGGAAAAACTTGCAACAATTGGGTTACTGTAGACGTTCCTGTTGTTATGCATTGTTCAAAGTAATTTGTTTTATTATTTAAGAAAAATCCTTCTCCTATGCCTAAGGGAGAAGTGAAACATTGTCGGGAATTTCATATTTATCATCAATAAAAATACAATTTTATTCATCCACATCTATGATGTTAATTTTTACTTTTTTATTTTTCTGAAAATGGTAATCACAAAAAACATAAATAAATAATAATATTTCCATCTGCATAATATTTATTTGCGCTCCACTTCTCTAAAATCAAAATATCAAATCATCATGCAGGTTGATTCTCAAACCCATTGAATATAATGATCCTACTCCCTCTCCAAACTTTGATTTCCCTGTGTTTGAAGTCGAGGAAGAGAATGGTGATGAATAAGTATCTGATGAGTTATCTCGTTTGCTTGAGCACGAGGAAGAAGCCATTCAGCCAGTTGAAGAGCAGGTTGAATTAGTCAACTTGGGTTCCGATGATGATGTGAAGGAAGTCAAGATTGGGTCTCAATTGTGTCCAGAAGCTAAGAAGGAGTTGGTTTGATCTTCTTCGAGAGTATTCTGATGTGTTTGCTTGGTCCTATCAAGACATGCCTGGTTTGGATTCTGAGATTGTGGAGCATAAATTTCCTTTGAAGCCAGAATACCCGCCGGTCAAGCAGAAGTTGAGAAGAACTCATCCTGATATGGCAGTAAAGATTAAAGAGGACATGCAAGAACAAATTGATACTGGGTTCCTTGTTACCTCCGAGTATCCGCAATGGGTGGCTAATATTGTGCTTGTTCCGAAGGAGGATGGAAAAGTACGCATGTGTGTTGATTACATAGATTTGAATAAAGTCACTCCGAAAGATGATTTCCCTCTGCCACACACTGATATGTTGGTAGACAATACAACTAAATTCAAAGTCTTTTCGTTTATGGACGGATTTTCCTGTTATAATCAAATCACAATGGTACCTCAAGATATGGAGAAGACCACATTCATTACACCTTGGAGAACATTCTATTATCGAGTGATGTCTTTCGGTTTAAAGAATGTTGGTGCAACATACCAGAGAGCTATGACCACTCTTTTTCATGATATGATGCATAAAGATATTAAGGTCTATGTTGATGATATGATTTATAAATCAAGTGATGAAGAAGAGCATGTTAAGCATTTATTGAAGTTATTCCAGCGTTTGAGGAAGTATAAACTCCGCTTGAATCCCAATAAATGTACTTTTGGTGTTCGTTCTGATAAGTTGTTGGACTTCATTGTCAGCGAGAAGGGTATTAAAGTTGATCCTGCCAAGGTCAAAGAAATATAAGAGATGCCTGCGCCCAAAACTGAGAAGCAAGTCAGAGGTTTTTTCGACTGCTTGAACTATATCTCGAGATTTATTTCGCACATGACTGCCACATGTGCACCTATATTCAAGCTTTTTCGAAAAGACCAGTCTTATGATTGAACCGAGGATTGCCAAAAAGATTTTGATAGTATCAAAGAATAAGTGCTTGAACCTCCAATTCTGTCTCCGCCTGTTGAAGGAAAACCTTTGGTGATGTATTTGGCTGTGCTTGAAGAGAGTATGGGTTGTGTTCTTGGTCAGCAAGATGAATCTGGGAAGAAAGAATATGCAATTTACTACCTCAGTAAGAAGTTCACCAAATGTGAAACTCGGTATTCTATGCTTGAGAAGACATGATGCGCATTGGCTTGGGTTGCTAAGCGTCTGCATCAATATATGTTGAATCACACTACTTGGTTGATATCCAAAATGGATCCAATCAAGTACATTTTTGAGAAGCATGCTTTAACTGAGAGGATTGCCCATTGGCAGATGTTGTTATCCGGGTATGATATCGAGTATCGATCTCAAAAAGCTATTAAAGGTAGTGTCTTGGCTGACCATTTGGCTCACTAACCTATTGAAGATTACCAGTCAGTACATTATGATTTTCCCGACGAAGAGATTTTGTACTTAAAGATGAAAGATTGTGATGAACCATTGCTTGAAGAAGGGCCAAAGTATGGTTCCCGTTGGGGCATGATATTTGATGGAGATGTTAATTCATATGGTAATGGCATTGGGGCAGTGATTATTACTCAAGGCACTCATTTTCCGTTTACAGCTAGGTTGACCTTTAAATGTACAAACAATATGGCTGAGTATGAACCTTGCATTATGGGGCTTGAAGAGGCCATTGATCTCAGAATCAAATATCTTGACATCTATGGAGATTCAACTTTGGTTAAAATAATAAGGCATTTACTTTAAGGGTAATCAATTTCAAAAAGGAATGTCAACAACAATCTCAAGGATGGTAAGTCTTGATGTGTGAATAATTTGTTGGTCTTCCCTGAGCATTTGGTGACTTTATCCTGCCTAACAGTTCGTCATTCATTCCCAGCTTGATTGATAAGTATCTCCCCGGGTAATTTATTATCCCCAATAGAGTTTGTGGGTGGTTTGTCTTCCCCAACTCAGTTGATGATTTGTCCCCTTTGCAATTCATCTTTCCCCAGCTGGGACATTCATATTTTTACATTTCCCAGTTTGTGATTTGGAGAATGAACCCTGGATTATCTTGGAACCTTTATTTGGTCTCCAGATCCCCAACGATTTGTTACATAGCCGTGACAGCTTCTCCCCTAGGTGAGTCGGCATATCCGATTGATATTGTTGTGCCTTAGAATTAGTTTATTTCCCAATCTCCAAAAAGAATATGATGATTATCATAGAGGTTTTTGTGGTCTTTGATTTGTTCTGACAGATCATTGTATCCTCAGCAAAGCTCCATAGAAGCTTTTGATGGAATCCCCAGTAGAGCATCTGGTTATCCTCACTCAGAGTTTCATCTATTGTTTATGACTTAAGGCTCCTTGGATTTCCGCTTTCTGATAGAAGCTCTTTCCCCGACATTGCTCGGTTCTAAGAAGTATTGGTGAAGTCCCTTGCAAGGTTCCCTCCCATTTGATATGGTGTTGACTTAAAATTCCCCACAATATTTGTGAGAAAATTCTTTACTTTGAATTAATTTTGAATGATAGCAAATTGTGTGATCATCATCCAAATGTTGGCTGTGCATTACATTACATGATACATTTGTGTTTTTATTGTGTTTGTATCCCATTCTATTGTTGCATAACTGTACATAAAGACCTACATTGATACATCTCTTAAAATAACACATAAAATCCATTTTGTGTCAGTATGCATCAACACATAAGCCTATGCATCGATCCATACAGCATGTGGTAAATCACAAAACTTTTTTTATTCAGTATGCATCGATGCATACGAGTCATGTATCGACACATGAAAGGCAAAATTCTCTATAGATCGATCCATACGATCCTTGCATCGATGCATGATCAGTTGAAACAGCCTATGTATCAATGCATACGTATTAGGCATCGATACATGTTAGTGGAAATGTCATATGCATCAATACATACGAATTATGCATCGATCCATGCTTAATTCAATTCACCAAAAACTCACTTATCTTACAGTATGCATCGATGCATACTCTCATGTATCAATGCATAAGTCTGTTTTGTGCTCTAACAGTTTCTGTTTTTCAGCATATATAAGAGATGTTGTGACAGCAGTGCAAAATACGAATTCTTAGAGGGAAAAACAATTGTACACAAGATCAAAGCAGTGTAGCAGCAGTTGTTTTGAGAGCAGATAGAAACCTGAAAGAGACTTCATCTTCTTCATCTTCTCAATCACTTTTCTTCAAGAACATCAAAACATAATCATTCTTGTTCTTCGGATTAAAGGATCAAAGAGATAACGTTCAGCGGTACGATCAAGGATCTAGCTGAGGTTTTCAGTGGAACGATCGAGGATCTAGCTGAGTTGAAGATTGAAGGGGGTTTCGAGGAAAAACCTACTGGTTTGTCCTTCAAGAACTGGAGTGTTCTTGCGGGTTTGTTAGTCACGTTTGCAGAACAGATTCAGCCGCAGCGTTGCGTTTGGAGATCGGGGGATTTCGCAAGCAGGTCGTGGAACCGGTGAATTGTTTGCAATTTCGTGCAGGAAATTCTTGATTGTGCTCAGATCAAGTGGAGGTTTCATACAAGAAGAAGTTCTTGGAATTTAGAATTCTGTCTTTGTATCATAACCTTGTATCAACGAATTCGGCAATAATTGATAATCAAAGTTCTCAATTTCATTTGAAATTGAGAGGGAGACGTACCCACACGCGAGGACGACGTGGGGAACTTCCTTACCAAATCTCTGCGTATTGTATTCTTACCTTACTCCTCTTTACGTTTCAAACAGTTTTCGCAATTTCAGTTAGTGTGTTGTGATTGTACCTTTTGCAAGACAGCAGTGGCAAGAAAACTTCTTTAACTAAACTCCACTGCTGTTTATCATTGATCACATACACACCAACTGTTTGACAAAATTGTTAGCTAGGTTTTATTCATTGGAAATAGACTTTAATGATAAGTGCATTCAATTAGCTAAAATTCTGGTGTTGATAGTTTCTGTCATTCTTATTCAAATCCAGCATTAAACTCGTGTGTCCGGTTTTCTAGTAGCGGTTCAGAATAGACGGAAGTCGATTCGGGACTGATATTTTCCGCCAACTTTAAAAACTTTGATAAAACTTTAAATCTGTTAAATTTTAAAGAGGTGATCTATTCACCCCCCCCCCCCTCTCGATCACTAGCCACACCGTCTAACAAGTGGTATCAGAGCGCCGGTTCGCTGGTGCTCTGTGGCTGCCTGTAACAGTATGGATTCTGAACCAAAGGGGGCGTATAATAGAGCGCCTATTTTCAACGCTGAAAATTACGGCTACTGGAAAGACTGCATGCGAGTTCATATAAATTCTGTGGATAGGCTAGTATGGGCTGCCATTGAAAATGGTCCGTTTCAAATTACTATGACAAATGCGGCTGGCGCCATAGTACCTAAACCAGAAGATGATTGGAATGAGAAAGATGAGAAAAAGTGGTCGTGTGATTGGAGAGCTCGAAACATGCTAATTTCAGCACTTGGTGTTGATGAGTATTATCGAGTATCCCATTGCACGACAGCTAAAGAAATGTGGGATGCTTTAGAAGTTGCCCATGAGGGTACTACTGAAGTAAAACAGTCCCGGATTAACACACTCAATCAAGAGTTTGAGCTCTTTCGCATGAAACAAGGAGAATCTATCTCCGACATGCAAAAGAGATTCACTCATCTAACTAACGGATTGAATGCGCTTGGAAAACCTATTTCCAATGAAATTGCTACTAATAAAATTCTCAGGTGTCTTAGCAGGGAATGGCAACCTAAAGTAACAGCAATTAAGGAAGCCAACGATCTAACGAGACTTACGATTACAACTTTGTTTGGAAAGCTGGAAGAACATCAGCAAGCATTGGAAAGTCTTGAAAAATATGAGAACAAAAGTAAGAAGGAAAAGGAGAAGAAAAGAGACAAAGAGGGAGAGAAGAAGCCAATAGCTCTTGTGGCCTCTAGCTCTAAGTCCTCACGAAAAGAGCAAAGTGAAAATGATTCTAGTAGTGACAAAGATTCGGATGATGAGGAAATGGGACTGTTTGTAAGGAGATATAATAGATTCATTCGAAAGAATGGAGTCAAGCATTCCGACAAAAATCTCATGAAGTTTCGAAGACAATCTACAAATTCGAAACAAGAAGAGAACAAGAAGAGTAGAGGAAGAGGATCTTGTTTTAATTGTGGTAAATCTGGACATTATAAAACGGACTGCCCTATGAAGTATAAGGATCAAAGAAAAGCTTCACCAAAAGGGTACAGCAAACAAAGAAGAGCGTACATTGCATGGGAAAGTGATAGTGATTCATCAAGCACACAAAGCTCAAGTGATGGTGATGAAGCCGCAAATCTGTGCCTTATGGCTCACACAAAAAATCTGTCCTACCACAAGAAGAAAAACAATGGCAAAAAGGTAAAACAAGCCTATTACAATAATTTCTCTTCTATGTCTTTTTCCGAACTAAAAATAGCTTTTGAAAAACTGCATAATGAAGCTGTAGATGCTTTTAAAAGACTATCTTCCGACAAACATATTTTTTTCATTTTTGGAAGGTAAAGTATACAAAGCTCAAAATGATTTAGAAGCGTTGAAAGATAGTATTGCAGAAAATTCAAAAGATATTGACATTGATGGATGTAGTAGAGTTAGGTATTGTGACGCTTGTCATATTTGGCAAAAAGAGGTAAACACTCTTAAGGTCAAATTAGAAAAAGCGTTGCAACCTAAGGTCACTTATGCCGTTGACTCTAGGTTGTTTAAGAAGTCGTTAAATCCACCATATGCAAAATACTCTTTCATTCCAAAGGATTTAATGAACAAGAATAAACAACCACATCATCATGGTTTATGTCATTATTGTTGTCGTGCTGGCCATACCATTGAGAAATGCAAGTTTAGGAGATTTCTTGTTCCTAAAGGTATTTATCAATGGAAGCCAAAAGGCAACCATGTTAGCACTTACCCACTTGGACCCAATGAAAATTGGGTACCAACTTCTCTCTTTTGATATTGTAGGATGAGTGCCTTGCTTCCGCAGATAGAAGGTGGTTTCTTGACAGCGGCTGCTCAAGGCACATGACCGGTGACATATCGCTTTTTATAGACTTCAAGGCAAAGAAGAAGGGATACGTTACTTATGGAGACAATAACAAAGGAGCTATACTCGGAAAAGGTAGTGTAGGTAATCCCTCCACCACTACTATTTCTAATGTCCATCTAGTAGAGGGACTTAAACACAATTTGTTAAGCATAAGTCAATTATGTGACATGGGCTATAAAGTTTCTTTTACAAAAACTTGCTACATAATTGAACATGCTGAACAGGACGTTGTGTTTAAGGGTGTAAGAGTAAACAATATCTATATGCTTGACCTTTTTGATGTACCTTTAACAAGTACTAAATGTCTAGTCACCTTGAATGATGATTCTTGGCTTTGGCATAGACGTTTAGCGCATGTTAATTTCGATTTGCTTAATAAGGTTGTATCTAAGGATCTAGTAGTCGGTCTACCAAAAATAAAATTTTCAAAAGACCACCTATGTGACGTGTGCCAAATCGGAAAGCAAACGAGGGTCTCTTTTAAATCTAAAAATGTAATTTCAACTTCACGACCCCTTGAGCTTCTCCATATGGATCTCTTTGGACCTTCTAGGACAAAGAGCCTAGGTGGAAATTACTATGGTTTTGTAATCGTTGACGACTATTCTAGATTCACTTGGACTATATTCCTTCATAGCAAAGATGAAACTTTTTCTACTTTTAAGAATTTTGCAAATCTGTCCCAAAACAAAATGAATTCCAAAATAGTTACAATTCGTAGCGATCATGGTGGTGAGTTTCAAAATTATCACTTTGAGAAGTACTGTGACAAGTATGGTATTGAGCATAATTTTTCATCTCCTCGAACTCCACAACAAAATGGCGTTGTGGAGTGTAAAAATCGTGTTTTAGAGGAGTTGGCAAGAACAATGCTTAATGAGGGTGGATTACCAAAATACTTTTGGGCTGATGCTGTCAGCACAGCCTGTTATGTTTTAAACAAAATCTTAATTCGCCCTATTTTAAATAAAACTCCTTATGAACTTTTGAAAGGAAGAAAACCAAACTTGTCACATCTTCACGTATTCGGTTGTAAGTGTTTTATTTTGAATAACGGTAAGGAAAATATTGGGAAGTTTGATGCAAAAGCGGATGAAGGTATCTTTCTTGGTTACTCACTGTCAAGTAAAGCATATAGAGTGTATAATAAGCGTTTACTTGCTGTTGAAGAATCTGTTCATGTTTCTTTTGATGAGTCTTATCCGAAAAATGTCGGAAAAGGTATTTCTTTTGATGACGCAGGGGTATCTACAGAAGACATACTCAAGGAAGCTGTTGAGGAAACTGATCAGTCCAAAACAGCTGCCCATGAGAAGGAGGAAGATACTAGTCATGAAGAAAATGAGGAAGAAAAGACAGCTGAAGTGAATGATCTTCCAACAGCTTGGAAATCCTCAAAAGACCATCCCATTGACAACATCTTGGGGGACATTTCAAAGGGAGTAATGACCCGTTCTAAGATAAGTAATTTTTGTTCTCACTTCGCGTTTGTTTCACAAGTAGAACCTAAAAATGCCAAAGAAGCCTTGATTGATGAATTTTGGCTAATGTCCATGCAAGAAGAGCTTAATCAATTTAAAAGAAATGACGTTTGGGAACTTGTCCCTCGTCCGCGAGATCATCATATCATAGGCACTAAGTGGGTTTTTAGAAATAAGCTTGATGAAAACGGAGTGATTACTAGGAATAAGGCACGTTTAGTAGCACAAGGGTATAACCAAGAGGAGGGCATAGACTATGAGGAAACTTATGCTCCAGTTGCTCGCCTTGAAGCTATACGTCTTTTGCTTGCCTATGCGTGTTCTAATGATTTTAAGCTTTACCAAATGGACGTAAAGAGTGTTTTTCTTAATGGTGTCATAAATGAAGAGGTATATGTTTCACAACCTCCTGGTTTTGAAAATGCTGAAAATCCAGATCATGTTTACAAATTAAAACGAGCCTTGTATGGTCTTAAACAAGCCCCTCGGGTTTGGTATGAAAGGCTTAGCAAATTTCTAATTGATCATGGATATTCAAGAGGTAAAGTGGATAATACTCTCTTTATTAAACACAAAGGAAAGCACATTCTTTTAGTTCAAGTTTATGTAGACGATATAATTTTTGGTTCAACTAACATACACTTGGTCGAAGAATTTTCTAAGGTTATGCAGGGTGAATTTGAGATGAGTCTAATGAGGGAGCTGAATTACTTCCTAGGACTGCAAATTAAGCAACTTGATGAGGGTACAGCAGTATGTCAAACAAAATACTGCAGAGAACTACTCAAGCGCTTTGGAATGAATGACTCAAAATCAATTGACACTCCAATGCCTACCAACGGAAATCTAGATAAGGATGAGCATGGTAAGTGTGTAGATGTCAAAAAGTTCAGAGGTATGATCGGATCTCTCTTGTATCTTTCTGCTTCTAGACCTGACATCATGTTTAGTGTTTGTATGTGTGCACGCTATCAATCAAATCCTAAGGAATCACACCTAAAAGCTGTTAAACGCATATTTAG
This sequence comes from Lathyrus oleraceus, assembly GCF_024323335.1. NCBI lineage: Eukaryota > Viridiplantae > Streptophyta > Magnoliopsida > Fabales > Fabaceae > Lathyrus > Lathyrus oleraceus. Next base: position 102,603,515 of record NC_066584.1, on the reverse strand, counting down.
ATATCTTCACGGAACACCTAAATATGGGCTTTGGTATTCCAAAGGAAGTGATTGTAGTTTAGTAGGGTACTCCGATTCTGATTTTGCTGGCTGCAAATCAGATAGGAAAAGCACAAGTGGTACATGTCACCTGTTTTCAAATTCCTTGGTAAGTTGGCATAGCAAAAAGCAGGTTTCTGTGGCTTTGTCAACTGCAGAGGCAGAATACGTTGCAGCCGGTAGTTGTTGCGCTCAGATTTTATGGTTGAAGCAGCAACTACAAGATTTTAACATTCAACTCAAACGTATTCCTATAAAATGTGACAACACTAGTGCCATAAACCTTACTAAAAACCCTGTTTTACACTCACGCACTAAACACATAGAGATTAGACATCACTTTCTTCGCGACCATGTTGAAAAAGAAGACGTTGTATTTGAGCACGTTGACTCCAAAAATCAGCTTGCTGATATATTCACTAAACCTTTGGCAACATAACCTTTCTTCAACATTCGTCGTGAGTTAGGGATCTTAGATCTTTCTTATTTGATGTCTTAAGCATGTTGGCTCTTAATTATATTATGCCTCACCTTGGTTGATCAGATTCGTTTTAGATGTCAATTACCCATCACAAGATTACGCCAACAGAGGTAATATCACTCCTTTCTACAATTCTCCTACTGCTAAGTGGTTGTGTATGTTAGAACAAATGTTCTTACTCTCGTTGATATAAATTTGGTTGCATATATTGTTTGCACATTAAAAATCTGACTTATGAATCTTTCTTGGGCATAACCATCATGACATAGTGCATAATGCATATCCATACTGCATCAAAATTCATTAAAATCTGGTTTGGCATCAGTATGCATCGACACAAAACATGTATGCATCGATCCATATACTCTGGATTTCAACTTCTTTTAAAACAACTGGTTCAGGATGCATCGATGCATCCATCGCATGTATCGATACACAGACCTATTATAAACAAAAATGAATGATAGGCATCGATCCATGGCCATTTGCATCGACACATACTGATGCTATTTGAATTAAATGCATTTTTTTCTCTCTCATGCATCGACACATCAGCCAACCCTATCACCTCCTATCTCAAGACTTCATATCATCTGTCCTCAAAAACCCCAAAACCAGTGGCTAACCCTAATCTTCCTCCTCTTCACTCTCTCTAAAACCCTAAATCTCACATCACCATGCCTCCACGCACTATTCCAGCCAGAGCAAAAGGAAAAGGAAAAGGAAAGGAAACAGCCGGTACTTCTCAGCAACCACCAGATGTTCCTCCAAATGCCTTAGACTTACTTCATCCTGCTATTGCTGCTGAATTTGAGGAATCCTTCAAGACAAGGTTAGTTATGAAACCCCATGTCTTTGATAAAACAGATGCTATTCACCTGCATCTAAATGAGGTGGTTGAACTCCTACATGCACAAAGACTTGGGTCATTTCTGTCTACAAAGGATGATTACCATGAGGATTTCATCCGGGCCTTTTATGCTGGCTTACAAACTGGTAGAGGCTATATGTTCCGGTGTTCTATCGGTGTCAGAACATATACCTTTGAAGCCTCTGATTGGGAAACGGTGTTTCAAATTCCGCATCCGTCGCTGAATTTCAAGTCCTGGCATGACCTGCATTTTGATACTGAATTTGACATGAAGGACTTTACTCCATCTATCCTAAAGATAGACAGACCGCTGAGTGAGGATGAACACGTCACGTCTGGTATGATTAAGCAAACTCCGCGTATTCTTCACTGGATTATCACACACATTCTGCGTCCAACAAACAGTGGACATTCTCAGTTGGATAGGCCAAGCATACATCTTCTCTACATTCTGCAAAATAAGGTTCACTTAAATTGGGCAAACTACTTTGTAAAACGTCTATTTTTCGTGCGAGACAGCTCCAAGAATGTGGCTCTAGGTTATGCTTCTCAAATAATGAAAATTCTTAAGTTTTGGAAAATTGCAATACCTATTGTTCCTCTCCTATCTCCATCTGCTGCTCAAGAGTTTGACTCTTCCACTCTATCGCATATGGGATATCGGTGGGACAAGGACCGTAAATGTTTCTACTTCTTTGAAAGAAAATCCAAAACCAGAATCTACAACTTTGACGTGCCTTCGGAACGAATCCATGTTGCTGAAGATCAGCCTGATGAAGAAATGCAGGATGCGCCTGAAACAGATGTGCCTCCAGCTGAGGCCAATGCCGGTTGGGGTGATTGGGTGCCACGAAGGTGGTCTCCAACCAACTATGTGCCTGAACCTACGGCTCCTCCGTTCTCCGGTGGCACTTCAACCTCAACACCTTCTGCGGATATCACTCATATGCTTCAACAAATGGAACTTGCCAACAAAGAGCGTCATGAAGAGGCACGGTATTGGCATGTACAACAAAATGAGTGGCATCAGGAGCATCGTGACTGGCATGATGAGCATACACGGATGTATCAGAATCAACACTCTTGGCACCAAGACTTGGTTAAGTGGCACCAAGTTTTCTACAATGAAATGTATGGCTTTATGGACGACTGCCGCGAAAATCCTGGTATTATGGACAGATTTAGAAGCATTGAAGTTCAGGACCGATTTAGGCAATACTCCTTCATGGGCCAAAATCCAGACACAATGCCTCCTCCTCCGCCTCCGCCAAGCTACAGAGATCCTGCCAGAGATGATGAGGAGTCCTGTGGTGGCCACAATCCCAATTAACCCACCATCATTTCATCTCACTGCATTTCATCTCATATTGCTCAAGTTTTTATTTTGTTGTACAATATATGGTTTAGCTTATGTAATTCTTAAACTCGTTCGAATCCTTAAATGCTTTTCACTCTCTGTTTATCTCTATTGTTATTGCCCTTATTCGTCATTCTTTGTGAATGATTCTTTACTTTGTGAATGATAGCTTTTTATCAATTTTTTGCCATGCCCTGCTACAACATGCTACCTTGATAACCTGTTTCTTCCTCTTTTTGATGTTGACAAAGGGGGAGAAAATGCAGATATGCACAAACTCAGGGGGAGTATCACACATCTTGCCAAGAATTTTCCATCATCAAAAAGGGGGAGTTTGTGAGAAAATTCTTTACTTTGAATTAATTTTGAATGATAGCAAATTGTGTGATCATCATCCAAATGTTGGCTGTGCATTACATTACATGATACATTTGTGTTTTTATTGTGTTTGTATCCCATTCTATTGTTGCATAACTGTACATAAAGACCTACATTGATACATCTCTTAAAATAACACATAAAATCCATTTTGTGTCAGTATGCATCAACACATAAGCCTATGCATCGATCCATACAGCATGTGGTAAATCATAAAACTTTTTTTGTTCAGTATGCATCGATGCATACGAGTCATGTATCAACACATGAAAGGCAAAATGCTCTATGGATCGATCCATACGATCCTTGCATCGATGCATGATCAGTTGAAACAGCCTATGTATCAATGCATACGTATTAGGCATCGATACATGTTAGTGGAAATGTCATATGCATCAATACATACGAATTATGCATCGATCCATGCTTAATTCAATTCACCAAAAACTCACTTATCTTACAGTATGCATCGATGCATACTCTCATGTATCAATGCATAAGTCTGTTTTGTGCTCTAACAGTTTCTGTTTTTCAGCATATATAAGAGATGTTGTGACAGCAATGCAAAATACGAATTCTTAGAGGGAAAAACAATTGTACACAAGATCAAAGCAGTGTAGCAGCAATTGTTTTGAGAGCAGATAGAAACCTGAAAGAGACTTCATCTTCTTCATCTTCTCAATCACTTTTCTTCAAGAACATCAAAACATAATCATTCTTGTTCTTTGGATTAAAGGATCAAAGAGATAACGTTCAGCGGTACGATCAAGGATCTAGCTGAGGTTTTCAGTGGAACGATCGAGGATCTAGCTGAGTTGAAGATTGAAGGGGGTTTCGAGGAAAAACCTACTGGTTTGTCCTTCAAGAACTGGAGTGTTCTTGCGGGTTTGTTAGTCACGTTTGCAGAACAGATTCAGCCGCAGCGTTGCGTTTGGAGATCGGGGGATTTTGCAAGCAGGTCGTGGAACCGGTGAATTGTTTGCAATTTCGTGCAGGAAATTCTTGATTGTGCTCAGATCAAGTGGAGGTTTCATACAAGAAGAAGTTCTTAGAATTTAGAATTCTGTCTTTGTATCATAACCTTGTATCAACGAATTCGGCAATAATTGATAATCAAAGTTCTCAATTTCATTTGAAATTGAGAGGGAGACGTACCCACACGCGAGGACGACGTGGGGAACTTCCTTACCAAATCTCTGCGTATTGTATTCTTACCTTACTCCTCTTTACGTTTCAAACAGTTTTCGCAATTTCAGTTAGTCTGTTGTGATTGTACCTTTTGCAAGACAGCAGTGGCAAGAAAACTTCTTTAACTAAACTCCACTGTTGTTTATCATTGATCACATACACACCAACTGTTTGACAAAATTGTTAGCTAGGTTTTATTAATTGGAAATAGACTTTAATGATAAGTGCATTCAATTAGCTAAAATTCTGGTGTTGATAGTTTCTGTCATTCTTATTCAAATCCAGCATTAAACTCGTGTGTCCGGTTTTCTAGTAGCGGTTCAGAATAGACGGAAGTCGATTCGGGACTGATATTTTCCGCCAACTTTAAAAACTCTGATAAAACTTTAAATTCGTTAAATTTTAAAGAGGTGATCTATTCACCCCCCCTCTCGATCACTAGCCACACCATCTAACAATATTGACTTGTTAGGATCCTCAGCAGATCCCTCTTTATCCTCAACATTTTGGTTTGAATGCATGATTCTCCATGTCCTTCCCTAACCAGAGTTGAATTCATTTTGAGTAGGATTTATCTCCCCGGTGATTTATTTTCATCCCTAGCAGGTTCTTCAGTTGGTGCTCCATCTTGTTGAGATTAGCCGAACAACTAGTTTTGATGATCCAGATCTTTGTTATTTGTATCCTTTGTGCTTGTTTTCCAGCATAATCATATACATACTCCTGCATATACATACATAAAACACAACATCAAATATCTCATTATGCATTTTTATCATATTTGATTTTTCTTCTGATCCCCTGCCTTGGTGATGTCATCTCTCCATGCAGATTTGGTGTGTCTGTCCTCCTTCAATTGTAGAGTGTCAGTCACTTAAGCAGAAAAAGTTTATCTTTTCTCCTTTCCCCACTGAGTTATTTTCTCGTGGATGATTATTTTTTCAGTTTCCTCCCTGTAGTGGTAAGTTCATGACTATTAAGCTATGGATAAACTTAACGTCAATAAAACCAGAGTCGCCACCGCGCTTTTATTGTTTCCAAAGGAAAAGGGAAAAGTACGAACAAAACCCAAAGGTAAGAAGTTTTCAAATCAAAACTAATAAAATGCCAGAGATTACAGGTAAGGGGGTTAGTTACATAGAGGGAAGGTGTTAGGATCCAAAATGTTCTAGGTACTCCTAGGGAGCCCTTTTTTATGTGTGAATGTATTTTTGGTATAAAAGATGTTTGTAACAAATAGAGTGTGGGGATGAGAAAAGAATTCTTTACTTATATATTTTTGTTTGACAAGACCTTCGGAGTTGTGCTTACGTACCAACATAAAAATGAGAGATCAAAACCTCGTAGTTCGTGGTATCAATTTCAAAATGAGTGGATTGCTTTTAGTCAAAATTTAAGCTTAAAAGAGGCACAAAGGGCCCAAAAGTTTGAATGAGTGTTAGTTATTTTTGTCTTTTGAAATTTTAAGTCAAATTGATTAGATTCATTTACAAGTTTGATTTAAGAAAAGGAGTTTAAAAATGCAATGGCATAAGGTCAAAGTTTCTAATTTGCAATAAGAGTCTAAGTTTGAAATCACAAGCAAAGAAAGTTTTTGGAAAGAGGGAGAGATTTTGAATTTAAGAAGTGGGAGGAGATGAAGAGACTAATCCTAAGCATAAAATTAAAAGTTAAGAGATGAAAATATCTTACCAATGGGATGCAATCCAACAAACAAGAATGTCATATGGAAAATCCACTTTCTCTTTGGACTTTGAATCAAGCAATTAATCAGCAAACAAATAGCAATATGAATAGCAAGGCATCACATAAAGATAGCCACATCCAAGAAAGAAAATCCCATGGCTAACAGTCTTCTTTATCTTTTCATGTAGAAGATGAAATACTCCTTGATTTTTGCTCAGAACAAGGTGTATCATGAGACCAAAATAACAGTTGCATCAAGACCATGTAGCAGATAAATTCCAGTGGATTCCAATACTTGCATCAGATGAAAGCTCAAATCACAATAACTTAGTTCCCAGAAATGTTGGCATTGGCCAAATCCTTTTTGCATAGGGAATGTTGCCTAATTCTAAGTCCAAAAGCTCAAATCAAATTCAACAGTCCACACAAACATTTTTTAGGGTTTTTGTTGTTTATTAAGTATTTTAAGATCCTAAGACCACAAACACACACAAAGTACACAAACAAATATATACAATCACAATATATGGCTCAAATGAGCAAAGTGAAAATGACATAAACATAAAGAAGTTAAATGATATGTAAATGGCAATGAATGGTAAATGACTTGAATTTAAATTGCATAAATTAAATGACTTGAAAATAAAAAAATATTAATATAAGTTAGTCAAATGTTAGTTGATTAGATGTTAGTGATGTTTTTCTTTTCAATTGATTAAGTCATTCTTAGAAGAACACTCAACCATTTATTCACAAGCAGGGATCCTTGAACCAAGACATCTTCCAAGGGAAGGAAAAAAGGCCAAATTTCCATACAATACCATGAAAGATAGGAGACTTACAATCTCACTTACTAGAAGGCTATGCCTTTAGGGTCAAAATTTAGTTCTATGTTAAGCAATCGTAATTGGACTTATGTAGAAGTCACAACTATCGGAGACTGGGCAATAATTTTTTTGGTGCTAATGCATGTTAGAGATTTGGTATAATGAACCAAACTCCTAAAACATAACACACACTAAAAGAAAAAGATCAAAGGATGAACCTATCTCATCTATACTTGTATTGGTTCATCTAACACAAGGTTATTGATGAACCAATTAGCCTTAGGATATTGAGATTTCATTGGTCAATGAAAAGGATGGGAAATAATGGGATTGAAGATGAAGAGGGAGGGGAGATGAGAGAAACACAAATTGGTAATGAGAGGAATTTTATCAAATTAAAATCATTCATTCATTTTGGGAGATGAAATGTCCATTTTATCAATCCCCTAAATCCAATGATTTTAACTCAACAAAAGTCAAATCAACCTTGACCAAGGCCCAAACACATAGTCAAACATCACAAGTCAATAAAAATGGCTCAACATAATTTTTATACAATTAATCAATTAAAAATCAAATTAAAAATGCATTTTAATTAAATTTAGTTTGGTCAAAACCTAAAACCTCTTCAAAACACCAAATAAATGGCCAAGAGATTTATCCTAGGTCAAACAAGGTTAAATGACCTTAGACAAAAAAATTCATGATTTTTGAAAAGTCAGAAGTATTTTTAAAGAATTAAAAATATACATAAAAATAATTAATTCATGAAAAATATCAAAATTAATCCAAAAAATAATTTTAATTCAGAAAATGAAAGAGGAAAATATTTAAAGATTTTTAGCGAAAGTCCCATATTTTTTGGATTAAAAATGAAATTAATATGAATTAATCAAAATAAATGGATTAAACATAAAAATCAGAAGAAAAAAAAAGGGCCATCAGATCTCCCTCATTAATTGAGGTGGCAGATCTGATGGCCGCACGTGCACGTTCCACCATACACCTTGATCAATGCGTTGTATGCGTGGTAATCACAATGAACGCTTGAGATTAAAACATTTGAATTAGATCAGATGGCTTGGACTTTGCCAACGCACCACCGGAGCCTTAAATCTGGTCATCTTCTCTGATGATCACCACTGGTCTGGTTCAGGCTCAACTTCATGGAAAATGAAAAGTGAATACACTAATTTGAAGGAAAAATGCTCAGGAGCACGAATCTGACCTCAATTTTCTCCAATTCCTAGTATATAAAAAGATACAGGGATTTGAATTTTGAGGATCATGAACTGAGTTGCTTCGATTTAACCTCAAAGCAACTCAATCTTCTTGCCTACATTGGTAGGACTTCAGCCAACCAAAAATCACAAAGAATGGTGAAGATTTGAGAGAGAATCGAATAGATGAAGTTTGTGAAAAATCACCTTCAAGTTGGTTCAATTTCACTTGATATTGATCTGGATTTGCTTGCTTTCGCTTCCTCTTGCTTGCAGAAACCAATTGAGATGAAAAGGGAAGTGAGTTTCTGGAGTTTGAACTTCCAAACAGAAGATAAAGTTCAAGCTCGATTTCAAGAGAAACCTTAAGAAATTCTATCGAAATGAGGGTTTGGATCAGTCTAACAAAGCTTGGGCAGGGTGTTGATGAAGTTTCTGAAGCCTTGAGTTTGTTAAAATAGGCATTGGAATTTATTTTTGCACCACTTGAAATTTGCCAAATTTGGAAACCAACTTGCATGGATGCATGGGCAATGATTTGGGCCTGAGGAATGATGTAACCCATCTCCAATTCATGTGTAATTGATGCTGAAGTCATTACAATGAAGCATGCAAAGAAGAATGATCACTTGAATTCAAAACTTGCCAAAACAAATCCCACAATGGAGTCACGTGCAAGTGCCTTAATTTTGACCCAAATGAGATGATCTTGGACTTTTTGGAAAGGTGAGATCTAGGGGAACAACTTTCATGTTGAATACTTTTCCATTTGAAGCTTTTATCATGATGAATTTGGAGGTGGAAGTTTGGGAAATCAAACATATTTGAAAATTTTCTAAGTCCCAAGTCAAATGTTTACTTCTTCCATCTTTATTAACTTTTTCTATGGCATTCAAATGAAAAAACTTCCGTCATAAAAGTTATATCTATATCAAACCTATTCAATTTGGTAACAAATTTGACCTGATTTGGATTTGGCATGAAGGAGTTATGCATTTTAGAAGTTAAGGAAAATCACTTGTTCAATGGTATTGGCCCAAAATGACCTATAATGTTTCCTATTGGCACATGTATTTTCAAGTTGAATTTGAACTTCCTCCAAGCATAAAAGTTGAATTATATATCTTGAATTTGATCATGGAATTTGAATGGATTTCATCTCATAATAATTGAGCAAGATATGGTCTTGGGAAGTTGACCTCCAAACTAGGGTTCAGACAAAATTACCTATAATCTTTCACCATAAAAAATGACTTTACAAGTAAGAATAGTTCTTAACTTAAACATGAAAGTTGTTTTTAATGTCATTTTGATTAACTTTGATCTTGGAATCATTTTCATATGACAAAATTTGTAGGAGATAGGGTCTAGGGAACCCCAGTTTTGACTAGTTGACTTTCTCTGGTCAACCACCATGAACCATCTTGCTAGCTTGATATTCTCTTGACTTTTGGGACTCATGGAGGATCATATATCTGTAGGATTATGTAATATGAAGTACCCCTTGAAACACTTGATTAAATGTTGAAGAAACTTGTTGAAGAAGTCACACAAGATACCCATATGAATTAGGGTTTCCAAGGCAAACACACTCCAAACTCTTGATGAATTATTGATCAAAATGATATGTGAAGACCATGGGGATCCATATATGATGCTTAGAGTCAATGTGAACCATCTATTGATTAGTCTCCTTGCATTGAGGGTCTCAAACCCTATATATGAGCTTGATGGAGCACGGATGAACGCACACACTACCTACAAAAGCAACAAACTATACATTGACACATTTTTGGTATTTTGATTAGTAAATAATGAAAAACAAAGTATGATACAATCAAAATTGCTTGGTGATATCTCCCAATGCAAATCCAATGAATGAGGGGTAAGAAGGATGCCAAGGTGTGATCCCAAAGCTAATGAATATGATGAGATATCATGAGGGATCATAGGGTCAAAATTGGGGTCTTAGAGTTGCCCCTATTTAAGGAAATTCTAACTGAGGAGATGAAGGTTAAAATCTTCGTAGCGACTCAGTAGAATGGACTTAAATAACAATATATAGAAATAAATTTTGGTCCCTAAGAGACCTCATGATGCATATGATATGAATGTTAAAAGGAATCTCTGCGGGGAAAATATTGCCACAAAGGAAAAGAATCTGGAGAGACTGAAAGTCCATAGGAGCATAATGCATTCCATAAGGAAAACTCATTGGGGAGACAAACACTGTAAGGATAAGAAGTTGTGCGTAGGCTAGGCTATGACTTAAAAAATGCTGGAGACACAAGGGGATTCCATGAAAATAAATCAATGGAAGGACTCAGCCGGGGACAAAAGGAAAATCTGCAGGGGAAGCGGGTAAATCATAACAAAACTGAAATACTCGAACCAAACAGGGGATTAGTGACTTCACTGAGGAAATATGCACTCAATCTCAATTAGGGAAGAATGAACTTCAACACAGGAGTACCAGAAGTATATTATCCATTACTAGTTATTGGGTAGGAAGATAACATACCCTGATAGAGAGGCATCCGTTACCGGTTAGGGTAAACATATCAAGGATGACTCGCTGAGGAAAAAGAGGTGTGTTCATTACCGGTTACTGGGTAAGAACAACCTATTGGTGAAAATATCAAATAGGATTTACAACTACCGGTTACTGGGCAGAAGACCAAGGAAAGAGAATATCTGTCACTGGTTAAAGTGAACATATCAAGGATAGACTCAAGGGAAGAATATCTGTCATCAGTTAAGATGAACCTATCAAGGATATACTGCCAGGGAAAAGTAGGAATTATATCTATCAGTTACTGGATAGAATACTGAAAAGAGAATATTTGTCACCGGTTAAGATGAACATATCAAAGATAGACTCGGAAGGGGAAAGCAAGATTTACAACTACCGGTTACTAGGCAGAAGACCGCACAGGGGAGAAAATCCGTCATCGGTTAGGATGAACATATCAAGGATTAACTCTCTGGGGAATGAAATAGGGATTATGACTACCTTTTTACTGGGTAGAAAACCATAAAGAGGAGAATATCCGTCACCGGTTAGGATGAAAATATCAAGGATAAACTTAAAAGGAAGAATATCCGTCATCAATTAGGATGAACATACCAAGGATAAACTACCTGGGGAAACGTAAAACGAATCCACTGGGAAAAATTAAGAGGAAGTAGATTACTTTTACCGGGTATTGGGTAAAAGTAAGGTACTCGCAAACAAAAAAAAGAGAATATTACCAGTTACTGGCTAATAGACTTTCGAGGAACCAAAAGTATCCATCTAGGTAAGAGCTAGAAAGAAACGGTCAACAAAGACTCGACCTGATGAGGATAAAACTCAGGGGGAGTGGTTCCATCCAGACAATTAACTGGGGAGGAAACTGAAATAATAATCATCCACGAGGAAATAACCTAGTGGGGAATGAGAAAGGTTAAATTCTTTCTGCTTAAGGGACTGACACTCTACAATTGAGGGAGAACAGACGCACCAAATCTGTATGGAGAAATAATATCAACATAGCAGAGGATCAAAAAATAAGGAATCAAATTCAATAACAATGCATAATGAACTATCTGATGTATGAATGTATATGTGTATATTATTGATGATTATGCTGAGAAAATGATCATAAAGGATACAAATGTCGATGATCTGAATCATCGCTACAACACTCGGCTAATCTCGACAGGATGGAAGCATCAACTAGAGAAAAAAAAGACTGGGGATGAATATAAATCCTCCATCTCTGAATATCTCAAACCCTGCTGAGGAAGGAGAAAAGATCTGCTAAGGACCCGAATCATCAACTCTGCAGGAAATTTTAGGTCAACACCATACCAAATAGGAGACAACCTTGCAGAGGACCAAAAATATTGCTCAAGAATTAGTGCTGGAGGGGATCTAGAGTGAATTCCGCTGGCGACTTGAGGGAAATAAACCTCTGTGCTGGACCTATACAAACCTTTGAGAATATGCACCTACAACTCAGATAGGGAGGCGATTAACCAACTCAGCTGGGAAACTGATTTGCCGTTGGGGAGGAAAAAGTGATCAAACCAACTGCTCGGGGAAGACCAACAATGCTCCGCCATTGGGACTCACCTGCTCTCAGGTTGCTGTTGATATTCCTTACTGAGATCAATTGCTTTTAAAAGTAATTGCTTTTATTATTTTAAGAAAAATGATTTTTATTATTTCAAAATTTCAAAATTTCAGAATTATCATCATAAAAATTCAATTCTATTTAGCTGAAAAAAATGAATAATAGTGGAAACAAAAAAGCTCAACTTTATTTAATAGAATGGTAGTCTGTAAGTGACGAGACTCCATAGATCTTTACAAAAGTTGAAAAATGGTAATTTACATGGAAAAGGGCTACATTAAATACAATGATCACTAATCCCTCTATCAACTTCAATATCAATTGTGCTCTTGGCTTCGGTTGAGGATGATGAATCAAAGTTGACTGACTTGCTCAAAGTTGTTCTCAAGATCGGAGACCAACCGAATGCAGTTACTTGCCATAATCCCTATTTTTTGCATAGATTTCCCGAAGGTGGGGTACTCAATCTATCGGGATAAATTTTCTATTTTATGTCTCTAACTTTTTCCTGGATCGCCCTTTCGGGTTTTCAATCCACCGAGACACTCATTTTTGCCTAAGCCGCCCTTTCGGGTTTTCAACTTAGCGAGCTGTTCTTTTCTTTTTAGTCAAAGTATTTCTTGACTGCATCGACATTCACAGGACGCGTGAACTCTTCACCATCCATAGTTGTAAGAATCAAAGTACCGCTTGAAAAGGATCTCTTAACAACATACGGGCCTTCATAATTAGGAGTCCATTTGCCCCTAACATCTGGTTTGAAAGATAAAATCTTCTTGAGCACAGGGTCACCTTCTCTGAACACACAAGGCCTAACCTTCTTATCCTATGCCTTATTCATTCTCTGCTGATATAAATGGCCATGACACATGGCAGTCAATCTTTTCTCTTCAATCAAATTCAGCTGATCATACCTGGTCTGACACCATTCAGCCTCAGTCAACTTGGCTTCCACCAAGACACGCAGTGATGGGATTTCAGCCTCTACGGGAAGCACAACTTCCATGCCATAAACAAGTGAGAAATGGGTTGCCCCTGTTGAAGTGCGGATGGATGTACGATACCCATGCAAAGCAAATGGTAGCATCTCATGCCAATCCTTGTATGTCACAACCATTTTCTGAATGATCTTCTTGATATTCTTATTTTCAGCTTCAACAACCCCATTCATCTTAGGTCTGTAGGGAGAAGAATTATGATGTGCAATCTTGAAGTATTTACAAAGAGCTTCCACCATATTATTATTCAATTTTGATCCATTGTCAGTAATGATCTTACTTGGCACACCATAACGACATATAATCTGATTCTTGATAAACCTCAAAATAACTTGCTTGGTCACATTCGCATATGATGCCGCTTCAACCCATTTTGTGAAGTAGTCAATAGCCACCAGAATGAAACGATGTCCGTTCGAAGATTTAGGCTCAATCATGCCAATCATATCAATTCCCCAATGGTGAAGGGCCATCTAGAGGAAATGACATTCAATAGTGTCGGAGGAACATGAATCTTATCTTGCAACAGTCAGATTCCATTGTCATCCAATAGTAACCTGCTCTCAACATCTTCTTAGCCATAGCATGTCCATTAGAATGAGTACCAAAGGAACCTTCATGAACCTCAGTCATCAATAAGTATGCTTCGTGTCTATCCACGCATCTGAGCAGGACCATATCGAAGTTTCTCTTGTAAAGCACATTACCATTCAGGTAGAAATTTCCAGCTAATCTTCTCAAAGTCTTCTTATCTTTCAAAGATGCCCTAGGTGGGCAAATATGACTTTGGAGCAAACACTTGATATCAAAATACCATGGCTTCTCATCTTTGATTTCCTCGATAGTAAACACATGAGCTGGCCTATCAAGATACATCACAGTCAAATTGGGAACTTCATTCCAGAATTTCACCATGATCATTGAAGCCAATGTTTCAAGAGCATCTTCCATCCGGTTTTCATCTCGAGGGATACGATGAAACTCAACTTTTGTAAAGAAAGTTGAAATCCTCCTCGCATAATCTCTATATGGTATCAAACTGGGTTGATTCATCTCCCATTCACCTTTGATATGATTCACAACCAAATCCGAATCTCCATAGAAGCCAAGATACTTGATTCTGAGATCAATGGCCTCTTCAAGCCCCATAATGCAAGCTTCATACTCAACCTTGTTATTCGTACACTTGAAAGTTAATCTAGCTGTAAACAGAAAATGAGTGCCTTGAGGAGTAATAATCACTGCCCCAATGCCATTACCATAAGAATTAACAGCTCCATCAAATACCATGCCCCAATGGGAACCAGGTTCTGGCCCTTCTCCAAGCAATGGTTCATCACAATCTTTCATTTTCAGGTACAAAATCTCTTCATCAGGAAAATCATACTGCACTGACTGGTAGTCTTCAATCGGTTGGTGAGCCAAATGGTCAGCCAAGACACTACCTTTGATAGCTTTCTGAAATCGGTATTCAATAATATACTCAGATAACAACATCTGCCAACGGGAAATCCTTCCAGTTAAAGCAGGCTTCTCAAAAATGTACTTGATTGGATCCATTTTGGATATCAACCAAGTAGTATGATTTAACATATATTGACGCAGACGCTTAGCGGCCTAAGCCAATGCGCAACAAGTCTTTTCAAGCATAGAATACCGAGTCTCACAATCGGTGAATTTCTTACTGAGGTAGTAAATAGCATATTCTTTCTTTCCAGTTTCATCTTGCTGACCAAGAACACAACCCACACTTTCTTCAAGCGCAGTCAAATACATTATCAATGGTCTTCCTTCAACAGGTGGAGATAGAATCAGAGGCTCAAGCAGGTATTCTTTGATACTGTCAAAAGCTTTATGGAAATCTTCGGTCCAATCACAAGACTGATATTTCCGAAGAAGCTTGAATATAGGCGCACACATGGCAGTCATATGCGATATAAATCTTGAGATGTAATTCAAGCGGCCGAGAAAACCCCTGACTTTCTTCTCAGTTTTGGGCGCAAGCATTTCTTATATTGCTTTGACCTTGGCAGGATCAACTTCAATACCCTTCTCACTGACAATAAAGCCCAACAAATTACCAGAACGAACACCAAACATACATTTATTGGGATTCAAGCGGAGTTTGTATTTCCTCAAACACTGGAATAGCTTCAACAAATGCTCAACATGTTCTTCTTCATCACTTGATTTAGCAATCACATCATCAACATAAACTTCAATCTCTTTATGCATCATATCATGAAAAAGAGTAGTCATAGCTTTCTGGTATGTTGCACCGACATTCTTTAAACCAAGAGGCATCACTCTATAACAAAATGTTCCCCAGGGTGTAATGAATGTGGTCTTCTCCATATCTTCGGGTGCCATTTTGATTTGATTATAACCGGAAAATCCGTCCATAAATGAAAAGACTTTGAATTTAGCTGTATTGTCTACCAACATGTCAATATGTGGCAGAGGGAAATCATCTTTTGAACTAGCTTTGTTCAAATCTCTATAATCAACACACATACAAACTTTTCCATCTTTCTTTGGAACAGGAACAATATTGGCCACCCACTGCGGGTACTCAGTGGTAACAAGAAAACCAACATCAATCTGCTTCTGCACTTCTTCTTTGCTCTTTACTGCCATATCAAGATGAGTCCTTCTCAACTTCAGCTTGACTGACGGGCATTCTGGCTTCAACGGTAATCTATGCTCCATAATATCAGAATCCAAACCAAGCATATCTTGATAGGACCAAGCAAACACATCAGAATAATATCGAAGAAGATCAACCAACCCCTTCTTAATTTCTGGACACAGTTGAGACCCAATCTTGACTTCCTTTACATCATCTGCGGAACCCAAGTTGACTAGCTCAATCTGCTCTTCGAACAACGGAATGGCTTTTTCCTCATGCTCAAGTAGACGAGATAATTCTTCAGATACTTCTTCATCATCAGTCTATTCCTTAACCTCGAACACAGGGAAATCAAAGTTTAGAGAGGGAGTATGATCATTGTATTCAATGGGTTTGGGAACCAACCTGCATAATGATTTTATATTTTGATTTTAGAGAAGTGACTTGTGACCAAATATTATGCAGATGGATAATTATTATTTATTTATGTTTTTTATGATTACCATTTTCAGAAAGGCAAAAAGTAAAAAATAAAACCATCATAGATGTGGATGAAATAAAATTGCATTTTATTAATGATAATTGAAATACCTAACAATGTTCCCTTCTCCCTTAGGCATAGGAGAAGGATTTTTCTTAAAACATGAAAAAAATTACTTAAAGAGGTGAATGATAATAGGAACATCAACAGCAACCCAAATTTTACAAGTCTTGCCATGCGTCACAAAGTCGGTGCAATCTTCATCTTCATCATCTTCGATCACAACAGCTGAGTGTTAGTCATTACCATGGATGAACCCTGGACTGCAGAAACTTGGTTGCATATTTCTAGCTTTGATGTTGAATGACCCTTATTGAAATCCCAATCCGGCCCTATTCTTGTCCTCAGCAATTTCTACCATACGGCCCCACTGATCTGTACTGCCCGCCTCAATAGCTTTCTGAGCATCCTTGAAAGAAGACATGGGTGTCCCAACTTTCTTCACTTCAGCAATAGACAAGGCTTGGAACAGATTTCCAACCTCTTCCTCAGCTTCAACATACAAAAAGCATGACAAATGGCTCACTAAAAGCGCCTTCTCTCCACCAACAACGACAAGCTTGTCGTTCTTCACAAATTTCAACTTTTGGTGCATAGTGGATGTTACAACTCCAACTTCATGAATCTATGGCCTTCCCAATAAACAGCTATAGGCCGGGTGGATCCATTACTTGAAAAGTAATCTGAAAATCACTCGGACCTATCTTGACTGGAAGGTCCACTTCTCCAATGATGGTTTTGCGAGAACCATCAAACGCTTTGTCAATTACGCCATTATTCCTCATCGGGGCGCCTTGGTAAGAAAGTCTGGACAAAGTTGATTTTGGTAACACATTCAAAGATGAACCAATATCGACCAATACGTTAGACAGTGCATCCTCCTTGTAGTTCATAGAAATATGGAGGGCCAAATTTTGATTTCTACCTTCCTTAAGAAGTTCTTCATCACAAAAGATTAAGTTATTGAAAGAAGTAATGTTAGCCACAATATGGTCAAACTGATCCACAGTAACGTCGTGCTCAACATAGCCTTGCTCGAGCACCTTCTACAACGCCTCTCTATGTGCTTCGGAAAATTCATCAGTAGAGACAACACCGAAATATTTGATGGAGTTTGGAGCAACTGCTCCACCATATTCAACTCACTCCTTTTGATTAATCTTAACACTTCATAATCATCATTAGGCTTCAGCTTATTGGATTCACTAGACTGACACACTGGAGCACTAATTGGGTTCACCACAGGCACATCCACCTTCTTACTGGCTGAAACATCCTCTACCTCCTTCGTAAAGACCGGACCGAAGACACGACCACTACGGATCATCTTTGCATCATCAGCTATATTCACCATAGAATTTTCCACATGCAACAGAACCTCTTGACCCTTCTCCACCATGGTGGCGTTATACTGATATGGAACAACTTTATCGGATGCATACGGGACAGGGCCCGCTAATCGTATAAACGACGGTGATACCGATCTATTGACGATGTTGTTACTGCTACTATCAAATTGAATCACTACCCGCTCAGGGGTCTTGAACACAAGAACAATTACATTCACATCATCTACCTCTCTTGACTGGAAAATTTGGATAAGCCCTTCATCCATCAATCTCTGAATATCCCTCTTGACAACGACACATCCTCGGGGGTTCACGCTGCATATCATACAACCATCATGGTCATGCTCACAATCACTGACCAAACAGATATCTCTATGAATTACAATCAAAGACTGTCTGATATGGCGAACATCATAAACCTTATACTCTTCAGGACAACCATCTACCATGTTGACTGAAGCACTACCATGAGTGGGCAATGGATTGGCTTTCACATTCGGTGCATGGTCCTCAAAGGACACCATCCCACTTTTTACAAGCTTATGTACCTCATACTTCAATGGGTAGAAGTTCTCAATGTCATGGCCAGGATCTCCTTGGTGAAAGGTGCAACGGAGTTCAGGTTTGGACCACCATGGAAGTGGCTCTGGAATTTGAGGTGGATTTCTGGGTTGAAGTAAGTTTTTGAGAACCAAGGATGGATACAGTTCGGCGTATGACATAGGAGTAGGGTCAAAGGAGACCTTCTTCCTCTCGAAGTTCTGTTGTTGATTACTGTTGTTGTTTGGTTCCTTGTTACGGTTGTTGTTGACGTTGTTGTTGCTGAATCAGAACGAATTGATTGTCGAAATTGTTGGAAAATTCAGGAATCACTGAAGAAACTTGATGTTGATGTTGATGCGGTTGAGAAATTCTTTTGACATGAGGCCTCCTATGTCTCCCCACAGATACTGAGCTGGTTTCCCCTTCCTTCCTCTTGGTAAAACTACTTCCATACTTTTTGCTGGATGACGCTTCTTCCTTGGACAAACGTCCTTCGTGGACTCCCTCTTCTAACCTCATCCCCATATTTATCATTTCGGTAAAGTCACTAGAGGCACTGGAAATCATTCGTTCGTAATAAAATGAACTCAAGGTCTTCAGGAAAATCTTCATCATCTCCTTCTCTTATAATGGAGGATTAATCTGAGCAGCGAGTTCTCTCCATATTTGAGCATATTCTTTGAATGTATATTTGTCCTTCTGAGACATAGACCTCAACTGGTGTCTATCAGACGCCATATCAACGTTGTATTTGTACTTCTTAACAAAAGCTTCACCCAAATCGTTGAACGTGCGAACACTTCCACTAGCTAGCCCTATATACCATCTTAGAGCAGCATCAATCAAACTGTCTTGAAAGTAGTAAATCAGTAACTGATCATTATCAGTTTGAGTTGACATCTTTCTGGAATACATAACAAGGTGACTTAACAGACAGGTGTTTCCCTTATACTTTTCAAAGTCAGGGACTTTGAACTTCATTGGGATCTTTACATTCGGCACCAAGCAAAGTTCAGCAGCACTCTTACCAAACAAGTATTTTCCTCTCAACATTTTCAACTCCTTGCGCAGCTCAAGGAACTGATCCTTCATTTCATCCATCTTCTCATAAACATCTGGGCCCTCAGACGGCTCAAAATGGTAAATGGTGTCCTTAACACGAGGCAAGGTATGAACAATCGGAGGTGGCACAGACATGACCGGGCTAGATGTCGACATAGAAGCAAAGGTAGGCGCAAACCCTTCAGGCATGAAATTTGGTGGCATTCCCCAAGGGAATCCAGCAGGCATAGTTGAACCGGATTGAGTAACAGTAACAGGAATTGTCGAGGTAGCAACCTCGGAGATGACATTCCTCTAGGGAGGAGTTGCGAGAGTTGGTGAAGATTGATTATGTGAAGCAAGAATAGACTCCATCACGATAGTTAGTCAGGCAATCTCATCCTTCAGCTCTCTGTTCTCTTGTTCCCAATGCTCCATAATTCTGGGTTGATTAGCGCAAGTGTTGTATCGGTGAGTTAGCTTGACTTAAGCATAGAAGAATAACCGATAAGACAACTAGAAGAAGAAAACCTGTTATGCAAATGATGCATGGAATCTAATGTTTTTTTTATTTAATTTCAAGGAACAAGTTGTTTTATTTGCAAACATATAATGATAACAACTATTTGATTGACCATAAAAATCTCTTTTATTCATGAAATTTGGAAGGATTACACTGAGTACAACTTCAGAAACCAAAGTATAAATACAAGAGAAAAGGAAACTAATCATCCTAAGGATCTCTTAGCAACAATGTCAGATGATCTGGCTATAGGCACGTACTTCCTTCAGATGTGTCGAATCTCGGTCTCAAAAGATATCTTCATCTGAGCCTTCTCAAGGACAAGCTGATCAACAATCTTCTTCCAAGCACCGGAAGGTTGAGGCATACTAAAGGAAGATGGACCCACTGGCTCTCTCTGTCTCTTCATTGCTCGATCTTCAAGGAGTTCAATAAGCGCATCTTTATCCTTCGACTCAAGCTGCAACTCCTCATGCTTTCGGCTCAAAGCATGGAACCGCTCTTCCCACATATCTCTCTCTTGCTTCATCTTGGCGAGTGCGTCTTCCAACTCCTCTACATCTTGGTTAGGGAGAGTTGATGGCTCAGCCACAACCAAAGACATAGGTCTTTTACAAGCATACAGAATCTTCAATTTCCAAAGCTCTCTTCTTCACCCAAGTAGTGTAAGCTTCCAAAGCTACACAGTTGCACAGACCAAGCTCGAATCTTCCTTTCCTATGCACATTATGTTAAGCATGTATCATCTTCTCTTTCAAATGTTGGGGATCTTTACCCTCTTAATAGGAAAGACCTTCTAACTGAATGTTATTAGGTTTGTCCCTCAAGGGGAACCCGAGTTGACGACGAGCCAAAGCAGGGTTGTAGTTGATTCCTCCTTGTGTACCAATGAGAGGAACATTAGATAATTCACCATAACTATAAATAACCTCCATACTACCCAATGCAGAATTGCACCAAACAATATCATCATTAGTGAGAGACATAAGTCTCTGAGACCACCGTAGACATTGCTTGTTCTCCATAAAAGCAGGTGTCTGAGGCGAGTGCGAAATAAACCACTTGTACAGAAGAGGAAAACAACACACAATAGTCCCAACACCTTTAGAATTCCTCAAATGCAAAGAAAAATACATATCACCTAACAGAGTAGGCACAAGATTCCCAATCAAGAAGATTCTAATGGCATTAACATCAACAAAACCGTTAATGTTAGGGAACAAAGCCAAACCATAGATGAGAAACACAAAAATGGCTTCAAAAGCATCCACACTAACGGCTTGAGCAAAGACAATAGCTTTCCCTATGAGAAAATTAGAATTCAACCCAAACATTCATCCTTTCTTCATCCAATGAGCCTCAATCTCAGACTTCTTCATATGAAGAGCTTCAGCTATGATATGAGATCTGGGAATCTCCTCCAATCCATTAAAAGGCACCTTGTCAGAAACAGGTATCCCCACGAGATGGGCATACTCCTCTAACGTAGGCATAAGCTGGTAATCGGGAAAAGTGAAGCCACGGTAGAGAGGGTCATAGAACTGAACCAAAACACTCAAGAGTCCTTCAACCACATCAGCAGACAATACAAATAAAAGCTTCCCATGACGTTGCTTGAAGTCCAAGGGATCTAATACAAAGGATGACAACTTCCTTAGCTCTTTCAAGTCAGGACATCTGAGACTGTACTTTTTAGTGTTCCTTCATCCATAATACATGGTCTAAAAATATTTGCAAATAAGACCTTAGTTCCTTGAAGTTATTTTCATGTGATGAATGCTATGATGTGTATGAATGCATGAATGTAACAATCACAAACAAGGGATCACACACAACGAAACACAAACAAAGGTCAAGGGATGTATCAAGCCATCATCAAGATCAATCATCCATTTTAGTGGATTATGGTTTTCACCTTATCAACACCCAAGTTCCATTGATATTGATGAGACTTGATTAGATCAACCGAGAATCAAAGGGTTTGTTACGAGTCACGAGCATGGAGTCAGGTTAGGAACTATCCCAAAGGAGTGTACTAAGGATAAAAACATGTAGAACATGTTTTAAAAAGTTCCCAGAGTCTTAATCCCATCTATCGGATATTACAGGTTAGGATGAATGACTCATCAACCCATAATATTCTCAAGAGAAACTCGTCTGAGTGTAGTATCGTGTAACAACTATTATCAAGTCTACACCTGAACAATCTTCGCACTACGTCCTAAATAGGCCAAGTTGGGCTAAATGTTTTACGATCCTCAGCTTCTCGGACCCCAAATCAGAGAAAGTAATGCCTAACCACAATTGACTTGTGTGACATTAATAGCTCCAAAAGGGTCTCCACTGAGTAGATGGGTCTTAAGCCAACTTGTTAAGGACTACTCCACACAAGTTGAACATGACTATACCATCCTCCTATCTTGATTGCACTCAAGTTCAGGTTAGAACTTATCTCACCACTCAGATATCACCAAGCACAACAAGCATATTATATCACACAAAACAAATATACAAACAATCAAATATACAATTATATACACATACAAAAGTATGCTAAACCCACTGAGGACTACTCCCCACCAGAGTCGCCACTTAATTTCTGTAGCGGTAAGTTCATGACCATTAAGGTATGGATAAACTTAACGTCAATACAACCAGAGTCGCCACCGCGCTTTTATTGTTTCCAAAGGAAAAGGTAAAAGTACGAACAAAACCCAAAGGTAAGAAGTTTTCAAATCAAAACTAATATAATGCTAGAGATTATAGGTAAAGGGGTTGGTTACACAGAGGGAAGGTGTTAGCACCCAAAGTGTCCTAGGTACTCCTAGGGAGCCCTTTTTATGTGTGTATGTGTTTTTGGTATAAAAGATATTTGTAACAAATAGAGTGTGGGGATGAGAAAAGAATTCATTTATTATATTTTTGTGTTTGACAAGACCTTCGGACTTGTGCCTACGTACCAACATAAAAATGAGGGATCAAAACCTCGTAGTTCGCGGTATCAATTTCAAAATGAGTGGATTGCTTTTAATCAAAATTTAAGTTTAAAAGAGGCACAAATGGCCCAAAAGTTTGAATGAGTGTTACTTCTTTTTGTCTTTTGAAATTTTAAGTCAATATGATTAGATTCATTTACAAGTTTGATTTAAGAAAAAGAGTTTAAAAATGCAATGACATAAGGCCAAAGTTTCTAATTTGCAATAAGAGTCTAAGTTTGAAATCACAAGCAAAAAAATTTTTTGGAAAGGGGGAGAGATTTTGAAATTTAAGAAGTGGTAGGAGATGAAGAGACTAATCCTAAGCATAAAATTAAAAGTTAAGAGTTGAAAAGATCTGACCAATGAGATGCAATCCAACAGACAAGAATGTCATATAGAAAACCCACTTTCTCTTTGGACTTTGAATCAAGCAATTAATCAACAAACAAATAGCAATATGAAGAGCAAGGCATCAAATAAAGATAGCCACATCCAAGTAAGCAAATCCCATGGCTAACAGTCTTCTTTGTCTTTTCATGTATTAGATGAAATATTCCTTGATTTTTGCTCAGAACAAGGTGTAGCATAAGACCAAAATAATAGTTGCATCAAGACCATGTAGCAGATGAATTCAAGTGGATTCCAATACTTGCATCAAATGAAAGCTCAAATCACAATAACTTGGTTCCCAAAAATGTTAGCATTGGCCAAGTCCTTTTTGCATAGGGAATGTTGCTTAATTCTAAGTCCAAAAGTTCAGATCAAACTCAACAGTCCACACAAACATTTTTTAGGGTTTTTGTTGTTTATTAAGTATTTTAAGGTCCTAAGACTATAAGCACAAACAAAGTACACAAACAAATATATACAATCACAATATATGGCTCAAATGAGCAAAGTGAAAATGACATAAACATAAACAAGTTAAATGATATGTAAATGGCAATGAATAGTAAATGACTTGAATTTAAATTGCATAAAGTAAATGACTTTAAAATAAAAACAATATTAATACAAGGTAGTCAAATGTTAGTTGATTAGATGTTAGTGATGTTTTTCTTTTCAGTTGATTAAGTCATTCTTTGGAGAACACTCAACCATCTATTCACAAGCATGGATCCTTGAACCAAGACATCTTCCAAAGGAAGGAAAAAAGGACAAGTTTTCACACAATACCATGGAAGATGAGAGACTTACAATCTCACTTACTAGAATGTTATGTCTTTAGGGTCAAAATTTAGCTCTGTGTTAAGCAATCGTAGTTGGACTTATGTAGAAGTCACAACTATCTGAGGTCGGGCAATAAAAATTTAGGTGCTAATGCATGTTAGAGATTTGGTATAATGAACTAAACTCCTAAAACATACCACACACTAAAAGAAAAAGATCAAAGGATGTACCTATCTCATCCATACTTGTATTGGTTCATCTAACACAAGGTTATTGATGAACCAATTAGCCTTAGGATATTGAGATTTCATTGGTCAATGAAAAGGATGGGAAAGAATGGGAATGAAGATGAAGAGGGAGGGGAGATGAGAGAAACACAAATTGGTTATGGGAGGAATTTTATCATATTAAAATCACTCATTCATTTTGGGAGATTAAATGTCCATTTCATCAATCCCCTAAATCCAATGATTTTAACTCAACAAAAGTAAAATCAACCTTGACCAAGGCCCAAACACATAGTCAAACATCACAAGTCAATGAAAATGACTCAACATAATTTCTATACAATTAATCAATTAAAAATCAAATTAAAAATGCATTTAAATTAAATTTAGTTTGGTCAAAACCTAAAACCTCTTCAAAACACCAAATAAATGGCCAAGAGATTTATCCTAGGTCAAATAAGGTCAAAGGACCTTAGACAAAAAATTTCATGATTTTTAAAAAGTCAGAAGTATTTTGCAATAATTAAAAATATACAAAAAACAATTAATTCATGAAAAATATCAAAATTTATCCAAAAAATAATTTTAATTAAGAAAATGAAAAAGGAAAATATTTAAAGATTTTTGGTGAAAGTCCCATATTTTTTGGATTAAAAATGAAATTAATATGAATTAATCAAAATAAATGGATAAAACATAAAAATATAAAAATATAAAAAATAAGGGTCATCAGATCTCCCTCATTAATTGAGGTGGAAGATTTGATGGCCAAACGCGCGCGTTCCACTATACGCCTTGGTCAATGCGTTGTACGCGTGGTAATCACAATGAATGCTTGTGATTAAACCATTTGAATCAGATCTGATGGCTTGGTATTCGCCAACGCACCACCGGAGCCCTAGCTCCGGTCATCTTCTCCAGTGATCACCACCGGTCTGGTTCAGGCTCAACTTCATGGAAAGTGAAAAATGAATACACTAATTTGAAGGAAAAATGCCCAGGAGCACGAATCTGGCCTCAATTTTCTCCAATTCAAAGTATATAAAAAGATACAGGGATTTGATTTTGAGGATCATGAGTTGAGTTGCTTCGATTTAACCTTAAAGCAACTCAATCGTCTTGCCTACATTGGTAGGACTTCAACCAACCAAAAATCACAAAGAATGGTGAAGAATTGAGAGAGAATCGAAAAGATGAAGTTTCTGAAAAATCACCTTCGAGTTGGTTCAATTTCACTTGATCTTGTTCTAGATTTACTTGTTTTCTCTTCCTCTTGCTTGCAGAAACTAATTGAGATGAAAAGGGAAGTGAATTTCTGGAGTTTGAACTTCCAAACAGAAGATGAAGTTCAAGCTCGATTTCAAGAGAAACCTTCAGAAATTCTATGGAAATAAGGGTTTGGATTAGTCTAGCAAAGCTTGGGCAGGGTGTTGATGAAGTTTCTGAAGCCATGAGCTTGGTTAAATAGGCATTGGAATTGATTTTTGCACCACTTGAAATTTTCCAAATTTGGAAACCAACTTGCATGGATGCATAGGCAATGATTTGGGCTTGAGGAATGATGCAATCCATCTCCAATTCATGTGTAATTGATGCTTAAGTCATTACAATGAAGCATGCAAAGAAGAATTATCACTTGAATCCAAAACTTGCCAAAACAAATCCCACAATAGAGCCATGCGCAAGTCCCTCAATTTTGATCCAAATGAGATAATCTTGGACTTTTTTGAAAGGTGAGATCAAGGGGAACAACTTTTATATTGAATATGTTTCCATTTGAAGCTTGGATCATGATGAATTTTGAGGTGGAAGTTTGGGAAATCAAACATATTTGAAAATTTTCTAAGTCCCAAGTCAAATGTTCACTTCTTCCACCTTGAATAACTTTTTATATGGACTTCAAATGAAAAAATGTTCCTTCATAAAAGTTGTATCTATTTCAAACCTCTTCAATTTGGTTACAAATTGGACCTAATTTGGATTTGGCATGAAGGAGTTATGCATTTTAGAAGTTGAGGAAAATCACTTGTTCAATGGTATTGGCCCAAAATAACCTATAATGTTTCCTCTTGGAACATGCATTTTCAAGTTGAATTTGAACTTACTCCAAACATCAAAGTTGAATTAGATATCTTGAACATGGAATTTTAATGGCTTCCATCTCATAAGAATTAAGCAAGTTATGGTCTTGGGAAGTTGACCTCCAAACTAGGGTTCAGACAAAATGACCTATAATCTTTCACCATAAAAATGACTTTACAAGCAAAATTAGCTATTGACTTCAACATGAAAGTTGTTTGGAATGTCACCTTGAGTAACTTTTCTCTTGTAATCATTTTCATATAACAAATATTGTAGGAGATAAGGTCTAGGGAGCCCTAGTTTTGACTAGTTGACTTTCTCTGGTCAACCACCATGAACCATCTTGCTAGCTTGATATTATCTTGACTTTTGGGACTCACGGAGGATCATATATGTGTAGGATGATGTACTATGAATTACCCCTTGAAACACTTGATCAAATGTTGAAGAAACTTGTTGAAGAAGTCACACAAGATACCTAGATGAATTAAGGTTTCCAAGGCAAACAAACTCCAAACTCTTGATGAATTATTGATCAAAATGATATGTGAATACCATGGGGATCCATATATGATGCTTAGAGTCAATGTGAACCATCTCTTGATTAGTCTTCTTGCATTAAGGGTCTCAAACCTTAAATATGAGCTTGATGGAGCATGGGTGAACACACACACTACCTACAAAAGCAACAAACTACACATTGACATATTTTTGGTATTTTGGTTAGTAAATAATGAAAAACAAAGTATGATACAATCAAAAGTGCTTGGTGATCTCTCCCAATGCAGATCCAATAAATGAGGGGTAAGGAGGATACCAAGGTGTGATCCCAAAGCTAATGCATATGATGAGATATCATGAGGGATCTTAAAGTCAAAATTGGGGTCTTACACTCCCCAGTTAATTATCTGGATAGAACCGCTCCCCTTGAGTTATATCCTCATTGGGTTAAGTCTTGTTTGACCGCTTCTTTCTAGTTCTTACCTAGATAGATCTTTTGGTCCCCCGAGAGTTTATTGCCCAGTAACTGGTAATATTCTTCTTGATATTGAGTACTTTACCTATGTTAATTTTCCTATTGAACAGTAAAAGGTAATTTACTTCTTTGATTCTTTTTCTAGCGGATTCTTTTTCGTTTCCTTGACAAGTTTATCCTTGATATGTTCATCTTAACCGATGATGGATATTCTTCCTGTTTGGTATTCTACCCAGTAAAAAAGTAGTTGTAATTCCTATTTTCCCCCAGAAGAGTTCATCCTTGATATGCTCACTTTAACCGGTGACAAATTGTCTCTTTCTTCGGTCTTCTACCCAGTAACCGGTAGTTGTAATTCCTATTTGCGGTATTCTGCCCAATAAATGGTAGATATAAATCCTATTCTCCCATATGAGTCTATCCTAGATATGTTCACTTTAACCAGTGACATATTTTCTCTTTCTTTGGTCTTCTATCCCCACAGATAGTTGTAAACCTTATTTTCCCGGCAGTCTATCCTTAATATGTTCACTTTAACCAGTGATGAATATTCTTCCTTTGAGTTTATCCTTGATATGTTCATCTTAATCAATGACAGGTATTCTCTCTTTGGTCTTCTACCCAGTAACGAGTAGTTGTAAATCCTATTTGATTTCTTTTCCCCAGTAGGTCATTCTTACCCAGTAACCGATAATGAATATGCCTCATTTTTCTCAGCGGGTCATTGTTGATATGTTTACTGTCATACGGTGAACTGACTTGGTGTGTTTTTGCTTTGGAAAGCAAATGTCGCGGATAGCAAGAGTCGCCACCGACTTTTCTTTTATCCAATAAGGAAAGGCGGAAAAGAACAGGAAAGAACTTGATTAGATTTTGGGTTCGGGAGGTACATTATACAAAGGGAAGGTGTTAGCACCCTTTGTATCCATGGTTATCCATGGGCTCTTAATTGCTTGATCACTTATGATTTTTTTCTTGTCTGAAAAAGTGTTTGTGAATTGCTTAGAAAATGTTTTGAAAAGAGAGCTTAACTTTGTAATGATTCTTGTACGAATGTACACAAAGTATTTATCTCGTTTAATTTTGAAAGCTGTTTAGAAAAATATAACTTGGCAATGATTCTAGTATGAATGTATACCAAGTGGTGATTTTCTAGTAGATGTTTTGCAAAGTGTGATGTATGAAAGATGTTTTAGGTTGTGAGTCAGCAATTAAGAGTTATACCTACCCAAGGTCTTTATGGGCATTTCCTATCCTTATGAGGGTAAAACTGTCCTTACTATTGAGAAGTAAGTAGTTTTATCCTTTGGATGTAAAAGGGACATCGTAGGGTCATCGATTGGTCATTGAAGGCAACATTCGTAAGGATACCTTAGCATTCGAAGGGACAATCATCATTTAACCGTAGGCTACAACGACGGGTCATCGAGGGACAAAATCATATATTCGCAGGCAACATCCGAGGGACTATGATTTATCTTATAGGGACATGATGATTTAACCGAAGGGTCTTTGCTAAGTGCATCTCCACATTCGCGGGACATGACCGTAATACCATAATACCGTAATACCGTAAGGCAACAAAGAGAGGTCCAAGATCACATATTCAAAGGCAATATTTTATAATCAATTAGGTAATTAGGATGAATCTCCACATTATAATCAATTAGGTAATTAGGATGAATCTCCACAGGGGTATCCCACAAATAAAGTGGAATACTTAGCAAGCTACCTTTTCCAGGAGTATGTGAGCCCTTACAATATTCAGCAAACAGGTCAGAATACCAAATCAGGGTGCAATCGAGAGTTGCACCAAACCCAAAGGAATCACAACAATAATAATGTCAGGTAAACCATGCATGGTTACAATAAAACATGTCGGATTAGCAAAAATCAGAACAGAAAAATCAGCGACTGTCATGTTCGCTGCTGCCTCGCCTAGCGAGGGCCTGGCGAACCCTCGCTACATGTTCGCTTAGCGATGTGATAGCGAACGGCTGCGGGTTTTGAATTTAAGAACAGTACGATTTCAGCAAGCTCCAAACCCTATGGCATCCATTACAGAAATTTTATGGTTAAACATTCAAGATATCCATACATATTTAAATTTACATGCAAAACCTAAGATATATTTATAAATTCAATCATAATACCACATGTAAATTGGAAGCATAAAGCGGTAGTGGTAGTGTAAACCTGTTGGCAATTGAATTGCAACGTTGAATTGGCAGATCACTCTTAGGGTTGGTGCCGGATTGAGTTGGGCGGAGGTAACCTTTGTGCAGATGAGTTTCCTTCAGGGTTTCCTTTAGGGTTGCTCTGAGTTCTCTGGGTTAGCCTCCAGGGTTTGCTGTTCCTTCTTTCTGTCTCCGTCCATCTGTCTCCCTTTCTTCTTTGTTTTTCGTCCTCCCTTCTTCTGACTGAAGTTGTGGTATTTATAATGATTTTTTGTGACCTAATGGGCTCATAATGAAGCCCAAAATTTCTGGTATTCGCAAGCTTCGCTAGGCGAGTGGTGCAGCGAAGAGTTCGCTAGGCGAAGGATTTTGCTCGCCTAGCGAGCAAGCCATTTTAAGCCATTTTCTGGATTTGGCCACCTGTGTGCTGGGTCTTTGTTCCTTTAAGATTAGTGTCTTGAAAAATGAATTGAAGTGCCTTGAAAAATGTCTTGCAAGATTAACGGGCAAATTTTTGGGTATGACAGCTGCCCCTGTTCAATATTCTTGAACCGAGAGAGTTAGAATGGTATGTACGTCATTCGTGGTCTGGAGGTGGAAGATTATTGAACACTTAGAATGCCCCAAAAATTTGCGCTTGCTAATTAGAAGTTAGTCTTGATGGAGATGGGCTTAGAGATGCCATCCGGGAAGTTTGATGATGAAAGATCAGAATGGATCATACGCTGCTGGGGATAAAGGATCAGAATGGACCATACGCTAGATCGTATTTGAATAGCAGAATGAGTTATCCATTAGGCGGGTGACTTCGCTGGGGATGAAAGATCAGAATGGATCGTACGCTAGATCGTATCTGAGTTGCAGAATGAGCCGTCTATTATGCTGTATCTGAGAAAAGGGTCAGAATGGATCGTACGTTAGATCGTATCTGAGTAGCAGAATGAGCCGTCCATTAGGCTGTATCTGAGATATAAGGGTCAGAATGGATCGTACGCTAGATCGTATCTGAGTTGCAGAATGAACCGTCTATTAGGCGGCATCTGGAGAAAAAGTAGTCGTACGCTAGACTGCACCTCGGGATGTACCGTACGCTAGGTAGTATCTGAGGAATGAAGATCAGAATGGATCGTACGTTAGGTCGTATCTGAGTTGCAGAATGAGCCGTATGTTAGGCTGTATCTGACAAAAAGTAGTCGTACGCTAGACTACACCTCGGAATGTACCGTACGCTGGGTAGTATCTGAGGAAATGAACATCCAAATGGGTCGTACGTTAGACCGTATTGGACTAGTTGAAGGAATCATATGTTGGGCTGAATCAGAATGAACCGTACGTTAGGCTATATCTGATAACATTTGTATATGTTGTATTTGCCATAAACGTCTGGGATGGGCTTAAAGATGCCATCATTAGGAGGATATCCGAGTGTTTGTCAGAATGAATGTTCACATGGATTATATCCGAAAGATGTATTTGAATCTTGAATGTAATCGATAAAGATGTCCGTCTGAATGGATCTTTATTTTGACTGTATCAGGAGGATAATTAACCTGAAAAATAAAGTTAGCCTCATGCCATGTCATGATGCATGAGATGTTTTATGCTTTCGAAAATAAATGCGAACATTGTATGCATGCGTATGTTGTGAAATGATGTAATGAATGAATTATGTGTCTGAAAAGTTCTTCCAGGGGAAAATAAATCCCAATATTCTGGTTGGAGATACTTGTATTGATGACCCTTTCTTAGCTGGGGATACTTGATTTCTGTCTGATGATAGAAATATTCAACAGAGCCTGGCTGGGGATAGAAGAGATGACCAGTCTGTCTAGTGGTGCCAATTTCTTCTGGGGAATAACTGGTTTTTGCTGGGGAAAGGATTTGTAACCGGACTTGTTGGAAAGCATGGTTAGATCTTATCCTCGACCCTAAAGTCTTTTAGTAACTGCTATTGCCATTTTATGCATGTATTTTCGGTAAACATCAATCATGTTCAAACGCATATACTCATTCGAATCAAATCAATGGACGTTTATGCAAACAAAACAGAGAAAGTAAAACAAAAGCATCTTTTGGAAATAAAATTGTATTGATTTTGACAGAGGGCCTATAAACAGGCAATTTGAGTACAAGGAGACAAAGATCCTAGTAAGAGGAAATTGTCAAGAAAACAAAGAAAAAGCTATGAAGAAAAAGTCCTATTGATTTTAATTTCACTACTGTCATTATGTCTTCAAGCCTCTCATCTCCTGCTGTCGGATAGAAGTGATTGGCTTGTTCAGTCCCTTTGACTTGGGTGAAGCTGACCTAGAACGGGACATAGTCATACGCTTTAATCCCAAATTTTTTCCTGGACCGTCTTTTCAGGTTTTCAGTCCACCAGGATACCCTTTCTTGCCCAAGCCGCCTTTTCGGGTTTTCGACTTGCCGGGTGTACATTTTTATATGTTTATCCCTAATTTTTGCCCGAACCCTTTTGGTTCGCCGGGATGCCCTTAATTTTGCCTAGATACGTCGACCTAGCGGGTCTCTTTTATGCGTAGTATTTTTTAACTATGTCTGCGTTCACGGGATGCGGGAAGTCTTCGCCATCCATTGTAGGAAGCATCATGGCTCCACCAGAGAATACCTTCTTAACTACAAACGGCCCTTCATATGTGGGAGTCCATTTGCCTCTAGAATCACCTTGTGGTAGAATGATACGCTTTATTACCAAGTCGCCAATTTGATATACCTATCTCTTGACTTTCTTATTAAACGCCTGGGTCATGCGCTTCTGATATATCTGTCCATGACAAACAGCCGCGAGTCTCTTTTCATCAATCAAATTTATCTGATCGAGTCGAGTCTGAATCCATTTGTCTTCCTCTAAGCCTGCATCTTTCATAATTCTTAGAGAGGGAATCTGAACTTCCACCGGTAAAACGGCTTCCATTCCGTAGACTAAAGAGAAAGGCGTTGCCCCTGTCGAAGTGCGTACTGAAGTGCGATAACCATGAAGAGCAAAGGGTAACATCTCATGCCAGTCTTTGTATGTTACTGTCATCTTTTGTATGATCTTCTTGATATTCTTATTAGCAGACTCCACGGCGCCATTCATCTTTGGCCGGTACGGAGAAGAGTTATGGTGTTTTATTTTGAACTGCGTGCAGAGTTCAGTAATCACCTTGTTGTTCAAATTAGTACCATTATCAGTGATAATTCTTTCAGGGATGCCATACCGATAAATAAGACTATTCTGGATGAACCGTGCCACCACATTCCTGGTGACAGAAGCAAATGAGGCTTCCTCTACCCACTTCGTAAAATAATCAATAGCAACAAGAATGAAACGATGTCCATTAGAAGCAGTAGGTTTAATCTCTCCAATCATATCAATGCCCCACATTGCAAAGGGCCAAGGTGTTGTCAACACGTTCAATGGAGTAGGAGATACATGTACTTTGTCCGCATAGATCTGGCACTTGTGACAAGTTCTGGAGTGATGGTGGTAATCAGCTTCCATGGTAGACCAATAATACCCTGATCTCAGAATTTTCTTGGCCATCGT
The DNA here is from genome assembly GCF_024323335.1 of Lathyrus oleraceus. Taxonomy (NCBI): domain Eukaryota; kingdom Viridiplantae; phylum Streptophyta; class Magnoliopsida; order Fabales; family Fabaceae; genus Lathyrus; species Lathyrus oleraceus. The sequence goes on along the minus strand of NC_066584.1, from coordinate 102,570,566 downwards.
ATGTCCACTAGAATGAGTCCCAAAAGTACTGTCGTGTATGTCTTCCATAATCTTTTCTGCTTCCCTTTTATCCACACAGCGAAGCAAAGTCGAATCATGATTACGTTTGTATAATACTCCATTACTCAAAAAGAATTTAGCGGAGAACTTCCTCAGAAACTTTCTATCATTGATGGATGCCCCTTCAGGGTATTCTTGAGTTTCTAGATATCTTTTTACTTCGTGGAACCAAGGTTTCTCTTCCACTTCATCAGTATTCAGTTCATAACAATATGCTGGTTCATCTAATCGTTCAACGGTAACCCTGGGAGCTTCATTGTCCCATCTGACTCTGAACATAGATGACATGGTAGCCAATGCGTCTGCCAACTGATTCTCTTCTCGCGGAATATGTTCGAATGTAATCTCTTCAAAGTATGGGATTAATGTCAACACCCGCTCTCGATAAGGGATGAGATTCAGATGTTTAGTGTCCCATTCTCCTTTGATCTGACTGATTACTAAGGCTGAGTCTCCGTACACACTCAAAAACATGATTTTCAGGTCTATCGCAGCCTTGAGTCCCAAAATACATGCCTCATACTCGGCCATATTGTTGGTACAATCAAAACATAGTCTAGCAGTGAAAGGCGTATGGCAACCCTTGGGAGAAATGATTACAACACCAACACCATTGCCCAACGCATTAGAAGATCCATCAAAAACCATAGTCCATCGGGATCCCAGTTCGGGTCCTTCATCCGGTCCAGGTTCTTCATAATCCGTAACAAGCATGACATCCTCATCTAGGAACTCAAAATTCATAGATTGGTAATCATTAACTGCTTGATAAGCCAAATGATCAGCTAACACGCTTCCTTTGATTGCTTTCTGAGTAGTGTATTGGATATCATACTCTGTTAAAATCATCTGCCATCTTGCTATTCTTCCGGAGAGGGCAGGTTTCTCGAATATATATTTGATAGGATCCATCTTAGAAATCAATAAAGTGGTATGATTCAACATATACTGTCTTAGTCGGCGAGCAGCCCAAGCCAAAGCAAAACAAGTTTTCTCGAGGAGTGAGTATCTTGTTTCACAGTCGGTAAACTTTTTGCTAAGGTAGTATATGGCGTGCTCTTTTCGACCAGACTCGTCATGTTGCCCCAACACACACCCCATTGAACTTTCTAACACGGTCAAATACATGATTAGAGGTCTTCCTTCAACTGGTGGCATCAGCATTGGAGGTTCTTGGAGGTACTTCTTGATTTTGTGAAAAGCTTCTTGACATTCATCATTCCATATCATCTCTTGATTCTTTCTCAGTAATTTGAAGATGGGTTTGCAGGTAGCAGTCAAATGGGAGATAAATCGGGCAATGTAATTCAAACGTCCCAAGAAACCTCTGACTTCTTTATCTGTACGAGGAACTGGAATTTCTTGAATAGCTCTCACCTTAGCCGGGTCAACCTCAATTCCTTTACTACTGACAACAAAGCCCAAGAGTTTACCGGATCTTACTCCAAAGGTGCATTTGTTCGGGTTCAATCTCAACTTGTATTTCTTCAACCTCTCAAATAGTTTGTATAAATGATCGAGATGTTCTTCTTCAGTATGAGATCTGGCTATCATGTCATCCACATATACCTCTATTTCATGATGGATCATATCATGGAACAAAACCACCATAGCACGCTGGTATGTTGCCCCTGCATTCTTTAAACCGAATGGCATTACTTTATAACAGAAAGTGCCCCATTGCGTAACAAACATAGTTTTCTCCATGTCCTCAGGTGCCATCTTAATCTGGTTATAACCAGAGAATCCATCCATGAATGAGAATACCTTGTGTTGAGCGGTGTTATCTACCAGAACATCAATGTGTGGAAGTGGAAAGTCATCCTTGGGACTCGCTTTGTTCAAATCTCTGTAATCTACACACATTCGCACCTTACCATCCTTCTTTGACACTGGTACCACATTAGCAACCCATTGAGGATAAGAAGTAACAGCCAGAAAACCTGCATCGAATTGTTTCATAACCTCGGCTTTGATTTTCTCAGACATTTCAGGACGCATGCGACGAACCTTTTGCTTAACAGGACGACAATCTTCCTTCATTGGCAAACGATGCACTACTATATCAGTATCCAGTCCTGGCATGTCTTCATAAGACCAAGCAAAAATCTCTATATAGTCATGTAACATCTGAATCAACCTTTCTTTGACACTGTTTCCCAAGCCTGCTCCTATCTTGACTTCTTTCTTGTCTACTTCAGTACCCAGATTTACAGTTTCAATTGATTCCTCATGCGGCTGTATAGTCTTTTCCTCTTGCAGTAACAGTCTGGCAAGCTCTCCAGGTACTTCACAATCTTCCTCACTTCCATCCTTGGCTTGGTAGATCGGATTTTCAAAGTCATAATGAACAGTAGCAGAATTATTATCAACAGGATCCAGAGTGGATATGGATCTGCATTTTGTTACGTGAGTGTGTGTAAGAAAGCATAGCTTATTTGAAAGATGACAGGAAAGATAAAGAGCGCAATATTTGAATGCAAAAAAGTCCATTGATTTATTGAATGTGGATATGCTTATGAAAATGACAAAACCCTTAACAAATTAGCTATTCGTGCCCCGGGCATAGACACAATGCTTTAAGGAGTTCAATTGTAAAAAAAAAAAAATTAAAAATTTGCAACACTAAATAGACAATAACAATTACTCCTGACTAAAGGAAATCGGGATAGTGTCTTCAGCCTTCCAATTATTGAGTCCGTCACCAATTGTTGGGAAAATCCAGCTATCCAAGTCACAATCGCTATCAGCATCTTCTACAACATTAATCTGATCTTTGACTATCTTTTCAGAGTTAAACCCCAGACCAGACTTATCAGACTTGTACGGTACATCGATCAGTTGACCCCAGCCAGTATGACCACCCTCTTCAATCATGGCTTGAGCATCTTTAAGAGAAGTCATGGCAGGAGGAGCACGAATAACCTTGGGCACCCGGGAAGTTGGCTTAAGGACAGGACTAGTCGGAGGAACTACTTCAAATGACTGAGAAGGAGTCTCAAAGAATTCACCATCCATCTCGACGTATATAAAGGTATGCACACTACTGACAATATACTCTTCTTCCCCACACACAGTGACGATCTTACCCTCTATTGGATACCTCAGCTTTTGATGGAGAGACGAAGCTACAACACTTGCCCCATGAATCCAAGGGCGTCCCAGCAAGCAGGAATAGGCAGGACGAATGTTCATTACGTGAAAGATAGTGTTGAAAACCTGAGGTCCTATCTTGATAGGGAGAACCACTTCACCATGGACAACACTCTTCGCCCCATCGTAAGCATGCACCACAACGTCACTAGGCTTCAATTCAATGCTTTTACAGTTAAGCTTGTCGAGTACAGCTTTCGGTAGCACATTCAAAGAAGAGCCATTATCGATCAACACATGAGCCAAGGTGATCCCCTTACACTCAATGGAGATGTGCAGAGCTTTGTTGTGATTCTTTCCTGCTGGTGTCAGGTCAGCATCGGAAAAGCCTAGGCCATTGTCAACAGTCAGGTTAGCAACATAGTTTTCAAACTGATCGACAGATGTCTCCTGAGGTACATGAGCGGTCTTCAGGAATTTTATCAATGCATTGGCATGAGATTCAGAAGATAACAGCAAGGATAACATCGAAATTTTAGACGGAGTATGCCCCAACTGTTCTACCACATCAAAATCACTCTTGCGGATGATTTTCAGCATCTCTTCCATTTCCCGTTTGGCAACATCTTCGGTAGTAACTTCGACCAGTGTCCTTGACTGAGGAGGATTGGTCACTGGTTCCTTTCCTCGAGTTTCAGGGGCGGGAGGTGAGATTTCTGGAGAGAAAATCCTTCCACTTCGAGTAATTTTACTAGTCCCAACAATGTCATTAGGATTAGCAGAATTATCAACTTGCTTTATGTCGTGGATGTAAACATCACCTCCATAATTCCATGGAATGGCTTTGTTTGAGGAATACGGTATTGGGCCAGGTGCAGTAATAATTAGGGGAGCTACCTTGGGCTCAGCAGTAATCTTCACAGGCACTCTAGTAGCGGTAATCTTCACCGGAACTTTGGACCTAGCAATCACAGATATTTCTTCAATAGGGTTTTCCACCTTAGGAATCTTTTCGAAGAGAATTGTGCGATCATCCATCAGCCGTTGAATACTACTCCTCAACTTCAAGCAATCATTGGGTCGGGGTATACAGATATCGCAATCTTCAGCACAACATGGAAATAAACCAGCTTGCAACAACTTCTTCTTGATGGTCAAGAGAGGAGATGCTAAGTCAGCTACATTAGAAATGTGAGAATTGTCATCCACAGCATTAACAGTCTTGTCATGGTTAGGCATAGGAGCAGTGATGACATTAGGAGTCTCCGGAGGATCAAATTCAATTTCTCCAGCGTCGATCATATCCTGAATCTTATTCTTCAACAACCAACAATCGTTTGTATCATGCCCGGGACTATCGGAGTGATATGCACACCTGGCATTGGGATTATAACGAGGAGAAGTAGTGTTGGGATTTGCAGGAGGATCTCTGAGGGTAATCAAATTTGCTTTTAGCATACCCTGCAGTGCTTGTGCTAAAGTCATATTGATCTTGGTAAACTGCCTTCTTGGTCTGTCCTGTCTGTGTTGGAAGTTTTGAGATGGCGGTGCTGCAATCGTAACTGCTCCAATAGTATGGTCACGATTTTTCTTGGTATGACCCCTTTGACCGTACACAACATTTGATTCATTCTTCCCCTGATAGGACTCTTTGGTGCTTGCAGAGGTAGTCACCTGTATCTTTCCATTTCGAATGCCACTTTCAACACGTTCACCCGTTAATATAAGTTCAGTGAAACCCGATGAAGAACTTCCCAGTAGATGGCTGTAGAATGGGCCAGTCAGTGTACCCATGAACATGTCCACTAATTCTCGATCAGTCATAGGGGGTTTGACTCTGCCAGCCAAATCTCTCCATTTTTTAGCATATTCTTTGAAGCTTTCTTTAGATCCCATAGTCATATTCTGCAACTGTAGCCGAGTAGGCGCCAATTCAGAATTATACTGGTAGTGTTTGTAGAAAGTTGTCGCTAAATCAGTCCAGGTGCGGATGTTAGAGCTCTCGAGCTGATAATACCACTCTAACTGTGTGCCAGATAGACTCTCTTGGAAGAAATGGATCCATAGCTTCCTATCAGTGGTATACGGCTGAATCTTTCTCACATAAGCTCTCAGATGCATCTGAGGACAAGACGCACCATCATACTTAGTGAAAGCAGGGGCCTTGAATTTGCGGGGAATGACCACATCAGAAACCAGACCTAAGCTTTCGAAATCCAGACCGGGCGTCTTTTGACCCTCCATAGCTAGCATGCGTTCTTCCAGCAACTTATACTTATCATCTTTTGGAGAGTACTGTTCATTTTCATAATCTTCATCGTCGTCCTCAAGATTGAAGGGATCAATATTCTCCTCTTCCGAATCATTTTCTGTCTCCTCTTCTTGATCCTTCGGAATTCTAATCTTCACTCCTGCGGCCTGTCCTTTAAGTCTTCTTCCCGGGTTAATGTAACTCACAACTTTCTTGTCTTTCTTCTTCTCGAGCAAGAGAGCCTTCAGTTCATCCTGCCCCTTGGATAAGTTCAAGATCATCTCCTGGAATTGAGCATTCTGAGCCTGGAGATCTTTGACAGTTTGTTCGAGAGCCATCTGTTCTGTTTAGAAGGAAGACCGTGAGAACAATGATCCTTTAGAATACCTGTTATGCAATGTTATGTTATGTTATGCAATGTATGAAATGTTTTCAAGGACTGTTGGATTTTAACTTTGCGTAAACCACCAAAAGAGGGAAACTTTTATTAATAATTTCTTTAATCAATGCTCATTACAAAAAAGAAAATAATAAAAATACAATGAAAGCTCAAGTCTCCCAGGGACGACTTCTTTTGGGGCGGAGATATGCATTGAGTCTTCTTTCCTCATTAAGTTGGCTGGTGAGCTCTAATACTTTCTTCCTTTCTGCACCGAACTGAGTTTCAAAAGTATCCCTTTCCTCTCTCAATTGGATCCAGGATTTCTTCAATTCTTCAACATTGGTAGGCATATCTGGATAAGGAATGATCTGAGGGGCACCTCCTTCAACTTTCGGTTCGACAATCAGAGGTCCGATTGCAAGATATGGCATGGTAAGCTCACGAGCTCTGGCGCGTATCCATCTGAGATAAGGTTCCATAGGAATAGAGTTTTTCTGTCCTAAAGTACTTCTTTTCACCATGCCCCAAGCTCGTACAAACCTTTGACGGAGACCTTGAGAGTCGTTGCCATAATCAAACACAGTGCCTTGAATAAGTATTTCATGTGGATTGTCTCTTCTAGCATAACCGAACTGTCGTAGGGCTAAAGCTGGGCTATAAGTAATACCTCCTCTTATCCCCAAGAGTGGTACATTAGAGAATTCTCCATAACGGTCAATGATGATAACATTTTCTTTGAGATGAGGACACCAACGGATGTTTGAATGGGAAAGCGACATTATCCTTTGAGACCATTTCAAATTTTGCTCATTCTTCAAGACTGATTGAGGAAGGTGCGAAATAAACCACCTAGATAATAAAGGTACGCAGCACATGAGAGTCCCTTGCCTTTTTACAGTACGGGTGTGAAGGGAATGCAAAATGTCTCCAAGCAAGGTAGGCACAGGGTTATGAGTGAGAAATATCTTAATAGCATTCATATCTATGAATTGGTCTGGATTAGGAAATAACACCAAACCATAGATTAGTAATGCTAGAACATCTTCGAAAGCATGGGCATTCATAATTTTTAAGAATTCTCGGGCCTTATTTATCAGAAATTTGGCAAGTAGACCCTTAATTCCACTTCTTGTTACCCAATTGGTTTCAATGTCGGACTTTGTCATGTGTAAAGCCGCGGCAACTTCTTCAGACTTCGGAATCTTTTCTAAACCACTGAAAGGTGTTTGATCAAGGATAGGTATCCCAAGCAGCCTGGAGAATTCTTCTAATGTGGGTACCAACTGATAATCTGGGAATGTGAAGCAATGGTGTTTAGGATCGAAGAACTGGAATAGGACTCTCATCATATCTTCTTTGAAACCAGTGGTAACCAAATTGAGGAGAGAACCATGTTTCTTGATAAACTGAGCCTGATCGGGAAGTTCTGACACTAAATCCTTGAGTTGAGGAGAGATTGTTACAAGATTGATCCGGATGGTCTTCCTGGAAGCCATATCCTATTTAACAGAGCAAAGTTAAATCCCTAAGTCCTTGAAATGGTTAGTACAATGCCATGATGTCATGATGTTATGATGTTATGATGTTATGATGTTATGTAAGTAACAAACACGTCACACAACCATCATTCCTAAGTTTTAAGGCTTGCATGAGTTCCATAGGTAAGTACCCTCCCACTGAAGTTTGGTTGGTTCAACCTGTCCTAGAATAATAACCGGGTTCTAAAAGGATCTCCAATCATTGACCTTCCTTTAAGTCCACTTCAGTGCAACACCAAGTGGTTGACCAAAGCTTCCCTAAAGTCCAATCTCAAAGAGGGTAGTATCGAGTCTCAACCAACCCCAGTCGGAACCGAAGTCAGTTATCTCACTACTTTCTAATGGCTAGGATGAGTCAATTAGAGTTCTAAAGGTCTGGTTAATGCTTTGATGACACCACGCGGACGCCAAATTTTTCCTCAAGTAAACATGAGGAACATCAAGACATCGAAAGTGTCACGTTAACCGTAGCCATCATTTTAACCATTCCAGTAGACGCCGGATAGTTGCGATGATCTCTTGCTACTTACCTAAGGTACACTAGATCCGGGTGTAGGATCTTTCAATCAAGCATAAAATACCCAAGCAATCCCTTAAAAGTAAATCAGACAATTCAAATAAGTGATCTTGTTTTTTAAGGCAACCTCTCTTTTTAAGGATCCCCAGCAGAGTCGCCAGTTCTGTCATACGGTGAACTGACTTGGTGTGTTTTTGCTTTGGAAAGCAAATGTCGCGGATAGCAAGAGTCGCCACCGACATTTCTTTTATCCAATAAGGAAAGGCGGAAAAGAACAGGAAAGACCTTGATTAGATTTTGGGTTCGGGAGGTACATTATACAAAGGGAAGGTGTTAGCACCCTTTGTATCCATGGTTATCCATGGGCTCTTAATTGCTTGATCACTTATGTTTTTTTTCTTGTCTGAAAAAGTGTTTGTGAATTGCTTAGAAAATGTTTTGAAGAGAGAGCTTAACTTTGTAATGATTCTTGTACGAATGTACACAAAGTATTTATCTCGTTTAATTTTGAAAGCTGTTTAGAAAAATATAACTTGGCAATGATTCTAGTATGAATGTATACCAAGTGGTGATTTTCTAGTAGATGTTTTGCAAAGTGTGATGTATGAAAGATGTTTTAGGTTGTGAGTCAGCAATTAAGAGTTATACCTACCCAAGGTCTTTATGGGCATTTCCTATCCTTATGAGGGTAAAACTGTCCTTACTATTAAGAAGTAAGTAGTTTTATCCTTTGGATGTAAAAGGGACATCGTAGGGTCATCGATTGGTCATTGAAGACAACATTCGTAAGGATACCTTAGCATTCGAAGAGACAATCATCATTTAACCGTAGGCCACAACGACAGGTCATCGAGGGACAAAATCATATATTCGCAGGCAACATCCGAGGGACTATGATTTATCTTATAGGGACATGATGATTTAACCGAAGGGTCTTTGCTAAGTGCATCTCCACATTCGCGGGACATGACCGTAATACCGTAATACCGTAATACCATAATACCGTAAGGCAACAAAGAGAGGTCCAAGATCACATATTCAAAGGCAATATTTTATAATCAATTAGGTAATTAGGATGAATCTCCACATTATAATCAATTAGGTAATTAGGATGAATCTCCACAGGGGTATCCCACAAATAAAGTGGAATACTTAGCAAGCTACCTTTTCCAGGAGTATGTGAGCCCTTACAATATTCAGCAAACAGGTCAGAATACCAAATCAGGGTGCAATCGAGAGTTGCACCAAACCCAAAGGAATCACAACAGTAATAATGTCAGGTAAACCATGCATGGTTACAATAAAACATGTCGGATTAGCAAAAATCAGAACAGAAAAATCAGCGACTGTCATGTTCGCTGCTGCCTCGCCTAGCGAAGGCCTGGCGAACCCTCGCTACATGTTCGCTTAGCGATGTGCTAGCGAACGGCTGCGGGTTTTGAATTTAAGAACAGTACGATTTCAGCAAGCTCCACACCCTATGGCATCCATTACATAAATTTTATGGTTAAACATTCAAGATATCCATACATATTTAAATCCACATGCAAAACCTAAGATATATTTATAAATTCAATCATAATACCACATGTAAATTGGAAGCATAAAGCGGTAGTGGTAGTGTAAACCTGTTGGCAATTGAATTGCAACGTTGAATTGGCAGATCACTCTTAGGGTTGGTGCCGGATTGAGTTGGGCGGAGGTAACCTTTGTGCAGATGAGTTTCCTTCAGGGTTTCCTTTAGGGTTGCTCTGAATTCTCTGGGTTAGCCTCCAGGGTTTGCTGTTCCTTCTTTCTATCTCCGTCCGTCTGTCTCCCTTTCTTCTTTGTTTTTCGTCCTCCCTTCTTCTGACTGAAGTTGTGGTATTTATAATGATTTTTTGTGACCTAATGGGCTCAGAATGAAGCCCAAAATTTCTGGTATTCGCAAGCTTCGCTAGGCGAGTGGTGCAGCGAAGAGTTCGCTAGGCGAAGGATTTTGCTCGCCCAGCGAGCAAGCCATTTTAAGCCATTTTCTGGATTTGGCCACCTGTGTGCTGGGTCTTTGTTCCTTTAAGATCAGTGTCTTGAAAAATGAATTGAAGTGCCTTGAAAAATGTCTTGCAAGATTAACGGGCAAATTTTTGGGTATGACATTTACCCTAACCAGTAACGTGTGTCCCTCTGTCAGAGTGTATTATCTTCTCACCCAGTAACCGGTAGTAGATAATATATCTCTTTTACTCTTGCGTTGATGTTTTTTCTTCCCCAATTGAGTTTGGTTTCGTATTTCTTTAAGAAATCGAATCCCCTTTTGCGTGAATATTCTAACTTTATTCTAATTTACGTATTTCCCTAGTGGGTGCTTCTTGCTCTATTGATGTTATCCCGATAGATGCAGATTCCCTCTTTCCCCAGCTGAGTCTTTCCACTTATTTATTTTCATGGAAAATTCCCTCGTGTCTCCAGTAGTTTTCAAGTCATAGTCTGGCGTACGCATAACTTTTATCCTCAGAGTCTATGTCCCCCAACGAGTTTTCCTTATGGTATGCATTGTGCTCCTGCGAACTTTCAGTCTCTCTGAATTCTTTTCCTTTGTGGCAATATATTCCCCAGTAAGATTATTTTTGCATGCATATCATATGCATAATGAGGTCTCTTAGGGACAAAAGTTTGTTTCTAGATGTTGTTATTTAAGTCCATTTTGATGAGTTGATACGAAGATTTTAACCTTCACATCCTCAGCTAGAATGTCCTTAAATAGGCGCAACTGTAAGACCCCAATTTTGACCCTAAGATCCCTCATGTTATCTCATCATTTGCATAGGCTTTAGGATCACACCTTGGCATCCTCCTCAACCCTTACTCATTGGGTTTTCACTGGGAGGGATCACCAAGCACATTTGATGGTATCATACTTTATTTTCTTTTGTTTACTGACTAAAATACCAATAATATGTCTATGTATGTCTTTTGTAGGTGTGTGTGTCCATATGTGCCCCCACCAAGCTCACAGTTAGGGTTTGAGACCCTTAGTACAAGAGATCAAGCAAGGAAATGTCCATATTGGTTTTAAGCATCATATATGGATCCCCATGTTCTTAATTTGTCTATTTTATCAAGAATTCATCAAGAGTTTGAAGCTTGTTTGCCTTAGAAGCCCTAATTCATCTAGGTATCTTGTATGACTTCCTCAACAAGTTTTTTCATCAATTGGTCAAAGATATCAAGGTATACTTCACTTTACATCATACCAAGCATATATGATCCTCCATGAGTCCCAAAGATCAAAGAAACTTCAAGTTTGCAAGTTGATTCAAAGAAGTTGACCAAAGAAAGTCAACTAGTCAAAACTAGGGTTCCATAGACCCTATCTCCTACAATTTTTATCATATGAAAATGATTCCAAGAGAAAAGTTACTCTTTATACATTCCAAACAACTTTCAAGTTGGCATCAAAATCTAATTTTTCTTATAAAGTGAATTTTTATGGTGAAAGAGTATAGGTCATTTTGTCTGTGCCCTAGATGGAAGGTCAACTTCCAAGAACCATAACTTGCTCAATTTTTATGATATGAAGGACATCCAAGTTTCATGATCAATTTCAATATGTCGTATCCAACTTTTATTATTTTAGAAATGTAAAAATCTACTTGCAAGGGCATGTGCCAAGAGGAAACATTATAGGTCATTTTGGACCATTTTTCCTCAACTTCTAAAATCCATAACTCCGTCATGAAAAATCCAAATGATGTCAAATTTGTGACCAAATTGAATAGGAATAAAAGAGCTACAACTTTTGTGAAGAAACCATTTCCATATGAAGCTCATAGAAAAAGTTATTCAAGGTGGAAGAAATGGTCATTTGACTTGGGACTTAGAAAATTTTCAATCATGTTTGATTTCTCAAACTTCCACCTCAAAATTTATCATTATCCAAGCTTTAAATGGAAAAGTGTTCAACATAAAAGTTGTCCCTTGATGTCACCTTTCCAAATCATCAAAGATCACTTCATTTGGAGAAAAATTGAGGGACTTGCGCATGGTTCCTTTGGTGGGTTTGTTTTGGTAACATATGAACTCAAATGATTATTTCCTTTTGCATGCTTCCATGTGATAACTTCAGTATCCATTATGCACTGGAGTTGGATTGCATCATTGTTTGGGCCTAATTCAATGCCCATGCACCCATGCACCAATGTTTCTAAATTTGGCAAAAAAATCAAAGGTGTGAAAATGAATTCATGAGCTTATAAATATAAGTGCATTGCTTCAGAACATCACACACACATTGCCCAAGCCTTTCCAAACCATTTCTGAACCCTACTCCATATAATTCCTTGAAGGTTTCTTTGAAATCGAGTTTGAATTTCACATTATATTTTGAGATTCAAACTCCAAGGATTAAATGCCATTTTCACCTCAATTGATCACTGCAAGCAAGAGGAGGAAGAACCAAGTGGATTCAGATCAAGATCAAGCCAAATCACTGCTACCCGAAGGTGATTTTTCCAAACTTCAAGCCTTCGATTCTCACTCAATTCTTACCCATTCTTTTTTATTATTAGTTGTATGAAGTCCTACTAATGTAGGCAACAAGATTGAGTTGCTTTGAGGAGAAATCGAAGCAACTCAGATCGTGTACCTCAAAATTCAATTCCTCATATCTCTCAATATATTTGGAATTGGATAAACTTGAAGCCAGATTCGAGTTCCTGTACTTTTTCTCTTTAAAATAGTGTCCTTACTTTTCATTTTCTGATTGGTTGAGGGTGGACCAGTCCGATGGGGTCCACCAGAGAAGATGACCGGAGCTAGGGCTCCGGTGGTGTGCTGGCATTGCCCAGACCATCTGATCATGAGTCCACGTTTTAATCTCAACCCTATTTTCTGATTACGACTTGTACATGCGCGTTGACTATGGAATATTGTGGATGATACGCGCTTGGCCATCAAATCTGCAACCTCAATTAGTGAGGGAGATCTGAGGACCCTCGTTTTTTCTATTTTTTATTTTATTTTTGATTTTCCATTTAGTTCCTTTATTTTGTTTAATTCATATAAATTTCATTTTTAATCCAAAAAATATGGGACTTTCACCAAAAATCTTTAAATATTTTTCTCTTTCATATTCAGAATTAAAATTATTTTTTAGATTAATTTTGATATTTTTCATGAATTAAATGTTTTTTGGCTTATTTTTAATTGTTTAAAAATACTTCTGACTTTCTAAAAATCATGAGATTTTTTGTCTAAGGTCCTTTGACCTTGTTTGACCTAGGATAAATCCCTTGACCATTTATATGGTGTTTTGAAGGGATTTGAGGTTTTGTCCATTTTAAAATGCATTTTAAAATGCATTTTAATTCATTTTTAATTGAGTAATTGCTTGAAAATTGTGTTGGGCCGTTTCTATGGTCTTGTGGTGTTTGACTTTCTGTTTGACCTTGACCATGGTTGATTTGACTTTTGTTTGACTAATACTATTGGATTTAAGGGATTGATGAAATGTACATTTCATCTCCAAAAATGAATGGATAGTATTGATCAGATGAAGTTCCTCTTTTGATCAATTTGGGTTTCTATTTCCCCTCCCCTCTTCATCTTCTTCCCTATTCTTCCCTAATTCATCATTGACCAATGGAATCTCTTCATGTCTAATGCTAGTTGATTCATCAATGACCTTGTGTCAGATGAATCAACATGAGCCAGACTGAGATAGGTTCTCCCCCCATTTTTAGTGTGTGGTATGTTTTAGGAGTTTAGTTCTTTGTACCAATTCTCTAACATGCATTAACACCTAAATTTTTATTGCCCGACCTCAGATAGTTGTGACTTCTATATGAGTCCAATTATGATTGCTTAACATAGAGCTAAATTTGATCAGAAAGGCATATCATTCTAGTAAGTGAGATTGTAAGTCTCTCATTCTTCATGGCATTGTATGGAGACTTGACCTTTTTTCTTTTTATGACAGCTAGTGGCATACCTGTTAAATTATCCAAGTTGGAGCCCTTCTCATGGATGATATATTAGTTCAAGGATCCATACTTGTGAATGAATGGTTTAGTGTTCTCTAAAGAATGACTTAACAATTAAAACTCATCACTAACATTTGACTAACACTTGACTAACTTTTATTCATTTTTCTTTACTTTCAATTCACTTACTTAATGCAATTTAAATTTTAGTTCATTTACCATTCATCTGCCATTTACATTTCATGCCACTTGTTTATGTTTCAGTCCTTTTCACTTTGCTCATTTGAGTCATATCTTGTGATTGTATATTTTTTGTTTGTTTTGATCTTGTTTGTGGTCTTAGGACCTTAAAGTATCTAATAACAAAAAAATCCCTAAAAAATATCTTGGTGGACTATTGGATTTGATATGAACTTTTGGACTTAGGATAGACAACTTCCCTATGCTTTGAGGACTTGTCCAATGCCACTATCTGAGACTGAGCTATCCTTACTTGTACCTTGCCTCCGATACAAGAGCCATGTTAGACTTTGACTCATCTGCCACTTTGACTTTGTGCTTACTTGTTATACTATTATTATTATTGATGTCTGTTGTTTGTTCTAAGTTGACCAAGGGACATATTTTCATCTGATTCATTGAAAGAAATGGAAGACCGCTAGCTATTGGATTGCTTGCTTAGATATTCTGACTATCTTTATTTGATGCCTTGGCCGTCATATGATTTGCTTGGATATTGCTTATGCTTGTTGCTTGCGAAAGTCCAAAGGAAAATGGGTTTATATATGATATTCTTGTCTGTTGGATTGTATTCCATTGGTCAGATCTTTTCAATCCTTAACTTTTAATTTTTATCTAGGATAGTCCCTTCATCTCCTCCCACTTCTTAAATTTCAAAATCTCTCCCTCTTTTCAAAAACTTTCTTTTCTTGTGTTTTCTAACTTAGACATGTTTTAATCATTAGAAACTTTGGCCTTATGCCGATGACTTTTTAAATCTTTTCTTAATCAAATTTGTAAATGAACTTAACAATATTGACTTTAATTTAAAAAAGATAAAAAAAGAACTAACAACCCCATTCAAAACTTTGGCCTTTTGTGCCTTCTTGTTAAACTTTTGTTAAAATCAATCCACCAACTCCTTTGAAATTTTTACCATGAACTACGAGGTTTTAATCCCTCATTTTTATGTTAGTACGTAGGCATAAGACCGAAGGTCTTATCAAACACAAAAATATAATTAATGAATACTTTCCTCATACCCCCCCCCCCCCCCCACTCTATATTTTATCAAACATCATTTAGATCAAATCACTTGCACATGAAAAGGGGTCTCTAGGAGTACCTAGGACACTTTGGATGCTAACACCTCCCCTTTGTGTAACCAACCCCCTTACCTGTAATCTCTGACATTTTATTAGTTTTGATTTGAAAACTTCTTATCTTTTGGTTTTGTTTGTACTTTTCCCATTTTTCTTTGGAAACAATAAAAGTGTGGTGGTGACTCTAGTTTTATTGACGTCAAGTTTATCCATAGCTTTATGGTCATGAATTTACTGCTACAGGATCAACCACATCCTAGGGACTATCTTGTCTAAAGGGCAACCACATTTTTTCCCTCACGAGAGGTCGAAATCCTAAACCCAATGGTTGTCCCTCGCCAACAAAACAAGTGAGACAATCATAAATCCTTTCAAACCAATTGAACAAATGTCACACGATTTGTTCCACAAAAAAAAACTCTCTCAAAAAAAGAAAGAGAGAAGAAAGCCCGCTAAGTCGAAACTTGAAAACAAGTGGCTTAGGCAAAAATTAGGGTATCCCAATGGACTGTAAGCAAAAAAATCAGTCCAGGAAAAATTAGTGAAGTTAAAAAACAAAAAAAAAGAAAGAGAGGAATAAAAAAAATCCTCAGCAAGAACATACTCGTGTAACTGCAAACAAAAAACAGAAAGGCAAGTGGTTGTCACTCCCAAAACCTTGTGGGTTCTTTTACTGCCACTCCCATCGTTCTAAGAGGTGATCGTCTGTGTCAAACTAGTTGAACGTAGGACTGAAGGGTATCAAGGAGAATGGGCGGGCTAAATAAATTTTTGAGTTGTAAATCCTTTATTTCTCAAACCATGAACCAACCCACGTTACAACCCTCAAAAAACCTAATTAAAGCAAGGTCTATCTTGAAAGCATATTTCATTAGAGCTTGTGTTGAAACTGACTCCTATTTGTTTTTCTAAGTATCAATATGACTTTTGTAACTAGTGATCCATTCGCTACATGTCATCTTTTCAATGAACAGACTTGGATTTCTAAAACTGACATAAACATAACATTGGCATAAATAACTTTACTTGTGAATGAGCATTGACATCAAGAGCGTGTTCACAATGAACATGACTTGAGAAGTTTTTGTCATCCGAAAGAGGCAAATTGCTTGAGGACTTTGCTGAGTAAAGGATATCCTCTTAGATTGATCTCACCAAGGGGAAAGTCATCTGAGAACTCCGTTGAGCAAGCCATTTCAAGATCCAGTCAGTCTGGGACAACCACGTCAAGATTATGCAAATCTCTCCAAAAGAAGTTAGCTACGGGCATTCCCTCAAAGATAAACCAGTCAGGGGAAAAATCCCTTCAAGCTTCATTCTAAGGCAATCCACCTCAAAGGCACGAGAAAATCAAAGCTCTCCAAGAGATGGATAAATAGGGGAAGGAAAACCCAAGACTCTGGGGCATATATAATCAAGACCACTCCATCACAAGGCTTGCTTCATAGCTTGTAACTGGGGAAGTCCATGCAGATACCTAACATAATGGGTCAAGAATGGCCATGTAAAGGAGGCATTTTCTTATATCTTTAATTTTCTCACTCAAATCAAGTGTGAGGCATCAGAAGATCCAGACTAAGCTCACTACGTCATCCAAGTTCAAAGAGAATTTCAGGAAGTCATGTTAAACACATCATCCCACAACTTGTCAACAATGAGCCTTACGGCCAAGCAAAAATATTTCCCAGTTTCAACTATTCTTGACTCACCTCAGGGACATTTGTTGAACTATCCAAAACTATTGCATCAGTCATTACGCACCAACCATGTCGCTTCGCTCATACATATCATGCATCATGCATAACATGAAGCCCTTCCCCAACAAGAATATTGAAGCCAAGCCTCTCTTGATACCTTCTAAAACCCAAGCCTACTTGGAAAACCCAAAAATCCAATAACCATCATATCTAACTTGATCCCATCCAAACAAAAATCCAAAAGCCCATGTGTTATTGGCACCTCCCAAAACAAATCTCCATCATTAACCATAAAGCCCAACCATATTTAGCATAATCCATAGACGACACTTCTTTCCATAAACCCTTTGATGATGCCATCAACCCTTTGATGATGACACTCCTTTCCATAAACCCTTTGATAACGATGTTCCAAACCCCTTTTTCATCAACCCTTTGATTACGACATCAATCCATAGATGACACTTCTTTCCCTAAACCATATGATGACAATGTTCCAAACCCCTTTTCCATCAACCCTTCGATGACGTCATCAACCCTGTGATGATGATGTTCCAAACCCCTTTTCCATCAACCCTTTGATGACGCCATCAACCCTTTGATGAGGACACTTCTTTCCATCAACCCTTTGATGACGATGGTCCAAACCCTTTTCCATCAACTCTTTGATGATGATATTCGTCAATAATATCTCATTGGAAACAAAAATAAATCCCGACAAAAGTATAAATTCCCAGTTGCACTCCCACATGTGTTGCATGCATCACTTCATGCATAATTTCCCCACCGAAACGGGAAGCTCCACAAAGCCCAATCGTACTTGGCACAATCCATAAACCTTGCATTTTCATATTCCCCAGCAGCCTGAGCATACATCGACATTTTGCATACATAACGTTGCATCCTAGTATACTCTTCAAAATGGGGCAAGTATGTTTCGCATAAACTGGATTCAAGCCTTTCTCGAAAGTGCAAGGATCCAAATGAACAACCCCAATAGGATTCCCCAAAGTATCTCTTCTTTATTTGTATTTTGCAAATAATGTTGGACATTTGTCAATACCTTGCCTTTCGCAAGTCTCATATTCTTTTTGCATGGGAAAACCTCATTTTTCCTTTTGCAATTCTCCTCGCTGCCTTTTGCACGAGAGAGTTTACCTCTGTTAAAACTTTACATGTTAAGCAAAAATGATAGATTGGATGATTGACCTATTCTCTTTTGAAACACCTGACTTATGTTTGGCAAGTCCTGAGTGGTAGCCATATTTAAAGAACTTCATCCCCGTTGTTGTGCCTGAGGGATATAATGAGGTTTTCGTACCTAGTACAAAGTTTCCTCTACCTTGTGTGTGATAATCCCTAACTCTATTCACTTGCCTTTTGCAAGCTTCCCCTTGCATTTTGTCTGGGAAGTCCCAATGTCTTTTGCATAGGAAATATTTCCATCCGCTTATCTTTTGTAAGTTCCCTCTTGCTTTTTACAAGTCTCCTCGCTGCCTTTTGGATGAGAGAAGTCACCTTTTTCAACTTTTCATGTTAAGCAAAAATGAGAGATTTGACGAATGACCTATTCTCTTATCATTTCTTTTGAAACACCTAACATAAGTTTGGTGAGTCCCGAGTGGTAGCCATATTTCCGAAACTTCATCCCCGTCGTTGTGTCTGAGGGATATAATGACGTTTTCGTACCTACTGCAAAGTTCCCTCTACCTTTCGTACGAGGATCATCAAGTCATCTTTACACCTGCCTCTTGCAAGTACCCCTTTTCCTTTTGCATATCATAAAATTTCAAACCTTCTCATCCGTTGCTAGGGATTGACATTTTCAAACTTCAAACCTTTCCAACCGTTGCTAGGGATTGGCACTTTAAATCATCAAACCTTCCCATCCGTTGTTAGGGATGAACTCTTACAATCATCAAACCTTCCTAGCCGTTACTAGGGATTGACACTTTCAATCATAAAACCTTCCAAGCCATTGCTAGGTATTAACTTATTTAGATTTTAGGTATTCCTAGTCGTTTCTAGGAAGCATCGTTGAAGTAAAACATTCCCAGGCATTGCTAGGGATTAACTTCTTTAGATTTCAAGTATTCCCAACTGTTGCTAGGAAGCGTCACTGAACTAAAACCTTCCCAACCGTTACCAGGGATTGACTTCTTTAGATTTCAGGTATTCCACCCGTTACTATAAAGCGTCATTGAACTAAAACCTCCTCAGTCGTTGCTAGGGATTGACTTTTTTTAGATTTCAGGTATTCTAGTTGTTGCTAGGAAGCGTCACTGAACTAAAACCTTCCCAGCCATTGTTAAAGGTTGACATTTTCAAATTTCAAACCTTCCCAGTCGTTGCTAGGGAATAACTTCTTTAGATTTTAGGTATTCCAGTCATTGCTAGGGATTAACTTCTTTAGATTTTAGGTATTCCAGTCGTTGCTAGGAAGCGTCACTGAACTAAAACCTCTCCAGTCGTTGCTAGGGATTGACTTCTTTAGATTATAGGTATTCTAGTTGTTGCTAGGAAACGTCACTGAACGAAAACCTTCCCAACCGTTGCTAGGGGTTGACATTTTCAAATCTCAAATCTTCCTAGTCATTGTTAGGGTCTGACTTCTTTAGATTTCATGTATTCCATCTATTGCTAGGAAGCGTCACTAAACTAAAATCTCCCCAACCGTTGCTAGGGATTGACTTCTTATTCCTAGCCATTACAAAGAATCATCACTGAACTTAAATATTCCCAACCGTTGCTTGGGATTTTCAACATCTTTTGTATAAGAAACTCATTCCCATCGAAGTCATTTTCCCTCTCACCTTTCTTCTTGACCTTTTGTCATAGAGCTTTTCTCTTTGTTTTTCATTTAAAGAGATACTTATGTTGCACATCATAGCATGCATTGCATATCATACACATCATGAAATAACCATCATACAGTTGACCCATGTTCTCTCCATAAAATACCATATACAATCTCCAGCAGATGACTTCATACCGAAGTTATTCGTCATCCCATAAATAACCTTTCACCAATACCCATAACTTCACATCACATTCATTCATTCCAAGTAGGGATTTTTTTTGGATATTTTTTGTATTTACTCATCTCTTACCTTGAATGTATGGAAGTCGTTGCTATCCATACATTCATGTTCGAGAAGATTAAATATGGGTAGCTGTCATACCGCAAATTTACCCTACCTCTTATACAATTTTCATGGCCCTACTACACATTCATGCATTCATAACTTCATCATCATAACATTCATATTACACGAACTCAAGGCATGATGTTTACACCTGAGGGAAAACTTGGGTTTTCTGGATGAAGCTTCAAAGAAAAATGTATAACATAGCAAAAATTCCATTTTTTCAGTCTGTGTAATTGGTTACACCCTCTTTTAAACAGGAACGCAAGGCAAATTTGAGTCTTTGTAACCGGTTACCCAAAGTCTGTGTAACCGGTTACACATGTGTTACAAAGGCTTTGAAGACCATTTTCGATTTGTGTAATCGGTTACCATAATCTGTGTAACCAATTACACCTGGACAGACAACAACAATAACATTTTTTCCACACAATTCAACCCCTTTGCCTCCTCTATAACTAGAGCACCTCCCCCCTCTCATTTTTCTAAGCTTACAGTGTAACACCCCGATTTAATTTCCGTATTTATTTATTAGGTGTTTATTTTAATTAATCATTATTTGGTGTGATAATTAATTAAATATGTGTTCTGGTGATTATTTGAATTATTTGAATATATATGTTATTTGAATAATTGAATTTTATGAGTAGAAATAGAAATTGTCTAGTAATGGGCCTAATTAATTAGAGTGGATGGATAAGTGGGTTAAGTCCATTATGAGTTAAAAAGATAGTAAGGATTTTAGAGATTAGAGTTAGTTTTGTAAAACAAGAGAAGAAGAGAGAATATAAGAGAAGAGAAGAGAAAGAGGAGAAGAGGAAACTAGAAGAAGAAGGACCTAGAGATTTAATCTATACTAAGGTAAGGGTGGGATTTCAAGTGGTTATGGGTAAATATAATATATGTAATGTATGTGGGTTAGCTATCATGAACTTAGGATTTAGGGATTTTGATTTTTGAAAAACCCTAACATGTGCTTATGTTTTAATCCATGAAATTGATGTTTATGTTATGTTATGATGTTTCTATATTGAATTCTATGAATGGGTATGTGTATAGAACATGATTTGGTGTATAATTGCATGTTTGAGTTTCACTTGAAAATGGTCGATTTGAGATTTTGGTGAAAATTAGTGGAGCTTAGAATCTTATTTCTATGATCCTAATAGTTGCTATATATATATATATATATATATATATATATATATATATATATATATATATATATATATATATATATATATATATATATATATATATATATATATATATATATATATATATATATATATATATATATATATATATATGTGTGTGTGTGTGTGTGTGTGTGTGTGTGTGTGTGTGTGTGTGTGTGTGTGTGTGTGTGTGTGTGTGTGTGTGTGTGTGTGTGTGTGTGTGTGTGTGTGTGTGGTATAACTATTTATTTCATGAAAAATGATGGATTAATGTGGTTTTATGATGAAAATTCATGCTGGACAGTAGCATTTTCGCAACAACAGTTTTTCTGGTTTTTGACAGCATTTTCGCAGCAGCAAGTTTTTGACTTTTGAACCATAACTCCGTTTAAGGTTTCGTTTGGACCGTTACAAGGCTAAGAATATTATCTATAACATGATATTCATTTTGGTAATAGTAGATTAATATTTTATCAAAATAATCCTAATATGGATGTATGTTGTATGTATGGTGAATGTGAATGACATGTTTTCTATTGTTTGGCATGTATTGGATGGTTTTAGATGGATTTTATGAAGAAACATAATACTTGAAATTATGTATGTGATGATTTGAATTGGTGAATTTGATGAATAACTTGAATTTGCTTGTTTGCTTTATGTTAATGTGTTGTGATGAGATGATGAATGTTATTTGATGTATTGTTTGGGATTGAAATCATGTTAGGTATATGTTGTGCAAATGTTGGATGTGGTTTACTTATGTATGATTAAGGGGTTGTGATCGTCTTAATTGCATGAGTCTTGTTGTTATTGCACACTTAAACTAGCATGAGTCTATGAAAGAGGCAATGTTGGGTAATATCGCATAGATTATTTGCTTGTCCCAAACCTAACACCGAATGGGGTTTGAAAGCTTAAGGATGAATCGAGCTTTAGAGGTGGTTATCTAGTCTATTTGAGAGATGCTCGGTAAGCCGGAAATGATAATAGATGGGATCAACATGTCTATCGCATTGAGTCACACATTGAGTCGCACGTGTCGGCGTGAATTGTTGTTTGTGTGATTATGTGATATGATTGCATGGATATGATTTTGGTAGATATGCATATACGTGGATTTTAGGTGATCCATTTGATATGAATTGTTGATGTGTTGTTAATATGATATGTGTGCATATTTGTGATATATGTGATGAAATGGTGACTTATATACATTATGGAATCATGTGAAAGTTGTATACATATTTGATGATGATTTGTAAATGATGATGGATGATAATATGTACATGAAATCGATATGTTGTGAAATATGACTTTTGTACATTGTTTAGTATTTATAAATTAATACTTGTGGATTGTTAAGCCATGTCGTATGATGGTAAACATGTGATTCTTTAATAAGATGATATGATGCATGTTTGTATGAAGCGTGACGAATTCTAATAATATATATATGTTTGTTATACATTTCATAGTATTATGTTTTTCTATAATGATTTGATTTATCACCCTTATGTTGGAATGATGTTCTATCGCGATATTGCTCAGGTACCGGAGATAGTGGTGCTTCGCACAAGGATTAGATTCGGAGGTTTGTTCTTGTTGTGTTTTGACTAGGTAGTCTATAGTGCGCTGGTCATGTAACACTTGGGTTTATGGGATTATTTGTATTTGTTTTGATGTTGAGAGATATTGTTGTGCTCTCTTTTATCTTGTTATTTAGATATGTTGGTTTTGATGTTGAGTGGCCTTAGAGCCCAAAAGGATATTTTGTGGTAGATGATTTATGGGAATCATCATTATTTACCATTTATGAAGAGAGATGTTATTTTGCTGTGTGAGTTTGCATGTTGGTTATTTGGTTTTGATTTATAATTCGTGTTACTTGTATGTGACCATGGCATGTATTGTTTCTAGCATAAGTGAATGTGATGCCCTCATGTATGCATGCTTTAATTTACTCTGATTATGCAATTGTATGTTGTATTTGAGTAGTAGTAGTTTGGGGGGTGTTACATTAGTGGTATCAGAGCACGGTCGGTCATTCGGCCAGGTTATGAATTTGTTTGATTTTGTTGTATCTGATTTGTGTGTATGACACAATTGATACGGTTTGTTTAACAATCCTTGTTGTTGTGGTTGTTTGGTTGGTGTATCAGGAAGATGGTTGCTGGAAGGAATGATTATGTGCTTGCGGCGACATTGACCCTGTTGGTTGGTGCCATTCTGCAAATGAATGTTGGTGATCGAGAGCGTGATGCTGATGAGTTCCGTGCTTTGAGGAAGTTCCAGAGGAACAATCCGCCAACTTTTGAAGGAGCTCATGAACCTGACAAAGCTCAAGAGTGGTTGAAGGCGATTGAGAAAATCTTTCGAGTTATGAACTGTTCAGATGCGTAGAAGGTGCAGTTTGGCACTCATATGCTTGAGAAAGAAGCTGAGGATTGGTGGCGCAACACTGTTCAGAGATTTGATGAGGATAACCGTGAGAGTGCTGCTCATTACAAGTCCTTGCATGATAAGAAAGGAAAAGGGCAATTCCGAGGGAAGCCGTATGATGTTAAGAAGAAAGTTGGTGATGGCAAGAAGCCGAGTGGGGGAGGATCTCACACTCCTGTCAAGTGCTTCAGATGTGGTGTTGAGGGATATCGTTCTCCCAAGTGTCCTAAGGGCGATGTGACTTATTTCAAGTGTGGAAAGCAAGGTCACAAATCTTTTGATTTCAAAGTTGGTTCGAATGTGACTTATTACAACTATGGTGTGCAAGGGCACATTAGTACCAAGTGCAACAAGCCGAAGAAGGAGCAAGCCAAAGGAAAAGTGTTTACATTGTCCGATGTTGATACTTCTGTTGAGGAGAGATTGATTCGAGGTACGTGCTTTATTAATAATATGCCTTTGATTGCTATTATTGATACTAGTGCTACACATTCTTTTTTTTCTTTGGATTGTGCTAAGAGATTGAATCTTGAATTATCTGTCATGCGTGGAAGCATGGTTATTGATACTTTGGTTATGGGTTCAGTGACTACTTCATCTGTTTGTTTGAAATGTCCATTGAATATCTGTGATAAAGATTTTGAAGTTGATTTAGTGTGTCTTCAATTGAGTCAACTTGATGTTATTTTGGAAATGGACTGGTTGAGGGCCAACCATGTCTATATCAATTGTTTTGTGAAAGCTGTTCTTTTTCTTGAGCCAGAGAAAGAAGGTGATTTATTCTTGTCTACTCAACAAGTGAATGAATCTGTGGGAGATGGTGCTGAAGTGTTTATGTTGGTGGCAAGTTTGAAGCTTAGTGAAAATGGAACAATGGGTGAATTTCCAGTTGTTCGTGATTTTCCTGAAGTCTTTCCTGATGAGGTTAGCGATTTGCCGCCTGAACATGAAGTTGAGTTCACGATTGATTTGATTCCTGGTACTAGTCCAGTATCGATGGCTCCGTATCGGATGCCACCATCTGAGTTGAAAAGTTGAAGAGTCAACTAGAGGATTTGCTTGATAAGAGGTTTATTCATCCAAGTGTGTCACCGTAGGGTGCACCTATCTTGTTAGTTAAGAAGAAAGAAGGTACTATGAGGTTGTGTGTGGATTATAGACAACTGAATAAGGTTACTATTAAGAGTAAGTATCCGCTTCTGAGGATTAATGATTTGATGGATCAGTTGGTTGGTGCTTGTGTGTTTAGCAAGATTGATTTGAGGTATGGGTATCATCTGATCCGTGTGAAAGCTGAAGATATTCAGAAGACTGCTTTTAGAACAAGGTATGGACACTATGAGTATTCAGTGATGCCTTTCGGTGTGACGAATGCACCTGGTGTGTTTATGGAGTACATGAATCAGATTTTTCATAAATATCTCGATAAGTTTGTTGTTGTGTTTATCGATGATATTTTGATCTATTCGAAGAGTGAAGAGGATCATGTTGAGCATTTAAGGATTGTTTTATCTGTATTTGAAATTTTGGTATCAGATATGAGATGTCGAAGGTAATGTCACGACACTAATATCTGAATAATCCAAACATGATAAAATATAAAGAACAGTAATGCAAGAGACACAAGCAATTGTTAACCCAGTTCGGTGCAACTCACCTACGTTTGGGGGCTACCAAGCCAGGAAGGAAATCCACTAAATAGAATCAGTTCAAAGACTCTCAGTAAACAACACAAGTTACAGTCTTTTTCACCTAATCTCTACCCATGTGACTTCTACCTAAGAACTCTTAGATATGAGATCCCACTCACTCCCCCTCAATCACACAAGTGATATTAAATAAGAATTACAATGAAAATAAGACACTCTTCAAAGAAACACACTTGATCTTACTTAGCAACTTCAATCAAGTAGACACACACTCATGCTTAAAAGCTTAGAGTGACAAATTACAACTCAAATATCAGACCAATTCAATCATCTATGGATGAATTGAATGGCTTACAAGTCACACGACCATACAAGACTAAAACCCTTATTCTCTCTCAATATTTCGTTCTGTATTTCTTGTGTATCAAATCAGGTTTTCCATGTCCTTTTTATAGAAGCATTCAGCTGGGCTTGGACATCATAAAACCCTAAAACTATTTTCCATTCATATCTTCTCATGACAGTTGATTAGATCTCTTTGGAAAATAAGTTTAATCACGTTGTAATTACTGATTGATAGCGTGTTCAATTAACTCATTAATCATACACATATTGCCATTAAAAGCGCAATCACATAATACTTAACATTCAGACTTAATGTTCTGTATACAGATGTCATGACATCGGGTCTGACATCCTGGAACAATCCTGCATAATTATATTTTAAACATCCAGCAGGTACAAGATATCTTATGTTAAGACATCACATGTGACATCTTGTGAACACTCTTGGTTTTACCAAAATTGCTGCCAACACCTAGAACCAACAAACTCCCCCTTTGGCAAATTTTGGCTAAAACATATATCAGTCCATTTGTTCACAAGAAAAAAACACATCAGCAGTTAAACAACATAACAGCAGTTAAGCAGCAGCAGAAGCAAACACAATTACTAGCTATAATAGCAACTAGTAATACACATAAAACACATGGGTACTTCTTCTCCCTCTAAGTCTGTTCAACACAGACATCTCCTTCAACACCTGTAACATTCAGAGTTACCCTCTGACATCTCCTTCAACATCACCTGTGCAACACAGAACATGCACAAAACATCAGACATCTCCTCCAACATCACAGAACAGAACATCATTCTGTTCAACATCAGACATCTCCTCCAACATCAGTTGTTCATATGTTTAGCCTAGCTAGTTACATCAGCATATAATAATTGTAGTTCTCCACATCTCCACACACTAACTGTAGCTCTCCACATAATAACTTCTCCCCCTTTTTAGTCAAAATAGAACAAAGTGACCAATTAAACAAAATAAATGTCAATCAGTCCAGCAGAGAATGTCACAAAGGATGTTATAACATATAAAATGTTAAAACACAATGTCAGGAGATACAAAACCATAATTATACACAGCTGTATTAGCTGAGATAATCAGAAATCCAGGGAACTCATAAAGAGCCCAAATATTACATCATGGCATCAAAAAGGACTGCCAAAAAATACAAACATCAAAGAGAAAAACATCAAATCATCCAAGCATCCAAAACAACATCCAGAACACAGATGATTAACATGGGGACCATCACCACAACTTAGTCTGAGGAGGTAGGATCTTCTTCACCTTCAGATCCAGAACTGCCACTAGATTGATCTTGAGAATTAGACCTCTCACTTGAGGTATGGGCATATGACTCCTTGGCTTCACCAACCTTATCCATCTCTTCTTGCTCCAAGATACTAATGAGAAACTCTAAAGCCTCTTTCCTAGCCTTGGCCACCCTAATCCCAGTTTCCAGCTCCTTACAAGTTTCTTTCAATTGAGCAATCAGGCCACCTTGAGAGGCTGGCTCCTTCCTTGCAGATGTCATGACAATGTCATTGACATGACTGCCTTCAAATAACTTGTAATGAATGGACAATGGAGGCTTCCTTCTACTGGGGATATCACTTGTGTTTAGAATACCAGGTTGCTGGCTTAAAATAATTCCACAAATGATAGAGGGAAAGGCAATTGGCAGCTTTACTGCATTAGTGGAGGCATGTCTAACAATTTGTTCAAACATGAACCTTCCAAAATCAAAGTTGAGCTTGGTTCTAATAGCATAGATTATCCTTCCAAGACCATTAGAGATAGTTGAGATATGGTTTGTTGGCACCCAGTTGGCTGATCCTATCTTATGCAAGATAGCATGTTTTATAATTAATTTGCCAGCTCAGAGATGCTTTTTACTTGGCCATTCCTTGACTTGACTAGCAGTGATTGTCCTACATATTTCATTGTCTGTGGCTTCTAACTCAACAGCTCCTTCTGTTCCTCTCCCTAGGAACTTATTGATTATAGTTGGGGAGAACCTTACACACCTTCCTCTCACAAACACCTTGCAGAATTCTTTGCTATTCTTGTCAGAAATATCCTCTGGGATATTCACCACAAACTTTTTCACTAAACCTTCAAAACATTGGGGCAATGCACTAACTGTTTTCATCAAACCAGCAGACTTGATCAATTCCATAACCTCCTTCACTTCTACAGCCTCCTTCCCTAGCTCCCTTTCCACAACAACTCTCCTCTGTATAACAAATTTCCACTTGGAAACACCATCTTCCAGATGGAAGGAAATGTTGTCCAAATGCACAACTGCAACCTTAGCTGGAGACTTTCTAACAGTTTGCCTTTTGGCAGGAGAGATGTCTGGAACATCGTCTTCGACATCATCTTCAGAATCAAAGCTTTCTCTGACATTTCTCTTATTGACCTCTACTTTACTCCATGATTTAGCAGGACCTACAACATCAGCCTTCCTACTAGTTCTGGCTGTCAACATTTCAGCCACAGTCTTGCCTTTCCTGGTCTTCATTTTCTTTGCAACACTTGGTTTCAAGTGATGCACCAAGGTGTCATCTTCCTCTTCTGAGCTTTCTTCCTCCAAATCAATAACCTTCTCAGCAGTTTCATGCTTCTTAGATTGAGAAGCATTTACAGGTTTCTTACTATGCAAGGTTTTACCTAGAGAACATAGTCCCTCAGCAGCAATGTCTTTCTCTGATCTAGATGAGTCATCATCTTTCTCAGTTTGAGGTTCCACCTCAGGTGAGGGGTCCCTTCTAGGCAGAGGAGTCGAAACTCCCTTGACTGAGTGTCCTTCATTTAGGATCCTTGTGACCATATTCCTAATGACACGATCTGTATAATGCATGTCATCCTTAGGTGGAGGGTTTCAGAGTTGTTACATTGATTGTTTCCTGCCATGGAAGAAGGACCAGGGGCGTCGCCTGGGATTACAGAAAGAGGAATAACTTCCAAAACGTCTTCATCCAGAAACTCCATGGAGGGAGTTCTTGCTTTGTTAGTGGGTTTTGAACCAGAGGATGAGGGATGTTGTGACATTTTGTTGAACTTTTGAGAAAAAATTTGTTGCCCTAGTAGAGATGGTCTGAGCAGTTTGATGAAGATGGAAGTGGTTGTGTTGAGGTAGCGTGTGAAAATGGTATAGATGCTAGTTCCAATACTAGGTAATGATTTACCATAAATGTGACACTTTCTTTTAAGTGGGCAGACAATATTTTTATTCCCTTTTCCACTCTACTTTAATTGCTATAAATTCTCATGAATACAAATCCCCAATTTCCCTCTTAAACATTCAAACTGATTAGCATCCAAAGCTTTTGTAAATATGTCAGCTAATTGCATTTTAGTAGTAACATGCTCAAGTGCTATGATTTTCTCTTCCACAAGTTCTCTAATGAAGTGATGACGAATATCAATGTGCTTTGTCCTACTGTGCTGAATAGGATTTTTGGAAATATTTATTGCACTTAGGTTATCACAGTACAATGTCATGACATCTTGTGTGACATTGTATTCAGTCAACATTTGTTTCATCCAAACCAGTTGAGAACAACTACTCCCAGCTGCTATGTATTCAGCTTCAGCAGTGGATAGGGACACACAATTTTGTTTCTTGCTAAACCATGATATCAAATTGTTCCCCAAGAAGAAACATCCTCCTGATGTGCTTTTCCTATCATCAGCACTTCCAGCCCAGTCTGCATCACAATAACCAGTCAACATAGATCCAGATCCATGAGTATATAACATCCCATAGTTACTGGTGCCATTGACATATTTCAGTATTCTCTTCACTTGGTTTATGTGACTGTCTTTTGGTTCAGCTTGATATCTAGCACAAACACCTACAACAAATGCAATGTCATGTCTGCTTGCTGTGAGATATAGCAGTCTTCCTATCATGCTTCTGTATAGACTTTGATCTACACTAACACCATTTTCATCTTTGGAGACTTTCAAATGTGTAGAAGCAGGTGTCCTTTTATAACTTGCATTCTCCATGTCAAACCTATTAATAATGTTCTTGGCATATTTGCTTTGAGATAGAAAGATAGAATCTTCCATCTGCTTGACTTGTAGCCCAAGAAAGTAGGTTAGCTCTCCAACAAGGCTCATCTCAAACTCAGACTGCATTTGTCTCACAAAATGTTCGACCATCTGATCTCCCTTATTGATTTTGTCATCTTCAGGTTCAGCTTTAGGAGGTTCACTCTCATTATTTTTGTCTGAGAAATCGGCTGGGGGATCATTTGGAGATGTCTCAACATCGTCTGTGACATCAGTCTGTTGATCATCAACCACAAGATTTCATCATTACTTTTATTCTGGAGTTAAAGGCTCTGTATGCTCTGCTGTTTGTTGAGTAGCCCAGAGATATTCCTTCATCACTTTTGGGATCCATTTTCCTTCTTTGCTCACAATTAGTCAAGATATAACATTTACTACCAAACACATGGAAGTACTTGACTGTAGGTCTTTTCCCTTTCCAGACTTCATTTTGCTGGGGAGTAATGGGAGATTAGAGCTTATGATGAATTCCGTTTGAAGAGCAGAATTCAGCAAACTTGTTGTTCTCAAATTCCTTCCCATGATCACTTCTAATTTTGATGACTGGACTTTCCTTTTCTCTTTGAAGTTTTAGACAAAGCTCTTTGAAGCCTTCAAACACATCAAATTTTTCTCTTATAAAATTGATCCAGGTCTATCTGGAGAAGTCATCCACCACTACATAAGCATACTTCTTCCCACCAAGGCGTTCCACCTGCATGGGTCCCATCAAATCCATATGGAGGAGTTCCAGAACTTTGGAAATGGTGTCATGTCTGAGCTTCTGGTGTGACATCCTTGTCTGTTTTCCAATCTGACATTCCCCACAGACTTTTTCTTCATCAATCTTCAAGTTAGGTATTCCTCTAACGGCTTCAACAGATATAATCCTTTTCATACCTTTAAGATGCAGATGGCCCAATCTTTGATGCCATATCTTCACTTCTTCTTCTTTGGCTAAAGTACACATTGAAGAGTAACCAGTTTCTTGAGAACTCCACATGTAACGGTTGTCTTTAGACCTAACTCCTGTCATGATCAATTCATTTTCTTTGTTAGTAATCAGACATTCAGTTTTGGTGAAGTTTACATTTAAACCTTGGTCACACAGTTGACTGATGCGTATTAGATTTGTAGTCAATCCCTTAACAAGTAGGACATTGTCAAGGTCGGGAACTCCAGGGCAATCAAGCTTACCAATCCCCTTGATTTCACCCTTTGCTCCATCACCAAAGGTTACATAGCTTGTGGCATGAGGATGAAGGCCAGTTAGCAGGTTTTTGTTTCCAGTCATGTGTCTGGAGCACCCACTGTCAAAATACCAATCTTCTTTGGCTGAAACTCTGAAGGAAGTGTGAGCTATGAGACTTGTAACATTAGTCTTAGGAATCCATTGCTTTTTGTTGACAGGCCTGTGATGTTTGGGTCTAGGTTGATGGTGAGCAGGACTAGGATAACCATACAGCTTATAGCAGAAGGGCTTTATGTGGCCAAATTTTCCACAGTAATGACCTCTCCTTCTTTGGTGTTTCCCTTTCTGCTGTCTTCCCTTACGATGTTGTGACATATGATGTGACATCTCATGTTTGCTTTTAATATGGCTGCACTTAGGTTTGGATTTAGGTTTTCCACCAGTGTAACTGCACTCAGGCTTAGATTCATTGAATCCAATGCCAGATTTGTCTCCTGTTATTTGTCCAGTCTGGAGAATCTTGTCTAAGGTGTCAGATCCATTGTTTAGCATTCTTACATATTTGGTCATCTCATCTAGTTTAGAATTCAAGAATACAGCTTCAATCTTTAACTTGGAGATGGTTTCCACATGTTCTGCCTTCTCATTCTCCAACTGTGCTATCACTTTCTTCTGGCTTTCAACTTGTTGACTCTCATCTGGTTTGGCATTCAGAAACACTGCTTCAGTTTTTAATTTAGAGATGGTTTCCAAGTGTTCTACCTTCTCATTCTCCAGTGGAGTTATCACCTTCTTCTGGCTTTCAACCTGTTGACACACTTCTGCACTTCTGTGACACAACTTTCTGTAGGTAGTGGCCAACTCTTCAAAGGTTACTTCATCATCACTTGAGTCTTCATCAGAACCCCATCTTCCAGTCAAGGCAGTCACCAGATTTGCAGACTCTTCTGTTTCGCTTTCATCAGACCAAGTGGCAGCAAGACTCCTCTTTTGTTTCTTGACGTAGGTTCCACATTCAGTTCTAATATGTCCATACCCATCACATTCATGGCACTAAACTCCTTTTCCTTCTTTGTGCTTTTCATCTGACCTTGTTCTTCTTCCAGCATTGTTGGATTTACTGATGTCAGATGAGATGTTCTTGACATTTGCCTTAGATCTTACATCCATCTTTTTCAGAAGTCTGTTGAACTGTCTTCCCAGCATTGCTACATCATTTGCCAGATCTTCATCAACATCCTGACCACTTTCCTCCTCTTCCTCCTCAGTGTTTGACATGAAGGCTATGCTTTTGGCTTTCTTTTCAGATCCATCACACATACCCATCTCAAATGTTTGGAGGGAACCAATTAGCTCATCAACTCTCATATTGGAGATGTCTTGAGACTCTTCTATGGTTGTCACCTTCATAGCAAATCTCTTAGGGAGTGACCTGAGTATTTTCCTTACTAATTTTTCATCTGACATCTTCTCTCCCAGGGCTCCTGAGGCATTAGCAATTTCAAGGATACTCATATGAAATTCATGAATTTTTTCATCTTCTTTCATCCTTAAATTTTCAAACTTGGTGGTGAACAACTGTAGTCTAGACATCTTCACTCTAGAGGTGCCTTCATGAGTGGTTTTGAGAATGTCTCAAGCATCTTTAGCCACCTCACAGTTGTTTATCAATCTGAAGATATTCTTGTCTACTCCATTGAATAAAGCATTCAATGCTTTAGAATTTCCAAGGGCTAGATCATCATCCTTCTTGGTCCATTTTTCTTCAGGCTTTTTATCAGTTGAAGCTTCTCCTTCCTTAGTAACTACTGGATGTTTCCAGCCTGTTAACACAACCTTCCAAGCCTTATTATCCATAGATTTTAGGAAGGCTACCATTCGAGGTTTCCAGTAGTCATAGTTGGATCCATCCAAAATAGGTGGCCTGTGAACAGATCCTCCATCTCTCTCCATAGTACCAGAAAGTATCGTCCCTAGATCTCACCCAGAACCAGAGTAGGATGCCTGCTCTGATACCAATTGAAATTCTGGTATCAAATATGAGATGTCGAAGGTAATGTCACGACACTAATATCTGAATAATCCAAACAAGATAAAAGATAAACAACAATAATGCAAGAGACACAAGCAATTGTTAACCCATTTCGGTGCAACTCACCTACGTCTGGGGGATACCAAGCCAGGAAGGAAATCCACTAAATAGAATCAGTTCAAAGACTCTTAGTAAACAACACAAGTTACAGTCTTTTTCACCTAATCTCTACCCGTGTGACTTCTATCTAAGAACTCTTAGATATGAGATCCCACTCACCCCCTCAATCACACCAGTGATATTAAACAAGAATTACAATGAAAATAAGACACTCTTCAAAGACACACACTTGATCTTACTTAGCAGCTTCAATCAAGTAGACATATACTCATGCTTAAAAGCTTAGAGTGACAAATTACAACTACAAGATCAGACCAATTCAATCATCTATGGATGAATTGAATGGCTTACAAGTCACATGACCACACAAGACTAAAAACCTTATTATCTCTCAATATTTTGTTCTGTATTTCTTGTGTATCAAATCAGGTTTTCCATGTCCCTTTTATAGAAGCATTCAGCTGGGCTTGGACATCATAAAACCCTAAAACTATTTTCCACTCATATCTTCTCATGACATTTGATTAGATCTCTTTAGAAAATAAGTTTAATCACGTTGTAATTACTGATTGATAGCGTGTTCAATTAACTCATCAATCATACACAGATTGCCATTAAAAGCGCAATCACATGATACTTAACATTCAGACTGAATGTTCTGTATACAGATGTCATGACATCGGATCTGACATCCTGGAACAATCCTGCATAATTATATTTTTAACATCCAGTAGGTACAAGATATCTTATGTTAAGACATCACATGTGACATCTTGTGAACACTCTTGGTTTTACCAAAATTGCTGCCAACACCTAGAACCATTAGTATCGAAAGAGAAGCAGTTGTTTGCTAAACTTTCGAAGTGCGAGTTTTGGTTGGAGGAAGTGAGTTTCCTTGGCCATGGGATCTCTAGTGGTGGTATTTCGGTTGATCCTTCTAAGATTGAGACTATATCTCAATGGGAAGCGCTGAAATCTATGTCTGAGATTTGTAGTTTTCTTGGTTTGGCAAGTTATTATCGAAAGTTTATTGAAGGCTTTTCTAAGTTATCTTTTCTATGAACGTAGTTGACTAGGAAAGGTCAAGCTTTCATTTGGATTGCATAGTGTGAAGCTAGTTTTCAAGAGCTGAAGGGGAGATTGACTACTGCTCCTGTTTTGATTTTACTGAATCCATCAGAACCATTTGTTGTGTATTGTGATGCTTCTTTGATGGGTTTAAGAGGCGTGTTAATGCAGAATCAACAAGTTGTAATTAGCTTCAAGGTAACTCAAAGTGCATGAGAGGAATTATCCGACTCATGACTTGGAATTAGCTTCCGTTGTGTTTGTTTTGAAGATTTGGAGACATTATTTGTTTGGGTCGAGATTCGATGTGTTTATTGATCACAAGAGTTTGAAATATTTGTTCGATCAGAAAGAGTTGAATATGAGGAAAAGGAGATGGTTGGAATTCTTGAAGGATTATGATTTTGGTTTGAATTACCATTCTGGCAAAGTGAATGTTGTAGCCGACGCTTTGAGTAGGAAATCTTTGCATATGTCGATGTTGATGGTGCGAGAATTCGATTTACTTGAACAATTTTGAGATATGATTTTGGTTTGCGAAGATACTTCTTTTGGAGTGAAGCTTGGTATGTTGAAGCTTACTAGTGGGATTTTGGATGAGATTCGAGAAGGTCAGAAATCTGATTTGGTTTTGGTAGATCGATTGACGTTAATCAATCAAGGTAAAGGTGGTGATTTTAGGATTGATGAGAATGGTATCATGAGGTGTCACGATAGGGTTTGTGTTCCCGATGTTTCGAACTTGAGAAAGAGGATTCTTGATGAAGGACATCGTAGTGGTTTGAGTATTCATCCTGGTGCTACTAAGATCTATCAAGATTTGAGGAAATTATTTTGGTGGCCTGGTATGAAGAAAGAGATTGCGGAATTTGTGTATCCGTGTTTGATTGGTCAGAAATCGAAGATTGAGCATCAGAAACCGCCTAGTTTGTTACAACCGTTATCTATTCTTGAATGGAAATGGGATAGTATTTCTATGGATTTTGTTTCTGGTTTACCTAGGACTCCGAGTAATTATGAAGTTATTTGGGTTATTGTGGACAGGTTGATGAAATCTGCTCACTTTATTCTGATTAGAATGGATTATCCGATGAAGAGGCTTGCAAAGTTGTATATTGAGAAAATTGTCAGTTTGCATGGTATTCTGTCTAGCATTGTGTCAGATAGGGATGCGAGGTTTACTTCAAGATTTTGGGAAGGTTTGCAACGTATTTTGGGTACAAAGTCGTGTTTGAGTTCTGCTTATCATCCGCAGACAGATGGCCAGACTGAGAGGACGATTCAGTCGCTTGAGGATCTTTTGAGAGC
Source organism: Lathyrus oleraceus (assembly GCF_024323335.1). NCBI lineage: Eukaryota > Viridiplantae > Streptophyta > Magnoliopsida > Fabales > Fabaceae > Lathyrus > Lathyrus oleraceus. Next base: position 102,535,197 of record NC_066584.1, on the reverse strand, counting down.
TTGTGTTTTGGAACAGGGAGGTGCTTGGGATAATTATTTGCCTTTGATTGAGTTTACCTACAACAATAGTTTTCATTCGAGTATTGGTATGGCTCCGTTTGAAGCTTTGTATGGTAGAAGGTGTAGGACACCTTTGTGTTGGTATGAATCTGGAGAGAGTGTTGTGGTTGGACCTGAGATAGTTCAACAGACTACTGATAAGATTAAAATGATCAGAGAGAAGATGAAGGTTTCTCAGAGTCGTCAGAAGAGTTACCATGACAAGAGAAGGAAAACGCTTGAGTTTTAGGTAGATGATCATGTGTTTTTAAGAGTTACTCCGGTAACGGGTATTGGTAGAGCATTAAAGTCGCGTAAGTTGATGCCACCTTTTATTGGTCTGTATCATATTTTCGAGAAAGTAGGTGATGTGGCTTATCGGATTACGTTTCCGCCGTCACTTGCTAATCTCCATGATGTGTTTCACGCGTCTCAATTGAGGAGATACATTATGAATCCTTCGCATGTTGTCCAATTAGATGATGTTGAGGTTAGAGATAATTTGACCATGGAGACATTACCTATGCGGATAGAAGATAGAAAGGTGAAACAACTTCGTGGTAAAGAGATCGCTTTGGTGAAAGTCGTTTGGGGATGACCGGCTGGTGGAAATGTGACGTGGGAGCTTGAGAGACAGATGAGGGATTCATATCCCGAGTTGTTTGCTTGAGGTAATTTTTTAGGACGCAAATATTTGAAGTGGGGGAGAGTTGTAACACCCCGATTTAATTTTCGTATTTATTTATTAGGTGTCTATTTTAATTAATCATTATTTGGTGTGATAATTAATTAAATATGTGTTCTGGTGATTATTTGAATGATTTGAATATATGTGTTATTTGAATAATTGAATTTTATGAGTAGAAATAGAAGTTGTCTAGTAATGGGCCTAATTAATTAGAATGCGTGGATAAGTGGGTTAAGCCCATTATGAGTTAAAAAGATAGTAAGGGTTTTAGAGATTAGAGTTAGTTTTGTAAAAAAAGAGAAGAAGAGAGAATAAAAGAGAAGAGAAGAGAAAGAGGAGAAGAGGAAACTAGAAGAAGAAGGACCTAGAGATTTCATCTATACTAAGGTAAGGGTGATATTTCAAGTGGTTATGGGTAAACATAATGTATGTAATATTTATGGGTTAGATATCATGAACTTAGGATTTGGGGATTTTGATTTTTGAGAAACCCTAACATGTGTTTATGTTTTAATCCATGAAATTGATGTTTATGTTATGCTATGATGTTTCTATATTGAATTCCATGAATGGGTATGTGTATAGAACATGATTTGGTGTATAATTGCATGTTTGAGTTTCACTTGAAAATGGTTGATTTGGAATTTTGGTGAAAATTATTGGAGCTCAGAATCTTGTTTCTATGATCCTAATAGTTGCTATATGATATATATATATATATATATATATATATATATATATATATATATATATATATATATATATATATATATATATATATATATATATATATATATATATATATATATATATATATATATATATATATATATATATATATATATGTTGTATAATTATTTATTTCATGAAAAATGATGGATTAATGTGGTTTTATGATGAAAATTCATGTTGCACAGTAGCATTTTCGCAACAGCAGTTTTTCTGGTTTTTTACAGCATTTTCGCAACAACAAATTTTCTGGTTTTTGACAGCATTTCGAAAAACTTGTAAACTCAATAACTTTTGAACCGTAACTCCATTTGAGGTGCCGTTTGGACCGTTACAAAGCTAAGAATATAATCTATAACGTGATATTCATTTAGATAACATTAGATTAATATTTCATCAAAAGAATCCTAACATGGATGTATGTTGTATGTGTGGTGAATGTGAATGACATGTTTTCTATTGTTTGGCATGTATTGGATGGTTTTAGGTGGATTTTATGAAGAAACATAATACTTGAAATTATGTATGTGATGATGTGAATTGGTGAATTTGATGAATAACATGAATTGGCTTATTTGCTTTATGTTAATATGTTGTGATGAGATGATGAATGTTATTTGATGTATTGTTTGGTATTGAAGTCATGTTAGGTGTATATTGTGCAAATCTTAGATGTGGTATGCTTATCTATGATTAAGGGGTTGCGATTGTCTTAATTGCTTGAGTCTTGTTGTTGTTGCACACTTTCACTAGCATGAGTCTATGAAAGAGGCAATGTTGGATAATCTCGCGTAGATTATTTACTTATCCCAAACCTAACGCCGAATGGGGTTCGAAAGCTTAAGGACGAATCGAGCTTTAGAGGTGGTTATCTAGTCTATTTAAGAGACGCTCGGCAAGCTGGAAATGATAACAGAGGGGATCCACATGCATATCGCATTGAGTTACACATTGAGTCGCACGTGTCAATGTGAATTGTTGTTTGTGTGATTATGTGATATGATTGCGTGGATATGATTTTGGTAGATATGCATATACGTGGATTTTAGGTGATCCATTTGATATGAATTGTTGATGTGTTGTTGATGTGATATTGTGCATATTTGTGATATATGTGATGAAATTGTAACTTGCATACATTATGGAATCATGTGAAAGTTGTATACATATTTGATGATGATTTGTAAATGATGATGGATGATAATATGTACATGAAATCGATATGTTGTGAAATATGACTTTTATACATCGTTTAGCATTTATAAATGAATACTTATGGATTGTTAAGCCATGTCGTATGATGGTAAACATGTGATTCTTTAATAAGATGATATGATGCATGTTTATATGAAGCATGACGAATTCTAATAATATATCTATGCTTGTTATACATTACATATTATTATGTTTTTCTATAATGATTTGAATTCTCACCCTTCTGTTGGAATGATGTTCTATCGCGACATCGCTCAGGTACCGGAGATAGTGGTGCTTCGCACAAGGATTAGATTCGGAGGCTAGTTCTTGTTGTATTTTGACTAGGTAGTCTATAGTGCTCTGGTCATGTAACACTTGGGTTTATGGGATTATTTGTATTTGTTTTGATGTTGAGAGATATTGTTGTGCTCTCTTTTATCTTTTTATTTGGATATGTTGGTTTTGATGATGCGTGGCCTTAGAGCCCAAAACGATATTTTGTGATAGATGATTTATGGGAATCATCATTATTTACCATTTATGAAGAGAGATGTTATTCCGCTGTGTGAGTTTGCATGTTGGTTGTTTGGTTTTGATTTATAATTCATGTTACTTGTATGTGACCATGGCATGTGTTGTTTCTGGAAGAAGTAAATATGATGCCCTCGTGTATGTATGCTTTAATTTACTCTGATTATGCAATTGTATGCTGTATTTGAGTAGTAGTAGTTTGGGGGGTGTTACACACAGCCACTAAACCTCTACCAAAATCATATTCAAGCTCTCTCTTTTTAACCTAAAACCCAAACTCACTCAACCTCTCTTTTCTTCTTTGAACGACTCAACCACCATGTAAAAATCCACCCTCTTCATACAACAACATCAGTAGAAAACTTGTAACTTTCATCCACATAATCATTCACCCCCACCACATAAACATACAACTTCCTTCTCTTCCATTTTCCTACCACAACAACCATAACCACCCTCTTCCAAGCTTTTTGCTTCATTTTCATACCCAAACACCACAATAACTTAGTTCCTACATCATAAACTTGGTAATGATTGCAACTCAAGCTCATTAACCTTTTAGTTTTGTTTTTATGTTGAAAATGGGTGTTTGTTCATGGGTTGTTTTTTGAGAGAGATTTGAGTCAAATTTGAGATAAATGATTTAGTTTAGTTTACACATTTTTTCTTGGGATTTTTGCTCTTACAACTTTTTATTCATAATTTCAATCAAACTATGTTATTGTTATCATCTCCCATTTATTGTTTATCCATTCTTATATTTTTATTGGTTGATGAAATCTATTAAGTCATGACCATGGTTATTTAGGGTTGATAAAACCTTCAATGTTTCAAACCTATTAATGAATGACCAATGGATCATTCATGATACTTTGAGGCATTGATAGGTTGCCTCTATTTAAACCATACTTGAGTCATTCGATGCATAGATATACTACGCCAAAAACTGGAATAGACAGCGCACCTTAGAGGGCGCTTTCTTAAAGAAGCGCACTTTAAAGTGAAGAGAAAAATAAGGAGGAATAGACAGCGCACTTTAGAGGGCGCTTTTGTAACAAAGCGCCTTCTAAAGTGAAGCAAAAAAATAATGAGGAAATGGAGGGACACCAATAGAGGGCGCGTTTATGAAAGCGCCCTCTAAGGATACCCTTAGAGGGCGCTTCTAAGAAAGCGCTCTCTAAGTCCATGTACAACAGTGCACTTTAGAGGGCGCTTTATTACAAAAGCGCTCTCTAAAGTGAAGCGAAAAAATAAGGAGCAATAGACAGCGCACTTTAGAGGGCGCTTTTAATAAAGCGCTGTTATAAGTCCATGTGCATTTCCATCTTATAAAGCGCTTCTGGAAAGCCTTAGAGAGCGCTTCCAAAAGCGCCCTCTTAGGACCCCTTTAGAGGGCGCTTTTTTTCCACAAACGCCCTCTAAGGTCCCCTTTAGTAAACATTAAAATTATAACATACTGCGCGTTTTGTTATTTCACTCTTTGTTATTTTCGTTCTTTTTCACGTTAGGGTTCTAAGGCGTTCTCCTTCCACCTCTGTTAGATCTACGACGTTTCCTCCTTCTACCAATCAAAGGTACGTTTGTTTCGTTTTAGCTTTGCCCTATTTCTTGCTTTGTTTTAGCTTTGCCCCATTTCAGTTTTATGTTATTGTTGTCTATGCTACGTTTGTTTCAACCTGTAAAGTTTCAATATTCATAGTCATTTTAAATTTGATAGCGCATGCGTTAAATTTCAAGCCCTACGTTTGTTTGGGTTTATGAGGCAATTGACAGTTGGTTTTTAGTGACCATGATAGCGCATGCAATGGGACTACATTACCCAGTAGTTAGGGTTATACGACCTATGAATATCTGATTTTGTGTCAACACCAGTATCATTAGAAACCTAGGTCCGAATGTGTTTGAACTCTTCTGAAATTGTTTTTTGTTTATTCTAATTAGTAATGGATAATACATGGATGTCTTCCAATCGATTGTCGAGAGAGTACGAGAATGGGGTATCAGAATTCGTTAAGTTTGCCGTTGCGCACGCCGAAGACCCCAGTAGAATGATATGTCAGGATTTTTGCAAGTGGATCTTAATAGGGTAGGATACAAAGATGAGTCTTTTATTCTAGCCTCTCAAGCTAGACAAGTGTTCTATGTCAATGATCCGAAAAGTACGAAATGGTCTATAGTTCTTTTTTCCAACAAAGTAATTGATGAAAACACTGGAGATCAAGGTGATATTGATGTTGAGATTGAATCGTTTACCAGAAATGATCAAGATGAGAATATTATATCAAATGATTCATATATTAGAAATGATCATAATGAGGGTATTTGGATCAATCCAACCGTCCGTGTTGTTAAGAGACATGTAGAACATATTCCAACCAAGAAAAGAAAGAGAACTTAGTGAAAAAGGTACAGGTCAAATGATTTTAATTGTTTTCTTTATTACAGGTAAAATGACTTTTATGATTTTAATTATTTTTACATTTGTCATCTGATTTTAATTGTTTTCTTTTTTACAGGTAAAATGGCTATTATGAAGTCAATCATTCGTGCAAGGGGCAAGGGATGCTCGAAAGTATCAATTGATATTTGTTTAGATGGAGATGCTCTATTGTCGTCAAGCCTCATTCGCGTAGATGATGATGCTGGATATTTGAAAGTATCCCTCTACGACAATGGAACATGTCCATCTAAACATATATCAATTCTATCTTCAAAAGATAAGGGTTCAATGTTGGCAAGTTACATTGGTTTCCTTGTTCGACAACATATTTCGATTACATGTGATAATTGGAGAAGTCCGGACTTGAAGGTTGGCAAAGAAAAAATATGGTCGGAGATACAGGTACTTACCATATATTGTTATATGTTTTTTGTTGCATCAACTTTGCAGCCCTGTATTGTAGGCAGAATTTAGGACTTCTCAAAGTTGATTTCTTGTTACTTTGTCGTTCATAAAATACACCACTAAATTCTCTGCGTTTAATTTTTAATTTTTTTTCATCAGGCTTGTGTCTCAATAGAGGATGGGTATCTACCTAAAGTTACTTTTGTAGTGGTCCAAAAGAGACATCACACCCGTCTCTTTCCTGTCAACCCCAAAGAGACCGATAGAAGTGGAAATATTATGCCAGGTTTTTTCAATATATTTCTCAACGCAGCTGGTATATATTATCATTTGAATTTATCACTTTTTGCTGATTTTGTTGTTCTAAATTGTCAAAGGAACCGTGGTAGACACCAGCATTTGTCACCCTAGGGAATTTGATTTTTACCTTAACAGCCATGCAGGAATTCAGGTAATATTAGCTATGTCATTTAACTTTATGCCATTGTTTACTATTTGTTGCTCAATCGCCTTTTGACAGTTCTGTGTTATTTGCATTTGGACGTGTTCTTTTTGCAGGGGACTACTTATGTTGCCATCTGTTGTTTTGGTTGAGCCTTATTTTGTATGGATGTGCGATAAAACTACTAGACAACTTTTGGATATACAGAACATGTTTGCCACCATGGGTGGATGGGCGTTTTTGTTTAGTATTGGTTAGAACTACTAGACAGCTTTTGGATACAGTGGTCACTGGGTGTTGGTTGCTATGTTTTATTCTCTTAATTGTAGTACTTTGAGAATATGTTGTTGTATATTGTTGATCAAAGAATCATATATTAATGTTGTATATATGGAGGATTAATGTTGTATATAAATGGATTCATGTTGTATATATCAATGGATTAATGGTGTATAACATTGGATTAAAGGATGAAATCAATATGAATTTTACACTTTTGCAGCATGCGAACAGGTTACCAATTAAATATATATCCACTGTTTTTCAAACAATTTTTTTAAAATAACTAACACTTTAGAGGGCGCTTTGTCCAGAAAGCGCCCTCTAAACACTTTACATTGACAACTTTAGAGGGCGCTTTTTCCTGAAAGCGCCCTCTAAACACTTTACATTGACAACTTTAGAGGGCGCTTTTTCCTGAAAGCGCCCTCTAAACACTTTACATTGACAATTTTAGAGGGCGCTTTTTCCTGAAAGCGCCCTCTAAACACTTTACATTGACAACTTTAGAGGGCGCTTTTTCCAGAAAGCGCCCTCTAAGGTGTCCCTTTATGGACCACTCCAGAGGGTGCTTTTTTCTTAAAGCGCACTATAATGTGGCCACTTTAGACAGCGCTTTCTCCAGGAAAACAAAGCGCTGTCTTTACCTATGCCAGCGCCAGATTAGAGGGCGCTTAAAAGCGCTGTTATAGGCCAAAATAAGCGCCCTCTTTTCCCTTATTTGGCGTACTAACTTGCTAATCCATTTGCTTGTTTTGATTTCGTTAACTACTAACTTCTAACATTTATATTATTGCACTTTATTTCTTTGCTATTTAAATTCTCATAATTTATTTTCCGTAATTTATTTTTATTTTTCATTGTCATCCATTCACATATCATTTATATTGTGCTAATTTATTTGTTTTATTACCACCTTGTATAATAAAAAAACTGATAATCATTTGAGTGATATAATCTTCTATTTGTCAAACTATTAATAGATGGGCTTGGGATTGTATAACTTTTATTATTACAAACATATTATTAGATGATTATGAATCATATTCAATACTTTTCATCAATGATAAGTTATCCCTTGATACCTCATATTTTGAGTCTTTTGACCTATGGATACTTAATCCTCAAATTTTTGTTTTGCACATATTATTAACCACTAACTATATTTCATTAACTTTGTTTACTATTAATCTTTGTTATTGTGATTTTCTTACTATTGACTTGTGATTTATTTTATGTCATTCATACTCACTAACTTTTGTTATTGTGATATTATTATTATTATTATTATTATTATTATTATTATTATTATTATTATTATTATTATTATTATTATTATTATTATTATTATTATTATTATATTGTGATTTACTTTTATGTCATTACGTTGTAATTTACATTCAAGTACTCATTATCATCATTATCATCCTTGTATATACTCTCATGCATATCTGTTATCATTGTTTACTTTATTGTCACCATACATTAAAAACAACAAAAACATGATAAAATAATAAGACTAAAAAGATTCATTCCACTTGTAATCAATTTGGACTTAGAGGATCCCATCTTAGGACATTTGCTTGGAGGAACTTTCCTTACTTTATAATACTTGGTTTTTAACTTTGGATTTCATCGTAACTTACATTCATGCTGTAAGAATGGCATCATGGCACCACCTTAGGGGGACATGTTTGTAAGATCATTATCCTTTGTTTAGCTTAAGTCACTTTTTCACACACAAGGCTTCCTCTTGGTCTACCTTACAATGAGACCCTTTACTTTTCTTGTTGGTTACTTTGTATAATTAAATAAATATACCCTTGATTCAACGTCAAGTGGAGTTTTCATAATCAAATTCAAAACACTTAAAATTACGATTATTATTATACGTCACGAGCCTTAAGTGGCGGAGAATGAGTAAGAATGAAGCTTTCCTACCCTTACTCTGATTATTTTGGACGCAAGACGCTTGACTTGTTTGTCTAAAATATTCGCCTCCGCCCATAGACTTTAGTGCAATCTAATCACAAACTCTTTTTTTCATAAATCCTTATTCTAGGTAAAAACAATACAACCCATCAAACCTCATATTTTTTGCCTTAGGACTTCACCTCGAAAACCCTTTTCTCAAAGGTAAAATCAACCAACCCATAAACATTTTCTACTCCGAACTACGGAGCTCTAATTCTCCATCACCCGATGAGTGATACGTAGGCACAAAGGCCACAATTCTTGACGAGCACAATAATAAAAAACACAAACACCCAATTCTTTTACACTCTTTAAAAAATAAACATAAATAAACGAGATAAATACCCATATATGCAGATAACCCGAATGATTCCCATGGAGTACCATATACGTGAGGGGTGCTACCTTCCCCTTGCGTAACCGACTTCCGAATCCAAGTCTCGGTTGCGAGACTGATTCCTTATCCTTGCACTACCCATGTGCAACTTTCCCTTTAAGGATTTTATCAACTATTTTCCCTCTCCTCGCCGATAGAGGAATCCAAAATAAAATTCGGTGGTGACTCTGTGTCATTTTCTTTTTGACATTTGTCGGCCGACCCACTTCATTTTTTTCCGGTAGCGACATTATGCTCCACATATTTTTGTAGGTATACTCAACTTTTGTATCATCTACATGGAGAGAGCTTAATTAAAATTATTAAAAATATGAAGCATGGTTTTGGTAATTAGTTAGATATAACATGGAATGATGTGGTGTTGTTTAATGTTTCTGCCATAGAAATGAAGTGTACTTGTGTTGTTTTCTGTGTTTGAGATCAAGGAAGACATAATTTCATAGAATTTTAAATTTAATTTAGTCCCTTATACCTATTTGAATAGTTGAAATTGATGATATACTCTTTTACTTGAGTTGTGTATTGAGTTTATTATGATTTTGATGGGGAATTGTGATTTTGAGTTTATTATGCATGAATTGATCTGCAGATTAAGTACTTACTTCATTGTTACATGAACATGATAGGAAAATGGTTTAAGTATGAGGCAATGTATAGCTCCATAATATCTCCCACTATTGATTTCAAATAAGCCACTCCAAAACCCACCTAGAAGCCCATACCAAACATCTAAAGAAAATGGTAAGCACTTGTTTATTGTTTTTTTTCTAATCATGAATTTAATAACTTACAAGCATACATTCAAATAATGTTTTTTTGGAAACTCTCGTAAGCACTTGTTTATTTTTTTATTTTAATCATTCACTAGCAAAGAAATGAAGAATTGGATTAAATGAATTTACCAGCTTCTATGTACTCATGTTCATGGATGATAAATTATGTAACGTGTCTCCTCATCAGTACATTATAGAATTTTAAAATGATATTCACTAACTAATTGTGTTTAGTGCAGAATGTCAAAGATTTTCATTTCTAAAAGAATCTTATTCTCCGATCGTAAACAGCTTCTCAATTCAGAATCTCTAGCCTTTTATTTCGAAGCATATTTAGACTTACTACTCATGCTGGATTTATGGGGTGGAGTGGGGATGTATTTGCTAATCAAGCTATTGATGCTATTCTTATTAGAGGGTAATTGATACTTGTTTATAATACTATTACTTTTCAAGTTGAAATTTTTTGTAATTTATATTTATGTTGATGTTGGATTTATGTTGAGGCCATTGACAGGCCATTGGATTTAAGTTAGATTTAAGTTCTTGGTAATTAGGATTTAAGTTGTAGTAATTTTTAACTAAAAATATGTTATTGGAGTCAATAAAAAATCAGTCCAATAACTCAAGTAAATCGGTTGTAATAACCCTTGACCCGTACTAACCTAACCCGCTAAACCGATTAAAAAATTGGGCAGAAATGGGCTTATTTAGCTCAACCGCGGGTTGGAGTGGGTAAGGTTTTTGGGCCCGAAACGCCTAACCCGATGGCGACCCTTGTTTTTTCATAAACATATAATTCAATGTGCTTTTCTTAAACTTGAAATCAAATCTTATAATATTAATGGAACTTGGAGACAACATTACTTACCTTCAACCTTTATAGACCTTGGAGACAACATTACTTACCTTCAGCCTTTATAGTTCTGACTTGATATGGTATCGTGTAAGAAATAAAAGCACACTTGTATGCACTAAGAGGACTAATTAGGGGTTTCTAATCCCATCATATAGGGTGGAAAAATATTTGTCGCACCTCGAAAAATGAGAACACGACTTAAGCGAAGCGCAATCGCACGCTCGCATGATGGACTAAACAGAGTCGCCATCGAACATATATTTATTCCTAAAAAGGAAAGGGGAAATATCGATAAAACCCAAGAAAGAACGACAATAATTATGGTCGTCACAACCAAATCAGGGTTCGGGAGTCGATTACGCAAGGGGAAGGTATTAGCACCCCTCACGTCCGTTGTACTCAACGGGAACCATTAGGTTAATTGTGCGTGTTAGTGTTAGCTTGAAATGTTAGGTTTCTCAAGTTATTATGAGGGAAAGAATAATAGGATCAAAATAAAAGAGAAGATGTTTTTGGATTTTGCAACGAAGGGGACTAAACCTAAGTTTTTTATTAATGGGCCTGACAAGATTTCACAATCCTGCTCCTACGTATCTCCGGGTGCAATAGAGAATTCAAGGCTTACGTAGTTCTGGGTAGAAAATGTTTGTTTGTTGGTCGACTTTAGCGAAAGCTATATTGTATTAATCGACGAAAAACATTGTTTTACCCAAAACAAATGAGGAGTGGACGTATACGACACATCGAATGGGTTTACAAATCAACATTCAAAAAAACGCCATTTATCTCAACTCAACAATTGTGGATGAAGCATTGCTTTGCATCATCTTAAGACAAGATGTCTTTCGTTTATGAAAAGGTTTTAAAGATCGCACTGCAGAGAAAAACAGAGTTTGATTGGTTGGATGCATTTTTGGGCTTGAAAGACGAGTATTTATGACTTGCAAACTCTTACAACTTGGGACTAATATTCGGGATTACGTCTGGACCTTTCACTCAGGTAATCTTTTTCTTTTCAATTTTATTTAGAAAAAAAAAAGTTTGAATATTTACAAGTGTTTTGAAGAGAAGACGAATACATATGGCTTACAAGCTCTTACAACTTGGGCCTAATATTCGGGATAACGACTGGATATTCCATCCAGGGTAATCTTTTTCTTCAGATTCACTTATGAAAAAGATTTGAATATTGCAACATTTTGAAGAGAAGACGAATACTTATGGCTTGCAAGCTCTTACAACTTGGGCCTAATATTCGGGATTACGACTGAATATTTCATCAAGGTAATCTTTTTCTGCGGATTCACTTATGAAAATGATTTGAATATTGAAGTGTTTTGAAGAGAAGACGAATACTTATGGCTTGCAAGCTCTTACAGCTTGAGCCTAATATTCGGGATTACGACTGGATATTTCTTCCAGATAATCTTTTTCTTCCCACTTACTTATGAAAATGGTTTAAATATTTACAAGTGTTTTGAAGAGAAGACGAGTATTTATGGCTAGTAAGCTCTTACAACTTGGGCCTAATATTCGGGATTATGACTGAATATTTCATCCAGGGTAATCTTTTTCTTCAGATTTTACTTATGAAAATGATTTGAATTTAAAATGAAAATGATTAATGTACAAATGTTTGAAATGATTTGAGGGTAATTGAAATGCAAACAAGCAAATGTGAGTACGCAAAACGAAAAGAGCTCATTGTAAAAAGGCCCAAGAGTAAGCCACGAAACTGAAAGCCATTCAAAATCGAGAGCAAACTGAATTTAAGTCTAAGCTAACTTAGAGTGGATTCATGTAAGAACCATTCTATAAGAAGTTGAGCCAATTGAATCTATGCGTCCAAACAATTTTTGAAAGTTAAATTTAATTTTAACTTCGAGATCGCAACGCAATAATAAACCAAGAAACAATCAACATATTAATATTATTATAATAGTGTCAAATTTTTACATCAACTCAAAGTAATCAAAAAATAAAAATCTAAATACAATGTGCACCTGTTATCCACAATAAAACTGCAATGCTACAGTATCGAAACAGAACTAAAATACAATAAGATATAGTATTTACACATTATATATATATATATATATATATATATATATATATATATATATATAAATAAATATATATATATATATATAAATATATATATATATATATATATATATATATATATAATATAATATATATATATATATATATATATATATATATATATATATATATATATATATATATATATATATATATATATATATAAAAATTTAAAAAGAGTATATATAGATGTATGAAAACTAACAAGCAAAATATATACATAAACGAAATTGATAACGTTTATATACTTATACATATTATAAAACTAAAAATTAAGTTTTTTTTTAAAAACAAACAGTATATATATAAAAAATGAAATAAGGTAATATATATATATTATCTTATTTCTTTTTTTTATATATACTTTTGTTTTTAAAAAATACTTAATTTTTAGTTTTATAATATGTATAAGTATATAAACATTATCAGTTTCGTTATGTATATAATTTGCTTGTTAGTTTTCATATATCTATACTCTTTTTTTAATTATACATATATATATATATATATATATATATATATATATATATATATATATATATATATATATATATATATATATATATATATATATATATATATATATATATATTAAAAAAAGAGTAGATATAGTTGTATGAAAACTAACAAGCAAAGTATATACATAAACGAAACTGATAACGTTTATATACATATTATAAAACTAAAAATTAAGTTTTTTTTTAAAACAAACAGTATATATAAAAAAATGAAATAAGGTAATATATATATATATATATATATATATATATATATATATATATATATATATATATATATATATGTATATATCTTAGATTACAAATGTAAGAAATAAAATTTACTGTTGCAAGGTGGAAAACTTATTGTTGCAAGGCGGTGGAGATTTATGACGGTAGGCTTTTCACATAAAAATCAAAAAGAGTTTCTTCTTTTTTCTTTAATTTCTCTATTTCTTCTTTGCAAATGAGAGTATGAGTCTTATAGAAAATGGAAGAATAGATTATTCTACAAGACCCTTTTTTTCTTTTTTCCTTTTCTATCATTTGAATTGAGAGAGACAAGTATGATAAGACGTGACGGTTGATAGGTTAAGTTGGTCAATTCATTTTTTCTCCTTCAATGCCAAGTGTAGCTATATATATATATATATATATATATATATATATATATATATATATATATATATATATATATATATATATATATATATATATATATATATATGGTGACTAGTATGTTTTTTCTAATTTTTAAAATGCCAACAATGCCCTTTTAGTGTTTTAAAATGTAAAATAAATTTGAAACAAGTTAAATTAAATAAAATTATACTAGCTTAAATAATCAAAATTAATTCGAAACAAAAAAATAGAAAATTCTATTTATTTATTTCGAACATTTTGACAAAGAGATAAAAATAAAATGTCTCAAAATAAATAAAGGTCGAGCGCAAAAGTGCTCAAAAAATTAAAATGAATGCATCAAAATGATCAGTGCGAAATAAACTTATTGGAAAAATACAGCGGTTCTTTTAATTTTGAAATAAATTTTGACCGGTTAAACAGGCTCGAGCTGATCAAAAAGTGGCCGAAAAATTAGCTGAAAAATAAATCGAGCACACCAGATTAAACTATGTGAAACGTAGATTAATAAAGCTGATGTTTGGAAGCTTGATTTTAAAAAAATTCGTCCACTGATTTGACGCACATCCGTCGATTAATTCAACCGGTTCGCCTGTAGATCCGAAAAATTATTTCGACTGATATTCTAGGCACTATGCGGTATGGAATGCATGGTATGCTATATAGAGATGCAATAGCTATGATGAATGTACGGAATCCGTGATTTATGGTCAAAATTGGGGTATGACAGTTGCCCCTATTTAAGTATCTTCAACTAGAGATATGAAGCAGGACACTCTTCATATGATCATAGTGGGAGATAATTAAATACTAAGCAGACCCAAATTTTGATCCTAATATGCAAATGATATGAAATGAGATGAGATGAATGCATGAATGAATGACTCTTTTTTTATTTGATTTTCTAGGGATATGATCAGACATAAGATAAACCCTAACATGATGTTTTATGATAGATACAGAATGAAACAAAGATCTGTGGGGAATGACAAAGACATGTTGTAACGGTGGCCCACAGGAAACAAAAGTGAAGGTGAAAACTTGTTGGGGATAACAATCCTGCTGGAGGAAAGACAACTAGGGAATATGCAAAGAGATTTTAACAACAGGTTCGTACATAACCTGACAACACCGAAAAATTTAAAGAATTTTCAACAACAGGTTCAAACGTGATCTAACAACACTTGAATATACAAAGAGTGCTCAATTAACAAGTTCAAACATGACTTGACAATGTTGGGGGATATCAAAAGGTTCCATAAACAGGTTCAAACATGACCTGACAATACTGGAAAGCATACAAAGAAAGTTCCATCAACAGGCTCATACATGACCTAACATCATTGGAAAATTCAAAGCGTTTCAACAATAGGTTTAGACATGACCTGAGAATATTAGAAAACCAAGGAAGTTTTAATCAATAGGTTCATATGTGACCTCAACATTTGGATATTCAAAGAAAGTTTCACTCATAGATTCAAACATGACCTGACGACACTTTGGAAAAAATCAAAGAGAGTTTTATCAACAGGTTCATACATTACCTGACGAAACTAGAAAATTTCAAAGAAAGTATATCCACGGGTTCATGCATGACCTGGCAATTCTGGAGGATTCACAGAGGTTATAACAACAAATTCATACGTGACCTGACAACACTAGAAAACCCAAACAAAACTTCAGCAATAGGTTCATACATGACTTGACAATATTGCAAAATTCCAAGCAAGTTTCATCAATAGGTTCATACATGACCAGACACTTTAGAATACATCTGATAGTTCTGGAGATTCCTCACAAAAAATTCATCTGATCAAAGATTTTGGAGATTCCTAACAGGGAATTTATGCAAAACAAATATAAACGGGAGGCTTCTTATAAGTAGATCATCCACGCAAAAGGCTACAATGATTCTTTACAAAGAAATCAAACAAAACCAACATCATTGGAGTTTTCTAACACGAAAAACCTCCAAGCTTCTGGGAATTCCTCAAGATGACGAGTCATACATGACTTTCACGGAACCATCAGGAAAGACAGGGTAATCAAACTCTCTGTACGTGCCAACAACAATTGGACTTTGACCGTAAGCAATGGATTACAACCAACTTTTAACGGATTTTGCCAACAAAAATTGGACTTTGACCGTAAGCAATGGATTACAACCAGCTTTTAACGGATTTTGCCAACAACAATTGGACTTTGACCGTAAGCAATGGATTACAACCAGCTTTTAACGGATTTTGCCAACAACAATTGGACTTTGATGGAATTCATTAGTAAAACAATTACCGGCTACAACAGAGTTTTCCAGCAACAACTGGACTTGAAATGATATTAGCGACAACCAAACTTCAGATACCAAAGACGATTGTATTTACAAATGGAGTGACATTGATGCCAACGGAAATTGGGTTTAAAATGAGTTATACTGACCACTGAGCTTGGAATAATGCCTAGTGACAACTGAATTTTAGGAGACCCCAATGTGCCTTGAAATAATGCTAGGGAATGACATAGGAGTTCTGGAAGTGCGTCAGAACGAAAATGACATGTCTATGGAATTCATCGGGGAGTAAAAGAAACAAACTCTGGAAATGCATCGGAACTACAAGTGATATTCTGGAAATACATCAGATAACAGACACCTCAGGTTATACATTATGGAAATTCTAGAAATACATCAGAATACAAGACAGACATGTTCAAGAATACATCAGATAGGTGGGGAAACATCTGGAAACACATCAGACAAGTTATGAAAATACATCAATAAACAAAGGAGTAATTAGGGAATTCATCAGATAATCCAAAAAGGAAATGAACCTCATGGACAAGTTTTTTGATAGGTGCCAACTAAGTTGGACTTGAAAATGACTACGAAAATTGGATTATGGTTTAAGGGCACCAAAGAAAAATTGGAATTAGAGGTCAAATGATATAGGATCAACAACAACACCTGAGCCAATGCAAAATGAGCATGAAGTACATTTTGGTTATGCATGATTTGAATTTGTTTTTATGCATGATATTGAATGAACATGATATGAAAATGCTGACACCTGAGTGAACTAGGAGTTTGTAAAGGCTTTTTATGGAGGTCATGATTCCTCAACACCGAGAACTCAACCAAATATTTTATGATAGATGTTGTCAAAGGAGAAATCTATCAAGCTTGATAGTTACAACTAGCCAAAGGGATTCTTTTGGAGGATTAATGAATCGTGCTAGCATGATTTTTGAGCACTCATCTCAAACTCAATAGTCATTGACGTATGGCAGAATTTGTTTGAGCAGTTTGAAAGCATGAAAGGGGTCTTCCCCTAGTCTGTTGGGTCCTTGAAAATGTTCACCTTGAAAATGTTCACCTTGAAAGTGAGTTTGAAATAGCTTGACATGAGACGATCTCAAGATGGCTTGTGTAACACCCTTCTAAAATACCCCAAATATTTAATCAAAATAACAAATATGTATCTATCAGAGTAAATATGCAATTAAGGGTGTCACACAATATTTCACACTATTCATCAAAGTAGCTTGTCATGCTCATTTATTTATCAAATAAAACAGTTGCATAATACGCAGCGGATAGAGATCAAATCGATCATTCAAAACATGCAACATACTACATGTAAACTGGTTCAACAATCATCAACAATACAATTAAAATGTTCCCTCCCGATGTTACATCTATCAGAGCATGACCCACTAAGGAGACTACACTAGACTCCAAGCATTAGCTTCTACTCAACTCATTGCTCGTTACCTAAAAAATTGTTGTAAGGGTGAGTTCCTCAATCGATATAGTAAGCATTATAAAATATCATGTCATGTTAAGTAATTTAACACATTAATCACCCTAATCATATCACACATTCAGTAACGGCACATCAACCAAATTATCATACTCAATACTACACAATTCATACTCATACTCAATGTCAACACAACCACACGTATAATATTGGAATACATCCATTCATATTATACGCCATACATACATTATGAAATGAGACTCCACACATGCGGTACCGACTATTCTTGAACATCTAGTTCAAGCTCACCGATCAAATCCAGATACGGCTACTAAGCTCACTAGTCCCACTCATTTGAGATCTAGTGACTCACTCACTAATTCCTCACCATGGGAATTAGCTACAGCCCCAAAGGCTATGCTATGCACACTAATCACCTAGCATGCAAACATCAACAACGAATCCATAATGATTCACTCACTAATTCCTCACCATGGGAATTAGCTACAACCCCAAGGGCTATGCTATGCACGCTAATCATCTAGCAATGCAACACCAACAACAATCCACAATGGACATATGCTCACACTCTAAGCCATACAACAGTCCATTCACAAATACATGCATAATATATATATTCACAACATTATGCATATCATCATACATCATCAACACATGTATCAAACACCATATCATGTCAAATAATTAATCACAGTATTAGCACACTCTACTAATACCCTTACTACTCAAAACAACAGGAACTAATCCCTATTACATCATCCGCCAACATATGCCAACCATCAATTAAGTACACAACATTTAAAACACCACTTTTCCACTCTGCAACAGTGTTAACCGGTTAACGCCCTGGGTTAACCGGTTAACGCAGCACAAACACGCTTCCTGCCCAAAACTTAACAGTGTTAACCGGTTAACACCCTGGGTTAACCGGTTAACGCAGACAGAACAACACTATCTCAGCAATCCCAACAGTGTTAACCGGTTAACACCCTGGGTTAACCGGTTAACGCAGACAAAACAGCAATTTTACACAATACAACACAGTGTTAACCGGTTAACATCCTGGGTTAACCGGTTAACGCAAGACAGAAAGCTGTTCCTGCGCTAACACAAGGCAGAATGCAGAATTCTCCGCATTTTCCGCCGTTGGAGGACTTCCGGACCTCCGATTCCAATTCCGTAACAAGCTATACGTCCAGCAAATTACGACTCACACGACTATCGATTCAATTACAGTTTTTAACACAGTTTATCCAACATAATTTTCAGCATTCACAATCCCAATTAGGGTCAATTCAACGGTTTATCACTACCCATTACATGCTAATCCATAATACCCATTAAACGACGATAAACCCCCCTTACCTGAGTTAATCCGGCGAATCTTTTAGCTTCGAGCTCTTCCTTCTTCAACCTTCTTCCTCTTGTCCTGCCTCTTTGCCCTTTCTCCACTTTCCACTTTTCAGCCGCTTCTCTGTTTTTCACGTAAAAACCCTTTCTTTACCAAATGGACTCTTTTTCTTATTTCCAACTTATATATATTTTCCAATAATTATTATTCCAATAATAATAATAATAATCCAATAATTCCAATTATTTAATTAAATTAATAAATATAATATTAACTTAAATTAAATAATTATCTTATTTTTATCGGGGTGTTACAACTCTCCCCCACTAAAAGAGTTTTCGTCCTCGAAAACATACCTCAAGCGAATAACTCCGGATAAGACTCCTTCATCTGACTCTCAAGTTCCCAAGTCACATTGCCACCTGCTGGTCCTCCCCAAGCTACCTTCACCAAGGCAATCTCTTTACCCCGCAACTGCTTCAACTCTCGATCCTCGATCCTCATAGGTGATGTTTCAACAGTCAGGTTATCTCTCACCTGTACATCATCTATTTGGACTACATGCGACGGATCATGAATGTACCTCCTCAACTGAGACACATGAAACACCTCATGCAAATTCGCAAGCGACGGCGGTAAAGCGATACGATAGGCTACCTCCCCTATCCTCTCCAAAATCTGATAAGGGCCAATAAATCGAGGTGTCAACTTCCTCGACTTCAAAGCTCGACCAACCCCAGTTATCGGAGTAACACGAAGAAACACATGATCTCCCTCTTGGAACTCAAGTGACTTCCTCCTCTTGTCATGATAACTCTTCTGACGACTCTGAGCAATTCTCATCTTCTCCTGAATCATCTTAATCTTTTCCGTAGTCTGTTGAACAATCTCTGGTCCAACCACAGCACTCTCACCGGACTCATACCAACATAAAGGTGTCTGACATCTCCTACCATACAAAGCTTCAAACGGTGCCATACCAATGCTCGAATGAAAACTATTCTTGTAGGTAAACTCAATCAAAGGCAAATAACAATCCCAAGCACCTCCCTTTTCCAAAACACAAGCCCTCAAAAGATCCTCTAGTGACTGAATCGTCCTCTCAGTCTGACCATCAGTCTGCGGATGATATGCAGAACTCAATCTCAGCTTAGTTCCCAAAGCCTTCTGCAAACCTTCCCAGAACTTCGATGTAAATCTAGGATCTCTGTCCGAAACAATACTCGACGGAATACCATGCAAACTTACAATCTTCTCAATATACAACTCAGCTAATCTCTCTAACGGATAATCCATTCTGATCGGAATGAAATGAGCCGACTTTGTCAATCTGTCAACAATCACCCAAATAGCTTCACAATTCTTATTTGTCCTCGGCAAACCAGACACAAAATCCATACTGATACTATCCCACTTCCACTATGGAATAGTCAACGGTTGCATTAGCCCAGACGGCTTCTGATGCTCAATCTTTGACTTCTGACAAGTCAAACAGGAATAAACAAAACTCGCAATTTCTCTTTTCATTCCCGGCCACCAAAATAACTTTTTCAAATCATGATACATCTTCGTAGCTCCAGGATGAATACTCAGGCCACTACGATGTCCTTCCTCCAGAATACTCTTCTTGAGTTCGGTAACATCCGGAATACACACCCGATTACCAAATTTCAAAACACCATTCTCATCAACTCTGAATTCACCACCTTGACCTTGATTCACTAGAGTCAACTTATCAACCAAAAGCACATCGGACTTCTGACCCTCTCTAATCTCATCCAGAATACCACTCGTTAATTTCAACATTCCTAATTTAACACTATTGTGAGTACTCTCACACACCAAACTCAAGTCTCTAAACTGCTCAATTAAATCCAATTCCCTAACCATTAACATAGACATATGCAATGATTTCCGACTCAATGCATCAGCCACTACGTTTGCTTTACCCGGATGGTAATTCAAACCAAAGTCATAATCCTTCAGAAATTCTAACCATCTCCTCTGTCTTATATTCAGCTCTTTCTGATCAAACAAATACTTTAAACTTTTATGGTCACTGAAAACCTCAAATCTTGATCCATACAAGTAATGCCTCCATAACTTCAGAACAAATACCACAGCTGCCAACTCTAAATCGTGTGTCGGATAGTTCCTCTCATGAACCCTCAGTTGTCTCGAAGCATAAGCTATAACCTGCTTATTCTGCATCAACACACCACCCAAACCCAACAATGAAGCATCACAGTAAACCTCAAATGGTTCCGACGGACTCGGTAATATCAGAATAGGAGCAATAGTTAACCTTCTCTTTAACTCTTGGAAACCTTCTTCACATTTTGAGTCCCAAACAAACGCTTTCCCCTTTCTGGTCAACATCGTCAACGGTAACGCCAACTTAGCAAATCCCTCAATGAACTTCCTATAATAACCAGCCAATCCAAGGAAACTTCGAATCTCAGCAACAGACTTCGGAGCTTCCCACTTAGACACCGCTTCTATCTTAGAAGGATCAACAGCAACACCACCTCTTGAAATTACATGACCAAGAAAACTAACCCCTTCTAACCAAAATTCACACTTAGACAGTTTAGCAAATAACTTCTTTTCTCGGAGAACTTCTAAAACCATTTTCAAATGTTCAGCATGCTCTTCTTCAGATTTCGAATACACCAAAATGTCGTCAATAAACACCACAACAAACTTATCTAGGTACGGATGGAAAATCCTATTCATATACTCCATAAATACTCCAGGCGCATTAGTCACACCAAAAGGCATTACAGAATACTCATAATGTCCATACCTTGTTCTGAAAGCAGTCTTCTGAATATCCTCAGTTTTCACACGTATCTGATGATACCCAGATCTTAAATCTATCTTGCTGAACACACTCGCACCAACCAATTGATCCATCAAATCATCAATCCTCGGCAAAGGATACCGATTCTTGATCGTCACTTTATTCAGTTGCCTGTAGTCCACACACAACCTCATAGTACCTTCTTTCTTCTTAACCAATAACACTGGTGCACCCCACGGTGACACACTCGGACGAATAAATTTCTTATCCAACAGATCTTCCAACTGACTCTTCAATTCAGTTAACTCAACAGCAGACATACGGTACGGAGCCATCGATATCGGTCTAGTACCAGGTACCAAATCAATCGAGAACTCAACTTCACGCTCCGGCGGTAATTCATTCACTTCTTCTGGAAACACATCAGGAAAATCACACACCACTGCTAGATCACAAATCGCCAGTTTATCTTTAGCCTCCAAAGTCGCTAACAGCATAAACAACTCTGCCCCATCTGCTACTGCCTCATTCACCTGCCTCGCTGATAGAACCAAACTCTCTACTTCCTCAATCTCAGGAAAGATCACAGTCTTATCAAAACAGTTGATAGAAACCCGGTTAGACACCAACCAGTTCATACCCAAGATAACGTCAATCTGCACTAGTGGAAGACACACAAGGTCCATCCCAAAGTCTCTACCAAAAATACTCAAAGGACAATTTAAACAAACTGAAGTAGTAGTCACTGAACCCTTCGCAGGAGTATCAATCACCATACTACCATGCATCTCAGATATCTCTAACTTAAGTTTCACAGCACAATCCAAAGATATAAAGGAATGAGTAGCACCTGTGTCGATAATAGCTACAAGAGGAAAGCCATTAATATAACACGTACCTCTGATCAAACGATCATCTGCAGAAGTCTCAGAACCCGATAAGGCAAAGACCTTGCCTCCTGACTGATTCTCTTTCTTCGGCTTAGGACACTGTGGACTGATATGACCCACCTCTCCACAGTTGAAACAAGTCACAGTCTTCAACCAGCACTCTGCAGCCAAATGACCACCTTTGCCACACTTGAAACACTTCATCTCAGCACTGGTACACTCATGGACACGATGTCCAGCCCGACCACATCTATAACACTTAGCAGGGGCGCTAGAGTCTCCCCCACTAGGCCTCTTCATCCCACTCTGCTTCTGAAAACCTTTGCCAGCTGCATACGGTTTTCCACGATCATTCTGATTCTTGCCTTTCCTATCAACCCTTTGCTGATAGCTCTCTGCTCTGGCTTTGGAATCCTGTTCAAAAATCCTGCAACAGTCAACCAAGTCAGAAAACACTCTGATCCGTTGGTATCCAATAGCCTGCTTGATCTCGGGACGTAACCCGTTCTCAAACTTCACACATTTCGAAAATTCTCCAGTAGCCTCATTATAGGGAGTATAATACTTTGACAGCTCTGTGAACTTAGCAGCATACTCAGTAACAGACCTGTTACCCTGTTTCAATTCCAAGAACTCTATCTCTTTCTTTCCTCTGACATCCTCTGGAAAGTACTTCCTCAGAAATCTCTCTCTGAATACAGCCCAAGTGATCTCCGCATTCCCAGCAGTTTCCAACTCAGTGCGGGTAGCAACCCACCAATCATCTGCTTCTTCTGACAGCATATGCGTACCGAACCTGACCTTTTGGTTATCGGCACACTCAGTCGCTCGGAAGATTCTCTCTATCTCCTTCAACCACTTCTGAGCGCCATCTGGATCGTATGCTCCCTTGAACATTGGAGGATTGTTCTTCTGGAACTCACTCAATTGACGAGCAGCTCCCATCCCCACAACATTCGGATTCCCTCCAAGTACTCCAGCTAGCATACCCAGAGCCTCAGCAATCGCAGCATCGTCTCTACCTCTTCCAGCCATCTCTATTCTGAAAACCCAACAAGCTAAAACAATAAGTACTGATAGGGTTACACAACACCTATCCCGTACAGGGGAAACAAAATAATTACGACTCGACTCGACCGACTATGCTCTGATACCACTAATGTAACACCCTTCTAAAATACCCCAAATATTTAATCAAAATAACAAATATGTATCTATCAGAGTAAATATGCAATTAAGGGTGTCACACAATATTTCACACTATTCATCAAAGTAGCTTGTCATGCTCATTTATTTATCAAATAAAACAGTTGCATAATACGCAGCGGATAGAGATCAAATCGATCATTCAAAACATGCAACATACTACATGTAAACTGGTTCAACAATCATCAACAATACAATTAAAATGTTCCCTCCCGATGTTACATCTATCAGAGCATGACCCACTAAGGAGACTACACTAGACTCCAAGCATTAGCTTCTACTCAACTCATTGCTCGTTACCTGAAAAATAGTTGTAAGGGTGAGTTCCTCAATCGATATAGTAAGCATTATAAAATATCATGTCATGTTAAGTAATTTAACACATTAATCACCCTAATCATATCACACATTCAGTAACGGCACATCAACCCAATTATCATACTCAATACTACACAATTCATACTCATACTCAATGTCAACACAACCACACGTATAATATTGGAATACATCCATTCATATTATACGCCATACATACATTATGAAATGAGACTCCACACATGCGGTACCGACTATTCTTGAACATCTAGTTCAAGCTCACCGATCAAATCCAGATACGGCTACTAAGCTCACTAGTCCCACTCATTTGAGATCTAGTGACTCACTCACTAATTCCTCACCATGGGAATTAGCTACAGCCCCAAAGGCTATGCTATGCACACTAATCACCTAGCATGCAAACATCAACAACGAATCCACAATGATTCACTCACTAATTCCTCACCATGGGAATTAGCTACAACCCCAAGGGCTATGCTATGCACGCTAATCATCTAGCAATGCAACACCAACAACAATCCACAATGGACATATGCTCACACTCTAAGCCATACAACAGTCCATTCACAAATACATGCATAATATATATATTCACAACATTATGCATATCATCATACATCATCAACACATGTATCAAACACCATATCATGTCAAATAATTAATCACAGTATTAGCACACTCTACTAATACCCTTACTACTCAAAACAACAGGAACTAATCCCTATTACATCATCCGCCAACATATGCCAACCATCAATTAAGTACACAACATTTAAAACACCACTTTTCTACTCTGCAACAGTGTTAACCGGTTAACGCCCTGGGTTAACCGGTTAACGCAGCACAAACACGCTTCCTGCCCAAAACTTAACAGTGTTAACCGGTTAACGCCCTGGGTTAACCGGTTAACGCAGACAGAACAACACTATCTCAGCAATCCCAACAGTGTTAACCGGTTAACACCCTGGGTTAACCGGTTAACGCAGACAAAACAGCAATTTTACACAATACAACACAGTGTTAACCGGTTAACATCCTGGGTTAACCGGTTAACGCAAGACAGAAAGCTGTTCCTGCGCTAACACAAGGCAGAATGCAGAATTCTCCGCATTTTCCGCCGTTGGAGGACTTCCGGACCTCCGATTCCAATTCCGTAACAAGCTATACGTCCAGCAAATTACGACTCACACGACTATCGATTCAATTACAGTTTTTAACACAGTTTATCCAACATAATTTTCAGCATTCACAATCCCAATTAGGGTCAATTCAACGGTTTATCACTACCCATTACATGCTAATCCATAATACCCATTAAACGACGATAAACCCCCCTTACCTGAGTTAATCCGGCGAATCTTTTAGCTTCGAGCTCTTCCTTCTTCAACCTTCTTCCTCTTGTCCTGCCTCTTTGCCCTTTCTCCACTTTCCACTTTTCAGCCGCTTCTCTGTTTTTCACGTAAAAACCCTTTCTTTACCAAATGGACTCTTTTTCTTATTTCCAACTTATATATATTTTCCAATAATTATTATTCCAATAATAATAATAATAATAATCCAATAATTCCAATTATTTAATTAAATTAATAAATATAATATTAACTTAAATTAAATAATTATCTTATTTTTATCGGGGTGTTACAGCTTGCCCCAATGTTTGCATATCGCAGTGATCTGACCCTAATTTACCAAAACCTGGAAAGGTAGACTTCTAATTGACTGTCCTTGGATAGTTAGACTCAATGAGCTTCTGAGGTGGCTTGCCCTAGTCTGAGTCTTGAAGCAAATTACTCTTGGCTAACTGAACCTTGGGGTGATTGGCTTGGATTGACTGATACTCAAAGTGATTTCCCATGACTGGACTTCTTTCACTTTATCAAGTTCCTCAATTGCATATTGTTGGAATTTCTTTAATGCTAAGTGCTAACTCGCAAATAAGATTGTTCATTCAAAAATGGTAATTTTAATGCAGTGTTTATGCAAAAAAAATAAATCAAAATTTATTGATATGAACGGGTGAAATACAATGAACGGGTCATTGATAGGAACACAATGATGATCCAGTCATTCAAAAGGTGGAAGATGATGTGATCGATACAAATGATTAACAAAGATCTTCGTGGAGTCAGGTTAACACTGTCGCACCTCGAAAAAATGCGATCCCTCACGATGGAACGCGAAAAAATGTTGTTCGAAACAGAGTCGCCACCGAACTTTATTTATTCCAATGAAGGAATAGGAAAATATCAAGAAAACCTTTAAGAAAATGGAAGAATGGTCGTCGCAACCATATTCGGGTTCGGGAGTCTATTACGCAAGGGGAAGGTATTAGTACCCCTTACGTCTATTGTACTCAACGGGAACCTTTTAGTCTGATTTTGCTATTTAACTGTAAATTGAATGTTATTTGCTTGCTTCGAGTAATTAGAATTGATGATAAATATGGATGAAGATCTCAGGAGGGGGAAATGGGAGGTTTTTTATTAGTGTGCTCGCGAAGATACAGCAATCTCCTGCCTACGTATCCATATGATGCAATAAGGAAATCAGAGCATTCGTAGTTCGGGCTACTACGAATATTTGGTGTGTTTTGTTTTGTGAACGATTGTGTAGGTCGGCGTTCTAACGGCTAAACGCTGGCTTGTCTACTCTCGGTGGAGGCTCTAGCACTGGTTTATTGTGCGCATTAGAAAGGATTGACAATGTTCTTTTTGAAAGAAGGGTTTTGGTCACGCGGGGGTGACGAGTTGAAGTGATATGTTTGACGTTTGATTGGTTTTAATCGCGCGGGGGCGAGAAATTTGGTTTGATGTTTTAAGGTGTTTTGAAGAACGACGAAAGATTGAGCAATGTGGTGCACACCAATCGTCCAATTCTTTCGAGGAATAACAAGGCAAACGCCTTCTACTCCTTTTTCGTTCGAATTTTTTTTGAAAGTTCGTTTGTGGATGTTGAACGCGCACGGTAGTGAGGCGTACGCCTCCTACTTGCTTATTCAAAGAATAATGAGGTGAGCGCCACCTATTCCCTTATCCAAGTTTATTTAGCGTGTTTTAGTCGAAAGTTGATAACTTGAGCAATGTGGCGAGCGCCAATTATTTAAATAATCAAGAGATGGTGAGGCGAACGTCTCCCATCAATTATCATCCAAAGTTTAATTTATGAAAGATATGTTTTTAGATGTCGTATTTGATATAGGAAGATAATTTGAATTTTGAATTGGTAGGTTCTGAAAAGTCGATGATTTGAGCAATGTGGCGTACACCAATTATTCAAATAATCAAGGAATGGCGAGGCGAACGCCTCCCGCTCAATTGATTAAAGTTTAAGTTATTTATTTTGCGAAATTGGGTTTGATATGAAAAGGTGATTTGAATTTATATGATTGCGGTTTTAATTGGATGACGAAAACTCGAGCAATGTGGCGTACGCCAATTATTCGAATGATCGAAAGATAGTGAGGCGAACGCCTCCTATCCTTTTATTATCGAAATTTTAGAATTAAATGGTTGTAGAATTTGTAGTTGATTTAGAAGACGTGATTTGAAATATTATGGTTTCATGTTTTAATCGGGTGACAAGAACTCGAGCAATATGGCGTACGCCAATTATTCAAGTGCTTGAGAAATAGTGAAACAAACGCTCCCTATATCTTTTTCATCCCAAAGTTTATGTTAAGAGAAAATCCTGTTGAAGTTAAATGGTTTGAAAACTGGTTGGAATTCGTGTTTGTTGAAAAATTACATGTGGTTGGTGGCGATGCCAAAGCAATCGGCTTACAAGGTTTTGTTTTGAAAGTGGGCTTGACTTTAAGTCAAGAATTGTGGTTTGTGTTGTCAATTGGTTTGGATTGAATCAAAATAATTAAGTTAATTTATTTTAATTAATCGGAATTAACTAATTAATCAAAATTCAACTTAATTTAATTAAAAGTGATAGAAAATAACTAGCAATGGTAGTTTAATGGGTTGAATGAAATCGGTCACAATGTGCTCCTAAACCGGTTTATACATAGCGACAATCGAAACGTCGTATGTAGAGATGAAAACACGGTGAAATACGCAATTAATTTATTGAAATGTTGGTGGCATAGTGACATGAATTTGTCGAATCCACGAATTATAAGTTCGATCACGTAACGCAAACAGAAGTAACAACCGCACATTTTTTGATTTATTTTCAAAATTAATATAGTGTATAGGATATTATTAGTGGAGCAAAAATGTACAAAGTTAGTAAAGAAATGGGCCCTTCCTTTTTCAATTCAAATGGCCCATGATCTGAATTTTTTAACTCTTATCCAACAACACAAAAACAATCAATTTATCATGTATAAACAAATATCCCTAAAATAAGATTGACTTTTTCCACTTCTCATGTACTGAGATAATATCAAACGAAATGCAGCAGGCACAATATTCTTAATATCTCACCATCTACTTGCAATACTAACCAATATTCTATAACCTGTACGTAGCAGTAAAATACTGGACGTCAAATAAACAAAATTTAACAGGCACACTTAACTGAAAATGATTATCAAGTAATCCACTCAAAACTTTCAACATGATAATCCCAATCTTAAGCACAAAATAATATAACCAAATTGAAAATTAAGGATGCAATTGAAAGAATGATCAGTGTAACATCAACACAAACCCAGAATTTTAAGACAGGAACATTCCTTATACAACAACAACAAACCCGGAATTTTAAGACAGGAACATTCCAAGAGTATA
The DNA here is from genome assembly GCF_024323335.1 of Lathyrus oleraceus. Lineage (NCBI taxonomy): Eukaryota > Viridiplantae > Streptophyta > Magnoliopsida > Fabales > Fabaceae > Lathyrus > Lathyrus oleraceus. The sequence continues at coordinate 102,506,101 of NC_066584.1, read as the reverse complement.
ACATTTACGAATTTATAACGGTATCCATGGTCACAAAATGAAACAGCAACAATGTCCCGAGTCTAAATTCGCATTAAATTAAACATTTGAACAACGATCTTAATAACTCAATCATGGAATTCAAATGTCGTTACCGTAAACGTTGTCGAATTGGTGCCGCTGAAATGGAACGTCAACACGAGGTCGTTGCTTGATGGCTTTTGACCGTCGAAACAAGCAATGGTTTCCCAAGTCCATCCATAACTTTGGTCCCAACGCGCATATCTCCGCTTCAATTCTTTGCCCCTTAACCCTTTTGGTACTGAAATAGGCGGAGCAATTCGTTCTGCAAAACAGAAACCGAATTGTAACCAGATTAAGTATTAAACAACAACCAACAGTGATAATTCATGAAAGGTTGGTTGCGAGTCAGTTGATTGGAACGGAGAGATGTTGGATAGATCGGTGGGTTCGGTTTTGGTGAGTCTGAAGATGATGCGGCTGCGAGACGGAGAGTGAAACGGAGAAAGCGGCGGTGGTGCTTTGGTTTTGTTGTTGGTGAGGGTGCTCGTTGGAGACGTGAAACGCGAATCGGAGGGGGTTCGTGAGATCCGGCGGTTTTTAGTGGAGGTTGGAATTGATTTTCACGGCTGAAAATCCCAGCGGTTATGGATGTTGTGGGTTTATGAGGAAGATGTGATGGGGAAGAAGATCGGAGGGTTCCGCGGTGGAAGGAAGGGTGGAGTTGTTGGCAGATCGTCGGAGGAAGAGAGGAATTTTTGTGGTTGTGGTTTCGTGGATGAAGAAGATGAAAGGTTGTGAGGTGTGAATGGCTATTACGGCTGTGAGTGGTGGCGAAGGGTGGTTGGGTGGATGGTGAGAAGGAAAAGCTTATGGGGGGCGGCGAAGAATAGGAACAATGCCTCCTCTAATTTTTTTCGTTTCTTCTTCAATGAGAGATTCTGAGTGGTTAGTGAGTGGAGAGAGAGTACTCAGAGAGAAGGTGAGGTAGCGTGTGAGTGGAGTGGGGTATAGTGATAGGTGGTAAGTTTTTAAATGAATGGAGAGAGAAGCGTGAGTGTGGTAGAAATGAGTATTACGTGTGTGTAGGGGATCCGTGAGGTGAGGGAACCGTTGGGTATTGCTAGTTGTCAACTTGCAAGAAGAAAACAAAAAGGAATCCAATGCTATTTAAACATATTTATTTCATTAACAAATTTTATTATCTATTATTAAAAAAAATATATTTATTAAAAATTCTTAAGCAGTAATTTAATTTAGATAATAATAATAATAATACAAAAAAACTCTAATTTGGATATTAGAACAAAGAAATAAAAGGATTGATTATAAACAGAATCGGATGGAAATTTGCTCGGAAAATTAAATCAGACACACTAAAATGATTAGCACAAAATATACTTATTGAAAAAATACAGCGTTTCTTCAAATTCTGAAATAAATTTGCACCGGTTAAAAGGCTCAGGCGGGTTAAAATGCAACCGAAACGGCCGCTGAAAAATACAATGAGCACACCAGGTTAAACTACGTGAACTGTAGATTAATAATACTGGCGTCTACAATTTTAATTTTGAAACTTTTTACCCGCTGATTTTGTATGTTCTTGAGAAACGAATTAACCAATTTGTCTGTATTTTCAATAAATTTATCCTGACTGATATTTTAGGTATTATTCATGATGGAATGTATGTCATGCTATGCATATGATGCGAAATAAAAATGAAATCGAATTCTATGAAAATTTAAATATGCCCGGACAAAATTGGGGTATGACAAACACAACCTTGTTGTAGTATGCTTTTAGAATAAACCATGCCTCAATTAGGTCTTTTAAGGATTGTAATTTGGATTGGTTCACGTTTTTTTAAACAAAGGGATATAAGGCTCAAATTTAATTTTAACCCACCCCTTCTTCTTGATGATCTCCAATTCCTGCATTCAGTTAATTTGATACACGCATTCGACTTTCAAGAGGGTTCGAAGGTGTCATGAGGATTCAAGAAGAATTTTCTTGAAATGACAGTCACCTTATCTTGCTTTATTTTGTTGAGGATTTGAGGACCTCTTTTTTTTTTTTTCTTTATCCCTAATTTTTCTTGGACCGCTTCTTTGAAGCTTTCGTTCCATCGGGATGCCTTGATTTTTGCCCAAGTCATTTTTTTGCGGTGTTTGACTTAGCGGGCTTTTTCTTCTTTCTTTTTTTTGAAAAATTCTGACTACCATGTTATTGGTGGATGATGAAGAACCACTACAATTTTTTTATTTTCTCAGTTTCTATGACACTTCAAGATGTGTGCGAAGAATAACAAGTGGTTTAACTTCTTTCGAGGATGTGTAGAGATGGACGAATCCTCTTGAAAATTGAATGCACATGCAAACTATATGAACATAACTACCCTGCCCTGGTTAAGATTAAGGGTTTTTAAATCTGAAAGAAACACCAACTTCTAGGCTCAAAGTGGTTGACTAGGGATTAACTCCTTATCTCTTCGATGTTTGGGGATTTGAAATAACGCCTTACATCATCAACAAGGTTTTCTTCAAAAGCATACCACAATAATTTCAGGTGTTTCATTTTCATCACCCTCATTCTAATCGTTGTTAACACAACAGTTTGATAAATAAAAGTGAATGAGAGAAGTATTTTTTTATTTTTAACATAAATGAAAAACGAGTGAATACGAATGGATTAATTCAAAAGATGCATAAAAATTTCATTAATCTTACCAATTCAAAGAAAACAACAATGCTTAAAAGCAACTAACAATCAACATGCAAGGAAATTACAAAAGAAATGTTGAAACAGCCAAATGATTGCTAGCTTTAGGGAATTGACTTCTTCAAACTTGATCCATTAACTTCAGGATACACCCCTTGAGGTCTTCGCACTTATTCGGGTGATAGATTGACGTTCACCACCAAGCTTCCTTCTCTAAAGGCTATGTACATGTTGTCAATCAACTGTTGTACTTTGGCTTTGAAAGTGTTGCAGTTTTCAGTTGAATGCCCTTTTGATCCGGCATGATATCCACATTGTACATTTGGGTCATGCCCGGGTGCATAAGGTTGTGGAACCGGCGTGAGATACTTGAGAACCACCAACGAGTTTTGAATTAGGGGTTGTAGAAGTTGGCTATATGTCATGAGGATTGGATGACGAGGAGCATTTCTTATTTCCAAGTTATTCCGAGGCCTAGGCTGATTTTGATGTTGATTTCGATATCTCAGGCCTTCGGCTTATTGATTGGGATGAGGAGAAAACCAGGATTGTTGGTAATGAAGACTAAAAGGTAGGGGTTGCTGGTATGGCACTTTGGGCATTTCTAACTTCTTATTTTTCAGCCACTTGAAGGTTGGGATCAATAAGCTTTTTGACATTGGCATGAAGATCTTCAAATTCTTTTCCTTCAATCTCAATGTTTAACACAAACCTCTTGGATCCATTACTCACTTCTCCTTTTCTTCCGTTGGCATGGGTCATGACATTGGAAATCCAAGGCGATATCTCAATGCTCTTATCGAGAAACGATGATATCTCGTTAGCCACGTCCCTGACCTCTTCCTTCTGGTAAAAACCATGAGGGGTTTTTAGGGGTCCTTTGCCTTTCTGATTACCTGGTCCATAAATCAAGATATATGTACCTGAGCCTTCCTCCTTGAGTGTTGGTGACCTTATGTCAATCAATCTTTGCAGCCTGAGCTTAAAACTCTTGCATTCCTCGATGGAGTGCCCCATTGTTCCAATATGGTATTCGCACTTGACCTTAGGGTGATCTTCTTCAAAGACTAAACTCTTTTTGTTAATCAATTCTCGTACTTGTAAGACCCCAATTTTGACCCTAAGATCCCTCATGCAATTTCATCATAAGCATTAGCATTGGGATCACGTCTTGGCATCCTCCTTACCCCTCTTTCATTGAGTTTGTTTTGGGAGAGATCATCAAGCACTTTGTGATTATATCATACTTGTATATTATCATTTTACTAACTAAAATACCAAAAATATGTCTTTGCATTTGCCTAACTCTTTTGTAGGAAGGGCATGATCTCATTGATTCATCAAGTTCACATCTAGGGTTTGAGACCCTCATGAACAAAGATCACAACCAAGAATTGATTTAAGAATGGTTATGAACATCATATATGAGTACCAATGATCTCTATATGTTATATTGATCAAGTTTTCTTCAAGAGTTTGAGGGTGATTTGCCTTGGAAACCCTAGTTTGACTGGGTATCTTGAGTAACTTCTCCAACAAGCTATCTCACCAATTGATCAAATTTATCAAGGGACACTTAAAAATTCATCATCTTATGCATATATGATCTACCATGAGCCAAGAAAGTCAAGAGAATTGGAAATTAGCAAGTTGGTTGATGGTGGTTGGCCAGATGAATTCATCTGATCAAAACTGGGTCTCCCTAGACCCTATCTCCTACAATTTTCACCATATTAAAATGATTCCAAGATAAAACGTACTCTAAATGACATTCCAAACAACTTTCATGTTGATACCTAGAGCTAGTTTTGCTTGGAAAATCATTTTCTATGTCGAAACGTTATAGGTCATTTTATCTAAACCCTAATTTGAAGGTCAACTTCCCAAGGCCATGACTTGCTCAATTTTTATGAGATGAAAGATTTCCAAGTTGAACAATCAAATTCAATGTGTCTACTTCAACTTTGATGTTTGGAGTGGAAGCTAATTCAACTTTTTTTAGCATGTGATATGAGGCTACATTATAGGTCACTTTTGACCTATACCATTGATCAAGTGATTTTTCCAAACTTCAAAAATGCATAACTCTATCATTTCAAAACCAAATGACATGAAATTGGTGACCATTTTGAAATTATTTGAGATAGCTACAACTTTGATGAAGACATTTTTCTCATTTGAAGCTCCTATAAAAAGTTAAGCAAGGTGGAATATTGAGATATATGGCTTGACACTTAGAAACATTTTGATATGTCAAAAATTTCCAAACTTCCACCTCAAATTTATCCAAATTCCAGGCTCCAAATGAAAAAGTGTTGAACATGAAAGTTGTTCCTCTTGATCTCACCTTTCCAAAGAGCTCAAATTATTTCATTTTGGACAAGAAATGCATAGGCTGCGCATGGCTTAAACAGGCTGATATCATTTGGCATGGATCAAACTTCAAGCATCAATGTGCATTTGCCTTGCATTCCAAGCTTACTTCAGTGCATCTGATATTCAATTATGGACCTCAAGCTATTATTTCATGGGCCTATGCACGCCCATGCCCCATTGCACCACCATTTTCCAAAATTGGAAAGTGAATGTGAGTGTGCAAATATCACATGATTCAGCTATAAATAGAGCTTCAATTGCTTAGAAATTCAGACACAATCGTGCCAGCTTTGATCCCCCATTTCAAACCCTCAATTCTCAAAGGATAAGCCTGATAAATTCTCTTGAATTTGAGCTTGAATCTCCACTGTTTTGGAATTCAATTCTCCAGGAATCCATTGTTTCTAAACCATTTAATCCTTCTCCTGCAAGCAAGTGGAGTGAGTCTAAGCATAAGCAAGATCAAGATCCATTGAGTTCAGACTTCCATTGAAGGTATTTTTCAGAAATTTTAAACTCTTCGATTCTCTCAAATTCTTGCTCAATTCTATTGATTCTTTGGTTGTCTGAAGTCCTACCAATATAGGCAAGAAGATTGAGTTGCTTTGAGGTCGAATCGAAGCAACTCAGTTCATGTACCTCATATTTCAACTCCACATATCTCTCAATATACTTGGAGTTGGAATGAATGGAGGTCAGGTTCGAGCTCAGTGCCATTTTTTCTTCAAGATCATGTCCTTGTTTTTCATTATGGTGATGGTTCATGGTGGACCAGTCCGGTGAGGTCCAATGGAGAAGATGACCGGAGCTCTGGCTCCGACGATGACATGGCTAGCATCTGAACCACATGATCCTTTGACCTTGTTTGACCTATGATAAATCTCATGGCCATTTCTTTGGTGTTTTTATGAGATTTTAGGAATTGGACAAAACACATTTGATTTAAATGCATTATTTTATTATTTTTAATTGAATAAATACCAATTAAATTTTGTTGACCATTTGTATTGACTTGTATGAGTTTGCTTATTGTTGTTGGGCCTTGGTCAAGGTTGATTTGACATTGTCAAGTTAATATCATTGGATTTAGGGGATTGATGGAATGTACATTCCATCTCCCAAAATGAATGAATGATATTAATTTAACAAAAGTCCTCCTTTGACCAATTTGTGATATCATTCATCCCCTTCCCACTTCATCTTATTCCTCTTCTTAATTCATTCATTCCATTTGGCCTATGACATCTCAAAGTCCTAATGCTAGTTGATTGAAAAATTGACATGAGTATGGATGAGATTAGGCCACACCTTTTGCATATTCTTTTTGTGTGAGGTATATTTTATGAGCATAGTCCATTATACTATGTCTCTAACATGCATTAACACCAAAATTCTATTGCCCGACCTCAAATAGTTGTGACTTCTACATAAGTCCAATTATGATTGCTTAACATAACGCTAAATTTGTGACACAAAAGGCATAAGCATTCTAGTTAGTGAGATTGTAAGTCTCCCCTCTTTCATGGTATTGTGTGGAAACTTAGCCTTTTTTCCTTCCTTTGGAAGATATTTTGGTTCAAGGATCCATGCTTGTGATAAGTGGATTGAGTGTTCTCCAAAGAATGTCTTGAAAAGCAAAAGCAAAAGCAAAACAAAACTAACCTCTAACCTACTAACTCTTAACTTTTAATTTCAAACTTTTACTTTAATGCAATTTACTTTCAGCACTTTATATCATTTGCCATTATACATATCATTCTAATTGTTTATGTTAATGTAATTTTCATTTTTATCCATTTTGGACCATATTGTGTAATATATTTTGTTTGTGTTACTTTGTTTGTTTGTGTGGTCTTTTACCATTAATGTACCGAATAATCATAAAAACCCTAAAAAACTTTTTGAGTGGACTGTTGGTTTGATCTTGAGCAAATGGACTTAGAATCTAGGTAACCTTCCTATGCTAATGGACTTGGCCATTGGCAACTTGTTGAAGAACCAAGTGCTTGCAATTTGAATTCATCTGATACATCTTTGAAGATCTCTCTAAGATTCATCTACAACATGATCATGGTGTAACTGTTATTTTAAACCTGTGACTTGTGGGATTCATCTGTTACATGGGTTATTTTTGAAGAAGATCATGGAATGGATAAGCTTGGATGAGGTCATCTTTATTTGATGCCTTGCTCTTCAAGATAATATAATTGTGCATTTGTGTGTTGCTTGACTCTAAAAGTCCAAGGGAATTTTGGGTTTCTATTGACATTTTTGTCTATTGGATTGCTACCCATTTGGTCAGATCTTTTCAACTCTAAACTTTTAAATTTTTGTGCATAGGATAGTCTCTTCATCTTCTCCCCATTTCTTTAATTTCAAAATCTCTCCCTCCATTTTCAAAAACTTTCTTTGTGTGAACTACTTTCGTTCTAAACTTTGACCGCTTTTGCAAAAAAGGATAGAAACTTTGGCCTTATGCCATTGCCTTTTCAAACTTATTTTCTTAAATCAAATTTGTAAATAAACATAACCATACTTGACTTAAACTTTCGAAAAGCCAAAAAGAACTAAATCATTTAAACCATTTTAGGCCTTTGTCCCTTTCAAACTTAATTTTTGTTAAAAGCAATGCACCCATTTTTAAATTTGTATCACGAACTACGAGGTTTTGATCCCTCATTTTTATGTTGGTACGTAGGTACAAGACCGAAGGTCTTGTCAAACACAAAAATATAATTAATGAATTCTTTTCTCATTCCCCCATTCTATTTGTTTGTAAACATCACTTTGTACATAATATATATGCACACAAAAAGGGCTCCCTAGGAGTACCTAGGACACTTTGGGTGCTAACACCTTCCCTCTGTGTAACCAACCCCCTTATTTGTGATCTCTGACTTTTATTAGTTTTTATTTGAAAACTTCTTACTCTTTGGGTTTTGTTCGTACTTTTTCCCTTTTCCCTTGGAATTAATAAAAGCGCGGTGGCGACTCTTGTTAATTGATCTCTAGCTTGTCAATAGCTTGATGATCATGAATTTCCCGCTACAGAAATTAAGTGGCGACTCTGCTGGGGAGTAGTCTCAAGTGGGTTTAGCCTACTTTTTGTGTGAATATATTTGTATATATGTGATGTTTGTATATATGTATGTGTGATATAATCTACTTGTTGTGCTTGGTGATCTCTGAGTGGTGAGATAAGTTCTAGCCCGAACTCGAGTGCAATTAAGATAGAAGGATGGTATAGTCATGTTCGACTTGTGCGGAGTAGTCCTTAACAAGTTGGCTTGAGATCCATCTGCTCAGTGGAGACTCCTTTGGATTTGGAAATGTCACACAAGTATTTGTGGTTAGGCATTACTATTTCTAATTGGGTCTGAGAAGCTGAGGACCTTAGAACATTTAACCCATCTTGACCTATTTAGGACGTAGTGCGGAAAATGTTCAAGTGTAGACTTGATAGCATTTGTTACGCGATACTACACTCAGACGAGTTTCTCTTGAGAATATTATGGGTCGATGAGTTAGTCATCTTAACCTGTAATATCCAATAGATGGAATTAAGACTCTGGGAACTTTTTAGAACATGATCTACAGGTTTTTATCCTCAGTTCACTCCTTTGGGATGGTTCTTACCCAGACTCCATGCTCGTGACTTGCAAAAAACCATGATTCTTGGTTGATCCAATCAAGTCTTGTCAATTCAATGGAACTTGAGTGTTGATAAGGTGCAAACCATAATCCACCAAAATGGATGATTGATCTTGAAAATGACTTGATTCATCCCTTGACCTTTGTTTTCCTTGTGTGTGATCCCTTATTTGTGATTGTTGCATTCATGCATTCATGCATTCATGCGCATCATAACATTCATCACACAAAAATTTCAAGGAACTAAGGTATCATTTGCAAATATTTTTAGACCATGGATTATGGACGAAAGAACACTAAGAAGTACAGTTTCAGATGTCCCGGCTTGAAAGAGTTAAGGAAGCTAGCATCTTTTGTCCTAGATCCCTTGAACTTCAAACAACGTCATGGGAAGCTTCTGTCCATCTTGTCTGCTAATATGGTTGAAGGACTTTTGAGTGTATTCGTGCAATTCTGTGATCCTTTCTACCATTGTTTCACTTTGCCAAATTTTCAGCTTGTGCCTACCTTGGAGGAGTATTCTCATATTTTGGGGATACCTGTTTCTAGTAGAGTGCCTTTTAGTGGATTAGAGGAGATTCCCCGGTCTAGTATTATTGCTGAAGCTCTTCACTTGAAGAAGTCTAAGATAAAGGCCCATTGGGTGAAGAAAGGAGGATTATTTGGGTTGCCATTTGTTTTACTCATCAAGGAAGCTACTACTTTTGCTCAAGCTGGTAGTGTGGATGATTTTGAAGCTATCTTTGTGTTGCTCATCTATGGATTAGCTTTGTTCCCTAACATTGACGGTTTTGTTGATGTTAACGCCATTAGACTTCTCTTGATTGGGAATCCTGTGCCTACTTTGTTGGGTGATATGTATTTCTCTTTGCATCTAAGGAATTCTAAGGGTGGTGGAACCATTGTCTGTTGCATTCCTCTTCTGTACAAGTGGTTTATTTTTCACTTGCCTCAAACACCTGTTTTATGGAGAAAAAACAATGTCTAAGGTGGTCTCAGAGACTTATGTCTCTCACTAATGATGATATAGTTTGGTATGACCCATCTTTAAGCAATTTGGAGATTATTAATAGTTGTGGTGAATTCTCTAATGTGCCTCTCATTGGTACACAAGGAGGAATTAACTACAACCCTGCTTTGACTCGTCGTCAACTTGGGTTCCCCTTGAGAGACAAACCTAATAACACTTTGTTAGAAGGTCTTTTCTATCAAGAGGGTAAAGATCCCCAACATTTGAAGCAGGAGATTGTGCATGCTTGGCATAATGTGCATAGGAAAGGAAGATCCGAGCTTGGTCCGTGCAATTGTGTAGCCTTAGAAGCTTACACTCTTTGGGTGAGGAAGAGAGCTATGGAGTTGAAGATGCCTTATCCTTGTGAAAGACATGTGTCTATGGTTGTGGTTGAGCCATTAATTCTCCCTAACCAAGATGTAGAGGAGTTGGAAGACGCGCTCGTCAAGATGAAGCAAGAGAAGGATATGTGGGAAGAGTGTTTCCATGCTTTGAGCAAAAAGCGTGAAGAGTTGCAGTTGGAGTCTAAGGACAAAGATGCATTGATTGAGCTACTTGAAGACCGGGTGACAAAGAGGCAGAGAGAGCCAGAGGTTTCATCTTCTAGCATGCCTCAACCTTCTGTTGCTTGGAAGAAGATTGTTGACCAGCTTGTCCTCGAGAAGACTCAGATGAAGGCTTCTTTTGAGACCGAGATCCGTCGCATTCGAAGGAAGTACGCGCCTTCAGCCAGATCTTCTGACATTGTTGTTAGGGATCCTTAGGATGACTAGTCTCCTTTTCTCTTGTATCTTTTTATTTTGGTTTCTGAAATTGTACTCAGTGTAATCCTTTTAATTTATATAAATAAAAAGATATTTTTGGTCATATCAAATTATTGCAATTTCCATTTAAATATTATATATTTGCAAATGATATAGAAAGTTCCTTCGAAATGAAAAAAATAATCAAGCATTGCATTCCATGCATCATTTGCATAAGCAGGTTTTTGCCAGGTGTCTGATTGGTGTTTCTTCTGTGCTTTAGCCAAGCTGACTCACCGGTACAATACCAGAGCCAATCATCTGAGAATTATGGAGCATCTAGAGAATGAGAACCGAGAGCTGAAGGACGAAATTGCCCGACTGACTGCCATGATGCAGTCAGTCCTTGCTGCTCAAAGTCAAGCTTCTCCAACGTCTGCAACTCCTCCCACAAGGACTATTACTTCAGAAGTGGTTACCTCTACCGTGCCTGCTGCCACCGCATACTTCACGCCGAACTTGCATGTCGGATTCCCGTGGGGAATGCCGCCCAACTTTGTGCCATAAGGTTTTGCGCGTACATTTGCTTCCATGCCGGCATCTAGCCCGGTCATGTGCGTGCCACCTCCCGTTGTGCACACTTTGCCTCCCGTTATGAAAGATCAATTTCTTGAGTTGCGCAAGGAATTGAAAACGCTGAGAGGTAAAGAATTGTTTGGGAAGAGTGTTGTTGAATTGTGTTTGGTGCCCAATGTGAAAATCCCGGTGAAATTCAAAGTGCCTGAGTTTGAAAAATATAAGGGGAACTCTTGTTCGCTCAGTCATCTTGTGATGTATGCTCGCAAGATGTCAACCCAGGCTGATAATGACCAATTCCTTATTCACTACTTCCAAGATAGCTTGACTGGTGTTGCACTCAGTTGGTATATGAGGTTGGATAGTGCAAGCATCCGCACTTTCAACGACTTGGGAGAGGCTTTTGTGAAGCAATACAAGTACAATGTGGACATTGCGCCGGATAGAGACCAGTTGAGATCCATGTCTCAAAAAGACAAGGATACATTCAAAGAGTATGCGCAAAGGTGGAGGGAGTTAGCTGCCCAGATCACTCCTCCTTTGGAGGAGAAAGAGATGACAAAGATCTTCTTGAAAACCCTGAGTTCATTTTATTATGAACGAATGATTGCTAGTGCCCCCAGTGATTTTACCGAAATGGTAAACATGGGGATGAGACTTGAAGAAGGAGTCCGTGAAGGACGTTTGTCAAGAGATGGGGCGTCAACGAGTAAGAGGTATGACAGTAGTTTCAGCAAGAAGAAGGACAGTGAGACAAATGCAATTTCCAGTGGGAGGCAGAGGAGGCCTCAGATCAGAAGAAATCCACCACCCCGTAAACATCATCATCATCAAGTATCTTCCGTTATTCCAGTATTTTCTAATCAATAAGCAACACCAATTCAAAAACAACAACAACAACAACATCAACGTCAACAACAACAACCGCAACAAAGAATGAACACCTACAACAACAACAATACCAATAACAATTATCATCAGCAGAATTTCGAGAGGAAGAAGGTCTCTTTTGACCCGATTCTTATGTCGTATGCAGAGTTGTATCCCTCGTTGGTTCTCAAGAACCTGATTCAACCGAGTAACCCACCACAGATCCCATAACCACTTCTCTGGTGGTATAAACCTGAGCTTCGTTGTGCTTTTCATCAGGGTGCACCTGTGCATGACATTGAAAATTGTTATCCATTGAAGTATGAGGTTCAAAAGCTCATGAAGACTGGTATGGTGTCCTTTGAGGACCGTGCGCCAAATGTGAAAGCTAACCCTTTGCCCGCTCATGGGAACTCTTTAGTGAATATGGTGGACGGTTGTCCTGGTGAATTTAAGGTTTTTGATGTTCGGTTTATCCGAAGATCTTTTGTGCAGATGCACAAGGATATTTGTATGGTGAGTGAATGTGAACATGACCATGATGGTTGTGTTGTTTGTAGCGTGAACCCAAAAGGATGTTGTCGCATCCTGCGAAAAATCAACCGGCGAAGCTCGAATAAAAAAAACACAGAGCCGCCACTGCGCGTTATTTATCCCAAAATAGGGAAAGGAAACGCTCAGAGAAACCTGGAAAGAACATGGTCTCGCGACCAGAGAGAAAGGGTAAGGGAGTCGGTTACGCAAGGGGAAGGTATTAGCACCCCTCACGTCCGTCGTACTCGACGGGATCCACGTTCTAAGAAAAGAAAAGGTTGCTAAACATCACACACACACACAGGGAACGCAGGTGGGGTTAGGAGAAACGGGCTCGATAAGGTATCGCACCTTATGCCTACATATCTTGTCTGGAACAAGAATCAGAGCCACTGTAGTTCGGCTTACGCACGCCAAACAACACAAAACATACAAACAAGCAAGGGTGGCAAACATGGAGCCCGACAACCACTCGATGGAATTACGTCGGCATCCGAACCAAAACACACTCAAAAGGGCAAACGTGGAGCCCGACTGCCAATCACTGGACTTACGTCGGCATCCGAGCCAAAACACAAATAACAAGTAAACACACGCAAAAAAGAAAAAGGTTGCCCGGAGAGGTCTCGCACGACCCCCTGCCTACATACCTCATCTGGCACGAGGATCAGGGCGATGTAGTTCCCCTGAAAGGGAAAAAGATTTCAGCCAGAAACCGGGGAACGACACACTACTAGGGAGCTGGACTCGAGCCTAGTGTTGTCATGCATCGTTTACCCTAAGTTCAGTTTTCTATCCTACTTGCATAAGCAAACTACTCCTATCCAGGAAAGAAGCAAGCACACAAGCATACAGAATAATTCAAGCATACATCCAATGAGAACAAGCATCTCAAACAGATATCCACATAGCACGCACTATAACCAAACAAGTGGCTCACACAATAGGTTTGACTGCCTCAGCAAGTCGTCTGTACGGGCTGGGTTTGCTCTTAACCTTGCCATTACGAGGCTAAGGTGAAGCAGATGAAAGGATGAAGTGAGGATCAGACCTCACAGCTCTTATCCCTAACCAGGGAGAGCTTCTGACAAATGAGCATGGGTCCAGAATGGGGGAACCCTTCTATACTCAGAGACTCTGACACAATGTGCACTGCACAGGATCTTGGGCTTGGATCTCAATGCTACAACCATGTAATGGGAGCAAGGAGAAGACTCACAGAATAGTGGGGGATAGATTGCTTATCCCTAACTTCCACCAATTGCCTTATTTAAAGGACTTTCACCTGCTTGGCACAAAAAATAAACAACCACAATCATTGCCTCTTAAGGAGGACTTCAGACATTTATTTGCCCGGCCCGGTAACAGCCGGGTCTCCAGACTACATGAAGTTAGGAAGTTATACCTCAATGCAAGTTGCTTAAGCAAAGCAAAGCAAAAGTTCACAAGGAACTGAGCAACTAAAAGTACCTGGAAACAGTCAAACACAGTTAGTACTCAGACAGACAAAACTACACAGCAAAAGTTTAATCAGTTAATCTATACAGATCAATGCACAACAAAGCAAGCTATGAGCTCAAGCCCAAGCTTCACAACCTACAAAACAATGTTATGTTAGTGTACAAACATCAAACAACATCAATTGCATTTAACTTGATTCATTCTCCATGTGCATTATGCTTTTGATCCTGAAAAATCAAGCAAATATTAGCAACAAGACCACTAGGCTAAGCCTAGGGTCCAAAGGCAAGAAAAATTCCTAAACAGCAAGGTATTCACCAACCAAAGTCAAATTAATGTCAAACAAAAGCCAACACAATTAGTCTCATGTTTATATCATTCATCATGTTCATGTTATGCACAAAACAAGCCAAACTAGTTCAAATGAAGCACCAAACATGCAAACAGAACTATTGCATTCAAATCCACATCAAAACAACTTCAAAAATTCTCAAATAAATTACACCTAAACAGGGCCTAATCCAGGTATGGCACACCAAATTTCAGCTTAATTGGGCAAATGGAACCATGTCAATGAAAATCAACAAAAACAGACACAATTATATGCTCCAAATCACAACATCCACACATGCTTCCACTTCAAAAATTCATAACTCAATGAAAACAGTAAAGAAATGAGTGAGACCAAAACAGGGATGTCACATCATGTGTATATAACTATCATACAAAATTTCATGATCATCCAGTACCATATGAGCATTTCACATCAAATCTACCAACCTATGTCACACAAGCTTGCACAATTGACCAACAGAGATGAAAAATGGAAATCAAATTGAAAATGCAATGTAAAATTCCACAAAAATTCACATAACCTCTTAACATGTTAATCAACCATCATGCAAAATTTCACATTAATCCAACAAGTATAGGTCACTCAAAAAAATCCAGCAAATTGACATAATGAGTTGTGACACAAATTGTCACACCTAAGTTCCAAAATTCATAACTCAATGATCAGGCATCAAAAACTCATGAAATTTACATGGAAATAAACATCATCCAGTCCACAATCATCACAAAAATTGTCAAGAATTTATTTTACATTATGAGCATTTCATGAACCAAATGGTACAAGGTATCAAAAAATCATACATGTGAAACAAACCTAGGTCAAATGATATTTTTACCATGCACAACTTTGACCAATAGGTCAAAAAAATTCTACACTTAACAACAAAGTCAACACAACAATTTCCATATTTTTCTGATTTTTCTACAATTTTTTATGAATTATTTCATGTGTTAATGATTTTTTATGAATTATTTAAATTAAATAGAATATTCAGTGGCATTATTGTAATATTCCAGCGCGGGGGAGGGAAACATCCAATTTGAATTTTCAAAACAAAATTTGGATCAAACACCTTAAAATTTCCAGAACTTCATCGTCTACAGTCCAGAATCCTCAAGAACACGAAATTTCAAATCATCACCAAAACACGCAAGAGCATATCCGTTCGAACCGCATGACCGTGTAGAATCCAAATATGAATTCAATTTAACCTAACAGTTCCTAAAACATGCGAATCGATCGATCTAGGGTTTGACATTGAAACTTCAATTCCAGATTTACTAGCTTATAGTTCATCATTTGCAAATCTAAAACCATCACCGTAATCTACAATCAAAGGACTACAGCACGCACATAATCATTGATCAAATCACGATGCTCGAAATCTGAAGATACCTGGTATGGCAGTAGAGAAATCAGTGGAATTCGCGTGAATGAGCTTCAAACAGATGCAGCATAGGCTAGTGGAAAGGAGATGCGAAGCTTAGATTCACTCAATTTTGCTCCTAGCGCCTGGATTCACGATTCACCATGGAAGGAGCTTGAAAGTGCAGTAGCTTTTGGCGCGGCTTTGGAGGTTGAAGAGCACAAACAGATGAAGCATATGCCAATACAAGATCAATGCAACAATAATCTTGCAAATTGATCAAAGATTCATGAAGTTTGATGAATTTTGATATTTTGGTATTCTTGAAGAATTTGAGAATTGGAGAGGTTTTTTGATCTGATCTTGGTGATTGTGCAATTCTGTTATGATTAGAATGAGATTAGGATTATATACTCAAGCTTAATTACCACTTAATCCATCTAATTAGCCAAATGCATTTGATTAGTGAAATGGTAATTTTTCAAGTGAGGGCAAAATGGGAATTTCCAATGCCAGCTCATTGCCACCTGTTTGACAGCTCACACAACTTCCAAATGCCATGTGTGAGCTGTTGAAACTTGTCTCACTCTCATTGGTTGTGTAATTTGCAAAATCACATGTGAATGCCACTTTGTCCATTTTTGCCATTTCATTTTTCAAGCCAAATCTCAAATTACAAGCCTTTGCCATGAAATGATGATTCCAACAAATTTCAAATACCATTTGTGAGGTGTTGCAAAAATCCCCACTCAAAAATTCCAATTATTTTGAAAGTTGGACAATTTTGCCCCTGGTCCATTTAACTGTCCAGTTGAAATTTGACTTTTTGCATTGACCACTTTTGGAAAAATCCAATTATACACCATGAAAGTACATGTCAAATGGAGTTTGTGCATATAAAGAACTTGCAATTTGGACAAACCATGTGGAAGTTATGGCCTCCTGATTATGGGTCATTTTTGAATTTCACTGAGCCCTAACTTTCCAACCATACATGGGATTTTCAAGTTCTTGGAATTTTTGGAAAGGTGAGAACAAGATCTACAACTTTCATGTTGAACAAATTTTCATTTGAAGCTTCCTTGGACACGTGGCTTTGAGGTCAAAACTTTCCATTTTTGGAAACTTCAATTACAAGTCACTTTCTATTTTTGGCAGTTTTTGTCCTGACTTGATTTCCTTCATTTTTAAGCTTTGAGAGGTCATGTAACACTTGTTCCAACATGAATGAAGTGCATCCAACTCATTTCCACCTCCAAATCCATCAGATCATGTACAGTTGACCACAGTTGACTTTTTCAACTGATAGATGAATTTGGCCATGCATAGATCAAATTAAGCCCCAATCTTCAACTGAAATGGCTCAAGGGTGAAACCCTAGCCTCAATAAGCACAAAATAATCATATAATGAACCCCATAGCCATCATAGACCCCATCTCCTGATTATGCCTTGATTGGCCCAATGCAACTGATTAGGGTTGACTAGTGGTCAAAACCCTAATCTCAAGGAATCTGCTTCAATCACTTGATGAAATCCAACCCTGATGATGATGTATCATTGCAATCAAGATGAAGATCAATATCCTTTGAGAATCACAAAACCCTAATTCACAGCCCAATCCTCAGATGGCCAATGATCAGTCAGTAAACCCTAGGCTTGCACTTTGACTTCCTCATCTCCTGGTCAAGACTTGTGAGGATGACTTGCACAATGTAACCACACGATATGCAATATGCAATGCCTAATGACCTAAAAATGATATGCAATATGATTAGCTAGTCCCAAGAGAGGAGGGCAAATTTTGAGGTGTTACAGCTGCCCCTATTCAATCCACTGTGAACCTGTCGATACGAAATAGCCTCGGCTTTCGGATGATCAGGATGAAGAGTGATTGAATACCAAGAACAGACGAACAATTTGCACTCCGATGGGATAATAATTAACAGCGCCTGTCAGCATCGGCGAAGAAACAAACTCGAAAAACGTCAACCTGGATACCAAAATAAATGGTAACGCGGGGATAACCATGGCCTGAACACCACTCATCCGCTCGGGATTATTATTCCTTTCTTTTTTCATGCTTTTCTTGAACCCCGAAATTTCTGCTGATTTCTTTTTCTTTTCTTGAACCCCGAAATTTTCTCCGCTCTTTTTCATTTTCTTGAACCCCGAAATTTTCTCTGCGCAAACGACCCTCAGATCTCTGCATTTGAACCCCATTTCCTGTTTGCCAAAATAAATGGACCCCATTTTCCGATTTGGACCCCAGTCGCCTGACGATAACCCGCGATCGCCAATATGAACCCCGTTCTCCAGAAAATGCCGCAACATCTCCCTTTCTCCATTTGAACCCCATCTCCAGAAAATGTCTCCACATTTCCTTTTCTCCATTTGAACCCCGTTCTCCAATCTCGCGTGATAATTCCGCTGGCAACGCCGGAAATAACACCAAACACCACTCTGAGGGCGACATATCAGAGGGTACACCTTCACAAAAGGAAGGTAACATGTGCATCTCTTCTTTCGAAGACACCCGTAACGACCTCCACTGGCATCCGCCAAAGTCTAAGGTGACACATGAACAGAAGATAATCCCAAGGACCTCATCCTGGATATAATCTTCAACTCTATCTCCATTTGAACCCCAGAAAATGCCTCAGCATATACTCTTCTCTGATTGAACCCCGATCTCCAAAAAATGTCGCAACATCTCCTTTTCTCCATTTGAACCCCGGAATCGCGCTGATCGCGTAACGTCTTCTGATATCATTTCCATCTCTGTCCGACGGAAACATTTCCTCCAATATCGCACTACTGGGGAACACTGCTGATCTGACGTCATGGTACCACACTCCTCAGAGTAACACTTTCAACCAGACACTGACTGATGACTGGGAGAAAACTCGACGTTTACTGGACATCGAACAATGATGTTGACAGGACATCGAACAAGGATGTTGACAGGACATCGAACAATGATGTTGACAGGACATCGAACAATGATGTTGACAGGACATCAAACAATGATGTTGACAGGACATCAAACAATGATGTTGACAGGACATCAAACAAGGATGTTGACAGGACATCAAACAAGGATGTTGACAGGACATCAAACAAGGATGTTGACAGGACATCAAACACTGATGTTGACAGGACATCGAACAAGGATGTTGACAGGACATCAAACAATGATGTTTACAGGCATCAAACAATGATGTTTACAGGCATCAAACAATGATGTTTACAGGCATCAAACAATGATGTTGACAGGACATCAGACAAGGATCGACCAGACATTAAACAATGACTGGGAAATAACTCGACGTTTACTGAACATCGAATGATGATGTTTTACAGGACACCAATCAAGCTCGACCAGACACTTACTGATGACTGGGAAATACTGTGGTTCCAAACCCACAATGCTGAACTCCTCGGAGTATCGTCTTCACTGTCCGGGCAAACCAATCCTCAAGCGGTAACCACGGCTCGAATCGCGCTGATCGCGTAACATTCTCCAATCTTCATTCCCATCTCGGCCCGACGGAAAAGCTTCCTCCAGTATCGCACTACTGGGGTACATCTCTGATCCAATCATGAGGCTAAACTCTTCGGAGTAACACCTTCACTGTCTGACACAACCACTTCTCAAACGGTAACCACGGCTTGAGACTAGCTCTATGCTTGCAACAATGATGCATGATCTTTTTCTGCGTAATGCTCCATAATTATGGAAATGCTACGCGATTTATTTTTCTATGCAATATGCCATGCTTACGCTACATGATGAATGCATAAAAAGTATCCCCCTTAGGGACTCTTCTGAGGAGCACGAGACACTCTGCTGAGGAACTCGTCATTACTCCAATCTCCACCCCGCTGGGGAATAAGCACTGCTGCTGGGAAAAGGTAACCCTTGCTGGGGAAGAACCTCCTTTGCACCCAATCCGCTCGGGAAACTGCTGGGGATAAGCACCACCAACACTCTGTGGGGATACATCGGTCTTGACTTGCTGGGGAATATCAATCCTGACTCCGCTTCGGGAAAACCCTCACAGATACCTGCTGACTTCACTGGGGAAATGCTCACAGATACTCCGTTGGGGAAAATAGCAATCTCCAGACTCAACTGGGGACGCATCACTCTATCACCTGCTGGGGATGACTATCCTGACCCTGCTAGGGAAACAAATGCCACTCCGCCGGGAACGACCCATGCAATCCACACGTAGGATACACTCAGCTGGGGATGCAAAAAATCCGTCCGCTACGGGAACTTGTCCAATCCACTGGTAGGATGAACACTGCTGGAGATATATTTCATTGAAACCCGCTCCACTCGGGGAACTGCTGGAGATATATTTCTTTGAACCCGCTCCACTCGGGGAATACAACCTTCAGACCTGGCCGCTGAGGAAACACCGTCGTAAACCCGCCGGGGACAACCACCCTGACTTGGCTAGGGAAGTCCACAGACCTTGAATTTGCTGGGGAGCTAGTCCTTACGATTCTGCTTGGGGACTTAGCTGGGAAATGAGAAAAGTTGGTTCAAAACACCCGTCGACTCGTCGAACCACGGCATCTACCTCCCAATCTCGCATCAGCTTTCCACTTTTGAGAACTCCCAGACTCATCTGGACCTTTTCTGCTCCATCATCTTGTATTCCAAGTCGCGCCGCGCTCGACGGAAAGCGAACTCCTGGGATTATACAGACTTTCAATTTTCCGACTTTTGAAGAGTCTTCTTGATTAATTTCAAAGGTCGTCGGATGTCCCTCGTCGCCTTCATCATTCTTTCATTCGTTTGTTCCTGATCGGACTCTGCGGGGAATTACATACTTTCAAACCTTCCGACTTTGAAGAGTCTTCTTGATTATCATCAAGGAACGTCGTACGTCTCCACGTCTTCGTCATTCTTTCATATTCATTCGTCCCTGGTCGGACTCTCTGGGGATCTGTGACAAAGCTTCCACATCACCACCTGCAAGTGAGTGAAAAGATCCAACAGTTCCTGCAAAACAAACCGTTAGATAAAACCGTGCCCCAGGCGTGTCAAGATTTCAACACTTGGGTCACTCAACCTTCCAAATAAGATTTCAAGTTTCAATCTTATAAGCATGCATTGGAAGGGACCTGTATGTCTTAAAATGCAAGATTCTTTATCAAAAATATCTGGATGTTTTTGCAATCAAAGCGGCAATGAAAAACAAAAACCAAAATTATTTGACTGAACATGCATTTATTGACTGGAAAAGTGTGTGGCTCAAGTTGAGCAATACAAAGGAAGCAATTCCTGAAAAGAGGTAACTCCACAAAAGGAAAAAATCTATCCTAATGGCAATGTGAAACCCGTGATCTCATCAAGTTCCAACTCGGTTACACCCCATATGTCCTCAGACTCTCCATGCTTTCTGCCTTCTGAACAAGACGATTCCGATTGATCCCCACCGGGTATTATCCATGATGCTTTAATCAAAGCGCAAACGATCATGCTAGACGCAGTTGTTCGTTTCAATCCCTCTTTTGCCTGGACCGCCCTTTCGGGTTTTCAGTCCACCGGGATACCCTTTTTTGCTCAAGTCGCCTTTGTGGGGTTTTCGACTTGCCGGGTGTACATTTTTTCATTCTATCCCTAATTTTTGCCCGAACCTTTCTTTCTGTTTTTGGTTCGCCAGGATGCCCATTTTTGCCTGGACTATTTTATTCTTTTCGTCCAGCGGGTCTTTTTACACGAAGTATTTTTTAACTGCGTCCGCATTCACAGGGGATGGAAAATCCTCGCCATCCATGGTCGTTAACAACAAGGCTCCACCAGAGAAAACCTTCTTGACCACGAATGGACCTTCATAATTTGGTGTCCATTTGCCCCTTCGATCGTTTTGAGGAGGAAGGATCCTTTTCAGCACCATACCACCTATGTGATATACCCGAGGTCGCACCTTCTTGTCAAAAGCACGCTTCATTCTTTGCTGATATAACTGCCCATGACAGATGGCGGCTAGCCTCTTTTCCTCTATCAGGCTCAACTCTTCGTACCGGGTCCTTACCCATTCAGCCTTTTGCAACTTGACATCCATCAGGACTCTCAAAGAGGGAATTTGGACCTCAACAGGTAATACAGCCTCCATTCCATATACCAATGAGACAGGCGTTGCCCTAGTAGAAGTACGCACCGGAGATCGATACCCAGGCAATGCAAACGGCAACATCTCATGCCAGTCTCTGTAGGTTACCACCATGTTCTGCACAATCACACCGTCGGTACATTCAAACGTTATCCGGGCAATAAAAGCTTATTCACCTTAACCTCCCCATCAGACATCAGAATCCGTTCGGATTCAGGGTCAGGCCCCTCCTCCGGGATCGGCTACTCTCAATCTTTCGATTGGAGCACCTCGAGATGTCCTCATCAGGGAACTCAAACTTCCTCGGTTGACAATCTCAACGGGTTGCAGAGCGATGTAATCAGACAATACACCCCTTTATTGCTTTCTGAGAGTATCACGAATCAGTCAACATTCTTTTGCTCTTTCGCAACCTGTCCGGTTAATGCTGGCTTTTTCAGAAATCTACCTGATCAGATCCATCTCGAAATCCACAAAGTGGTATGAATCAGCATATACTGTCTCAGTCGGCGAGCAGCCTATGCCAAAGTACAGCAAGTTTTCTCGAACAGTGAATGTATTGTTTCACAGTCGGTAAACTTTTTGCTAAGGTAAATTGCATGCTCTTTTCGACAAGACGCGTCATGCTGACCCAATACACCTCGTAGACCCCTCGAAGGCCGTCAAGCACAGATTAACAATTGTTCCTTCCACAAGAGACATCGGAATCAGAGGTTCCTGCACTTATTCTTTTTTATTCTTCAATGCCCCTTGGCAATCATTATTTCACCTGACCGTTTGATCCTTTTTTTTTCAACATCTTGAATATAGGTTCGCACGTGGCTGTTAGATAAGATGCGAACCATGACAGGTAGTTCAATCTTTCTAAGAAACCACGAACCTCTTTCTTTACTTTTTCTCGGTTCAGGCATTTTTCTTATTGTTCTTTTTTTTTTTTTTTTTTTTTTTTTTTTTTGCAGGATGAACCTCGATTCCTACCTTACAATTATGATGAACCCCAACATCTTACCGGCTCGCACTCTGATAGTGCACTCATTTTGAATTCAACCTCAGTTTGAATTGTCTCAACTGGTCAAACGACCTGGCCCGGTCTGCCAGATGCCCCTCTCCTGTTTGGGACTTTGCTATCATGTCATAGCATAGCATTCATCTTCATGATGAATCATATCATGAAACAAAGTCACCATGGCTCTCTGATACAGGCACTGGCGTTCTGCTTCTTTAGAGGACGGTCTCCTTTCCATGGTAGCTTGTGAGTAATGACACCGGTATCCGATCCTGGCATATCCTGACATGACCAGGTGAAGGCATCCACATGCTCTTTCAACAAGGCTACCATTCTACTCCCGATTTGCCTCCGAAGCGGCTCCCAATTTTTGCTTCCTTTCTGACCTCGGTGCTTGGAATACCAACCTCAATCCGCTCTTCATGCGGCTGAATCACCTTCTCCTCTTGTTTCAACAACCTGGTTAGTTCCAGCAGATCACAATCTTCTTCGCCTTCTTCTTCAGCCTGATTGCTCGGATTGTCGAAGTCATATGAGGGGTAACCAAATTGTTATCAACGAGATCCGGAGAATTATTTTTGACTTTGGGACGAGACAAATCAAAAAAGAAAAATGAAAACAAACATTGCCATTTTTATTTGTTTTTAAACTGCAAAAATAAATGAAAAACAGGGAACATAGCTTTTTGACTGAAAAACATCCATTTATTAATGATGCAGAAAATGCAAATTTATGAACATGAGGCGGCCCTTACAATGAACCATTACGTGTCGGGCAACACATATGGCTTCCATGCATATAAACTGAAAACAAGAAATATTACTCTTCCGGCCGAGTGTCAGTGATGATCTTGTTTAGGCCTTCCAGCTTCCTGGTACACACGATTTTATCCATTGATCAGTCTCCCAGTCACTGTCAGTTTCTTTACCCACTGTATAGGCGTGATCTGAATCTAGCATTCCGGCACTGACAAAGGTGAACGACGGACGACGTCCTCTGTTCTGCTCAGACGAGTCTTAACCTGGATGATAACCAATCCCAAACATATCTGCCTTTACCACAATGCCTACGATCTGTCCCCAGCCTGGGATCCCTCCATTTCTCACCACTTCCAATGCCTGCTTGTAAGAAGAAATGGACGGTTTTTTCTCTTTCTCAACACCAATGGCATTTTTCACCTTGATGGCTCCAGCTACCAGATTGGGTGTTTCAAATCTTCCACCGTCCATTTCCTTCACCTTCTGGATCACATCCCCCATCGGTACACCACCCTCTGTGGCGATGGCCAGACAACAAGTATCAACACTAGGGAAAGTTCCCTCTTTCCTCCGAGGTTTTGGGACCACAGGCCTCAGCATTTTTAACCGATCCCCATTCACCAACCCAATCGTCTTCCTATCCTCAGAAATTGCATTCATCTCCACCTCACCATGCGCGGGCATATGATTAGCATTAACATTGGGAAATTGTGCAAAATTGATGGCCTTGGAATCCACCAGGTCTTGGACAGCATGCTTAAAAGCTCTACAACCCTCAATGTTATGCCCGGACGCCCCCGAATGGAATTCGCACTTAGCATTCTCATCGTAGTTGGTTGGCCTCTGATCAGGTTCTAATGGAGCTAATGTCCTCAATTGTACCATTCCGAGATCTTTCAACTTCCTTAACAGAAGAGCATACGGTATGGGTGGCCTATCAAATTGACGATCAACCCCCTTTCCTCTTACCTGATTCCCAGCTCTTTGTGCTCCCGGGCGAGGTGACGGATGTCTCGGTGGTACAGATGAACCACCAACAGGAATGGTTGCAGTGGCAGCATAAGGGTGATAACGATCCTTACCGCATTCTCTTTTAGTCTGCGCACCACCTGATTCAACCTCCTTCTTGGGCTGACCACTGTCAAGGGATTTCTTCACCACAGAGCCAGAGGGATTTGTTACTTCAGATGACGGAGCCTTTCCCTGAACTTTCTCTTTGATCATCCAGCCCTCAATCCTTTCTAATCTCTCGGCCATGGCTTTCTGCCCCAAGGCAAGCCCTTGCACAACCCTGAACAAATCCCTCACCATCTCTTTCAGTTCGAGGATGTCGGCGTTGGGAGGATCCATCGGTTTGGATTTGTTGCCCCTAGCAGGATATCTGAGCAAACGAGCTATGCGCACCGGTCGACACCTACAAAATAGCAAATGGGTTAGTATGCATGAATGCAACGTCTATCCATATGAGGAAGATTCTGTCCTTTGATTCTGGTTTCATTGAGACAGATAAAATTTCACCAATAACATTTTGACATCCAGATGTCTCTCAACCAGATTCTCAATCAATAATACTCCCCATATGGCTAGACGTAGGTTCGATGCAGATGAATGCAAAATGAGAATGATGCAGATGTAATGCACTGGGCCATCCTCCAAGTCATCTGATCATTTGTTGCTCTGAGTCACAGCCTTGATTTCTGAACTGATCATAACCATCTGAGGGAATATGTAACCACCAATCTGACCCACGGGTTCCGAAATAAACGGAAGAAAGATACATCATCATCATCATCACTGGTCTCTGAGCAGACACACCATCACCATCTGAATCGGCCCAGGGAATCCGAAATAAACGAATCCCCACTGATAAATATCTCGGCCCGGGGAATCCTGAAATAAACGGATCCCCACTGATAAATCACGGACAGCACTCCGGCGTCACGGCAATAAATGACCATAAATCCGAGTTATAAATATGACTCTGATCCACAGAACAAAAAGTCACCATCAACGTCACCATCTGTACCTGTGATAAAGATCATTCCCTCCCCACTCACGGGTGTCATCTAGGCCAGGGCAAGGTCGAGAGAAACGCATCATAAATAACCTTTCGCAGAATACCATCATATACACACCCGAAGTATGTAACGATAATATCCCACCAGGGTCTGAACTGCTCGTGATGTCAATGTTCCGCTAAGTGGCGCATACCACCCGCTTCCCATGAATCACTCTATTCCTAGGTTTCCTAGATTGCACTCATAGCCTGGGTATTGGGCCTTTTACCTCGAGTAACTCCCACCCCAAAACAGAGGAACCACCTGTACAGAGGACGGCAACAATATGATAGTATGATGCATGCAGACATTAATGCAAATATATACACAGGTTAGAATAATAAATGCAATAAATAGAACACAATAAGCAACCCAAACCAATCCTAAAACGCCAGGAGAGACTCGCTTAGGGACGATGGACCAGCATAGGTCTACATCGGGTGTCCCCAGCAGAGTCGCCAGCTGTCGCATCCTGCGAAAAATCAACCGGCGAAGCTCGAATAAAAAAAACACAGAGCCGCCACTGCGCGTTATTTATCCCAAAATAGGGAAAGGAAACGCTCAGAGAAACCTGGAAAGAACATGGTCTCGCGACCAGAGAGAAAGGGTAAGGGAGTCGGTTACGCAAGGGGAAGGTATTAGCACCCCTTACGTCCGTCGTACTCGACGGGATCCACGTTCTAAGAAAAGAAAAGGTTGCTAAACATCACACACACACACAGGGAACGCAGGTGGGGTTAGGAGAAACGGGCTCGATAAGGTATCGCACCTTATGCCTACATATCTTGTCTGGAACAAGAATCAGAGCCACTGTAGTTCGGCTTACGCACGCCAAACAACACAAAACATACAAACAAGCAAGGGTGGCAAACATGGAGCCCGACAACCACTCGATGGAATTACGTCGGCATCCGAACCAAAACACACTCAAAAGGGCAAACGTGGAGCCCGACTGCCAATCACTGGACTTACGTCGGCATCCGAGCCAAAACACAAATAACAAGTAAACACACACAAAAAAGAAAAAGGTTGCCCGGAGAGGTCTCGCACGACCCCCTGCCTACATACCTCGTCTGGCACGAGGATCAGGGCGATGTAGTTCCCCTGAAAGGGAAAAAGATTTCAGCCAGAAACCGGGGAACGACACACTACTAGGGAGCTGGACTCGAGCCTAGTGTTGTCATGCATCGTTTACCCTAAGTTCAGTTTTCTATCCTACTTGCATAAGCAAACTACTCCTATCCAGGAAAGAAGCAAGCACACAAGCATACAGAATAATTCAAGCATACATCCAATGAGAACAAGCATCTCAAACAGATATCCACATAGCACGCACTATAACCAAACAAGTGGCTCACACAATAGGTTTGACTGCCTCAGCAAGTCGTCTGTACGGGCTGGGTTTGCTCTTAACCTTGCCATTACGAGGCTAAGGTGAAGCAGATGAAAGGATGAAGTGAGGATCAGACCTCACAGCTCTTATCCCTAACCAGGGAGAGCTTCTGACAAATGAGCATGGGTCCAGAATGGGGGAACCCTTCTATACTCAGAGACTCTGACACAATGTGCACTGCACAGGATCTTGGGCTTGGATCTCAATGCTACAACCATGTAATGGGAGCAAGGAGAAGACTCACAGAATAGTGGGGGATAGATTGCTTATCCCTAACTTCCACCAATTGCCTTATTTAAAGGACTTTCACCTGCTTGGCACAAAAAATAAACAACCACAATCATTGCCTCTTAAGGAGGACTTCAGACATTTATTTGCCCGGCCCGGTAACAGCCGGGTCTCCAGACTACATGAAGTTAGGAAGTTATACCTCAATGCAAGTTGCTTAAGCAAAGCAAAGCAAAAGTTCACAAGGAACTGAGCAACTAAAAGTACCTGGAAACAGTCAAACACAGTTAGTACTCAGACAGACAAAACTACACAGCAAAAGTTTAATCAGTTAATCTATACAGATCAATGCACAACAAAGCAAGCTATGAGCTCAAGCCCAAGCTTCACAACCTACAAAACAATGTTATGTTAGTGTACAAACATCAAACAACATCAATTGCATTTAACTTGATTCATTCTCCATGTGCATTATGCTTTTGATCCTGAAAAATCAAGCAAATATTAGCAACAAGACCACTAGGCTAAGCCTAGGGTCCAAAGGCAAGAAAAATTCCTAAACAGCAAGGTATTCACCAACCAAAGTCAAATTAATGTCAAACAAAAGCCAACACAATTAGTCTCATGTTTATATCATTCATCATGTTCATGTTATGCACAAAACAAGCCAAACTAGTTCAAATGAAGCACCAAACATGCAAACAGAACTATTGCATTCAAATCCACATCAAAACAACTTCAAAAATTCTCAAATAAATTACACCTAAACAGGGCCTAATCCAGGTATGGCACACCAAATTTCAGCTTAATTGGGCAAATGGAACCATGTCAATGAAAATCAACAAAAACAGATACAATTATATGCTCCAAATCACAACATCCACACATGCTTCCACTTCAAAAATTCATAACTCAATGAAAACAGTAAAGAAATGAGTGAGACCAAAACAGGGATGTCACATCATGTGTCTATAACTATCATACAAAATTTCATGATCATCCAGTACCATATGAGCATTTCACATCAAATCTACCAACCTATGTCACACAAGCTTGCACAATTGACCAACAGAGATGAAAAATGGAAATCAAATTGAAAATGCAATGTAAAATTCCACAAAAATTCACATAACCTCTTAACATGTTAATCAACCATCATGCAAAATTTCACATTAATCCAACAAGTATAGGTCACTCAAAAAAATCCAGCAAATTGACATAATGAGGTGTGACACAAATTGTCACACCTAAGTTCCAAAATTCATAACTCAATGATCAGGCATCAAAAACTCATGAAATTTACATGGAAATAAACATCATCCAGTCCACAATCATCACAAAAATTGTCAAGAATTTATTTTACATTATGAGCATTTCATGAACCAAATGGTACAAGGTATCAAAAAATCATACATGTGAAACAAACCTAGGTCAAATGATATTTTTACCATGCACAACTTTGACCAATAGGTCAAAAAAATTCTACACTTAACAACAAAGTCAACATAACAATTTCCATATTTTTCTGATTTTTCTACAATTTTTTATGAATTATTTCATGTGTTAATGATTTTTTATGAATTATTTAAATTAAATAGAATATTCAGTGGCATTATTGTAATATTCCAGCGCGGGGGAGGGAAACATCCAATTTGAATTTTCAAAACAAAATTTGGATCAAACACCTTAAAATTTCCAGAACTTCATCGTCTATAGTCCAGAATCCTCAAGAACACGAAATTTCAAATCATCACCAAAACACGCAAGAGCATATCCGTTCGAACCGCATGACCGTGTAGAATCCAAATATGAATTCAATTTAACCTAACAGTTCCTAAAACATGCGAATCGATCGATCTAGGGTTTGACATTGAAACTTCAATTCCAGATTTACTAGCCTATAGTTCATCATTTGCAAATCTAAAACCATCACCGTAATCTACAATCAAAGGACTACAGCACGCACATAATCATTGATCAAATCACGATGCTCGAAATCTGAAGATACCTGGTATGGCAGTAGAGAAATCAGTGGAATTCGCGTGAATGAGCTTCAAACAGATGCAGCATAGGCTAGTGGAAAGGAGATGCGAAGCTTAGATTCACTCAATTTTGCTCCTAGCGCCTGGATTCACGATTCACCATGGAAGGAGCTTGAAAGTGCAGTAGCTTTTGGCGCGGCTTTGGAGGTTGAAGAGCACAAACAGATGAAGCATATGCCAATACAAGATCAATGCAACAATAATCTTGCAAATTGATCAAAGATTCATGAAGTTTGATGAATTTTGATATTTTGGTATTCTTGAAGAATTTGAGAATTGGAGAGGTTTTTTGATCTGATCTTGGTGATTGTGCAATTCTGTTATGATTAGAATGAGATTAGGATTATATACTCAAGCTTAATTACCACTTAATCCATCTAATTAGCCAAATGCATTTGATTAGTGAAATGGTAATTTTTCAAGTGAGGGCAAAATGGGAATTTCCAATGCCAGCTCATTGCCACCTGTTTGACAGCTCACACAATTTCCAAATGCCATGTGTGAGCTGTTGAAACTTGTCTCACTCTCATTGGTTGTGTAATTTGCAAAATCACATGTGAATGCCACTTTGTCCATTTTTGCCATTTCATTTTTCAAGTCAAATCTCAAATTACAAGCCTTTGCCATGAAATGATGATTCCAACAAATTTCAAATACCATTTGTGAGGTGTTGCATAAATCCCCACTCAAAAATTCCAATTATTTTGAAAGTTGGACAATTTTGCCCCTGGTCCATTTAACTGTCCAGTTGAAATTTGACTTTTTGCATTGACCACTTTTGGAAAAATCCAATTATGCACCATGAAAGTACATGTCAAATGGAGTTTGTGCATATAAAGAACTTGCAATTTGGACAAACCATGTGGAAGTTATGGCCTCCTGATTATGGGTCATTTTTGAATTTCACTGAGCCCTAACTTTCCAACCATACATGGGATTTTCAAGTTCTTGGACTTTTTGGAAAGGTGAGAACAAGATCTACAACTTTCATGTTGAACAAATTTTCATTTGAAGCTTCCTTGGACACGTGGCTTTGAGGTCAAAACTTTCCATTTTTGGAAACTTCAATTACAAGTCACTTTCTATTTTTGGCAGTTTTTGTCCTGACTTGATTTCCTTCATTTTTAAGCTTTGAGAGGTCATGTAACACTTGTTCCAACATGAATGAAGTGCATCCAACTCATTTCCACCTCCAAATCCATCAGATCATGTACAGTTGACCACAGTTGACTTTTTCAACTGACAGATGAATTTGGCCATGCATAGATCAAATTAAGCCCCAATCTTCAACTGAAATGGCTCAAGGGTGAAACCCTAGCCTCAATAAGCACAAAATAATCATATAATGAACCCCATAGCCATCATAGACCCCATCTCCTGATTATGCCTTGATTGGCCCAATGCAACTGATTAGGGTTGACCAGTGGTCAAAACCCTAATCTCAAGGAATCTGCTTCAATCACTTGATGAAATCCAACCCTGATGATGATGTATCATTGCAATCAAGATGAAGATCAATATCCTTTGAGAATCACAAAACCCTAATTCACAGCCCAATCCTCAGATGGCCAATGATCAGTCAGTAAACCCTAGGCTTGCACTTTGACTTCCTCATCTCCTGGTCAAGACTTGTGAGGATGACTTGCACAATGTAACCACACGATATGCAATATGCAATGCCTAATGACCTAAAAATGATATGCAATATGATTAGCTAGTTACAAGAGAGGAGGGCAAATTTTGAGGTGTTACAGATGTGATATGGTGAAAAAGGACATCCAGCGTCTGATGGATGAAGACATGATCCAGATTGTTCAATCCTGTCATGTAGATGACGATGTTGATGGCATAGTGCCGGTTTTCAAGCAATAAGAGTGTTTGGTGATCCAGTATGATAGCAGCAGTAACAAGAACGTCAGTCAAAGATCAGTATCGTCGTTGGTAATATAGTTAGCGGGCCCAATCCCGTATGCATCTGATAAGGTTGTACCGTACCAGTATAATGCTACAATGGTGAAGAATGGTCAAGAGGTCCTGTTACCTACGACCAGTTCAGTGGTGAGCATTGTTGATGTTACGAAGGTGACCCGCAATGGTCGAGTGTTTGGGTCAGTCGTCCCAGAAAGTAAAGAAGAAATGATTGTTGGAAAGAAGATGGAGGTACCCAATGTAGACCCGGTTGGTTGTTTGAAGGATAAGTCTGGTGAATCCAGCAACTTGAAAACCAATGATGATGATGATGAGGTACTCCGATTAATCAAAAGGAGTGAATTTAATGTGGTTGAGCAACTGTTCCAGACCCCCTCAAAGATTTTCGTGTTGTCTCTGCTTTTGAATTCCGAAGCACACAAAGAAGCACTGCAGAGAGTTCTTAAACAAGCATATGTAGAGCAAGATGTTATTGTGGATCAATTTAATCACATTGTGGCCAACATCACTTCATGTAATAATTTGAGCTTCTGCGACGAAGAACTCCCTGAGGAGGGAGGAAGTCATAACCTGGCTTTCCATATTTCAATGAACTGTAAGGAAGATGCTTTGTCAAACATGCTTGTTGACACCGGTTCGTCACTCAATGTGCTTCCGAAGTCAACTTTGTCAAAGCTATCATACCAAGGAGCGCCTATGAGATATAGTAGGGTGATTGTCAAAGCCTTCGATGGCTCGCGCAAAATAGTTATTGGTGAAGTGGACCTTCCAGTCAAGATAGGTCCGAGTGATTTTCAAATTACTTTTCAAGTAATGGATATCCACCCAGCCTACAACTGTTGATTGGGAAGGCCATGGATTCATGAGGCAGGGATTGTTACCTCCACTATGCACCAGAAGCTCAAATTTGTCAAGAATGGCAAGCTAGTGATTGTAGGAGGAGAGAAAGCATTGTTGGTTAGCCATTTGTCATCTTTCTCATATGTGGAAGTTGATGATGAGGTTGGGACTCCGTTCCAGGCCTTATCTATTGCTGATGAGAAGAGAGTTGGGGCACCTATGTCCTCATTGAAAGATGCTCAGAAGATTGTAGAAGAAGGTACTGATGACCAGTGGGGGCGCATGGTAGAGGTCTCCGACAACAAAGGCAGAACCGGTTTGGGGTTCCAGAGAGGGTCATCAGCTGTTAGATCTGAAGGTATGCAACTCAGCTTCCGTAGCGGAGGGTTCATACATGGCAATGAACAACACTTAGCTGTTGTGCTAGAGGATAGCGAAGAGGAAGACTGCACCAACTTTGTAACGCATGGAAGGACATGCAACAATTAGACTGCTGTTAATATTCCTGTTATTTTTCATCGATCTAAGTAATTGAATTTATATTTTTAAAATCCTTCTCCTATTCCTAAGGGAGAAGTGAACATTGTTTGGGCATTTTAAATTGATCATCAATAAAATTAATTTTATTCATCCACATCTTTGATGTTTATTTTTACTTTTTGCTTATTTTTGAAAATGGTAATCACAAAAAACATAAATAAACAATATAATTGTCCATCTGAATAATATTTTGTCACAAATTCACTTCTCTAAAATCAAAATATCAAATAATTATGCAGGTTGGTTCCTAACCCCATTGAATACAATGATCCTTCTCCTTCTCCAAATTTTGAATTCCCTGTATTTGAGGCAGAGGAGGAAAATGATGTAGAGATAAGTGAGGAATTGTCTCGTCTTCTTGAGCAAGATGAAAAGATTATTCAATCGTTCGAAGAGCAGATTGAGCTAGTCAACTTGGGTTCTGAAGATGATGTGAAGGAAGTCAAGATTGGGTCTCGATTGTGTCCAGATGTTAAGAAGGGGTTGATTGATCTTCTTCGAGAGTATTCAGATGTGTTTGCTTGGTCCTATCAAGACATGCTTGGTTTGGATTCTGAGATTGTGGAGCATAGATTTCCGTTGAAGCCAGAATGCCCACCAGTCAAGCAGAAGTTGAGAAGAACGCATCCTGATATGGCTGTGAAGATCAAAGAGGAAGTTCAGAAGAAGATTGATGCAGGTTTCCTTGTAATTGCTGAGTATCCGCAATGGGTGGCCAATATTGTGCTTGTACCGAAGAAAGATGGAAAAGTCCGCATGTGTGTTGACTATAGAGATTTAAATAAAGCCAATCCGAAAGATGATTTCCCTCTGCCACACATTGATATGTTGGTAGACAATACTGCTAAATTCAAAGTCTTTTTGTTTATGGATGGATTTTTCGGATATAATCAAATCAAGATGGCACCCAAAGATATGGAGAAGACCACATTCATTACACCCTAGGGAACATTCTGTTATAGAGTGATGCCTTTCGGTCTAAAGAATGTAGGTGCAACTTACCAGAGAGCAATGACTACTCTTTTTCATGATATGATGCATAAAGTGATTGAAGTTTATGTCGATGATATGATTGCTAAATCAATTGATGAAGAGGAACATGTTAAGCATTTGTTGAAGCTATTCCAGCGTTTGAGGAAGTATAAACTCCGCTTGAATCCCAATAAGTGTACTTTTTGTGTTTGTTCTGGTAAGTTGTTCGGCTTTATTGTTAGTGAGAGGGGTATTGAAGTTGATCCTGCCAAGGTCAAAGCAATACAAGAGATGCATGCGCCCAAAACTGAGAAGCAAGTCAGAGGTTTTCTCGGCCGCTTGAATTATATTTCCAGATTCATTTCCCACATGACTGCCACATGTGCGCCTATATTCAAGCTTCTTCGGAAAGATCAGTCTTGTGATTGGACCGAAGATTGCCAAAAAGCTTTTGACAGTACCAAATAATATTTGCTTGAACCTCCAATTTTGTCTCCACCTGTTGAAGGAAGACCGTTAATCATGTATTTGACTGTGCTCGAATATAGTATGGGTTATCTTCTTGGTCAACAAGATGAGACTAGAAAGAAAGAATTTGCAATTTACTACCTCAGTAAGAAGTTCACGACTGTGAGATTCGGTATTCAATGCTTGAGAAGACTTATTGCACATTGGCTTGGGCTGCTAAGCGTCTGCGCCAGTATATGTTGAATCATACTACTTGGTTGATATCCAAAATGGATCCAATCAAGTATATATTTGAGAAGCTTGCTTTAACTGGGAGGATTTCCCATTGGCAGATGTTGTCATCAGAGTATGATATCGAATACCAATCTCAGAAAATGATCAAAGGTAGTATCTTGGCTGACCATTTGGCTCACCAACCAATTGAAGATTACCAGTCAGTGCAGTAAGACTTTCCTGATGAAGAAATTTTGTACTTGAAAATTCAAGATTGTGATGAACCATTGCTTGAAGAAGGGCCAGAACCTGGTTCCCGGTGGGGCATGGTATTTGATGGAGTTGTTAATCAATATGGAAATGGCATTGGGGCAGTGATTATTACTCCTCAAGGCAAGCACCTACCATTTACAGCTAGATTGACTTTCAAATATACAAACAACATGGCAGAATATGAAGCTTGCATTATGGGGTTTGAAGAGGCCATGAATCTCATAATCAAGTATTTGGAGGTCTTCGGTGATTCGGCTTTGGTTGTGAATCAAATCAAAGGAGAATGGGAGACAAATCAACCCGGTTTGATACCATATAGAGATTATGCGAGGAGAATTTCAACTTTCTTTACAAAGGTTGAATTTCATCCTATTCCTCGAGATGAGAATCGGATGGCAGATGCTCTTACGACGTTGGCATCAATGATTGTAATAAAATATTGGAATGAAGTTCCCAATTTTTCTATGGTGCGTCTTGATAGGCCAGCTCATGTGTTTGCTGTTGAAGAGATTAAAGACGAGAAGCCATGGTATTACGACATCAGATGTTTCCTCCAAAGTCAGATTTACCCGTCTAGGGCATCTTTGAAAGATAAGAAGACTTTGAGAAGATTAGCCGGTAATTTCTACATGAATGGTGATATATTGTACAAGAGAAACTTCGACATGGTTTTGCTCAGATGTGTGGATAAACACGAAGCAAACTTGTTGATGACTGAAGTGCATGAAGGTTCATTTGGTACTCATTCCAATGGACATACAATGGCAAAGAAGATGTTGTGAGCATGTTACTATTGGCTGACAATGGAATCTGACTGTTGCAAATTTGTGAAGAAATGCCACAAGTGTCAAATTTATGCTGATAAGATTCATGTTCCTCTGACACTTTTGAATGTTATCTCTTCCCCATGGCCTTTCTCCATGTGGGGAATTGATATGATTGGGATGATTGAGCCCAAAGCTTCGAATGGACATCATTTCATTTTAGTGGCAATTGATTACTTCACAAAATAGGTTGAAGAGGCATCGTATGCAAATGTAACCAAGCAAGTTGTTGTAAGGTTTATCAAGAATCAGATTATATGTCGTTATGGTGTGCCAAGTAAGATCATTACTGATAATGGATCGAACTTGAATAACAATATGGTGGAAGCTCTTTGTAAAGACTTCAAGATTGCTCATCATAATTCTTCTCCCTATAGACCCAAGATGAATGGGGTTGTTGAAGCTGTGAATAAGAACATCAAGAAGATTATCCAGAAGATGGTTGTCACATATAAGGATTGGCATGAGATACTCCCATTTGCTTTGCATGGGTATCATACATCTGTCCGCACTTCAACAGGGGCAACCCCTTTCTCTCTCGTATATGGTATGGAAGCAGTACTCCCCATAGAGGTTGAGATTCCTTCATTGCGTGTGCTCACGGAAGCCAAGTTGACTGAAGCTGAATGGTGTCATACCAGGTTTGACCAGTTGAATTTGATTGAAGAGAAGAGATTAACTGCCATGTGTCATGGTCAGTTGTATCAGCAGAGAATGAAGAAAGCTTTTGATAAGAAGGTCAAACCTCGTGTATTCAAAGAAGGTGACCTTGTGCTCAAGAAGATTTTGACGTTCAAGCCAGATTCTAGAGGAAAATGGACTCCCAATTATGACGGCTCATATGTTGTTAAAAGAGCCTTTTTAGGCGGTGCATTGATTCTTACAACTATGGATAGTGAAGAGTTCACTCGTCCTATGAACGCAGATGCAGTCAAGAAATACTTCATCTAAAAAATAAAAGAAGAACTCGCTAAGTTGAAAACCCGAAAGGGCGGCTTAGGCAAAAATGAGCGTCTCGGTAGATTGAAAACCCGAAAGGGCGATCTAGGCAAAAATTAGAGACATAAAATAGAAAGAATTTCCCGATAAGTTGAGTACCCCACCTTGGGGAAACTTATGAAAAAATTAGGGATTATGGCAAGTAACTGCATTATGCTGATCTTCAGTGTTTCGAAGGCTTGTTTGAGCACAAGGGTTGACATCAATTCATCATCCTAGCAGCGGTCAAGAGCACAGTGGATATCAGGAGTTGGTAGAGGGATTAAGGATCATTTGTATTCAATGTAACCCTTTTCCATGTAAATTACCATTTTCAACTTTGTAAAATCTATGGAGTCTTGTCATTTACAGACTACCATTCTATTAAATAAACTTGAGCTTTTATCCATTTGTTTCTACTCTTATTTACTTCAGCTAATAGTTTTAAATTTTATTATGATCATTTTGAAATTAAATTTTTAATCAAAATCAAGTTTTCTTTAATATATAAAAGCAAGATTTTTTTTCAAAGCAAGTAAAAGGAATATCAACCGCATTTCAGTAAGAAGCAAGTCCTTAAGTGTGAAACATCCATGGTTCCCCCAAGCAGTTAACTCTTTTGGTATTCCTGGACGTTTGTGTTAATTAAGTTCCTCGGTGGAGTATTTGACCCCCAGTGGAGCTTCTTTATTTATCCCCAACTGAGTTGCGGCGTGTCCTTGTCCCCAACAGAGTTTCGGCCTTCCCCAACGGAGTTCGTATTTCCTCAGCAGGTGGATCTTCATTAGAGATGCTTGACTTTCCCCAATAGATCGCATTGGTGTCCCCACCAATCGCCATTTATCTTTGCTCCCAGTCAGAGTTTCCTCCTGGTTTCTGAGCAGCTTTTGTTATTAATATTTTCTCTGTAGGGTTGTCTCCCATTTTTATGATGTTGACCTAAAATTCCCCACAGAGTTGATGTTGTTCTGTCCTCAGCAGATCCCTTCCGTCCTCAGTTAGGGTTGAGCCCTTTGGGATGTTGATCTTTCTGTTCTCCAGCAGTAGTCTCCATATATTTTGTGGATTGACCAAGGATTGTACCGGTGGTTCAATTTCTTTGCGACACCTCTGTATCATTTGTGATCGTTTTGTCAGCATAATCATCATATATACATATACATATACATTCATACAATTTCATAATTTACATATCTTGCATCTTCATATTTGATTTGTTTGAGATTCTCATTCTCTGTTATGGTGGTACTTTATCCCCATACCAAATCTGGTGTTTGTCCTCCTTCAATCGTAGAGTGTCAACCCCTTAAGTAGAAAGACTTTAACCTTTCTTCGTTTCCCCACTGAGTTTGTTTCCTCGTGGATGGTTGTTATTTCAGTTTTTATCCAGTAGATTTTCTGGATGGAATTACTCCCCTTGAGTTATATCCTCAATGGGCTGAGTCTTGATTGACCGTTTTTATTTCTAGCTCTTACCTAGAAGGATATTTTGGTCCCATAAGAGTCTATTACCTAGTAACTGGTAATATTCTTCTTAGTTTGCAGTTTGTTACTTCATGCCCAGTACCCGGAAAAAGTACCCTTTGTTCTCCTCAGTAGAGTCCCCTGAAAGTATATCCTTGATATGTTCATCTTAACCAAGTGACATATATCTTTCCTTTCCCCGCAAGAGTCTATCCTTGATATGTTCACTTTAACCAGCGATGGATATTCTCTTCTTTGGTTTTCTACCCAGTAAAAAGGTAGTTGTAATCCCTATTTTTCCTCAGAGAGTTAATCCTTGATATGTTCATCTTAGCTGATGGCGGGTTTCCTTCTCTTGTTGGTTTTCTATCCAATAACCGGTAGTTATAAATCCTACTTTTTCCCCTGTGTGGAGACTATCCTTGATATGTTCACTTTAACCAGTGACGGATTTTCTCTTCTTTGGTATTCTATCCAGTAACTGATAGATGTAATCCCTATTTTTGCTCCCGTTTTCCGAGTCTATCCTTGATATGTTCATCTTAACCGGTGACAGATTTTCTCTTTGATTGGTCTTCTACCTAGTAACCGGTAGTTGTAAATCCTGTTTTGTCCCCTCACAGAGATAATCCTTTATATGTGCATCCTAACCGATGACGGATTTTCTCTCTAACGGTTTTCTATCCAGTTCCGATAGATGTAATTCCTCCTTGTTTGGTCAGTTGGTATATCCTTGATATGTTCATCCTAGCCGATGACGGGTGTCATACCCCAAAATTTACCCATTAATCTTGCAAAACATTTCTCGAAGTACTCCGACTTATTCTGCAAGGCACTAACCTTAAAGGGGCAAAAGGCCCAGCTCGCAGCAGGCCCAATCCAGAAAATGGCCCAAATTGGCCTGCTCGCTAGGCGAGCAATTCCTTCGCCTAGCGAACCCCTCGTTATGACACTCGCCCCAGCGAAGCACCAGATCCAGAAAAAGCCCAAACTAGCTGGCTCGCTAGGCGAGCAACTCCTTCGCCTAGCGAAGCTTGCGAATAGCAGAATTTCTGGGCTTCATTCTGAGCCCATTAGGTCATCACAATCACTATAAATAGCCAAGTTTCAGTCATGAAAAGAGAGAGGAAAAAAGGAAAAACAGAGGGAGAGGAAAGAACGAAAAACAGAGGAAGACGGACGGAAACCCTGGCATAGAAACCCTGGAGATCAACTCAGAGTATTCCGAGTAAAGAAACCCTGAAGGCCGCTCATCCGCGCCGAAGCTACCGCCGCCCAACTCCATTCGATACCAAGCTCAGTTACAAACAGGTTTGCGTATCACTAATGTCTTATGCTTTTAATCGATAATCTTTACAGATATAAGGCATCATGATTAAACTTTCGGATATGTAATATGATTTCATGTATGAATTTAAGTATGCCTGAATATCCTGAATGTTTATCCATGCTATTCCTATAATTAAATTCCATGAAGGTCAGGGTTCCGGAGATCATGCTGCTGTCAAACTCAAAATCTGTCGCCGCTCGCTAGCACATCGCTAAGCGAGCCTGGAGCGAACCCTCGTTAAGCCTTCGCTAGGCGAAGCAGGGGCGAACGGGACAGTGGCTGTTTTGTTTCTTTGCTGTTCTGCCTTATGTTTATCTGATCAATATTCATTATAAATTCTGCATTATTTGGCCTGACTTAATGACTGTTGTGTTGTGGTGCAATTTCCAATTGTACTTTATCTCGATGCTCTAACCCGTGTGCTGAATGGTGTAAAGGCTTACATATTCCCGAGGAAACGGCCGGCCAGGTATTCCACCTCATGTGTGGGATACCCTTATGGAGATGGATTCTGAATCACTTGATTTTAATGTGGAGATGCATCCTAAATTACCTAGCTGATTTTAATGTATTGATTTCATCAATTTTAACGTGGACCTAATTACCTAATCAATTACGACTATATAATTAATTGTAAAACTTTGCCGTTAAACATGCGATCTCGGACCTCTCTTTGTTACCCTGCGATTACGGTATTACGGTCATGTCCCGCGAATGTGGGGATACACTTAGCAAAGACCCTTCGGTTAAATCATCATGTCCCTATAAAATACATCATAGTACCTCGAATGTTGCCTTTGTCCCTCGATGACCCTTCGGTGTAGCCTACGGTTAAAGGATGATAGTCCCTTCAAATGCTAAGGTATCCTCACAACTGTTGCCTTCAATGACCAATCGATGACCCTACGATGACCCTCTTACATCCAAAGGATAAAACTACTTACTTCTCAATAGTAAGGACAGTTTTACCCTCATAAGGATAGGAAATGCCCGGAAAGACCTCGGACAGGTATAACCCTTAATTGCTCATTCATAACCTAAAACACTTTTCACACCTCACACATTTCCAAACATCTTTTTTTAGAAAATCACCACTTGGCATACATCCGTACTAGGATCATTGCCGAGTTATATTTTTCTAAACGACTTTCAAAACTAAACGAGATAACCACTTTGTATACATTCATACAAGAATCATTACAAAGTTAAATTCTCCTTTTCAAAACATTTCCTACACATTTCTCAAACACTTTTTCAAGCTAGAAAAACATAAATGATTGAGCAATTAAGAGCCCGTGGATAACCATGGATACAAAGGGTGCTAACACCTTCCCTTTGTATAATGTACCTCCCGAACCTAAGAATCTAAATTAAGGTCTTTCCTGTTCTTTTCCACCTTTCCTTATTGGATAAAAGAAAAGTCGGTGGCGACTCTTGCTAACCGCGACATTGCGATAAAAAAACACATTAAAGTCAGTTCACCGTATGACAGAACTGGCGACTCTGCTGGGGACTACAAAGAGAGGTCACCTTAAAAAATCATTTATGTTTTCAATTGTTCCTTCTTTTAAGGGTATTTTTGAGTGAAAGATCCTACACCCGGATCTAGTGTACCTTAGGTAAGTAGCAATAGATCATCGCGACTATCCGGCGTATACTGGAATGGTTAAAATGATGGCTACGGTTAATGTGACACTTTGGATGTCCTGATGTTCCTCATGTTTACTTGAGGAAAAATTTGGCATTCGCGTGGTGTCATCAAAGCATCAACCAGACCTTTAGAACCCTAATTGACTCATCCTAGCCATTAGAAAGTAGTGAGATAACTGGCTTCGGTTCCGACCGGGGTTGGTTGATACTCGATACTACACTCTTTGAGATTGGACTTTAGGGAAGCTTTGGTCAACCACTTGGTGTTGCACTGAAGTGGACTTAAAGAAAGGTCAATGATTTGAGATCCTTCTAGAACCCGGTTACTATTCTAGGACAGGTTGAACCAACCAAACTTCAGTGGGGAGGGTAATTACCTATGGAACTCATGCAAGCCCTAAAACCTAGGAATGATTGTTGTGTGACTTGTTTGTGTTTGTTATTTACTTAACATCATGACATCATAACATCATGGCATTGTACTAACCATTTCGAGGACTTAGGGATTTAACTTTGCTCTATTTTGTAAAAAAAAAAAAAAAAAAAAAAGGTTTCGTTTTTTTGGTAGTTTATGCAAAGTTAAATTCCAAAAGTCCTTGAAAACATTTCATACATTGCATAGCATAACATAACATTGCATAACAGGTACTCTAAAGGGATCAATGTTCTCACGGTTTTCCTCCAAACAGAAAAATGGACCTCGAACAAATTGTCAAAGATCTCCAGGCTCAGAATGCTCAACTCCAGAAGATGATCTTGAACTTATCCAAGGGGCAGGAGGAACTGAAGGCTCTCTTGCTCGAGAAGAAAAAAGACAAGAAACCTGTGAGTCACATTAACCCGAGAAGAAGGCAGTTTACGAAGATCAATATGACTTTAGCACAAGCACTGCAGGGTATGCTAAAAGCAAATTTAATTACCCTCAGAGATCCTCCTGCAAAACCCAACACCACTTCTCCTAGTTATAACCCCAACGCCAGGTGTGCGTATCACTCCGATAGCCCCGGGCATGATACAAACGATTGTTGGTCGTTGAAGAACAAAATTCAGGATATGATCGATGCTGGAGAATTTGAATCTGATCCCCTGAGACTCCTAATGTCATCACTGCTCCTCTGCCTAATCAGGACGAGACTGTCAATGCTGTGGAAGATACTGATAACGATTATGATTTGGATAGCTGGATTTTCCCAACAATTGGTGACAGACTCGACAATTGGAAGGCTGAAGACACTATCCTGATTTCCTTTAGTCAGGAGTAATTTTTATTGCTATTTTAGTATTTCAAAAGCATTGTGTCTATACCCGGGGCATAATAGCTAATTTTAAGGGTTTGTCATTTCATAAGCATATTCATATTCAATAAATCAATGGACCTTTTTGCATTCAAATATTGCGCTCTTTATCTTTCCTGTCATTTTTCAAACAAGCTATGTTTTCTTGCACACACTCACGTAACAATTTTTCGATCCATATCCACTCTGGATCCTGTTGATAATAATTCTGCTACTGTTCATTACGACTTCGAAAATCCGATCTACCAAGCCGAGGATGGAAGCGAGGAAGATTGTGAAGTCCCTGGAGAACTTGCCAGACTGGTACTACAAGAAGAAAAGACCATACAGTCGCATGAGGAATCAATTGAAACTATAGATCTGAGTACTGAAATAGACCAGAAAGAAGTCAGAGGTTTCTTAGGACACTTGAATTACATTGCCCGATTCATCCCACACTTGACTGCTACTTGCAAACCCATCTTCAAATTACTAAAAAAGAAAAATCAAGAGATGGTATGGAATGATGAATGACAAAATCAAGAAATATCTCCAAGAACCTCCAATTCTGATGCTACCAGTTGAAGGAAGACCTCTAATCATGTATTTGACCATGTTAGAAAATTCAATAGGGTGTGCTAGGGCAACATGACGAGTCTGATCGAAAAGAGCATGCCATACACTGCCTTAGCAAAAGGTACCGACTGTGAAACAAGATACTCACAGCTCGAGAAAGCTTGCTGTGCTTTGGCTTGGGCTGCTCGCCGACTAAGACAGTATATGTTGAATCATACCACTTTATTGATTTCTAAGATGGATCTTATCAAATATACATTTGGAAAACCTTCTCTCTCCGGAAGAATAGCAAGAGTTATCACTGACAATGGCACTAATTTGAACAACAAGATGATCACTGAACTCTGCACGCAGTTCAAGATAAAACACCATAACTCTTCTCCGTACCGGCCAAAGATGAACGGCGCCGTGGAGGCCGCTAATAAGAATATCAAGAAGATCATACAAAAGATGACAGTAACATACAAAGACTGGCATGAGATGTTACCATTTTCTCTTCATGGTTATCGCACTTCAGTACGCACTTCGACAGGGGAAACTCCTTTCTCTTTAGTCTACGGAATGGAAGCCGTTTTACCAGTGGAAGTTCAGATTCCCTCTCTAAGAATCATGAAAGGGGCAGGTTTAGACGAGGATGAATGGATTCAAACTCGACTCGATCAGATAAATTTGATTGATGAAAAGAGACTTGCGGCTGTTTGTCATGGGCAGATATACCAGAAGCGCATGACCCAGGCATTTAACAAAAGAGTCAAGGGACAGGTATATCAAATCGGCGAATTGGTGATAAAGCGTATCATTCTACCACAAGGTGATCCCAGGGGCAAATGGACTCCCACATACGAAGGGCCATTTGTAGTTAAGAAGGCATTCTCTGGTGGAGCCATGATGCTTGCTACGATGGATGGCGAAGACTTCCCACATCCGGTGAACGCGGACATAGTTAAAAAATACTACGCATAAAAGAGACCCGCTAGGTCGATGTATCTAGGCAAAAGTAAGGGCATCCCGGCGAACCAAAAAGGTTCGGGCAAAAATTAGGGATAAACATATAAAAATGTACACCCGGCAAGTCGAAAACCTGAAAAGGCGGCTTGGGCAAAAAAAAGGGTATCCTGGTGGACTGAAAACCTGAAAAGGCGGTCCAGGCAAAAATTAGGGATTAAAGCGTATGACTATGTCCCGTTCTCGGACAGCTTCATCCAACTTCGAGGGACTGAACAAGCCAATCACTTCTATCCGACAGCAGGAGATGAGATGCTTGAAGACATAATGACAGTAGTGGAGTTAAAATCAACAGGACTTTTTCCTCATAGCTTCTCTTTGTTCTCTTGACAATTTCCTCTTACTAGGATTTCTGTCTCCTTGTACTCAAATTGCCTATTTATAGGCCCTCTTTCAAAATCAATACAATTTCATTTCCAAAAAGATGCTTTTGTTTTACTTTCTCTGTTTTGTTTGCGTAAACGTCCATTGATTTAACTTGAATTGATATATGCATTTGAATATGATCAATGTTTATCAAAATACATGCATAAAATAGCAATGGCAGTTACTAAAAGACTTCAGGATCGAGGATAAGGTCTAACCAGGCTTTCCAACAAGTCCGGTTACAAATCCATTCCCCAACAAAAACCAGCTATTTCCCAGAAGAGGTTGGCATCGCCAGACAGACTGGTCATGTCTTCCACCCCCAGCCAGGCTCTGTTGAGTGTTTCCATCGTCAGACGGCAATCAAGTATCCCCCAGCTAAGAAAGGGTCATCAATACAAATA
Source organism: Lathyrus oleraceus (assembly GCF_024323335.1). Classification (NCBI taxonomy): domain Eukaryota; kingdom Viridiplantae; phylum Streptophyta; class Magnoliopsida; order Fabales; family Fabaceae; genus Lathyrus; species Lathyrus oleraceus. The sequence goes on along the minus strand of NC_066584.1, from coordinate 102,461,718 downwards.
TCTCCAACCAGAAGAATGAGATTTATTTTCCCAGTAGAGTCCCCTGGAAGAACGTTTCAGACGCATAGTGCATTCATTACATCATTTCGCATCACATACCTGCATACAATGTTCACATTTATTTCATTCCGCATCATATACATTACATCGTTTCATAGCATGCACATGCATACCATGTTCGCAGGCATAAAACATCTCATGCATCATGACATGGCATGAAGCTAACTTTATTTTTCAGGTTGATTATCCTCTTGATACAATCAAAACAAAGGTCCATTCAGACGGACATCTTTATCAATTACATTCAGGATTCAACTACATCTTTCAGATATACTCCATGCCAACATTCATTCTGACATCCTCCTAACGATGGCATCTATAAGCCCATCCCAGACATTTATCGCAAATACAACATACACAAATACTATCAGATCCAGCCTAACGGACGGCTCATTCTGCTCAAATACAGTCTAATGTACGACCCAGTTAGACCTTCAAGTCCTCAGATGCTACCTAGTGTACGGTACATTTCTGAAGTGTAGTCTAGCATACTACTACCCCCTTTATCATCAGATCCAGCCTAACGAACGGCTCGTTCTGCTCAGAGACGGTCTAGTGTACGACCCAGTTAGACCTTCAAGTCCTCAGATGCTACCTAGTGTACGGTACATTTCTGAAGTGTAGTCTAGCATACGACTACCCCCTTTATCATCAGATCCAGCCTAACGGATGGCTCGTTCTGCTCAGAGACGGTCTAGTGTACGACCCAGTTAGACCTTCATCTCCTCAGATGCTACCTAGTGTACGGTACATTTCTGAAGTGTAGTCTAGCATACGACTACCCCCTTTATCATCAGATCCAGCCTAACGGACGGCTCGTTCTGCTCAGAGACGGTCTAGTGTACGACCCAGTTAGACCTTCATTCCCTCAGATGCTACCTAGTGTACGGTACATTTCTGAAGTGTAGTCTAGCATACGACTACCCCCTTTATCATCAGATCCAGCCTAACGGACGGCTCGTTCTGCTCAAAGACGGTCTACTGTACGACCCAGTTAGACCCTCATTCCCGCAGATGCTACCTAGTGTACGGTACATTTCTGAAGTGTAGTCTAGCATACGACTACCCCCTTTTGTCATCAGATCCAGCCTAACGGACGGCTCATTCTGCTTAAATACAGTCTAATGTACGACCCAGTTAGACCTTCAAGTCCTCAGATGCTACCTAGTGTACGGTACATTTCTGAAGCGTAGTCTAGCGTACGACTACCCCTTTCATCATCAGATTCAGCCTAACGGACGGTTCTTTCTGCTACTCAGATGCGATCTAGCGTACGATCCATTCTGACCTTTCGTCCTCAAGTACAGCCTAACGGACGGTTTATTCTGCAACTCAGAGACGATCTAGCGTACGATCCATTCTGATCTTTCATCCCCAGCAAAGTCATCCGCCTAATGAACAACTCACTCTGCTATTCAGATGCGGTCTAGCGTATGATCCATTCTGATCCCTTATCCCCAGCAGTATATAACACACTCCGACTCCCCAGCGAAGTCGACAGCCTAATGGGCGACCCACTATACGGTCTAACGTACGACCCAGTATGACATCCATGTCTTCAGATACCGCCTAATGTACGACACACTCTGAAGTTTCCATCATCAAACTTCCTGGATGGCGTCGTTAAGCCCACCTCTCGATTGACAAGTGCAAATTTTTGGGGCATTCTAGTTTTCAATAATCTTCCACCTCCAGACCACGAACGGCATACTTGCCGTCCTAACTCTCTCGGTTCAAGAATATTGAACAGGGGCAGCTGTCATACCCCAAAATTTGCCCATTAATCTTGCAAAACATTTCTCGAAGTACTCCGACTTATTCTGCAAGGCACTAACCTTAAAGGGACAAAAGGCCCAGCTCGCAGCAGGCCCAATCCAGAAAATGGCCCAAATTGGCCTGCTCGCTAGGCGAGCAATTCCTTCGCCTAGCGAACCCCTCGTTATGACACTCGCCCCAGCGAAGCACCAGATCCAGAAAAAGCCCAAACTAGCTGGCTCGCTAGGCGAGCAACTCCTTCGCCTAGCGAAGCTTGCGAATAGCAGAATTTCTGGGCTTCATTCTGAGCCCATTAGGTCATCACAATCACTATAAATAGCCAAGTTTCAGTCATGAAAAGAGAGAGGAAAAAAGGAAAAACAGAGGGAGAGGAAAGAACGAAAAACAGAGGAAGACGGACGGAAACCCTGGCATAGAAACCCTGGAGATCAACTCAGAGTATTCCGAGTAAAGAAACCCTGAAGGCCGCTCATCCGCGCCGAAGCTACCGCCGCCCAACTCCATTCGATACCAAGCTCAGTTACAAACAGGTTTGCGTATCACTAATGTCTTATGCTTTTAATCGATAATCTTTACAGATATAAGGCATCATGATTAAACTTTCGGATATGTAATATGATTTCATGTATGAATTTAAGTATGCCTGAATATCCTGAATGTTTATCCATGCTATTCCTATAATTAAATGCCATGAAGGTCAGGGTTCCGGAGATCATGCTGCTGTCAAACTCAAAATCTTTCGCCGCTCGCTAGCACATCGCTAAGCGAGCCTGGAGCGAACCCTCGCTAAGCCTTCGCTAGGCAAAGCAGGGGCGAACGGGACAGTGGCTATTTTGTTTCTTTGCTGTTCTGCCTTATGTTTATCTGATCAATATTCATTATAAATTCTGCATTATTTGGCCTGACTTAATGACTGTTGTGTTGTGGTGCAATTTCCAATTGTACTTTATCTCGATGCTCTAACCCGTGTGCTGAATGGTGTAAAGGCTTACATATTCCCGAGGAAACGGCCGGCCAGGTATTCCACCTCATGTGTGGGATACCCTTATGGAGATGGATTCTAAATCACTTGATTTTAATATGGAGATGCATCCTAAATTACCTAGCTGATTTTAATGTATTGATTTCATCAATTTTAACGTGGACCTAATTACCTAATCAATTACGACTATATAATTAATTGTAAAACTTTGCCGTTAAACATGCGATCTCGGACCTCTCTTTGTTACCCTGCGATTACGGTATTACGGTCATGTCCCGCGAATGTGGGGATACACTTAGCAAAGACCCTTCGGTTAAATCATCATGTCCCTATAAAATACATCATAGTCCCTCGAATGTTGCCTTTGTCCCTCGATGACCCTTCGGTGTAGCCTACGGTTAAAGGATGATAGTCCCTTCGAATGCTAAGGTATCCTCACAACTGTTGCCTTTAATGACCAATCGATGACCCTACGATGACCCTCTTACATCCAAAGGATAAAACTACTTACTTCTCAATAGTAAGGACAGTTTTACCCTCATAAGGATAGGAAATGCCCGGAAAGACCTCGGACAGGTATAACCCTTAATTGCTCATTCATAACCTAAAACACTTTTCACACCTCACACATTTCCAAACATTTTTTTTTAGAAAATCACCACTTGGCATACATCCGTACTAGGATCATTGCCGAGTTATATTTTTCTAAACGACTTTCAAAACTAAACGAGATAACCACTTTGTATACATTCATACAAGAATCATTACAAAGTTAAATTCTCCTTTTCAAAACATTTCCTACACATTTCTCAAACACTTTTTCAAGCTAGAAAAACATAAATGATTGAGCAATTAAGAGCCCGTGGATAACCATGGATACAAAGGGTGCTAACACCTTCCCTTTGTATAATGTACCTCCCGAACCTAAGAATCTAAATTAAGGTCTTTCCTGTTCTTTTCCACCTTTCCTTATTGGATAAAAGAAAAGTCGGTGGCGACTCTTGCTAACCGCGACATTGCGATAAAAAAACACATTAAAGTCAGTTCACCGTATGACAACGGGTATCCTCCTTGACGTTTTCCAGGCAAGTCTATCCTTGATATGTTCACTTTAACCGGTGATGGATTCTCTTCCCTATTGAGTTTATCATTGATATGTTCATCCTAACCGATGACGGATACTCTCATCTTTGGTATTCTGCCCAGTAATTGGTAGTTTTAAATCCTATTTTCTGCAGTTTTCCCCAGCAAGGTTATTCTTACCCAATAGCCGGTAATGAATACTCCCTCATGGCGGTCCTCAGCGAGTCATCCTTGATATGTTCATACTAACCGATGACGGACGGTCTCTCTGTCAGACTTTTATTATCTCCTTACCCAGTAACTGGTAGTAGATAATAAATTTCAGCTCCTCCTGTGTTGGAATTTATTTCTCCCCAGTTGAGTTGAGTGCGCATTTCCTTAGTGAATTCTCTTTCCCCTGCACGAGCCGAGTATCTCAGTTTTATCCTGACTTATTCCTATCCCCTGCAGATGTTATTATTTCCCCGACTGAGTCTTTCCATTTTTGTGGAATCCCTTTAGTCCCCCCAGTAGTTTTGAGTCGTAGCCTAGCCTACGCATAACTCCCTTTCCCCCCAGAGTCTCTGTCTCCCCAGTGAGTTTTCCTCACGGAATGCATTATACTTCTGTGGACTTTCGGTCTCTCTAATTTCTTTTTTCCTTTGTGGCAATATTTCCCCACAGAGCATTAACTTTTGCATTCATGTCATATGCATCATGAGGTCTCTTAGGGACCAAAATTTGTTTCTCTATGTTGTTATTTAAGCCCATTCTACTGAGTCGAGCCGAATATTTTAAACTTCACCTCCTCATCCAGAATGTCCTTAAATAGGGGCAGCTGTAAGACCCTAATTTTGACCCTAAGATCCCTCATGCAATTTCACCATAAGTATTAGCATTGGGATCATGTCTTGGCATCCTCCTTACCCCTATTTCATTGGGTTTGTTTTGGGAGAGATCATCAAGCACTTTGTGATTATATCATACTTGTATATTATCATTTTACTAACTAAAATACCAAAAATATGTCTTTGCATTTGCCTAACTCTTTGGTAGGAAGGGCATGATCTCATTGATTCATCAAGTTCACATCTAGGGTTTGAGACCCTCATGAACAAAGAGCACAAACAAGAATTGATTCAAGAATGGTTATGAACATCATATATGAGTCCCAATGATCTCTACATGTTATATTGATCAAGTTTTCTTCAAGAGTTTGAGGGTGATTTGCCTTGGAAACCCTAGTTTGACTAGGTATCTTGAGTAACTTCTCCAACAAGCTATCGCACCAATTGATCAAATTTCTCAAGGGACACTTCAAAATTCATCATCTTATGCATATATGATCTACCATGAGCCAAGAAAGTCAAGAGAATTGGAAATTAGCAAGTCGGTTGATGGTGGTTGGCCAGATGAATTCATCTGATCAAAACTGGGTCTCCCTAGACCATATCTCCTACACTTTTCACCATATGAAACTGATTCCAAGATAAAACATACTCTAAATTACATTCCAAACAACTTTCATGTTGATACCTAGAGCTAGTTTCGCATGGAAAATTATTTTCTGTTGAAACATTATAGGTCATTTTGTCTAAACCCTAATTTGAAGGTCAACTTCCCAAGGCCATAACTTGCTCAATTTTTATGATATGAAAGATTTTCAAGTTGCACAATCAAATTCAATGTGTCTACTTAAACTTTTATGTTTGTAGTGGGAGCTAATTCAACTTTTTTAAGCATGTGATATAAGGATAGATTATAGGTCACTTTTGACCTATACCATTGATCAAGTGATTTTTCCAAACTTCAAAAATACATAACTCTATCATTTCAAAACCAAATTACACGAAATTGGTTACCATTTTGAATATATTTGAGATAGCCACAACTTTGATGAAGACACGTTTCTCATTTGAAGCTCCTATAAAAAGTTAAGCAACGTGGAATGTTGAGACATATGGCTAGACACTTAGAAAAAATTTGATATGTCAAAAACTTCCAAACTTCCACCTCAAATTTCTCCCAATTCCAAGCTCCAAATGAAAAAATGTTGAACATGTAAGTTGTTACTCTTGATCTCACATTTCTAAAGAGCTCAAATTCATTCATTCTGGACAAGTAATGCATAGGATGCGCATGGCTTAAACAGGCTGATATCATTTGGCATGGATCAAACTTCAAGCATCAATGTGCATTTGCATCACCATTTGCCAAAATTGGAAAGTGAATGTGAGTGTGCAAATATCGCATGATTCAGCTATAAGTAGAGCTTCAATTGCTCAGAAATTCAAACACAATCGCGCCAGCTTTGATCCCCCATTTCAAACCCTCAATTCTCAAAGGATAAGCCTGATAAATTTTCTTGAATTTGAGCTTGAATCTCCACTGTTTTGGAATTTAATTCTCCAGGAATCCATTGCTTCTAAACCATTCAATCCTTCTCCTGCAAGCAAGTGGAGTGAGTCCAAGCATAAGCAAGATTAAGATCCATCGAGTTCAGACCTCCATTAAAGGTATTTTTCAGAAATTTTAAACTCTTCGATTCTCTCAAATTCTTGCTCAATTCTTTTGATTCTTTGGTTGTCTGAAGTCCTACAAATGTAGGCAAGAAGATTAAGTTGCTTTGAGGTTAAATCGAAGCAACTCAGTTCATGTACCTCAAATTTCAACTCCACATATCTCTCAATATAATTGGATTTGGAATGAATGGAGGTCAGATTCGAGCTAAGTGCCATTTTTTCTTCAAGATCATGTCCTTGTTTTTCATTATGGTGATGGTTCATGGTGGACCAGTCCGGTGAGGTCCACCGGAGAAGATGACCGGAGCTCTGGCTCCGGCGATGACATGGCTAGCATCTGAAGCACATGATCCTTCTCTCACGTTTTAATCCTGAGCGTTGGTGTTAATTACCACATTTGCCACGCGCTTACTAAGGTCCATGATGGATAACGCGTTTTGGACCATTTGATCTACCACCTCAATTAATGAGGGAGATTTGATGGTCCACGTAATTTAGATTTTCTGAATTTTTATTTTAATTGCATTTTCTTCAATAATTCATATTAAATTCAATATTGATCCAAAAAAATATGGGGCTTTCACCAAAAAATTTCAAATATTTTTCTATTTCATATTCTAAATCAAAATTATTTCTTGGATCATTATTAATATTTTTCATGAATTAATTGATTTTGCATTTGTTTTTAATTGTTTAAAAATATTTTTAAATGTCCAAAAATTATGAATTTTTTTCTCCAAGGTCCTTTGACCTTGTTTGTCCTATGATAAATCTCATGGTCATTTCTTTGGTGTTTTGATGAGATTTTAGGAATTGGACAAAACAAATTTGATTTAAGCGCATTATTTTATTATTTTTAATTGAATAAATGCCAATTAAATTTTGTTGACCATTTGTATTGACTGGAATGAGTTTGCTTATTGTTAATGGGCCTTGGTCAAGGTTGATTTGACTTTGTCAAGTTAATATCATTGGATTTGGGGGATTGATGGAATGTACATTCCATCTCCCAAAATGAATGAATGATATTAATTTAACAAAAGTCCTCCTTTGACCAATTTGTGATTTCATTCATCCCCTTCCCCACTTCATCTTATTCCTCTTCTTAATTCATTCATTCCATTTGGCCTATGACATCTCAAAGTCCTAATGCTAGTTGATTAAAAAATTGACATGAGTATGGATGAGATTAGGCTACGCCTTTTGCATATTCTTTTTGTGTGTGGTGTGTTTTATGAGCATAGTCCATTATATTATGTCTCTAACATGCATTAACACCAAAATTCTATTGCCCGACCTCCAATAGTTGTGACTTCTACATAAGTCCAATTACGATTGCTTAACATAGCGCTAAATTTGTGACACAAAAGGCATAAACGTTCTAGTTAGTGAGATTGTAAGTCTCCCCTCTTTCATGGTATTGTGTGGAAACTTGGTCTTCTTTCCTTCCTTTGGAAGATGTTTTGGTTCAAGGATCCATGCTTGTGATAAATGGGTTTAGTGTTCTCCAAAGAATGTCTTGAAAAGCAAAAGCAAAAAAAAATTAACCTCTAACCTACTAACTATTAACTTTTAATTTCAAGCTTTTACTTTAATGCAATTTACTTTCAGCACTTTATATCATTTGCCATTATACATATCATTCTAATGATTTATGTTAATGTAATTTTCACTTTGTCCATTTTGGACCATATTGTGTAATATATTTTGTTTGTGTTACTTTGTTTGTTTGTGTGGTCTTTGACCATTAATGTACCTAATAATCATAAAAACCCTAAAAAAAATTGAGTGGACTGTTGGTTTGATCTTGAGCAAATGGACTTAGAATCTAGGTAACCTTCCTATGCTAATGGACTTGTCCAATGCCAACTTGTTGAAGAACCAAGTGCTTGCAATTTGAATTCATCTGATACATCTTTGAAGATCTCTCTAAGATTCATCTACAACATGATCATGGTGTAATTGTTATTTTAAACCTGTGACTTGTGGGATTCATCTGTTACATGGGTTATTTTTGAAGAAGATCATGGAATGGATAAGCTTGGATGAGGTCATCTTTATTTGATGCCTTGCTCTTCAAGATAATATAATTGTGCATTTGTGTGTTGCTTGATTCTAAAATTTCAAGGGAACTCTGGGTTTTATTGACATTTTTGTCTATTGGATTGCTACCCATTTGGTCAGATCTTTTCAACTCTAAACTTTTAAATTTTTGTGCATAGGATAGTCTCTTCATCTTCTCCCCATTTCTTTAATTTCAAAATCTCTCCCTTTATTTTCAAAAACTTTCTTTGTGTGAACTACTTTTGTTCTAAACTTTGGCCGTTTTTACAAAAAAGGATAGAAACTTTTGCCTTATGTCATTGCCTTTTCAAACTTATTTTCTTAAATCAAATTTGTAAATAAACTTAACCATACTTGACTTAAAATTTAAAAAAGCCAAAAAGAACTAACTCATTCAAACCATTTTAGGCCTTTGTGCCTTTCAAAATTAATTGTTGTTAAAAGTAATGCACCCATTTTGAAATTTGTATCACGAACTACGAGGTTTTGATCCCTCATTTTTATGTTGGTACGTAGGCACAAGACCGAAGGTCTTGTCAAACACAAAAATATAATTAATGAATTATTTTCTCATCCCCTCATTCTATTTGTTTGTAAACATCACTTTGTACATAATACATATGCACACAAAAAGGGCTCCCTAGGAGTACCTAGGACACTTTGGGTGCTAACACCTTCCCTCTGTGTAACAAACTCCCTTACCTGTGATCTCTGACTTTTATTAGTTTTTATTTGAAAACTTCTTACTATTTGGATTTTGTTCGTACTTTTTCCCTTTTCCCTTGGAAACAATAAAAGCGCGGTGGCGACTCTTGTTAATTGTTCTCTAGCTTGTCAATAGCTTGATGATCATGAATTTCCCACTACAGTACCAAGACTTTCAGCGCTAAGCAAGAATCCAGGTCATGTCCCACTGCCCTTTTATGGAATTCACATGTTGCATTTTGATTGTACCATGACAGGTATGGTGACGTAGGTGTGAGAACTCGAGGGGTCACCAAAGCATCTAGACCAACTGTGGGTAGAGCTTGCCATATGGCATCAGAATCGAATCATTGTGATCTTTGTTCCCCTTGTTCTAATTTTTATTTTTTTCTAAACCCGACTTCAGTGATTTTGAGGAGGAATAGCCAGAGGATGTTGATGGTGACATCCTGAGGGAGGGCCATATGCTGGCAAATGAGGAGTTTCCACATGGAATCTCCTTTGACTTGGAGTAACACTGGATGGATGTGGAGCAGTAGCTCCCTCCGTTGCAGCAATGGGTATGGGATGACCCTCTTTTCTTAATATGGCTTGCAGGGTTTCCAAGACCCATCCCATCTGGCTTTTCAAAAGATTGAGTTCCTCTTTCAATTCTTTTTGACTTTTCCTTAGCTCGTCCATCATCTCTTGAGACATGCTTCTTTGTTCTAAACGCGTGTCAGAAGTCACTTTGCTGATCATGGACAAAGGATGGATGAGTTTTTTTGTATTTTGTCTAGAAAATGACATGCATTATGATGAGATGCAAATGCAATGGAATGTGAATGAATGCAATGCAAGTCATGCATATTTGTTTTTTCCTCAATACACGGGTTCAAAAGTCTGAGGTACTGATGAATCTGATTGCTTTCCAAGAATAGGTTCTCACCGGGTATGATCTAGGGTTACAAAGGTTCCCAGAGTCATGGATCCACAAGACTGTTTGCTGCCTACAACAACTTACTTGTCGGGTGTCAACTTCATCCAAGGAATCTACTCTAAGTGAGGTTCTCGCATCGATCCAACGATAAATTCATCTCGCGGACCCACACTACACAACCATCTTTCCTAATTGGCCACATGATTAAGGTTCTATAAATGGTCCTTAGAGTCATGGATCCTAATGAAAATATCGAAGCTTACAACTACTTACTTTCCGGGAAACAACATCCTTCCAAGGATCTACTCTAAGTAAGGTTCTTGCACTGACCAAACGAGAAATTCATCTCGCGGACCCGCACTACTCAACCTCTTCCTATCTTATGTTTTTACTCGAGACTCGGCTAAAAAGTCTTTCCCACAAGGTTTACAATCAGAGTATCCAAGTACCAAAGCATAATGGAACCAACACAATAGATTATATCAATATGACAATAAAGATAGCAAAAGCAAAAAAGAAAAGCCACACTAGTACACAAACAAAGGCACACAAACGACCTAACTAAGCTTGAATTACTTAAGGAAATCATCATTCCCCAGCAGAGTCGCCATCTGTTGCACCTCAAAAAATAAGAACACGACTTAAGCGAAGCGCAACCGCACGCTCGCATGATGGACTAAACAAAGTCGCCATCAAACATATATTTATTCATAAAAAGGAACGGGGAAATATCGATAAAACACAAGAAAGAACGACAATGATTATGCTCGTCACAACCAAATCAAGGTTCGGGAGTCGATTACGCAAGGGGAAGGTATTGGCACCCCTCACGTCCGTTGTACTCAACGGGAACCATTAGGTTAATTGTGCGCGTTAGTGTTAGCTTGAAATGTTAGGTTTCTCAAGCTATTATGAAGGAAAAATAATAGGATCAAAAGAAAAGAGAAGATGTTTTTGGATTTTGCAACAAAGGGGACTAAACCTAAGGTTTTTATTATTGGGCCTGACAAGATTTCACAATCCTGCTCCTACGTATCTCCGGGTGCAATAGAGAATTCTAGGCTTACGTAGTTCTGGATAGAAAATGTTTGTTTGTTGGTCGATTTTAGCGAAAGATATATTGTATTAATTGACGAAAAATTGTTTTACCCAAAACAAATGAAGAGCGGACGTATACCACACGTCGAATGGATTTACAAATCAACATTCGGAAAAACGCCATTTATCTCAACTCAACAATTGTGGCTGAAGCATTGCTTTGCATCATCTTAAGACAAGATGTCTTTCGTTTATGAAAAGGTTTTAAAGATTGCATTACGGTGAAAAAAAGAGTTTGATTGGTTGGATGTATTTTTGGGCTTGAAAGACGAGTATTTATGACTTACAAGCTCTTACAACTTGGGACTAATACTCGGGATTACATCTGGACCTTTCACCCAGGTAATCTTTTTCTTTCAATTTTATTTAGAAAAAAAAAGTTTGAATATTTACAAGTGTTTTGAAGAGAAGACGAATACATATGGCTTACAAGCTCTTACAACTTGGGCTTAATATTCGGGATAACGACTGGATATTCCATCCAGGGTAATCTTTTTCTTCAGATTCACTTATAAAAATGATTTGAATATCGGAGTATTTTGAAGAGAAGACGAATACTTATGGCTTGCAAGCTCTTACAACTTGGGCCTAATATTCGGGATTACGACTGAATATTTCATCCAGGTAATCTTTTTCTTCGGATTCACTTATGAAAATGATTTGAATATTGAAGTGTTTTGAAGAGAAGACGAATACTTATGGCTTGCAAGCTCTTACAGCTTTGGCCTAATATTCGGGATTTAGACTGGATATTTCATCCAGATAATCTTTTTATTCCAACTTACTTATGAAAATGGTTTGAATATTTACAAGTGTTTTGAAGAGAGGACGGATATTTATGGCTTGTAAGCTCTTACAACTTGGGCCTAATATTCGGGATTACGACTGAGTATTTCATCCAGGGTAATCTTTTTCTTCAGATTTTACTTATGAAAATGATTAGAAATTAAAATTAAAATGATTAATGTACAAAGCTTTCAAATGATTTGAGGGTAATTGAAATGCAGACAAGCAAATGTGAGTACGCAAAAAGAAAAGAGTTCATTGTAAGAAGACCCAAGAATAAGCCACGAGACTGAAAGCCAATCAAAATCGAGAGTAAACTGAATTTAACTCTAAGCTAACTTAGAGTGGATTCATGTAAGGACCACTCTATAAGAAGTTGAGCCAACTGAATCTATGCGTCCAAACAATTTTCGAAAGTTAAATTGAATTTTAACTTCGAGATCGCAATGCAATAATAAACCAAGAAATCATCAACATATTATTATTATTATTACAGTAATGTCAAATTTTTACATCAACTCAAAGTAATCAAAAAATAAAAATCTAAATACAACGTGCACCTGTTATCCACAATAAAACTGCAATGCTACAATATCGAAACATAACTAAAATACAATAAGATATAGTATTTACACATTATAAATATATATATATATATATATATATATATATATATATATATATATATATATATATATATATATATATATATATATATATATATATATATATATATATATATATATATATATATATATAATTAAAAAAAGAGTATATATAAATGTATGAAAACTAACAAGCAAAGTATATACATAAACGAATCTGATAACGTTTATATACTTATATATATTATAAAACTAAAAACTATGTTTTTTTCAAAAACAAACAGTATATACAAAAAAAATGGAATAAGGTAATATATATATATATATAAACTAAAAGCATAACCAATATATATATATATATATATATATATATATATATATATATATATATATATATATATATATATATATATATATATATATATATATATATATATATATATATATATTAGATTACAAATATGAGAAATAAAGTTCATTGTTGCAAGGTGGAAAGCTTACTGTTGCAAGGCAGTGGAGATTTACGGCGGTAGGCTTTTCACAAAAAAATCAAAAAGAGTTTTTTGTTTTTTTTTAATTTCTCTATTTCTTCTTTGCAAATGAGAGTATGAGTCTTAGAGAAAATGGAAGAATAGATTATTCTATCAAATGAGAGTGAGAAACATTCTGTGCAGCCAAAACAAGTCCCTTTTTTTCTTTTTTTCTTTTCTATCATTTGAATTGAGAGAGACAAGTATGATAAGACGGGGCGGCTGATAGGTTAAGTTGGTCAATTTATTTTTTCTCCTTCAATGCCAAGTGTAGCTATATATATATATGGTGACTAGTAGGTTTTTTCTAATTTTTAAAATGTCAACAATGCCCTTTTAGTGTTCTTAAAGTGTAAAATAAATTTGAAACAAATTAAATTGAATAAAATTATACTAGTTTAAATAATCAAAATTAATTCGAAACAAAAAAATAGAAAATTCTATTTATTTATTTCGAACATTTTCACAAAGAGATAAAAAATAAAATGTCTCAAAATAAATAAAGGTCGGGCTCAAAAGTGCTGAAAAAATTAAAATGAATGCATCAAAATGATCAGTGCGAAATAAACTTATAGGAAAAATACAACGTTTCTTTTAATTTTGAAATAAATTTTGACCGGTTAAACAGGCTCGAGCTGATCAAAAAGTGGCCGGAAAATTAGTTGAAAAATAAATTGAGCACACCAGATTAAACTACGCGAAATATAGATTAATAAAACTGATGTCTGGAAGCTTAATTTTAAAAAAATTTGTCCACTGATTTGACGCACATCCGTCGATTAATTCAACCGGTTCACCTATGGATCCGAAAAAATTATTTCGACTGATATTCTAGGCACTATGCGGTATGGAGTGCATGGTATGCTATGTAGAGATGCAATAGCTATGATGAATGTACAGAATCTGTGATTTAGGGTCAAAATTGGGGTATGACAACATCCTATGGAAAATTCAAAATGCCCTTCAGATTTCGGAGAGGCATTTCTGAATGCACAATTGTCTTAAGTCAAAATGTTACAACTAATCCGGAGATACATCTCCGAAATATTTCAAAACACACCTCATGCATCCCTCTCTAAAAGCCGCATTTTGAACATTTATTGATTCAGAGATGCATCTCCGTTTAGAGTTTATGGAGATGCATCTATGTAGCTAGTCAAAATAGTGCAAGTTAAGTTAGTTTTATGGTTACTCAGGTGAAAATGACGATTTATAAATTTAAGACCTATGTTATGTGATAACTATACAATAGATATGCAAAAAATGACATATATAAATCCATAGTCAAAATAAGTCATTATGACATACACAATAAAGTCAAAATATACAATGAAGTCGAAATTGTTAGAACAAGATTTGTTTATGCATTTATACCTTGAGTTTTGATGATAACAATGTTATATTTGTGTGAGAACACTTTTGGTACCCTAATGGTTTGTTATTGGATAGCTTTAACAACCAGTTATGATTCTGAGTTTATGACGTGTAACGTCATCAGTTTATGAACTTTATGTTTCGAATTCCGCTTCCGCGCTAATCATGAGAAATTCTGAAAGACGCCAGGTTGCTACTGCAATGCTCTTTCTGCTTCTATATTGATTCACTCCTAAGAAGTTCTGGAAAGACGTTATGTTGCTGCTGCAATGTTCTTTCCGCTTCTACTTCTGGATGTGACTCTGATTGTCAAGCTTTTGAAGAATGGCAAGCTTCTGAAGTTTTGTTACTTAGCTGAAGATTCTGAATATCTCAAGTCATACATTGAGGTTATCAAGGTTTTGACTAAAGATACTAAAGATTCTGAAGATCTCAATCCAGACTGCTGACGCTGTCAAGGTTCTTACTGAAGATTTTGAAGTTTTTGAATCCAGCTGTATGTTTCTTCTTTTCATGCTTCATGAACTGCTTATTAGAAGCCAATGAATTTAAATATAAGATCAAGTGGATATGTGATCAAATAGTACATATTACAAATAAAATATTCCTTCCACTCCTTAATTCGTGGGCGAAGGACAATACTATACATCACACCTGTCACTGAAACTATGGGCGAAGGACTGTATGATGTATCACTCATGTCACCAATCCATCAGTGAATAGCTGATCTATTGGTATCCCCATTTTGCCCTCCAACGGTCTCTTTTATTATGATATATAAGTGGTACTTGGAGACTTGAAGAAAAAGCTAAGACACACTACAATATTTGACAAGTCTGTTTCCACGTGAAAAGTGTAGCGGTAAACTCATGATCATCAAGCTATGGATAAGCAAGACATCAAATAACAAGAGTCGCCACCACGCTTTTATTATTTCCAAGGGGAAAGGGGAAAAATACGAACAAAACCCAAAAATAAGAAGTTTTCAAATCAAAACTAATAAAATGCCAGAGATTACAGGTAAGGGGGTTGGTTACACAGAGGGAAGGTGTTAGCACCCAAAGTGTCCTAGGTACTCCTAGGGAGCCCTTTTTTGTGTGCATATGTATTTTGTACAAATGATGTTTGCAAGCAAATAGAATGGGGGATGAGAAAAGAATTCATTAATTATATTTTTGTGTTTGACAAGACCTTCGGACTTGTGCCTACGTACCAACATAAAAATGAGGGATCAAAACCTCGTAGTTTGTGATACAAATTTCAAAGTGGATGCATTACTTTTAACAAAAAATTAGGTTTGAAAGGCACAAAGGCCTAGAAAATGGTTTGAATGCGTTAATTTTTTTTTACTTTTGAAAATTTTAAGTCAAGTATAGTTAAGTTAATTTACAAGTTTGATTTAAGAAAAGAAGTTTAAAAATGCAATGGCATAAGGTCAAAGTTTCTAATTTGCAAAGGGACTAAATTTAGAAAACAAGTACAAACAAAGAAGTTTTTAAAAGAAGGGAGAGATTTTGAAATTAAAGAGATGGGGAGGAGATGAAGAGACTAATTGTAAGCATAAATTTAAAAGTTAAGAGTTGAAAAAATCTGACCAATGGGCTGCAGTCCAATAGACAAGAATGTCATATAGAAAACCAAATTCCCTTGGACATTAGAATCAAGCAACAAACAATGCACTCAATATTAACTTGAAGAGAATGGCATCAAATAAAGATAGCCACATCCAAGCTTAGCCATTCCATGATCTTCTTCAAATTTTCCCATGTAGCAGATGAATTCCATAATGCCATAAGTCACAGGTTCAGAATAACAGCTTCATAATGATCATGTTGTAGATGAGCTCAAATGGATCTTTCAAGGATGTATCAGATGAAGTTTCAGATTACAAGCACTTGGTGATATGAAAGTTGGCATTATCCAAGTCCTTTGCGTAGAGAGTGTTGCCTAAATTCTAAGTTCAATTGTCTCAGATCAAATCAACAGTCCACACAAGATGTTTTTTTAGGGTTTTTGTTCTTATTATATACATTCATGGCCAAAGACCACACAAACACACACAATATATACAAGCAAAATATATCACAAAATATGGTTCAAATGGACAAAGTGAAATTGACATTAACATAAACAATTAGAATGGTATGAATAGGGCTTAAAAATAAAGTGCATTAAAGTAAATAACTTGAAAGTAAATGTTAGTTGTTAATGAGGTAGAAGATAGTATTGCTTTTGCTTTTTGTTTTAAGTTATTCTTTGGAGAATACTCAACCCACTTATCACAAGCATGGATCCTTGAACCAAGACATCTTCCAAAGGAAGGAAAAAAGGCCAAGTTTCCACACAATACCATGGAAGAAGGGAGACTTACAATCTCACTAACTAGAATTCTATTCCTTTTGTGTCAAAAATTTAGCGCTATGTTAAGCAATCGTAATTGGACTTATGTAGAAGTCATAACTATTTGAGGTCGGGCAATAGAATTTTGGTGTTAATGCATGTTAGAGACATAGTATAATGGACTATGCTCATGAAACATATCACACACAAAAAGAATATGCAAAGAGGTGACATAATCTCATCTGTACTTATGTTGATTTTCAATCAACTAGCCTTAGGACATTGAGATATCATAGAATCATGACATGAATGCATAAAGAAGGAGAATAAGATGAAGAGGGAGGGGAAATGGATAAAACTCAAATTGGACAAAGGAGAACTTTTACCAAATTAATATCATTCATTCATTTTGGGAGATAGAATGTACATTCCATCAATCCCCTAAATTCAATGATCTTAATCTAGCAAAGTCAAATCAACCTTGACCAAGGTCCAACAACACAAGTCAAACTCATACAAACAATCAAAATGGCTCAACCCAATTATTTGGCATTTATTCAATTTAAAAATACTAAAAATAATGCATTAAATTAAATATGGTTTGTCAAATTCCTAAAATCTCATCAAAACACCAAAGAAATAGCCATGAGATTTATCATAGGTCAAATAAGGTCAAAGGACCTTGGAGAAAAAAATTCAGAATTTTTAGAGACTTAAAAGTATTTTTAAATAATTAAAAATATTCACAAAATCAATTAAATCATGAAAAATATTAATAATGATCCAAAAAATAATTTTAATTCTGAATATGAAAGAGGATTTTATTTAAAGTTTTTTGGTAAAACTCTCATATTTTTGGATCAATATTAAAATTAATATGAAGTAATAAAAATCAAAGGAATAAAATGAAAATCAGAAAATTCAAAAAAATGTGGACCACTTGATCTCCCTCATTAATTGAGTTGACAGATCAAGTGTCATCAGCGCGCTTTCCACCATGGACTTAAGCCAGTCTGCCACATGGATGGTAATCAAAACCAACGCGTGAGATTAAAATATTTCGAATTGATCATGTGGCTCAGAACCTGTCCAACACATCACCGACGTTAAACCTCTGGTCACCTTCTCAGGCGAACCTCGTCGGACTGGTTCAGTCATCACCATCACATAAATGAAAAAGGAGGACATGATCGGAAAGAAAAAATGGCATAGAGCATGAATCTGACCTCAATTTTAACTAACTCCACATATATCGAAAGATATGAGGAGTTGAATTTTGAGGTGTGTCAATTGAGTTGCTTCGATTTGACCTTAAAGCAACTCAATCTTCTTGCCTACATTGGTAGGACTTCATACAACCAAAGATCTAAGAGAATTGATGAGAATTGAGTAAGAATCAAAGATAAGAAAATTTCTGGAAAATACCTTCAATGCTTTGCAGAACTTGATCTTGCTTGCTTCAATCCTTGCTTGATCACACTCAGGGAGCTTGCAGAAGTGGTTTGGAAATGGAACAAAGCTTTGGATCATGGAGTTTTGGAATCTCCAAACAGTGAGATTCAAACTCAATTTTCAAATGAAAATTCTCAAGTTTTCCTTTGAATTGTAAGAGTTTGAAGAGAGGGGGCAAAGCTGGCGCGCAAGGATCCTCTCAAATGAGCTCAGAGGGCTTGTATTTATAGCAATTGGGAATGTTATTTGCACACTTCAAGTTTCTTCTAAATTTGGCAATGTCATGCACATGCTTGCATGGGCGTGTACAGGCCCATGAAGCAATCCAGTTAGGTCCAAATGTATCTGAAATGAGATTGAAATGAAGCTTGAACGGAAAGGCAATGTGAAATGGTCATTTGCACTTTTGATTTTTCCACTTGATGCATGCCTGTTAAAACCATGCACAGCCCTAGCAAACCTTGTCCAAAATGAATGAAATAGGACTCTTTAGAAAGCTTAGATCAATAGGAACAACTCTTATGTTAAACACTTTTCCATTTGGAACTTGGATCAAGGTGAATTTTGAGGTGGAAGTTTAGAAATTTCAACATGTTGAAAAATTTCTAAGTGTCAAGCCATATACCTCAATGTTCCACCTTACTAAAAATTTTATGTGAGCTCTAAATGAGAAGAGTGTCTTCATAAAGATTTCATAAATCATCATAAGGCTAGAACTATATTGCTAATGCTATCTCTTATATTGAGTATGATAAGATAACAAAAAGAGATTATGCTAAGTCTATATTTGACTCTCTGAGGATGACTCATGAGGGGAACGCTCAAGTAAAGGAGACAAAGGCTTTGGCCTTAATCCAGAAGTACGAAGCATTCAGAATGGAAGTTGATGAAACCGTTGAGACTATGTTCTCAAGATTTCAGATGCTTGTTACAGGACTCAAGGTTCTTGACAAAGGATACTCTACAACTGATCATGTCAAGAAAGTCATCAGAAGTCTCCCAAAAAATGGAGACCTATGGTAACTGCCTTGAAGTTGGAAAAAGACTTGAACATCATTAGTCTTGAAGAACTTGTTAGTTATTTAAGAAGCCATGAGATAGAACTCAAAGAAGATGAACCTTAGCAGCGAGGTAAATTTGTTGCTTTGAAGTCTAAGCCTAAGAAGACAAGGGCTTATTAAGCTGAGGAAAAATCAGAAGGTTCTGATGAAGACTCAGAAGATGATGATGAGTTGTCTTTGATTTCCAAGAAAGTCAACAGACTCTGGAGACACAGGAAAAATGGGCAAGGGAAGTTCAAAGGAGCTAGAAGGACCGCTGTTCGTTCTGATTCTTCTTCTTCTGGACCAAAAAAGCAAGGTTATACTAAAGAGGTTATCTGTTACGAGTGCAAGGAGCCAAGTCACTACAAGAATGAGTGTCCTAAGCCAAAGAAGGACAAATGGCCTAAGAAAAAGTTCTCTAAAGGCAAGAAAGGGCTAGTGGCTACATGGAACGACTCATAATTAGAAGAAGAAGAAGATTTATACGAGGAACAAGCCATTGTTGCACTTATAGCAACTATAATTGATCCAGAAGGTTTTGAAGAACCAAAAGACAAGGTGTTGTTTGAATCAGAATCAAACTCCGATTCTGAAGAGGTATTTTCAAATCTATCTCATTCTGATTTAGAGTCATGTCTTTCTGAAATACTGGGAAAGTACAAAATTCTTCAAAGTAGGTACAATGACCTTAAACAAGTCCAAGTAGTTGCTTCTGAAACTCGTGGTGAGCTTGAGAAAGATATTTCTTCCCTAAACGAAAAAATATTTTCTTTAGAAAGTAAAAACTCTACTTTGAAAAAAAAATTAAAACTAGAGGAAGAAATACTCTAAAAAGCTTATGGTATTGATTGCGTCATCAGATATGACAGATCATTCCAGTACTTTCTGGGTAAAATCATAAATAGAAGCAAAATGGCTTCCCTAATCTATGGAGTTAGCAGAAATGGCAAGAAAGGTTTAGGTTGTATAGAAACTGGAAAACTTTACAAAAGTCAGAAGGTAAAACCAAAACCTCTCTATGAGCATTTCGTGCCTGCTGCCACTGAGCTTGTCTATTTTGCATAGACACAAACACATGCATTGATACGAAAAAAGAACTCAGTTATGAAACTGAAGTATCATTGACAAATTTCACTTGATTATTGATCAGTCACCATTTATGCTAGAAATTTCACCATTTATGCAACAAAAAGCCAGGTAAATTATAGTCTTGTGATCTGAATTCCTCAGTTTTTGAGTAAATTTGTGTCATGATAGTATTTTCTTGGTTCGAATTTCTCTGGACTATTTTTACGCTTTTGGTATTTGTATTGTATTGAATGCAGGTATGAAAGTGCAAGGGGTCGCGGATCAGACGCAAAATCGGGCCAGAACAAGAAGGCAGAGAAAAAGGAAGAAAAAGTGCACAAATGCTATCAATACGCGAAATGCCTAGGCAATACGTGTATTGTCTCATTCCTTACTCGTATCATACGCGTTCCAACATAAAGGAGATAAATATGAGTTTCCGCCCTTATACGTAACAGGTAAGGCGTTACGCGTAAGGACATGCCTGTAAGCTTGCAAGGAGGCTTACGCGTAGAAGATTGAGGCATTGAACAAGGCATTACGCGTAACAAGGAAGGAGTTACACATGATGACATGCCTGTACGCCTGCAAGATTTCTATTGAACAAGGAATTACGCGTAACACATAGGGTCGTATACGTAATGAAGCCCAAAAACTCAAGAAACCCAAAATGTGTCTATTTAACCCTGAAATGCGATTTTTTGAGGGTTGGATGATTTTACAGAGCAAAAACACATACTAAAGGCTGGAGAACTCAGATTTTCAAGGTGGATTCAGATTTTCAAGAGCTTTCTTCGATTGAAGACCAATTCATCTAAGATTTATGTTTTCTTTTCTTTTTATGAGTAGCTAAACCCCCCATTGCTAGGGGGTGTCCCTGATTCATATTTGTAATGATTTTGACTTACCATATGCAATAACAATAATATATATTACAATTTATTTGTTCTCATAACTGTTCTTATTGCTCTCTTTGTCGGACAAATGAAGTTTGATGTATGTGAAACAATTAGGTTGAACCGCCATTATTCATAATCTGTTTTAGAATATATCGTAGTAGATATCACCTAGGACTAGGGATATCCTATAATAACCAAATCATTCTTGATATAATAATACGTAATGTCATCCGTGATTGTCTATGGACATAGGAATTAGGTTGACTGATTAAAGGTTTTCTCACTAGGGACTTAGGAGTTAATAACCTTAAGAACTGGTAACCAATTATCTAAAATGCGTTATTGCACTGTGAGATCGAAATTGTTACATGATTGAATCAAACATCTTTCCTAGCATACTACTCATATCTGTTTTAACCGTGCACGCACTTTATTTATTTTCTTTATAATTGCTTTCATAATTTCACCAAATTATCCCAAAACCCCTCAAGCTTTTGTTTAGTTGAAACTAATCAAGAACTCTCTATCATCAAGCAGTCCTTGAGATTGATACTGGGGATTTCCCCTCTTTATTACTACAGAGGTAAAATAGTACACTTGCTATTTTTCCGATCAAGTTTTTGGCGCCGCTACCGGGGACTGCCAAAGATAATAGCGTTCATAAATATATTTCAATTAAAATTTTATTGCTCTGCAACTAAAAATTTTATTTTCAATTTTTATTTTTATCTTTATTTTGTGGCTATTTTTGGTTATTATTAATCTTTGTCTAATCCTTGTATGCGAGGAAAGCCCTCAGCTAATTTTACTTTTGACGCAAAACCAGAAAGAACTTTGCACTCCAGGCTCCGACAAGCTAGGGTAGCAAGGTTGGTCGCCTCTGAAGCAGAAATTTCTGAGCATTCTGACACATAGTTTGACACACACACACACACAGAGAGAGAGAGAGAGAGAGGATCCAACTATGGCTAAACAACAAGAAAGACTTCTTGGAGATTATGGAGGAGAAAATGCCCCATTGATACGTTTAACTATAGTGAATCAACCAATGAATGTTCCAAACTTTCAGTTGCACCCAACAATTATCCGTCAACTTGAGAAGAGGCCTTTTACGTGGAAAATAAATGAAGATGCAAATAAACATCTGCAAAGGTTTCTTACTATGAGCACTACTTTGAAGATTGAGGGGCATATTAAAGAAGCAAAAAAAATGAGAAAGTTTATGTTCCCTCTAGATGAAGACGCCGAAGAATGGTTTTATTCATTGTCAGCGGAAAGTATTACTACATGGGAACATATAGAAACAACTTTTCTGAATGAGTAATTTCCTTCTTCTATTTATATTCGAAAAAGATATGATATTGTGAATTTTAAGTAGAAGGAGGGGGAATCACTGGGTGATGCGTATAAGAGATTTAAAAGGTTATTGGTTGTGTGTCCTACTCATAATTTGGATCAGACTGAACAAATGCAAATGTTTGTAAATAGCCTTAGATTGAAGACCAAGCAACTTATTGATACAATTGTCGGTGGCTCAACCAACTCTACAATAACCACTGGTATCAAGAAGATCATAGAAGTCATTGCTGCAAATGAACATCTAGAGTTATATGACCCAAGTGTGAGTAAGCCAGAAGGTGTTATTAATTTGAAACTTGCAAATCAGGTTGTGAAGATGGAAGACTAAGTTGTTGTTGAAGTTGAAAGAAAACTTAAGGTTATGAATATAGGTACTCAACAAGTAGCCCAAGTTCAACTTGTTCAAGCTGTTAATTGTGAGATATGTGGGGGATCGCATTTTTCCATGCAGTATGTTGTAACCGCGCAACAAATTGAAGAGATAAAATTTCTGAAGTAGAACAATCCTTATTCTAACACTTATTATCCAGGCTGAAAGAATCATCCAAATTTCTCCTTGAAAGATCAGCAAGGAAATTTTCAAAAGAAGGGTCTCATTCAATATCAGAACCAACCACAACAACATCAGCAGCAACAACAATATCCACCATAGCAACAACAGTATCATCAACAAGCACCCAAAAAGGCCGATTGGGAACTTGCCATTGAAAAGATGGCAGCTCAAAATTCTCAGTTCCAAGAAGAAACAAGAAATAATCAAAGGAACACCATATATCAAAAATCTTGAAGTTCAGATGGGTCAGATAGCACAACAACTCACAAATCAAGCTCAAGGCACCCTTCCGAGTGCAACAATACAAAATCTGAGACATCATGAGAATGTTAATGCTGTCACAACAAGAAGTCAGAAAGTTGCTAAAGATGAAGAAGAGAAGGTAACAAATCATGACCATGTCATAGAGGTAGATCCGGAAGTGAGGGATGATAAAAAAAACCAAAAGAAGTTATACCACTCGTAAAGCCAACTGAAGAGAAAAGTAAAAATGAGGCTAAACTAGTGATTAAGTTACCTTACCCTCAGAGAGTGACAAAGAATGATCCAAAAGAGAAAGACTTTGAGAAATTCATCACAATGTTCAAAAAGTTAGAGATCAATATGCCTTTCTTTAAAGCACTCGAGCAAATGCCCATGTACTAAAAATTCACGAAAG
Organism: Lathyrus oleraceus; assembly: GCF_024323335.1. Taxonomy (NCBI): domain Eukaryota; kingdom Viridiplantae; phylum Streptophyta; class Magnoliopsida; order Fabales; family Fabaceae; genus Lathyrus; species Lathyrus oleraceus. The sequence continues at coordinate 102,437,863 of NC_066584.1, read as the reverse complement.
AGGTAATCTCTAAAAAGAGACCAATAGGAGATGGGTCGGTAACCTTTAAGGAAGAATGTAATGAAGTATCACCAGGTAGGAGAAACCCAATCAATCAGAAGGATCTTGGATTTGTCACAGTCTCATGCACTATAAAAGACAGATTTTTCAAGAAAGTGCTTATTAGTTCAGGAGCTAGTGTGAGTCTGATGCCATTGTCAATCTATCAAAGGCTTGGTATTGGAAAAGTCAGTGATACAAGGATAAATCTGAAAATTACAGATCACTCCATAAATAATGCATATGGGATAGCGGAAGACGTACTGGTGAAAATAGAGGAATGTATCTTTCCTGTTGATTTTATGATCATGAATATACCTGAGGATGAAGAGACACCTATCATTCTGGATCGACCAATCACACAAACAAGTCGATGCAATTTTGACATAGAATATGGTACACTGACTTTATAAGTTTCTGATGATGAATTAACCTTGAACGTGCTTGAAAACAAAAAGCTAGTGGTAGAAAAATAAAATCACTATCAAGTAGGCATGATCAGGACAAATGTGAAAGGCCATACAACATAATCATTAGTTTTCTTGAATGTGCTTGAAAATAGAAAGCTAGTGGTAGAAATAGAAAATCACATTCAGGTGTGTGTGTATATATATATATATATATATATATATATATATATATATATATATATATATATATATATATATATATATATATATATATATATATATATATATATATATATAATATATATATATATATATATATATATATAGAGAGAGAGAGAGAGAGAGAGAGAGAGAGAGAGAGAGAGAGAGAATATGACTCACAAAGAGAGAATATGGCCCCACAAAGAGAAAGAAGATGATATGAATATTTAACAATAGTTTTAATATAAAATGAATATAAGATACGATGTAGTGTAACTTTATGATGTCAACATAGCATTACTGAATTTATTTATAGGTGCATGATAACTACAATGGAGTAGGCTTCTGACTCTTTATTTGTAACAAACAGTGAATAAAATACTATCTAATTCTTGTGTTTGAAAGTTCATGCAATAGATTTCTCCTAAGTTCATGCAATGGTCAACAACATACTAGACACCTCTTGCTTTACAAATAGTACAATAATGAGTAAAGAACTTTCCAGAATCAATTTATCGTGCATTGCTTCTGAGTTTTGAAATAGCCAAGTCCAAACTCTAGTGTTAGACATATGAATCCTCAACCAATTAGTTTCCACTAAAAATTAAGCTAAGAAAATGTGTCATGTTCATACTTTTCTAAGAAAATGTCTTTTGATTGTGATAAGACTAGGCCATAAAAAATCTATATACTCTAAACACTCCTCAAACATTTATTTTAATCCACATGGGAGCATCACAAAAGAACTAAGATTTCTAGACAATAAACATGTTCAGTGTTATTAGTATGGAAATAATTTGAAAAGTCCTTACCAAGGTTTTAAATAATAGTCGACACAAGTGTTTCGTCATCACCTCATATTATCTTTTGACTTAAGCATGAAAATAGAAATATAGTAATTCAAATAATATTACCTAGAATCGATACCATGGACAAGCAGTAGGAGGTGATCAGGATCATTTTTCAGATCCCCGTGATTCTAACAGGAGAGATTCCATGAGTGGTAGTAAGTAGGTTGAATAGAGGCATTCTGGTTGAATAGCTCTTGAGCAAGAAAATCTACTACTCCTTGAAAGCTCGTTTCCTCGCCTTACTGTTTGCTTCATCAATATTATTCATTACGCGGAGAACTTGAGTGAGAACTTGACTTGCCTCTTCCTTCTCCTTTCTAGCATAAATTCGAAGCATTTTAAGGGCATACGGGTTAGCAAAGGCATGCAGCGATATAGTCATTTAGATTTCATGGTAGGAGTTGGTGATTGGCATTGATTTGCGTCATTTTAAAGTTCCATATTATTTTATTTTTTAAAAAAATAGTGTTTATAAAGCTTATTCATGCGATGGATTTTAAATTGAAAAGTTATCGTATGAATATGGGCCCAACAAAGTTGGGTCCAAAATGTTTCCTTTAATAATTTGATATGGGTTAGCAAACGCAGACTGCCATATAGTCATTTAGATTTCATGGTAGGAGTTGGTGATTGACATTGATTTAAGTATTTTTAAAGTCCCGCATTATTTTATTTAAAAATATTTATGTGTTTATAAAGCTTATTCATGTGATGGATTTTAAATTAAAAAGTTATCATATAAATATGGGCCCAACAAAGCTGGGTCCAAAATGCTTCCTTTAATAATTTTATTAATTAATAAATTTAAAAATATTAAAATTATTAATATTAATTAATTTATTAATAAATGCATTATCCTAATCATCATTGCTAACTCATTAAAAATAATATTGTATCCTAATTATCACTTGCTATGTCTCCAAAACTAGAGGAGACCAACAAAATTTTAAAGGAGGTAAAGTTGAGAAATTAAAAAGATAGTTTTTAAAATGGAGAGACTAAAAATTAAAAACCATCAAAATAAGGGGACCAAAAATGCATTTAAAGAAAAATAGTTTGCTAACTCATTTATATTTCAGAGTTTTAAAAATATTTATGTGGCAGAAAATGCCCATACAAAAATATATACTTTTGGACACACTACACACAACATTCCATTGGTATACAAACCTTTAAGTAAATGAAACAAGCAACCAAAAAAATCAAGAGGTTTATTCAATATAATCGTTTTACACATGGTTGTGTAAATGAATAATTTCAATACAACATGAAATCTAATATCACAGACTCGAGGTTTAATCAACAACAAGAACAATTTGAAGTCTCAATCTAACAAAACCTACACTTATGAACGAAATTGTTGTTAATTCAATAAACCTTAACCACATACGATTCTCAGAAAGCGATAAGCCTAAACATCTAACTATGCATTTTTTTTAAAAGTTAGGGATAGAGAAGAGTGCACAAAGATTTATATTTGTTCATGCTTTCGTCTTCGCTTGCTCCTAATCCAACCTCCAATGGTCGCCCATTAAAATTTTGTTGTTCTTCCACTATGATTTTGTCAAACTTATACAAAGTTACTTTGTACAATCACAATTAGAATAATGCTGAAAATAAAAATCTTCGATCATAATTCTCATTGACTTGTACATAATATCTAACATTTAACTCTTGCGAAATCTTCAATCGAAATCGACTTAAATCTTCTAGCTTCAAGAATGTTGCTCCAAGTCTCTGTTCTATAGCGAACTTTACTCGTTTCTACCGGTATCTTGAGCTTTGGCTTGTAAGAAGATGAGAAAAACTCAAAATTTGTCTATAGGCTTCTACATATCACTACCAAAGTAATTATGGAGAGAAAAACCTCCTTCATTTCCACTGGATTTTTCAATCTTAGCTATAACCACAAACACGGATGCAAACCCCTAAAATCTTCAAAGCAATCTTCAAAGAAACTGTTAATCACAATAATGATCTTTCTCACAAATCTCACACCCTAAGATGAGAGTTGGGTCAAAATGAAAATGGATGACGCAAGAGGCCGGAGATGAAAAGATTTCGTTTGCAAAACTCAAAACATGATTCAAAACTGTTTTGAAAGTTGAGAGAAAAATGTGTTGTGAATTCTAAATCATAACGTGGATGTGTATGTTTTCCAACATTGTGAAAGGGATTTGAGAAAAATATTTATATATTTGTTGAAAAAATTGAGAGAAAAATCCTATTTGATTTGAGTCATAAGCAAAAAGTACGATATGATTCAAGATATCAAATTATTTGAATCAAGATCCAAGAACCAAGAAAAATTGACCCTATGATTCGAGTCAAGCTTTTTGTTATTCGAGTCATGTGATTCTAATCAAGAAAACCTCTTATTCAAATCATATTCACTTAACAAAAACTCAAAGTTTCCTATCTATGTTTGATTAGAGTCAAGCACATATGTGATTTAAATCAAACCTCTCTAGTTCGAGTCATGGATTGTTGTGATTTGAATGACACAAACAAAAGAAAAATCATACTTCTCATAATTATGTTTGATTCGAGTCAGGATATTTATGATTTGAATCATGACTTCAGAGAAGTAATTATCGACTTCGGTGTATTTATGATTCTAATCATTTAAGCTTGTGATTTGAATCACAATTCAAAAACTTAATTTTTAGAAAATATGAAGTGTTTTTCGAAATCCAAACTTGACATGACTTGAATCCTTCTCAAATATAGTTCTTGATTCAAAACTTCGGCAATTTGATTATAAGCATATTACTCGGACTTTAATCAAACAATTAGATTTATGCATGCGTTAGAATCACGGAATCTCTCCTACTTCAACCTACTTACTACCACTCATGGAATCTCTCTTATTAGAATCATGGGGAATCTCTCCTGTTTGAATCACGGGGATCTGAAAAATGATCCTGATCACCTCCTAGTGCTTGTCATGGTATCGATTCTAGGTAATATTATTTGAATTACTATATTTATGTTTTCATGCTTCAGTCAAAAGATAATATGAGGTGATGACGGAACACTTGTGCTGACCGTTATTTAAAACCTTGCTAAGGACTCTTAAAATTATTTCCATACTAACAACACTGAACATGTTTATTGTCTAGAAATCTTAGTTCTTTTGTGATGCTTCCATGTGGATTAAAATAAATGTTTGAGGAGTGTTTAGAGTATATAGATTTTTTATGGCCTAGTCTTATCACAATCAAAAGACATTTTCTTAGAAAAGTATGAAAATGACACATTTTCTTAGCTTAATTTTTAGTGGAAACTTAATTGGTTGAGGATCCATATGTCTAACACTAGAATTTGGACTTGGCTATTTCAGAACTCAGAAGCAATGCACGGTAAATTGATTCAAGTTCTTTACTCATTATTGTACTCTTTGTAAAGCAAGAGGTGTCTAGTATGTTGTTGACCATTGCATGAACTTAGGAGAAATCTATTGCATGAACTTTCAAACACAATAATTAGATATCATTTTATTCACTATTTGTTACAAATAAAGAGTCATAAACATACTCCATTGTAGTTATCATGCAACTATAAACAAATTCAACAATGCTATGCTAACATCGTAAAGTTACACTACATCGTATCTTATATTCATTTTATATTAAAAATATTGTAAAATACTCATATCACCTTCTCTCTATTTATGGGGCCATATTCTCTCTCTCTCTCTCTCTCTCTCTCTCTCTCTCTCTCTCTCTCTCTCTCTCTCTCTCTCTCTCTCTCTCTCTCTCTCTCTCTCTCTCTCTCTCTCTCTCTCTCTCTCTCTCTCCTCTCTCTCTCTCTCTCTCTCTCTCTCTCTCTCTCTTCTCTCTCTCTCTCTCTCTCTCTCTCTCTCTCTCTCTCTCTCTCTCTCTCTCTCTCTCTCTCTCTCCTCGAGTCTCTCTCTCTAGTCATTTTCTTTTTCTACCACTAGCTTTCTTCTACGACCAATACTTTTAACACACCCTCTTCTTCATGCACCACCATTCTTTGACATCTTCTCCCACCATTATTAAGTTTGCATCTCCAACCATATTCAATTAAATTTTTAAAATATATCAAGAAAAATTGGTAAAACAAATTTGGATAATATAGTACAAGAAGTTGGTTAACTGTGTTTAAAGTTTTGTTAATATAGACTCAAACATCAAAACACATAAAAATTATTAACACAAAGTTGATTAATGCAGTGCAAGAAATTGATTAATTCCGTTTAAAGTTTGGTTAATATAGATTCCGACATTAAAACATAACAAAATTGAATAAGAATATTTGACTAATTGAGTGTAAGAAGTTGATTAATGGTGTTTAAAATTTAGTATATAGATCCGCATATCGAAATACATAAAAATTAATTTAAAAAGTTGGTTAATGCACTGTAAGAATTTGATTAATGGTGTTTAATAATTATATATAATGAGTATTTTCAAAATTTAATTATGATTTGAGATATAAATAAAAGAATGGGAAAGAGGTAAAAGAAATGGTTTAGTAAGAAGAAAGGTAACGAAAAGTGAAAAGATTGAGAGAAAATAAATTGTTAATAAAATCTGAAAAATAAGAAATGATAACAATGAAAAAGTAAATAAAAGAGAGAAAATAAATAACTAATAAAATATGGTTCCACTATATTTAATAACAATATATACGGTGTAGGGTAAATGTGTGTCAAAATATCATATCTTAGATTAATTAGAAAGTCGTTCCAGAAAACTAATGATTATGTTGTATTGGTATCTTTTTTTTTTTTTTGGCTTTAAAGTACTTTCATCTAATTTTTAGTTCTTAATAACTCATAATTAATTTCTCACTATGATTATGAAAACAATTATAGTAAGGATGTTAAAAAAAGGAAATTGTTGAACAAGGAAATGATAGAAGTAAGATGAAGTTGGATCACATTGCATGTCTTGAAAATTTAGTTGTGGTTGAAGTCCCACGTTGATTTTATTATAAAATATTTTAATGTTTATATATTTTTACAAATAACTATTATTGAAAACATGTGGGTCGTAGAGATGGATCAAGTACATGGGTCTTAAGCCCATAAATTTTCTTTTAAAACTTTGAATTAATTAATTTCTAAATACATTTTTTTAAAATTTAATTAAAATTATTAATTATTAATTTATTAATTAAAAAATATTAAATATTAAATTAACTTAGTCATCATTGCCACATCATTAAAAATAAATTTTATATCCTATTCATCATCGTCCAATGGAAGTAAAGTTCAGGGATCAAAAAACTTAATTTGAAATAGAATGACTAAAAATTAGAAATACACTTAAATATGGGGATAAAAAATGCATTTAAACAAACTATTTTTTAAATCAATCATTTTTGTAAGGCGGTCTATTCAATTCCCCATTCTAGACTTTTGGATTGTCATATTCTCGTCCAATAAAGAGATGGTGAAATTAAATACAGATGATGCTTGTATGAAAAATAATATAGATGGGTGTGAAGGAGTTATTCGAGATAGTAATGGGCAATAGATTGATAGTTTCTTTAAATCTATAGGTTCGTGTAGAACCTTCGATGTTGTAGTTATGAGGTGTTTTTGAAGGAATGAAGTATGCTCGGAGGCTAGGGTTTAATGTTGTGGAGCTGAATGTTGATTATATGACGGTTGTGCGGATGATTAAGAGTGGGGTATCTAGTAGTTTGGAAAGTCAAGCTTTGATAATTTAAATATTCGTCGATTATTGATTCTTCATTGAAAGGTGGTTGTGGTTCATTAGAATAAGGAAGTTAATTAGTGTGTTGATGCTTTAGTCAACATTGGTTGCATGTTAGAACTTAAGTTAGAACATTCACTACGTCAAATAAGGGAAAAGAGGACGCTTATTTTGGCCTATAACAGCGCTTTTAAGCGCCCTCTAAAGTGTCGCTGGCATAGGTAAAGACAACGCTTTGTTTTCCTGGAGAAAGCGCTGTCTAAAGTGGCCCTTTAAGGGCCACATTATAGTGCGCTTTCAGAAAAAAGCGCCCTCTGGAGTGGTCCATAAAGGGACACCTTAGAGGGCGCTTTCTGGAAAAAGCGCCCTCTAAAGTTGTCAATGTAAAGTGTTTAGAGGGCGCTTTCTGGACAAAGCGCCCTCTAAAGTGTTAGTTATTTTAAAAAAATTTGTTTGAAAAACAGTGGATATTTAATTGGTAACCTGTTCGCATGCTGCAAAAGTGTAAAATTCATATTGATTTCATCCTTTAATCCAATGTTATACACCATTAATCCATTGATGTATACAACATGAATCCATTTATATACAACATTAATCCTCCATATATACAACATTAATATATGATTCTTTGATCAACAATATACAACAACATATTCATGATTTAGTAAAAGTACAACAACAATATACAACATATATACAACAACAGCATACAACAACAACATTCCATACATATATGTACAACAATATACAACCTAGCTATATGATTCTTTGATCAACAATGAATTGACACAATTCATCCTTCATTTCATCCAAATGAGCTCTTGAGTAAGATTTGTATTCCTCAAAGTACTACAATTAAGAGAATAAAACATATTCATGATTTAGTAACAAATTAGATGAAATATCCGATAATATTAAAATAAACCCTAAGTTATTATTCCATACCATTTTTGGGATGTCTATACGATTCAACGCAATGATATCTCTCATAAATCTCAATACAAAAAATCCGCAATCGACCGAATTGTTTTGCTGAGGACACTACACAGAAAAACAAACAATATATATATATATATAGTTAATTTCTTACAAACACTATTATAAGCAAAAAAACAAACACTATTATAAGCAAAAATAAGATACTTAATATATACCTGAACTCTGACCTAGGTAATGTCCTTCCTATTACGGTAATTCTTTTTCGATCTAAATTTTAGTATTGCCCTAACAAAATAAAAATGTATATTGAGATCAATCTGACAGACATAATTAAATATACAAATACACACGAATATTTAGGGGAATTTCACTTACGCGTCAACCGTCTTCTTCATACTCGGATATTTACTCCAATCACCCGATAACGAATCGAGATAATACACCATTAGTCTCGAAAGATCCATAGCAACCAACACCTAGTGAGCACTGTAAAATAAAACAAAAATTTAGATGCATGAAAATTTTCTACGTAAAAGATATACATAGATTAGAATGAAATTATTAGAAAGAAAATCTAACCCGTTGCCAGAATTAAACGGTAAAAAATACAAACTAGGTGTAGTATTATCGCCGGCCGCCATGAATCCATCGACTAGTTCATTCTTTACGGATGTTGGATTTTTCGTTATAAACGTTGTGTTGATACGGGAAGCAGCAATAAAATTGAATCGGTTACACAATTCAGTTCCCCGCATCAATGTTACATACATATACCTTAAATAGAAACATAATAAACATTAGACTACTCATTGAAATATGTAAATAAATTGTTCAACTAAGTAAATAATAGATTGATCGGAGTACCATTTGTATGTATGAATGACAGCGATGCCCAATTCTTCGTGTTCAAAAAGTTGTTGCATGTCCTCCTTTGCAATTATTTCGGAATGAGCAATTCCGAAAACACCTTCATCAAAATCTACACTACGGATGACGCCGTGCATAATATCGGACTCTTCCACCATTTTCTCAAGACGCATCATAATTTGAGATTTTGTCCCGGACGTCGTTGGAATATCGTTACCAGCTTTTTTCAACTTTCGACCGGGAACCTAAAAATTCATATAAATTAAATCATGACTTTTTGTGATGCAACAGAATCGTTGCGTAGATAATTCAATGGGTATATATATTTGTACCTCTTTTTGAGATGCAACCGACTCGATGCGTCTTGAAATCCCTTTACCAGCTTTATGTGTGGGTCTTGTAGGAGTCTAACATTACCATGTAATAAGGATTGATTAAATATCATAATTGTAGCTGAATTGAAATGTGAATACTAAATATTCATAATCATTTAGAACATATATACCTCGGCATCTGGGAAAATTAGATCTGACGGCCATCCAACAAAGGATCCGACTGCATCTCGCATCAACGTTGTCTCTGAAACAACGTCAGGTAATGGTAGAAGCGCGTCGGTATCTAATACAAGGTCAACCGAAACTTTCATATATCCCACCGGGAGGGGATTATGGTGAAGTAATTCACCCGAAGTGTTGTGCACTTTTCCCTTGCCAACTATGCGATAAGTTGGTCTCGATAGATACAGCTGACAAGGTGTAATGCCCTAAACCAATAATAAATGTTATTGTTAACGTGTATATGTGTCAAGTAAAAAAGTGCTATTTTAATTTCATAATAACATATATAATTACCTCGGGAAATTTCGGTTGACAATTGATACTAGCTCGGTCACTAGTATCTTTTGCCTCGGAACCGCACCTTTCCTCTCTATACCTTGCATTCTCCTTTTGCAGTTCGAGTACTTGTGCCCTTAACTCCGCCAAGGTCTCCATCACCTCTTTGTTGGTAGGATTTTTTGTTTTTGGTTTTTTATAAAATGACGACGGAGTCGCACCAAAACCCTTACCCCTCACACGACCGGAATACTCAGGAACATTTAGTACTCGACTAAGTACGCTCCTGCAATCCTGGACCTCGGTTGAAGGTAAGGTTTGAGATAAAGTCTCCTGAAATATTATTAGAGAAGATTAAAAATGAATTATATGTCTAACAAAATTTTCAATATAATTAAAGAAATAATGTTACATATACTTACACATTCGTCATAAACATTTTGAACCGCTTCAACGACAGCCCCATCCTTCCCAACCCGAGCAGCCTTCCACAATACGTGCTCCGGAAGAGATGTTGCGTCACTTTTCTCCTCGGCTAGCTACAAATTGAATCAGATTATAAGATCATCAATTATAACATATTGTGACAATGTATAAGCTCATAGCATTTGAATATACTCATAATTTTTTGTTGTAACCGTGCATATCCCGTACGCCCTTTTTTGTACGGATACGCGGGTTTTGATGCCCTTTTCCGATTTTTGTCGCTTACTTCCTGGATAAAAAAGTTTAAGGCATATTAGAACCAAATAACTTAACAATTGTATAATACCATAATTAATAGACATTACATGGAATTTTTCGTTTCTTCGTTTGGCGACAAAGTTATCCCATTCTTCGGCTGAAATAATCTCCGCATACTTCATTGGCCGTTCTGCTTCAACAAAGTTTCCTTCCTCATCCTTGAGAAATTTGTTGGACAAAAAGGATCGAAATCCTCGGAGTCTTTTTCCGGCCAATTGAATACAATATTTTTGCCGGCTTTAATCGATGTGAAAGGATCTCTAAAAAACATACAAATGGAGTGTGTTATTATAAGTAATATTATAACAATATATGGTCAACAAATAGTCAACAAAAAAAACATATAATAATATATGGTAAGTACCTGTATCTCAGACCATATTTTTTCTTTGCCAACCTTCAATTCCGGACTTCTCCAATTATCACATGTAATCGGAATATGTTGTCGAACAAGGGAACCAATGTAACTTGCCAACATTGAACCGTTAGGCTCAATTAGTTGGTCTTCAGCACTCCAATGTACTTCGAATTTTTCACCCTTGTCTCTTGCACGAATGATTGACTTCATAATAGTCAATCCTCGTTTGATTTCTTTTCAACATTGTTACGTGATCCACTCGCGTCATGGGTATCGTCTTGGTTAGCCATTTTATCTGTAATATAGAAATGATTCAATAAGACCCAAGTAAGACAATGACCATATTCGTGAAGCTACACAAAAAACACATTCATATACCTTCCATTTCTCTCATGTTACAACAATCTAAACTCTCTCTTTTTTTCATCATTATTGAATACAAACTCACGCACACCTACTGCATACAAAAGACCAATGCAAACTTATGGTGTTTGGAACATGAACAAACTTGCATCCATAATCATCAAACTTCCAAGCACAAGCTCAAACACACTCCAAATGACATCAGTTTTCAATCAGAAATAAAAAACCTTACAACAAGGTGCTCATGAACACCATATAGTGCTCGTTTGCCCTAAACAACATTAATCAACATAATGCACAAAATGTAAAACTCAGTTTAGAAAATGCCCTAATCAAACACCTGAAGAAAGTGAACGGTAACGATGGAGAAGAGAAATACCTTCAAGGTGACGTTAACGATGGAGAAGAAAGTGAACAGCGACGGTGGACGCAGATAACTCAGTGAACGTGAACGCAGCAGCAGAAAAAGGCGACGGCGACGACGACGGTGAGGGAGGGAGAACGAACGGAGGACGAGAGTAATCGCAGTAGAGAGAAAACCCAGTTACGTAAACGAAATAGCATATAGAGAGGGAAAATAAAGAGACATGCAGTATATGTTATAATTTTAATGTTTACTAAAGGGGATCTTAGAGGGCGCTTTTGTAAAAAAAGCGCCATCTAAAGGGGGCCTAAGAGGGCGCTTCTGAAAGCGCTCTCTAAGGCTTTCCAAAAGCGCCTTATAAACTGGAAATGTACATGGACTTAGAGAGCGCTTTTTTAAAAGCGTCCTCTAAGGGTACCCTTAGAGGGCACTTTCATAAACGCGCCCTCTATTGGTGTCCCTCCATTTCCTCATTATTTTTCCCCTTCACTTTAGAGGGCGCTTGGTTACAACAACGCCCTCTAAAGTGCGCTGCCTATTCCAATTGTTCGCTCCTTATTTTTTCTCTTCACTTTAGAGTGCGCTTCTTTAAAAAAGGGCCTTCTAAAGGGGGCCTAAGAGGGCGCTTCTGAAAGCGCTCTCTAAGGCTTTCCAAAAGCGCCTTATAAACTGGAAATGTACATGGACTTAGAGAGCGCTTTTTTAAAAGCGCCCTCTAAGGGTACCCTTAGAGGGCGCTTTCATAAACGCGCCCTCTATTGGTGTCCCTCCATTTCCTCATTATTTTTTCGCTTCACTTTAGAGGGCGCTTTGTTACAAAAGCGCCCTCTAAAGTGCGCTGTTTATTCCAATTGTTCGCTCATTATTTTTTCTCTTCACTTTAGAGTGCGCTTCTTTAAGAAAGCGCCCTCTAAGGTGTGCTGTCTATTCCAGTTTTTGGCGTAGTGATTGGTTGATGCTTTAGTCAAATTTGATATTTCTTATATGCAAATGTTATGGTATTACTATCTATAGACTAATCTCTTTGTAATCTCTTCCTTTTGGCCTTGACCCTCTAATTTATAAAAAAAAAAAGATTAATTAGTGAAAAAAGTCGATGCATTGCACTATTCAAGTACCTGAGATTTATTAAAATATGTTTTTCTTAAAATATATCCTAATGGATGAACTTTTTACCTTCATTTCCGTCCCCGTAGGGGAAAAAATACCCCGCATTCGAAACTCCTAACATATAATTTTCACGAAGATCCACATTAACATATGTAAATTGACATCCTTAATCTTGAAACTTTTTTGGTTATCGACTAATTCTACTAAATAATAATAATTGTTGGGATGAAAAATATTGTGATCAATGTTAAAACTATTGTCACCACATAAATTGTCCTGCCAACAAGAATCAAACACACAACCTTTGGATCAATAGTGAAAACACGTTACCATTGCACCACAAACCCTTCATGTTAATTTGTTTAATCATATATTTAATGAATAGTGAAACACGTTACCATTGCACCACAAACCCTTCATGTTAATTTGTTTCATCATATATTTAATGAGCCATTGTTCTTAAATCATAAGAGAAAGACACTAAATTTTTATTTTAAATTTTAATATCTTAAATATATGAATTATATTCTTCAATATTTATATAATTTATTTATAATCAATATAAATTGCTATTTCCATTTTAAATTATATGTTACTCCTATTTTGTAAAATATTTTGTTTTATATTTTAAGTTGTTTTGCAATATAAATTAAATATTAATAAGTTTTTCTTATCATACTATCTACTATTTATATTATTCTTTTATTTCAGCATTTTTTCATATCATTAATAAATGATATATAATTTATTTATTTATAAAATTAATTATAATCTAAATTTGTGTGAAATATCATAAAGAAATTATTATTTAGGACGAAGAAAGTATCTCATTTAAGTTATGCACGATTTTTAAAAAATAATTGATAGTATTTATTTTATTATTAAAATAAATCTGATTTATTATAATGTTTTATTTTTAAAAAATATATTGTTCTTTTTTCATTTTATTAAATTTTATCTCTATTCTTTAATTTTTAAAAATATTATATATTAATATATTCAAATTAATATTCAATTATTTTGTGTTTTATTTTATAATGTATTTATATTTTATTAATTTTTTATATATTAAATATTTAAGTATTATTTTATATAACTTAGACATGTATTAGTATATTATATTATTTATAAAAAGTAATATAATATTTAAAAATATATTATATTTAAAATAATATAATTTTTCAATTGTATTTATAATAAATATTATGAAGTTTTATTTGAATTTTTGTCTAAAAATTAATATAAAAATTAATATGTTTAAGGTTGAATAATTCAAAAAATTTAAAGAGGGGTAATAATTTTTAAACGCATAATACAATGTAAACAACCCTATAAAATCCAAGATAGTTTGAATTGGTGTATTTAATATCGAATAATTTATTTTTGATGTATTTAATATCGAATAATCCATTTTTGGTGTATTTAATATCGAATAACCCGTTTTATCAGCTATACATACTCGGTCGAAAGGTGTTGGATAGTTTTATATTGATTATAAATAAATTATATAAATATTGAAGAATATAATTCATATATTTAAGATATTAAAATTAAAATAAAAATTTAGTGTCTTTCTCTTATGATATAAGAACAATGGTTCATTAAATATATGATGAAACAAATTAACATGAAGGGTCTGTGGTGCAATGGTAATGTGTTTCACTATTGATCCAAAGGTTGTGTGTTTGATTCTTGTTGGTTGCAAAATTAAATTTTATTTTCAAAAGAAACACACATAGGCGTCAGCTGCATTGGCGCCTCCTCTTATTTTTTGGGGGTGCGCCAACTCCCCCGACGCATCCTCCCCCAAACATGGTTATTTTGGAAAAAAAGTTGGTTATTTTCGTTTTTTTTTTTTAAAAACATGGTTATTTAAAAAAAATCTATATATTAAAGTTGTTAAGTCTCTTAACAACTATTGGCATCAAAAGTATTTTTTTTTAATTTTCTTTTTATTTATTTATTTATTATATATTTGTTTATTTATTTTGGTATCAAAATTGAATAATTTTATACTACATTATTTGAGGATATTTAAGTAACTTTTTATTTATTTATTACATTTCTTTCTTTTTTTAATTTTGGTATCAAAATTTGATAATTAATAAATAATAATAACTTCCACGATTTTTTAGATATATTTTTTCATTTTCATCTTATATATTAAAATTGTTAAGTCTCTTACCAACTTTTGGAGCCAAAATTAATGGTATTTTTTTAACTTTCTTCTTATCAGTAGAACATGAGCTCATCATGGATGAAAGATAGAACCAGTTGGTTATGCATCAAGAAGTTAGTTATGCATCAAGAAGGAGAAAAAGAAAGTGGTTACATCCAAGAAGAAGGAAAGGAAAAATATTGTTCCATTCAATGAATGATAATGAGTTACAATGTTGTTTATATATACAAGAAGAAGGAGTATTGTAAGCTAAAGTGAAAATGCTATACAAAATAATCTGTTAATTCTAATATCCCCCTCAAGGTGGACTTTGGATACTACAAAGGCCAAGCTTGGATAGAAGAGTAGTGAAGAGTGGAGAATGTAAAGGCTTAGTGAACACATGTGCTAGTTGTTCTTTAGTAGAGATATGCATCAAGTGAATGAGTTTGGACACAATCTTTTCTCTAATGACATGACAGTCCAACTCAATGTGCTTACTTCTTTCATGAAATGTAGGATTGTGAGCAAGATACACTGCGGATTTGCTGTCACAGTAAACAGAAGCAGCTTGAGGAAATCACGGAAAAGGAATTGAAGCCATTGCAGTTCACAAGATAAGGAGGCCAATGCTCTGTATTCTGCTTCAGTGGAAGAACGAGAAACAATGTTTTGTTTCTTAAATTTCCAGCAAATGAGTGAGGATCCAAAGATGACACAAAAACTTGTGATGGATTTTTGAGTTTCTAGACATCTGGCCCAATCTGAATCTGCAAAACCATAGAGTTTGAGAGAACTAGCAGCAGAAAAGAAAACACCCTTGGCAGGTGCAGACTTGAGGTATCTTAATATTCTAGTGGCAGCTTGGTAATGAGGGATAAGAGGCTTTGCAACAAATTGGCTCAAATGTTGTACATCATAAGATATATCAGGCCTGCTGTTAGTAAGATAGATTAGTCGACCAATGAGTCTTCTGTAAGATGATGGATCAGCAATAGGTTGGCCAACTAAAGCAGACAATTTCAGATTGGGATCAAATGGTATGGATGTGGAAGCAGACAATCGTCTTGTTGTTTAGAAGATGTAGCACTAGATTATTCCTGAAGACAATCCCGTGGTACCAGAGTATTTATGGCCGACAATAGTCCCCAAAGGTTTCGATCATCCTTAGGTGCTCGTTGATTGGTTCCTGAATGAATCCCCAATGGACCATCACCCTGTCTGGCAGAAAAAGTGAAAACCGTCTTTACCGAAGCCATGACTTATCGAAGAGTATATGATAAAAAATAAGAAAACTATATCCTTACAAATAACTCTATTTGATAGATACTCTCTAAATATTTTTCACAATTTTGATAATTGATATACTAATTGTTAAATGTTATGATCATAAAAAATATCATGAATTTCCTGTAGGATGTTGTGAGTCGTTATATTATGACATGCCTCAGAATTAAGGAGCACTTTTCTCAATATAGTTGGCACATTGCCCCTCTTAGAAACTAGTCACTCCAAGAGCGTAGACGGTGGAACCCGGAGGCCTCCACCCTGAACCAGGCTAGTACTGCGGGCAGAGACAAAAGCCTTACCTTTGACTCAGGATAATTCCTAGTGACGTGAAGAAAGCACAATTATTTTTATCAATCGAGGCTAGTAATAACAAAACTCGATTGAGACTGCAGAGTTTGAAGAAATAAAAGTTGCGAGGGTACTCAAACCTAACATTTACAAATGTTGTGGCGCAAACTCGTAGCTCACCAATGAAAACCGACAACGCCCCCGAGAAAAACAAAATATAAATTTCCCACCAGGCAAACAAACTTTAAATTGCAGGGATCATGAGCAAGCTCTGATGCTACAAGACCTTGCGACAAACCAGAAGCATAATATGACAATAAAGTGGTGCCAAATACATATCTAAGATGCAAAGTTAAATAAAACCACAACTCAATGTGGTAAAATATATTTATAAAAATTTTGTCATCACAGCTAACGCATAACAATCGTGAGGTAAATATTACAAAAAAAATATTAAGCTACAACGCCGAGAACCTAAGTGCAATGACCACCCCCAGAATTCCTCTTAAGAGCAACCATGAAAGGGTCAAACCCTTCAATAGGAATAGGAACAACAAGACATAATCCATCATAATCCCTTCTCATACTCCCCGACTTGATCGCAGACCATATACACGCCCTACACAATTTGTTGGAGGGAATCATGAAACTTATCTTGTAGACCGACAACCTTGCCTTCAAGAGCCTCAACATGAGTCTTTGCCTCCCAATGAAAAGTCTTATGGTCCTCCTTCGTAATATGGCTCACATTAGAAACGACGTCAGAAGATTCTTGACACCATTTTTTCTCCACCTCAAGGGAGGACTCCATCCCAACAACCCAGTAGCCAGGGTCAAAAGAGAGTCATAGATCTTCACCTTCTTTTGTAAGAATTCAATAACCTTGGCCTTCTCTTATAAACTGTCCAACTCCTTCTAGACGATCAAGCATTTGCCTTTTGTCTCTTCATACTTACCTTTCCAAATGTCTTTTCTACTTTGAGGAATTACCATTAGCCAAGACATTTCCTCTGCTAGTAGTGGCCACATAATAGAGAGAAGAAGCTCGATACATGTTGAAGGTGATCTCAGAAAAGAGCTCCATCTTCTCCTCCTCATAAATGTTTTGGACGAAGGAAAAATCATCTGTCAATATAGTAACAACAACATCCTCATGAGTGCAAGGAATCTGAGAGGGAAGAATGGCAGGCATTCATAGGTAGGGATTCATTGATCCTGAAGCAACGTCCCCAATCAGACTAGTCTGTTTGGGAGAACCCTATTCTAGAGGGGAATGTTGGTTTTCATCTAGACTCCTCTTGGAGGGAGAATGGGACTATGGTGTATCCTTTATAAATAAAGTGGCCTCAAGTTTGGTAAGTTGGTAGACCCTAGGGGCAATAGTAATAACCTTAGTGTTTGAGGTAGGAGTAGTGGTCACATAAGGGGCGTCACATTTTGGACGGTAGGACCAATCTTGATACCTTGAGCGTTAGAAAACTTATAGACCAACTTAAATTTATTCATGTAAACTTCAAGATGCAATCACACATGTAAAAAAACTATAGGACTCCATCCTCACTAAAGATCTCTTTCCTCTCCTCTTGACCAATAACACTCACGATGGCATGAGTATCAATTTGCTTCTTCCTTAGATCGAAAGAAGGCACCTCTCAGGGACCAAACCCTTCCTCATAGCCAAGTTCTTGGAACTAGGAATGTAGGTCCTCCTTCATCATTACCTTATAAGGGAAAATAACACCTAACTTGATGCAGGAAAAATTGATAGTATGATTGAAGTGAGGTCAAGACCAATACTTCAGGAATATTTCCTTTATAGAAACAAGAGGATTCAACCAGAGAGTAATATAAGGCGAGGCGGGCCTTTGAAGTGAGGGGTTTCATCAGCAAGAAACACCTTAGAAAATATCCCCAGTCTCAACCAAAGGGCAGAACCAAGGATCATCTGGGTGGAAAGTAATAAAATGTTGGTCACAGGTGTCGTTCTAAGAGGTGTGTACCATATAAAATAGCTCGAAGAACAACTTGAGGGAAGGCTTTCAGTACTTATTATTTGATGTAACACCCCAAATTTGATTAATTGATTTAATTGAATTTTTTAGGTATTTATTTAGTTATTAGGTATTTTAATTAAATAAATTATGTGATCATATGTGTTGATGGGGTTGTAATGGTATTAGTAGGATGTGGTTAGAATATGGGTGGTTGGTAGAATAATTAACAATATCTAGAAATTAGAATAATTAGTGTTTTAATTAATATTGGTAATATATGAGAAATTGGGCCAATTATGTAATTTAAGGGAAGTAGGTGGTAGGAGGAGAGAAACTTGAAGTTAGTTGGGTAAAATTGTAATTGTGAAAAGATAATTAAATATTATATATATTCTGAAAACTAGAAAAAAAAATAGTTTTTGGAGATCCTTTTATGTTAGTACGTGAAAACAAGAAGTTTAGATAAACAAGAATAATGGAAGAGAGAGCTAAGGTTTGAAAGGGAGAATCCATATGAGCTGCTTGCTTGTGCTGTTTTTGATGAAAATATAAGATAGGGGGAGAAAAGGCTTTCACTATAGGTGTATTGCATGATAGGGTAGAGAAGAGAGGTCATTGCTCTCATTAGGGTTGTACAATTATGTTTTGGATGTGTTGTTGTTGTTGTTGTTGTGTTCAAATATGAATTTGTGAGTGATTATGTTGATTAATTGATTGGTTATGACTCAATTCATATTTGATTCATCATGTTTATGCATATAATTTTTTTTGCCATTGATAAATATATGTGATCGGAAAATAGCAAGTGTACTATTTTGCCTTTTATAGTAATAATGGGGAAATTCCCCGAATGTCGATCTCAAGTATTGCACGTCAATATCGAGTTCAAATTATCATTCAATTAAACAAAAAGTATTAATTTGGTTTTTAGATTTAAAAGTATAAAAATAAAGGTAAAGACAAATAAGAATGAAAATAAGGGTTTGCAGGGTAAAAGGAACAATTCTAGGGAAGGTGTATGATTAATCCCAGTAACAACTTTGAGTCACTATTGCATCAACAAATATCAATTACTACCAGTTCTCAAGGGTATTTTCTCCCAAGTCCTTGGCGAGAAAACCTTTAATCAATCTACCCTAATTTCTATGTCCATAGGCAATTAAGGTGAAGTTAAGCTTTATTATATCAAGAATACTCTGGTTCATACAGGATATCCCTAGTCCTAGGTGATATCTATTGTAGAGTAACCTTATGAAAACCTTATCAATGGCGGTCCAGCCTAATTGATAACCACAAAACAATCTTGATTGGTTCAAAAGAGAAAGCATTAAACACATCAAAAGGTTACCGTAAAAATAATATTATAAATGCAAATGTAAACTCAAATTCGTTACAATTCTAAATCAGGGACACCCCCTAGCATTGGGGGATTTAGCTACTCATATTGTTTAAAAAAAATGCAAGATGAAAATTACACATTACAAGCATTTGGATGACTTCGATCTTCAATCGCTTCCGCTCATGAAAACCTTCAGCTCTCCGAACTCCTTGGTCTCTATAATACTTGATTGCTTGACAATGCTGTGTTTTGCCTTGTTCCAAGATGATCTTTTCCTAGGTAGAAGGTCCTCTTTTATAATGAAAATCCCAAGCAACATGTGGACATGTCCAAAAATATCTTTGAAAACCCGATATTCAAAAGCCCGATGAAAAGGGCAATTTTTTGGTCTTGGGCTGGAACGACCCGTGTCAGCCTACTGCTCTGGTGACACGCCCATGGCCCCCTTGACACGGCTGGGGATGCTGCCTGACACGGCCTGTGTCAGCTAACACGGGTGGCCGTGTCAGGCTACTATTTTCCTTGACACGCTCCCTCTGCCTGACACGGCCCGTGTCAGGTGACACGAGTGGCTGTGTCAGGCCTCTTGTACCGGGGTTTTCCGCTCATTTGCTTGCCGAAATCTCGCATTGTCTTGCTCTGAGTTCCCTGGTTCTTCTACCTGGACCTGTCGGACAAAAACACAGATATCCCACGCATAAAATCACGAAAATATAAATAAAATGTAACAATGAATGGAAATGCTTAATTATTATACCGGAAGTAAAATTGCCTTGAAAAGTACTAAAAATGCTTGCACAGTATCATAAAAACCTCGATTTCTTGTTGGATCAGTAACGAAAACTTAATGCAAATGGTGACTGATCAAAACCCCAAACTTAGCTCATTGTTTGTCCTCAAGTGATGTTTCAGATGACACTGCGTGTCACTCCCCATGATTCTTTATGTTTCCTAACACTACTGAGATCATTCGCTAACGTCTTCCCTCTTCCTTCCATAAGGTCTGCTTTTCCTTGTGAGTTTTCAATCGCACTTCCACTTCAAAGCACCGTTTCACCTGTCAGCTTATATCACATTCTCACAAATTCTCTCGGGGTTAAGTGTTTTCACTCATAATTCAGAATATACAATATCAGCTTGCAAGTTTGAATAGTCTCTCTTTTCATATCACCTACACACAGCACATACACTTTTGAGGTCTTTCGGGTTGTAACGGGACTTGGGTTAAGGTGTGGATATTCAAACAAAAATGGGAAACAAGTGATTTTTGGTTCAGAGTCAATGTTACTATCATGTTCACTGTGTTGGTTTGTTTTTCGCTCGGTTTCTCTTTTTTTTCAACTGTGTGCCCTTCTTTGGCTCGTGCTTTTTCGGAACCTTCAAGTTTATATATATATATATATATATATATATATATATATATATATATATATATATATATATATATATATATATATATATATATATATATATAAATATATGTATATATATATATTTTCTATGATTTTCTACTTTACTTACTTTTTCTTTGTTTTCGCATGTTCCTGGGCTTTTGGAACTCTTGGGGGTTTTTACCCTAAACTTAGCTTTTCAACACAGTTTAATACTATTAACATGACTCTGAACAAGGTAAAAAAGTGTTTTGGCCAAGGGTTACATTTACGGGGTTTAAACAAACAAATGGATACAGGCTCAAATGGGGTTTTTAAAAGGGATAAAATTATTTGGGATGGCTAGAAAGGCTCGAGGTTAATTTCAAACAACGTGCCTCAGTGTGTGTAATCATGTAGTGACAATCCCAGAGAGTCTATGCAAATTTAGAGTGATAAAGACATACTTGAATATCACTCATGATGATCAATATGTTTGGCTTTCTATGACTCACCCTGTTAGGTTAAGCTTTAATCGTATCCACGATACTTTTTAGCTTGGTGTGACATCTTCCTTACTTCGGAATGTACAGGACACTTATGTTGGTTAAGTTGTATATGTTGCATCCGATCTTTCTTTTTCAGCAGTGTCGACTTCATGGGAAGATCCTTCACAACAAGAAATGGTAAGTGGAGCGATCCTTTCATCCACTCCTAGTCGTGATCATTACTACCTCCACAATATCACTACAGACTTGAAACACCCGCATCATAATGTACCTTCAAACAGAAAAACCAAATCTAGAATGCAATAAAGTAAAATACAAAATACTGAAAATAACCATACTGAAAATAACAATAAAAAACATAAAATCTCCCCCACATTTGAACTAAACATTGGCCTCAATGTTTGCGAATAAGAGTGAAGGAGGACACTCACAGTACCCTACTGAGGAGGTGGGTGTGGAAAATGCAGTATCAACTATCGCATCATGCTGCTCATCTCATCCAACATTTCCCCCTGTCGGGCTTGCTCGATGCCTTGCCGTTGTTGCTCCGTCCTTAAGTTACCCAATTCAGTTTACACCCAGGTCCATTGGTCAGTGGATCAGGAAGAGGATCCTGCCTCCTGCAGGGTAGGCTCCTGATGTGGGGGTACAAACTGTTCTTGAGGTTCTTCTTCTTCTGCCTCTGTGGCATCCACCTAGTCATCTACAAACTGCTCCCCTGTAGCAAAATGGTCAGTGTCGTGGCCTTCTTTAGTGTTGGGGTCAACGCTTACATACAACCAGTTTGCACAATCAGTAATACTAACTCTGTCCAGATCCAACAGAGCTATAATAAACCGCTTATGGATAAGCACAGAATAGTAAGTGGGGGCAACAACAATCATACCTTATTGAATCAGAGCGGACATGTCAATTTTGGTTTTACCTGCAATTGGCGTGTCTTCGAGTAAAACAGCCTGATACCCGAAATGTTCAGTAATTTGGATGATCATGTCACCTACGGAGATTCCTCCGGAGTCTGCTCGGCCAACTCTGCCCAGATGGTCAGCTGCAAAGGCAGCTACATTATTGGCTTTGTTTTGTGCCATCGAATACATAAAAATTAATTCCCTCTGAGTGGCTACCCCTGTGCTACCGCCTCTTCCAAATAGGGTGTAGGCCAAACCCTTATAAGCATAACGGAAACATGGAATCTAGATGCCGGAGGCCTTAGCACCTTTGGAGGTGTAATCCGTCCTCCCGGTGATGGCAATCCAGAAATCCTTAGGCGAGAACCCATCTGGGACCGCTCCTGGTCTGTACAGTGGGAGTCAGAGTATCCCTGCCAATTCCTCTACAGATAATTCATGATAGTTATTAAACAGGCGGAAACGCAATGTCCCAAAATAATACCTGGTAGTGTCAATCCATCTCTTTTCGAGTTGGAATTCTAACGTGCTAAGGAATTCGAGCGTGATGCGCTCATATGTCGGTGCTTCCAGGCTCATAAACTCCAACATTCCTAAGACGTGGAACATCCGGTACACCTCAATTTTGAGCCCTAAAGCATTCAGAGTATGCTGGCACATGTACCTGGTAGGTGTGAGTTTCCGTTTCTGGTGGATTTGATACCGCTTTTCTTGTTCTGGATTATCAAATAGGATGTTGTGTAGATTTGGGTTCCGGCTCGGTCGCTTCCGTGACCTCGACATCTCAACAAGTTGTTGCTTTCCGGTGAGAATTCTCCTCGGGGGCATTTTGGACCTATAAAAATAGAAATCATTTGAAATAGGGAGTTAGAAAATTTCGAAACCGTGGTTAGAACGGGGATGACGAGTGGAGTAATATTCGTGAAGGGTGTTTTGGCAATAGGGTAGTGGAAGTGGTGGTTATGGAAGCTTTGACGTTTGGGTTTTAATGGAGTTTGTGAGGGTTAGAGAGAAAGAGAGTGATATGGTGATAATGATGAGAGAGAATGGTGGTAGTGGAAAGAAAAAATCTGATAATGATAATGTAATTAGGATTAAAGTGTGGTTAATGTGGAATAAATAGGTGGGGCCCACTGAAAATTTGAAATATGAAAAAAATTTCAACAATCCCGCCTGCATAACATGGACCGTGTCAGCTGACACGACCGCCCGTGTCAGGCTACTGTCCATCACCACATTTTCCTTTTTTCTTCAGTGTTCTTGACACGACCGCCCGTGTCAGGCTATTGTCTATCACAAATTTTTCTCAAACCTTTAGTGTTTCTGACACGGCCCGTGTCAGCTGACACGGATGGCCGTGTCAGGCCACTGTTATTTCATATTTTGGCCTGTTCCCTAATGTTGCCAAATTTGTGGACATAGATGCTATACGCCTTTTTGTGTTGGGTAATCTAATGCCGACCTTGTTGGGAGATTTCTTTCATTCAGTGCATCACAAGAATGAGAATAGAAAAGGAGGATTGGTGAATTGCTGTGCACCCTTGTTTCATAAGTGGTTCAGTTCCCACCTACCCAAGTCAGGAGCGTTCATTGACCTCAAGGACTCGTTGAGTTGGTCGAAGAGACTGATGGGGATAAGAGCTAAAGATATTTCTTGGTGGTCAGACCAGAACTTACTTCGGGCAGATATTATTTACAGTTGTGGGAACTTCCCAAATGTACCATTGGTAGGAAGAAGAGGAGGAATCAACTATAATCCTTCTCTAGCAGTCAGATAGTTTGGATATGCTTTAAGAACTCCGCCTTTGGAAAAGGATGTGGAAGAATCTCTATTTTTCCATTCTTCATCTGACCTGACTGTATTCCGTAAGGCAGCTGAGGCCTGGCTCAAGGTGATCAAGAGAGGAAGGAATGTGCTTGTTGGATCAGTAACGAAAACTTAATGCAAATGGTGACTGATCAAAGCCCCAAACTTAGCTCATTGTTTGTCCTCAAGTGATGTTTCAGATGACACTGCGTGTCACTCCCCATGATTCTTTATGTTTCCTAACACTACTGAGATCATTCGCTAACGTCTTCCCTCTTCCTTCCATAAGGTCTGCTTTTCCTTGTGAGTTTTCAATCGCACTTCCACTTCAAAGCACCGTTTCACCTGTCAGCTTATATCACATTCTCACAAATTCTCTCGGGGTTAAGTGTTTTCACTCATAATTCAGAATATGCAATATCAGCTTGCAAGTTTGAATAGTCTCTCTTTTCATATCACCTACACACAGCACATACACTTTGAGGTCTTTCGGGTTGTAACGGGACTTGGGTTAAGGTGTGGATATTCAAACAAAAATGGGAAACAAGTGGTTTTTGGTTCAGAGTCAATGTTACTATCATGTTCTCTGTGTTGGTTTGTTTTTCGCTCGGTTTCTCTTTTTTTTCAACTGAGTGCCCTTCTTTGGCTCATATATATATATATATATATATATATATATATATATATATATATATATATTTTCTATGATTTTCTACTTTACTTACTTTTTCTTTGTTTTCGCATGTTCCTGAGCTTTTGGAACTCTTGGGGGTTTTTACCCTAAACTTAGCTTTTCAACACAGTTTAATACTATTAACATGACTCTGAACAAGGTAAAGAAGTGTTTTGGCCAAGGGTTACATTTACGGGGTTTAAACAAACAAATGGATACAGGCTCAAATGGGGTTTTTAAAAGGGATAAAATTATTTGGGATGGCTAGAAAGGCTTGAGGTTAATTTCAAACAACGTGCCTCAGTGTGTGTAATCATGTAGTGACAATCCCAGAGAGTCTATGCAAATTTAAAGTGATAAAGACATACTTGAATATCACTCATGATGATCAATGTGTTTGGCTTTCTATGACTCACCCTGTTAGGTTAAGCTTTAATCGTATCCTCGGTACTTTTTAGCTTGGTGTGACATCTTCCTTACTTCGGAATGTACAGGACAATTATGTTGGTTAAGTTGTATATGTTGCATCCGATCTTTCTTTTTCAGCAGTGTCGACTTCATGGGAAGATCCTTCACAACAAGAAATGGTAAGTGGAGCGATCCTTTCATCCATTCCTAGTCGTGATCATTACTACCTCCACAATATCACCACAGACTTGAAACACCCGCATCATAATGTACCTTCAAACAGAAAAACCAAATCTAGAATGCAATAAAGTAAAATACAAAATACTGAAAATAACAATAAAAAACATAAAATCTCCCCCACATTTGAACTAAACATTGGCCTCAATGTTTGCGAATAAGAGTGAAGGAGGACACTCACAGTACCCTACTGAGGAGGTGGGTGTGGAAAATGCAGCATCAACTATCGCATCATGCTGCTCATCTCATCCAACATTGGCTTCAGGGAAGAGTTGAAGAGTTTGGTCTGCCGTTTCCTGTTGAAGAACCTTTGTATCCACCAACTCCTAAGCAGTCAACGATGGCGAGCCGATAGGAGTATGACAAATTGAAGAATTCCATGGAGGAGCTTCAAACTAAAAACTCGGAGTTGAGTGTGAAGTTGTAAGACTGTATGCACCTATGCCATGAGGCGGAATATCAGAAGAGAGAAGCTATCAGACTGCAAGAGGAAGCAGAGAAGAAATTAGCTGTGGAGGTGAACTTTTTCAGGAAAACTGACAAAGCCTTGGGTTCATCCAGTTCTGATTTAAGACGAGTCAAGCAACAATTAATGGATTCCCATGGTAAGTTAGCTGGGTGGCAAGGGCAATGGGATGCATTTTCAGCTTCTCGGAAGGCAAAGGAGGAGGAGATGGTGACTCAGTTGACTGATCAGATGGAGAAGTTGAAGATTCTACTGAAGGATAAGAACAATGAGCTTCTGTGCGCCCGTTCAACCAATGGTTACATCACAGATCAACTCAACAAGGCTCAAGAACAGATTGAAGAACTCAAGGTGCCGGCAGGTTTAAAGAAGTCTAGACTTGGAGAGGTAGCCAGGGAGGATGATGGGAGTTACTACATAGAGCACATCAACAAACTGGATTGGGTTATCCACAAGAGGAATCTGCTTATCCGGCGTTTGACAGAATCTCCAGATCATCCTGACACAGTGGCACTACTGGCTGAAGTGAGGAGTGTAACACCCTTCTAAAATACCCCAATAATTAATTAAAACAACAAAATATAAATCAGAGTAGATATGCAATTTCAGGGTGTCACACTTGACACTTCACACCATTCATCAAAATAACTGGTCATGCTCATTTATTAATCAAAACAAGGCATTGCACAATCCGCAGCGGATAGAAATCTAACAACATGCAAACCATGTAATCACATTACATGTAAAACTGTTCAACAACCACAAATGAAAACAAAGTAAACATCCCGTCCCGATGTTACATATACCAGAGCATGACCCACTAAGGAACTACACTAGACTCCAAGCACTAGCTTCTACTCAATCACTGCTCGTTACCTGAAACATAGTTGTAAGGGTGAGTTCCTCAATCGATATAATAAGCATTATAAAATATCATGTAATGCTAAGTAAATTAACACATTCATCACCCTAATCAGATCACACATTCAGCAACGGCAACATCAACTCAAAATCATACTCAACACAAACACAAAACACACGTATAATATTGGAATACATCCATTCATATTATACGCCATACATACATTATGCAATGAGACTCCATGCATGCGGTACCGACTATTCGTGAACACATAGTTCAACCTCACCGATCAAACCCAGATACGGCTACCAAGCTCACTAGTCCCACTCATTTGAGACCTAGTGACTCACTCACTAATTCCTCACCATGGGAATTAGCTACCACCATAAAGGCCATGCTATGCACGCTAAATCACCTAGCATGCAAACATCAACGACAATCCACAATGGACATATGCTCAAACTCTAAGCCATAAACAACTCACTAATTCCTCACCATGGGAATTAGCTACCACCATAAAGGCCATGCTATGCACGCTAAATCACCTAGCATGCAAACATCAACAACAATCCATAATTTCATACATATTCACAGCATTATGCATACCATCACACCTCATCAGCATATTTATCACAGAATCATATCATGTCATGTCAAATAATAAATCACCGTATTAGCACACTCTACTAATACCTATACTGTTCATAACAACGGGAAAAGGTCCCTACTATATCATACACCAATATAGGCCAATCATCAATATTTTTCACTTTTCAAACAGTGTTAACCGGTTAACGCCCTGGGTTAACCGGTTAACGCAAAACAGAACGCGCTTCCTGGCAATTTTAACAGTGTTAACCGGTTAACGCCCTGGGTTAACCGGTTAACGCAAGACAGACATCAATTCTTTTAATTATCATAACAGTGTTAACCGGTTAACACCCTGGGTTAACCGGTTAACGCAAAACAGAAAGCTGTTCCTGCGCTAACACGAAACAGAATGCAGATTTCCCCGCATTTTTCGCCGTTGGAGGACTTCCGGACCTCCGATTTCGATTCCGTAAAAAGCTACGCGTCCAGAAATTTACAACTCACCCAAATATAGATTCAATTACAGTTTTAACATGATTTGTTCATCACAATTTGCAGCATTCATCATCCCAATTAGGGTCAATTCAATGGCTTATTACTACCCATTACATGTTAACCCATAATACCCATTAAACGACGATAAACCCCCCTTACCTGAGTTAATCCGGCAATTCCTTCTTTGACCTTCAACAATCGTGAATTCTCCTCTTGAGCCCTAGCCCCTTCTTCTCCCTCTCTCAGTTTCTTCTCTTTTCTCCCAATTCTTACGTGTTCTCTGTTTTCACGTACCGATAGAAAAACTCCCTCTAACCTTTCCACTTCCTTCTTATAATAACAAAATTCTTAAATTGGATTTCTCTCTTCTACCCTCGATTATTCATAAAATTTCCAACTTTATTATTCCAATAATAATAATCCAATAATATTCCAATTATTTAATTAAATTAATAAATATACTATTAAACTTAAATTAAATAATTATCATATTTTATCGGGGTGTTACAACTCTCCCCCACTAAAAGAGTTTTCGTCCTCGAAAACATACCTCAAGCGAATAACTCTGGATAAGACTCGTTCATCTGACTCTCAAGTTCCCAAGTCACATTGCCACCTGCTGGTCCTCCCCAAGCTACCTTTACCAAAGCAATCTCTTTACCCCGCAACTTCCTCAACTCTCGATCCTCGATCCTCATAGGTGATGTTTCAACAGTCAGGTTATCTCTCACCTGTACATCATCTACTTGGACCACATGCGACGGATCAGGAATGTACCTCCTCAACTGAGACACATGAAAAACCTCATGCAAATTCGCAAGTGACGGCGGTAAGGCGATACGATAGGCTACCTCCCCTATCCTCTCCAAAATCTGATAAGGACCAATAAATCGAGGTGTCAACTTCTTCGACTTCAAAGCTCGACCAACCCCAGTTATCGGAGTAACACGAAGAAACACATGATCTCCCTCTTGAAACTCAAGTGACTTCCTCCTCTTGTCGTGATAACTCTTCTGACGACTCTGAGCAATCCTCATCTTCTCCTGAATCATCTTAATCTTTTCCGTAGTTTGTTGAACAATCTCCGGTCCAACCACATCACTCTCACCGGACTCATACCAACATAAAGGTGTCCGACATCTCCTACCATACAAAGCTTCAAACGGTGCCATATCAATGCTCGAATGAAAACTATTGTTGTAGGTAAACTCAATCAAAGGTAAATAACAATCCCAAGCACCTCCCTTTTCCAAAACACAAGCCCTCAAAAGATCCTCCAGTGACTGAATCGTCCTCTCAGTCTGACCATCAGTCTGCGGATGATATGCAGAACTCAATCTCAGCTTAGTTCCCAAAGCCCTCTGCAAACCTTCCCAGAACTTCGATGTAAATCTAGGATCTCTGTCCGAAACAATACTCGACGGAATACCATGCAAACTTACAATTTTCTCAATATACAACTCAGCTAATCTCTCTAACGGATAGTCCATTCTGATCGGAATGAAATGAGCCGATTTTGTCAATCTGTCAACAATCACCCAAATAGCTTCAAAATTCTTAATTGTCCTCGGTAAACCAGAAACAAAATCCATACTGATACTATCCCACTTCCACTCTGGAATAGCCAACGGTTGCATTAGCCCAGACGGCTTCTGATGCTCAATCTTTGACTTCTGACAAGTCAAACAAGAATAAACAAAACTCGCAATTTCTCTTTTCATTCCCGGCCACCAAAATAACTTTTTCAAATCATGATACATCTTCGTAGCCCCAGGATGAATACTCAGGCCACTACGATGTCCTTCCTCAAGAATACTCTTCTTAAGTTCGGTAACATCCGGAATACACACCCGATTACCAAATTTCAAAACACCAGTCTCATCAACTCTGAATTCACCACCTTGACCTTGATTCACTAGAGTCAACTTATCAACCAAAAGCACATCGGATTTCTGACCCTCTCTAATCTCATCCAGAATACCACTCGTTAACTTCAACATTCCCAATTTAACACTATTGTGAGTACTCTCACACACCAAACTCAAGTCTCTAAACTGCTCAATTAAATCCAATTCCTTAACCATTAACATAGACATATGCAATGATTTCCGACTCAATGCATCAGCCACTACGTTTGCTTTACCCGGATGGTAATTCAAACCAAAGTCATAATCCTTCAGAAACTCTAACCATCTCCTCTGTCTCATATTCAGCTCTTTCTGATCAAACAAATACTTTAAACTTTTATGGTCACTGAAAACCTCAAATCTTGACCCGTACAAGTAATGCCTCCATAACTTCAGAACAAATACCACAACTGCCAATTCTAAATCGTGTGTCGGATAGTTCCTCTCATGAACCTTCAGTCGTCTCGAAGCATAAGCTACAACCTGCTTAGTCTGCATCAAAACACCACTCAAACCCAACAATGAAGCATCACAGTAAACCTCAAATGGTTCCGACGGACTTGGTAATATCAGAATAGGAGCAGTAGTTAACCTTCTCTTTAACTCTTGGAAACCTTCTTCACATTTGGAGTCCCAAACAAACACTTGCCCCTTTCTAGTCAACATCGTCAACGGTAACGCCAACTTAGAAAATCCCTCAATGAATTTCCTATAATAACCTGCAAGTCCAAGAAAACTCCTTATCTCAGAAACTGACTTCGGAGCTTCCCACTTAGATACCGCTTCTATCTTAGAAGGATCAACAGCAACACCACCTCTTGAAACCACATGACCAAGAAAACTAACCTCTTCTAACCAAAATTCACACTTGGACAGTTTAGCAAATAACTTCTTTTCTCGAAGAACTCCTAAAACCACTCTCAAATGTTCAGCATGCTCTTCTTCAGATTTCGAATACACCAAAATATCGTCAATAAACACCACAACAAACTTGTCTAGGTACGGATGGAAAATCCTATTCATATACTCCATAAATACCCCAGGCGCATTAGTCACACCAAAAGGCATTACAGAATACTCATAATGTCCATACCTTGTTCTGAAAGCAGTCTTCTGAATATCCTCAGTTTTCACACGTATCTGATGATACCCTGATCTCAAATCTACTTTGCTGAACACACTCGCACCAACCAACTGATCCATCAAATCATCAATCCTTGGCAAAGGATACCGATTCTTGATCGTCACTTTATTCAGTTGCCTGTAGTCCACACACAACCTCATAGTACCTTCTTTCTTCTTAACCAATAACACTGGTGCGCCCCACGGTGACACACTCGGACGAATAAATTTCTTATCCAACAGATCTTCCAGCTGACTCTTCAATTCAGTTAACTCAACAGCAGACATACGGTACGGAGCCATCGATATCGGCCTAGTACCAGGTACCAAATCAATCGAGAACTCAACTTCACGCTCTGGCAGTAATTCATTCACTTCTTCAGGAAACACATCAGGAAAATCACACACCACGGCTAGATCGCAAATTACCAGTTTATCTTTAGCCTCCAAAGTCGCTAACAGCATAAACAACTCTGCCCCATCTGCTACTGCCTCATTCACCTGCCTTGCTGATAGAAACAAACTCTTTCCTTCCTCAATCTCAGGAAAGATCACAGTCTTATCAAAACAGTTGATATAAACTCGGTTAAACACCAACCAGTTCATACCCAGGATAACATCAATCTGCACTAGTGGAAGACACACGAGGTCCATCCCAAAGTCTCTACCAAAAATACTCAAAGGGTAATTTAAACAAACTGAAGTAGTAGTCATTGAACCCTTCGCAGGAGTATCAATCACCATACTCCCATGCATCTCAGATATCTTTAATTTAAGTTTCACAGCACAATCCAAAGATATAAAGGAATGAGTCGCACCTGTGTCAATAATAGCTACAAGAGGAAAGCCATTAATATAACACGTACCTCGGATCAAACGATCATCTGCAGAAGTCTCAGAACCCGATAAAGCAAAGACCTTGCCTCCCGACTGGTTCTCTTTCTTCGGCTTAGGACACTGTGGGCTAATATGACCCACCTCTCCGCAGTTGAAACAAGTCATAGTCTTCAATCGGCACTCTGCAGCCAAGTGACCACCTTTGCCACACTTGAAACACTTCTTCTCAGTACTGGTACACTCATGGATACGATGTCCAGCCTGACCACATCTGTAACACTTAGCAGGGGCACTGGAGTCTCCCCCACTAGGTCTCTTCATCCCACTCTGTCTCTGGAAACCTTTGCCAGCTGCATACGGCTTCCCACGATCATTCTGATTCTTGCCTTTCCTATCAACCCTCTGCTGATAGCTCTCCGCTCTGGCCTTGGTATCCTGTTCAAAAATCCTGCAACAGTCAACCAAGTCAGAAAACACTCTAATCCGCTGATACCCAATGGCCTGCTTGATCTCGGGACGTAACTGTTAGATGCCCAAAAGTGCTTATTTGAGCTATCATATGTGGGCATCTTTCACTCTATTTCCCTGCTAAAGTTGACAAAATCACCTTGGTTTTTGATGAAATGCATTACATTGATAAACAAGCTTGGTGCCTTTGATTTGTGTGTTATTGTGCAGAAAGAAGGCATGAAATAATTGAAATTGAAGACACAAGAAAGTTGGCAAAGGAACCAAAGCAAACAAGCATTCATCAGCCTGCTCGCTAGGCGAGGGTTGTGGCGAAGCACTGGTTCGCTAGGCGAGCGCCAAGCGAAAAGCTCCAGTAAATTGTCAATAAATTCGCCAGGCGAGCTGACAGCGAAGGTGGTAGCGAGTTCGTTCTGTTTTGGTGAAAAGCGCAGCCAGCACTCACTCGCTAGGCGAAGCTCTAGCGAGTCCCCAGCGAGCATTCCAGTAGCAAAACCTCTCAACCTCGCTGGGGCGAAGGTTGAAGCGTGTCCTTCGCTAGGCGAAGGTATGTTCGCTAGGCGAACATGACAGTTCAGCAGACCCTGTTTCTCTGGGCGCAGGTGCCTTATGTGCCCATATTAGACCCTCGCTAGGCGAGCCATTCTGCTCGCCTAGCGAGCATGACAGCCCAACAGAGGTCTATAAGTAGCAGGTGCCACTTTTGAGCACCATACCTCATTTTTACCAACTTTTTCCACTTTTGTACTTTGGAGAGATATTTTACAGCATTGTTCTAGGGGATCTTTTATGCCCTAATTTTCATTTCTCTTCATCTTAGAACCATCTTCTACAAAAAGAAGGTGGATTCCCATCCAACTTCGATTATCCGACTTGGATGTTGATCAACCTTCTTTCCTTACTTGCCGACCAAGCTACCATGAAAATGAGTAGCTAAGTCATCCATTTGTCAAGGTTAGATGTAGGTGATTACTAGCTTTGTGTGTAAATGTAAGGATCCTCATATGTAAACTCTTTAATGGTAAATATATGATGAAAACTTTGTTTCTATTTAAAACTCTTTGTGTTGGTTTATGATCGAGAGATGTTTACCGACTCTTGACCTAGGTTTTCATCCAAACTTGTTTGTTAGCTAGAGATAGTAATGAATGATTTTGTTCACCATAAGGTTGAACCAAAAAGTTGTCATTTTGATAGATTGTGTTCGAGAGAAACAATGGATCAAAATGGCAAAACTCACAATGTGTGTTCGAGAGAAACATATTGAGAGGACTTTGTGAAATGATTTATCATCTAAAGGAGTTTATAAGATTGTTGACCGAGCAAATACATGCAAAGTGATCATTGAAACCTAACTTTGGCAATATTTCTCATTTATTCAAACCAAAACTTTTACCGCAATTTATTACTTTTTATGCAAGATAACTTGATTAAAACCAAAACCCTATTGTTACATTGAGCTAAGATTAATACAACCATCGAACGACGGTGATATCTTACAATCCCTGTGGATACGATAACAAAAACCCGACACGAAATATACTTTCAACAAAATGGCGCCGTTGCCGGGGATTGTAAATTGATATTGCGAGCATCGCAATGGTTGTTTAAGTTTTAGCTTGTGAATTTTTGACTTGTGCTTGTAATTTGTTTGGTTTAGTGTGCAGCTTACGTTTTATGCGAGGGCAAATCCCTGTGGACGAACTTCTTTTTGATCCTGAGATCGAGAGAACCGCAAGGAGGCTCAATAGCAAAACGAGACGTAGGAGGCAACAGGCTAGACAACACCAAGAGCAAGGAGAAAGTTCTTCAACCACAAATCCACCACCATTCATACCAAACATGGAGCCACAACCACCACCACCTATTTCTACTCCATGCATCAATAGTCCAAGGAACACCGCTCAGTTTGCCAACCACACCGGAAGGCAAGCTGAGATGAAAACGGGAACTCTAAATCTATTATATGGAAGTCCATTCACCGGAATGGACCATGAAGACCCATTTGCTTTTCTCACAAAATTTTATGAGATAGCATTGGCTGCTGGAGTGGATCAGGCTCAGGAGCTTCCGTTGTTCAGACGATTATTTCCCCACGCTTTGCTCGGTAAAGCAAAGGATTGGTACCTAGATCAAACGCCAGCCGTAATGACAAACTGGAACGTGTTAGAAGAGAAATTCATCGAAAGATTCTTCTCCCATAACCGGTTCATGGAATCCAAGACGGCGATCTCGGTGTTTTCACAAGGAACCAGTGAATCTTTGAATGAAGCGTGGGAAAGATTCAAGTCCATGCTTCGGAAATGTAAAGGGCATGGATTTGATGAAATGACTCAAATCCATATCTTCAGAAATGGACTTCAACCAAACTGCAAAACGTTGTTGGATGCTACCTCGGGTGGCTCTTTATTGTCAAAAAGTGCCGAAGAAGCCACGAACATTATAAATCGAATGGCTTTGAATGATCTTCAGAGTCAAAGTCGAGGAAATTCTTTGAAGAAGGCGGGAGTGCTTGAGCTAGGGACGAACGATGCCATCCTTGCCCAAAACAAGCTCATCTCACAACAAGTGGAACTCTTAACGCAACAAATCAAAGAGTTAAGAGAACCGTCAAAAGCTAAACAAATAGCTTGTTGTGAACTTTGTAAAGGTGAACATGACACCGGATTTTGTCCACCTCCCGGTTTTGACGAAGTAAACTACATGGCCAATCAACGGGACTATCAACCGAGACCACAACAACAACAACAACAACCTTATCAATCGCACCCTCAAAATCAACAACAACAACAATTCCAAGGGAACCAAGGGTTCCAACCTAGAAGTAACTATTACCAAAACCAAGGTTATGGAGGTGGTTCTTCTAGCCGTTGTAGCACCTCAAATTTGCACCTACATTTTGTACATACATTTTCATCATTAGTTCATTAACATAATATAGTCCAATGCATAACATTGCATTGTCCATTTGCCCAAGTGCAAGTTCAGCTGACAAGTTAGGTCAAACTGGTCAGGAGATCAGTCAATCAAGCAAGCAAGGGCAATTTTCATTGAGCCAAGGCCCTAGGGTTGGTCCAACATGTTCACATGACCTAGGGGTCCTTTTGAAGTGTTTTGGTCAAGATTTGATTGCTCAGAAGTCATCAGTCATGGCTCAGTTCACCAGAAACCCTAAAAAGTCAACTGTTGGTCAACTGTGCATTTAATCAGTGATTGGATGGTGGGAATTGGTTTGAGAAGGCTCATTCATGTCCATATAAGCCTCATATAACATGTCAAACATCATCATGGAAGAATTTGAAGCCAGACAAGAAATTTCCAAAAATAGAAACTTGACCTGTAATTGAAACTTGCCAAAAATGGAAACTTCTTGATCCTAAACTTACATCATGATACAAGCTTCAAATGAATTTTTGCCCAACATGAAAGTTGAAGATCTTGTTCTCCCATTTTCAAAAAGTCCAAGAACTCTCAATTCCCATGTATGGTTGGTAAGATATGATCAATTCATTTTCAAAAATTCTTGAACTTCAAAAGGCCATATCTCTCAAACCATTTGGCCAATTTGGGTGGGGTTTTTTGCAACAAGTCACATTTGACCTCCTCTTTCCAAAAATGTAACCATAATTCACCAAAACATCACAAATCAAAATGGCCTTTTTTGCACTTACATGATTTATTTTCAAGTGAGGGTGAAAAGTGAATTTTCCAAATAACCATTTTTAATCCATTTTGCCATTTGAATAAGGTCTGAAATGATATTTGAGACTTGTTACAAGCCCAATTTCGTGGCTTTTGCCCTTGCACCTCACCATTCAAGCCAAAATGACCAATTAGCAAAACTTACCATTAAACAAAATTGTGTTTAGCTTTCACTTAACCAACCTTAAACAGACATATATTAGCTCATTTTCTGCTCATTTGCAACCCTAGCAGCCAACATCACAAACAGAAAAAACCTTGTTCTCTCCATTTTCTCATTTTTGCATTTTGGAACTTTTCTTAAAAAATTTGCAAAACACACGACCTTGCTTTGCTTGCTACATCATCTACTCACCATTTTGGGCACCTTTCAAGCTTGAAAAACCAACTGTAACAACCATTCCATGACTGTTTCATCCGAGCTCCCTCACATGGCAGATTTGGTTCGCATCCATTCCAAGCTTTCCTGAGCCAAACTCTCTTCATCATTCATCATTGGAAGCTTGTTGGAGCACCTGTTTCGAGCTAGAACATCCAAAACAACACTGTGTCACTATTTGCTTCAAAATCAAGTAAGTTTTCGAACTTCATTATTCTCAAAATGTTGCTATGCTTTGTGTAGACCTTACCTTGCTGAGTGTTGTGAGCTTTGAATCGTGTTGAATGGTTGCTTGTGCTGAGAGAAATCGGGTTTTAAAATTTATTGTTGAAATTTGTTTTGGCATGATTCATGTTGCTTAGTTTGATTCAATGAAAATGAATGATGGATTCATGTTGTGTGATGTTTGCTGAGTCCAATGATGTATCCAATTTGTATTTCTGGGCAAATTTATTTTTCGATTTGCTGGAGATGATGAAGCTATGCACTGTACACTAAACCCTAAATGATTCACGCTGCCCAGAATTCGTTTCTCCCATTCACATGTGCATGCTACTGTACGTTCATGTTAGCCAATCAGCTTATTTCATTTTCTTGCCCAAAACGCAGCGTCTGGTTAAGTGGGTCTAATATTTACCAGTTTGCCATTCCGTTCCAATTATTTTAATAAATCATGTTATTTCATTTATTTTTCTCAATGTTTATTTCAATTTGATGCTCCAACTCATAAAATTCATAACATCATCATTTTAAATCCAATTTTCATGAGAATTTTTGCATTGTGTTCATCTGGATCTCTAGTTTATTATCATATTTTTTCCTGATTTTTTGGATGGTTGGTTTTTAATTGGTATTAGGTTTTTGCTCATGTGCTCAATTTTTGTACCTTTTGCCAAAACACTTGTGAAATGATGATGCATTATCCAATGGCTTCCAAATTTTTTGTGCTTAAATTAGACACATTCATGGTGATTTTGGTTTAGAGTTTGTGAATTTATCATCTCTGGTCATTGAGTTATGATTTTCTGAAGCAGGGTGTGACAATTTGTGTCACACCATTGATGTGCAACTTGATGATTTTCAATACCATGCCTCTGGACCTCAAATTGGATTGAATTTTTGCATGAATGTACTTGAGTATGTCTAGTTTACATGTAATTTTTCTTGGAATTATTTGTCGCATTTCCTAATTGTTTGAGATTTTTGTCCCCTGTTTGCTCTTATGTTGACTTTTTGTGACACATGTTCCCATTTCATTTGTGAAATTCTCATACCTTATTAGATGGACATGAAATTTGATATGTGATTAGTAGACATCTTAAGCTTTGCCATGGTTTTAGTCCCATTCATTTCTCATATGCTATCACTGTTTTATGAATTATTCAAGTTGGTGCATGTTTGGTTGACTTCTTTGAGTATGCTAGAACATGCCTTGCCTTTCTGATTTTCATTGACCAACTTCCTTTGATCCAAATGAGATGAAATTTGATATGCATATCATGTTATGGATTATGTTTGAGCATGAATTATTTGATGATTTTTGGAATTGTTTATGATTGGTTTTGAGTTGAGTCTTGCTGTTGACTTCTATGAGCTTCCATATGCCATGCTTTGACTTCTTTTGCTTATAAAATGATGATGATGAATGATATGATTGTGAAACCAATTGAGTTTGTTTCTTGATTGTTTGAAATTGATTTTGGACACTTGCCACTTGCTGTTTTGACTTTTTTATCTCTTTTTGACCCTAGGCTTGTCCTAGTGGTCTTGTTGCTCATGTTTAAGCTTTTTGTTTCAGGTTAAGCAACAAATGCTTCAAAGAGATTAATACCAGTTGCTTGAGTTTGATGTTTTATCATGGACTAACTTGTGTGTTTTGTAGGTTGTTTAGCTCACTTGCTTTGAGCTTGTGCTTTGCACAACTGATTGACTGTATTATCTGTTTGGTTTATGTTGTTTGTTCTAACTTTGTGTCTGATATACTAACTGTGCTTGACTGATTTCAGGTACTTTAGTTGCTTTTAGTTCCTTGTGAACTTTGCTTTGCTTTGCTTGATCAGCAATTTGCATTGAGGTATAATTCCTTACTCCATGTAGTCTGGGAGACCTGGCCTGTTACTTGGCCAGGCAACTGTCTGAAGTCCTCCTTAAGAGGCAATGCTTGTGTGTGTTTACATTTGTCCCAAGCAGGAAAAGTCCTTTAAATAAGGCAATTGGTGGATATAAGAGATATGTAGTCTATCTCCCACTATTCTGTGAGTCTTCTCCTTGTTCCCATGACATGGTTGTAGCATTGAGATCCTAACCCAAGATCTATCGAGTCAATAATCTGTGGAGAGAGTTCCTACTTTCTGAACTCCCACACCTTCTGATATTCAAATGCTCTCCCTGACCAGGGATAAGAGCAATGAGGCACACCCCTCATCTCCTTTCATCTGCTTCACCTTGGCTCTCAATGTCAAGGTTAAGAGCAACATTTACCCAGTTCCAGAGGTTTGTTTGTTGAGGTTGATATGACCCCTCGACTAAAACCTAGCCTTGTTTGAGCCCATTGTTTGCATATAGTGTGTGCTACTTGTGCTTGTGTGTTTGTTTGATTTGCAAGTTAGCTAGAAACCTTAACTTAGGGATGATTTGCATGATAACATCTAGGCTCGAGTCGTAGTCTCCCTAGTTGTGTCTCCCTCTGTTATCTGGTTAGGCTAGTCTTTCTCCCCTCCGTAGGGGAACTACATCGCCCTGATCCTCGTTCCAAACGAGGTATGTAGGCAGGAGACCGTGCGAGGTCTCTCCGGGCGCCTTTTTTCTTTTTGTGTGTGTTGTTTGACGATTGCTAGGCTCGAGTTCCCGACTCCTTAGCAATTTGTTGTCTGTTTGTTCTTGTTGTGTGCTTGGAAGCCGGTATAAGTCCATCGAGTGGCATCTGGGTTCCAGTGTGCGTGTGTTGGTTTGGATGCTGATGTAAGTCCAGTGATTGGCATTCGGGCTCCACGTTTGCCTTTGCCTGTTTTTGTGTGCGTGTCAGCCGAGCTACGAATGCTCTGATTCTCCTTCGTCCAAGGAGATACATATGCATAGGACGCGATATCCTAGCAAGCATGTGTCGTTTCCCCAGTTCGAACTACTTTGACTCTGATGTCTATGCCTGATAAACTAAGTAGGCCCAGGATCCGATATCCTGCCGAGTCAGTTTCAGTCTTGTTTGTTTTCCTGTGTCTCTTTCAGCCAGTGTGTGTGTGTGGTGTTTGTTTTAGCAACCTTTTCTTTCTTAGAGCGTGGATCCCGTCGAGTACGACGGACGTAAGGGGTGCTAATACCTTCCCCTTGCGTAACCGACTCCCTTACCCTTTCTCTTTGGTCGCGAGACCATGCTTTTTCCAGGTTTCTCTGAGCGTTTCCTTTCCCTCTTTTGGGATAAATAACGCACGGTGGCGGCTCTGTTGTTTTCATTTTCCCGCCGGTTTTTCGCGTAACGCGACAGCTGGCGACTCTGCTGGGGAAACATCATAGATGTTGACCTGTGCTGGTCCATCTTCCCTAAGCGAGTCTCTCCTAGCGCTCTAGGTTGGGGTTTTGGTTGCTTTGTGCTTTTATTTATTGCACTCATTGTTTATTGTTTGCATTTATTGTTTGCATTTATGTTTGCATTCATTCATATTCATCTGTTCATCTGGCTGTGCTGTGATCTCTCTGTTTGGGGTGGGAGTTACTCGAGGTAAAAGGCCCAATACCCAGGCTATGAGTGAAATCTAGGAAACCTAGGAATATAGTGATTCATGGGAAGCAGGTGGTATGCGCCACTTAGCGGAACATTGACATCACGAGCAGTTCAGACCCTGGTAGGATATCATCGTTACATACTTCGGGTGTGTATATGATGGTGTTCTGCGAAAGGTTATTTATGCTGCGTTTCTCTCGACCTTACCCTGGCCTAGATGACACCCGTGAGTGGGGAGGGAATGATCTTTATTACAGGTACAGATGGTGACTCAGGTGGTGACTAATGGTTCCGTTGATCAGAGTCATATTTATCAGTCGGATTTATGGTCATTTATTGCCGAGACGCCGGAGTGCTGTCCGTGGTATTTATCAGTGGGGATCCGTTTATTTCAGGATTCCCCGGGCCGATTCAGAGATCCTATGGTTATCTGCTCAGAGATTGTCTGATGATGATGATGTATCTGTCAGTTCCGTTTATTTCGGAACTCCCTTGAGTTGGATTTGTGGTTACATATTCCCTCAGATGGTTGTGATCAGTTCAGAGATCAGGGCTTCAATGCAAATGTTCAAATGACTTGGGGGATGGTAATGCATTGCATTCATACATCTGCATCATTCTCACTTTGCATTCATCTGCATCAAACCTACGTCTAGCCATATGAGGAGTATTATTGATTGAGAATCTGGTTGAGAGACATCTGGATGTCAGAATGTTATTGGTGAAATATTATCTGTCTCGATGAAACCAGAATCAAAGGACAGAAGCTTCCTCATATGGATAGATGTTGCATTCATGCATATTAACCTGTTTGCTGTTTTGCAGGAATCATTGCTCGTGCTCGCAGAACTGTACCTTTGCACTCAACTCGTCCTCACAGATACTTCACCAGACGCAACACTCCTAGACTGATGGATCTTCCAAGTACAGATATCCTCGAGCTGAAGGACAAGATGACTGAGCTGATCAACATCATGCAGGGTTTTGCAGTTGGTCAGAAGGCTCTAGCGGATAAAGTCGAGAAGCTCGAGCGGGCTTCAGCAACAAACAGTGGTGTAAACTTGGATGGTGTCTCCAACCAGGGGCTGGGTGGTTCTAGAGATGGTGGAAAGAGAGCAACAGTGGGTATGGCGAATAACAATGCTGGTGGATTTGGTGCTGCTACTGCTGGTGGTCAACCGGGGCAAAATTTGAAAGATAGTCTGTTTCCTCCATTCTTCGGGGTTGAGGATGACAGAGAGGAAGACAGGGAAGCAGACCAGTTCTCGATGCATAATGAACCTTTTGGTCAGTACAGTGCTCCGCCGCAGAACAAAGAGATTCAGCTGTTGGCTGAAAAGATCAGAGCTCTGGAGAGCTATGCCACTCCTGGGGTGGTCAACATGTCCAACATGGGGCTGGTCGAGGGGATTGTGATCCCACAAAAGTTCAAGGCGCCCGCATTTGACAAATACAATGGGAGTTCCTGTCCAGAAACTCACCTCCAAGCTTTCGTCCGTAAAATCTCTGCATATACAACAGATCAGAAGCTCTGGATGTACTTCTTCCAGGACAGTCTGTCCGGAGGATCCTTGGAGTGGTACACCAAGCTGAAGTCTTCTGACATCAAGAGTTGGCAAGATCTGGGGGACGCATTCTTTAAGTAGTATCAGTTCAATGCTGATATGGCCCCGAGTCGTACCCAGCTGCAGGGTATGTCTCAAAAGAATAACGAAGGGTTTAAAGAATACGCTCTGAGGTGGAGGGAGTTGGCTGCCAGAGTGCAACCTCCACTAGTTGACAGAGAGATGTCTGATCTCTTTATGGGGACTTTGCAGGGGGCGTATGCTGAGAGGATGGTTGGTTGTCCGGTGACCAACTTTTCAGATATAGTTGTGGCTGGGGAGAGAATTGAGAGCTGGTTGAAGCTCGGGAAGATTCAGGGTGTAGCTTTGTCGTCTGGGTCAAAGAAGCCCTTTGGGAATGGACAGAGGAAGAAGGAGGGTGATACCAGTGCAGTATACGCACAAAGAGGACCCAGTAGGGATCGTTACTTCCAGCATACTGCTGCGGTAACCATTCCTGCTGAGCATCAGCCTGCACAGCAACAACAACAACAACAACCTCAACAGCAAAGACAACCATTTCAGCAGAGGCCTCAGAGGGCTGGTTATCAGGGGTGGGGGAGAGCAGTTGATAGGCAGTTTGACAGGCCGCCTGTGACTTATTCTTTTCTGTTTAAAAAGTTGATGGACTTGGGGCTGGTACAGCTAAGGACTCTGGCACCTTTGAGACCTGATCAAAGGCCAGCCAACTATGATGAAAATGCAAAGTGTGAATTCCATTCGGGTGCTCCTGGGCATAATATAGAGAACTGTAAAGCTTTTAAGCACACAGTTCAAGACCTGGTGGATTCGAAAGCTATCAACTTTGCACCATCTCCCAACGTGAATGCTAATCCCATGCCCGCGCATGGTCAAAGGGGGGTGAATTCTATCTCTGAGGAGGGCAGAGTTGGGTTGTCAAGTGTTAATCAGTTGAAGGCTCCTCTGGCTGAGGTCAAGAGGCAGTTGTTAAAGAATGGGGTTTATCCAGGCTGTGATGAGCAATGTGCTGAGTGCGTTGGTGCCCCTGATGGGTGTGAACTCTTAAGGAAGACTGTCCAGAGTTTGATGGACGATGGGAGTATTTTGATTGAGAAGGTTGATATGGGAAAAGAAGAGGTCTCCACCATAACAATTTATTTTGACCCGGTAGATTTGTCTACCCTGGCGGAGGCGGCTCCAGTTACCATCACGGTACTTGGACCCATTCCGTATGACAAAGAGGATGCCGTACCATGGCATTATGGTGGAGAGGTATACTGCAATGGTGAGAGGGTAGAGGATCAGACTGCGGATGAAACCACCGTTTCGAAGGTGGATAATGCCGGTCCTAGCGGTTTCACTCGCAGTGGCAGACTGTTTGCTCCGGATGCCTTAAGGAGAGAAGAAGGAGAAAAAGAGAAAAAAGAAAAGGCCGAGGCTTTAGCCAGGGCAAAAGGGAAAGCAGTGGTGAGTGATAGTACTCCAGTGGTGACACCGGCGCCGCTTGGGTCGGAAGAAAAACTTGATGATGATGCAGAGGAATTCTTGAGAATCATCAAGAAGTCTGAGTACAAATTGGTTGACCATCTGCAGCAGACTCCTTCTAAAATATCCATTTTGTCCTTGCTGTTAAGCTCTGAGGGTCACAGGGAGGCTTTGTTGAAGATTTTGAGGAAAGCCTATGTTCCTCAAGAGATTACCATTAACCAGTTGGAGACGGTCGTGTCTAACGTGCATGCCAGCCATGGGTTGGGTTTTACAGACATGGACTTGACTGTGGATGGGAGAAATCACAATCGGGCGTTACACATAGCGATGGAATGTAAAGAAGCCGTGCTTTCGCATGTGCTGGTTGATACCGGCTCCTCTTTGAATGTGTTGCCGAAGAAGGCTCTGGCAAAGTTGAATTGTGATGGGCTGATTCTGACTCCGACTGATTTATTAGTGCGGGCATTCGATGGGTCGAAGCGGGCCGTGTTTGGAGAGGTTGAGCTTCCTGTGAAGATAGGCCCAGAGGTGTTCAAGTCGACTTTTTACGTCATGGATATCCAGCCGGCATATAGTTGCCTGTTGGGTCGACCATGGATCCATGCTGCTGGCGCAGTGACCTCGACTTTACACCAAAAGTTGAAATACATCTGGGAGGGACAGGTCGTCACTGTCTGCGGAGAGGAGGATATCTTTGTCAGCCACCTGTCCTCATTCAAATATGTGGAGATGGATGGCGAAATCTGGGAGACGCCAAGTCAAGCTTTCGAAACCGTTAAGGTGGAGAATGCTCTGTTTGCCAAAGAGGAGGAGAAACCGTCCATTGCTTCGTACAAACAGGCCGCCGAGGTGGTAAAGAATGGAGAGGCTCCTGGTTGGGGCAGGATGA
Organism: Lathyrus oleraceus; assembly: GCF_024323335.1. NCBI lineage: Eukaryota > Viridiplantae > Streptophyta > Magnoliopsida > Fabales > Fabaceae > Lathyrus > Lathyrus oleraceus. The sequence goes on along the minus strand of NC_066584.1, from coordinate 102,393,621 downwards.
TGGATATCTCCGCAAAGAAAGATCGCTTCAGAGTGGGTTACCAGCTGGGCCGAGGCTCAGGACAAGGCAGAGGACGCCGTACGTCAGTAACATTCACAAGCGCCGGAATGCTGGATCCGGATCACATCTGCATGATGAGTGAGGAAGCTGATAGCGACTGCGACATTGACCGGTGGATAAAGCCGTGCGCACCAGGGATGGGAATCCAAAACTGGAAGGCTGAAAAGATCATCCGGGTCACTCTGCTGGAAGAGTAATATTTTTCTTGTTTTGATTTTATGTGCATGAAAGCCATACGCGTTGCCCGACACGTAATGGTCCATTGTAAGGGCCACCTCATGTTTAAATTTGCAAGTTCGCATCATTAATAAAAGGATGTTTTTCAATTAAAAGCGGTGTTCCCTGTTTTTCATTTATTTTTGCGGTTTAAAAATAAAAATAAAATAAAAATGGCAATGTTTTCATTTTTCTTTTTCAATTTGTCACACACCGGTTCTAAAGCAATGCATGAATCAACATTCATGCAGATGTGATTCTTCTCCGGATCTCGTTGATAACAATCCTGTTACACCCTCGTATGACTTCGACAATCCAATCTATCATGCTGAAGAAGAAGGTGAAGAAGATTGTGAACTGCCAGGGGAATTAGCCAGGTTGTTGAAACAAGAGGAGAAGGTGATTCAGCCGCATGAAGAGCAGATTGAGGTTGTGAACTTGGGTACCGACGAGGTCAAAAAAGAAGTGAAAATCGGGGCTGCTTTGGAGGAAAGTGTCAAGAGCAGAATGGTAGCACTGTTGAAAGAGTATGTCGACATCTTTGCCTGGTCTTATCAAGATATGCCAGGGTTGGATACCGATATTGTTGTGCACAAGCTACCGTTGAGAGCAGATTGTCCTCCAGTGAAGCAGAAATTGCGCAAAACTCGACCTGACATGGCGATGAAAATCAAAGAAGAAGTGCAGAAGCAATGGGATGCTGGTTTCCTTGCTGTCACTAATTATCCGCCGTGGGTTGCAAATATCGTGCCAGTTTCGAAGAAGGATGGGAAGGTGAGAATGTGTGTGGACTACCGAGATCTGAACAGAGCTAGTCCGAAAGATGATTTTCCGCTACCTCACATCGATGTGTTGGTAGATAATACAGCTCAATTCTCGGTGTTTTCCTTCATGGATGGCTTTTCTGGCTATAATCAAATTAAAATGTCGCCAGATGATATGGAGAAAACAACGTTCATCACACCGTGGGGTACCTTTTGTTACAAGGTGATGCCATTCGGTCTCAAAAACGCCGGTGCTACTTATCAGAGGGCCATGGTGACTTTGTTTCATGATATGATTCATCATGAAATCGAATGCTATGTTGATGACATGATAGCAAAGTCCCAGACAGAAGAGGGGCATTTGGTAGATTTGGCCAAGTTGTTCGACCGGCTGAGACAGTTTAGACTGAGGTTGAATCCGAACAAGTGCACGTTCGGAGTGCGGTCCGGTAAATTGCTGGGGTTTATTGTAAGTGAGAAAGGAATCGAGGTTGATCCTGCAAAAGTAAAAGCAATAAGAGAAATGCCTGAACCGAGAACGGAGAAGGAGGTTCGTGGTTTCTTAGGTAGATTGAACTACATTTCACGGTTCATATCTCATCTAACAGCCACGTGCGAACCGATATTCAAGTTGTTGAAAAAAGATCAAACGGTCAGGTGGAATGATGATTGCCAAGCGGCATTTGAAAAAATAAAAGAATATTTGCAGAAGCCTCCGATTCTGATGCCTCCTGTGGAGGGAAGACCGTTAATTCTGTACTTGACGGTCCTTGAGGGGTCTATGGGGTGTGTATTGGGGCAGCATGACGAGTCTGGTCGAAAAGAGCATGCCATATACTACCTTAGCAAAAAGTTTACCGACTGTGAAACAAGATATTCACTGCTCGAGAAAACTTATTGTGCTTTGGTCTGGGCTGCTCGCCGACTAAGGCAGTACATGCTGGTTCATACCACTTTATTGATTTCCAAGATGGATCCAATCAAGTACATTTTTGAAAAGCCAGCATTGACCGGACGGGTTGCGAGATGGCAAATGATTTTGACAGAATATGATATACAGTATACCTCTCAGAAGGCTATCAAGGGGAGTGTATTGTCTGATTACCTCGCCCAGCAACCCATTGATGATTATCAACCGATGAAGTTTGAATTCCCTGATGAGGACATCATGTTTCTCAAATCGAAAGATTGCGAGGAACCAATCCCGGAGGAGGGGCCTGACCCTGAATCCGAATGGATTTTGATGTTTGATGGGGCCGTTAACGTGAATGGAAGCGGTGTTGGTGCTGTTTTGGTTACGCCGAAAGGATCCCACATTCCTTTTGCTGCCCGGCTAACATTTGAGTGCACCAACAACGTGGCTGAATATGAAGCTTGTATATTGGGAATTGAGGAGGCGATTGATTTGAGGATCAAGAACCTTGTCATATATGGAGATTCAGCTCTGGTGATAAATCAGGTTAACGGGAAGTGGTATACGCATCAATCTCATTTAGTGCCGTACCGAGATTATACGAGGAGATTGTTGACGTTTTTCACCAAGGTGAAGATGCATCATGTGCCTAGAGAGGAGAATCCTTTGGCAGATGTGTTGATTCCTTAGGATTGGCAGTAATTTTAGAAAACAAATAATGTAATCATCTCTGTTGTTTTAATATGTTGGGTTGAAGAAATTCAACATCTGGACCAACATGTCATGTACGATGTCACGACATCAGGTCTGTGACATCGCACATGTGTAGGAAACTGAATTAATTAATTCAGTATATGTCATGGGATCAGCAAGGATATCTGGTGAATATCCTAACTCCCTTGTGAAGGTCTTGAAGACTAATTCAGAATATATATAGGCTCTAAAGATGGAGATATATATGGAGAGAGATTAGGAACTTGAAGACCTTGTTTATAGCAGAATTTTTCTGCTGAAGTTGCAACAGCAAAGAACAAGTCTGCTGCAATTTTCTGAAGGCCCAAATCCAGTTGGGTGATTAGGTTATAAATAGCTGATTGTAATCTAGTTTTTGTAAGCCTCTTAGAATGAATTTTTAGGGGTGTGTGTAAGGTAAACCTCCCAATCTGTGGGAAGGTTACCATGTGTTTCTCAGTGGTAAACCTGAGAGTGTTTGTTACTCAAAGCCTGTAGGCAAGAGTAATTATGTTCTTGAATGAAGCTGTGAAGCAAGTTCAAGGTGTTTGCACATTACATTGTATTTGTAGTGATAGGAATGGAAACTGGAGGTTTCTATCTAGGAGTTCCTAGATATAGATTGCATTGGGTAGGGATTAAGTGATGAGTTGTAAACGGGGGAGTTTAACTCTGAATTGATACTACTAATAGTGGATCTTCTTCCTGGCTTGGTAGCCCCCAGATGTAGGTCATGTTGGACTGAACTGGGTTAACAATTTCCTGTGTTTGTCTACCTACTGCATGTTATAATCCTGCCTGCCATAATTCAGGTTGTGTTACAGTCTGCCAATCAAGTTAATAACAAACCTGATACATAGCCTTCTGTTGGAATGTCAATCAGAATGTTTTGACATTCATCAACAACAGCACATACTGTTTAATAAGCTGATGAATTCAGTTCAGTATGTAGTGAAGTCTGGTTTTCAAAAGCATATCAGACCTGGCCAAAAGAGCATTGTGAAACTGTCAAACTGGATGTCTTGACAGTTCTTCCAGTAAGCTGATACTGAAGTAGAGATTGGTTGGTCTTTTACAGTACAACAAATTTAGCAGTCTGTGTTCAGGAACTAAACAGACTGAGCATATGGTTTTGGGCCTGAATGTCAAACGGAATGTTGTGACATCCATTCCTGACAGCATATGCTAAATTGTTGGATGGTTAGTTTTTCTGTTTCAGGATTTTTCTCAGGCTATTCTTCAGGAATCCACCAGCTGATCTAAAATCTAGGAAACTAACAACTAAGCTACAATTAATGAACCTAACAAATAATCTATTTGTTAGCTCCTTAATAAGTGGAGATTAGTTTAACTTGTTACAACCTTTAATCTAGGAAATACAAGTACATGACCAACAAACTGGAACAATGTAACAGATGATGTCCAAAACAGGATTGAGACATCATGCTGATAACTGTGTAGGAAAACAACAGTAGTGAATGTTATGGTTTACATAACTAAGAGTTCCTCCTTTCTAGGATGACATAGAAGGAGAGGTCGTGACACTGTGAAAAGGTGCACATTAGTACAGAGTGTAATAACTGTCTTGCTGTAATAAGTACAATGTTAGATCAGATGTCATGACTTGAAGTAGAACATCTGAATACTGACTACGCCAGAATTTCAATTGGTATCAGAGCAGGCATCCTGTTCTGTCTCTGGATGAGATCCATGGGTGATACTTTCTGGTAGCTGGCAAGGAGTTATGTTAGTACTGATGCTGGAACCTATGTAAGGTTCTGTAATTCCCTGAATGGTCCCTTGAAGTAGGTGGATGGACTGTTCATGACAGGAATGGTGTGTACCTGTCTCTGGAGGTTGGCTATTGGCCTGTGTGTGGGACAGCTGTGCCAGTACTAAAACACATTCAAACCTGGTATGGTCTTGGAGACCAATCTGGTGAAGTGTGTGTGTTCATAGGTTGAGTTGTATTATGATTTCCGCTGCATAATGCATGGCAAAACTCAAACTCTGATGTAGTTTCCCCTCATGTGGATGAAAGGCTGCTGTGTTCAAGATCTCATCATAATCTACTGAAGATGTCAAAGATACTTGAGTCCCCTCAAGTCCACTCATCATGACGTTCTCACTTCAGGATGGTAAGAGTCACTTAATCACTGATTCTCTTACTCTCTTGAGTAGTGTATATGAAGACCTTGAAGACCTTCAAGGAAGGTTTGTTCTAAGGAGGTGGAACCAATGTTCTATGTGATGTTAGAACATGTTGTTCAACAAGTATGCAGCTACTGGTTGAAGAGCAGATGTTTTTAGGGTCCAAACAATGGGATAATTCTGTTTGGAACCTACTCCTGACCTGGAAGAGGAGACATCTGTGTGTGCTAAGTTGACAAGAGCAGGGTCAACTGGGTGTGTGCTCAAGAAGGTCATCCCTAGAAGTTGAGCTGGTTGAGATGTGACATTGTGCAATCTCCTGCTGTTAGGCATCTTCCTGCAATTTGATCAGGATTGGATAGTTGTTCCCTGAAGTACTATGGTGTGTTGGAAGACAAGTCTCCTGGATGTTAGCAGTCAATAATGGGGTAACCTGATTGTGATATCATTTAAGGGGGTTGGAACCATGAATCTTGTTATTCAAACACCACGTTCAGAAGTGGCAGTTCTTACTAGGAGTGAGAATATGAAGATTCAGAGGTTGGTTGAGGTAATATGCTCTGGCAATGCATATCTACTATTGACTGGTGTTGTGTGTCTCACAAGTACTTATGGTCAGCTGAAGTCTGATTGGTCTGATTGGAGGAGTTAGTTGCCACTGGTAGGGATAGTGTATGTCATATTGAGACATAGGTATACAATGCATGGATAGTGGTGTGGAGTCTCCATGATTGTTAAGTTGAGGGGGAGTTTTGGTTAACCTCCTCAAGTTTGGTCAGCCTTGGGTCTGGTTGGCTGTTGACCTGTGTCACATGGGTTCTGGTGGCTGTGTGACACATTTGCAAGGAAGGATTCACCTCTCTCATTCCTAAGGGTGAATCTAATCTGGAAAGAGTCTCAAGACTGTTGAAGTGCTTGCAAGCAGAAGATGTTGACACAAGAAGAGTACCTTCAAAGTATTCTTATGGTGGAAGTATCTGAAAGGATATTTGGGAAAGGATTTAAGATCAATGTCTACTTGTGTCAAGTACAAGTATTTAATTGATTATCCTTGGAGCTCAAGACAACTGATGTTCTTAAAGATGTTGGAACATCTCTTCTTCAAGACCCTGTGTAGAATCACAGGAAGGATAGTACATTGGCTTAGGATCTATCTCTTTGGTGGCAGCAAAAGCGTATGATCTCTGAAAAGGTTTCCTGGCAAGAAACATGTTCAGCCTTGGTGTGTACAAGAAGAAGAAGACATCATAGTCTTGATGGTGGTTACTTGGATCAGTTTATTTCTGATCTAGGTAAGGAAGTGCATTAGCTTATGCACACTGTGGAGTCAAGAACAAGTGACAGCATTCTTGACATCATGGAAACAGCCTTGCTTTAGGAAGTGGAATCCTTGGCAGAGCTGAAGGGTTAGTTTCCAACTGGTCCTTCTGAAGACTCATGCATCAGAATGTCTGATGTCTTTAGAGAAGAAGCAGGGATTCATCAAGGTGTGAGCTTGGATGACTTAACTGCAAACCTGCAGGATGGAGGTTGTTTACTCAAACTTGGTTCCAAAATCAAGTCTATGAGAACATTGAACTCTTGTTCTGTAAAGGGAGGAAGTTCTTTCAAGTGGCAGAAGAAGGAGCTGAATTCAACAGCCGGATGTCAAGCACAATGTTGTGACATTTGGTTCAGCATCAGAGTCTTAGTTGGTGAAGTGGCACATCAACTTGAGATAGAAGGATCTACAGGGGTGGAGACTGGACAGTTCAAAAATTTGAAGTTCAAATCTCACTTGAAAGGTCAGAATATCTTTGGGAGAAGTCTGATAAACTTGGGGAGGTCAAAAGGCAGCATTTGACCTTGTCATATGAGAATTCATGAAGGAGGTAATCAACCAGTGGCATTTGGTCTATCTCAGAAGTGAGTTCGAAGAATCAAGATAATCAACATAAGGCAGCTGATTATTCTTGAGGAAAGTCTGAGACAAATTACTTTTGGGCAGAAAAGTATTAAGTTAAAGACAAAAGGAGGAGTTTTCTATTCATCCCTTGGAGCTTGTGGTAGGAGTTCTGAGCTATCTATGGAAGACTGTCTCTGGGAGTGGAATGAGAGTGTATATCCCAATGTATGTATGGGTTCCTCTAGCCCAAGCTGGTGACTCAGTAATATCTGAAGTCTATCAGGGAGTGCTCCTTGTGATGCTGTGAAGGATGTCCCAGCTGATGTTAAAACATCTTGTGAAGTGATCTTCTGTTCTGGTTAGAAGAGAGATTGACACAGAGTGTGGATGTGTTCAGCCAAGAGGGTTGGACAGAGGGTGCGCTCTTGAAGACATGAAGATGCGTCTTATGTTTTCCTTTCATCAAGTGGTCTGGAATCTCTTTGAATCAGGAAGTATGTGAAGGTCCAACCTTGGGGTGTTGGATATGATCATGTGTGACCACCAAGAGAGTAGGTTGTCCATGGCAGGGGGAGTGTGTCCGTGTGCTGCAAGTAATCACCAAGATTGTGGTCTATGTGCTCTCAGATAACGGGGTATGGCAACCTGTTAGTTTTCAGGATGCTGTGATGTGTGGCAAGGCTGAGTGAGCAGAAGAATGTCTGACCGGATGTCATGACATTGCCCTGGACAGTGCTGTTAATTCCTTCTGAATCTTAAAGTCATTAGGAATTATGAGGGTGATGTGGCTAAGTCTGATAAACCAGAATAAGCCTGATGGCTACAGCTGTGTGGTACAGGGGGAGTAACCATCGACTGAAGTGTGAAAAGTTGGTTGTAGCAGTGCTAGGTGTCAAGTCTCTACTGGAGGGATGACAGAGGTCTTGGGAAATGTTGAATACTGGCTGAATGCAGGAATGTTAAGACATCGCGTGCAACGTGTCTGACTGCATATATGGAATGGTCTCCATGCACTGGAACGGCTGTTTTGGAAAAGAAACAGTCAAGAGCTATAAAAGGTATTCAAAGATAGTCTGAGATTTTGTTGGTGATTCTCTGACTGTTTCTCAGCAAAAATAAATGCATCTTGACCAAGCATTTATTTCTACCGGAAATTCCTAGGCACGGGCAGGGCTATTTAAAGGATGCAATAGCCATCTTCCTCTCACAAGAAAAACACTCCATTCTCAGAATCATGGGGTATGTTAAGGTTTGGGCAAGCTGCGCCTGGATCTGGTTTTGTGAAGGGTGCCTTTATAAATGTTTAGCTAAAAAGGGGGAGAGAAATATAGTCCTGGGGTTGAGAATGTACCAGAAGAAAACCAACTGTGGCAACAAACAGGAGTTGGCATCAGGCACAAAATCCACCAACTGGGTTTACCACTTGTGTCTTGTGATCTGAGTTAAGAAGACAGTTGTGTCCTGTGATCTGAGTTACATTGTCTATGTACTCAGCATTACATACTCTTCAGGAAGCTCTCCTGTTGAGGGGAAGGGTTCTGGAACAACTAAGTCTTTCTTCTTCCCCATGTACACCAACCTTGGTGTTTGTGGTGGTGGAGCCAATGACGGAGATGAAGAGCATTCCCAAATTGGGATGTTTTGTCCAGTGTATTGTTTATTTGTTTTAGCTAAAATTTGCCAAAGGGGGAGATTGTTGATTCCTTAGGATTGGCAGTAATTTTAGAAAACAAATAATGTAATCATCTCTGTTGTTTTAATATGTTGGGTTGAAGAAATTCAACATCTGGACCAACATGTCATGTACGATGTCACGACGTCAGGTCTGTGACATCGCACATGTGTAGGAAACTGAATTAATTAATTCAGTATATGTCATGGGATCAGCAAGGATATCTGGTGAATATCCTAACTCCCTTGTGAAGGTCTTGAAGACTAATTCAGAATATATATAGGCTCTAAAGATGGAGATATATATGGAGAGAGATTAGGAACTTGAAGACCTTGTTTATAGCAGAATTTTTCTGCTGAAGTTGCAACAGCAAAGAACAAGTCTGCTGCAATTTTCTGAAGGCCCAAATCCAGTTGGGTGATTAGGTTATAAATAGCTGATTGTAATCTAGTTTTTGTAAGCCTCTTAGAATGAATTTTTAGGGGTGTGTGTAAGGTAAACCTCCCAATCTGTGGGAAGGTTACCATGTGTTTCTCAGTGGTAAACCTGAGAGTGTTTGTTACTCAAAGCCTGTAGGCAAGAGTAATTATGTTCTTGAATGAAGCTGTGAAGCAAGTTCAAGGTGTTTGCACATTACATTGTATTTGTAGTGATAGGAATGGAAACTGGAGGTTTCTATCTAGGAGTTCCTAGATATAGATTGCATTGGGTAGGGATTAAGTGATGAGTTGTAAACGGGGGAGTTTAACTCTGAATTGATACTACTAATAGTGGATCTTCTTCCTGGCTTGGTAGCCCCCAGATGTAGGTCATGTTGGACTGAACTGGGTTAACAATTTCCTGTGTTTGTTTACCTACTGCATGTTATAATCCTGCCTGCCATAATTCAGGTTGTGTTACAGTCTGCCAATCAAGTTAATAACAAACCTGATACATAGCCTTCTGTTGGAATGTCAATCAGAATGTTTTGACATTCATCAACAACAGCACATACTGTTTAATAAGCTGATGAATTCAGTTCAGTATGTAGTGAAGTCTGGTTTTCAAAAGCATATCAGACCTGGCCAAAAGAGCATTGTGAAACTGTCAAACTGGATGTCTTGACAGTTCTTCCAGTAAGCTGATACTGAAGTAGAGATTGGTTGGTCTTTTACAGTACAACAAATTTAGCAGTCTGTGTTCAGGAACTAAACAGACTGAGCATATGGTTTTGGGCCTGAATGTCAAACGGAATGTTGTGACATCCATTCCTGACAGCATATGCTAAATTGTTGGATGGTTAGTTTTTCTGTTTCAGGATTTTTCTCAGGCTATTCTTCAGGAATCCACCAGCTGATCTAAAATCTAGGAAACTAACAACTAAGCTACAATTAATGAACCTAACAAATAATCTATTTGTTAGCTCCTTAATAAGTGGAGATTAGTTTAACTTGTTACAACCTTTAATCTAGGAAATACAAGTACATGACCAACAAACTGGAACAATGTAACAGATGATGTCCAAAACAGGATTGAGACATCATGCTGATAACTGTGTAGGAAAACAACAGTAGTGAATGTTATGGTTTACATAACTAAGAGTTCCTCCTTTCTAGGATGACATAGAAGGAGAGGTCGTGACACTGTGAAAAGGTGCACATTAGTACAGAGTGTAATAACTGTCTTGCTGTAATAAGTACAATGTTAGATCAGATGTCATGACTTGAAGTAGAACATCTGAATACTGACTACGCCAGAATTTCAAGATGCTTTGGCTACTCTAGCCGCCTTGATTAAGGTGCAGTGGTGGAATCAGTTCCCCAGTGTTGAGGTTGGACGTTTGGATAGGCCGGCTTATGTGTTTGCTGTTGATACAACGCCTGATGATGAGAAGCCGTGGTATTACGATATCAAGCGCTATCTGGAGACTCAAGAGTATCCCGAGGGAGCATCTAAAAAGGACCGAAAGACTCTGCGGAGGTTGGCCATGGTGTTCTACCTGAATAAGGATGGGGTTTTGTATAAGAGGAACTTTGATTGGGTCTTGCTAAGATGTGTTGATGATAAAGAAGCAAGCCAATTGATGAAAGAGGTTCATGAAGGATCGTTCGGTACCCATGCCAGTGGGAATGCAATGGTAAGGAAGCTTCTGAGGGCAGGTTATTATTGGATGACAATGGAGGCCCAATGTTTTAATTTCGTGCGGAAGTGTCATAAATGCCAGATTTATGCTGATAAGGTGCACGTGCCTCCAAATCCTTTGAGCTTAATGTCGTCTCCATGGCCGTTTGCTATGTGGGGCATTGATATGATCGGAAAGATTGAGCCTACAGCTTCGAATGGGCATCGGTTCATATTAGTGGCTATTGATTACTTCACCAAGTGGGTTGAAGCAGCCTCTTATACGAACGTGACGAAGCAGGTTGTGGCCAGGTTTCTCAAGAGAGACATCATTTGCAGATATGGGGTTCCCGAGAGAATCATTACTGATAATGGTTCTAATTTGAACAATAAGATGATGGCAGAACTGTGCCGGGAATTCAAGATCGAGCATCATAATTCTTCTCCTTATCGTCCGAAGATGAATGGGGCGGTTGAGGCAGCCAACAAGAATATCAAGAAGATTGTGCAGAAAATGGTGGTAACCTATAAAGACTGGCATGAGATGTTGCCGTTTGCATTGCACGGGTATCGAACATCGGTGCGTACATCTACTAGGGCAACTCCTTTCTCATTGGTGTATGGGATGGAGGTTGTATTACCTATTGAGGTTCAGATTCCCTCTTTGAGAGTCCTGATGGACGTGAAATTGCAAGAGGCTGAATGGGTAAGAACCCGATACGAGGAGTTGAGCCTAATTGAGGAAAAGAGGCTGGCGGCCATCTGTCATGGGCAGTTATACCAGCAGAGGATGAAGCGTGCTTTTGACAAAAAAGTGCGACCTCGGGTATATCACGTAGGTGATATGGTGCTGAAAAGGATCCTTCCTCCTCAAAACGATCGAAGGGGCAAATGGACACCGAATTATGAAGGTCCATTCGTGGTCAAGAAGGTCTTCTCTGGCGGAGCCTTGTTGCTAACGACCATGGATGGCGAGGATTTTCCATCCCCTGTGAATGCGGACGCAGTTAAAAAATACTTCGTGTAAAGAGACCCGCTGGACGAAAAGAATAAAACAGTTCAGGCAAAAATGGGCATCCCGGCGAACCAAAAACAGAAAGAAAGGTTCGGGCAAAAATTAGGGATAAAATGAAAAATTGTACACCCGGCAAGTCGAAAACCTGGAAAGGCGGCTTGGGCAAAAAAGGGTATCCCGGTGGACTGAAAACCCGAAAGGGCGGTCCAGGCAAAAGAGGGATTGAAACGAACAACTGCGTCCAACATGATCGTTTGCGTTTTGGTTAAGGCATCATGGATAATACCCGGTGGGGATCAATCAGAAACGTCTTGTTCAGAAGGCAGAAAGCATGGAGAGTCTGAGGATATATGGGGTGTAACTGAGTTGGAACTCGATGAGATCACGGGTTTCACATTGCCATTAGGATAGATTTTTCCTTTTGTGCGCAATTACCTCTTTTCAGGAATTGCTTCCTTTGTATTGCTCATTTGAGCCACACTTTTTTCAATCAATAAAATGCATATTCAGTCAAATAATTTTGTTTTTGTTTTTCATTACCGCTTTGATTGCAAAAACATCCAATTATTTTTGATAAAGAATCTTGCATTTTGAGACATACAGGTCCCTTCCAATGCATGTTTATAAGATTGAGAGCTTGAAATCTTATTCGGAAGGTTGAGGGACCCAAGTGTTGAAATCTTGACACGCCTGGGGCACGGTTTTATCTGACGATCTCCTTTTGCAGGTGTTGTTGGATATTTTCGCTCACTTGCAGGTTGTGATGTGGAAGCTTTTGACAAGACAAATCCCCGTGGAGTCCGGTCAGGGACGAATGAATATGAAGGGATGACGAAGAGACGTTGAGACGTGCGACGATCCTTGAATGATAATCAAGAAGACTCTTCAAAGACGGAAGACTGGAAAGTCTGTGGAAATTCCCCGCAGAGTCCAATCAGGGACAGGCGAGTTGGAGGAACGGTGAAGAGACGGCGAAGGACGTCCGAGGGCCTTTGAAATTAATCAAGAAGACTCTTCAAAGTCGGAAAATTGAAATTTTTGTATAAGTCCCAGGAGTTCGATCTTCGTCGAGTGCGGAGCGATTGGGAATACAAGATGATGAAGCAGAAAAGGTCCAGACGAGTCTGGGAATTCTCAAAAGTGGAAAGCTGATACGAGATTAGGAGGCGGATACTATGGTTCGACAAGTCGACGAGTGTTCTGTACCAACTTTTCTCATTTCCCCAGCGTAGTCTCCAAACAGAGTCGTGAGAACTAACTCCCCAGCGGATCCAAGGTCTGTGGGTCCCCTAGTCGAGTCAGGATGGTTATCCCAGGCAGGTTTAAAACGATGTTTCCTCAGCAGCAGGCCCGAAGGTTGTTATCCCCGAGTGGAGCGGGTTGCAATGAAATATATCTCCAGCGGTGCTCATCCTACCAGTGGATTGGACGAGTTTCCGTAGCAGACTGATATCTGCATCCCCAGCTGAGTTGATTCTACCTGTGGATTGCATGGGTTGTCCCCAGCGGAGTAGCATTCGTTTCCCCTGGCAGGGTCAGGATGGTTATCCCCAGTAGGTTTTAGATCGATGCTTCCCCAGTTGCCAGGCCTGGAGGTTGCTGTTTCCTAGCGGAGTATCTGTGAGCATTTCCCCAGTGAAGTCGTCAGGTATCTGTGAGGGTTCTCCAAGCAGAGTCGGGATTGATATCCCCCGCAAGTCAAAAATCGAGGTATCCCCACTGAGCGTTGGTGGTTCCTATCCCCCAGCAATTCCCCAAGCGGATTGGGTGCAAAGGAGGCTTTCCCCAGCAAGGGTTACCTTTTCCCAACAGCAGCGTCATTCCCCAGCAGGGTGGAATCGGAGTATTGACGAGTTCCTCAGCAGAGTGTCTCGAGTTCCCCAGGAGAGTCCCTTGAGGGGGATATTTTTTATGCATTCATCATGAAGAATAAGCATAACATATTGCATAATAAATCGCGTAGCATTTCCATAATTATGGAGCATTACGCAGAAAAGTCAATCATGCATCATATTGCACGCATAAGCTAGGCTGAAGCCGTGGTTACCGTTTGAGAGGTGGTTTTATCAGAAGTGAAGGTGTTGCTCCGCGGAGTTTAGTATCTTGATTTTGAATCAGAGGTGTTCCTCAGTAGTGCGATACTGGAGGAGTTTTCTGTCGTGCGAGACAGCGATTGGAAGATGTTACTCTGAGGAGTCTAGCATCATGACGTCAGATCAGCAATGTTCCCCAGTAGTGCGATATTGGAGGAAATTTTTCTGTCAAGCGGAGAAGGAAATGGAATCAAAGGACGTTACGCGATCAGCGCGATTACGGGGTTTAACTGGAGAAAAGGAAATGTTGAGACATTTTTTGGAGATCGAGGTTCAACTGGAGAAAAGGAGATGTTGCGGCATTTTCTGGGGTTCAAATGGAGATTGGAGTTGAAGATTATATCCGGGATGAGGTCCTCAGGATTATCTTCTGTTCATGTGTCACCTTAGACTTTGGCTGAGGCCAATGGAGGTCGTTATAGGTGTCTTCCAAGGAAGAGACGCACATGTTACCTTCCTTTTGTGAAGGTATACCCTCTGATATGTCGCCCTCAGAGTGGTGTTGGTGTTATTTCCGACGTTGCCAGCGGAATTATCACGAGAAATTGGAGAGCGGGGTTCAAACGGAGAAAAGGAAATGTTGAGGTATTTTCTGGGAACGGGGTTCAAATGGAGAAAGGGAAATGTTGAGGCATTTTCTGGAGAGCGGGGTTCAAATGGAGAAAGGGCGATGTTGCGGCATTTTCTGGAGAATGGGGTTCACAATGGCGATCGCGAGTTATCGTCAGGCGACTGGGGTTCAAATTGGAGAATGGGGTTCATTATTTTGGCAAAACAAGATGTTAGGGTTCAACTGCAGCGATCGGGGATCATTTGCGCAAAAGAAAAATCTCGGGGTTCAAGAAAAGCATGAAAAGGAGAGATAATAATCCCCAGCGGACGTGTGGTGTTCAGGCCATGGTTATCCCTGCGTTACCATTTATTTTGGTATCCAGGTCGACGTTACTATTTCGGTGATCAGGCCGACTTTTTCCGTTCCAGACGGATTCTTGTTTCAAGACTGTTCCTTTGCCGATTATGACAGGCGTTGTTAATTATTTTCCCAGCAGAGTGCAAATTTCTACGGTTCTTTGGTATTCAATCCCTGTGTACCCTGAAAGTCTGACAGCCGTTGCTCTCATCCATTCGGGTTCCCAGCTGATTGAATAGGGGCAGCTGTAGCACCTCAAATTTGCACCTACATTTTGTACATACATTTTCATCATTAGTTCATTAACATAATATAGTCCACTGCATAACATTGCATTGTCCATTTGCCCAAGTGCAAGTTCAGCTGACAAGTTAGGTCAAACTGGTCAGGAGATCAGTCAATCAAGCAAGCAAGGGCAATTTTCATTGAGCCAAGGCCCTAGGGTTGGTCCAACATGTTCACATGACCTAGGGGTCCTTTTGAAGTGTTTTGGTCAAGATTTGATTGCTCAGAAGTCATCAGTCATGGCTCAGTTCACCAGAAACCCTAAAAAGTCAACTGTTGGTCAACTGTGCATTTAATTAGTGATTGGATGGTGGGAATTGGTTTGAGAAGGCTCATTCATGTCCATATAAGCCTCATATAACATGTCAAACATCATCATGGAAGAATTTGAAGCCAGACAAGAAATTTCCAAAAATAGAAACATGACCTGTAATTGAAACTTGCCAAAAATGGAAACTTCTTGATCCTAAACTTACATCATGATACAAGATTCAAATGAATTTTTGCCCAACATGAAAGTTGAAGATCTTGTTCTCCCATTTTCAAAAAGTCCAAGAACTCTCAATTCCCATGTATGGTTGGCAAGATATGATCAATTCATTTTCAAAAATTCTTGAACTTCAAAAGGCCATATCTCTCAAACCATTTAGCCAATTTGGGTGGGGTTTTTTGCAACAAGTCACATTTGACCTCCTCTTTCCAAAAATGTAACCATCATTCACCAAAACATCACAAATCAAAATGGCCTTTTTTGCACTTACATGATTTATTTTCAAGTGAGGGTGAAAAGTGAATTTTCCAAATAACCATTTTTAATCCATTTTGCCATTTGAATAAGGTCTGAAATGATATTTGAGACTTGTTACAAGCCCAATTTCGTGGCTTTTGCCCTTGCACCTCACCATTCAAGCCAAAATGACCAATTAGCAAAACTTACCATTAAACAAAATTGTGTTTAGCTTTCACTTAACCAACCTTAAACAGACATATATTAGCTCATTTTCTGCTCATTTGCAACCCTAGCAGCCAACATCACAAACAGAAAAAACCTTGTTCTCTCCATTTTCTCATTTTTGCATTTTGGAACTTTTCTTAAAAAATTTGCAAAACACACGACCTTGCTTTGCTTGCTACATCATCTACTCACCATTTTGAGCACCTTTCAAGCTTGAAAAACCAACTGTAACAACCATTCCATGACTGTTTCATCCGAGCTCCCTCACATGGCAGATTTGGTTCGCATCCATTCCAAGCTTTCCTGAGCCAAACTCTCTTCATCATTCATCATTGGAAGCTTGTTGGAGCACCTGTTTCGAGCTAGAACATCCAAAACAACACTGTGTCACTATTTGCTTCAAAATCAAGTAAGTTTTCGAACTTCATTATTCTCAAAATGTTGCTATGCTTTGTGTAGACCTTACCTTGCTGAGTGTTGTGAGCTTTGAATCGTGTTGAATGGTTGCTTGTGCTGAGAGAAATCGGGTTTTAAAATTTATTGTTGAAATTTGTTTTGGCATGATTCATGTTGCTTAGTTTGATTCAATGAAAATGAATGATGGATTCATGTTGTGTGATGTTTGCTGAGTCCAATGATGTATCCAATTTGTATTTCTGGGCAAATTTATTTTTCGAATTGCTGGAGATGATGAAGCTATGCACTGTACACTAAACCCTAAATGATTCACGCTGCCCAGAATTCGTTTCTCCCATTCACATGTGCATGCTACTGTACGTTCATGTTAGCCAATCAGCTTATTTCATTTTCTTGCCCAAAACGCAGCGTCTGGTTAAGTGGGTCTAATATTTACCAGTTTGCCATTCCGTTCCAATTATTTTAATAAATCATGTTATTTCATTTATTTTTCTCAATGTTTATTTCAATTTGATGCTCCAACTCATAAAATTCATAACATCATCATTTTAAATCCAATTTTCATGAGAATTTTTGCATTGTGTTCATCTGGATCTCTAGTTTATTATCATATTTTTTCCTGATTTTTTGGATGGTTGGTTTTTAATTGGTATTAGGTTTTTGCTCATGTGCTCAATTTTTGTACCTTTTTCCAAAACACTTGTGAAATGATGATGCATTATCCAATGGCTTCCAAATTTTTTGTGCTTAAATTAGACACATTCATGGTGATTTTGGTTTAGAGTTTGTGAATTTATCATCTCTGGTCATTGAGTTATGATTTTCTGAAGCAGGGTGTGACAATTTGTGTCACACCATTGATGTGCAACTTGATGATTTTCAATACCATGCCTCTGGACCTCAAATTGGATTGAATTTTTGCATGAATGTACTTGAGTATGTCTAGTTTACATGTGATTTTTCTTGGAATTATTTGTGGCATTTCCTAATTGTTTGAGATTTTTGTCCCCTGTTTGGTCTTATGTTGACTTTTTGTGACACATGTTCCCATTTCATTTGTGAAATCCTCATACCTTATTAGATGGACATGAAATTTGATATGTGATTAGTAGACATCTTAAGCTTTGCCATGGTTTTAGTCCCATTCATTTCTCATATGCTATCACTGTTTTATGAATTATTCAAGTTGGTGCATGTTTGGTTGACTTCTTTGAGTATGCTTGAACTTGCCTTGCCTTTCTGATTTTCATTGACCAACTTCCTTTGATCCAAATGAGATGAAATTTGATATGCGTATCATGTTATGGATTATGTTTGAGCATGAATTATTTGATGATTTTTGGAATTGTTTATGATTGGTTTTGAGTTGAGTCTTGCTGTTGACTTCTATGAGCTTCCATATGCCATGCTTTGACTTCTTTTGCTTATAAAATGATGATGATGAATGATATGATTGTGAAACCAATTGAGTTTGTTTCTTGATTGTTTGAAATTGATTTTGGACACTTGCCACTTGTTGTTTTGACTTTTTTATCTCTTTTTGACCCTAGGCTTGTCCTAGTGGTCTTGTTGCTCATGTTTAAGCTTTTTGTTTCAGGTTAAGCAACAAATGCTTCAAAGAGATTAATACCAGTTGCTTGAGTTTGATGTTTTATCATGGACTAACTTGTGTGTTTTGTAGGTTGTTTAGCTCACTTGCTTTGAGCTTGTGCTTTGCACAACTGATTGACTGTATTATCTGTTTGGTTTATGTTGTTTGTTCTAACTTTGTGTCTGATATACTAACTGTGCTTGACTGATTTCAGGTACTTTAGTTGCTTTTAGTTCCTTGTGAACTTTGCTTTGCTTTGCTTGATGAGCAATTTGCATTGAGGTATAATTCCTTACTCCATGTAGTCTGGAAGACCTGGCCTGTTACTTGGCCAGGCAACTGTCTGAAGTCCTCCTTAAGAGGCAATGCTTGTGTGTGTTTACATTTGTCCCAAGCAGGAAAAGTCCTTTAAATAAGGCAATTGGTGGATATAAGAGATATGTAGTCTATCTCCCACTATTCTGTGAGTCTTCTCCTTGCTCCCATGACATGGTTGTAGCATTGAGATCCTAACCCAAGATCTATCGAGTCAATAATCTGTGGAGAGAGTTCCTACTTTCTGAACTCCCACACCTTCTGATATTCAAATGCTCTCCCTGACCAGGGATAAGAGCAATGAGGCACACCCCTCATCTCCTTTCATCTGCTTCACCTTGGCTCTCAATGTCAAGGTTAAGAGCAACATTTACCCAGTTCCAGAGGTTTGTTTGTTGAGGTTGATATGACCCCTCGACTAAAACCTAGCCTTGTTTGAGCCCATTGTTTGCATATAGTGTGTGCTACTTGTGCTTGTGTGTTTGTTTGACTTGCTTCCTGTGCAAGTTAGGTTTAATTTAGCTTGCTTCCTGTGCAAGTTAGGTTTAGTTTGGCTTGCTTCCTGTGCAAGTCAGGGTTAGGATAGGCTTGCTTCCTGTGCAAGTTAGCTAGAAACCTTAACTTAGGGATGATTTGCATGATAACATCTAGGCTCGAGTCGTAGTCTCCCTAGTTGTGTCTCCCTCTGTTATCTGGTTAGGCTAGTCTTTCTCCCCTCCGTAGGGGAACTACATCGCCCTGATCCTCGTTCCAGACGAGGTATGTAGGCAGGAGACCGTGCGAGGTCTCTCCGGGCGCCTTTTTTCTTTTTGTGTGTGTTGTTTGACGATTGCTAGGCTCGAGTTCCCGACTCCTTAGCAATTTGTTGTCTGTTTGTTCTTGTTGTGTGCTTGGAAGCCGGTATAAGTCCATCGAGTGGCATCTGGGTTCCAGTGTGCGTGTGTTGGTTTGGATGCTGATGTAAGTCCAGTGATTGGCATTCGGGCTCCACGTTTGCCTTTGCCTGTTTTTGTGTGCGTGTCAGCCGAGCTACGAATGCTCTGATTCTCCTTCGTCCAAGGAGATACGTATGCATAGGACGCGATATCCTAGCGAGCATGTGTCGTTTCCCCAGTTTGAACTACTTTGACTCTGATGTCTATGCCTGATAGACTAAGTAGGCCCAGGATCCGATATCCTGCCGAGTCAGTTTCAGTCTTGTTTGTTTTCCTGTGTCTCTTTCAGCCAGTGTGTGTGTGTGGTGTTTGTTTTAGCAACCTTTTCTTTCTTAGAGCGTGGATCCCGTCGAGTACGACGGACGTGAGGGGTGCTAATACCTTCCCCTTGCGTAACCGACTCCCTTACCCTTTCTCTTTGGTCGCGAGACCATGCTTTTTCCAGGTTTCTCTGAGCGTTTCCTTTCCCTCTTTTGGGATAAATAACGCACGGTGGTGGCTCTGTTGTTTTCATTTTCCCGCCGGTTTTTCACGTAACGCGACAACCGTCACAACCCTCCCCAAAATCCTTATCAATCTCAACAACCGCCGGTCGTCAATTCTAAGTTAGAAGAGACATTGACGCAATTCATGCAAATGTCAATGGCTAACCAAAAGAGCAATGACGCGGCAATAAAAAATCTCGAGACTCAAGTTGGGCAACTTGCTAAGCAAATCGCGGAACAACAAACCGATCCTTCCTTTTCGGCAAACACGCAAACAAATCCTAAGGAGTATTGTAAGGCGATCACAACGATAAGTGGGAGGGAATTGATGAGTGAGAATAAAAAAAGAGTTGAGAGAGAAAATGAGGAGGAAATAGTGGAGGAAAATATTGATGGTGAAGTGGGGGAGTGGAATGAGAAGGAAGAAGTTGAAAATAACGAACAGAATGGTGAAGTTGAAAAAGAAAAAAGTGTGGAGATTGAGAAAAATACAAGTGATGAGGTAATAAGGGAGGTAGTGAAAAAGCCTAGATGGAAGAGTGCTAGAATTGCAAAGGGAAAGGAGGTAGTGAGCACTACTCCTATCCAAAACCTTCCTTATCCTCATGCTCCTTCAAAAAGGGAGAATGAACGGCATTACGCCCGATTCATGGGTATCTTTAAACAATTGCAAATCAACATTCCATTTGCCGAAGCCTTGGAGCAAATGCCCAAGTATGCCAAATTCATGAACGACATACTTACAAAAAAACGGAGGCACACGGAACCTGAGACAATCTTGCTTGATGCACGATGTAGTGCCATCATTCAAAAAACCCTCCCAAGGAAGGAATCTGATCCGGGACGAGTCGTTCTACCGGTAACCATCGGAGACACCTACATGGGTAATGGCTTGATTGATTTGGGATCTAGCATCAATTTAATTTCACTGTCCATTATCAAAAGATTGGGAAATGTTGATATCAAGCCTGCAAAGATGACTTTGCAACTTGCTGATAAATCTACCACTGCACCATATGGAGTGGCTCAAGACATGTTAGTCAAAGTTGATAAATTCTTCTTCCCGGTTGATTTTATTATTATTGATATGGAAGAGGATGATGATGCTCCGCTCATCTTGGGTCGACCATTCATGAAAACCGCGCGCATGATGATAGACGTAGATAACGGTTTGATGAAGGTAAGGGTCCAAAATGAAGAGGTAGCCTTCCATCTGTTTGAAGCCAAAAAGCATCTCAATGATAAACATGATTCTTTCCGAATTGATGCCACAGACGAGAAACTTGTGGAAGTCGCAAACCAGGTTCATGTTTCGAATCCTTCCGAAAGATTTCTCATTGGAGTATACAAAGGTTCAACCAAAAATAAAGGAAAAGACATGGAAGCATTGTTGCATGAATTAGAAGCTTGTGGAGAACTTGCCTATCATAAAGAGACAAGGGAAGGCGGGGATATGACTAGTATAGTGGAGGAGCCAAAACTAGAGCCACATTTGAAATATGTGTACCTTGATGATAACTGTGCTAAACCCGTGATCATTAGCAATAATTTGTCCACGAACCAAGAGAATCAATTGATGCGGGTGCTAAAAAAGAAAGAGGTTGTCAAACTGGTAGAGGCCGAGATGAATTGTTCTATCGCCGACGATGAATGGGTGAGCGTTGTGCAAATAGTTCCGAAAAAGGGTGGTATTAGATTTTATCAAAGGTTCATCAAGAACCTCTTGAAGACTACAAGGCCCTTGAGGAGGTTGCTCAACAAAAGGGATCCCGGGAGCTCAAACAACAAAGTAGAGCGCGGAAGCTACACAATTCCGCTTGATGCTCATCTGTGAGCATCACACCGTCGAGCTTAGCCGACGTTAAACAAGCGCTTGTTGGGAGGCACCCCAACATTGTAAGTATTTACTGTTTTTGTGTTGTGTTGTGTTGGGTTACCTTATGATAAAACTGTTCTGGATGAACTTGCAAGTGCTGCATTTGAAAAAAAGCACTTGCTGTCATGCTCGCTTGCAGCTCGCTAGGTGAGGCAGTAGCGAGCAGGTTCGCTAGCTGCTCGCTAGGCGAGGCAGCAGCGAGCGCTGCATGACAGTTTGTATTTAAATCTCAGCAGGGCAACCATTTTGCCCCAAACTCAAAAATTTTCTGTACGGCTCTGCTGAGGAATTTTTGATAAGCTCTTCACACTCTCTCATTTGCATCTCTATCACCAACACTTGCTCTATTCGGTCATTTGCAAACTCTACTCTCTTCACATTTTCGAATCCGTGTAACTAAGGTTTGCCCTACTACATTTTTCTTTTTGTTTGAACTCTAAAATTCCAATTTGAATTGCAATTAGGATGATTGGAGTATGGGAAACTTTAGCTTTGCATGTGGTATTTAGGGTTTGCAAATTGGGATTTTAGGTTTTAAGAATTGGGGATTTTGGGTTTTGAATGCAAATATGTAATCCCCAATAGCATAGAACGATTATTTACTTGATATATTATTAGGTTCTGATGTTAGAACCAATTGAGTATGGGTTTTGGGGGAGAATCTCTGAACATGCTGAAAAACCCCAAAACCCGTAAGGTTCGCTAGCACTCGCTAGGCGAGCCTGGGGCGAGCGTTCGCTGCCACTTCGCTAGGCGAAGCAGCAGCGAGCATGGCAGTCTTTTAAATTATGCTTTGATGTCTAATCTGTTTGTTTGGTGTGTGTTGTTTCCTTGTATACTTTGCAGATGGAATCTAGGTCTGGAGCGGCTAAGAAAAGAAAGGGAGCGACTACTTCCCGGACCGTGCCTATCCAGTTTGACCAAGATAAGTTTGTCGGCCCGAAGCAGGCCTCCAGATACATTTCTCTGGAGAAGCGGAAAATTCTTCCAGAGAAGCGTTTCGTCATCAACCCTCAGGGCACGAACAGAAATTTTGCCGGGTTGATTGACGCGAAGAAATGGGATCGGTTGATTAATCCCTTAGAGCATTACGACATTGCTACAGTGCGGGAATTTTATGCTAACGCACTGCCCGATGACGACGAGCCCTTTACTTGGGTATCTAAAGTGGCCGGGCGTCCAATTGCATTTGATCGGGATGCCATCAACTGAATCCTTGGGGAACCGCTCCAGCTGGGAGCTGAAGAGAAGGACGCATACCATACAGACCTACGGCTTCACCGTGATGTTCCTGCCATTACTGCCGCCCTGCTTTTACCAGGGAAATCGGTTGAGCTGAACCCATCTGGGGTTCCAATGAGGTATCACCGGGAGGACATGACTCCCATGGCTCAACTGATACTGCTCTTGGTTTTGACCAACATCCAGCCTAAATCACACACCTCTACTGTGCCGATCCCAGTGGCACATTTGGTCCATTCCATCCTCACCAATGTCGAGATCGATGTGGTGAGGATCATCGCAAATGAGCTGAAGTCCGTGGTCGAGAGCGGGCTTAAGTCGGGGGCTCGTGTTAATTGTCCCCTAGCTTTCCCGTGTTTGATCATGAGTTTATGCGTTCAGGCAAGGGTGAGACTTCCGTCTCGTGGGCAGGTAAGGATCCCGTCACCTATCAATGATCGGTATGTGGCCAAATATTGTAGAGCAAAGACTACCGGTGGCAGTGCAGCCTCAGGAAGTACTCGGGCTTCTGATGGTCCTGGTACTTCTACTCCTAGACTTGATCCGTACGTCCAAGCTGTGTGCAATTACAGTTTGGAATGGATGGCGGCATCCCAGAGAGCCATGTTGGATATGCATGACTCTATGCAGCGGTTGCAGCTGCAAGGAAGTGGTGCCCATGCTTTGATGACGCGTGAGCAGTTTCTGCTTCACGCCAACTGGCCTGTGGACACGCCAGTGTATAGTGAGGGGGTGGGCGCTGATGCTGCTGATGATGATGATGTTGATGATGAGGCTACCGGTTCTGAGGCCGGTAGCGAGGAGGAGTCCTGAGCCCTTAGTGGGTTAAGTTTTTGTATTTTTTCAGCTTTTATGTCATTTCTATTTGTATTTTCGGATTTTGTATCTTGATTTTGGTGTTGTACTATTGGGGTGTTTTGTCCCCCATGAACAAATTTATATTTTCAGTTAATGTTAATTATTTATGTTTTTAATTTTGTGCGTTTAATAAATTTTTGGTTGATTGAGTGGCAAACCCTTCTAGATTGGTTGCTCCTCAAGAAGTACCCAATGAAGGTGCATCCGAGCTTGGATGGCAATGATAAGAATAAACAAGTGAATGAAGCTAAGGTACATGGTTACCTTCGGCTAGAATTTTAGAATGCATTAGGAACTTTACTCTTTTTGGTAAATTGAATATTGTCTTTTTGCAACATAATTGAATGAATGTTTCATCTAGAACTTAAAACCACAAATTGTGAGGAAACCTCCATTGTACACTTAAATGCTGGATTCTAATAAGTTTTGTTGATTCATGAGATTCATGCTTTGTCTTTTATTATTGTGAAATTGTAGAAGCAATTAGAAATGATCAAGGCACTTGTTTTCTTTTGAGCACAACTACATCCAAAAACAACTTACCTGTGAGCAGAGAGAGTATTTGTTAACCCCTTTGAGCTTAAACAGTTGAATGTCGGCTTGAAATAAAGCGAGATCTCAAAAATCTTTTTTTTACAACCCGGAAAATCTTGATTATTGTTCTTTTGCCGTATAAAGTTAAGAGCATTCACTTAGGGTGAGTAAGAAATAAGTTGGGGAGAACGAAAAAGAATCGGTAAGTACCACAACTCTTGAAAAAGAAAAGAAAAACCGAGCAAGCATAGAAAAATATATGTATAGAAAATATAGAAAAGAAACATCTGTTTTGTATATATGATGTGAAAGAAAAGAACAAAAATAAAAAGAATGAAAATGAATGCTTGCTTGGAAGAAAAATACTGAAAAATAAAAATTGAGTTGTGGAATATGTGTTGTGAAGGTTTCAAATAAGAAACAAATGAAACAAAGTCGAGTAGTGTGAATAATACTGTGAATGTCTCTTTTGCATCGGCACTTTCGTTTCAATGGCCTTAGAAATGACCCTTGTTTGTTAACCTAACCAAGCTTCAACCGAAAAGCCCTTAGTGATCTTTATGCTTCCACAGTACCATTTATAATTGTTAGACATTGTATGAATCTATTTGATTTCTTCATTGTTTGTTAGAGAGTGAGATTAATCCCGCGGTTGCAAACGCGTAAAATCTTCATTCCTTATTCGAAGAGGAGAGATAGGATGATTCATTCAGAATAGTACTGTTGTAGATAGATAAATATTTTGCATTGCTATTTAAGTTTTAGTTCTTGTGTATTATTTTATTCAAACCGTTGGAAACTTGTATTTGCTGATTTCGCTTGTGTTTGAGCCGTTTATCCAACTTCGGAGAAACCATTTTCTTAAAGCAAATCCTCTTGTCCTTCAAGAGGCATACTTTGCTTGAGGACAAGCAAGAATCTAGTTGGGGAGAGTTGTTAGATGCCCAAAAGTGCTTATTTGAGCTATCATATGTGGGTATCTTTCACTCTATTTCCCTGCTAAAATTGTCAAAATCACCTTGGTTTTTGATGAAATGCATTACATTGATAAACAAGCTTGGTGCCTTTGATTTGTGTGTTATTGTGCAGAAAGAAGGCATGAAATAATTGAAATTGAAGACACAAGAAAGTTGGCAAAGGAACCAAAGCAAACAAGCATTCATCAGCCTGCTCGCTAGGCGAGGGCTGTGGCGAAGCACTGGTTCGCTAGGCGAGCGCCAAGCGAAAAGCTCCAGTAAATTGTCAATAAATTCGCCAGGCGAGCTGACAGCGAAGGTGGTAGCGAGTTCGTTCTGTTTTGGTGAAAAGCGCAGCCAGCACTCACTCGCTAGGCGAAGCTCTAGCGAGTCCCCAGCGAGCATTCCAGTAGCAAAACCTCTCAACCTCGCTGGGGCGAAGGTTGAAGCGTGTCCTTCGCTAGGCGAAGGTATGTTCGCTAGGCGAACATGACAGTTCAGCAGACCCTGTTTCTCTGGGCGCAGGTGCCTTATGTGCCCATATTAGACCCTCGCTAGGCGAGCCATTCTGCTCGCCTAGCGAGCATGACAGCCCAGCAGAGGTCTATAAGTAGCAGGTGCCACTTTTGAGCACCATACCTCATTTTTACCAACTTTTTCCACTTTTGTACTTTGGAGATATATTTTACAGCATTGTTCTAGGGGATCTTTTATGCCCTAATTTTCATTTCTCTTCATCTTAGAACCATCTTCTACAAAAAGAAGGTGGATTCCCATCCAACTTCGATTATCCGACTTGGATGTTGATCAACCTTCTTTCCTTACTTGCCGACCAAGCTACCATGAAAATGAGTAGCTAAGTCATCCATTTGTCAAGGTTAGATGTAGGTGATTACTAGCTTTGTGTGTAAATGTAAGGATCCTCATATGTAAACTCTTTAATGGTAAATATATGATGAAAACTTTGTTTCTATTTAAAACTCTTTGTGTTGGTTTATGATCGAGAGATGTTTACCGACTCTTGACCTAGGTTTTCATCCAAACTTGTTTGTTAGCTAGAGATAGTAATGAATGATTTTGTTCACCATAAGGTTGAACCAAAAAGTTGTCATTTTGATAGATTGTGTTCGAGAGAAACAATGGATCAAAATGGCAAAACTCACAATGTGTGTTCGAGAGAAACATATTGAGAGGACTTTGTGAAATGATTTATCATCTAAAGGAGTTTATAAGATTGTTGACCGAGCAAATACATGCAAAGTGATCATTGAAACCTAACTTTGGCAATATTTCTCATTTATTCAAACCAAAACTTTTACCGCAATTTATTACTTTTTATGCAAGATAACTTGATTAAAACCAAAACCCTATTGTTACATTGAGCTAAGATTAATACAACCATCGAACGGCGGTGATATCTTACAATCCCTGTGGATACGATAACAAAAACCCGACACGAAATATACTTTCAACAGTAACCCGTTCTCAAACTTCACACATTTTGAAAATTCCCCAGTAGCCTCATCATAGGGAGTGTAATACTTCGACAGCTCTGTGAACTTAGCAGCATACTCAGTAACAGACCGATTGCCCTGCTTCAATTCTAAGAACTCTATCTCTTTCTTTCCTCTGACATCCTCTGGAAAGTACTTCCTCAGGAATCTCTCTCTGAACACCGCCCAAGTGATCTCAGCACTCCCAGCAGCTTCCAACTCAGTGCGGGCAGCAACCCACCAATCATCTGCTTCTTCTGACAGCATATGCGTACCGAACCTGACCTTCTGGTTATCGGCACACTCAGTCACTCGGAAGATCCTCTCGATCTCCTTCAACCACTTTTGAGCACCATCTGGATCGTATGCTCCCTTGAACATTGGAGGATTGTTCTTCTGGAACTCACTCAGTTGACGAGCAGCTCCCAATCCCACAACATTCGGATTCCCTCCAAGTACTCCAGCTAGCATACCCAGAGCCTCAGCAATCGCAGCATCGTCTCTACCTCTTCCAGCCATCTCTATTCTGAGTTAATCCAACAAGCTAAAACAATAAGTACTGATAGGGTTACACAACACCTATCACATACAGGGAAACAAAATAATTACGACTCGACTCGACCGACTATGCTCTGATACCACTAATGTAACACCCTTCTAAAATACCCCAATAATTAATTAAAACAACAAAATATAAATCAGAGTAGATATGCAATTTCAGGGTGTCACACTTGACACTTCACACCATTCATCAAAATAACTGGTCATGCTCATTTATTAATCAAAACAAGGCATTGCACAATCCGCAGCGGATAGAAATCTAACAACATGCAAACCATGTAATCACATTACATGTAAAACTGTTCAACAACCACAAATGAAAACAAAGTAAACATCCCGTCCCGATGTTACATATACCAGAGCATGACCCACTAAGGAACTACACTAGACTCCAAGCACTAGCTTCTACTCAATCACTGCTCGTTACCTGAAACATAGTTGTAAGGGTGAGTTCCTCAATCGATATAATAAGCATTATAAAATATCATGTAATGCTAAGTAAATTAACACATTCATCACCCTAATCAGATCACACATTCAGCAACGGCAACATCA
Source organism: Lathyrus oleraceus (assembly GCF_024323335.1). NCBI lineage: Eukaryota > Viridiplantae > Streptophyta > Magnoliopsida > Fabales > Fabaceae > Lathyrus > Lathyrus oleraceus. The sequence goes on along the minus strand of NC_066584.1, from coordinate 102,366,052 downwards.
ACTCAAAATCATACTCAACACAAACACAAAACACGCGTATAATATTGGAATACATCCATTCATATTATACGCCATACATACATTATGCAATGAGACTCCATGCATGCGGTACCGACTATTCGTGAACACATAGTTCAACCTCACCGATCAAACCCAGATACGGCTACCAAGCTCACTAGTCCCACTCATTTGAGACCTAGTGACTCACTCACTAATTCCTCACCATGGGAATTAGCTACCACCATAAAGGCCATACTATGCACGCTAAATCACCTAGCATGCAAACATCAACGACAATCCACAATGGACATATGCTCAAACTCTAAGCCATAAACAACTCACTAATTCCTCACCATGGGAATTAGCTACCACCATAAAGGCCATGCTATGCACGCTAAATCACCTAGCATGCAAACATCAACAACAATCCATAATTTCATACATATTCACAGCATTATGCATACCATCACACCTCATCAGCATATTTATCACAGAATCATATCATGTCATGTCAAATAATAAATCACCGTATTAGCACACTCTACTAATACCTATACTGTTCATAACAACGGGAAAAGGTCCCTACTATATCATACACCAATATAGGCCAATCATAAATATTTTTCACTTTTCAAACAGTGTTAACCGGTTAACGCCCTGGGTTAACCGGTTAACGCAAAACAGAACACGCTTCCTGGCAATTTTAACAGTGTTAACCGGTTAACGCCCTGGGTTAACCGGTTAACGCAAGACAGACATCAATTCTTTTAATTATCATAACAGTGTTAACCGGTTAACACCCTGGGTTAACCGGTTAACGCAAAACAGAAAGCTGTTCCTGCGCTAACACGAAACAGAATGCAGATTTCCCCGTATTTTTCGCCGTTGGAGGACTTCCGGACCTCCGATTTCGATTCCGTAAAAAGCTACGCGTCCAGAAATTTACAACTCACCCAAATATAGATTCAATTACAGTTTTAACATGATTTGTTCATCATAATTTGCAGCATTCATCATCCCAATTAGGGTCAATTCAATGGCTTATTACTACCCATTACATGTTAACCCATAATACCCATTAAACGACAATAAACCCCCCTTACCTGAGTTAATCCGGCAATTCCTTCTTTGACCTTCAACAATCGTGAATTCTCCTCTTGAGCCCTAGCCCCTTCTTCTCCCTCTCTCAGTTTCTTCTCTTTTCTCCCAATTCTTACGTGTTCTCTGTTTTCACGTACCGATAGAAAAACTCCCTCTAACCTTTCCACTTCCTTCTTATAATAACAAAATTCTTAAATTGGATTTCTCTCTTCTACCCTCGATTATTCATAAATATTCCAACTTTATTATCCCAATAATAATAATCCAATAATATTCCAATTATTTAATTAAATTAATAAATATACTATTAAACTTAAATTAAATAATTATCATATTTTATCGGGGTGTTACAAGGAGCAATCCTTACGGGTTGTATACAGGAGGCTGATTCCTGATTTTTGTTCCTCTCTTTACTTATTGTCTTGTTGCTTTATAGTGATGATCCACAGGCTTGTTGTGGAGATCCTCCTTTGATGTACTGTTGGCTAAGGCCCTTCTCCTTGGATTCATTTATATGATGGTTTTTCTTTTATTGCATCTTGGTCCTCCGAAGTTTATCTACGACTCGGTCTTCTTGCACTATTCACCTGATGTGAGACTGGAATCAAGGGGGTGGAATACCCTTTGGAATTGATAAACATGTAATTGCATTTACATATTCATTTGCATAACAGGTACCACGGCGGTGTTCTCATTTGTTTGGTGTTCCACTAGCAGGATAGCTGATTCAGGAATTCACTGGTACGATACCCGCAGAAACCAGCAGAGAGCTATGGAGGTCCTACAGGCAGAACTCGCCGAGATGAGGATCCGCATGAACCAATTCATGGATGTGGTTCAGGGGGTGGCTCAGGGACAGCAAGAGCTCAGATAGATGATACAAAGGAATCCCGCCACTACTCAACCAGAGACGGTTACTAATCCCTCAGCTGGAAAGGTTAACGGACCTAGTGGACCGGGGCCTACCCCGATCCCACATGTCAACTCCGGTCAACAGCCCGTCCATGATGATCAGGACGATCAGTTCACCCAGATGCAAGAGGACTTTGGCATGGGCCATGGCATGGACCCCATGTTCAGGAGATTAGAGGAGAGGCTGAAGGCAGTGGAAGGACAGAACCCTCTAGGGGTAGACGTTGCTGACTTGGGGTTGGTCCCAGGCGTAAGGGTGCCACCAAAATTCAAGGTTCCGATATTCGACAAATATAATGGCAACTCTTGCCCAAAGACCCATGTGCAAGCCTACTTCCGTAAGATGGTTGCATACTCTGACGATGAAAAGCTGCTTATGTACTTCTTTCAGGACAACCTAGCTGGGGCATCCCTGGAATGGTATATGAGGCTGGACAGAGCTCACATCCGTTGCTGAAGGGATTTGGCTGAGGCTTTCGTGAAGCAATACCAGTATAACGCTGATATGGCACCGGACAAAACCCAACTTCAGAACCTGTCTCTTAAAAGCAATGAGTGCTTTAGAGAATACGCTCAACGCTGGAGAGAGACAGCTTCCCGTGTTCAACCTCCTACGTTGGAGAAGGAAATGGCTAACATGTTCATGAACACTCTGCCCGGACCTTACTTGGAGCGCCTGGTGGGTTGCAATGCCTCCAACTTTGCTGATGTAGTCTCTACCGGTGAGAGGGTGGAGAACTATTTGAAGACATGCAAGATCCAGAGTGGGATTGGATCATCATCAGAGGTGAAGAAGCCGTTCATTGGGGGGCAGAAGAGAAGAGAAGGGGATGTTAATGTTGTGTCTCCTTATCAAAGCAGGGGTATCAGAAGGAACAGTTTCCAGAACTATCATCAACAACCGTATGTCGCAGCTGTGACTATTCCGGCTACAGCACCAGTGCAACAACAACAACCACAACGTTAACCAACTCAGTACCAACAACAACAACAGGGTAACAGACCCGCCTATCAACAGAGGCAAAGGATGATGGACAGGCGTTTCGACACTCTTCCAATTTCGTACGCTCAGTTGCTTCCTAGTCTTCAACAATTACAACTTGTGCAGTTACGCACTCTGGCTCCTCCCGTTGGTAGGCTTCCGGTGGGTTATGACGCCAACGCTAGGTGTAACTTCCACTCTACGGCACCTGGCCACAATATTGAGAACTGCAAAGCTTTTAAGCACGTAGTTCAAGACCTCATCGACTCGAAGGCCATCAACTTTGCGTCGACTCCTAATGTCAATAATCCCATGCCGCAACATGGACGTGCAAATGTTAATATGGTGGAAGGGGAAGCCAAATCTGTCAAGGATGTGTTGAAGTTGAAGACTCCGTTGTTGGAGATTAAAGACTATTTGCTGAAGGCCGGTGTTTTCCCTGGTTGTGGGAATGGTTGTTTGGATTGTGCTATGCAGAGCAAGGATTGTTTGAAGCTGCAGCAGGGTATCCAGGCCTTGCTTGACAATGGTATCCTCCAGGATGAAGACTTGTCTGTCCAAGAGTCCGTTGAAGGGTTTGCTGAAGAGGTGTCTGAAAATGTTGTTGGAGAATTCACAAATCTTGTTTCTGATGTTATTGTAATTCCTGATGATGTATTTAATCTTTCCAATGTTGTTGCTGATATCCCAAATAATGTGGTTGATTCTGATGTAATTGAACTTGATTCCGATGTTTCGGATGCTTGTGTTTAAATGAATGAGATTTCTGAGTATGACTGTGATGTCGCTACTATCACAATTTTTTATCCAACTACTCAGATCAGTGTGCCAGAAGCGCAACCGGTACCACCAGTGCGACCACCCACTATGACCATCACAACCCCTGGTCCTTTACATTTCACCAGCGAAAGGGCCATTCCATGGCATTATGGGGGGAGTGTATACACGCACGATCATGGAGTGGAACAACCACTGAAAATAGAGGAGGTGCAAAATCAGAAGTCTAAATCCGAAGTTGAAGTAGAAGATCCCGCAGTGGATAATGTTGGTGGAATCGGGCGATTCACTAGGAGTGGTAGACTGTTCTCACCACCGGTTACCCAAACTGATAGTGCTGACGCCGCGGCGAAAGCCAAAGGTAAGCAAGCTGAGAATAAGGGTACCTCTGCACCACAGGCTGTCTCAGAGCCTACTTTCGCAAAGGATGTGGAAGAGCTTCTGAGAATCATAAAGAAAAGCGATTACAAGGTAGTCGATCAGTTGATTCAGACGCCGTCCAAGATATCTATTCTCCCACTCCTGCTGTGCTCGGAGGCATACAAGGAGGCGCTTCTAAAAGTTCTTAATGCTGCATATGTGCCTCAGGAGATCTCAGTAAACCAACTAGAAGGGATCGTTGCAAATGTTCATGCAAGCAACAGGTTGGGTTTTACTGATTCTGACTTAACACCAGCTGGATGCAATCATAACAAGGCTTTGCACATTTCGATGGAATGCAGAGACACCGTGTTATCTCATGTTCTGGTGGATACAGGTTCCTCTCTCAACGTGCTACCTAAGAGAGCCCTGTCAAGGTTAGAAGTAAAAGGTCTAGTCTTGAAGCCTTCTGATCTTATTGTGAGAGCCTTCGATGGCTCTAAGAGGTCGGTGTTCGGAGAGGTAGAATTGCCAATTCAGATTGGATCACAAACCTTCAACACTGTCTTCTATGTGATGGATATCCGTCCCTCGTATAGCTGCCTGTTGGGTCGTCCTTGGATCCACAATGCTGGGGCAGTCTCCTCAACTCTGCATCAGAAGATCAAATTCTCAGCCAATGGAAGGATTATCACTGTTTGTGGTGAGGAGGACATTCTGGTCAGTAACCTGTCTACATTCAAGTATGTAGAGGTAGAAGGTGAAATTCACGAGACTCTGTGCTAGGCCTTTGAGGCAGTTCAGATCAAGGATGCATCTCCGATGGAAGAGGTTCAAGCAGGTGCCTCTATCTCGTCCTTCAAGCAAGCACAAGCTGTGGTGAATTCAGGTGTTGCCCCGGGTTGGGGACGTCTGTTGGAGTTACCGATGAAAGAAGACAAGTTCGGGATTGGGTATCAGCCAACATTGACTTCTACAGCTTCAGCTCCTCAGACTCGTCGGGGGCCGAGTACTTTCTCCAGCGCTGGCATCATTCAGTACGGCCAGATCTCTGCAACCAACGATGACGATGGGGATAGTGATTGCGACATTGACAACTGGGTGCGTCCGAGGATCCCGGGTGAAGTCATCAACAATTGGTCTTCTGAGGAGATTGTTCAAGTCCCTCTTCTTGAGGAGTAATTTTCTTTGTTTGTTCATGCATGTCCAAGTCTTACGTTCCGCCCAGGGCGTAATGACTCATTGTAGGGCTCATCTATGTGACTACCTGCATTTTTCATCATAAATAAAGGACTTCTTTTTGCATTCAAATATTTTGTTCACTATCTTTCTATTTTTGCAGTTTTCAAAAATCCAAAAAAATAATAAATACATTTTGGCAATGTTTTGTTTAGTTTCCACTCACTGTTCACACTCATAAGCACATACCATCACTCATGCAGATGCACGTCACCGGATCCTATTGATAACGGTTCTGCTATGGCTCGCTTCGACTTTGAAAATCTGATCTTTCAAGCTAAAGAAGAGGGTGATGAAGACTGTGAACTCCCTGAAGAACTTGCCAAGCTGTTAAAACAGGAGGAAAGGATCATTCAACCGCATCAAGAGTCTACTGAAGTGATTAATCTTGGCACCGAGGACGTCAAGAAAGAAATCAAGATAGGGGTTGCTTTAGAAGATGACGTGAAGAAGGGGTTGATTGAACTGCTGCAAGAGTATGTTGACATCTTCGCTTGGTCTTATCAAGATATGCCAGGGCTCGACACAGACATTGTGGTGCACCGTTTGCCTCTCAGAGAGGGTTGTCCTCCGGTCAAGCAGAAGCTCAGAAGAACGAGACTAGAGATGGCTGTCAAAATAAAGGAAGAAGTGCAAAAGCAGTTGGATGCAGGATTTCTAGCAGTTACCAATTATCCGCCATGGGTCGCAAACATCGTTCCAGTACCTAAGAAGGATGGAAAGGTACGAATGTGTCTCGACTACCGGGATCTGAACAGAGCTAGCCCTAAAGATGATTTCCCATTACCTCACATTGACGTTTTGGTGGATAACACGACTCAGTTCTCGGTATTCTCCTTCATGGATGGCTTTTCGGGCTATAATCAGATTAAGATGGCACCAGAAGACATGGAGAAGACAACTTTCATAACCCCATGGGGCACCTTCTGCTACAAGGTGATGCCGTTTGGACTGAAAAACGCTGGGGTAACATATCAACGAGCTATGGTGACTCTTTTCCATGATATGATTCATCATGAAATTGAGGTTTATGTGGATGATATGATTGCCAAATCTCAGACAGAAGAAGAACATTTGGTGAATCTGCAGAAACTGTTTGAGCGTTTAAGGAAATTCAAGTTGAGGCTTAATCCGAACAAGTGCACTTTCGGGGTGAGATTTGGAAAATTGTTGGGTTTTATTGTTAGTGGAAAAGGGATTGAGGTGGATCCTGACAAAGTGAAAGCTATACAAGATACGCCTGAGCCAAGAACAGAAAAACAAGTATGTGGTTTCTTAGGAAGGTTGAATTACATTGCAAGGTTCATCTCTCACCTAACAGCCACGTGTGAGCCAATTTTCAAGTTGTTAATAAAAGATCAGGCTATCAGGTGGAATGATGATTGTCAAAGGGCTTTTGAAAAGATAAAAGAGTATTTGCAGAATCCTCCTATCCTTATGCCTCCAGTCCCAGGAAGACCGCTGATTACGTACTTGACAGTACTTGACAATTCTATGGGTTGTGTTCTCGGTCAACACGATGAGACAAGTAGGAAAGAGCATGCCATCTACTACCTGAGTAAGAAATTCATAGATTGCGAGTCGAGATATTCAATGCTTGAGAAGACATGTTGTGCACTTGCATGGGCTGCTAAGCGTTTGAGACAATACATGCTGACTCACACAACCTTACTGATCTCCAAAATGGATCCAGTCAAGTATATATTCGAGAAGCCAGCTCTCACCGGAAGGGTTGCTCATTGGCAAATGGTACTGACAGAGTACGACATCCAGTATACATCCCAGAAAGCCATCAAGGGGAGTATTCTGTCAGACTATCTTGCTCAACAATCGATTGAAGACTATGAGCCGATGAAGTTTGATTTTCCAGATGAAGACATCATATTCCTCAAGATGAAAGACTGTGAAGAGCCAGTTGTTGAGGAGGGACCTGATCCAGATGAAAAGTGGACTTTAACGTTTGATGGGGCCGTCAATGCCAAAGGAAGTGGAATTGGTGTTGTCATTACCACTCTGAAAGGTGCCCACATGCCTTTCACCGCTCGTCTAACTTTCGAGTGCACCAATAATGAAGCTGAATATGAAGCCTGTATCTTGGGTATTGTGCAAGCCATTGATTTGAGAATCAAGACTCTGGACATCTTCGGAGATTCAGCTCTAGTGGTCAATCAAGTGAATGGTGATTGGAATACTCTCCAGCCTACTCTGGTCCCCTACAGAGATTACACGAGAAGACTGTTGACTTTATTCACAACAGTAAAGCTGTATCATATACCTCGTGACGAAAACCAGATGGCAAACGCTCTTGCTACTCTAGCATCCATGATCAAGGTGATTCGGTGGAACAATGCTCCCAGGATTAATGTTATGCGCCTTGATAGGGCCGCATATGTATTTGCTGTTGAGCTGGTAGTTGATGACAAGCCTTGGTATTACGACATCAAGCGCTTTCTGAAGAATCAAGAGTACCCTACAGGGGCATCCAACAATGACAAAAAGACTTTGAGAAGATTGGCAGGCAGTTTCTTCTTGAACAAAGATGATGTGCTGTATAAAAGGAACTTCGACATGGTTTTGCTCAGATGCGTGGACAGACACGAAGCAGACATGTTAATGCAGGAGGTTCATGAAGGCTCCTTCGGTACCCACGCCGGCGGACATGCAATGACTAAGAAATTGTTGAGAGCGGGCTATTACTAGATGACCATGGAATCTGATTGTTTCAAATATGCTCAGAAGTGCCATAAATGCCAGATTTATGCTGATAAGGTGCATGTGCCGCCAAATCCTCTGAATGTGATGTCTTTGCCGTGGCCGTTTGCTATGTGGGGCATTGATATGATTGGAAAGATTGAGTCGACCTCCTCCAATGGGCATCGCTTCATCCTTGTTGCCATCGACTATTTCACTAAGTGGGTCGAAGCAACGTCATTTGCAAAGGTCACCAGACATGTGGTTGCCCGATTCATTAAGAAAGAAATCATTTGTCGTTATGGAGTTCCCGAAAGAATCATTATTGATAATGGTTCTAATCTCAATAACAAAATGATGAAGGAGTTGTGCCAGAACTTCAACATTCAGCATCACAATTCTTCCCCTTATCGTCCTAAGATGAACGGTGCTGTTGAGGCAGCAAATAAGAACATAAAGAAGATTGTGCAGAAGATGGTCATTACGTACAGAGATTGACATGAGATGCTACCCTTCGCCTTGCATGGGTACCGTACTTCAGTACGTACATCGACCGGGGCAACCCCTTACTCCCTTGTGTATGGTATGGAAGCAGTCCTACCTGTTGAAGTGGGGATTCCTTCTCTAAGAGTCTTGTTGGATGTCAAGTTAGACGAAGCTGAATGGGTTCAAACAAGGTTCAACGAGTTGAGTCTTATCGAAGAGAAGCGAATGGTAGCCATTTTCCATGGGCAGTTGTATCAGAGTCGGATGAAGAGAGCCTTTGATCAGAAAGTGCGTCATCGGTGCTTCCAAGTCGGAGATTTGGTGTTGAAAAGGATCCTTCCTCCTCAGACAGATCACAGGGGCAAGTGGACTCCTAACTATGAGGGACCATATATTGTCACCAAGATTTTCGATGGTGGAGCCTTAATGCTTGCAACTATGGATGGCAAAGACTTCACTTCCCCTGTGAACTCAGACGCAGTTAAAAAATACTTCGCATAAAATAGACCCGCTGGACAAAAAAGAATAATCCAGGCAAAAATGGGCATCCCAACGAACCAAGAAAATGGAAAAAGGTTCAGGCAAAAGTTAGGGATTAAAAATGAAAAGATTGTACACCCGGTAAGTTGAAAACCTGAAAAGGCAACTTAGGCAAAAATGGGTATCCCGGTGGATTGAAAACCCGAGAGGGCGATCTAGGCAAAAGTTAGGGATTAAGCGAATGACTGCGTTCTGAGTAGTTCCGAATCTCATCTCGTGTCGATAACCGGAAACTTCCGAAGGATAGAAAATAGTCCAATCACCTTTTTCAGAAAGTCGATAATCTGGAGGGTCTCGAAGACGAGCGAGTCATAGTAGAATTGGAACCCGATAGAAATCCATTTCACATTGCCATTAGATTAATTTCTGTTTTTATCTTTTGTGCAATTGCCTCTTTCCAGGGATTGCTTCCTGATGTAAATGCCTATTCAGAGGCCATTCAATCAATAAAATCATGTTATTCAGTATATCTCTGTATTCATTTTCATTTTACTGTTTTGTTTGCAAAAATGACGTCCGAATTTTTGATAAACATTGCATCATGAAACATAAGAGCTTTATAGGTACATGCTTAATAAACATTTAAAATTGCTGTAAACTTTAAGTGCTTTGGATCGTCCATTCAGAACAGGTATACTTGGGGAATTCCTTTAAGGTACCCAGCAGGCGATCACGAATGTCTTGCTTCAACAGTTGGAGTTTGGTATCTTATCCCTGCAGAGTTGGTTCAAGCATTGGATTCTTCAATCCCCATCAGGTTCTCACTACTGTACTTCCCCAAGCATGTGTTTCAGACTATTCACTCCCCAGTAGAGTTGACAGTGCCCGACTGTATATCCCCAGCGGAATTGACAGTGCCAGACTGTATCTTCCCAGCAGAAACAGCTGCTCCTCGAAGCTCGATGCCAGATCGATGATCTCGAAGCTAGATCCGTGGTCTCTTTTCTTGAAGCAGAATCTCGTTACCGTATCGGTGATTGCTCCCCCTGCCAAGTTGTTTCTCTCGCAGATTATGGTTGCCAGAACCACCGTCGCCTTCCTCAACAGCGAGCTTTCAGTGCCATTCTCTCCCCAGTCAGAGTCTCGGTATTTTTTGTTTTTGCCTGAACATCGCGTGGTCGGTCCTTTCCCCACAGAGTTCATTGTGTTATGCATCTCCAACAGTAGTGCCAGGGTCCAGAAGATTGTAATCATTTCCCCAGCAGAATTCCTTGCCTCGGCTTGGCATTCTCCCCAGCATTTTGCATCCCCTGCATGTAGAATCATATTGCATTGCATCCTCCCAAATCGCGTAGCATTTCCATTTTCATGGAGCATTACGCCATTGAAAAATTCAAACATACGCATATGAAGCATAAAACATTCTCTGTATCCCAAGTGGTAAGCCAGAAGTTTGTTCCCAGTGCCCAGACTGAAGTTTGTTCATGACTTATTATCCCCAGTATGGGTCGTTGGCCCACATGTCGCCTCAATTATCCTTCCATATTTCTGCCGATGCTGACAGGAGGCCGAAGTGGCATTCAGGCCAATTTTCCGGTATTCAGACCGAAGTGACATTCAGGCCAATTTTCCAGTATTCAGACCGAGGTGGCATTCAGGCCAATTTTCCGGTATTCAGACCGAAGTGGCGTTCAGGCCAGTTTCCCGATGTTCAGACCGATGTTTGATAATCTCGTATCTTTCGATGCTCAGATCAAAGTCATTTCCAGTATTCAGACTAATGAGTGGCATTCAAGCCATGGTTATTTCTGTGTTACCATTTATTGTGGTATTCAGACTAACATTCCTTTTTTCGGTGTTCAGACCGACTCTCACCTTACCAGACGGATTCTTCTTTCAAGACCACCTCTTTGCCGATTCTGACAGGCAATGTTACTTCGTTTCACTTTAGTGTAAATTTCCGGGTTTTATTGTATTCAATCCCTTGATACCTCGAAAGTGCGAAAGCCGTTGGTATCTTCCTTTCGAGTCTCCAGTTGATTGAATAGGGGCAGCTGTAATACCCCAAAATTTATCCTTCATATTTCTTGGAAGCATGGGATTGTGTCTTACATTTCATTAACATCATACTAGGTCATACTCATTACATACTGCATCAGTGACTTGGGAAATCAGGGTTTTGATTGATCACTCCTTACCAGAAGGAGCCCACACAAAGTAAGACTGAGAATTGAACTTCATTCTTCAAATATACAAGTCTCAAGGGGTTCCATATGTCTTGTTATGGTCCCTAATTCATCAGTGGAAGATTCAGAGCTCTCAGAGTGTGCATCTGGGTTTAATCAGGAGATTAGGATTTTATGGCCATCTGCAATAGGCAAGGTTTGGTGGGAAGTGAAGGGCCTCATTAATATCATGATTAGAGAGGCATCTTGGCCTAGGAAGATTCACAATTATCTCACAAAGATCCATTGGCAATCAGTGCAATCAGTTCCTAGTCATTTTTGCCCTAAAACTAGGGTTTTGGTATAAAATCGGTTTATTTTTGATTCCTTGAGTGAAACTCATTTCCATAGCCCTCCATATGTCCACAAGGGTCTACATACAAAAAAATCAACTCTTTATTTGAGCTAGAGGTACTTCAATTGACCAATGGAATCAGAAATCAGACAGTTTGGGAAAAGTCAACAGTGGGGCCAAAAAAGTCAACTCCTGACATTTTCAAAGTGGAATCTCAAAATTCATGCCTAAGGGAGCCTACATGTGAAATTTGATCAAGGTTGGATCATGAATTCATCATTTAATCAGGAGTTTGAAAAGTTACCAAATTTGGAAATAGTTGACTTTCTATTTAAGGCAAGTTCTTATGGTTTTTTGCACCCACTTTAAGCCCATTTTCCATCAAGATGCAAGCTCCATTTGAAAACTTCTCCAACATGAAAGTTGTTCCTCTTGTTCCAAGCTTTCTAGAGATATAAAGTTTGTTTCATTTGGATTAAAATTGAGAAAGTTATGCTTGGTCAAAGTAAGATATTATTTTAGAACACTTAGAAAATTTTCTAAGTCCAAAATCTGCAAAATTTGTCAAGATTTATGGGCCAGATTTCTTGCACTTCAAGGCATCTTTTGAAAATACTTTCTTCATGACAGTTTTACCTTGTTATGTCCACTTTCACATCCTTTTGGAATCATCCCATTTGGATCATTGGTTTGAAAGATACACTCATCTAAAGTTGGTATCATAGACTGAATTTTTTGACAGCATTTAGGCCAAACTGGCCCAACCATTTTGCAGCTATGGAACCTGAACTTTATGGCCATTTTCACCTCTTTCCACTCATCACTTCAACTTGTGTTCAACATGAAAGATGTTAAGCTCCATGCTCTCTTTCTACTGTTTGCATTGCCTTGCCATTTGGACATGTATTCATCAAGATATAAAGCCTCAAAGTCACCTATTTAGTTTGTTTTTGTGCTGCACAAGAAATCCAGTCAGACCATAAAATTGACCAACCCTTGCATTTCCTCATTTGGCCATTTGCTTTATGTCCACTAACTTTAGTTTTGCCACAATTGGATTTCCTAATATCACCTCACTTTTGGCACTTTTTGCTCATGGATCCAAACCAAGCATTTAAGCCCATTAGTCACATTAGACCTACATATATAAACTTCTAAAACCCTAATCAGAATAGAGGCTGCAGAACTTTAGGGAAAGGCAAGCAAATGAAAGCTTGGTTTTCATTTTAAAATCCATTTCTCATTTTTCATTTTCTCAAGCACAAGCATCAAAAGAGCATCTCTTTTTTCTTCCACCCTCTCCATCTTCAAGGGGCAGTGGACCTTTCATCCACTAGGTAAGCATCTTATCACTCTCTTCCATGAATATCTTGCTTGATCATTATTGTTTTTCATGCTTACCATGCTTATGCTTACTATTGTTTTCATGCTATGGCCATGCTTGTATCATGCTGTTTTTCCATGTAAATAATGTGTCATGTTTGTCTATGAAGCCCTCACCAAGAGGCATTGTGATTGAGTTTGATTTTGTAACATTGAATTTTTGTCGTATCCTTGCATGAGTCTACCTTGTTGTTCTCTTTTCTCTATGCTAGAGCCATTATTTTTAATAAAACAAAACACCATTGTGTTCTACTCATTTCGAACTTGAGTTTTGATTTTTACATCATCTCATATGGTGAACTAGAGCATGAGATTTATTGGTTAGAAGTTTGAAAGGATGGCATGCGTTTCGCGAATTCACTAGCTGCATGTTACTATTTTTTTTCACGTTGCATGGATGAGCCAGACGTGGCTTCGTGAGAGCCACTGGATCGCGCACGCGTGAGTGGATCCTGGCCGCTGGTAGTTTATTTTGTCTTATATGACTTAATGTACCATGTCCAATTGATTGAATGTCTACATATTTTTTTTAAATAAATTGTTCATTTGGCTGTCACACATGAATGTTCCGCCTGGACCGTGGGCCTCTCCTTCAGCGCTATCAGCACCCCCCATTCAGGCCCATTTCCAATTCACTTTGTATTTTCATTTTCATTTTTATTCTGTTTTGTTTTAATTATTTAAAAATATTTTACTTATTCATAAAAATACCAAAAAATATTTTTTACTTTCCTTAATGTTTTATTTAATTTATTTAATTTTTATTTTCATATTTTATTTAATGTTAATATTTTATTTTAATTATTTGTTTCAAATAGTCCATTTTAACACACTTATTTGTATTAATTTTATTTTCATGACATAAAATTATTTTTAGATTCTGATTTTTGGGATGAAGGTTGACCAATGTCTCATGGTCAACCTGACCTTTTCTTTGGATTTTATTTCTCATTTTCAATTTATGGTGGGTTTATTTTTGACCTAGCTTGCTTGGTTGACTTTACATTTGACTTCTGTTTTATTTCAATTAATTTATACACCAATTTTCATTATTTTTGAAATCTTTTTAGGGGATGATGATGTCCTGACCCCACCTTAGTTAGTTTAATTTTTCATAATTTATTTGATTAATTTACTATTTATTTGATAATTTTCAAGTTGACTTGACTTTTCGGTTTACTTTTCCATGATTGATGTTTGACTTAGGGATTGCTTATGGCAATTGAATAGATCTTTTGATCCTCCCTTGTTCATCTCATATGCCATGCATTAGAGGCCTTTCATGTTGATTTTATTTGATCCTTGCATCATTTCCCGATTAAATTATTCAGTGGTCCTTTGTGTGCATAGTTTTATCTGTCTGATTCATCTGATACTTTTTATACTTGTTTCTTTCATCCATGTTTAATATTGTTTGATTGTTTAACATGTTCATATTCTCATGCATTGTTTAATGCTAATTCATTTCATTCTTTGATTATTTGATTTGATCATATACTTGTTTATATATCTTATTGTTTGATTAACTGTTGCCTACTTGTATGGTGTATGAGGCATATATTTTTATTGTCTGATTGCCATGAACAACCCCCACTCATAACAAATGTACCCCTCTCCCATGAAGTGTATAATGTTTATTCTTTCATTATTTATTCATCTGTTAATATAAGAAATAAAATGAACCTCCGATAACCATTTCAAAATAAGATCAAAACCTCGATCCAACGTCGAGTAATCATTTTCCAAACTTAACAGAACCAACACGTATTCATCATTCTTTTGTAAGTCGATTGCTTCAGGCATCGCCATTTCTCTTGTAAGTCGATTGCTTCAGGCATCGCCATCTACCACCTGTAAGTCGATTGCTTCATGCCTCGCCATCTACCCCACTCCTCTCCTTGCTCCATTCGTCGATTCTTGTTCCGTTTAGGTAGCACCCATTAGGTAGAACCCTTTGTATGATAACATAGGTAGAATTCCCTCATTCTTTTGTATGATAACATAGGTAGAATTCCCTCATTCTTTTGTATGATAACATAGGTAGAATTCCCTCATTCTTTGCATGCTAACATTAGGTAGATGTTTCCCATTTGTAAATCCTAACTCATAGGTCCATATTGCATGACAACTCTAGGGCAGTGCTTCCCCATTCTTTTAGACCTTCCGTGCGTCTCCGATCCTGTGGCATGTCACTCCGTCCTATTGCAAAGAGGTAACTGCCTAAGACTCGATTCAGCGAGCTGCGACACATGCTGCTAGAACGTGAACACATTGCCCACTCTCCTTTGACACAACTGGTGTCCCCCTTTGTAAGTCCATGTTCAGATGGCAATCCCTATGTAGCCGAACTACGGCAACTCTAATTCTCATGTTCAGATGAGATACGTAGGCATAAGATGCGATGTCTTGCCGAGTTTTTGACTAACAACTAACAACTAATCCTTGTTTTTCGCCCTCGTTGCGATTCTTTTCTCTCGCCCTCGTTGCGATTGAGACATTCCCTTTCTCTTGCCCTAGTTGCAATCGAGACCTTTTGTTCCCGTAGTTAGTTGAACTACGTTTTGCTCTGATTCTCATTCCAGATGAGATACATAGGCATAAGACGCGATGTCTTAGCGAGCACATATCTCTTTAACCTATAGGTAGTCGAGCTACGAAGACTCTGATTCTCATATTCAGATGAGATACGTATGCAGTGGATGCGACATCCGTGCGAGTCATTTTCCTTTGACCATTTCTTTTAGTAAATAGTACATTAGATAAACACACACCCTTTAGACAAGAATAACAAGAGTGGATCCCGTAGAGTACTACGGATGCGTAGGGGTGCTAATACCTTCCCTTCGCATAATCGACTCCCGAACCCAAGATTTGGTTGCGAGACCTTGTCTTTTCCTTTCCTTTCTCCAGGTTTACTTCGAGCGTTTCCTTTCCCTCCTTTGGGATAAATAACGCACGGTGGCGACTCTTCTGTCATTTCTTTCTTCGCCGGTTATTTTTTCGCACATCTACTATTTTTTTAGGTTGCGACAGCTGGCGACTCTGTTGGGGACCCGGTTTCCCTAAGCGAGTCCCTCATAGCTCTTGTAGGTTCCTTGTTTGTTGGGTGTTTATTCTTTTGTACAGTTATTTATTTACCTGCTTTACCTTATTGCATTCATGTACATATGTCTGCTGTATCTGTGGGTTGTATGGTTTGGTTGTTTGTTGGGGTGGGATGTTCTATGAGAGATAAGCCCACTACCCAGGCTTGAGCGTACACATAGGTTTTAGAGTGGATAGTCATGAGGCTTGCGTGACATGTTGCTACGTTAAGTCGTTCATGAGACCCATATCTAGACGAGGTTTCTTTGGATATATTCTGTCCTATGGGTGTTCCATAACGACAGATGTTCCTTATGCCAATATCATTTTTGTATTGCATTGTGTTCCTCACATCTATTTTTAACTCTTCATCATAGACTTTGAGGGTCATTGTTCCTTCCTCGATGTCTATCATACACCGTCCTGTTTCTAAGAATGGTTTGTCCAATATGAGAGGAATCTCCTCATCTTCAGGCATTTCCAGAATGACAAAGTCAACTAGGAAAACAAACTTGTCAATTTTTACAAGAACGTCTTCCACAATCCTATAGGGTCGCCTAACATAGCGATCCGCAAACTTTAGTGTCATTCGAGTATCTTGAATGGTGCCAATGCCTAATTTCTTATAGATGGATAATGGCATCAAGCTTACACTTGCTCCTAAGTCAATCAGAGCCTTCTTGAATTTTCTATCACCAATAGTGCATGGAATAGTAACCGATCCCCTGTCTTTCTTTTTCACTAGGATTTCCATGCCTTGGAGAATGGCACTGCATGTTTCAGTTAGGATGATCGGGTTTATATCAGTAGAATGCTTCTTGGAGATGATGTCTTTCATGAACTTGGCATATATTGGCATTTGTTCTAATGCCTCAGAAAAAGGAATGTTTATTTCAAGCTTTTTGAACATTTCCAGGAACCTCTCAATTTTTTTTTTCATGTTGATCTTTCTTCTTCTGTCTTGGAGGGTAAGGGAGTTTGATGACTGGTTTTGGAACCTTTTCTTTCTCCTTGATAGGTGGTAGTATCACTTCTTCATCTTGGTCCTTGGTTTCCTTGATTTCTAAATCCACTTCTAACAATCCATCTTTCTCCATACTATTTTCCTTTGTTGACTTTCCACTTCGGGTTACGACAGCGTTAATAGTGTTATGTTCCCGCGGATTTGTTACCGTACCACTAGGTAGGGTACCCGGGGCTTGAGAATTTGAAGCTAACTGTTGTGCTATCTGACCCATTTGGACTTTGAGATTTTTTATGGAGGCAGTGGTGTTTTTCTAATTAGTTCTGTTTTCTTCTTGAAACTGCATGCTGTGGATGGCTAATTTTTCAACGGAGATTTCCCATTCAGCCTTTTTAGGTGCCTGTTGTTGCTGCTATTGTTGATACTGAGTCTGATATTTCCATGTACCTTGTTGCGGAACATTCCCTCTCTGATCTTTCTAGGAGAAATTCAGATGATTCTTCCAACCTGGGTTGTAAGTGTTAGGCTAGGGATTATTCTGCATCAAGAATTTGATCTCTTCAATTTGTTGGGGGGTAGCAAAGCAATAGACCGTGTGATGAGGTCCATTATAGATTTCACAAGTGCTAGCCTAATTCGGTTGGACCTGAGCTATCTGTTGAGTACCTATATTCATAGCCTTCAACTTCTTATCTACTTCGGCAGCAACTGTGACTTTCAGACGGATTTTATTTGTCTCTAATTTTAGATCAATCACCCCCTCTGGCTGACTAGTACACCTGTCGTATAATTCTAGATGCTCATTAGCAGTTATTGCTTCAATAATCCTCTTAATACCAGTGGCTGTTGAGAAATTTGTTGAGCCACCGACTGTTGTATCAATCAACTATTTTGTTTTTATTTTCAGCCCATTAACGAACATCTGCATTTGTTCGGTCTGATCCATATTATAAGCTGAACATGCTACTAAGACCCTTTTGAATCTTTTGAAGGCGTCTCCCAATGATTCACCATCCTTCTGTTTGAAATTAAGGATTTCATACCTTTTCCTCAAGAATACTGATGCTGGAAAGTACTCATTTAAGAATGCAGTTTCCATCTCTTCCCATGATGTGATACTTCCGGCTGGAAGAGAGTAGAACCACTCTTCCGCATCTTCAGCTAAGGTGAATGGGAACGTTCTTAATTTCTTTGCTTCATCAGTATGACCATCAATTTTTAATGTGGTGCTCATGGTTAGAAATCTTTGCAGGTGTTTGTTGGCATCTTTATTAACCTTTCCGGTGAAAGGTTTTCTTTCCAATTGATTGATTATGCTCGGATGTAGTTGAAAATTCGTCACGTTCACCGGTTGGTTGACAATAGTCAGTCGATCACCCGATGCGTTTGCACCTCCATAGTCACATAGGAGTCTTTATGGAGGTGGAGGTTGTGGAATTGGAGGAATCTCAACCATTGGTTCTTTGACTTCTGAGCGATCAAAGGTACTTTCTTCTTTAGAATCCACTCTTTGGTTTCTACGTCTTTGGTGAAGGGTTCTCTCGATTTCTGCGTCAAAAAGAAATTCAGTTGAGGGTTCTCCTCGCATACACAAATTAGTAAATTATAAATGAGAGAAAAATAATTTTATTACAAAGCAAGAAAATTTTAATTGATTTTAAAATTAAACTCTATCTTCTAGCAGTCCCCGACAACGGCGCCAAAAACTTGGTCGGGAAAATAGCAAGTGTACTATTTTGCCTTTTATAGTAATAATGGGGAAATTCCCCGAATGTTGATCTCAAGGACTGCACGTCAATATCGAGTTCAAATTATCATTCAATTAAACAAAAAGTATTAATTTGGTTTTTAGATGTAAAAATATAAAAATAAAGGTAAAGGCAAATAAGAATGAAAATAAGGGTTTGCAGGGTAAAAAGAACAATGCTAGGGAAGGTGTATGATTTATCCCAGTAACAACTCTGAGTCACTATTGCATTAACAAATATCAATTACTACCAGTTCTCAAGGGTATTTTCTCCCAAGTCCTTGGCGAGAAAACCTTTAATCAATCTACCCTAATTTCTATGTCCATAGGCAATTAAGGTGAAATTAAGCTTTATTATATCAAGAATACTCTGGTTCATACAAGGTATCCCTAGTCCTAGGTGATATCTACTGTAGAGTAACCTTATGAAAACCTTATCAATGGAGGTCCAACCTAATTGATAACCATAAAACAATCTCGATTGGCCCAAAAGAGAAAGCATTAAACACATCAAAAGGTTACCGTAAAAATAATATTATAAATGCAAATGTAAACTCAAATTCGTTACAATTCTAAATCAGGGACACCCCTAGCATTGGGGGATTTAGCTACTCATATTGTTCAAAACAAATGCAAGATAAAAATTACACATTACAAGCATTTGGATGACTTCGATCCTCAATCGCTTCCGCTCATGAAAACCTTCAGCTCTCCGAACTCCTCGCTCTCTGTAATACTTGATTGCTTGACAATACTGTGTTTTGCCTTGTTCCAAGATGATCTTTTCCTAGGTAGAAGGTCCTCTTTTATAATGAAAATTCCAAGCAATAGGTGGACATGTCCAAAAATCTCTCTGAAAGCCTGATATTCAAAAGCCTGATGAAAAGGGATTTTTTTTTGTCTTGGCCTGACACGGCCCGTGTCAGTTGACACGGGTGGTCGTGCTAGCTTACTGTTTTGGTGACACGCCCATGACCCCCTTGACACGGCTGGGGATGCTTCCTGACACGGCCCGTGTCAGCTGACACGGGTTGCCATGTCAGGCTACTATTTTCCTTGACACACTCCCTCTGCCTGACACGACCAGTGTCGGGTGACACGGGTGGCCGTGTCAGGCCTCCTGTACCGGGGTTTTCCACTCCTTTGCTTGCCGGAATCTCGCATTATCTTGCTCTGAGTTCCCTGGTTCTTCTACCTGGACCTGTCGGACAAAAACACAAATATCCCACGCATAAAATCACGAAAATATAAATAAAATGTAAAAATGAATGGAAATGCTTAATTATTATATCGGAAGTAAAATTGCCTTGAAAAGTACTAAAAATTATTGCACAGTGTCTCAAAATCCTCGGTTTCTTATCGGATTAGTAACGAAAACTTAATGCAAATGGTGACTGATCAATATGGAGCTTTGAAAATGAGTGTAAAGGTTGGTGAAGGTGATCATTCAATCTTATGACAAATTACATATTCATTGATGTATATATTGTGGTAATAGTAGATAATTGGTGTATGAAGTTAGATTCTTGAAATAAGTTGTTTGAGTATATTAGGGCATGTTTGGTGGGGTTTAAAAGTGATTAAAACTGGTGAAACATTAAATTTTTTGAAAACTTAAATGACCAATCGATTGACAGGAGGAACCAATCGATTGGTTCCTTTTGAAAACACAAAAAATTAGACAATAACTTTGGAGAAATCAATTGGTCCCTTGTACCAATCGATTGGTCCATTTGAAATTTGAAAAAAATAAATTCAGGGAGTTGAGGATAATCGATTGGTCCCCTGTGTCAATTAATCGATCCTCTGTGTCAATTGATTGGTCTGTTATAGTAATTGATTGGTTCACTTGTTGTTTTAGTCATAACTTGGGCTACGTGACTCCAATGGAGGCACGATTTGAAGTGTTGGAAAGCTAACACACATAGCTACCTTATGGTAGTGCTTGGTCAGATAATTGATGTGTAGGCATACGTTCAATGTAAGAAATGTATTTTATGGAAGGTATGAATGTTTTTGTGAATCGTTGTGCTTACCTAATGGTCAATTGATGTTAAATGATTTAACATGATTGAGTGCTACGTGAATGCACATTTGATGGTTGTTGTCTGGTGTTGTTTATTGTTTATCATGGAATTAATCAATTATTATGGTGAGTATAATGCTATGCATAATCATGGTGATTGTATGGTTATAATTTTGGTGATTATTTTGTGATTATTTTCGTGATTACTTTGGTGATTATTTTACTGATAAAAATCATGTTGTTGAGAGTCATGCATCATGGTGACGGGTCTCGGTCTAGTTTTGGTGTGCTCTGGTCTGATGGTGTAGATTCCGAAGTGAGTAGCTAGTTTAGATGGGAATCGGTGAGGCGTTACTTATGGTGATAATAGTGATTTTGGTGTTCCCTGGTTCGATAGTGTGGATTCAAGAGCGAGTAGCTAATTTTAATGAGGAATTAATGAAGTGTTACTATATGATGATTAATAGTGATTTTGGTGTGATTTGGTCATATGGTGGGGATTCAAGAGCAAGATAGATATGTGTTGTCCATGAATGATACCGCATGCCAAATGAGTCAGTTGTGGAATACATTGCATGCATGTATGCGTATGTAATTTATTGTTCATGATGTTGTTGGTTGGTTGAGAATACTTGCATAGTTAATGAGTTGTTTAAATATTGTATATACCTGATGAAAGTGTATGTTGTTATGAATGCGTGTGAGATATTGGTGATGTTGAGTTGTGTATTCAATGTGTGATATGCCGTATGTTTTTCTCTACCTTCGCATTCTTTACACTGTTCATTTTGGATGTTTTTTCTCACACCTTTGCTTCATGTTGTCCATCATGGACATCTTACAAATAACCAGGAGTAAGAATTATTATTGTGTGTGGAAGGTGGCTTGTTAGAGCTACTCCTCGTTTTCTTTACTTATCGCTTTATTATACATTAGTGGTTTATAGTGCTCTGATCGTGTAACATCGGAGATGGGAGCTTGTTATGCTTTATGTTGATATAGATTTTTTTGTTTTGGAGTTTAGTACTTTATTTATGAAGTTTCTATGAAATGTTTTTCCATTGCGTCGTTTCAATTGGTTGACATGTTTTTGAAGGGTTATCATTTGTGACACCTTAAATTGTTGTGTAAACATTTTAAAATAAGTTTCGGAATTTAGGGTGTTACACTTGGCGCAAAGCTGGAATTCCCTCATATAAGCCCAAGCCATTGGATGAAGCTAGTAGGGATCAACCTTCAAGTGCTTCAGGACGATCACCTCGAAATCAGAGAAGGACAACAATAGTCCTATCTGGAGAACAAACACTCGTAAAAGGGGACCATAGATTAATCAAAAGAGTTACATATCCTTTTCTATATACCCATATGAAGAATCGACCAATCTATAAGGTTGTCAAAGATGATGTCAACAACATCTATTACTTCTTTAGTATTCAAAATGGACGGGGTCCCCTAGTTGTACTTGAATGCATTAACCGGACCCACCAACGTCACTCTTCTCTTAGATAGTTTGTTGAACTTAAAATGCTCATCAGGCTTGATCCAAGAAATTACATATGCCCTACCACGATACCCCAAGTAGGCCATATTGAATTAAAGGACCAATAAAACGGTGAATAATGTTTACAATAAAACATGTTGAAGGTTTCCTTACAATATTTTCTATGTACGAGGTAAGTATAAAAGAAAACTAACTAAGCATGTGTTGATTTGATAATTTTTCATTGTTATAATATGCATATTTTTTGTTATGGAGTTTTGAATCTACATGTGTTTCCTTCCATGAAAATATGAAAATCATATGGAGAAATGTGTATAGTTTATCGTGGAATTCTTAAATGAATTAGATGACAAGTTTATCACCCTTTATAATTTTTTCAACATGGTAGTTGTGAAGTTCAACGGGAGTAAGGATCACCCACTTCTGATAGAAGGGATATGAATTCCGCATAGGCTGGGAGAAGATGGTTTTGCTCACATACTTATAGTATCAAATATTCCACATAGAAGTTATTGATGGTGAAGTTGATCCTTCCAAATTATGCTCAAATAACACTTATTGTATAGGGTTCGACAATTCTGATTCTTTTATCGAGCAACTTATTGAGTGCAGTGCAACAACGTCACAATTGGTAAGTTTTAATTCAATTAAGTTCAAAAATAAAAATTTCACTCATGTGAATCCCTCGTCACATACTATGCGAAAGGAATTCACCACCTTCATAAGATCAACTAGGTTGAAGGAGGTTGTGTTGTTTGGTCCTACTGGTGACGAAGTCCGTTGGGTAATTTTGATAAGTAGTGGTGGGAAGAATGTCGCAAACTTTCGATGCAGCTAGTTGCCATTTTGCAGGATCAATGGTTTTTCCACTAGGGATATCTTGTGGTTTAAGTTTGTGGAAACATATTAGTCGCCTCTCATGAAAGTAGTGAAACTTTCTTAAATGTTCAATTAAATGTTTAGTTTATCTTATTTTAGGGTTTATGGAACCAAAAATTGTAATGTTGTTTTATGAATATAATCAAAGGAGACTAGTTCAAGATTGTATAATATTTTGTTAATGTTAATTTGTTATTTTGTGGGACGATGTTTTTTATCGTCGATATTCATCAGATTAAACGCAAATGATTCTAATATAATTGGTATTTAAAACATAATTTTAAAATATGTTAACTGTCTCATGAACCATAAGATCAACATCCAACGGAAATATGTTACTGTCTCTTGAACCATACACCTTGTAATATTTTGCATGACATTCAATTTATAACATATATGATAAACCTTTAATGGTGCAAGACGCAAAGTGGTGATGAAGAAGGCCTATGATGGATTCTTAACGGTCCCCATTTATAGAACGAGGTATAAATTTTAATATGATGATTTTCTTTCTATATATTTTTTTAAGTTTTATAAATTTTGATTCCTTCGTCTTTTCCTTTTTTATTCTACGCATGAAAATCATATGACAAAATGTGTAAAACTTTTATAAATTTTAATATGACGATTATTGACAAATTCAATTAGAGTAAGGAACATCAATTGATTATAAATGGTTAAAAATATAATTAAATGATTATTGACAAATTCAATCGGAGGAAGAAACACCAATTTAATTATTGACAAAATGGTTTTCAGAGTAATGAATCAAGTATAATCATCGGTCGTGTTTTTATTTTAGTAAGATAAAATCTAAAAACACAAGATTTATTCAATTTTATTTTAAAAACTATAGTTAATTGCTCTCATTCCTTTTAATAATCAAATATTCTCATTTGAGTTTAACATAATTCTGATCCTAGATTTGTTATATTTTCATTAGGATATTATATTCTCACTTAAGATAAAAAAAATGTATCCTCAAAAACTATATGACCTTAGGTTTAACCATAATTTAATCTTAAATTTATTTGACTCTAATCATTTTAATTTATTTAATTTCTTAAAACATATTCAATATAACATAGAAAAAGAGTTATTACAATTTTTATCTTTTCATATCAATAGATAAAAAGATATTTAGATTATTATTTAAGATTCTTTTACAATCGGCATTCCCCATATTATAGCATCATTGAACCCTAAAAAAAATGAAAACAAAAATATTAGAACAACATATAACATATGAACATATAAAAATTGAACATACATTTGGCTTAAAAATAGTATCTGCATAGTATTAGGTGATACTTAGAAGATATATAGCTTACGTGTTACAATCAACACTAGGATCAAAAGAAACAGAAAAAGCAATGTTACAAAGCTTAGGCAGTTGTTTTGATTTATCAGGGTTAACTTTAAATCTTGATGCAGCAGGTTTGAGACAATTGCAAACATCTTTTCGAATTTGGGTGGTGTTGACCCTTTGATTAAAATTATTTAAACCAATACAACAATTATTCTGCAAAAAATGGAAGACATGGTAACAATGCCAAAAGAGCTTTAGGGCAAGTTATGTCATCGATTTAACGTGCAAAAAATGGTGTTACTAGCATAACTAAAACCATCACAAGTATTGAAACAGAAATAGATTTCTTTCCTGTCATCTTAATTTTAATGTGTATGGATAATCTATGAAATTTTAGAATGATTTCTCTCTACAAGTATGTTTTAATTTATAGATAATATTTGCTAATCATTAATGGTAAATCATTAGTGTCTTAATTGTTTTTAATATCGTGTTGATAACGTTTTATAAGATTTATTATTTTATTTAAATTCTATTTGTTTATAAAAGGAACAGTTATAATCTTAAATATTCATGAATTAATATATTAATTAAGAGTACACAAAAAAGCTTATTAGAGACAATGAATTCAAACAATTAAATTTTCTAATAATATAGTAGCGATCAATGTTCTTACAAAAGTAATATTTGTATATACTTGAAACGTGTTGCCACGTCATATGAACTATATCTGTTTCCATTATAAATAGTAACAGACAATTATACTATTTTTTTAAAGTTATTTTCAAACTTGGATAAGGGAATATATATATATATATATATATATATATATATATATATATATATATATATATATATATATATATATATATATATATATATATATATATATATATATATATATATATATATATATATATATATATATATATATATATATATATATATATATATATATATATATATATATATATATATATATATATATATATATATATATATAAAAGAATATTTATTAAAACATCAAAAAATTTATATTTTAAATATGAATGGTCATAGATAATCATTAAATATGCACACACAAAATTATTCAGACATAAAAAATATATATTTTAAATATAAATGGTCATAGATAATCATTAAAAATACACAAAAGGATAATTATAAGAAATAAAAAAAATTATATTTTTATTTTAATAATATTTAATATTTATAATTGTTTTAAAATTATTATACAAGTACTCCGCATACCACATTATAAAACTATAATATATTGTTGTGTATGTTTAATAGTTATAGTTTAGCAAATTTTTCTAAAAATTATAATATCTCCATGTTTAACTTTAGTAAATTTTTATGGTTCTACATTTCATTTTTTTTTTTAAATCAGGTATCCTCTACGCGCGCAACTACAGAGATTAATCTTTTGAATTTGAGAAATTATTATAGGTGGCAAAACTAGTCCTAAAGAGATTTAATATTGTTGCGTGCGCATACTTAGATTTGAACCTACGACCTCTAATTAAGTTAGAAGAGACCCTTACTTTCTCATCCATGTGAAGCTACACGAAAAATACCCGAGCGTATCGCACGCTCGAAGATACACCAAAATTGTCATTGAACTTTATTTATTATCAAAGAAAAGGGAAAACGTCGATAAAACCCAGAGGAAGAGAAACATGCAAGGAAGCTGGTTATGCAAGGGGAAAGTATTAGCATCCCTCACATTCGTTGTACTCAACAGACACCACTTTGATTGTTCTTTGCTCGAATGAGTGTTAGAGCCTTCATGCCTACGTATATAAAGATTACTCGCGAAAGAATAAGGGGAAAAGGAGAAGAATAAACAAAGTACTCGATGAGGATTAGGGCCTTCATGCCTACGTATCCCTATAGTGCAATAAGGAATTCAGAGCTCCATAGTTCATAGAACTAAAGGCGGGAGATGAAAGAAGAGTGATAAAGGTATGGTTTGAACCAAAGTATAATGTTTTTTGAACCCAGTAGGTAGGTATATCTTAACCAATGAGAAAACTGGCATCACGCAAAAACAAAGAGTACACTAGCATCAAGCCAAAGATAAATGGTAAACTGGCATCAAGCCAAAAATAAAAGGGTATTGGTTCAGAGGATGGACACTGGTTATTTGTCCAAAAAGGTATATATGGAGCTCAAATAAGTGATAACACTAAAATTTATCGTATTTTCGACTCCGATTTCACATGCATTCTAGTCGTTTTATTATCATTTTGTTGTGTTATTGGTATGTTTTCCTTTGTTTTCAGGTTTTTACTTTAATCGGAGTCCTGATCGAGAAAAGGAGTGAAAAAGAGCAAAAAAACCCTAAAATTCAGCATTTTGTGCTTATGACCTACCCAATGGCGGACGCCACAGACCAAGCCATGACGTGTCCAAGCTCAACTTCCCTCAACTCCCACGTTCTCCACTACATCCACTAAGGCGCCTCACTTTGGCCTTGTGGCGGGCGCCATGGCCTTGTGGCGGGCGCCACAAGAGGAAAATAGTTTCCCCCCATTTTTAAGTTGAAGGGCATCCAAGTCATTTCCATCTTTTTACTTGCTTATAAATAGAAACTCGAATTCACTTTTACAATCATCCAAACTTAGAGCAGAGGCAAACTCAGAGCAACTTTGTTTCACTTAGGCATATATTTAGTTTTATAAAGTGGTAATCGCTTCGCATTGGAGAGTTACCACAATTGTGTAATCAAGTCTGTGATAGAGTCTGTAATCGAGTTTGGAGCACTTTGGAAGGAAATTAATCCTGCCGCCATTTTCATTTCCGCATTGCAATTTATTCAACCCTCCGATTGGAGCAGGTTTTTATTACTTGTCTTTATCTTATTTAATTTCCCACACTCACTTTACTTTTATTTATTTCCCGCACTCGCTTTACTTTTATTTATTTCCCGCACTCGCTTTACTTTTATTTATTTCCCGCACTCGCTTTTACTTTATTTATTTCCCCGCACTCGCTTTACTTTATTTATTTCCCGCACTCGCCTTTACTTTATTTATTTCCCGTACTCGCTTTACTTTATTTATTTCCCGCACTCGCTTTACTTTATTTATTTCTCGCACTCGTACTACTTTTATTTACTTTCCGCACTCACACTACTTTTATTTATTTTAATGCACTTTTACTTTACCATGTCTAGCTAAATTTATAAGGTTAGAATGTAAGGATCGTAATTGAACCAGTAATCCGTACAATTGTTCGTAGAAACACTTAAGGGCTATTTTAACTTTCAACTTAAGTTTTCCCGCACTTCAATTCCGTTGGGTAAGATCGAAAGCCATCCAACGTCTTTTTAAGCTTAATTGTTTTTAACTATTTCAAAAACAGCGAAAGCGCTTTGTCTAGTTCATTAGGAGTTTTTAACATAAAGAAGAAAAGAGATTTTAAAACTATTTTCGGACGCGTTTATAAGTTTAGAGTCTGGTTCGTGAGAACCTCTTTTGGTTAAGAAATCCAAGTTATAATACTTTTCAACTTAGTCAAGATACTATATTTCTTAAAAATAGGTTTACTACTCTAACGCAATGCGCGCCTTTTTATAAGTGACAATAAGAGGGTTTGATTAGGGAGTACAACTCGGTTCTGAATACGCGAAAGCGAAAGTTCCTGTTAAATTAGTTCTTTTCAAAGTAGGAAACATTGCCCATAAGTAGCTCTATTAGCAAGTACTTGGATTATCCATTGATTACGTGAATTACATTCGACCCTGTCTTTATTAATTAAATTTATTTCAATACTTCACTTTTCATTGCACACTCTAAAAACAAAACACCTATTTTGATTGTCTTTGATAAACACCATAACGACAGGTAACGATAGATTGACACTTGGTCTCTGTGGATTCGATAATCTTTTATATTACTCTGACACGTTTGTATACTTGCGAAAAGCACGCATCAAGTTTTTGGCGCCGTTGCCGGGGACCAACTTCGTCAAATTTCATTTTCCTGTTGTTATATCGTTTAGACTTAGGCTATTTCCCGCCGGTCAATGCGAAGAACTCGCAGCATCGGAAGTTTAAGCTTAGTATATCCTCTGGCGGAACCTGAACGTTACGCTCGCGCACGTTTATTCTTTCATAGACTTAAGAGAGCTATGGCCGAAGATCAAAACCAAAGACCTCTTAAGGACTTCGCTCAACCATCTAATGAAGAACCTAGTTCTAGTATAGTAAACCCAACCATCCCAGCTAATAATTTTGAACTTAAACCATCTCTGTTACAACTAGTGCAACAGAGACAATTCGCGGGTCTCGCTACTGAGAACCCAAACCAACATTTAAAAATATTTCTTCAATTAGCAGATACTTTTAAAACCAATGGAGCTTCTCCTGAGGCAATACGTTTAAGATTATTTCCTTTTTCCCTCAGAGATAAAGCCCTATCATGGTTAGATTCCCTTCCACCCAATTCCATTACGACTTGGGATAACCTTAGAAGAGTTTTTCTTGCTAGATATTTTCCCCCAAGTAAAACCGCCGTTCTTTGAAACCATATAACTAGATTTACCCAAAACCAAGGAGAATCGCTGTTCGAAGCTTGGGAGAGATATAAAGAGTTGTTACGAGCATGCCCACATCATGGCTTAGAAAATTGGTTAATCATCCAAACCTTCTATAATGGACTTCATTACAACACAAAGATGACCATCGATGCTGCCG
Source organism: Lathyrus oleraceus (assembly GCF_024323335.1). NCBI lineage: Eukaryota > Viridiplantae > Streptophyta > Magnoliopsida > Fabales > Fabaceae > Lathyrus > Lathyrus oleraceus. Next base: position 102,336,912 of record NC_066584.1, on the reverse strand, counting down.
CAGGTGGTGCTCTGATGAACAAACCTTATCCTGAAGCTAGTGCCCTCATCAAAGATATGGCTCAAAACTATCAATCACGGGGAGTCGAACGAGCGACAGTTGAGAAGAAGGAAGCCCAAGGAGGAGTGCATGAACTAAGCTCTTTAGACATGATGCAAGCTAAAATGGACGCATTAGCCCTCAAAGTCGAGCATATGTGCATAAACCTGAATACTGTAGCCGCAGTTTCGCCGGATTGTGAGATATGTGGAACCAAAGGACACCAATCTGCAAAATGCAGTCTATTAAACGAAACCCACTATGAGCAAGTAAACTACACCCAAGGGAACCCATATTCGAATACCTATAACCCTGGATGGAGGAATCACCCGAACTTCTCCTATAAAAATAATAACCCTATTCAAAATAATACACCTCCGAGACCTAGTTATCAAGCCCCAAGATCAAATCAACCTATGCAACCTGTACCACCAAAGCCGAGCCTTGAGAAAATTATGGAAAATTTTATCACCGCTCAAACCCAACAAAACAAGGAGTTCATGAACCAAAACATTCATGTTAACGAATTGATTACTCAGTTAGGAACCAAGGTTGACCAAATAGTTACTCATACCAATATGCTTGAAACCCAGATCTCTCAGGTAGCTTTAAACCAAGCCCCTTAGACTACACCTAGAGGACAATTCCCTGGACAACCTCAACAAAATCCGAGAGGACAAGCCAATGCCATTACCCTACAAAGTGGGAACGCTTATGATGAGCCACCAAACCCTAGATTGAGTGAATCCGAAACTTCAAAGGAATGTACCAAACCCCCGGACGAAGTAAAGGGACCAGAGGAATCTGAAAACCAGGAAGGTCGAGAGAAAGGAGAAGAACCTAAAGATAAAACTTACGTACCACCCCCGCCATATAAACCACCTATACCATATCCGCAAAGACTCAAACAAACCCAGATCAATAAACAATATCAAAATTTTATTAAAGTTATAGAAAAACTTCATGTAGAAATCCCTTTCACAGAAGCCATCACCCAAATACCTTCTTATGCAAAGTTTCTCAAAGACATCCTTACCAACAAACGTAGACTTGACGATCCGAAGCCTTTGGAATGTAATGCTATTTCCGAGGACAAATTAGTAAAGAAAGATAAAGATCCTGGAAATTTCTCCATTCCTTGCCTTTTGGGTAATCATGTCATCAAAAAAGCTTTTCTAGACTTAGGAGCTAGTGTGAGCCTAATGCCTTTAGCGGTTTGTGAGAGGTTAAACTTAGGAGAATTACAACCCACTAAGATGTCACTTCAGTTAGCCGATAGATCTGTTAAATATCCGATAGACATTTTAGAAGATGTTCCTGTTAGGATAGGTCAGTTATTTATCCCTACTGATTTTATTGTCATGGACATCAAAGAGGACAATGATATACCAATCCATCTAGGTAGACCATTCTTATCGACTGCAGGAGCCATAATAGATGTCAAGAAAGGAAAGTTGACATTTGAGGTAGGTGACGAGAAAATAGAATTTATACTTTCGAAATTTATTATGGCACCTGTGGTGGGAGACTCGTGTTATGCCTTAGATATCATTGATGAATGTGTTAGAGAATTAGAACAAAAAGAAATTATAAAAACAATTAAGTTACCATCAACTCTCATAAGGGAAGATGATGACTTTAAGAAACCTTACATCGATGATAACCTTTACGAATGTTTATCCCTTACCCCAGATCCTATGCCATGCCCTAAGAAACCCACCTTATAACTTAAGGAACTGCCTAAGAACCTGAGATATGAGTTCCTCGATGAAAAGATGAACCGTCCAGTTATAGTTAGCGCTACCTTGAGCCAAAAGGAAACGAACCAACTTTTAGACGTTTTACGAAGATATCCCTCAGCCTTAGGATATAATATCTCTGACATGAAAGGTATAAGTCCATCCGTATGCATGCATCGGATTTCGCTCAAAGAAGATTCAAAACCCTCTAGGGAACATCAGAGAAGAATAAACCCTATAATGAGTGATGTTGTTAAAAAGGAAGTCTTAAGTTACTTGAGGCAGGTATCATCTACCAGATCTCGGATAGTAAGTGGGTGAGCCCTGTGCATGTAGTACCTAAAAAGGGAGGCATCACAATCGTGCAAAACGATAAAGGCGAACATGTAGCAAAACGTTTAGAAGGAGGATGGCGGATGTGTATAGATTATAGAAAATTAAATAAAGCAACTAGGAAGGATCATTTCCCTTTACCATTTATAGACCAGATGTTGGAGCGTCTAGCCAAACACTCTTACTTCTGCTATCTAGATGGATACTCTGGATTCTTCCAAATACCTATCCACCCCGAAGATCAAGAAAAAACTACCTTTACATGCCCTTATGGAACTTTTGCCTACAGACGAATGTCGTTCAGCCTCTGTAATGCCCCAGCTACTTTCCAACGCTGCATGATGTCAATCTTCGCAGATTACCTAGATGGTATCATGGAAGTGTTTATGGATGATTTCTCGGTTTGCGGATTTGATTTCCACAATTGTCTTGCTAACCTTGAGAAAATCCTGGAGAGATGCGTGGAGGTGAACCTCGTGCTAAACTGGGAAAAATGTCATTTCATGGTAACCGAAGGAATAGTTTTAGGACATATAGTTTCCGAAAAAGGTATAGAGGTAGATAAAGCTAAAATAGAAGTTATAGAAAACCTAAAATCCCCTAAAACTATCAGAGAAGTCCGAAGTTTTCTTGGACACGCTGGATTCTACATGCGTTTCATTAAAGACTTCTCCAAAATAACTAAACCTTTAACCGGACTTTTAATGAAAGACGCTGAATTCATTTTCGATGAAAAATGTAATGACGCATTTAATCTTTTAAAACAAGCGTTAGTATCTACACCCATTATGAAACCACCTGATTGGTCGGAACCTTTCGAGATAAAGTGCGATGCTAGTGATTATGCAGTTGGAGCCGTTCTAGGACAAAGGAAAGATAAAAAATTACATGCCATTTATTATGCCAGTAGAACCCTAGATGCTGCCCAACTTAATTATGCAACAACTGAAAAAGAATTACTCGTTGTAGTTTTCGCTATAGACAAATTTAGATCTTATCTAGTAGGAGCAAAAATTATTGTTTACACCGATCATGCTGCCATTCGTTACCTATTAAGTAAAAAAGATGCCAAGCCCAGGTTACTCCGATGGATTCTATTACTACAAGAGTTTGATTTAGACATAAGAGATAAAAAAAAGGCACTGAAAATGTAGTAGCTGATCACCTTTCTAGGCTAGAACATCTAAAACCAGAACTAATACCCATAAATGATGATTTTGCCTATGATAGACTGATAGCCAGAGTAGAAACCATTGAAGATGATAACCTAGATCCTTATGAGCACCCTCAAAATTCCTTAGCAATAAGTAATGTACCCTGGTATGCAGATTTCGTTAATTACCTAGTTGCTGATATAGTACCCCCTGATCTTGACTACCACCGCAAGAAGAAATTCTTCCACGATGTGAGAAACTTCTATTGGGATGAACTGCTCCTTTTCAAAAGGGGTAAAGATGGCATTTTTTGCCGTTGCGTTCTAGAAGAAGAGGTAAATAATATTATCGAGCATTGTCATTCTGCACCTTATGGTGGACATGCGAGCACCTCTAAGACATACGCCAAGATTCTTCAAGCTGGCATATTCTGGCCTACCATGTGGCGTGATGTCTATGCTTGCATTGTCAAGTGTGATAGATGCAAATGCACTGGAAACATTTCAAGGCGTGATGAAATGCCTCTAAGAAACATTCAGGAAGTAGAACACTTTGACGTATGAGGTATAGATTTCATGGGACCTTTTCCACCATCCTTAGGAAACAGGTATATCTTAGTAGCTGTAGACTATGTGTCTAAGTGGATTGAAGCTATAGCTGCACCCACAAACGACACTAGGATAGTAATCAAACTATTTAAAAACTATATATTCCCTAGATTTGGAACACCACGTATAGTCATAAGCAATGGAGGATCACACTTTATATCGAGAATATTTGACAAACTTTTAAGAAAATATGGAGTTAGGCATAGAGTAGCAACACTGTACCATCCACAAACTAGTGGCCAAGTAGAAGTATATAATAGGGAGATAAAACAAATCCTAGAGAAAACTGTTTCTATTTCTAGGAGAGACTGGTCTCAGAAGCTTCAAGAAGCATTATGGGCCTATAGAACCGCTTTCAAAACCCCTATAAGAACTACCCCTTATCAACTAGTTTATGGAAAATCATGTCACTTACCATTCGAATTAGAGCATAAGGCCTATTGGGCCATTAAAACTTTGAATTTAGATTACCTAGCCGCTGGAGAAAAGCGTACCCTAGACATTCATAAATTAGAAGAACTTAGGCAATCTGCCTACGAGAATGCAAAAATATATAAAGAGAGGACAAAAGCCTATCACGACAAAAGAATAGTAAAGAAAAACTTCAGTATAGGCGATCCTGTTCTCCTTTTTAACTCTAGGTTACGACTCTTCCCTAGAAAGCTACGTTCATGATGGACTGGTCCTTTCGAAGTATCCAAGATTCTGAGATCCGGAGCCGTAGAAATCAAGAACGATACCTGTAGTCCATTCATTGTAAATGGACAAAGATTGAAGCTCTACGAAGGAGGAGACATTCCAGCATACTACTCGAGCCACACCCTGATTGATCCACCAATCCCTACTACTATAGGTGTATAAATTCTAATCGTCAAGCTAATGACGTTAAACAAGCGCTGCGTGGGAGGCAACCCATAGTTTTTCTTTCATTTTACTTTTGCGCATTTATTTAATTTTATTTTTTTATTTAATTTAATTTTATCATATTTTGCATTAAGACTAAGATTTGAATGGTTTGTATTTTCAGGATCACTTTCTTAACCTTTACAGGATGCAGGATTTTGATGACATGCATGTGGCCTATAGAGATAATGCTCAGAGGGAGCACTACATCGCTTTGTATCAGCGCCCTATGGCACCCACACGTTATCCTGATCAGCACTGTATGGAGGCACTGGGTATCGAGCCGAGTATCCGATTTCTTAGCCACCAGCTTCACTGGGACGAGTTTGATGATGACTTGAGTAACACATATAGGAACCTGACTTTGGAGTTCCTGAGTTCATTCGACTATGACCCATATTCTGGGCCAGATGGGTATGATACTTTCAGGCTTTTCGGAGTTGAGTACTCCTTCAGCCAGAAAGAGTTCGGCGACTTATTGGGTTTCCAGACTACTCCTGATGCTATCCCGGAGACACCTATGGGATATTTCCTGGGTAAGGAGGTTGAGAAGTTTTTGAGTGATATATCAGGTGGAGGAAGCCAGGATCCATCTATGCAGCTGTCTCATGTCATACATAACCCCGCCTTCAGATACTTTCAGATGATATTAGCACATTCCTTCCCGGGAAAGCCGGATGCAGAGACACTACTGAGTGAAGAGGAAATCTTCCTATTATTTTGTGCATCCCAGTCTCGCCCAGTAGCATGTGGGAACTTTTTATTATACAGTCTCAGCGGTATCTCCAGATCTACCGAAGGAGTCATCCATGTTGGCGGAATCATCACGCAGATTGCTGTCGCTTTAGGTCTGTCTCGCAAGCTGTTACATCTTCGGACCTACTGTGGGTACACGACCATGGACATCGACTTCTGTTTGACCAGAGGATTGATGAGGAGAGCCTCTTTCCACCCATGCCAGTTTCGATTGCTAGTCGACAGTGAGGCTATTCACTATTTCACACTGCTAGACCCTATGATGACCAGTGTGCATGATCCAGCGAATTGGAGTTATGCTCTAGAGGGCCAGGGAGAGACCGTTGAGGAACCGAGATCGCCACCCATTGCTGAATACACACCTACACCACCATCTCCCAGAATCACTATTTTCTCTAATAATTTTTCATTGTAGACACTCGACATCCGCACTCAGATTGCTGAGTGTCGTAGAGAGATCGCAGCGCTTAGACAGGAGGTGGCTGACCTTACTTTACAGATGGGAGTGTCTGATCTCACCCATGCTACTGAAGCCGACTGTCTATATCAGGAGATCGCAGAACTCAAGCAAGAAGTAGCCATGCTCCGTGGTTCCTCTCAGGAAGATCACATCCCCACTACATGATCTCACCATTTAATCTTATTTTATCTCATTTTTATATTTCTTGTATTTACATAACTCATCTCATATTATCGCATTTGAAATATTATATAAACTACATCTATATATTAGTACTTCTATTTTTATCTACATATGTTTTATGTTCATTTTATTTGCATTTTAATCTTTCAGTTATTTATTTATTTATATTTAATTTCTGTTTTTGTTTTTGTTTCAGTTTCACTTTTTATTTTTGTTTTTTTACTTTTATAAAATTATGCAAGTCAAATATACTAGGAAAATCACAAGACAAATGCTATCCAGACCCCTCAAAGCCAAAAGACAAGAGAAGCCCAAACCAAAGGACCAAAAGCTGGCCCAGTCAGATTTTGCCTTGTGGCGCCCGCCATAGGACCTGTGGCGCCCGCCACAGCGTCTGTAAATGGTCGAGGCAGAACCCCTTTCTTCACCATTTTTGCAACTTACAACCTCCCAAACCCATTTTTTCACCTTGGAAAAACATCCTTGAACCCACAAAAAGCTCATACTTTTCTAACCACCACACCACACAAATCATTATTCCACTTTCCATTTTCGATTTCATCCGTCGGATTTTGTAAAAATCCAACCTTTTCACAAACCACTTCATCTTCTTCATCACTTTTCAAGAGCATTCAAATGGAGTTTAACGGATTCATTCTTCGAGGAGGGAAACCGGGGGATCGACAAAGAAAAATTATTGAACGGTTGCAAAATCGGGAAATCCTCCCGACAAGGTATGTTGACGAAGACTGTCTCTACACTTTAGGTATCTATCATAGCATATTTCATTTATTAGATAATTTAGGTTTGCATAATTTCTTTTCCAATAAAGAACCTACCTATGAGCGGTTGACAATTGAATTTTTGAGTTCCTTAATTTATATTGTCAACCCTAACACTGCTAGCACAGTTGGTACTGTCAAATTTAGAATGGTTGCTGTTGAATACCAATTCAGTACCGACAAACTAGCCAGCTTGTTAGGAATCCCTCATGGGGACGGTGCTATTTGTGAGGCCCCTTTGGATTCCGAATGGTCTGTTGAGGTATTTTCCTTCTGGGAGCGTTTATCAAACACTTCCATAAACTCTTTTGAAGGAGTTCTTGCCTCAACTATCCATAACCCGGCCATCAGAGTTTTTAGATATCTGTTGGCATGCACTATTTTTGGCCGGGAGAATCCAAATAAGGTTAATGCCAGAGAGCTTCTATTTTTACAAGGAAGCCTCACAAATAGACGTATTAATTCGGTCTCGTTCATGCTTGCTCATATGATTTTAACTTTGAATAAAGCGGGACCGATTTCTTTTGGTGGATTGAGTACATCTATTGCTCGGGCGCTTAACCTGAACGATGAGATGGCTACCCGAGAACCCTTACCTCCTTGCACAATTAACCTAAAATTTCTGAGAGACATGAAATTGTGCCGCTCGAGGAGAGAAGGAGGCTATATGTTTATGGTTCATGGTGTAGCCATCCCGTCTGTTGTTTTACCGTGCACTAGACGTACAGATGTACGAGATGAAAGGAATTGGACCTACGATTTAGACGCCCCACCTGTTTTGGGTCCTCTTCCTCCTAACATTCCTGATGAGGCGGGATATGACACTGATGATGAATATGATCGGAGAGAGAGATCTCCCGTACCACATGTGTCCCCCCATCATCCTTCACCACCACACACCGCACCATTTTCTTCTTCTGCAGGTACCACTCCTGGCTTCTATATTACAGAGGAGATGTGGCGTGACCACATGGCTAGAGAGCAAAGGCGTGACGACCTCCTCTCTACCATCCAACAAAAAATGGCGGATAACATGCGCTTCATGCAAGAGTCGCAGCGGAGGACAGACAGGTCCTACGACACTATTCTACAGTCCCTGCAAACGATCACAGATACACAGGCCCGTCAGCAACACCACCACCGTCAGCATATTGCTCTCATAGAAAACACTCAAGGTACCATTTTAGGTAACCTTCGAGAAGTAAGGACCGCTCAGGATGCCCTGCAGGCGAGGATGGATCAGAGAGACCATCGTCGTACCCGATCACGTCGTCCACCTCAGGATGGCGAGGGCACTAGTGGTCAGCAATAGGTTGCCAGGTAACTCTTCCTTATCTTATTTCGATACATTGGGGACAATGTTCGATTTAAGTGTGGGAGGAGACTCTATCGTCTTTTCTTTATTGCTTTTCTCGTTTTTCCTTTATCATTTTTTCTTTGTTGTTTTTAGATAGTTTATTTATTGTTATTCCCTTTTAGTTGTTTATTTTTCTTTCTTAGTATAATGCATGGGTCTGACGAGTCACCAAATACAATAGATCTTTAGTACAATCCTACCTCCCCATACCTTTAGCCCCACCAATTTTTTTTTGCAAAAGAAAATAGTGTTATTCTGAAAGTTTTCAGGTCTTAAAGACATGTTTTGAGTAAGGATGCGGTGACTTGGGAGAACTTTGCGAAACATCAGTATCTGTTTTAGCACCATAAGCTTCGTAAATATAGGAATCATTCCCGAAACCCCATATAGCATGGCCTTAATCATCATTTCTGTATAAGTCCTCAGTAGTTTATCTCAGCAGTCAGCTCCGGCCTACGCATCCTCTACGTAGGGGACCGATGCAAATAAGTGAATGATCCAGAAAAAACAAACAAAGAAATAAAAGAAAGCAAAAAGGCAACTCCGGTATAGGTGATCCTCATAAAGTCATTTAAACCAAAGAATTGTAAAAATTGCTACAAAAAGAAAAAGAAAAAGAAAAAGAAAAACTTACCCACTGTTAGTTGGTTCAGAGCTATCTGGCACTGAACTCGGTAGGGAGGATTACGATCCGATCCCCCACAACTACAGTTGGGTCTAATAAAAGGGTTTACACATATTTATGTGCCAGAAACCCCAAGCTCTGATCATAATCACTAACAGGCCACTCTGCTATGAAGCATGTACGGATAACGGGCTTAATGTGATTGCGCCTGAATGAAAAGGACACAAAAAGAGATGAAGAGGCAGGCCTAGGTATTGTGGGATAATATGGGTTGGTTAATATAGGAATGAAGTTTATGTCCGTATGTGCGGATTAGTGTCATCATGATACCCTTAGTTCACTCAGTTAGTACCTATCACTGCATCCCGACTTGAACTTGGAATTTTTACCTGAAGCACTCGTTTACACAAATTTTCTTTTATGAGCTTTTTAATGTTTTGCTTGAGGACAAGCAAAGGTTTAAGTGTGGGAGAGTTTGATAACACTAAAATTTACCGTATTTTCGACTCCGATTTCACATGCATTCTAGTCGTTTTATTATCATTTTGTTGTGTTATTGGTATGTTTTCCTTTGTTTTCAGGTTTTTACTTTAATCGGAGCCCCGATTGAGAAAAGGAGTGAAAAAGAGCAAAAAAACCCTAAAATTCAGCATTTTGTGCTTATGGCCTACCCAATTGTGGGCGCCACAGACCAAGCCATGACGTGTCCAAGCTCAACTTCCCTCAACTCCCACGTTCTCCACTACATCCACTAAGGCGCCTCACTTTGGCCTTGTGGTGGGCGCCATGGCCTTGTGGCGGGCGCCATGGCCTTGTGGCGGGCGCCACAAGAGGAAAACAGTTTCCCTCCATTTTCAAGTTGAAGGGCATCCAAGTCATTTCCATCTTTTTACTTGCTTATAAATAGAAACTCGAATTCACTTTTACAATCATCCAAACTTAGAGCAGAGGCAAACTCAGAGCAACTTTGTTTCACTTAGGCATATATTCAGTTTTATAAAGTGGTAATCGCTTCGCATTGGAGTGTTACCACAATTGTGTAATCAAGTCTGTGATAGAGTCTGTAATCGAGTTTGGAGCACTTTGGAAGGAAGTTAATCCTGCCGCCATTTTCATTTCCGCATTGCAATTTATTCAACCCTCCGATTGGAGCAGGTTTTTATTACTTGTCTTTATCTTATTTAATTTCCCGCACTCACTTTACTTTTATTTATTTCCCGCACCCGCTTTACTTTTATTTATTTCTCGCACTCGCTTTTACTTTATTTATTTCCCCGCACTCGCTTTACTTTATTTATTTCCTGCACTCGCCTTTACTTTATTTAATTCCCGCACTCGCTTTACTTTATTTATTTCCCGCCCTCGCTTTACTTTATTTATTTCTCGCACTCGCACTACTTTTATTTACTTTCCGCACTCGCACTACTTTTATTTATTTTAATGCACTTATACTTTACCATGTCTAGCTAAATTTATAAGGTTAGAATGTAAGGATCGTAATTGAACCAGTAATCCGTACAATTGTTCGTAGAAACACTTAAGGGCTATTTTAACTTTCAACTTAAGTTTTCCCGCACTTCAATTCCGTTGGGTAAGATCGAAAGCCGTCCAACGTCTTTTTATGCTTAATTGTTTTTAACTATTTCAAAGACAGCGAAAGCGGTTTGTCTAGTTCATTAGGAGTTTTTAACATAAAGAAGAAAAGAGATTTTAAAACTATTTTTGGACGCGTTTATAAGTTTAGAGTCTGGTTCGTGAGAACCTCTTTTGGTTAAGAAATCCAAGTTATAATACTTTTCAACTTAGTCAAGATACTATATTTCTTAAAAATAGGTTTACTACTCTAACGCAATGCGCGCCTTTTTATAAGTGACAATAAGAGGGTTTGATTAGGGAGTACAACTCGGTTCTGAATACACGAAAGCGACAGTTCCTGTTAAATTAGTTCTTGGATTATCCATTGATTACGTGAATTACATTCGACCCTGTCTTTATTAATTAAATTTATTTCAATACTTTACTTTTCATTGCACACTCTAAAAACAAAACACCTATTTTGATTGCCTTTGATAAACACCATAACGACAGATAACGATAGATTGACACTTGGTCTCTGTGGATTCGATAATCTTTTATATTACTCTGACGCGTTCGTATACATGCGAAAAGCACGCATCAATAAGTAGTCTATTTGGTTCAAAGAGAAAGTATATCACATGCGTGAATGATTGGTAGAAGATATTGAATGTAGGTAGCGAATAATGAATAATGGAAAATGAATGGTAGGATAGAGAGAAATAATAAAAGTTGAAAGAATTGAAAGATTTGACAAAAGTGACAAAAGGTATAATTTGGAACCAAAATATAATGGTATTATTGGAATCCATAAAGGGAATGAAAATCGAACCACAGAGAAAAACATGCATATTGGCCAAAAAGAAATGAATTAAGTGTTTGGCATGAAGACAAGCATCTCTTGGTTTAAACGCGGACACTGGTTATTTTTCCTAAAATGGTATAAATGGAATCCAAAGGGACTATAGTATTTGGTTTCAAAGAACCAGTATGTCATTGAGATGGAAGGATTATGATTGAAGATAGTTGATGGATCATGGAAGATGTGGAAGGTGCCCTAAGGCAGAAGAATAAATTAGTATGTGTTTACCAGTGATTTCTGATAAACAACCGCTAATCTTCCAAATTTGTATATTTTTGGTAACTCGCAGGATCGACTAGATTGATCCTAGGACATGTGTCTTAAGAATTGTTATTACTGTTATTTGACTCATAGTTACGCTTGTTTCTAATTTGTGAATGACACAGTGTTTAGACAACAATTCTAAGTGAAACTTATGACTTTATGAACAAAGTAGATAATGATCACTTGGTATTAAAAGGTTTAAAGATAGTGAAAAGGCTTAGGAAAGGTAAAGATAAATGACTCAGAGTAAATGCTCTATGTTTTAAGAAAGTACTAGAAATGAAGATTCTGGCGGAATGTAAATGCAGAAATGAAAAGTAATGATAAACTATTGAAAAGTAAGGGCAATTCGACAGATAAAGGCAGTAAAAATACTTTGATTTAAACAATTGGTATGAAAAATATAACATGAACGAAACTTATGGTGTTCTTCGACAGCAAATAATTGCTTACCCACAAAGAGAATTAAAACAGCTTCGCTACAGTCATTTCTTGCTTATTCTCAAGACTTACTATCTTCAAAGACCTTTTAATTGTCTATCGAAATCCCCAGCTAAAAAATTGCCCCCAAGAAATGTCTATTTCGAATTACTGTAGAAATGGACATTTTTTGCATTTACCAGATTTCGACCAGAGACCTTTCATAGTCTTAAAAGTCCACGTTTGTCAGTTAATCATGATTAACTTTTCCAAAACGTCTCATCAGAACGTGTGCGCAGTTATATTACATCATGAGCTTCAACTTCCAAGAAAATGAATAGTATTCCTTGTCCATTTTTCTCAGAAAAAACCTCCACCTGGCCCACTATCCTAATAAAGCGTGACCAGTCAGCCTCACAGGTTTAGCATTATAAAAGCACATTTGTCATTTTTCTCTCTCTTTTCACGAAAATCTCCAGTTTTTTCTCTAAGTTCATCTTCTTCAACCTTTCTGAAAAACGCTTCTTCTTCCTTAAACCCTAATCCTTCAAAAATCTCAAAGTCTACTACAATGTCTTCTGACAAGCAACAAAACAATCAAAGAATATCAAAGGTGTTGGATCTTCAAAGAGTTCCATTTCCCAGAACATTCCAACCAGCACAACCATCACTGTTGGGGACCGAGAATACATCACTGCTCCAAAACTCTTGAAAGAACAGAAAGCAATCTTCGCTTCTCAGGTAATGGTTCCTTCTCTTCTTTCTGGAAATGCTTTAGGGTTTCTAGGCCCATTAGTATCTGACGAACATTTAGAAAAGTATGCTTAATTTTTTCCTTGTCACCATACTACTAAACCCATAGCCAACAAAACCCTTTCTTCTAAAGACAATGAGGATCTAAACCAGAGAGAAGCTTTTCAACTGGACTTTATTACTGATAGTTTCAGACCTTTTTGGTCTTGTCCAACCCTAGATAAATCCTATCTTGCTTGGTTAACAAAAGTTGAGAAGAAGAAAACCTCACTTTGGAAAGAATTGGGTATTTTTGACCTAATCCAGATGTCGAAGCTTGGATTTAGTTATTGTCAGCCTTTATTACTCTCCAGCCTATATTTCTGGGATAATACCTATAACACCTTTCATCTTCCTTGTGGAATGATGACTCCCACACTTTTCGACGTAGCTGCCATTGCTGGACTTCCTCCGACAGGAGAAACCTTCGACCCCTACCAAGACTGTGAAAACTTGATTGATTTCAACGTTAAGAACGCTTCATTCAGTACTTACATTAATCTATATCATGCTGATGATGAAGAAGTTTCTGATATAGAACACATAGCATTCTTAGGTCTATGGTTGTCCAAATTCTTCTTTTGCTGCAAATCTCTACAAGTTGCTAAGAGATTTCTAACGCTCGCTAACCAATTGCATGTTGGTCGAAGAGTGTGTTTGAGTGAACTCTTGTTGGCTAGTTTGTACGAAAGTCTAGGATCAGCTAGTGAGCTAAAGGAATACGAAGTTGGCAACAATCTATTACTATCTGGGCCTTATTGGCTTCTTCAATTGTGACTTAATGCCACTTTCGAATCCTTTTTGCCAACACGAGGGAACGTCGAAGAAGATGCCCCAGAGATAATGGATCAAAGTATTGAGGGCACCAGACTCCTTCAACTGACTCCAGTTGATGACGTTGATAATTTACAAACTTCCCTCACCAAGTACACTTTGATGTTCTCGAAATGTCATCATTTCCTTCCTTCGATGGCTCCTTTTGCCAGTCGAACGCATGGTCCTTCCTGGTTTACTGCCTCGCTCGAAGACGCTGTGAAAAATGCAACCACAGAGATCGAAGAGATATGGCGTGCCTTTCTCCTTTCAAGGCTACTCGTTTCTAGGATTCTGCCAGTGAAGAGTCATGTGTGTCTGTTGGCTTACCAGCCTAATTTTTTCTCTCGATAATTTGGGTTGTGTCAACTTATCCCTTTCTCTTTATTTAAACGAAAGCGCGAGATCTGCTACGCAGGAACTGAATGGAGCGCTAGAGACATTACCGTCCACAAATAATTCCACGCCAATTTTGCCGAATTTCAATTAATAGCCTTCCAACCATCGTTCTATTCCACCAATGGTTTCGCCACTTGGTGGGCATATTTCTATTCCAAGAACATGTTTTCGACTGCTGAAATCAAAGAACGTCTAACAAAGGCTTTTTCATCTTTGCAGGAAAATGTCCCCAAGGGTAAGCTTACTCATTCTGCAGAAATCCAAGCATTCCAAAAGTACTTTGGAACTGTCTATAACCCAATGAACATTATTGACACTGTTTGTTATGCAACCCCAATTTTAAAAGAAAAATTTGAAAAGCAGATTGCCAAAAGAAAATCTCTCAAAACTGTAAAACCTGAGTTGAAATATGACTTGGCTTTTGAGTGCGAACCACCCAAATTCCCAAAGTTACCCAGTGTAGATTTTGCTTTGTCATTTTTTCCCCCTTACGCTTACTGGTTCACGTGTGGGAACATTTTTAACATACTAAAAATGACCAACAAAAGCCTGCAAAAAGAGTAGTTGCTACCAAACATACCTTAGACAGTTTCAAAGGCTTTCTTCACTTCGATTTATCTGCAGTGAGAATTACTTCTCCGACATGTGAAGCTGTGAAATGTTTGGATTTCTTGGTTTTACAACTTCTTTTCGTTTCTTACCAGTCTTTTAACCATTTGCATGTTTCGACTAACTCACATCCTTCTTTAGCTGTCGAAAGGAAGGTGGTGAAAAAAGAAAAACCTGTGGCGAAGGCTAGTTCGACTACTGTTTCCAAACCAACTACCTCTTCGAGCCAGGGAGTGCCTTCTGGTGCCGCTCCAGAAAAAACGAAAAAGGGTTCAAAGGTATTACATCTAATAACTTGATGAGGACGTAATCCAAGACATAAATGATACAATGCAAAGCTTAGGAGGTCCTATGACAAGGGCACGTGCAAGAAGAGTCAATGATGCTTTAGTTCACTTCATGATCAAGTCAATAGAATGCATGGGCCAGATTGAAGAAAAAGAGCCCAAGTTTATTCTTATCATCCAAGCATGTGATAAAAGGCCCAATAATGCATAAATAAATAAAAATAAAGGAAATACCAATAACCACACTATAATGGACGAAAATTGCAAGAGAAGTGGTAAATAAAGAATTGTCATTATTCTGCCCTTTCAAGAACCCCACTATCTCTTCTTTATTTTGCACTTTCTTTATAATAACTCAACCCATTATCATGATAATTAGTGGCTGAAATCCTTTTGTTTTCTTATGAGTTAATTTTTACTTATTTCATCATCTTAAGCCATTCCTATATAAAGGAGGCATGTATCTTCTTTTTGGATCAATGAATTTTGGCAAGTTTACACATTGTGTAAGTGAGAGTATTTGCTCTTAGGTTCTGGATTGGACCAAAATTGATCTTATCAAGAAATCCTTTCCTTGTGGTGATCCTCATCCATAGGCTTATCATTCTCTCTTGGATTAGAAAGAGTGTGGTGCCCCTTCTACTTAATTCCATTTCTTATTTCTCCTTTATTTCATATCAGTCTCGTTTATTTATATGCATATATCAAATTCTGTCATTCTTTCAATTATAAGGCAGATTACTTCCTCTGAGTCACAAAAGAATTAATATTCCAAAAGTTAACAAAGTTGTTTCAGGAATTTTGAAGGAAATGCATAACTCTCAAAAGTTAGTGCATACCAAGTGGTAATCAGAGCATATTCCAAAAAAAAGGGCGGAAATGTGGTAAATTGTCTATATTCTTGTTCTTCATTATTATCTATTTATCATTATAAAAAAAAATCGAAAAAAAGGGTATAAGAAACAAAATTGAAAAAAAAAAGATCTGATTGTTAAAGATTGTGATTCAAAAAAAAATTCTATTTTTTTTCTTGCCACACTCTTAAAATTCTCCTGGTTTCCTTTGTTTTAGAGTCTTTTTTTAGTTTGCTATTTTTTAAAAGTTTTTTGTGTGTTGATTATCATCTGAAATTTATTTCTTTGTGTTGATTCATTTTGGTTTCTCTAAAGAACTAAAAGAGCAAATTGAGTGGTAAAAGGCAGAGTGTTATTATTATTAAAAAAAAGCCAAAAATAAAATAAAATTGAGTGAAACACGAGTGATTGAGTGTAAACACGTGAGTAGAGTGGTGAGGTCCATTTTTAAACACTTGTTCCTAATTTCACAAATAGTTCATAATTATGTCTAGTCCCCCTTCACCTAGAACAGCAGCTTTAATTGTTCAGATCGCAGCCATGCGTGACAATTTTGAAAGATTGTTAAGAGAACAAGGTGAACAACTTCAACAAAGAATTGATGAGTTGGAAAGGAGGCCCCAAAATTCTAATGATGGTAGTGGTGATGAGGAGGAAAGAAGACGTAGAAGGAGACAAGGGGGAGATAATTTGAGGGGCATAAAAATTAAAGTTCCAACTTTTTTTGGGAAGAGTTACCCAGAGGCATATCTAGAATGGGAGACTAAACTTGAACAAATTTTTAATTGTCACAATTATTCTAATCTTGAAAAGTGCAGGTTGCTTCTATTGGTATGCCTTAATTTGGTGGGATCAATTGACCAAAGATAGAAGGAGGTATGCAGAACGACCAATTGATACTTGGGAAGAGATGAAAAGAATCATGAGGAGAAGGTTTGTTCCTTCCTATTATCATAGGGAATTGCACAACAAATTGCAAAGACTCACTCAAGGTTCTAAAAGTGTTGAAGAATATTTCAAGGAGATGGAAGTTCTCAAAATTAGAGCTAATGTAGAGGAGGACGATGAAGCAACTATGGCTAGGTTTCTCCATGGTCTAAATCATGACATTAGTGACATAGTGGAACTTCATCACTATGTTGAAATGGATGAATTGGTACACCAAGCTATCAAAGTGGAACAACAACTCAAAATAAAGAGCCAAGCAAGGAGAAATTCCACCACTTTCAATTCTCAAAGTTGGAAGGACAAAACAAAGAAGGAGGGTGCTTCATCATCTAAGGAAGCCACGGTTGAAAACAAAGGTAAAACTATTACATCTTCTTCTTCAAGTGTTTCACCTAACAAAAGTGTTAAGTGTTTCAAGTGTCAAGGCCAACGACATATTGCATCTGAATGTCCAACAAAGAGAACTATGCTTATGGAAGAAAATGAAGAAATTGTTGAAGAGGAGGATGGTGATTATGATGAGGAGTTTGAAGAAGAAATACCTAGTGGAGATTTACTCATGGTGAGAAGAATGTTGGGAAGCCAAATAAAGGAGGAGGATACAAGTCAAAGAGAAAACCTTTTTCATACAAGATGCTTTGTGCAAGGAAAGGTTTGTTCTTTAATAATTGATGCAGGAAGTTGTACAAATGTTGCAAGGACGCGTCTGGTTTCTAAACTAAAATTGGAAACAAAACCTCACCCTAAGCCTTACAAACTCCAATGGCTTAATGAAAGTGTAGAAATGCTTGTTAATAAACAAGTTGATATTTGTTTTAAAATTGGAAAATATGAGGATGTAGTGTTGTGTGATGTAGTACCAATGAAAGCTAGTCATTTGTTATTAGGTAGGCCTTGGCAATTTGATAGAAAAGCTAATCATGATGGGTACTCCAATAAGTACTCTTTTATGTATCATGATCAAAAGATCAATCTTGTACTGTTAAATCCTAGTGAGGTGAGAGAAGATCAAAGAAAAATGAGAGAAAAATATGATCAAGAAAGAAAAGAAAAAGAAAAAGAAAAGAATGAAAAGAAAAAGAATGATAAAAGAGAAAAGAAACAAAGTTTAATTGCAAAAAAAAGAGATGTGAAAAAAGCAATTGTGTCACACCAGCCTTTGTACTTGCTCTTTTGCAAGGAGGTGCCTTTGCTAACCACTATTTCTAATGAAAAAAAATTGCCAAATTGTGTTGAGTCTCTTTTGCAGGAATTTAAAGAATTGTTTCCGAAAGAGGTGCCAAGTGGTTTACCACCTATAAGAGGAATTGAACATCATATTGATCTCAATCCAGGAGCATCTTTGCCTAATAGGCCAGCATATAGAAGCAATCCACAACAAACTCAAGAGATACAAAGGCAAGTTGCTGAATTGATAAGTAAAGGATGGGTAAGAGAAAGTTTAAGTCCTTGTGCTGTCCCTATTATTCTAGTCCCTAAAAAGGATGGTAGTTGGAGGATGTGCACTGATTGTATGGCCATTAACAATATTACCATTAAATATAGGCATCCTATTCCTAGACTAGATGATTTGCTTGATGAATTGTTTGGTGCATGCTTATTTTCTAAAGTTGATTTGAAAAGTGGATATCACCAAATTAGAATAAGGGAAGGGGATGAATGGAAAACTGCTTTTAAAACAAATTTTGGTTTGTATGAGTGGATGGTTATGCCTTTTGGATTAACTAATGCACCTAGTACTTTCATGAGACTAATGAACCATGTGTTAAGGGAGTTCTTGGGTAAGTTTGTTGTTGTGTATTTTGATGATATTTTGATTTATAGCAAGAACTTAGATGATCATTGCATTCATTTAACGACTGTTTTGCAAGTGCTAAGATATGAAAATTTGTATGCCAACCTAGAAAAATGTGTCTTTTGCACCGATCATGTGATTTTCTTAGGTTTCATTGTGAGCTCTAAAGGAGTCCATGTTGATGAGGAAAAGGTGAAAGCCATTCGAGAGTGGCCTCCTCCCAAAAATGTAAGTGAGGTAAGAAGCTTTCATGGTTTGGCTAGTTTTTATAGGAGGTTTGTGAAGGACTTTAGTACCTTGGCAGCACCCCTCAATGAAATTTTTAAAAAGGATGTTGGTTTTAAATGGGGTGAAAAACAAGAGCAAGCCTTTGCTTCCCTAAAGGAAAAGCTCACCCAAGCACCAATTCTTGCATTGCCTAATTTTTCTAAATCTTTTGAAATTGAATGTGATGCATCTAATGTGGGAATTGGAGCTGTTTTGTTGCAGGAAGGTCATCCACTTGCTTATTTTAGTGAAAAGCTAAAAGGGGCTGCCCTTAATTATTCTACATATGATAAGGAATTGTATTCCTTGGTGAGAGCTCTACAAACTTGGCAACACTACTTGCTACCCAAAGAGTTTGTCATTCATAGTGATCACGAATCTTTGAAACATTTGAAGGGACAAGGTAAGTTGAATAAGAGGCATGCCAAGTGGGTTGAGTTTCTTGAACAATTTCCTTATGTAATCAAGCATAAGAAAGGTAAATCTAATGTTGTGGCAGATGCACTCTCAAGAAGACATGTCTTTCTTTCTACTCTTGAAACAAAAGTTTTTGGTCTTGAGCATATTAAAGATTTGTATAAAAGTGACCTTGAATTTTTTTCAAATTTTTTAGCTTGTGAGCATACTGCCTTCAATGGGTATTTTAGGCACAATGGCTATTTATTTAAAGAAAGAAAACTATGTGTGCCTAAAGGTTCCATTAGAGAATTACTTGTAAAAGAGGCGCATGAGGGAGGACTAATGGGTCATTTTGGGGTTTCTAAAACTCTAGAATTCTTAAAAGAACATTTTTATTGGCCTCACATGAAAATTGATGTCCAAAAGCTTTGTGAAAGATGCATTGTGTGTAAAAAGGCTAAATCAAAAGTTATGCCTCATGGTTTGTATACTCCTTTGCCTGTACCTGAATTTCCTTGGATTGACATTTCCATGGACTTTGTTTTGGGGCTGCCTAGAACAAAGAATGACAAAGATTCTATTTTTGTAGTTGTGGACAAGTTTTCAAAAATGACACATTTTATTCCATGTAAAAAGATGGATGATGCGTGTCATGTTGCTGATTTGTTCTTTAAGGAAGTGGTGCGCCTACATGGCTTACCAAGGAGCATTGTCTCTGATCGTGACTCTAAGTTCTTAAGCCATTTTTGGAGGACTTTGTGGGGAAAGGTGGGTACAAAGTTATTATTTTCCACTACTTGTCATCCCCAAACAGATGGACAAACTGAAGTAGTAAATAGAACTCTTTCTACTCTTCTTAGGGATGTTCTTAAAAAGAATTTAAAAATGTGGGAGGAATGGTTACCTCATGTAGAGTTTGCTTACAATAGGGTTGTCCATAACACTACACAACATTCACCTTTCGATATTGTGTATGGTTTTAATCCTTTAACACCTCTTGATTTGTTACCATTGCCTAACACATCTATTTTGAAGCATAAAGATGGGAAAGCTAAGGCTGAATTTGTGAGAAAATTGCATGAACAAGTAAAATTGCAAATTGAAAAGAAAAATAAAAGTTATGCAAAAAGTGCAAACAAAGGGCGAAAGAAAGTTATTTTTGAACCCGGGGATTGGGTTTGGATACATATGAGAAAAGAGAGATTCCCATCACAAAGGAAGTCCAAACTTCAACCTAGGGGAGATGGACCATTTCAAGTACTTTCAAGGATCAACGACAATGCCTACAAAATAGAACTTCCAGGTGAGTATGGGGTAAGTACTACTTTTAATGTGGCTGATTTATCTCCTTTTGATGTAGGTGATGATGGTCTAAATTCGAGGTCGAATTCTTTTCAAGAAGGAGGGAATGATGAGGACATAATCCAAGACATAAATGATACAATGCAAAGCTTAGGAGGTCCTATGACAAGGGCACATGCAAGAAGAGTCAATGATGCTTTAGTTCACTTCATGATCAAGTCAATAGAATGCATGAGCCAGATTGAAGAAAAAGAGCCCAAGTTTATTCTTATCATCCAAGCATGTGATAAAAGGCCCAATAATGCATAAATAAATAAAAATAAAGGAAATACCAATAACCACACTATAATGGACGAAAATTGCAAGAGAAGTGGTAAATAAAGAATTGCCATTATTCTGCCCTTTCAAGAACCCCACTATCTCTTCTTTATTTTGCACTTTCTTTGTAATAACTCAACCCACTATCATGATAATTAGTGGCTGAAATCCTTTTGTTTTCTTAGGAGTTAATTTTTACTTATTTCATCATCTTAAGCCATTCCTATATAAAGGAGGCATGTATCTTCTTTTTGGATCAATGAATTTTGGCAAGTTTACACATTGTGTAAGTGAGAGTATTTGCTCTTAGGTTCTGGATTGGACCAAAATTGATCTTATCAAGAAATCCTTTTCTTGTGGTGATCCTCATCCATAGGCTTATCATTCTCTCTTGGATTAGAAAGAGTGTGGTGCCCCTTCTACTTAATTCCATTTCTTATTTCTCCTTTATTTCATATCAGTCTCGTTTACTTTATATGCATGTATCAAATTCTGTCATTCTTTCAATTATAAGGCATATTACTTCCTCTGAGTCACAAAAGAATTAATATTCCAAAAGTTAACAAAGTTGTTTTAGGAATTTTGAAGGAAATGCATAACTCTCAAAAGTTAGTGCATATCATAACTTCTCTATCTCTTTCGAATTTCTTGCTAATTATTTATGATTTTCTTTCTTCAGGGTAGTGGCAAGCCTCCCTTGACATCCAAGAAAAGAAAAAATCCTCCTGCTACTGTCATTCTTATCGAAGATGATGAAGAGGATACTCCTCCTACTCCACTCAAGAAGAAACAGAAGAAGAATAAGGCCACAGTTGCCCCTTTCCAACCAAATCAACAACAGGGTGTCGAAACCAACACTCTCCCTCCTCTTCCAAAGAAAACTCCATCCCAACCTTCTAGTGCTGCAGAACTGGAGCGTATTGGAAGCAATGCCTCCGATCTAGAGGTTCAACAGGTATACTTCGACCTTGAGTATTCTATCATTCGGCCAATTTCACATTTCCAATCTAACGTTTCAGTTTCAGGACAAAGCCACCACTCCCCTTATTTCTACTGCCAATCAAAGCGATCCTTCGAGCGACATGAATCCATCTCCTCCTCCGACAGTCAGCGGTGCTATCCGAAACAAAGGCTCTTCGACTGGGGCTCACAATCTTGAAGAAGATAACACTCAGAACGAAGAAGAAACCTCTTCCCCTGTTGAAGATGGTAAAAGGGATTCGAAGAACGTTGACGAGAAGGACTCAACAGGGAAAGAAAACTCTGAGAGTACTTCTAGTGATTCTCCCACCAGGGTTGCGTTCCCTTCAAATGATGTTGATGAGGACGATCAGGATTCAGACAAAATTGAGGGGTATTTTTGAGAAGATGAAGACATAAATATGGGAGAAGCTGATGCTGAGGGGAATCAAACTGGAACTAGGAATGCCAATGTCGATACAATCTCAAATCCCACTAAAGTTCGACCATCCATCACCCAAACTTCACCCACACCACTTACTGAGGAAGAGAAAATATCTTTAAAACCAAATGATCCCCTCAAGTATGTGAGGTTAATGATGGCTCAAAGAGAGTCTTCTTTAGAGCAAAGTGTTTCTGGAGCTTCAACCCAATTTGGTGCTAGTGCAAACGAAGCATCACATGACGAACTCCTTCAGCAGGTGAAGAAGACAGTTTTTGACGTAAATCTCTTTGATGAGTTAAAGAATAATGTGGGGGTGAGCTTTAGCATAAAGAAGCTGATAAGCAAAATTAACATCACTGCTTGCCCCACTGATGTAGGTGAAGCCCTTATTGACATTCAAAACCTCATTGACCAAGTGTCTGCTGAATATCATAGGGAGGTGGATGCCAAAGCTAAGCTTCTATCGACTGAAAAAGCTCAAGCCATTGAATTTGATAATGCCATTCGAACTTCACAAGCTTCTGAGGAATTAACCGCTTCCAGAAAATCAGCCCAAGCAGAGTTCGACACTTACACTGCTTCAATACGCCTCTGGGAATCTCATATTGTAGAATTGCAGCAAAAGATTTCTGATGCTAAGGCGAAGCAGACTGCTATCCGAGGCTTGGATAATACTGAAGCTGATGATCTGGCAAAGCAAAGCGTGGACCACGTCGAAAAAGCTACGACAATGAACGAAGATATTGCACGCCTCAGAGGAGTTCAAGCGGCTGTTCAGTATAAGATTGGCTTGGCGAAGAAGAAATATGATCGAATGAGGGCCACCATTCCTTTTTGATTTCCTCCTGTATTTGCTTTGTTCGATTCTTGTTTACTTGTAACTTGATTCAGACGAAAACCAATTTGGCACATATTTTGAATTTAAATATCTTCTCCATTTTGGTCATGATAGTTCTTTACTTACTATGCTGTTATGATTCTAACTTCGTGCATAAATGGTTTATACCTCTTTAAGTATTTTCCATTTACTTTTAGGATCCTTCGATCCTCTGCTAGTTCTTCTATTTCGTATGCATTGTTTGAAAAGGCTTTTAGAATTCGAAAAGGTCCTTCCCAATGTGGAGACCATTTTCCTAATGCCTTATTCTTTCGATCCATAGGCAATATGACTTTCTATACTAAATCATTCATAGTAAAAGTTTTAGCTTTGACCCTCTTATTGTATGCCCTTGCTACCCTTTCCTTCTGTCTTCTTAACACTTCTAACGCATGTAACCTTTCTTCGTCCAAATCCACCAGCTCATTTATCATCATTTCCCAATATAAATCAGATGGGATTTCTCCTTGTCTTTGGATTCTCACTGATTGTAAGTAGACTTCGACAGGTAGTACTGCATCATTTCCAAATGTAAGCTGGAAATGTGTAGTGTTAGTGGCTTCTTTAGGAGAGGTTCGACAAGCCCAGAGTGCTTGGTCTAGGGTTTTGTGCCAATTTTTTGGCTTTTTCCCTACATGCTTTTTTATTAGCCCAATTATCACTTTGTTGGCTGCTTCAACTTGCCCATTGGCTTGAGCATAATAGGGTGTGGATGTTAATAATTTGAACCCCATTTCCTTCGCAAATTCTTGCATCTTTCGACCAGTAAAGACTGATCCTTGATCTGTTGTTATACTTTCTGGGATTCCAAATCTGTATAAAATTTGCCTTTGAATGAATTTGATAACAGTCTCTTGGTCCACGTTTACTAGAGGTACTGCTTCGACCCATTTAGTGAAATAGTCAATTCCTACAAGTATGTATCTTTGACCTTTGGATGAATGGCGTATAATCTCACCAATTAGATCTAATGCCCAACCTCTGAAGGGCCAAGGCTTAATAATTGTATGAAGTTCACTTGCAGGAGCATGTTGAATTCCTGCGTGTATTTGACATTCTTGGCAACCCTTAGCAAACTCTATACAATCTTTTAACATGGTGGGCCAATACATTCCATATCTGAAAAACAAACATTTCATCTTATGACCCGCCTGATGTGCTCCACAAGCTCCACTGTGTACACTGGATAATGCCAAGTAAGCTTCGCTTTCTCCTAAGCATTTCAACAGGATCCCTTCAGGGGTTTTCTTGAATAACTCATTCCCTATCAATATATAAGATAAAGCCCTGTATTTGGTTTTTCTTTCCGTGTCTATCGAAGGGTCCTTGAGATAATTAATAATTGGATTCCTCCAGTCTGTATCTATCAAGGTATCAATGGCCAATACTTCAAACTCCTCTTTGTTATCATATCCTAACTAGGTGCTTTCCAAATCCGTCGGAGATAATCTGGCAGCCATTGCCTTTCCTCTTACTTCGATAAGCTCTTATAGCTTTTCTTTTGAAATTCTATACCCTGAGGCTATTTGTGCTAAGTCATTAGCCTCTTGGTTTTTTATTCTAGGGACATGTTTTATGTCGACGTATTCGAATTTTTTGAGTAACCTATTTGCAATGACGAAGTACATAATCAAATTTTCTTTTATACATTTGTACTCCTTCGTCAGTTGCTTGATTACTAATTCTAAATCTCCTTTAATTTTGACCCTAGTTGCCCCCAATTTCAACAAAGCCTCAAGTCCTGCAATAAGAGCTTCATATTCTGCTTCGTTGTTAGAACAAAGGGGACCTTCAATTCTATATTTGATTTTTGTTGGAATTTTGTCAAGAGAAATTAACATTATCCCAACCCCACTTCCATTCTTATGAGTGGAACCGTCGAAGAATAATTTCCAAGGTTTCAACTCAAATTGAAATTGAGGATTTTCAACCAGTGCATGGTCTACAATAAAATCTAATACTATTTGTCCCTTCATTGCCTTTAAAGGCATAAAAGTTAAAGAGTATTCAGTGAGCGCTAAAGCCCATTTTCCAATTCGACTATGCATTATTGGCTTAGATAACATATACTTGATGACATCAAAATGCGAAGAGACGTATAAATCAATAGGTTTTATATAATATTTAAGTTTAGTACAAGAGAAATGCAAACAAAGACACAACTTTTCTATTGAAATGTATCTAGTTTCTGCAACATTTAAAACCATACTAAGGTAGTAAATGGCTCTTTCGACGCCATCTTCATTCTCTTGTGCCAACATGCTACCTATGGTAGTGTCGGAAGCTGATATATACAGTCTCATAGGCTTCTTTCCACACGGTGGTGCCAAGATAGGAGGATTCGTCAGATAATGTTTGATCTTGTCGAATGCCTCTTGGTGTTCATCATTCCATTCGAACTTGCCTTGTTTCAGGCGCAGAAGGGGAGAGAAGGCTTGAGTTCGACCAGTTAAATTCGAGATGAATCTTCTTAGGAAGTTTATCTTTCCTAATAATAATTGCAGTTCCTTTTTGGTTGATGGTGCTTTGGTCTCCATAATAGCCTTCGTCTTGTTCTGATTGATTTCTATCCCCTTTTTGTGGACCACAAAGCCCAGGAAATCTCCAGCCTGTACAAAGAATGCACACTTAAGAGGATTCATTTTTAAGCCATGTTTTCTCATTCTTTCGAATGATTGGCTGAGATGGGATAGATGGTCTTCATCCGACGTGGATTTTATCACAATGTCATCTATGTATACTTGCATGAATGTCTCTATGTAATCATGGAATATAGAGTTCATTGCTCGCTGGTATGTTTCCCCAGCGTTTTTTAGGCCAAAAGGCATGACTATCCATTCATAAGTGCCTATTTCCCCTGGACATCGAAAAGCTGTTTTAGAAACATCTTCTTCTGCGATGAAAATCTGGTTATAGCCAGAATATCCATCAAGCATGCTGATATACTCATAGCCTGCGGCTGAGTCAACCAACATCTCTGCCACAGGCATTGGATACTCATCCTTAGGGGTTGCTGCATTTAGATCATGAAAATCTATACATACTCGCAAAGAGCCCTTTTTCTTGATAACAGGGACAATATTAGCAATCCAATCGACATACCTTGTGGTCCTGATGAAGTTGCAACGAAGAAGTCTTTCGACCTCTTTTTTGATCTTTGTGAGGATTTCTGGTGCGAATCTTCTTGGAGTCTGCTTGATGGGCTTCTTGCCATCCTTTATAGGCAGCTTTAATTCGACCAGGTCCCTCTTCAAACCAGGCATCTCGTTGTAATCCCAAGCGAAGCAATCTTTGTTCTTCCTTAGTAATTCAATCACTTTCACTTTCAACTTGGGGTCCAGTTTAGCGTTGATGTAGGTAATTCTTTTTTCACTTCCATCTCCGAGATCAATCTCTTCGAGAGGATCTTGCGCTAACATCTTTGCACCTGACGTTACTGGATCTTTTTCAAATCCCAGAGGCTCTTCGTCATAGATGGCGTCCAACCTCTGTTCTGCTGGTTCCACAGGTACTTATTCGTCAGGGGGTTTTGGTTCAAAGAATTCCCCTGGTCCTGTATTACAGATTTCACTATATGTGGCTTTGTTAGCCATGTTTGTTATCTCGGCTTCGAGAGCCGTTTGTCTTTTGTTCTCAGCCATGTAGGCCGAAATCTTTTCGAAGAAAGAAGTCTCAATCATAGTACAGGTCTTCATCCCAGCCTGTTGGCCGTATCTCAGATGATTCTCCTATTTCTGGGTCTCCCATAATCTCTCTATCCCACTGGAAGCCATTTGGGTGGAGAGTCAAAAAGTACAAGGCATTTTTATTTGGGGCGTAGCCTTCTTCTGCAGGGTAACACGGTGCTATGTGTGCCAAATTTCTGTCGAAGTTTCTCTTGTCCACATGGTTTACTTCTGCCCTGAAGTAACTTTGGTTGGCTTCGACATTCTCTACCACGCCATCTTCTCTCCAGATAGATATTCTTTGATGCATAGTCGAAGGGACCTCTCCTACTCCATGTATCCACTCTCTCCCCAGTAGTAAGTTTTAATTTTCTTTTGCAGGTATTACCATAAACATCGTTGGTCTTGTGATTGACCCAACAGTTAAATCCACATGTATGACGCCCAGCGTCTGTCCTATCTTTCCTTCATAATTTGACAGCACCATGTTGTGAGGTTTGACGTCAGTGTCGAACATCCCTATCTTTTTCAACATGAATTGGGGCATCAAATTGACGGCTGCTCCCCCGTCCACCAAGACTTTATTCACTCCCACCTGTCCAACTTTGGCCCTAATGTATAGGGGTTTGAGGTGACTCTGCATCCCCTGGTGTGGCCTTTCGAACATAGCGTTCTGTTCTTCGACAGCACCACTGTTCAGAACATAATAACACGCTGGTTGGTGCTTTTCCATCTTTGCAGCGCCCGCTTCCTCAATATCTTCGACCTCTATTTCCTGGTTATACTTGTGCGGCAAAACTGAGACCACGTTACAATTCATATTCACGGAAGACACTCCGTCGGACTCGAAATCATCTGTGAGCATTTCCTCTTCTTTTGCTTGTTCCTTTTGCACCTTCTGAGTTATGTTTTCTTCTGGAAATAACTTTCTTCCTACGGGTGGTTTGGTCGAATCCATGATATTTGGGGGATTCTTGACGCTGCTGGATTCTCTAGTTTCTTTTTGATTCATTTCTCTTTCTGCTTTCCTCATCCTTTGATGCCTTCTCCATTGGGATCTCGACATGGGGTTCTTCCCTTTGTAATTTTCCAACCTGATAGCCTCTCTTTTGGACGCGTGAAATTGTCTTCTGTACGCCCACGAGGTCCTTCCTCCATCTTCGAAACTCCTCCATTTTCCTTTCTTTGGTCCCGCTTGAGTCCACTTGTCCTCAGGGACTTCTGCTGGCAATTTAAACATGACTCTCTTCGCCCTTGGATGAGGGCTATCTGGTCTCCTAGGTGCTCCCCTCTTGTCGAAGCTATACATGTTTGGATTTCCTCCATGTCTGTCCCAACCATGGTCGTATGGGATTCTTTTGAATGCTTCAGCCAATTCTCTTTTATACACTGCCCCACACCTGGGACACATTAAACATTCCGTTTCATATTTGTAGCATCGCACAATGAAACCCAGAAGGCTTTCTCCTGGTGTGGGATACACCTTCTGCAATTGGCTTTCTTTCCTCCAGTTTCTCTCTGTCTTTGTCCGTTGCCATCTCTCGTAATCTTCAGCCACCCTTCGAGAGATCTTGATGCTGCATCTTGGGCACAATAACATATCAACACTCTTTTTGTGACATCTCCAGAGATACTCGCGTAGGCTTTCGTTGGCTTTGGGATAGCCAAACTTCATCCCTTCCTGCTCCATCTTCAAACATTCATCAACTTCCTCCATTTCTGGGGAAATTTGCTTCAGGTCTACCATGTTGACGCCCAGACTAGCGTCATCAGTGATTGAAATTGCTTCGAACTTCTTTCTTAGGCCCTCAGTAGCCTCGGTTGTTTTCCCTTTAAGATCTTTGTCGCAGCCTAAAAAAATATAGTGCGAAAAAACAACCGGCGAAAAAAGAAATGACAGAAGAGTCGCCACCGTGCGTTATTTATCCCAAAGGAGGGAAAGGAAACGCTCGAAGTAAACCTGGAGAAAGGAAAGGAAAAGACAAGGTCTCGCAACCAAATCTTGGGTTCGGGAGTCGATTATGCGGAGGGAAGGTATTAGCACCCCTACACATCGGTAGTACTCTAAGGGATCCACTCTTGTTGTTCTTGTCTAAAGGGTGTGTGTTTATCTAATATACTATTTACTAAAAGAGGGTCAAAAGAAAATGACTCGCACGGATGTCGCATCCATTGCATACGTATCTCATCTGAGTATGAGAATCAGAGTCTTCGTAGCTCGGCTACCTATGGGTTAAAGAGAAGTGTGTTCGCTAAGACATCGCGTCTTATGCCTAAATATCTCATCTGAATGAGAATCAGAGCAAACCGTAGTTCGGCTAACTACGGGAACAAGGGTCTCGATTGCAACTAGGGCAAGAGAAAGGGAAAGTCTCGATCGCAACGAGGGCGAGAGAAAAGAATCGCAACAAAGGCGAAAGCAAACAAAGATTAGTTGTTAGTTGTTAGTCAGAAACTCGACAAGACATCACATCTTGTGCCTACGTATCTCATATGGACATGAGAATCAGAGTTGCCGTAGTTCAGCTACATAGGGATTGCCATCTGAACATGGACTTACAAAGGAGGACACCAGTTGTGTCAAAGGAGAGTGGGAAATGTGTTCACGTCCTAGCAGTAGGTGTCGCAGCTCGCTAAATCGAGTCTTAGGCAGTTACCTCTTTGCAATAGAACGGATTGACATGCCACAGGACCGGAGACGCACAGAAGGTCTAAAAAAATGGGGAAGCTCTTCCCTAGAGTTGTCATGCAATGTGGACCTAAGTGTTAGGATTTACAAATTGGAATCTACCTAATGTTAGCATGCAAAGAATAAGGGAATTCTACCTATGTTATCATACAAAGGGTTATACCTAATGGGTGCTACCTAAACGGATCAAGAATCGATGAATGGAGCAAGAAAAGGAGTGGGGTAAAGGGTAGATGGCGATGCATGAAGCAATCGACTTACAAGAGGTAGATGGCGATGCCTGAAGCAATCGACTTACAAGAGAAATGGCGATGCATGAAGCAATCAACTTACAAGAGAAATGGCGATGCATGAAGCAATCGACTTACAAGAGGTAGATGGCGATTCCTGAAGCAATCGACTTACAAGAGAAATGGTGATGCATGAAGCAATCGACTTTCAAAAGGATGGATGAATACGTGCTGGTTATGTTAAGTTTGGAAAAAATGATTACTCGACGTTGGATCGAGGTTTTGATCTTGTTTTGAAATGGTTATCGGATGTTCATTTTATTTCTGGTATTAACAGATGAATAAAGAATGAAAGAATAAACATTATATACTTCATGGGAGAGGGGTACATTTGTTATGAATGGGGGT
Organism: Lathyrus oleraceus; assembly: GCF_024323335.1. Lineage (NCBI taxonomy): Eukaryota > Viridiplantae > Streptophyta > Magnoliopsida > Fabales > Fabaceae > Lathyrus > Lathyrus oleraceus. The sequence continues at coordinate 102,306,795 of NC_066584.1, read as the reverse complement.
TGTTCATGGCAATCAAACAATAATAATATATGCCTCATACACCATACAAGTAGGCAACAGTTAATCAAACAATAAGATATATAATCAAGTATATGATCAAATCAAATAATCAAAGAATGAAATGAATGAGCATTACACAATGTATGAGAAGTATAAACATGTTAAACAATCAAACAATAAAGGCATGGATGAAAGAGACAAGTATAAAAAATATCAGATGAATCAGACAAGTGAAACTATGCACACAAAGAATCAATGAACAGTTTAATCGGGAAATGATGCAAGGATCAAATAAAATCAAGATGAAAGGCCTCTAATATGTGGCATATGAGATGAACAAGGGAGGATCAAAAGATCTCCTCAATTGCCCTAAGCAATCCCTTAGTCAATCATCAATCATAGAAAAGTCAACTGAAAAGTCAAGTCAACTTGAAAATTATCAAATAAATAGTAAATTAATCAAGAAAATTATGAAAAATTAAACTAACTAAGGTGGGGTCAGGACATCATCATCCCCCAAAAAGATTTAAAAAATAAGGAGAATTAGTGTGTCAATTAATTGAAATAAAAACAGAAGTCAAATGAAAAGTCAACCGAGCAAACTAGGTCAAAAATAAATCCAAAATAAATAAAAAATGGGAAATAAAATTCCAATAAAAGGTCAGGTTTACCGTGAGACATTGGTCAACCCTCATCCCAAAAATCAGAAATTAAAAATAATTCTAAGTTATGAAAATAAAATAAATGAAAATATGTGTGTCAAAATGAACTATTTGAAATAAATAATTGAAATAAAATACTAAATTAAATAAATATGGAAATAAAAAATAAAATAAATTAAATTAAACATTAAGAAATGTGAAAAGTATTTTTTTGTATTTTTATGAATAAATAAAAATATTTTTAAGAATTAAAAACAAAACAGCAAAATAAAAGTGAATTAAAAAAATAAAAATAAAGAATGAAAATAAAATGGATAATGGGCCCGAATGTGGGATGCTGATAGCGGATGTTAAGGAAGCCCAGCCCACGTGATATCCAGCGTGGCAACAGCGTGACATGAATAAAAATGTTCATTAAAAAAAATAAACATGTCACTTGGACATTCATCAAGCGGTCCAATTATTTTTAAACACTAAATGACAAAACGGAGCGGACGGTTGAGATCAGAAAGGCCACACGTGATCTGAGGGCTGTGAGGACGACACATCATCGTCTCTCCATGTAACATGCAAAAGCCCTAATAACATGCAGCAATACACGAAAACGCGAACAAATTTTCTCCAACTTCCAACCAAAATATCTCATGCTATGGTGCTCCAAATGAGATGATACAAAAAGCAAAGTTCAAGTTTGAAATGAGTAGAACACAGTGGTGCTTTGTTTCGATGAAAATAATGGCCTTGGCATGTAGAAAAGTGAACGACAAGGTGGCTTCATGAACATGGATACAACAAAAATTAATGTCACAAAACTCCAACTTAATGAACATGTCTCATGTTGAGGGATTCATGGACAAACATGACATATTATTTACATGGAAAATAACATGATAATGGACATGGCAATGGCATAATATTAGAAAAAAACAATGAGAAGCAATAGCATAATGGTGAGCATAAAGAGTTATTCATGTCCATGGAAGAAGGAGTGAAAGCTTACCTAGTGGATAAAAGGTCCACTGCCCCTTGAAGATGGAGGGATGGAAGGAAAATGAGATGCTCTTTGAAACTTCAAGAACTTGTGAAATGGAAATGGGATGACACTTGATCTTTCTCTCTTTGCCTTGCTTATCTCAAAATATCACAGCCACCGCCTTTCAGATTAGGGTTTAGAAGCTTTAAGTATGTAGGGTTTGAAATGTTTAATGGGCTTGAAATATTTGTTTGGATTCATGAACATGTGTGAAAATGAGGTGTGAAAAGAAATGGCTAAATATGGCAAAACTTAAGTGAGTGAACATAAAGCAAATGGTCAAATGAAGTAAAAAGTGTGTTGGTTGGTTTTATGGTCTGATTTGGTTTAGCTTGTGCAACACAAAAATAGTCCAACAGGGTGACTTTAAGACCTTGTATCTTGATGAGTATGTAACCAAATGGCAAGGCAAAGCAAACAGTAGAAAGAGGGCATGGAGCTTAACATTTTTCATTTTGAACACAAATTGAAATGATGAGTGGAAAGAGGTGAAAAATGGTCATAAAGTGCAAGTCTCACAACTGCAGAATGGTTGGGTCAGTTTGGCCTAAATGTTGTCAAAAAATTCAGTCCATGATGCCAACTTTAGATGAGTGTATCTTTCAAACCAATTATCCAAATGGGATGATTCCAAAAAGGTGTGAAAGAGGACATGTTAAGGTACAATTGTCATGAAGAAAGTATTTTCAAAAAATGCCTTGAAGTGCAAGAAATATGGCCCATAAGTCTTGACAAATCTTGCAAATTTTGGACTTAGAAAATTTTCTAAGTGTCCTAAAATAATGTCTCACTTTGACCAAGCATAACTTTCTCAATTTTAATCCAAATGAAACAGACTTTATATCTATAGAAAGGTTGGATCAAGAGGAACAACTTTCATTTTGGAGAAATTTTCAAATGGAGCTTTCATCTTGATGGAAAATTGGCTTAAAGTGGGTGCAAAAACCATGAAAACTTGCCTTAAATGGAAAGTCAACTATTTCTAAATTTAGTAACTTTTCCAACTCCTGATTAAATGATGAATCCATGATACAACCTTGATCAAATTTCACATGTAGGCTCCCTTAGGCATGAATTTTGAGATTGCACTTTAAAAATGTCAGGAGTTGACTTTTCTGGCCCCACAGTTGACTTTTCCCAAACTGTCTAATTCCCGATTCCATTGATCAATTGAAGCACCTCTTGCTCAAATAAAGAGTTTATTTTTTGTAGGTAGACCCTTGTGGACATATGGAGGGCCATGGAAAAGAGTTTCACCCAAGGAATCAGAAATAAACCGATTTTATACCAAACCCTAGTTTTAGGGCAAAAATGATCAAGAATTGATTGCATTGATTGCCAATGGATCTTTCTGAGATAAATGTGAGTCTTCCTAGACCAAGATGCCTCTCCAATCATGACATGAATGAGACCCCTTTTCTTCCCACCAAACATTGTCTGTTGCAGATAGCCATGAAACCCTAATTTCTAATTAAATGCAGATGCACACTCTGAGAGCTCTGAATCTTCCACTGATGAACTGAGGACCATAATAAGACATATGGAACCCCTTGAGACCTTTGAGACTTGTATACATAGAAAATGAAGTCCAAATCTCAATTTTGCTTTGTGTGGGCTCCTTCTGTTAAGGAGTGATCAATCAAACCCTGATTTCCCAAGTCACTAATGCAGTATGCAATGAGTATGACCTAGTATGATGCTAATGAAATGTAAGACACAATCCCATGCTTCCAAGAAAAATGAAGGGTACATTTTGGGGTATTACAACTGCCCCTATTCAATCTATTGGAGACCCGAAAGGAAGATAGCGACGACTTTCGCACTTTCGAGGTATCAAGGAATTGAATACAATAAAAACCCGGAAATTTACACTGAAGTGAAATGAAGTAACAATGCCTGTCAGAATCGGCAAAGAAGTGGTCTTGAAAAAGAATCTGTCTGGTACGGTGAGAATCGGTCTGAACATCGAAAAAGAATGGTAGTCTAAATACCAAAATAAATGGTCACAGAGAAATAACCCACGGCCTGAACGCCGCTCACCAGTCTGAATACTGGAAATGACTTCGATCTGAGCATCGGAAGATATGAGATTATTAACATCGGTCTGAATACCGGGAAACTGGCATGAACGCCACTTCGGTCTGAATACCGGAAAATTGGCCTGAATGCCACTTCGTTCTGGCTACCGGAAACTGGCCTGAATGCCACAAGTTGCATCGACCTGAACGTAGGAAACTTCTTCGATCTGAATATCGGAAACTGGCCTCAATGCCACTTCGGTCTGAATACCGGAAAACTGGCCTGAATGCCACTTCGGTCTGAATACCGGAAACTGGCCTGAACGCCACAAGTTGCGTCGACCTGAACATCGAAAACTTCTTTGATCTGAATATTGGAAACTTGGCCTGAATGCCACTTCGGTCTAAATACCAGAAACTGGCCTGAATGCCACTTCGGTCTGAACTCCAGAAACTGGCCTGAATGCCACAAGTTGCGTCGACCTGAACGTCGGAAACTTCTTCAATCTGAATATCGCAAACTTGGCTTGAATGCCACTTCGGTCTGAATACCGAAAACTGGCCTGAATGCCACTTCGGTCTGAATACTAAGAAAATTGGCCCGAATGCCACAAGTTGCGTCGACTTGAATGTCGGAAACTTCTTCGATCTGAACATCGGAAAATTGGCCTGAATGCCACTGCGGTCTGAATACCGGAAAATTGGCCTGAATGACACTTCGGTCTGAATATCGGAAATTGGCATGAATGCCACAAGTTGCATCGACCTGAACGTCGGAAACTTCTTCGATCTGAATATCGGAAAGTTGGCCTGAATGCCACTTCGGTCGGAATACCGGAAACTGGCCTGAATGCCACTTCGGTCTGAATATCGGGAAAATTGGCCTGAATGCCACAAGTTGCGTCGACCTGAATGTCGGAAACTTCTTCGATCTGAACATCGAAAAATTGGCCTGAATGCCACTTCGGTCTGAATACCGGAAAATTGGCCTGAATGCCACTTCGGTCTGAATACCGGAAAAACTGGCCTGAATGCCACTTCGGTCTGAATACCGGAAAATTTCATGCCTGTCAGCATCGGCGGAAATAGGAAAAATGATAATTGAGGCGGCATGTGGGCCAACGACCTATGCTAGGGATAATAAGTCATGAACAACCTTCAGTCTGAGTACTGGAAACAAGGAAATTTGCTGGGGAGATGATCATAATCTTCTGGACCCAGGAAATGTTGTTGGAGGTACACAACATAATAAACTCTGTGGGGAAAGGACCGGTCACGCGGTGTTCTAGCAATAACGAAATACCGAGACTCTGACTGGAGAGAGAACGACACTGAAAGCTTGCTGCTGAGGAAGGCGACGGTGGTTCTGGCAACCATAATCTGCGAGAGAGACGACTCAGCAGGGGAAGCAAACACTGATACGGTACCGAGATTCTGCTTCAAGAAAAGAGATCATGGATCTAGCGTCGAGATCATCGATCTGGCATCGAACTCTAAGGAGTATCCGCTTCTACTGGGAAGATACAATCTGGCACTATCAACTCCGCTGGGGATATACAGTCTGGCACGGTCAACTCTACTGGGGAGTGTATAATCTGAAATACATGCTTGGGGAAGCACAGTAGTGAGAACTGTTCGGGATTGAAGAATCCAATGCTTGGATCAGCTCTATTCTGAATAGACGATCCAAGGCACTTGAAATTTACGGCAATTTTAAATGTTTATTGAGCATGTACCTGTAAAGGCTCTTATGTTTCATGATGCAATGTTTATCAAAAATTCGGGCGTCATTTTTGCAAACAAAACAGTAAAATGAAAATGAACACAGAGATATATTGAATAACATGATTTCATTGATTGAATGGCCTTTGAATAGGCATTTACATCAGGAAGCAATCCCTGGAAAGAGGCAATCGCACAAAAGATAAAAACAGAAATTAATCTAATGGCAATGTGAAGTGGATTTCTATCGGGTTCCAATTCTGCTATGACTCGCTCGTCTTCAAGATCCTCCAGATGATCAGCCTTCTGAAAAAGGTGATTGGACTGTTTCTTATCCTTTGAAAGTTTCCAGTTATCGACATGAGATGAGATTCAGAACTACTCAGAACGCAGTCATTCGCTTAATCCCTAACTTTTTCCTGGATCGCCCTTTCAGGTTTTCAATCCACCGGGATACCCATTTTTGCCTAAGTTGCCTTTTCAGGTTTTCAACTTACCGGGTGTACAATCTTTTTATTTTTAATCCCTAACTTTTGCCCGAACCTTATTTTCTTGGTTCACCGGGATGCCCATTTTTTGCCTGGACTATTCTTTTTATTGTCCAACGGGTCTATGTTATGCGAAGTATTTTTTAACTGCGTCTGAGTTTATAGGGGAAGTGAAGTCTTCACCATCCATAGTTGCAAGCATTAAGGCTCCACCATCAAAAATCTTGGTGACAATATATGGTCCATCGTAGTTAGGAGTCCACTTGCCCCTGTGATCTGTCTGAGGAGGAATGATCCTTTTCAAAACCAAATCTCTGACTTGGAAGCACCGAGGACGCACTTTTTGATCAAAGGCTCTCTTCATCCGACTCTGATACAAATGCCCATGACAAATGGCTGCCATTCGCTTCTCTTCGATAAGACTCAACTCGTTGAACCTTGTCCGAATCCATTCAGCTTCGTCTAACTTGACATCCAACAAGACTCTTAGAGAAGGAATCTCCATTTCAACAGGTAGGACTGCTTCCATACCATACACAAGGGAGTAAGGGGTTGCCCCGGTCGATGTACGTACTGAAGTGTGGTACCCATGCAAGGCGAAGGGTAGCATCTCATGCCAATCTCTATACGTAACGACCATCTTCTGCATAATCTTCTTTATGTTCTTGTTTTCTGCCTCAACAGCACCGTTCATCTTAGGACGATAAGGGGAAGAATTATGATGTTGAATGTTGAAGTTCTGGCACAACTCCTTCATCATTCTTTTATTGAGATTAGAACCATTATCAGTAATGATTCTTTCGGGAACCCCATAACGACAAATGATTTCTTTCTTAATGAATCGGGCAACCACATGTCTGGTGACCTTCGCGAATGACGCTGCTTCGACCCACTTGGTGAAATAGTCGATGGCAACAAGGATGAAGCGATGCCCATTGGAAGAAATTGGCTCAATCTTTCCAATCATATCAATGCCCCACGTAGCAAACGGCCATGGCGAAGACATCACATTCAGAGGATTTGGCGGCACATGCACTTTATCATCATAAATCTGGCATTTATGACATTTCCGAGCGTATTGGAAACAATCAGATTCCATGGTCATCCAGTAATAACCTGCTCTCAACAGTTTTTTAGCCATTGCATGTCCGCCGGCATGAGTACCGAAGGAGCCTTCATGAACTTCTCGCATTAACATGTCTGCTTCGTGTCTATCCACGCATCTGAGCAAGACCATGTCAAAGTTCCTCTTATACAGCACATCGTCTTTGTTCAAGAAGAAACTGCCTGCCAATCTTCTCAACGTCTTTCTGTCATTGTTGGATGCCCCTTCAGGGTACTCTTGATTCTTCAGAAAGCACTTGATGTCATGATACCAAGGCTCGTCATCAACTACCAGTTCAGCAGCAAACACATATGTGGCCCTATCAAGGCGCATAACATCGATCCTGGGAGCATTATTCCACCGAATTACCTTGATCATGGAGGATAGAGTAGCAAGAGCATCTGCCATCTGGTTTTCGTCACGAGGTATATGATGCAACTTTACTGTTGCGAAGAAAGTCAACAGTCTTCTCGTGTAATCTCTGTAGGGGACCAGATTAGCCTGGAGAGTATTCCAATCACCATTCACTTGATTGATTACTAGAGTTGAATCTTCGAAGATGTCTAGAGTCTGGATTCTCAAACCAATGGCTTGCTCAATACCCAAGATGCAGGCCTCATATTTAGCTTCATTATTGGTGCACTCGAAAGTCAGACGAGCGGTGAAAGGCATGTGGGCACCTTTCGGAGTGGTAATGACAACACCAATTCCACTCCCTTTGGCGTTGACGGCCCCATCGAACGTTAAAGTCCACTTCTCATCTGGATCAGGTCCCTTCTCAACAACTGGCTCTTCACAGTCTTTCATCTTGAGGAACATGATGTCTTCATCTGGAAAATCAGATTTCATTGGCTCATAGAATTCAATCGGTTGTTGAGAAAGATAGTCTGACAGAATACTCCCCTTGATGGCTTTCTGGGATGTATACTGGATGTCGTACTCTATCAGTACCATTTTCCAACGAGCAACCCTTCCGATGAGAGCTGGCTCCTCGAATATGTACTTGACTGGATCCATCTTGGAGATCAGTAAGGTTGTGTGAGTCAACATGTATTGTCTCGATCGCTTAGCAGCCCATGCAAGTGCACAACATGTCTTTTCAAGCATTAAGTATCTCGACTCGCAGTCTGTGAATTTCTTACTCAGGTAGTAGATGGCATGCTCTTTCCTACCTGTCTCGTCGTGTTGACCGAGAACACAACCCATGGAATTGTCAAGTACCGTCAAGTTCATAATCAGTGGTCTCCCTGGGACTGGAGGCATAAGGATAGGAGGATTCTGCAAATACTCCTTTATCTTTTCGAAAGCCCTTTGACAATCATCATTCCACCTGATAACCTGATCTTTTCTCAACAACTTGAAAATTGGCTCACACGTGGCTGTTAGGTGAGAGATGAACCTTGCAATGTAGTTCAACCTTCCTAAGAAACCACAGACTTGCTTCTCTGTTCTTGGCTCAGGCATTTCTTGTATCGCTTTCACTTTGTCAGGATCCACCTCAATCCCTTTTTCGCTAACAATAAAGCCCATCAGCTTTCCAGATCTCACCCCGAAAGTGCACTTGTTCGGATTAAGCCTCAACTTGAATTTCCTCAAACGCTCAAACAGTTTCGGCAGATTCACCAAATGTTCTTCTTTTGTCTGAGATTTGGCAATTATATCATCCACATAAACCTCGATTTCATGATGAACCATATCATGGAAAAGAGTTACCATAGCTCGTTGATATGTTGCCCCAGCATTTTTCAGACCAAACGGCATCACCTTGTAGCAGAAGGTGCCCCACGGGGTTATGAAAGTTGCCTTCTCCATGTCTTCTGGTGCCATCTTGATTTGATTATAGCCAGAAAAGCCATCCATGAAGGAGAATACCGAGAACTGAGCCGTATTATCCACGAAAACATCGATGTGAGGTAATGGGAAATCATCTTTAGGACTGGCTCTATTCAGATCCCGGTAGTCGACACACATCCGTACCTTTCCATCCTTCTTAGGTACTGGAACAATGTTTGCAACCCATGGCGGATAATTGGTAACTGCTAGAAATCCTGCATCCAACTGCTTTTGCACTTCTTCCTTTATCTTGACAGCCATCTCTGGTCTTGTTCTTCTGAGCTTCTGCTTGACCGAAGGACAACCCTCTTTGAGAGGCAAACGGTGCACCACAATGTCCGTGTCAATCCCTGACATGTCCTGATAAGACCAAGTGAAGACGTCAACATACTCTTGCAGTAGTTCAATCAGCCCCTTCTTCACATTGTCTTCCAAAGCAACCCTTATCTTGATTTCTTTCTTGACGTCCTCGGTGCCAAGATTAATCACTTCAGTAGACTCTTGATGCGGTTGAATGACCCTTTCCTCTTGTTTTAACAGCCTGGCAAGTTCTTCAGGGAGTTCGCAGTCTTCATCACCATCTTCTTCAGCTTGAAAGATTGGATTTTCAAAGTCGAAGCGAGCCATAGCATAATCGTTATCAATAGGATCTGGTGACGTGCATCTGCATGAGTGATGGTATGTGTTTATGAGTGTGAAAAAAGTGAAAACTAAACAAAACATTGCCAAATATTTTTTGATTTTTGGGTTTTTGAAAACTACAAAAATAGAAAAAACAGTGAACAAAATATTTGAATGCAAAAAGACGTCCTTCATTTATGATAAACAATGCAGGTATTCGCATAGATGAGCCCTACAATGAGTCATTACGCCCTGGACGGAACGTAAGACTTGGACATGCATGAACAAACAAGAAAGATTACTCTTCAAGAAGAGTGATTTGGACCATCTCCTCAGAAGACCAATTGTTGATGACTTCACCCGGGATCCTCGGACGCACCCAGTTGTCAATGTCGCAATCACTATCCCCATCTTCTTCGTTGATTGCAGAGATCTGGCCATACTGAATGATGCCAGTGCTGGAGAAAGTAATCGGCCCCTGACGAGTCTGGGGTGTTGAAGTTATAGAAGTTAGAGCTGGCTGATACCCAATCCCGAACTTGTCTTCTTTCATTGGTAACTCCAACAGACGTCCCCAACCGGGAGCAACACCCGAATCTACCAAGGCCTGCGCCTGTTTGAAGGACGAGATAAAGGCACCTGCTTTAACCTCTTCCACCGGATCTGCATCCCTAATCTGAACCGCCTCAAAGGCATGGCACAGGGTCTCATGAATTTCACCTTCTACTTCTACATACTTGAATGTAGACAGGTTACTGACCAGAATGTCCTCCTCACCATAGACAGTAATAATTCTTCCATTGACTGGGAATTTGATCTTTTGATGCAGAGTTGAGGAGACTGCCCCAATATTATGGATCCAAGGATGAGCCAGCAGACAACTGTACGAGGGGCTGATATCCATCACATAGAAGACGGTGTTGAAGGTTTGTGATCCAATCAGAATTGGCAATTCTACCTCTCCGAACACCGACCTCTTAGAGCCATCGAAGGCTCTCACCACGAGATCAGAAGGCTTCAAGACCAAACCTTCTACTTCTAACCTTGACAGGGCTCTCTTGGGTAGCACATTGAGAGAGGAGCATGTATCCACCAGAACATGTGATAACACGGTGTCTTTGCATTCCATCGAGATGTGCAAAGCCTTGTTATGATTGCATCCAACTGGTGTTAAGTCAGAATCAGTAAAACCCAACCCGTTACTTGCATGAACATTTGCAACGATCCCTTTTAATTGGTTCACTGAGATCTCCTGAGGCACATATGCAGCATTTAGGACTTTCAGCAGTGCCTCTCTGTGTGCCTCCGAACACAGCAGGAGTGAGAGAATAGATATCTTGGACGACGTCTGAATCAGCTGATCGACTACCTTGTAGTCGCTTTTCTTTATAATTCTCAAAAGCTCGTCCACATCCTTCGTGAAAGTAGGCTCTGAGCCAGCCTGGGGTGCAGAGGTACCCTCATTCACAGCTTGTTTGCCCTTGGCTTTCGTCGCGGCGTCAGCATTATCAGTTTGGGTGATGGGTGGTGAGAACAGTCTACCACTCCTGGTGAATCGCCCGATTCCACCAACATTTTCCACTGCGGGATCTTCTACTTCAACTTCGGATTCAGACTTCTCCTTTATTTTCAGTGGCTGCTCCACTCCATGATCATGCGCGTACACACTTCCCCCATAATGCCACGGAATGGCCCTTTCGCTGGTGAAAGGTAAAGGACTAGGGGTTGTGATGGTCATAGTGGATGGTCGCACCGGTGGCACCGGTTGCGCTTCTGGCACATTGATCTGAGAAGTTGGATAGAAAATGGTGATAGTAGCAACATCACAGTCATACTCAGAGATCTCATTCATTGAAACATAAACATCCGAAATATCGGAATTAAGTTCAATAAGTACATCAGCATCAGACACAATGTCTGGAATGTCAGCAATAACATTGGAAAAGTTAAATGCATCAATGGGAATTACACAATCAACAGGATCAACATTTGTGAATTCATCAGCAGCATCTTCAAATACCTCTTCATCAACCCCTTCAACAGTCTCTTGGACAGATAAATCTTCAACTTGGAGGATACCAATGTCAAGCAAGGCCTGGATACCCTGTTGCAGCTTCAAACAACCTCCACTCTTTGTATCACAATCCAAACAACCCTTCCCACAACCGGGGAAAACATCGGCCTTCAGCAAGTGTTCTTTAATCTCCAACAGCGGAGTCTTCAACTTCAATACATCCTTGATGGACTTGGCTTCTCCTTCCACCATATTAACATTTGCACCAACATGTTGCGGCATGGGATTATTGACGACATTAGGAGCCGACGCAAAGTTGATGGCCTTCGAATCAATGAGGTCCTGAACTACGTGCTTAAAAGCTTTGCAGTTCTCAATATTGTGGCCAGGTGCCCTAGAGTGGAAGTTACACCTAGCGTTGGCGTCATATCCCACCGGAAGTCTGCCAACAGGAGGAGCCAGAGTGCGTAACTGCACGAGTTATAATTGTTGAAGGCTAGGAAGCAGCTGAGCGTACGACATTGGAAGAGTGTCGAAACGCCTGTCCATCATCCTTTGCCTCCGTTGATAGGCAGGTCTGTTACCCTGTTGTTGTTGTTGGTACTGATTCTGTTGACACTGTGGTTGTTGTTGTTGTACTGGTGCTGCAGCCAGAATAGTCACAGCCGCAACATACGGTTGTTGATGGTAGTTCTGAAAACTGTTCCTTCTGATACCCCTACTCTGATATGAAGACATAGAATTAACATCCCCCTCTCTCCGCTTCTGTCCCTGTATGAACGGCTTCTTCACCCCTGATGATGATCCAACTCCATTTTGGATCTTGCAGGTCTTCAAGTAGTTCTCCACCCTCTCACCGGTAGAGACTACATCAGCAAAGTTGGAGGCATTGCAACCCACCAGACGCTCCAAGTAAGGTCCGGGCAGAGTGTTCATGAACATGTTGGCCATTTCCTTCTCCAACATAGGAGGTTGAACACGGGAAGCCGTCTCTCTCCAGCGTTGAGCATATTCTCTAAAGCATTCAGTGCTTTTGAGAGACAGATTCTGGAGTTGGGTTCTGTCAAGAGCCATATCAGCATTGTACTGATACTGCTTCACGAAGGCCTCAGCCAAATCCCTCCAGCAACGGATGTGGGCTCTGTCCAGCCTCATGTACCATTCTAAGGATGCCCCAGCTAGACTATCCTGGAAAAGTACATAAGCAGCTTCTCATCATCAGAGTATGCAACCATCTTATGGATGTAGGCTTGCACATGAGTCTTTGGGCAAGAGTTGCCATTGTATTTGTCAAATATCGGAACTTTGAATTTCGGTGGCACCTTCACGCCTAGGACCAGCCCCAAGTCAGCAACATCTACTCCGAGAGGATTCTACCCTTCTACAGCCTTCAGCCTTTCCTCTAATCTTCTAAACATGGGGTCCATGCCATGGCCCATGCCAAAATCCTCCTGCATCAAGGTGAACTGATCGTCCTGATCATCATGGACGGGCTGTTGACCGGAGTTGACATGTGGGATCGGGGTAGGCCCCAGTCCACTGGGTCCGTTAACCTCCCCAGCTGGAGGATCCGTCACCGTCTCTGGTTGAGTAGTGGCGAGATTCCTTTGTATCATCTATCTGAGCTCTTGTTGTCCTTGAGCCACCCCCTGAACCACATCCATGAATTGGGTCATACGGATCCTCATCTCGGCGAGCTCTACTTGTAGGCCTTCCATTGCTTTCTGTTGGTTTCTGCGGGTACCGTACCGGTGAATTCCTGAATCAGCTATCCTGCTAGTGGCACACCAAACAAAATGAGAACACCGATGTGGTACCTGTTATGCAAGACATGCAAATGAATATGTAAATGCAATGACATGTTTATCAATTCCAAAGGGTACTCTACCCCCCTGATTCCAGTCTCACATCAAATAGAAAGCGCAAGAAGACCGAGTTGTGGATAAACTTCTGAGATCAAGATGCAATAGAGATAAAACCTTCATACAGATAAGTTCAAAGAGAGGGGCCTTAGCCAACAGTACATCAAAAGAGGATCTCCACAACAAGTCTGTGGATCATCACTACAACACAATAAGTAAAGAGAGGAACAAAAATCAGGAATCAGCCTCCTGTATACAACCCATAAGGACTGCTCCTCACTTCAGCCAGTAATGCCACCGTGTCGGGATGATCTGGGGATTCTGTCAAATTCCGGATAAGCAAATTTCTCTTGTGAATAACCCCATCCAGTTCGTTGATATTCTCTATGTAGTAATTCTCATCATCCTCTTCGAAAACCTCCTCAAGTCTAGACCTTTTCAAACCCACCAGCACCTTGAGTTCTTCAATCTATTCTTGAGCCTTGTTGAGTTGATTTGTGATGTAACAATTGGTTGAACGGGCACACAAGAGCTCATTGTTCTTATCCTTCAGCAAAGTCTTCAATTTCTCCATCTGACCAGTCAATTCGGCCACCATCTCCTCCTCTTTTGCCTTTCGAGAAGCTGAAAATGCATCCCATTGCTCTTGCCACCCAGCTAACTTACCATGAGCCTCCGTTAACTGCTGCTTGACTCGCCTCAACTCAGAACTGGATGACCCTAAGGCTTTGTCTGTCTTCCTGAAGAAGTCCACCTCCACAGCTAATTTCTTCTCTGCTTCCTCTTGCAATTTGATAGCTTCCCCCTTCTGATATTCCGCCTCATGGTATAGATTCATACAGTCTTGCAACTTCACACTCAACTCTGAGTTTTCAGTTTGAAGTCCCTCCATGGCATTCTTCAATTTGTGATACTCCTCTCGGCTCACCATTGTTGACTGCTCAGGAGTAGGTGGATCTAAAGGGTCTTCAATAGGAAATGGCAGACCAAACTCTTCAACTCTTCCCTGAAGCCACTCTTCATACTAAGGATAAGTCCTAAAATCTCCTTTTCCAAGCACAGTCCTTCCTCTCTTGATCACTTTGAGCCAAGCCTCAGCTGCCTTACGGGACACAGTAAGATCAGATGAGGAATGGAAAAACAGGGATTCTTCCACATCTTTTTCCAAAGGTGGAGTTCTTAAAGCATATCCAAACTGTCTGACTGCTAGAGAAGGATTATAGTTGATACCTCCTCTTCTTCCTACCAACGGTACATTCGGGAAGTTCCCGCAACTGTGAATGATATCTGCCCGAAGCAAGTTCTGGTCTGACCACCAAGAAATATCTTCAGCTCTCAACCCTATCAACCTCTTCGACCAACTCGACGAGTCCTCGAAATCAATGAACGCTCCTGACTTGGGTAGGTGAGAGCTGAACCACTTATAAAACAAGGGTGCACAACAGTTCACCAGTCCTCCTTTTCTATTCTCATTCATGTGATGCACTGAATGAAAGAAATCTCCCAACAAGGTCGGCATTGGATTACCCAATACAAAAAGGCGTATTGCGTCTATGTCCACAAATTTTGCAACATTAGGGAACAGGACAATCCCGTATACGCGCAGAGCCAACACAGCATTGAAACCCCTCTGATCACCATCTTCAAACTTCTTCTTGGCTTCTCCCACTAAGAAACTCAAATGAAAACCACTGACTCCTCCCTTCTGACACATATTAGACTTCAAGACAGATTTCCCCAAACATGTGGCTGAAGCAAGCATGTTGAGATCGGGCAGAAACTCTGAGCCGTAGAATAATAACTGCGGCTTGATAGGAACCCTAAGAAAACTGGCAACCTCCTCCAAAGTAGGGACCAAGATATAATCCGAAAATGTAAAACACCTCAATGGAGGGTCATAGAACTGCAGCAGTGTAAAGAGAGCATCATGTTGATCTTTGGAGAGAACCGTGACAAAACTTAGAATCAACCCATAATCATTCCGGAATCCTTCTAGAGAATTATGATCCATTAACTTCATCAGCTGCTGAATGGGATCCAAACAAACCACAGGAAACTTGTAGGCGACATGTCTCTTTCTGCCAATGTCCATCTTAGGAGAACCAGAGAACCTCGACCGGAATCAAGAAGAAGATGTAAACCCCCTAGTGGATAAACATGTGTTAAATGATATGAATGCAAAATGATGTGATGCAATGCAGTGACATGGAAATCAGGACTACTATATATGCTTGAACATCTGTCGGGTTGCACTGTTTGAAGAGAAACCCACTGAGGAATGTAATACGAGATCGAAGCTCTGCTCCAGAAAACCGGGTTGGTTGAAGGTTAAGGTTTCCTGAATTTAGCCCGCCCCTCACTGGTAGGTTCTAAGAACCGAAGCTCGTCAGCTTCAGCCCTTCTGTCGAGAATAATACTATTATCACTGAAGGTTTGGCATTATTACGGGATAAAAGACCTCCACTGACTCCCCTCAACAGGACATCCTAAAGAAAGTTCCCAGTCTCGGGGTCCTCGGATTGAGCAACGAGAATGCGCCCACTAGAGCTAACATAAACGCGTCCCGGAGGAGAGGCCTTGACTGAGTCCTCGGGAAATGGTCACCAGAGTCGACGATTTCTAAAGGAACATATGTCGTTATGGAACACCCGTAGGACAGAACATATCCAAAGAAACCTCGTCTGGATGTGGGTCTCATGAATGACTTAACGTAGCAACATGCCACGCAAGCCTCATGACTATCCACTCTAAAACCTGTGTGTACACTGAAGCCTGGGTAGTGGGCTTATCTCTCATAGAACAACCCATCCCAACAAAACAGCCAACCCCACAGAACCCACAGATACAACAAACATATGTACACGAATGCAATAAGGTAAAGCAGGCAAATAAATAATTGTACAAAAGAATAAACACCCAACAAACAAGAAACCTACAAAAGCTAGGAGGGACTCGCTTAGGGAAACCTGAGATTCTGGGTTCGGTCCCCAGCAGAGTCGCCAGCTGTCGCAGCCTAAAAAAATATAGTGCAAAAAAACAACCGGCGAAAAAAGAAATGACAGAAGAGTTGTCACCGTGCGTTATTTATCCCAAAGGAGGGAAAGGAAACGCTCGAAGTAAACCTGGAGAAAGGAAAGGAAAAGACAAGGTCTCGCAACCAAATCTTGGGTTCGGGAGTCGATTATGCGGAGGGAAGGTATTAGCACCCCTACGCATCTGTAGTACTCTACGGGATCCACTCTTGTTGTTCTTGTCTAAAGGGTGTGTGTTTATCTAATGTATTATTTACTAAAAGAGGGTCAAAAGAAAATGACTCGCACGGATGTCGCATCCTCTACATACGTATCTCATTTGAGTATGAGAATCAGAGTCTTCGTAGCTCGGCTACCTATGGGTTAAAGAGAAGTGTGCTCGCTAAGACATCACGTCTTATGCCTACGTATCTCATCTGGAATGAGAATCAGAGCAAACCGTAGTTCGGCTAACTAAGGGAACAAGGGTCTCGATTGCAACTAGGGCAAGAGAAAGGGAAAGTATCGATCGCAACAAAAGCGAAAGCAAACAAAGATTAGTTGTTAGTTTTTAGTCAAAAACTCGGCAAGACATCGCATCTTGTGCCTACGTATCTCATTTGGACATGAGAATCAAAGTTGCCGTAGTTCGGCTACATAGGGATTGCCATCTGAACATGGACTTACAAAGGAGGACACCAGTTGTGTCAAAGGAGAGTGGGTAATGTGTTCACGTCCTAGCAGTAGGTGTCGCAGCTCGCTGAATCGAGTCTTAGGCAGTTACCTCTTTGCAATAGAACATATTGACATGCCACAGGATGGGAGACACACGGAAGGTCTAAAAAAATGGGGAAGCTCTGCCCTAGAGTTGTCATGCAATGTGGACCTAAGTGTTAGGATTTACAAATGGGAATCTACCTAATGTTAGCATGCAAAGAATAAGGGAATTCTACATTTGTTATCATACAAAGGGTTCTACCTAATGGGTACTACCTAAACGGATCAAGAATCGACGAATGGAGTAAGAAAAGGAGTGGGGTAAAGGGCAGATGGCGATGCATGAAGCAATCGACTTACAAGAGGTAAATGGTGATGCCTGAAGCAATCGACTTACAAGAGAAATGGCGATGCATGAAGCAATCAACTTACAAAAGGATGGATGAATACGTGTTGGTTATGTTAAGTTTGGAAAAAATGATTACTCGACGTTGGATCGAGGTTTTGATCTTGTTTTGAAATGGTTATCGGATGTTCATTTTATTTCTGGTATTAACAGATGAATAAAGAATGAAAGAATAAATATTATACACTTCATGGGAGAGGGGTACATTTGTTATGAATGGGGGTTGTTCATGGAAATCAAACAATAATAATATATGCCTCATACACCATACAAGTAGGCAACAGTTAATCAAACAATAAGATATATAATCAAGTATATGATCAAATCAAATAATCAAAGAATGAAATGAATGAGCATTAGACAATGTATGAGAAGTATAAAAATGTTAAACAATCAAACAATAAAGGCATGGATGAAAGAGACAAGTATAAAAAATATCAGATGAATTAGACAAGTGAAACTATGCACACGAAGAATCAATGAACAGTTTAATCGGGAAATGATGCAAGGATCAAATAAAATCAAGAGGAAAGGCCTCTAATATGTGGCATATGAGATGAACAAGGGAGGATCAAAAGATCTCCTCAATTGCCCTAAGCAATCCCTTAGTCAAACATCAATCATAGAAAAGTCAACTGAAAAGTCAAGTCAACTTGAAAATTATCAAATAAATAGTAAATTAATCAAGAAAATTATGAAAAACTAAAATAACTAAGGTGGGGTCAGGACATCATCATCCCCCAAAAAGATTTTAAAAATAATGAGAATTAGTGTATAAATTAATTGAAATAAAAACAGAAGTCAAATGAAAAGTCAACCGAGCAAACTAGGTCAAAAATAAATCCTAAATAAATTAAAAATGGGAAATAAAATTCCAATAAAAGGTCAGGTTAACCATGAGACATTGCTCAACCCTCATCCCAAAAATCAGAAATTAAAAATAATTCTAAGTTATGAAAATAAAATAAATGAAAAAATGTGAGTCAAAATGAACTATTCGAAATAAATAATTGAAATAAAATATTAACATTAAATAAATATGGAAATAAAAAATAAAATAAAATAAATAAAACATTAAGAAATATGAAAAGTATTTTTTTGAATTTTTATGAATAAATAAAAATATTTTTAAGAATTAAAAACAAAAGAGCAAAATAAAAGTGAATTAAAAAAATAAAAAGAAAGAATGAAAATAAAATGGATAATGGGCCAGAATGTGGGGTGCTGATAGCGGATGTTGAGGAAGCCCAGCCCACGTGATATCCAGCGTGACAGCAGCGTGACATGAATAAAAATGTTCATTAAAAAAAAATAAACATGTCACTTGGACATTCATCAACCGGTCCAATTATTTTTAAACACTAAATGACAAAACGGAGCGGACGGTTGAGATCAAAAAGGCCACGCGTGATCTGAGGGCTGTGAGGACGACACGTCGTCGTCTCTCCATGCAACATGCAAAAGCCCTAATAACATGCAGCAATACACGAAAACGCGAACAAATTTTCTCCAACTTCCAACCAAAATATCTCATGCTATGGTGCTCCAATTAAGATGATACAAAAAGCAAAGTTCAAGTTTGAAATGAGTAGAACACAATGGTGCTTTGTTTCGATGAAAATAATGGCCTTAGCATGTAGAAAAGTGAACAACAAGGTGGCTTCATGAACATGGATACAACCAAAATTAATGTCACAAAACTCCAACTTAATGAACATGCCTCATGTTGAGGGCTTCATAGACAAACATGGCATATTATTTACATGGAAAATAACATGATGATCGACATGGCAATGGCATAATAATAATAAAAACAATGAGAAGCAATAGCATAATGGTGAGCATAAAGATTTATTCATGTCCATGGAAGAAGGAGTGAAAGCTTACCTAGTGGATGAAAGGTCCACTGCCCCTTGAAGATGGAGGGATGGAAGGAAAATGAGATGCTCTTTGAAACCTCAAGAACTTGTGAAATGGAAATGGGATGACACTTGATCTTTATCTCCTTGCCTTGCTTAGCTCAAAATATCACAGCCATCGCCGTTCAGATTAGGGTTTAGAAGCTTTAAGTATGTAGGGTTTGAAATGTTTAATGGGCTTGAAATATTTGTTTGGATTCATGAACAACATGTGTGAAAATGAGGTGTGAAAAGAAATGGCTAAATGTGGCAAAACTTAAGTGAGTGAACATAAAGCAAATGGCCAAATGAAGTAAAAAGTGTGTTGGTTGGTTTTGTGGTCTGATTTGGTTTGGCTTGTGCAGCACAAAAATAGTCCAACAGGGTGACTTTAAGACCTTGTATCTTGATGAGTATGTAACCAAATGGCAAGGCAATGCAAACAGTAGAAAGAGGGCATGGAGCTTAACATTTTTCATTTTGAACACAAATTGAAATGATGAGTGGAAAGAGGTGAAAAATGGCCATAAAGTGCAGGTCTCACAACTGCAGAATGGTTGGGCCAGTTTGGCCTAAATGTTGTCAAAAAATTCAGTCCATGATGCCAACTTTAGATGAGTGTATCTTTCAAACCAATGATCCAAATGGGATTATTCCAAAAAGGTGTGAAAGAGGACATGTCAAGTTACAATTTTCATGAAGAAAGTATTTTCAAAAGATGCCTTGAAGTGCAAGAAATCTGGCCCATAAGTCTTGACAAAACTTGCAAATTTTGGACATAGAAAATTTTCTAAGTGTCCTAAAATAATGTCTCACTTTGACCAAGCATAACTTTCTCAATTTTAATCCAAATGAAACAAACTTTATATCTATAGAAAGCTTGGATCAAGAGGAACAACTTTCATGTTGGAGAAAGTTTCAAATGGAGCTTGCATCTTGATGGAAAATGGGCTTAAAGTGGGTGTAAAAACCATGAAAACTTGCCATAAATGGAAAGTCAACTATTTCTAAATTTAGTAACTTTTCCAACTCCTGATTAAATGATGAATCCATGATCCAACCTTGATCAAATTTCACATGTAGGCTCCCTTAGGCATGAATTTTGAGATTGCACTTTCAAAATGTAAGGAGTTGACTTTTCTGGCCCTACAGTTGACTTTTCCCAAATTGTCTGATTCCCGATTCCATTGATCAATTGAAGCACCTCTGGCTCAAATAAAGAGCTGATTTTTTGTATGTAGACCCTTGTGGACATATGGAGGGCCATGGAAAAGAGTTTCACCCATGGAATCAGAAATAAACCGATTTTATATCAAACCCTAGTTTTAGGGCAAAAATGATCAGGAACTGATTGCACTGATTGCCAATGGATCTTTCTGAGATAAATGTGAGTCTTCCTAGACCAAGATGCCTCTCCAATCATGACATGAATGAGACCCCTTTTCTTCCCACCAAACATTGCCTGTTGCAGATAGCCATGAAACCCTAATTTCTGATTAAATGCAGATGCACACTCTGAGAGCTCTGAATCTTCCACTGATGAACTGAGGACCATAATAAGACATATGGAACCCCTTGAGACCTTTGAGACCTGTATACATAGAAAATGAAGTCCAAATCTTAATTTTGCTTTGTGTGGGCTCCTTCTCTTAAGGAGTGATCAATCAAACCCTGATTTCCCAAGTCACTAATGCAATATGCAATGAGTATGACCTAGTATGATGCTAATGAAATGTAAGACACAATCCCATGCTTCCAAGAAAAATGAATGGTAAATTTTGGGGTATTACAACCTTCAGTGGTCCTTGGTTCGACATTAGCAACCTGTTTGCCCTTGATAAAAGTTCCAAAGGAAACGTCGTTACTTAGGCCATCAGTAGCCTGCTCTTCGTCCAATGTGTAGCCTCTAGTTCCTGCTTCTTTTGCAACCCCCACTTCCCTTACGTCAACCATGTTGATTTCGACAGGCTCAACATAGTTGGTCTCAGCAACGTTAAGGGGATCAGTATCAACTTTCATCTGGTTTTTTCCTTTGTCGGCGAACTTGAGGCGGCCATCTCTGATTGCGTTCTAAATAAGATCCCTGAAAAGAAAGCATTGTGAAGTTTTATGGCCCAAAAAACTATGATATTTACAGAAACCTCGTTTCTTTCGTTGTTCTAACGGAGGAATCTTGGTAGTAGGAGGCACTATCATTTGGCCATCTTTTACTAATAGGTCGAAGATCTCGTCACATTTGGAGACATCAAATGTGTAAGTCTTTTTGGGAAACCTATCGTTCTTTTCAGTTTCGACAGGATTTCTGCCATTCGAAGGTGTAAGTAATTTGCAGGCGTGGGGTGGTGCTTCCTTTAATACTGCCAAATCTACTTCGAACTCCTCAAGACCATAGGGGTCTTCAGCAATTTCAGACTCTTCGTCTTCGAATTCGACATAAGCAACCCTCTCTTTCTTATAATTCTTATTTGCTCTGGCCTTTTCAGATTTTAAGCGTTCGACCTGTCGAACCCTATCTGCTAATTGGGCCATGTCTCTTAGATGTTGGGTGTCTAACTTTTTCCTGATGGAATAGTCCAGACCCCCAGCGGCCATTTCGACCAACTCGTGTTCAGGTACTATTGTAAAACATCTAGATTTTAACAAGCAGAACCTATTCAGATAATCATCTATATGTTCAGTGAATTTTCTCTTGATGCTGGCTAGTTCCTTAAGACTTATCTTAGTTTGGCCCATGTAGAATTGTTCATGAAACAATCTTTCTAACTAGGGCCAAGCATCTATGGAATTTGGTGGTAAAGTCGTAAACCACGTGAAGGCGTTCTTTATTAAAGAACTAGGGAAATATTTCATCCTCAAGTTTTCACTGTTCGCCAAATCCCCTACGCAGTCATGTATTTGGCTATATGCTCTATAGTGGATTCACTGGTATCCCCTGAGAATTTGGTGAACTTAGGGATTTTACAACCCCTTGGTAATTCTGTTTGCAGGACATACTCTGACAGAGGAGAAGAATAGTTTGGCCGTCGAAGTCTTGTGTTTAGACCAATATGGGCCATGATTCTCTCTATCATACTGGTTACGTCATTTTACATCATGTTTTCCCGCCTAACCCTATGAATTACTTCGTCTGCGTCCTGGTCTCTATTAACCATTATCACTCTCCTAGGTTGTTCTTCAGGGGCTTCCCGTCGAATTGGTTGTTGTTCCAATCTTGCCCCCATGACTCTTTCGTCAGGGGCTTGCCTTTGTGGTCGAACCTGATCTATCGTGGGTTCTTCGCCCTGGATTATAACCTGGTTTGGTCTGCGTCGAACAGTAGGTTGTGGGGCGCCTAGAAAATCTGCTATGTGACCCATCTGTGCTGACAATTGTTGGTATATTTGGGCGTTGTCAGTATTAGTCCTATTCACATTCTGTATTAACGGAGAGAAAATGGTATCCATTTCTCTGGCCAGAACTCCTACCATATCATGGTTACTGGCATCCATTTGTTGTCTAAAGGCTTCCCGATTATTCATTGTAAGGGTAGGTAGTAGGGTGGGGATCCCTTGTGATTGGTTATTTTGACTTATGTGGTTCATGCCGGATCCAGAATTTTGGATTTGCGAAATAACTGTATTATGTGGTTGAGTATATATGGAAGAATTATTTTGAAGCCCTGCCATGGCAGTTGATGGCATTCCATAAGTGTAATCTCTCACAGGCCTAAAGTTTTCGAATCCTGGTGGCTTAGGGGTTGAAACTGCAGGCATATCTGCCGCGCCTGATATGATAGGCATTACTGTCGAATTATGCAAGGCCATGGATCCATTCGTTGGTATGGCCTGTGCATTAGGGATTTCAGTGGACACATTAATCGAATTTGCTCCGATTGTGCCCGCTCCCTGGGGGGAGGACTGTTCCCCTTGACTGGTTGTATTAACCATTTTTTTCGCGTTTTTTCCGTTGGTTATAGGTTGTGAATTATTGGCTATCCTGCTACTTCTAAGGATCATACAACACTAATTTTTTAACCAAAAGAATAACGGAAATTTTGCGAATAAAACAACTGTTGTAATCAACACTCCTTTTGACACTATCCCACCGGGTGAGCCAATTTGTTTACCAGTGATTTCTGATAAACAACCGCTAGTCTTCCAAATTTGTATATTTTTGGTAACTCGCAGGATCGACTAGATTGATCCTTGGACATGTGTCTTAAGAATTGTTATTACTGTTATTTGACTCATAGTTACGTTTGTTTCTAATTTGTGAATGACACAAAATGTTTTAGACAACAATTCTAAGTGAAACTTATGACTTTATGAACAAAGTAGATAATGATCACTTGGTATTAAAAGGTTTAAAGATAGTCAAAAGGCTTAGGAAAGGTAAAGATACATGACTCAGAGTAAATGCTCTATGTTTTAAGAAAGTACTGGAAATGAAGATTCTGGCGGAATGTAAATGCAGAAATGAAAAGTAATGATAAACTATTGAAAAGTAAGGGCAATTCGACAGATAAAGGCAGTAAAAATACTTTGATTTAAACAATTGGTATGAAAAATATAACATGAGCGAAACTTATGGTGTTCTTCATACATACATTTTCAGCGTAAAACTCTTTTCTCTCGCTCCGGTACTTCGAGTGTATTTTGTGAATTTCTGTATATTTGTTCGAACACCTTTGAATCTAAAACTAAGATCCCTATTTATAGTAATTCAACCCTAACGGCCTTAACATGTATGACTGCCACGTTCGCCGTTCCCAAGCGTTGCATATCTTAGATGTTTCCACGTGTTGATCTGACGAAACGGCTCTGTTTTAAATTTCAAATACTTCCGCTTGAAGTCTCGACTCTGTAAACACCTATGTCGAAGAGAGCTTTATGAAAACCCAAAAATCTTCTAAGTTCCAGTCTTCGACAGCAAATAATTACTTACCCACAAAGAGAATTAAAACAGTTTCGCTACAATCATTTCTTGCTTATTCTCAAGACTTACTATCTTCAAAGACCTTTTAATTGTCTGTCGAAATCCCCAGCTAACAGTATGGTGAAAGGAGAATCAATAATTAGGATACTCGCCAAGGGTTCGAACCCTTGTGCCTACGTATTCTAATCGTGCAATTAGATATTCAGAGCTCCGTAGTTCGTAGAACTAAGATGGAACAAAGAAAGAAAGAGGTTTGATAAGGGAAGAGAGATTTGATAAGAAGTGATGAAAAGTATAACTTGGCACCAAAAGAAAATGGTATTACAGGAATCCACAGGATAATGATATTTGAATCAAAGAGTAAAGGTGATATGAACCAATATATGGTATGACCAAAAGCAAATGGGTTTTACCTGACATTAGGACTTTCAAGAAAACAAATGGGTGTTTGTCTAAATAACTAGGATTAACAAGACAAACAAGAGCTCTTGATTCAAACGTGGGTATTGGTTATTGACCCAAAGGGTATATATGGAATCCAAAGGAAGATGGTATTTGGTCCAAGGAAACAATATAGCATTTTTGGGGAATGGGAATGATATTGGAGATATTGGACAAAGGATCATGAGAGACATGGAAGGTGAGCTAAGGCAGAAGAATCTCTTTATTTTGATTATGATTATGAAATTTGTTTTACGACTTTAATCATTGGTACTTAGAGGGAGACGAGCGTCTAACCACCGGCTAAGTAAGGCTGACAATTAGAATAGTTGAGAGTTGAGAGGACAACTTCATCATAACCATTCTTTCACTCTTAGAGCAATGATTTAGACCCGCGTTTATTTGTTAAGTGTTTTGGATGGAAGTCAAGTATCGGGCCACAAGTTAGATATGGCCAACAACCCAAGTACTTGAGTGTTGTGAACAAGTACGTACACCCTACTTTTAATCCAAGTTTTATTATGAAAATGGTTTGATGAATAATAATGGATCAATAAAACAACTACATCAAGGGGGTGCGTTAGTAATAGGTGGTAACATCAGAAAACATGCATAAAGCCTAACACACAAGCCCAAACGAACTTGTCATGTAACATGAAAAATGGATAAGGCAAATAATGATGTGGAACTGAGTCAACATTGCAAATTTGACATTAGTGAATTGAAATAGAAAAACGCACGTGAAAATCATGTTTAAAGAAACTCAGAGCCAACAACATTGACGCGTCTCTCTCCTCTCTCAGTTCAGTTTCTCCCTCCGCCATGCCAGAGGCCATCTCCAGCAGCGGAGACACTCCTAAACGTCAATCAAGAACAACACTCAAACTTGTTTTGTGTTGTGTCTGAATCTTTCAATGGAATTTTCTAATTCTTCTTGAGCTTCTCAAACAAAAAGAAAGATGGACGAACCTGTAGCGATAAATTCATGACCATCAAGCTATGGATAAGCTTAACGTCAATAAAACTAGAGTCGCCACCGCACTTTTATTGTTTCCAAAGGAAAAGGGAAAAGTACGAAAAAAACCCAAAGATAAAAAGTTTTCAAATCAAAACTAATAAAATGCCAGAGATTACAGGTAAGGGGGTTGGTTACATAGAGGGAAGGTGTTAGCACCCAAAGTGTCTTAGGTACTCCAAGGGAGCCCTTTTTTTTATGTGTGTGTGTGTGTGTGTTTTTAGTATAAAATGATGTTTGAGAAAAATAGAGTGTGGGGATGAGAAAAGAATTCATTGGTTATATTTTTGTGTTTGACAAGACCTTCGGACTTGTGCCTACGTACCAACATAGAAATGAGGGATCAAAATTTCGTAGTTCATGGTAACAAGTTCAAAATGGGTGAATTTCTTTTAACAAAATTTTAATTAAAAAGGGGGCACAAAGGGCCAAAAACTTGAATGAGTGTTAGTTTTTTTTGTCTTTTGAAACTTTAAGTCAATATGGTGTTAGGGACCAATTAATACTACTTTTTATATCATTTTTTTGGTCCCTTTTACCAAGTTTTGATGTAATTACACACTTTTGTTCTCACTATTCTGTATAAATGCAATTAGGTTTAATTTATTTTGTTTTGAATAGTTATTTCACATATTTGTTAGTTTTGTAGAATTTTTGGATGAGAAGGCTTTGGAATGCAACACCACATCTTGGATGAAGCTTGCCAAACAAGGAAGCTGGATAAGCAACAGTTCGCGCCGCGAACTGCCTTCGTGCCGCGAAGGCTGCGAATCCAGCAAGCTGACTGAGGGTTAAAAGTGCTGTCTGGCAGAAAAAGCTTTTTGCCATTTTGATGTCTGCCTTGGAATAGCTTTTCTGCTTTGGATGAGAATGACCAATTAGGGAAATGTCAACCCTTTTTGTAAAGAAAAATACATTATTCTAGGGCATTCATTCATACACAATTATTCACACATTGATATTGAGAGATTTTGTAAGAGAGAAAAATAGAGTTTTTCTTCTTTAACTTTCTGCTTTGTAACAATGATGATGAGGAGCTAAACTCCCCTTTGTCAAGATTGGAGGTAGTAGCTATTCTCATATTTTTATGTATTCCATTTGATTTATATATATGATAAAGATTGTTGATGTATTGAATACTGTTTTTACCCTAAGTTGAAAACCAGATTTGAGTAGTTGTCGAGAGAGATTATTTGAGTCTTGACATAAAACAGATTTTCAAGTAGTGAATAAGTTGTAGAGATAGATTTATTCATTACTCTTCTTTGGTATTAAGCATTAAAGATTGCTATATTGATAGTTAGGTGGAGAGATCGTCTAAGGATCAATATAGTGATTATCACAATATCATTTAGACATAAATGACTTTGAGGGGATACTTGAACATCATCAATGATCTTGAATCTATTTATTTATCATAAGAAATCATAAGCATTTGAAATAGTGAACTCCAATCTTGCCAAGCTTTTATATTAGATTAAAACCATTTTACTGTTTTTAGTGACATTTACTCACAAGATAACTTTCCAACCAAAACAACCTTGTTACTTTCTAAACTTACAACATTTGGATTATAGAACGGCGGTAATATCAACCAATCTCTGTGGATACGATATAAAAATATTTGTCGAAGATATACTTCTCAACAAATTGGCGCTGTTGCTGGGGATTGGTGTCGATATTACAAGCATTGCAATAATTCTTTGTTTTAAGTTGTGTTACATTTATTACTATCCCTCTTTTGTTTCACTTGGTTTTTTAGTTTTGTAGATTCTAGTGCATTCGAGGAAAAGCAACCGAGGAGCAACTTCAATTCAATCCTGAAATTGAAAGAACACTTCGGAAGCTCAATAACAAAACACGAAGAAGAAGGAAACTAGCCGAAGAGAGGAACCGGAGAGAAGAAGCATCTACTTCCGCACTTGTTCCAATCGAAGAAGTGGTTGTAGAGGCTTGTGAAGGAAACATGGCGGAGGATAATCGTACCGAAATGTCCGCTAATAGTCCAAGAAGGAATGCTCAATTTGCCCGTGGAGGAAGAAATACGGAGATGAAGACCGGAATCCTCCAACTTCTCTATGCAAATCCATTCACCGGAATGGATCATGAAGATCCGTATACCCATCTCATCAAATTTTATGAGATTGCGGGTTCTACGGGAATAGATGAAACGGGTGAAGAGGCACTATTCAAAAGGATGTTCCAACACTCCTTAGTGGGAAAGGCAAAAGAGTGGTACCTTGATCAAGCAACGAGAGTGATGACGGATTGGAATTTACTAGAAGAAAAGTTCTTAGAAAGATACTTCCCTCAATCCTGATTCATGGAAGCCAAAACGGCTATTGCGGTATTCCCTCAAGGAGGCAACGAGTCTCTAAATGAAGCTTGGGAAAGATTCAAGTCAATGTTGAGAAAATGCAAGGGACATGGTTTTGATGAGCTCACTCAAATCCATATTTTTCTAAATGGACTCCAATCAACTCACAAGACACTTCTGGACGCCACCGCGGGTGGCTCGCTTATGTCAAAAACTGCGGAAGAAGCTAAAGTCATTATTGAACGGATGGCGCTCAATGATCACCAAAGTCAACATGATCGTAGCCCTTCACAACGTAAGCCGGGAGTTCTTGAGTTAAATACCAATGATGTCATCCTTGCTCAAAACAAGCTACTCTCTCAACAAGTGGAGCTCCTCACTCAACAAATGGCCAAGTTTCCACAACAAATGAAAGAGATTCAAGGGTCTCAAATTAGACATCAAGTAACATGTTGTGAATTATGTCAAGGGGATCACCCTACTGGTTTTTGTCCTCCACCCCAAGAAGAAGTGAGTTATGTGAATAATCAAAATCAGGGCTATCAAAGACAACAGCCTAACAATCAAGGCTACCAACCAAGAAACAATCAAGGCTATCAACCATCAAGGTTCAACAATCAAAATTTTCAACAGCAAAGTCCTTACCAACATCCAAATTCTCAAGGACAGCAGGCTTAAGGAGGAAATTCCAAGCTAGAGGACACTCTTCAACAATTCATGCAAGCTTCCATGGCAAATCAGAAGAGTAACGAAGCAACCATTAAAAATCTGGAAAATCAAGTAGGTCAACTTACGAAGCAATTGTCGCAACAAAACGCAGGATCTTCCTTTTCTGCTAACACTCAACCGAATCCAAAGGAGCATTGTAAAGCAATTGTCACGAGGAGCGGGAAAGAGTTGGTGAGTGAAAAAGGTGAAGAGATTATAGAAGAGAACAATATGGATGGGATGCTGGAAGAAGAAGACAGGGTTGGTGAAAGGGAGAAGGCTGCTGGAAATGCTCAGTTCGCGCCGCAAAAAGAGCAGGTTTTGCCAAAGGAGCAGCATATTGATTTGGAGGTGAAAAAGGATGCTGAACCAAGGAAGAAAAAGAAATCAGAGAAAGGTGTGAGCGTCATTCCAACTCAACATCTACCCTATCCACATGCTCCATCAAGGAAGGACAATGCTAGGCATTATGCACGGTTCATGGACATCTTCAAGCAACTTCAAATCAACATTCCATTTGCTGATGCATTAGAACAAATGCCACGGTATGCTAAGTTCATGAAGGACATTCTTACAAAGAAAAGGAGACACGTGGAAGACGAAACCATAGTGCTTGATGCACGGTGTAGTGCCATTATCCAAAAGACTCTACCAAGGAAGGAGTCCGATCCGGGCCGAGTTGTTCTACCGGTAACCATTGGAAGCACATACGTTGGAAATGGTTTGA
Organism: Lathyrus oleraceus; assembly: GCF_024323335.1. NCBI lineage: Eukaryota > Viridiplantae > Streptophyta > Magnoliopsida > Fabales > Fabaceae > Lathyrus > Lathyrus oleraceus. The sequence continues at coordinate 102,277,283 of NC_066584.1, read as the reverse complement.
TTGACTTGGGTTCTAGTATAAATTTAATCCCACTCTCCATTGTTAAAAGATTGGGGAACGTTGAGATTAAATCGACGAGAATGACTCTATAACTAGCCGACAAGTCTACCACCTCACTATACGGAATCGCTCAAGACATGCTTGTGAAAGTGGACAAAGTTTTGTTTCCGGTGGACTTTGTAACAGTAGAGATGGATGAGGACCGTGATGTGCCCCTAATTCTTGGAAGACCTTTTATGAAAACAGCTCGGATGATGATTGACATAGATGATGGACTAATGAAGGTGAGAGTGCAAGATGAAGAGGTGGCCTTTAATCTTTTTGAAGCTATGAAGCATCCAAACGACAAGCATGATTCTTTCCGAATTGATGCAATTGAAGAGGAGGTAGTGGAGGTCGCAAACCAAATTCATATTTCTAATCCTCTAGAAAGAGCCCTTATCGGAGCATACAACGTGTTGACCGACAATGAGGAGCGAGAGATCGAAGCAATGTTGCACGAGTTAGAATCTTGTGGTGAGTTGACCTATCAAGAAGAAATAACGGAAGATTTGGATGCAAAGAAGAAAACGGATGAGCAAAAGATAGAGTTGAAAATGCTTCCGTCACACTTGAAGTATGTGTTTCTTGGAGACGAGTGTACTAAACCGGTGATTATAAGCAACACATTGTCCATACTAGAGGAAGATAAGTTGATTCAAGTATTGAAAAAGAACAAAGGTGCAATACGGTGGGTGTTATCCGACTTGAAGGGTATTAGTCCAGCCTATTGCATGCATAAGATCATGATGGAGGAAAATTTCAAACCAGTTGCGCAACCTCAGAGGCGTCTGAATCCATCAATGGAGGAGGTAGTCCGGAAAGAAGTTGTCAAACTCTTAGAAGCCGAAATGATTTATCCTATTTCCGATAGCGCATGGGTGAGTCCGGTACAAGTGGTCCCCAAGAAAGGCGGAATGACGGTGATCAAAAATGATAAAAATGAGTTGATTCCGACAAGAACAGTGACCGGGTGGAGGATGTGTATCGACTATAGAAGGTTGAACCAAGCTACAAGGAAAGATCATTTCCCACTACCTTTCATGGACCAAATGTTGGAGAGGTTAGCCGGCAAAAATTTCTACTGTTTCTTGGATGGATATTCGGGGTACAACCAAATTTCGGTCAATCCTGCAGATCATGAGAAGACAGCTTTTACATGCCCTTTTGGCATCTTTGCTTACCGAAGAATGCCTTTTGGGTTATGTAATGCACCGGCCACATTTCAACGGTGTATGCAAGCTATATTCTCGGACTTAATAGAAGAATGCATTGAGGTGTTCATGGATGATTTCTCTGTTTATGGATCATCTTTTGAATTGTGCTTAAAACACCTTGATGTAGTTTTGGGGAGATGCGTGGAGACCAACCTAGTGCTCAACTGGGAAAAATGCAATTTTATGGTCACTGAAGATATCGTACTTGGTCACAAGATTTCTTCTGAAGGGCTAGAGGTGGACAAAGCCAAGGTGGAGGTTATTGAGAAATTACCACCGCCAACTAACATTAAAGGGATAAGAAGCTTCCTAGGACATGCCGGTTTCTACCGGAGATTCATACAAGATTTTTCAAAGATAGCGAAGCCATTGAGCAGTTTGCTCAACAAAGGTACGCCTTTTCTTTTTGATGAATCATGTCTTAAAGCTTTCTTAGATTTGAAAGAAAAGTTGGTCACCGCACCTATAATCGTAGCACCGAACTGGAACCTTGATTTCGAACTCATGTGTGACGCTAGCGATTATGCAGTTGGTGCGGTGTTAGAACAAAGAAGCGATAAAATTTTCCATGCCATACACTATGCTAGTAAGGTGTTGAATGAAGCACAAGTTAATTACGCAACAACTGAAAAAGAATTACTAGCCATAGTATATGCATTGGAAAAATTTAGAGCTTATTTGATTGGTTCAAAAGTTGTAATCTACACTGACCACTCGGCGATAAAATATCTGCTTACCAAGCCGGATTCCAAACAAAGGCTTATTTGTTGGATCCTTTTATTACAAGAGTTTGATTTGGAAATTCGGGATAAAAAAGGTTCTGAAAACTTAGTGGCGGATCATTTGTCTCGGTTGGTCAATGTAGACATTACAAACAAAGAAGAGGAGGTGAGAGAAGAATTTCCAGATGAAAAACTTTATGCGATTCAAGTGAGGCCTTGGTTTGATGATTTTGCTAACTACAAAGCAACCGGTTTAACACCGGAAGACCTCACTTGCAATCAAAGAAGGAAATTCTTGGCAGATGCAAAGTATTATGTTTGGGATGATCCTTATCTGTTTAAAGTAGGAGCAGACAATATTTTGAGAAGGTGTGTAACAATTGAGGAGTCAAGAGACATTCTTTGGCACTGTCACAACTCTCCGTATGGAGGTCACTATAGTGGTTTGAGAACAGCCACTAAAGTACTCCAATCGGGTTTTTATTGGCCATCTTTATTCAAAGATGCGCATGAACATGCGAAGAGTTGTGATACATGCCAAAGGAGTGGAGGAATAGGAAAACAGGATGAAATGCCTCTAACCAACATGCTAGAAGTGGAAGTTTTTTATTGTTGGGGTATTGATTTCGTTGGCCCATTCCCCTCTTCTTTCTCAAATGAGTACATACTAGTAGCCGTTGACTATGTCTCGAAGTGGGTAGAAGCAATTGCCTCACCTAAGGCCGACGCCAAAACAGTGATCAAATTTTTAAAGAAAAACATATTCTCATGTTTTGGTGTGCCTAGGGTGTTGATAAGTGATGGAGACTCACACTTTTGCAATACACCTTTAGAAAAAGTTCTGCAACATTATGGTGTAAAGCACAAGGTGACCACTCCCTACCACCCACAAGCGAATGGTCAAACTGAGGTTTCAAACCGGGAAGTCAAACGGATTCTTGAGAAAACAGTCTCGAATTCAAGAAAAGATTGGTCCTTAAAACTGGATGAAGCTTTGTGGGCGTATCGCACTGCCTACAAAGCACCTATTGGGCTAACTCCGTTTCAAATGTTGTATGGGAAGACTTGTCATCTTCCAGTGAAAATGGATCATAGAGCACTATGGGCTCTTAAGTTCTTGAATTTCGACTCCACTTTAGCTGGAGAAAGAAGAAAAGGTCAACTCCATGAATTGGAGGAATTAAGGAATGATGCATACCATTCGAATAAGATGTACAAGGAAAAGGTAAAGGCATACCATGATGGAAAGGTCCGTCATAAGGAGTTTCATGTTGGACAGATGGTATTGCTTTTCAACTCGAGGTTGAAGTTATTTCCTGGTAAGTTGAAGTCGAAGTGGTCAGGACCATTTGTTATCAAGGAAGTACGGAATTATGGAGCCATTGTGATAGAGGATCCAAAGTCACAAGAGAGCTGGATTGTTAATGGTCAAAGACTAAAAATCTATCATATTGGTGACGTAAACCGTGATGTGTGTGTTATTTCCTTATCTGGACCAGGCTAATCGAGGTACCGTCGAGCTCTTAACGACGTTAAACAAAATGCTTGTTGGGAGGCAACCCAACATCGTAAGTTTGCATTTTATTTTTCTCTGTTGTGTGATTTTCATCTCTGTTAAAAATTTTAGAATTTTGGGGTTCTGTTTTTCACAATTCGCCCCGCGACCCCAGTTCGCGCCGCGAACTAAAGGAAGAGTCTCAGGTTGTGCCGCGAACACTGTTCGCCCCGCGAATAGTGCGTGACAGAATCACTTAAATTATGTTAGGTCATTTTCATTTCTCATTTCAAAACTTTTTCAAAACTCCAACTTTGCCGCGCTTTCGCCTCCACTCTCAAAAACCCACCAGATACTAAAAATCTTCCTTTCCCAAAGTCCTAATCTTCAAGTGCTAGCAAGAATTAGTATTTCAAAAGGTATGTACTCATCAATTCATCTTTTCCAATCCCTTTTGGGTTTTACATTTAGGGTTGGTTAGAAATCGATTTTTTTTTTGTAGATTGCCTTTTGAAATCACTATGCATGTTTGATTTAGATTAGGACTAGGGTAGATGTGAAAACCTTGACTGATTGGGAGTTGATTTTTCCCCATTTTTGGAACCCTAGGAAGTTCTGGAGATTTCCTGGTTCGTAGACTTCGCGCCGCGAACAGGCCTTCGCGCCGCGAACTGGAAATTCCAGAACCTTGTTTTGTGCTGATTGATTGCTAATTCTCTCTATATTTGTCTTGTGGTTGTTCTGATAATTGATGCAGATGTCAAAAAGAACCAAGACCACCGCGCCCCCTCAATCCCGTTCAATAAGAAGGTTCATAAGCGATGAGCACGAGGCACGGTTCGAGAGCTTAGTTAAGAGAACCATCTTTCCTGAGAGGTTTATTCGTTTAGCTCCAACTGGGACTTATCATAGTGTGGTTGCAGCTTTTGAACGACGAAGGTGGATGAAATTGTGCGAACCTGAAGCAGCAATCAACTTTGACATTGTCCGGGAATTTTATGCTAATGCTATGCATCGAGAGGAGGGGACAGCCTTCATCTACCGATCAAGGGTTAGAGGGAAGATTGTTTCTTTTGGAAGGGATGATATTAATTCGTATCTGGGTAACCCCTTAACTCTTGGCGAGGGTGAGTGTGAGTACCGTACTATGCAGTCCGCTAACAGGTGGAACCTTGAAGCGGTAAATGCTACTCTTTGCATCCGTGGAAAATCTTTTGATCTCAATGATCAAGGCCACCCAAAATTGTGGAAAAGAGAAAATTTTAATTTGGAAGCTAGGGCCTTTCTGGTGGTACTGTTAAGTAATATCCGGCCAAGGAGCCATACCACTACAATTCCTCTGGATGTAAGGTGTTTGCTCTACTGCATCATGGTTAGGAAATCTGTGGACGTAGCGTCCATCATTGCGGAAGAAATAAGAAAAATGGTTTTAAGTGGAATCAATTTTGGCGGTAAAGCAGGTGTACTCGCCTTTCCCGGGCTGATTATGGGACTGTGCCGTCAGGCAAATGTTACCATCCCTGAGGAAGTACACTTCTCTATCACCAGTGTGATAAATGACGCCTATCTGAATAGGTTTCTACAAAACCAAAATGAAAGGACTGACGTACCTGGAACCTCTTCATCTAGAGCCCGAGCCAGACCCCGACCTCAACCTCACACTACCCCAGGCTTTGATCAGATGGCGTTTGCCAACTACTGTTGCGAGAGTTTTGAGGCCTCCAGGAGGTCTCAATCGTTTATCTTCGATGCTATGCAGCAACAGTTTCAGAATACATTCCTGGCACCTGAGGCCCGTTCATTTCCTTCTCGGGCGGAATACGCAGCTTATGCTAATTGGCCTGAGGGCAGGCCAGATTTTATGGGGGGTGCAGGAGGTAATGCAAACCCAAATGAGGAGATGGAGGATGTTCTTGGAAATGTAGGTGGTGATCAAGAAGAGGAGGATTGAGAATTTGGAGAATTGAGAAGTTGTTGTATTTCTGAGTTTCTGTGTACTATTTCTGTTTTTGTTTTTGGAAATCTGTGATGTACTTTTGGGTGGCTCTAGTTCACCATAACTTTATTTTGGCACTTTATTTTTTGTGAGTGTTTTGACAATTGCATGAATGCTATTTGAGATTTAAGTGTGTTTTTAATCAAATTTTGGTTTACCAACACTTTTGTTTAATTGTTCTTATTCTTAAGTCAAGCTTTAAGCAACCGAGAAATGATCGCAAAGAAAGAAGCATAGGACACTTCGAGTGGTGATGATAAGAATTAGTGTCGGTATTTCAAGGTACACTTTATCGCTTTCTAGACTTAACATGAGTAGTTGATGGTGTGTGCAAATTCCATGTCATAAATTCATTGAAGTATATGTCAGTTTTGAATCAAAATAGGACTTAACCAATTGTGAGGAGGCTTTCCATTGTACACTAAAAAGCGGGAAACCGAGCATTATTTTAACTCATTCTTATCATGCTAAATCATGCGTCAATCTATTTTTTGTGTAAAAAATTTGAAAATGATAGAGGCATTGTTTGTGAGAAAAACCACTTGACCAAAAAGTTTGAATCAACTAACCTTGTGAGGAATAATCCTTAGTTAAACCCCTTTGAGCTTATTTTAGGATTCATTTGATTGATCATTGTAAAATCAATTGAAAATTGTGGAATAAATGAATCCTAATTCCGTTCGTATCAGTTGAAACCTCAAACCGAGTTGTTTGCAAAATTTTGCCTTTTGCTTATGTCTAAGTAGGGAGCATTATTGAATAAATTTGGTTTTGGAATCTAAAGTTGGGGAGAGTAAAGTGAAAAGTTGATTAGAAACTTGGAAAAGTGAGTTTTTATGAAAGGGTAAAAATATGAAAAGAAACAAGAAAAAGAAATCACCCTTGAAACCATAGAGCATAGAAAAAAAAGATTAGAAAAAGAAAAGCAAAGAAAATGCTCATGATTGTGTGGATTTGAAAAGAAAAAGAAAAAGAAAAAGGTAGGGATCAAAGAAAGGGAAATTGTGTGGAGTTGAATATTTGGGAATGCTCCCTTAGGATAATCAATTTGGTTGAATTCTCTTAATTCATATCCTTTCTTGTAACCTAAGCCACATTACAACCTTTGAAAGACCTCTTGATTCTCATTTTTCACATGATTTGGTACTTGTTGTGATAACCGCATGATTTGAGTTGTTGTTGACTTAATTGCTTGGATGAGTGAAAGTAACCCTTCATGTTATTCATCATTATTATGATGTGTGTGTAAGTTTGATTCAATTTTGACATATATGGCTTTGAATCCATTGGAATTATTTTTTCACTCAACCATTTTCCTTATTAATGTTTTGTTTAGAATTGAGATAGGTGGATTGAGAAAATTGCCAAACACTTTTGAACCATTTGAATGTCCTTGGTAAATTCTTGTTTCAAACTTTTATGTCATTGCTTTGGTTGTAAGGGTGGAAACTTTTGTTTAGGGACAAACAAAATGCTAAGTTGGGGAGAGTTGTTAGGGACCAATTAATACTACTTTTTATATCATTTTTTTGGTCCCTTTTACCAAGTTTTGATGTAATTACACACTTTTGTTCTCACTATTCTGTATAAATGCAATTAGGTTTAATTTATTTTGTTTTGAATAGTTATTTCACATATTTGTTAGTTTTGTAGAATTTTTGGATGAGAAGACTTTGGAATGCAACACCACATCTTGGATGAAGCTTGCCAAACAAGGAAGCTGGATAAGCAACAGTTCGCGCCGCGAAGGCTGCGAATCCAGCAAGCTGACTGAGCGTCAAAAGTGTTGTCTGGCAGAAAAAACTTTTTGCCATTTTGATGTCTGCCTTGGAATAGCTTTTCTGCTTTGGATGAGAATGACCAATTAGGGAAATGTCAACCCTTTTTGTAAAGAAAAATACATTATTCTAGGGCATTCATTCATACACAATTATTCACACATTGATATTGAGAGATTTTATAAGAGAGAAAAATAGAGTTTTTCTTCTTTAACTTTCTGCTTTGTAACAATGATGATGAGGAGCTAAACTCCCCTTTGTCAAGATTGGAGGTAGTAGCTATTCTCATATGTTTATGTATTCCATTTGATTTATATATATGATAAAGATTGTTGATGTATTGAATACTGTTTTTACCCTAAGTTGAAAACCAGATTTGAGTAGTTGTCGAGAGAGATTATTTGAGTCTTGACATAAAACATATTTTCAAGTAGTGAATAAGTTGTAGAGATAGATTTATTCATTACTCTTCTTTGGTATTAAGCATTAAAGATTGCTATATTGATAGTTAGGTGGAGAGATCGTCTAAGGATCAATATAGTGATTATCACAATATCATTTAGACATAAATGACTTTGAGAGGATACTTGAACATCATCAATGATCTTGAATCTATTTATTTATCATAAGCATTTGAAATAGTGAACTCCAATCTTGCCAAGCTTTTATATTAGATTAAAACCATTTTACTGTTTTTAGTGACATTTACTCACAAGATAACTTTCCAACCAAAACAACCTTGTTACTTTCTAAACTTACAACATTTGGATTATAGAACGGCGGTAATATCAACCAATCTCTGAGGATACGATATAAAAATATTTGCCGAAGATATACTTCTCAACATATGGTTAAGTTCATTTACAAATTTGATTTAAGAAAAAAGGTTTGAAAATTCATTGGCATAAGGCCAAAATTTCTAATCATTTAAACAAAGTCTAAGTTTGAAAACACAAGCAAAGATAGTTTTTGAAAGGGGGGGGGGGAGATTTTGAAATTTAATAAGTGGGAGATAATGAAGAGACTAATCCTAAGCATAAAATTAAAAGTTAAGAGTTGAAAAGATCTGACCAATGGGATGCAATCCAACGGACAAGGATGTCATATAGAAAACCCAATTTCATTTTGGACTTTGAATCAACCAATAATAAATCAATCCATTAGCAATATTAGACATCATGAAGATCAAGGCATAGAATAAAGATAGCCACATCCAAGCAAGCAAATCCCATAGCTAGCAGTCTTCTTTGTCTTCTCATGTATCAGACGAAATACTCTTTGATCAACTCAGAAGAAAGCATCAGACACAAGATCAAAATAACAATTTGCATCAAGACAATGTAGTATATGAGTTCAAATAAATCCCAAGACTTGCATCAGACGAAGGCTCAGTTCACAATAACTTGGTCTCAAAATGTTGGCATTGCCCAAGTCCTTTTTGCACAGGGAATGTTACCTAGTTCTAAGTCCAAAATATCAGATCAAGCTCAACAGTCCACCAAGCATTTTTTAGGGTCTTTGTTGTTTATTAAGTGTTTTAAGGTCCTAAGACCACAAACAAAATATATACAATCACAAGATATGGCTCAAATGAGCAAAGTGAAAATGGCATAAACATAAACAAGTTTAATGAAATGTAAATGGCAATGAATGATAAATGACTGAAATTTAAATTACATAAAGTAAATGACTTGAAAGTAAATCAATATTAATAAGAGTTAGTCAAATGTTAGTCAAAGTTAATTGAATGTTAGTAGCGTTTTTCTTTTTAATTGATTAAGTCATTCTTTGGAGAACACTCAACCATCTATTCACAAGCATGGATCCTTGAACCACAACATCTTCCATAGGAAGGAAAAAAGGCCAAGTTTCCACACAATACCATGAAAGATGGGAGAATTACAATCTCACTTACTAGAATGCTATGCCTTTAGGGTCAAATTTAGCTCTATGTTAAGCAATCGTAATTGGACTTATGTAGAAGTCACAACTACCTGAGGTCGGGCAATAAAATTTAGGTGTTAATGCATGTTAGAGATTTGGTATGATGAACCAAACTCCTAAAACATACCACACACTAAAAGAAAAGATCAAAAGGGATGGACGTATCTTATCCATACTTGTATTGGTTCATCTGACACAAGGTCATTGATGAACCAATTAGCCTTAGGATATTTGAGATTTCATTGGTCAATGAAAGGAATGGGTAAGAATAGGGATGAAGGTGAAGAGGGATGGAAAGTGAGAGAAACATAAATTGTTCATGGGAGGAATTTTATCAAATTAAAATCATTCAATCATTTTGGGAGATGAAATGTACATTTTATCAATCCCCTAAATCCAATGATTTTAATCCAACAAAAGTCAAATCAACCTTGACCAAGGCCTAAACAAATAGTCAAACATCACAAGACCATAAAAATGACTCAACATAATTTTTATACAATTAATCAATTAAAAATCAATTTAAAAATGCATTAAAATTCAATTTAATTTGGTCAAAACCTAAAATCTCTTCAAAACACCAAATAAATGGCCAAAATATTTATCCTAGGTCAAACAAGGTCAAAGGACCTTAGACAAAAAAAATTATCATTTCTGAAAAGTCGGAAGTATTTTTAAACAATTAAAAATATGCACAAAAACATTTAATTCATGAAAAATATCAAAATTAATCCAAAAAATAATTTTAATTCAAAAAAAGAAAGAGAAAAATATTTAAAGATTTTTGGTAAAAGTCCCATATTTTTTGGATTAAAAATTAAATTATTATGAATTAAACAAAATAAAGTAATTAAATTAAAATTCAGAAAATAAAAGGAAATTGGAAAAAACGAGGGCCATCAGATCTCCTTCATTAATTGAGGTGGCATATCTGATGGCCAAGCGCGTATCACCCACCATAGTCCACAGTCAACGCGCATGTACAAGTGCTAAATAAAATTGAATTTTTATGATGATAATTTTGAAATAAATTAATAAATAAAAATCATTTTTCTTAAATAATAAAAGCAATCACTTTAAAAACAATTGATTTCAGTAAGGAATATCAACAGCAATTCAAGAACAGGTGAGTCTTGATAATACGGAGCCTTGTTGGTCTTCCCCAAGCAGTTGGTTTGGCGATAACTCCCATATCTTCAGGTGTCATTTTTATTTGATTATAACCGTAAAATCCGTCCATAAATGAAAAGACTTTGAATTTAGCTGTATTGTCTACCAACATATCAATGTGTGGTAGAGAAAAATCATCTTTCGGACTAGCTTTCTTCAAATATCTATAACCAACACACATGCGGACTTTTCCATATTTCTTAGGAATAGGCACAATGTTAGCCACCCACTGTGGATATTCGGAGGTTACAAGGAAACAAACATCAATCTGTTTACGTACTTTCTCTTTGGTCTTAAATGCCATATCGGGATGAGTTCTCCTCAACTTCTACTTGACCGACGGGCATTCTGGCTTCAACATCATCTTTTCCAAACCAGGCATGTCTTGATAGGACCAAGCAAACATATCAGAATACTCTCGAAGAAGATCAATCAACCCCTTCTTATCCCTTGGACACAGTTGAGACCCAATCTTGACTTCCTTCACATCATCTTTGAGTGCAGTGCAACGGCGTCACAATTGGTAAGTTTTAATTCAATTAAGTTCGAAAATAAGAATTTCACTCATGTGAATCCCTTGTCACATACTATGCGAAAGGAATTCACCACCTTCATAAGATCAACTAGGTTGAAGGAGGTTATGTTGTTTGGTCCTACTGGTGACGAAGTCCGTTGGGTAATTTTGATAAGTAGTGGTGGGAAGAATGTAGTAAAGTTTCAACGCAGCTAGTTGCCATTTTGCAGGATCAATGGTTTTTCCACTAGGGATATCTTGTGGTTTAAGTTTGTGGAAACATATTAGTCGCCTCTCATGAAAGTAGTGAAATTTGCTTAAATGTTCCATGTTTAGTTTATATTATTTTAGGGTTTATGGAACCAAAAATTGTAATGTGGTTTTATGAATATAATCAAAGGAGACTAGTTCAAGATTGTATAATATTTTGTTAATGTTAATTTGTTATTTTATGGGACGATGTTTTTTATTGTCGATATTCTTCAGATTAAACGCAAATGATTCTAATATAATTAGTATTTAAAACATAATTTTAAAATATATTAACTGTCTCATGAACCATAAGATCAACATCCAACGGAAACATCTTACCGTCTCTTGAAACATACACCTTTCAAAATTTTGCATGACATTCAATTTATAACATATATGATAAATCCTTAATGGTGCAGAGTGGATAAATTTTTGGTAATACTAACACAAAGTTAGATTTACACACTTTTCAATAAAGATGTGATGCAAACATAACTTTTCATTCAAGTTACAATAATTATCCACTAAAACGAGAAGACGCAAAGTGGTGATGAAGAAGGCCTATGATGGATTCTTAACGGTCCCCATTTATAGAACGAGGTATAAATTTTAATATGATGATTTTCTTTCTATATATTTTTTTAAGTTTTATAAATTCTGATTCCTTCGTCTTTTCCTTTTTTATTCTACGCAAGAAAACCATATGACAAGATGTGTAGAAACTTTTATAAATTTTAATATGACGATTATTGACAAATTCAATTTGAGTAAGGAACATCAATTGATTATAAATGGTTAGAAATATAATTAAATGATTATTGACAAATTCAATCCGAGGAAGAAACACCAATTTAATTATTGACAAAATGGTTTTGAGAGTAATGAATCAAGTATAATCATTGATCGTGTTTTTATTTTAGTAAGATAAAATCTAAAAACACAAGATTTATTCAATTTTACTTTAAAAACTATAATTAATTGCTCTCATTCCTTGTAATAATCAAATATTTTCATTTGAGTTTAACATAATTCTGATCTTAGATTTGTTATATTTTCATTAGGATATTATATTCTCACTTAAGATAAAAAAATGTATCCTCAAAAACTATATGACCTTAGGTTTAACCATAATTTTAATCTTAAATTTATTTGACTCTAATCATTTTAATTTATTTAATTTCTTAAAATATATTCAATATAACATAGAAAAAGAGTTATTACAATTTTTATCTTTTCATATCAATAGATAAAAAGATATTTAGATTATTATTTAAGATTCTTTTACAATCGGTATTCCCCATGTTATAGCATCATTGAACCCTGAAAAAAATGAAAACAAAAATATTAGAACAACATATAACATATGAACATATAAAAATTGAACATACATTTGGCTTAAAAATAGTATCTGCATAGTATTAGGTGATACTTAAGAAGATATATAGCTTACGTGTTGCAATCAACACTAGGATCAAAAGGAACAGAAAGAGCAATGTTACAAAGCTTAGGCAGTTGTTTTGATTTATCAGGGTTAACTTTAAATCTTGATGCAGCAGGTTTGAGACAATTGCAAACATCTTTTCGAATCTGGGTGGTGTTGGCCCTTTGATTCAAATTATTTAAACCAATACAACAATTATTCGGCGGTGTGGGAGGACCAGTTCCTTGCAAAAATGGAAGACATGGTAACAATGCCAAAAGAGCTTCAGGGCAAGTTATGTCATCGATTTGTCGTGCAAAAAATGGTGTTACTAGCATAACTAAAACCATCAAAAGTATTGAAACAGAAATAGATTTCTTTCCTGTCATCTTAATTTTAATGTGTATGGATAATCTATGAAATTTTAGAATGATTTCTCTCTACAAGTATGTTTTAATTTATATATAATATTTGCTAATCATTAATGGTAAATCATTAGTGTCTTAATTGTTTTTAATATCGTGTTGATAACGTTTTATAAGATTTATTATTTTATTTAAATTCTATTTGTTTATAAAAGGAACAGTTATAATCTTAAATATTCATGAATTAATATATTAATTAAGAGTACACAAAAAAGCTTCTTAGAGACAATGAATTAAGACAATTAAATTTTCTAATAATATAGTAGCGATCAATGTTCTTCCAAAAGTAATATTTGTATATACTTGAAACGTGTTGCCACGTCATATGACCTATATTTGTTTCCATTATAAATAGTAACAGACAATTATACTATTTTTTTCAAGTTATTTTCAAACTTGGATAAGGGAATATATATATATATATATATATATATATATATATATATATATATATATATATATATATATATATATATATATATATATATATGTATGAATATTTATTAAGACATCAAAAAATTTATATTTTAAATATAAATGGTCATAGATAATCATTAAATATGCACAAGAAAAATTATTCAGACATAAAAAATATATATTTTAAATATAAATGGTCATAGATAATCATTAAAAATACACAAAAGAGTAATTATAAGAAATAAAAAAATGTATATTTTTATTTTAATAATATTTAATATTTATAATTGTTTTAAAATTATTATACAAGTGCTCCGCATACCACGTTATAAAACTATAATATATTGTTGTGTATGTTTAATAGTTATAGTTTAGCCAATTTTTCTAAAAATTATAATATCTCCATCTTTAATTTTAGTAAATTTTTGTGGTTCTACATTTCATTTTAATTTTTTTTTTAAATCGGGTATCCTCTACGCGCGCAACTACAGAGATTAATCTTTTGAATTTGAGAAATTATAATAGGTGGCAAAACTAGTCCTAAAGAGATTTAATATTGTTGCGTGCGCATACTTAGATTCGAACCTATGACCTCTAATTAAGTTAGAAGAGACCCTTATAATCTCATCCACGTGAAGCTACACGAAAAATACCTGAGCGTATCGCACGCTCGAAGATACACCAAAATTGCCATCGAACTTTATTTATTATCAAAGAAAAGGAAAAACATCGATAAAACCCAGAGGAAGAGAAACATGCAAGTAAGCTGGTTATGCAAGGGGAAAGTATTAGCATCTTTCACATTCGTTGTACTCAACGGAAACCACTTTGATTGTTCTTTGCTCGAATGAGTGTTAGAGCCTTCATGCCTACGTATCTAAAGATTACTCGCGAAAGAATAAGGGGAAAAGGAGAAGAATAAACAAAGTACTCGATGAGGATTAGGATCTTCATGCCTACGTTCCCTATAGTGCAATAAGGAATTCAGAGCTCCATAGTTCATAGAACTAAAGGTGGGAGATGAAAGAAGAGTGATAAAGGTATGGTTTGAACCAAAGTATAATGTTTTTTGAACCCATAAGGTAGGTATATCTTAACCAACGAGAAAACTGGCATCACGCAAAAACAAAGAGTACACTAGCATCAAGCCAAAGATAAATGGTAAACTGGCATCAAGCCAAAAATAAAAGGGTATTGGTTCAAAGGATGGACACTGGTTATTTGTCCAAAAAGGTATATATGGAGCTCAAATAAGTAGTGTATTTGGTTCAAAGAGAAAGTATATCACATGCGTGAATGATTGGTAGAAGATATTGAATGTAGGTAGCGAATAATGAATAATGGAAAATGAATGGTAGGATAGAGAGAAATAATTAAAGTTGAAAGAACTGAAAGGTTTGACAAAAGTGACAAAAGGTATAATTTGGAACCAAAATATAATGGTATTATTGGAATCCATAAAGGGAATGAAATTTGAACCACAGAGAAAAACATGCATATTGGCCAAAAAGAAATGAATTAAGTATTTGGCATGAAGACAAGCATCTCTTGGTTTAAACACGGACACTGGTTATTTTTTCCTAAAATGGTATAAATGGAATCCAAAGGGACTATAGTATTTGGTTTCAAAGAACCAGTACGTCATTGAGATGGAAGGATTATGATTGAAGATATTTGATGGATCATGGAAGATGTGGAAGGTGCCCTAAGGCAGAAGAATAAATTAGTATGGTGAAAGGAGAATCAATAATTAGGATGATCGCCAAGGGTTCAAACCCTTGTGCCTACGTATTCTAATCATGCAATTAGATATTCAGAGCTTCGTAGTTCGTAGAACTAAGATGGAACAAAGAAAGAAAGAGGTTTGATAAGGGAAGAGAGATTTGATAAGAAGTGATGAAAAGTATAACTTGGCACCAAAATAAAATGGTATTGCAGGAATCCACAGGATAATGATATTTGAATCAAAGAGTAAAGGTGATATGAACCAATATATGGTATGGCCAAAAGCAAAGGGGTCTTACCTGACATTAGGACTTTCAAGAAAACAAATGGGTGTTTGTCTAAACAACTAGGATTAACAAGACAAACAAGAGCTCTTGATTCAAACGTGGGTATTGGTTATTGACCCAAAGGGTATATATGGAATCCAAAGGAAGATGGTATTTGGTCCAAGGAAACAATATATCATATTTGGGGAATGGGAATGATATTGAAGATATTGGAAAAAGGATCATGAGAGACATGGAAGGTGAGCTAAGGCAGAAGAATCTCTTTATTTTGGTTATGATTATGAAATTTGTTTTACGACTTTAATCATTGGTACTTAGAGGGAGACGAGCGTCTAACCACCGACTAAGTAAGGCTGACAATTAGAATAGTTGAGAGTTGAGAGGACAACTTCATCCTAACCATTATTTCACTCTTAGAGAAATGATTTATACCCGCGTTTATTTGTTAAGTGTTTTGGATGGAAGTCAAGTATCGGGCCACAAGTTAGGTATGGCCAACAACCCAAGTACTTGAGTGTTGTGAACAAGTACGTACACCCTACTTTTAATCCAAGTTTTATTATGAAAATGGTTTGATGAATAACAATGGATCAATAAAACAACTACATCAAGGGGGTGCGTTAGTAATAGGTGGTAACATCAGAAAACATGCACAAAGCCCAACACACAAGCCCAAACGAACTTGTCATGTAACATGAAAAATGGATAAGGCAAATAATGATGTGGAACTTAGTCAACATTGCAAATTTGACATTAGTGAATTGAAATAGAAAAACGCACGTGAAAATCATGTTTAAAGAAACTCAGAGCCAACAATATTGACGCGTCTCTCTCCTCTCTCAGTTCAGTTTCTCCCTCAGCCATGCCAGAGGCCATCTCCAGCAGCGGAGACACTCCTAAACGTCAATCAAGAACAACACTCAAACTTGTTTTGTGTTGTGTCCGAATCTTTCAATGGAATTTTCTAATTCTTCTTGAGCTTCTCAAACAAAAAGAAAGATGGACGAACCTGCAGTGGTAAATTCATGACCATCAAGATATGGATACGCTTAACGTCAATAAAACTAGAGTCGCCACCGCACTTTTATTGTTTCCAAAAGAAAAGGGAAAAGTACGAACAAAACCCAAAGATAAAAAAAATTCGAATCAAAACTAATAAAATGCCAAAGATTACAGGTAAGGGGGTTGGTTACATAGAGGGAAGGTGTTAGCACCCAAAGTGTCTTAGGTACTCCTAGGGAGCCCTTTTTTTATGTGTGTGTGTGTTTTAGTATAAAATGATGTTTGAGAAAAATATAGTGTGGGGATGAGAAAAGAATTCATTGGTTATATTTTTGTGTTTGACAAGACCTTCGAACTTGTGCCTACGTACCAACATAGAAATGAGGGATCAAAACTTCGTAGTTAATGGTAACAATTTCAAAATGGGTGAATTTCTTTTAACAAAATTTTAATTAAAAAGGGGGCACAAATGGCCAAAAACTTGAATGAGTGTTAGTTCTTTTTGTCTTTTGAAACTTTAAGTCAATATGGTTAAGTTCATTTACAAATTTGATTTAAGAAAAAAGGTTTGAAAATTCATTGGCGTAAGGCCAAAATTTCTAACCATTTAAACAAAGTCTAAGTTTGAAAACACAAGCAAAGAAAGTTTTTGAAAAGGGGGAGAGATTTTGAAATTTAATAAGTGGGAGAAGATGAAGAGGCTAATCCTAAGCATAAAATTAAAAGTTAAGAGTTGAAAAGATCTGACCAATGGGATACAATCCAATGGACAAGGATGTCATATAGAAAACCCAATTTCCCTTTGGACTTTGAATCAAGCAATAATCAATCAATCCATTAGCAATATTAGACATCATGAAGATCAAGGCATAAAATAAAGATAGCCACATCCAAGCAAGCAAATCCCATAGCTAGCAGTCTTCTTTGTCTTCTCATGTATCAGATGAAATACTCTTTGATCAACTCAGAAGAAAGCATCAGACACAAGATCAAAATAACAATTTGCATTAAGACAATGTAGTATATGAGTTCAAATAAATCCCAAGACTTGCATCAGACGAAGGCTCAGTTCACAATAACTTGGTCTCAAAATGTTGGCATTGCCCAAGTCCTTTTTGCATAGGGAATGTTGCCTAGTTCTAAGTCCAAAAGATCAGATCAAGCTCAACAGTCCACCAAGCATTTTTTAGGGTTTTTGTTGTTTATTAAGTGTTTTGGTACTTGTATCGAATTATTTATTAATTAATAAAAAGGCTTTTTCTTTATTATGGTTGATTAATAAAGTCCCTGGAATAGATAGTCCGTTTAATGTATTAAGTGTGACTTAATCATGAGAGCACATTAAACATAAGGACACTATTCTTAAAGTATCCGTAGTCGAGCTTTAGTGTGAAGCGGGATAACATTAAAGCATTAAGACTATCATGTTTGTAGACTGATGATCACATCTCATGGATCATGGATAAAGAGTTATCAAGTCTTTAACATAGGTATGAATATTAAGAGTAATATTTATACCGGATTGACCCGCTATGAGAATACTATGTAGAAAGTTATGTAAAGTGTCATAAGTTATTCTCATGGTGATAATGGTGTATACCACTCTTCGACCTGAAACCACTATGGATCCTAGATGTAGAGTTGAGTGCTTTATTGCTGATCCAATATTGTCCGTAACTGGATAACCATAAAGACAATTGATGGGTACTCCACAAAGCATGTTGAGGGACATGAGTGTCCTAGATAAAATTTTCCCATCCTGCGTAACAGGATAAATGTCTATGGGCCCAATATTGAACTGGACAAGGATGACACGGTCTATACCTTATGGTCAATATAGACATAAGGGAAAAAGGGTAATTATACACATAATTATTATCACAGGAGGTTTTGTCAGATCACATGACATTTTCGTGTCTTGGGTAGTAGTGATGTGTTGCTAGATACCGCTCACTGTTTATTATGTTAAATGCGTGATTTAATATAATTGCCAACGTCGCGAAAACCTACAGGGTCACACACAAAGGACGGATTGATGAGAAACAGAGTAACTAAGGAACACCGTAAGGTACGGTGCACTTAAGTGGAAGACGAAATATGGTAAGGTACCAAATACTTAAGTGATTTTGGCATATTATGAGATATGTGCCAAAATACACTTAAGTGGGCTTTTTAGCTTGAAGCCCACACAAGTGGTTCTATAAATAGAACCCTTGGGTAGAAGCATTGTCACTCAGACTAACACTCAAGTGAAGACTTGGAATTTTGTTTCCCTCTCTCTCTCTCACTCAAAGCCTTCATTCGTACCAGCTAGCACTGAGATTGAAGGAATCCGTTCGTGTGGACTGAGTAGAGACGTTGTCATCGTTCAACGTTCGTGATCGCCACAAGAGGTAACGATTCTATCACTGATCATGCCCATTCGTAAGGATCACTAAATGGAGAAAATTTTAAATTCCGCTGCGCCTTGGATGACAATTCTCCTTCATTAAGGTCCTAAGATCACAAACACAAAATATATACAATCACAAGATATGCCTCAAATGAACAAAGTGAAAATGGCATAAAGATAAACAAGTTTAATGAAATGTAAATGGCAATGAATGATAAATGACTGAAATTTAAATTACATAAAGTAAATGACTTGAAAGTAAATCAATATTAATAAGAGTTAGTCAAATGTTAGTCAAAGTTAATTGAAGGTTAGTAGTGTTTTGCTTTTTAATTGATTAAGTCATTCTTTGGAGAACACTCAACCATCTATTCACAAGCATGGATCCTTGAACCACAACATCTTCCATAGGAAGGAAAAAAGGCCAAGTTTCCACACAATACCATGAAAGATGGGAGAATTACAATCTCACTTACTAGAATGCTATGCCTTTAGGGTCAAATTTAGCTCTATGTTAAGCAATCGTAATTGGACTTATGTAGAAGTCACAACTACCTGAGGTCGGGCAATAAAATTTAGGTGTTAATGCATGTTAGAGATTTGGTATGATGAACCAAACTCCTAAAACATACCACACACTAAAAGAAAAGATCAAAGGGGATGGATGTATCTCATCCATACTTGTATTGGTTCATCTGACACAAGGTCATTGATGAACCAATTAGCCTTAGGATATTTGAGATTTCATTGGTCAATGAAAGGAATGGGTAAGAATAGGGATGAAGATGAAGAGGGATGGAAAGTGAGAGAAACATAAATTATTCATGGGAGGAATTTTATCAAATTAAAATCATTCAATCATTTTGGGAGATGAAATGTACATTTTATAAATCCCCTAAATCCAATGATTTTAATCCAACAAAAGTCAAATTAACCTTGACCAAGGCCTAAACAAATAGTCAAACATCACAAGACCATAAAAATGGCTCAACATAATTTTTATACAATTAATCAATTAAAAATCAATTTAAAAATGCATTAAAATTCAATTTAATTTGGTCAAAACCTAAAATCTCTTCAAAACACCAAATAAATGGCCAAGATATTTATCCTAGGTCAATCAAGGTCTAAGGATCTTAGACAAAAAAATTTATCATTTCTGAAAAGTCAGAAGTATTTTTAAACAATTAAAAATATGCACAAAAACATTTAATTGAAGAAAAATCTCAAAATTAATCCAAAAAATAATTTTAATTCAAAAAATGAAAGAGAAAAATATTTAAAGATTTTTGGTAAAAGTCCCATATTTTTTGGATTAAAAATTAAATTATTATGAATTAAACAAAATAAAATAATTAAATTAAAATTCAGAAAATAAAAGGAAATTGGAAAAAACGAGGGCCATCAGATCTCCTTCATTAATTGAGGTGGTATATCTGATGGCCAAGCGCGTATCACCCACCATAGTCCACAGTCAACGCGCATGTATAAGTGGTAATTCAAACCAAAGCCAGAGATTAGATCCCTGGACCAAGATCAGATGGATGAGATGAAGCCAACTCACCACCGGAGCTAGGGCTCCGGTCATCTTCTCCGGTGATGACCACTAGACTGGTCCAACCTCAACTTCATGAAAAATGAAAAACAAGGACACTATTTTGAAGAGAAAATGCTCAGGAGCTCGAATCTGGCCTCAATTTTCTCCAATTCCAAGTATATAAAAAGACACAGGGATTTGAATTTTGAGGATCATGAACTGAGTTGCTTCGATTTGATCTCAAAGCAACTCAATCTTCTTGCCTACATTGGTAGGACTTCAGCCAACCAAAAATCACAAAAAATAGTGAATAGTTGAGGGAGAATCAAAGAGATGAAAATTCTGAAAAATTACCTTCGAGGGAGCTTCAACCTTGCTCGATCTTGATCCCAATTGTACTTGGCTTAGTTTCAGAAGCTTGTAGGAAGTGATTAAGATCAGAAAATGGCTTGGACTCTTGGAGTTTCAATCTCAAAACAAAATGAGATTTGAAGCTCGATTTTCAAATGAAAACTTTCAAGATTATCCTTTAATGGTGAGGATTTGGATTGCAGATTCAAAGCTTGCGCATGAGGTCCTTAATTCTGAGCATGAAGGGTATTATTTATAGGCATTCCAATTCATTTCCACACACTTCCAATTCTTTCCAAATTTAGAAATTCTTATTGCATGCTTACATGGGCGTGCGATAGGCCCATCAAGGGATGTATTCAGATCCAAAATTGCTTGAGAATCATGCTGAAGTCATGTCATGTGGCCATGCATTTGAATTTGAAATGTGAAGGTGAAATTCATCCAATTGGTCCCTTGAAAATAACCCGTGCGCAAGTCCTTCATCCTTTTAACAAATGAGGTGATCTTAGACTTTTTGGAAAGGTGAGATCAAGGGGAACAACTTTCGTGTTGAACACTTTTCCATTTGAAGCTTGGATAATGATTAATTTTGAGGCGGAAGTTTGGAAAATCAAACATGTTTGAAAATTTTCTAAGTACCAAGTCAAATGTTCACTTCTTCCACCTTGAATAACTTTTGCTATGGACTTCAAATGGAAAACGTTTCTTCATCAAAGTTGTATCTCTTTAAAAACATATTTAATTTGGTCACAAATTTGACCTCATTTGGATTTGGAATGAAGGAGTTATGCATTTTATAAGTTGAATAGATTTCATATCAAAGTTGAAGAGGACATCTTGAATTTGATCATGGAACTTGAATGGATTTCATATCATAAAATTTTAACAAGTTATGATCCTTAGAAGTTAACCTCATAACTAGGGTTCAGACAAAATGACCTATAATCTTTCACCATAAAAAATGACTTTCCAAGCAAAACTAGATCTTGACTTAAACATGAAAGTTGTTTGGAATGTAATTATGAGTGACATTTCTCTTGGAATCATTTTCATATTACAAAATTGTAGGAGATAGGGTCTAGGGAACCCCAGTTTTGAGTAACTTTTCACCTTGCTAACTTGACATTCTCTTGATCTTTGGGACTCATGGAGGATCATATATGTGTAATATGATTTAATATTAAGTATCACTTTAAATATTTGATCAAATGATGAAGAAACTTTATGAGGAAGTCACACAAGAAACCCAGATGAATTAGGGCTTCCAAGGCAAATAAGCTTCAAACTCTTGATGGTTTCTTGATCAAAATGATATGTGAAGACCATGAGGATCCATATATGATGTCTATAACCAATGTAAACCATCTCTTTATTGATATCCTTGCATTTAGGGTCTTAAACCCTAGATATGAGCTTGATGAGGCATTGGTGGACGTACACACTACCTACAAAAGAAACAAACTATACATTGACATATTTTTGATATTTTGGTTAGTAAATAATGAAAAACAAAGTATGATACAATAAAATGTGCTTGGTGATCTCTCCCAATGCAGACCCAATGAATAAGGGGTAAGGAGGATGCCAAGGTGTGATCCCAAAACGAATGCAAATGATGAGATAGCATGAGGGATCTTAGGGTCAAAATTAGGGTCTTACAGCTGCCCCTATCTAAGGATATTCTAACTGAGGATGTGAAGGTTAAAATCTTCATATCAACTTAGTAGAATGGACTTATATAACAAAAATAGAAACAAATTTTGGTCCCTAAGAGACCTCATGATGCATATGATATGAAAATATAAAAAATAATTTATATGGGGAAAATATTGCCACAAGGGAAAAGAATTCGGAGAGACTGAAAGTCTACAGGAGTATAATGCATTCCATAAGGAAAACTCACTGGGGAGACAGAGACTCTAGGGATAAACAACTGTGCGTAGGCCAGGCTACGACTTAAAAACTGCTGGAGACACGAGAGGAATTCCATAAAATAAATCAATGGAAGGACTCGGTTGGGGATAAGGGAAAATCTGCGGGTGGAAACAAGTAGATCAGAACAAAGCTGAAATACCTGAATCAAACTCAACTAGGGAAGAATGATCTTCAACACAGGAGTACCAGAAATATATTATCTATTACCCGGTATCTTCTCCATATCTTCGGGTGCCATCTTAATCTGATTATAGCTGAAAATCCGTCCATAAACGAAAAGACTTTGAATATAGATGTATTGTCTACCAACATAATAATGTGCGGTAGAGGGAAATCATCTTTCGGACTAACTTTGTTCAAATCTCTATAATCAACGCACATACAGACTTTTCCATCCTTCTTCGGAACAGGTACAATATTGGCCACCCATTGCGGATATTCAGCGATAACAAGGAAACCGTCGTAAATATGTTTTTGCATTTCTTCTTTGATCTTTACTGCCATATCAGCTCTTCATCACTTTCCTCCTCAGCCTCAAACACAGGGAATTCAAAATTTGGAGAAGGAGAAGGATCATTGTATTCAATGGGGTTAGAAACCTACCTGCATAATAATTTGATATTTTAATTTTAGTGAACTGTGACCAAATATTATGCATATGGACAATTATATTATTTATTTATGTTTTTTGTGATTACCATTTTCAGAATAAAGCAAAAAGTAAAAATAAAACATCATAGATATGGATGAATAGAATTATATTTTATTGATGATCAAAATTTGAAAATGCCAAACAATGTTCACTTCTCCCTTAGGCATAGGAGAAGGATTTTCAAAAATAAATAAAAGTAATTACTTAGATCGATGCATAATAACAGGAATATCCACAACGGTCCAATTGTTGCAAGCCTTTCCATGCGTCACAAAATTGGTGCGATCTTCCTCTTCATCATCCTCTAGCACAGCAGCTAAGTGTTGTTCATTACCATGAATGAACCCTCCGCTACGGAAACTGAGTTGTACATCTTCATATCTAACCACTGGTGATCCTCGTCGGAAACCCAATCCAGCTATGCTCTTGTTGTCAGAGAGCTCTACCATCTGCCCCCACCGATCTGACTGACCCTCTTCAACAATCTTCAATGCATCTTTGAATGAGGACATGGGTGCCCCAACTCTCTTTTCCTCAGGAATAGACAAGGCTTGGAACGGAGTTCCAATCTCATCCTCAGCTTCCACAAAAGAGAAAGATGACAGGTGGCTTACCAACAACGCCTTCTCCCCACCAACAATAACCAGCTTACCATTCTTGATAAACTTCAGTTTCTGATGCAACTTTGAAGTAACGGCTCCTACCTCATGAATCCATGGCCTTCCCAATAAAAAACTGTAGGCCGGGTGGATATCCATTACTTGAAAAGTAATTTAGAAGTCACTCGGACCTATCTTCACTGGAAGGTCCACTTCGCCAATTACAGTCTTGCGTGAACTGTCAAAAGCTTTGACGATCACACCATTATATCTCATAGGCGCTCCTTGATATGATAACTTGGACAAAGTCGACTTTGGAAGTACATTCAATGAAGACCCGATGTCTACCAATAAATTTGACAGAGCGTCATCTTTGTAATTCATCGAGATATGCATAGCCAAATTATGATTTCTACCCTCCTCGGGGAGTTTTTCACTACAGAAACTGAGATTATTACAGGACGTGATGTTAGCCATAATATGATCGAACTGATCCACTGTAACATCATGTTCCACATATGCTTGCTCAAGAACCTTCTGCAGTGCTTCTCTGTGCGCTTCTGAGTTCATTAACAGAGACAGTACTGAAATCTTCGAGGGGGTTGAAGCAACTGTTCCACTATGTTGAATTCACTTTTCTTGATCAGTTTAAGTACCTCATCATCATCACTAGGCTTCAAACCGCTGGATTCACCAGACTGACACTTTGGAGCGCTAACAGACTCTACTGCTGGTACTTCAAGTTTCTTATTGCCAGACAAATCCTCCACATTCTTTGGGAACATCGGCCCAAACACACGGCCACTGCGAGTCACCTTGGTAACATCATCTATGCTTACAATAGAACTGGTCGTAGGCAAAGTAACCTCTCGACCATTCTTCAACATAGTAGCATTATACTAATATGGGACAACCTTATCAGATGCATACGGGACTGGACCCGCTAACCGTATAACCAACGGCGATACCGATCTGTTGCTGACATTGTTACTACTTCTGCTATCATACTGAATAACCACTCTCTCGGGAGTTTTGAAAACCGGGACTATAACATTGACATCGTCATCTATGTGACGGGATTGAACAATCTGAATCAAACCTTCATCCATCAACCGCTGGATGTCCCTCTTCACAACCATACAACCTCTAGGATTGACACTGCAGATAGCACAACCATCATGGTCATGCTCACAATCTCTAACCAAGCAAATATCCTTGTGCATCGTCACCAAGGACCTTCTAATGAAGCGTACATCGAATACCTTGAACTCCCCTGGACAACCGTCCACCATATTAACAGATGAATTCCCATGGGCAGGTAGTGGGTTAACTTTGACACTCGGTGCACGGTCTTCAAAAGACACCATTCCACTCTTAACCAGCTTCTGGACTTCATACTTGAGGGGGTAGAAATTCTCAATATCGTATCCTGGGGCTCTTTGATGAAAAACACAATGGAGTTCGGGTTTGTACCACCATGGAAGTGGTTCAGGGATTTGCGGAGGATTTCTTGGTTGCAACAGGTTCTTGAGAACCAAAGACGGATATAACTCTGTGTATGTCATCGGAATTGGGTCAAAAGAGACCTTCTTCCTCTTAAAATTTGGTTGTTGATGATTGTTGGTATTGTTGTTGTTGTAGGTGTTTATTCATTGTTGTGCTTGTTGTTGTTGACGTTGTTGTTAAATTGGTGTTGACTGATGTGCTGAAAATACTGGGATTACTGATGATACTTGATGATGGTGCTGATGGGGGGGTTGACTTCTTCTTACCTGAGGCCTCCTTTGCCTCCCAACTGAAACTGCATTAGCTTCACTCTCCTTCTTCTTGCTGAAATTGTTGCCATACCTCTTGTTGGATGACACCTCTTCTCTAGATAACTGTCCCTTTCGAACACCTTCTTCGAGCCTCATCCCCATGTTTACCATTTAGGTAAAGTCACTAGGGTCACTGGCAATCATCCGTTCATAATAAAATGAGCTTAGGGTCTTGAGAAATATCTTGGTCATCTCTTTTTCCTCTAAAGGATGGGTAATCTGAGCAACAAGCTCTCTCCATCTTTACGCATACTCCTTGAATGTCTCCTTATCCTTCTGAGACAATAATCTCAATTGGTCTCTATCCGGAGCCATATCAACATTATACTTGTACTGCTTCATGAATGCTTCGCCCAAATCATTGAATGTGTGGATACTCGCGCTATCCAATCCCATGTATCACCTCAGAGCGGCATCGGCCAGACTGTCTTGAAAATAATGGATCAAAAGCTGATCATTATCGGTTTGTGTAGACATCTTTCTGGTGTACATCACCAAATGACGGAGTGGACAGGTATTCCCCTTGTATTTTTCGTAGTCAGACACTTTGAACTTCACCAGAATCTTAACATTTGGAACCAAACAAAGTTCTGCAGCACTCTTCTCAAACAGATCCTTACCCCTCAAAGTTTTAAATTCCTTGCGTAGCTCAAGGAATTGGTCATTCATCTCATCCATCTTCTCATACACATCAGGGCCCTCAGACGGCTCAGAATGATAGATGGTGTCTTCTACACGAGGTAAAGTATGCACAACAGGTGGCGACACAGACATGACCGGGTTAGATGCCAGCATAGAAGCAAATGTGGGTGCAAACCCTTAAGGCATGAAATTTGGTGGCATTCCCCACGGGAATCTGGCAGGCATGTTGGGTGCAAAGTGAGCAGCGGTTGCAGGAACGGTAGAAGTAGCCACCTCTGAAATGACAGTCCTATGAGGAGGAGGAGTTGCAGGCATTGGAGAAGACTGGCTCCGAGCAGCTAGGACTGACTCCATCATGGTAGTCAGACGGGAAATCTCATCCTTCAGGTCCCTGTTCTCTTGTTCAAGATGCTCCATAATCCTTGAGTGATTGGCACGGGTATTGTATCGATGAGTCAGCTTGGCTGAAGCACATAAGAAACACCAATGAGACATCTGGCGAAAGAGAAACCTGCTTATGCGAATGATGCATGAAATGCAATGCTTGATTGTCATTTTCATTTTTAAGGAACTTACTATATTATTTGCAAATACATGTATATTTAACAATAAGTGTAACAATTTGATATGACCATAACAATCTCTTTTATATATATAATTGGAAGGATTACACTGAGTATAATTTCAGAAACCAAATGAAAAATACAAGATAAAAGGAGACTAGTCATCCTAAGGGTCCCTAACAACAATGTCAGAAGATCAAGCTGCAGGCGCATACTTCCTTCGAATGCGTCGGATCTCGGTCTCAAAAGAAGCCTTCATCTGAGTCTTCTCGAGGACAAGTTGATCAACAATCTTCTTCCAAGAAACGGAAGGCTGAGACATACTAGAGGAAGATGAAACCTCTGGCTCTCTCTATCTCTTCGTCACTCGATCTTCAAGTAGCTCAATAAGTGCATCATTATCCTTAGACTCAATCTGTAACTCTTCATGCTTTCTGCTCAAAGCATGGAAACACTCTTCCCACATATCCTTCTCTTGTTTCATCTTGGCGAGCGCATCTTCCAACTCCTTTATATCTTGGTTAAGGAGAGTTAATGGCTCAGCCACAACCATAGACATAGGTCTTTCACAAACATAAGGCATCTTTAACTCCAAAGCTCTCTTCTTCACCCAAAAAGTGTAAGCTCCCAAAGCTACACAATTGCATGGACCACGCTTAGACCTTCCTTTCCTATGCACATTATGCCAAGCATGCACAATCTTCTGCTTTAAATGTTGGGGATCTTTACCCTCTTGATAAAAAAGACCTTTTAATAAAGTGTTATTAGGTTTGTCTCTCAAGGGGAACCCAAGTTGACGACAAGCCAAAGTAGGGTTGTAGTTAATTCCTCCTTGTGTACCAATGAGAGGTACATTAGAGAATTCACCATAACAATCAATAATCTCCAAACTGCTCAAAGAAGGATCATACCAAACTATATCATCATTAGTGAGAGACATAAGTCTCTGAGACCACCTTAGACATTGTTTGTTCTCCATAAAAGTAGGCGTCTGAGGCAAGTGCGAAATAAACCACTTGTACATAAGAGGAACACAACAGACGATAGTTCCACCACCCTTAGAATTCCTTAGATGCAAAGAGAAGTACATATCACCTAACAGAGTAGGCACAAGATTCCTAATCAAGAAAATTCTAATTGCGATAACATCAACAAAATCGTCAATGTTAGGGAACAAAGCCAAACCATAGATGAGTAGCACAAAGATGACTTCGAAAGCATCCACACTACCGGCTTGAGCAAAAGTAGTAGCTTCCTTGATGAGGAACTCAGAAGTCAACCCAAATAATCCTCCTTTCTTCACCCAATGAGCCTTTATCTCAGACTTCTTCAAGTGAAGAGCTTCAACTATAAGATGAGATCTAGGAGTCTCTTCTAATCCACTAAAAGATACTTTGTTAGAAACATGTATTCCCAAAAGATAGGCATACTCCTCCAACGTAGGCACAAGCTGATAATCCGGAAAAGTGAAGCAACGGCAGAGAGGGTCATAAAACTGAACCAACACACTCAAAAGTCCTTCAACTACATTAGCAGGCAAAATAGATAGAAGCTTCCCATGACGTTGCTTGAAGCCCAAGGGATCTAATACAAAAGATGCTAGCTTCCTTAACTCTTTCAAGTCGGGACATCTGAAACCGTACTTCTTAGTGTTCCTTCGTCCATAATCCATGGTCTGAAAATATTTGCAAATAATACCTCAGTTTCTTGAAATTTTCGTGTGATGAATGTTATGATGCGCATGAATGCATGAATGCAACAATCACAGATAAGGGATCACACGCAAGGCAAATAAACAAAAGTCAATGGATGAATCAAGTCATTATCAAGATCAATAATCCATTTTGGTGGATTATGGTTTACACCTTATCAACACCCAAGTTCCATTGATATTGACAAGACTTGATTGGATCAATCAAGAATCAAGGATTTGTTGTGAGTCACGAGCATGGAGTTTGGGTAAGAACCATCCCAAAGGAATGTACTAAGGATAAAAACATGTAGATCATGTTCTAAAAAGTTCCCAGAGTCTTAATTCCATATATCGGATATTACAGGTTAGGATGACTGACTCATCAACCCATAATATTCTCAAGAGAAACTCGTTTGAGTGTAGTTTCGTGTAACAACTGTTATCAAGTCTACACTTGAACAGTCTCCGCACTACGTCCTAAATAGGCCAAGAGGGGTTAAATGTTCTACGGTCCTCAGCTTCTCGGACCCCAAATCAGAGATAGTAATGCCTAACCACAACTTGTGTGACATTCCTAACTCTAAAAGGGTCTCCACTAAGTAGATGGATCTCAAGCCAACTTGTTAAGGACTACTCCGTACAAGCCGAACATGACTATACCATCCTCCTATCTTAATTGCACTCAAGTTCGATTTAGAACTTATCTCACCACTCAGAGATCACCAAGCATAACAACCAGATTATATCATACAAACAAATATACATACATCAAATACACAGTTATATACACACACAAAAGTAGGCTAAACCCACTGGAGACTACTCCCCAGCAGAGTCGCCACTTAATTTCTGTAGCGGTAAATTCATGACCATCAAGCTATAGATAAGCTAGACATCAATAAAACCAGAGTCGCTACCGTATTTTTATTGTTTCCAAGGGAAAAGGGAAAAGTATGAACAAAACCCAAAAATAAGAAGTTTCCAAATCAAAACTAATAAAATGCCAGAGATTACAGGTAAGGGGGTTGGTTACACAGAGGGAAGGTGTTAGCATCCAAAGTGTCCTAGGTACTCCTAGGGAGCCCTTTCTTGTGTGCATATGTGTTTTTGTACAAATGGTGTTTTCAAATAAAAAGAATGTGGGGATGAGAAGAGAATTCATTAATTATATTTTTGTGTTTGACAAGACCTTCGAACTTGTGCCTACGTACCAACATAAAAATGAGGGATCAAAACCTCGTAGTTTGTGGTATCAATCTCAAAGTGAGTGCATTATTTTTAACAAAAATTTAAGTGTAAAAGTCACAAGGGCCTAAAAAAGGTTTGAATGAGTGTTAGTTCTTTTTGGCTTTTGAAATTTTAAGTCAAGTATAGTTAAATTTATTCACAAGTTTGATTAAGAAAAGGAGTTTGAAAATGCAATGGCATACGGCCAAAGTTTCTAATTTGCAATATGGTCAAAGTTTAGAAATCAACAAACACGGACAAAGAAGATTTTAAAAGGAGGGATAAATTTTGAAATTAAAGAAGTGGGGAGGATATGAAGACACTAATCCTAAGCATAAATTTAAAAGTTGAGAGTTGAAAAGATCTGACCAATGGGCCGCAATCCAATAGACAAGAATGTCATATAGAAACCCAAATTTCCCTTGGACTTTAGAATCAAGCAACAAACAATACACAGATAGCAAGTTGAAGAGAAAGGCCACAAATAAATATATCCACATCCAAGCTTAGCAACAAAATGATCTTCTTCATAATTTCCCATGTGTCATATGCCTTCAAAGATGGCATAAGTCACTGGTCCAAAATAATAGCTTCACAATGATCATGTTGCAGATGAACTCAAATGTATCTTCAAAGTTGTATCAGATGAATGTTTTTCACAAGTACTTGGTAACATGAAAATTGGCATTGGCCAAGTCCTTTGCATAGGGAATGTTGCCTAGATTCTAAGTCCAATAGTCTCAGATCAAACCAATAGTCCACACAAGATGTTTTTTAGGGTTTTTTGTTCTTATTATGTACATTAAGGTCTAAAGACCACACAATCAAACAAACATATACCAACACAAAATATAACAAAATATGGTTCAAATGGACAAAGTGAAAATGACATTAAAGTAAACAACTTGAATGATATAATAATGGCAAATGAATAAGGCTTAAAAATTAAAGTGCATTAAAAGTAAATGACTTAAAATTAAATGTTAGTTGTTAGTGAATTAGAAGTTAGTATTGCTTTTGCTTTTCTTTTGTTTAAGTCATTCTTTGGAGAACACTCAACCCACTTATCACAAGCATGGATCCTTGAACCAAGATATCTTCCAAAGGAAGAAAAAAAGGCCAAGTTTCCACACAATACCATGAAAGAGGGGAGACTTACAATCTCACAATCTAGAATGCTATGCTTTTTGTGTCAAAATTTAGTGCTATGTTAAGCAATCGTAATTGGACTTATGTATAAGTCACAATTATTTGAGGTCGGGCAATAGAATTTTGGTGTTAATGCATGTTAGAGACATAGTATAAATGATTATGCTCATGAAACATACCACACCTAAAAAAATTATGCAAAGTGGGGGACCTAATCTCATCCATACTTATGTTGATTTTGCAATCAACTAGCCTTAGGATATAGAGATATCATAGGTCTATGACATGAATGGATAAAGAAGGGGAATAAAATGAAGAGGGGGGGGGGGGGGGGGAATGGATCAAACACAAATTGGTCAAAGGAGGACTTTTACCAAATTAAGATCATTCATTCATTTTGGGAGATGGAATGTACATTCCATCAATCCCCTAAATCCAATCATCTTAACCTAGCAAAGTCAAATCAACCTTGACCAACAACACAAGTCAAACTCACAAAGTCAAATAAAATGGCTCTACACAAT
Source organism: Lathyrus oleraceus (assembly GCF_024323335.1). NCBI lineage: Eukaryota > Viridiplantae > Streptophyta > Magnoliopsida > Fabales > Fabaceae > Lathyrus > Lathyrus oleraceus. The sequence goes on along the minus strand of NC_066584.1, from coordinate 102,245,796 downwards.
TAATTTGACATTTAAATAATTAAAAATAATAAAATATGCATTAAATTAAATTATGGTTGGTCAATTTCCTAAAACCTCATCAAAACACCAAAGAAATGGCCATGAGATTTATCATAGGTCAAACAAGGTCAAAGGACCTTGGAGAAAAAATTTCAGAATTTTTGGAAAATTAAAAGTATTTTTAAACAATTACAAATATTCACAAAATCAATTAAATCATGAAAAATATTAATAATGATCCAAAAAATAATTTTAATTCATAAAATGAAAGAGGATTTTATTTAAACTTTTTTGGTGAAACTCTCATATTTTTTGGATCAATATTAAATTTAATATGAATTAATGAAAATAAAGGAAATAAAATGAAAATCAATTAATCAGAAAAAACGTGGACCACTTGATCTCCCTCATTAATTGAGGTGGCAGATCAAGTGGATGGAAATGCGCGTTCCATGGTGCACACTAGTCAGCGGGCCGCACAACTGGTAATCAAAAGGAACGCTCAAGATTAAAACGCATTGGCTTGATCATGTGGCTCAAAACTCATCCAGCACATCGCCGGAGCAAACCACCGGTCATCTTCTCCGATGACGCAGGCCGGACTGGTTCTCTCATCACCATCACATGAATGAAAAAAGAGGACATGATCTTAAAGAAAAAATGGCGTAGATCACGAATATAACCTCAATTCAACCTAACTCCAAGTATATTGAGAGATACATGGAGTTGAAATTTGAGGTACATGAACTGAGTTGCTTCGATTTGACCTCAAAGCAACTCAATCTTCTTGCCTACATTGGTAGGACTTCAGACAACCAAGGATCCAAGAGAATTGATGAGAATTGAGAGAGAATCAAAGCGAAGAAAAATCTGGAAAAATATCTTCAATGTTGTGCAGAACTTGATCTCTCTTGCTTTAATTCATGTTTGATCTTGCTTATGGAGCTTGCAGAAGTAGATTAGGAATGGTACAAGGCTTTGGATCCTGGAGTTTTTGAATCTCCAAACAGTGAGATTCAAACTCAAATTTCAAATGAAATTTCTCAGGTTTTCCTTTCAATGGTGAAGGTTTCAAATGTGGGAGGCAAAGCTGGCGCGCCAGGGTCCTCAAAACTGATGCAATGGACCTCTATTTATAGCAACTGCAAGTGATATTTGCACCTTTGAAAATTCTTCCAAATTTGGAAATGTGGAGTGCACGCTTGCATGGGCATGTACATGCCCATGAAGTAACTCAATTAGGTCCAAATGCAAGTGAGATTGAGTCTGAATGTGGATTGTGATGCAAGGCAAAAGTGTATTGATGTTTGAAGAATGATTTTTGCCAACTGATACAACCATGTTTAGGCCATGCGCAGACCCCTCAAACCTTGTCCGAAATGGATGAATTTGGACTCTTTGGAAAGGTTAGATCAAGAGAAACAACTCTTATGTTGAACACTTTTCCATTTGTAGCTTGTATCATGATGAAGTTTGAGGTGGAAGTTTGGAAATTTCAACATGTCAAAATATTTTCTAAGTGTTAAGCCATATGTTCAATTATTCCACCTTGGTCAACTTTTTATGTGAGATTCAAATGAGAAAAGTGTCTTCATAAAAGTTGTATCTCTTTCAAAAACCTTAAAAATGGTCACACATTTGACCTCATTTGGATTTGGGATGAATGAGTTATGCATTTTTGAAGTTGAGGAAAATCACTTGTTCAATGGTATTGGTCCAAAATGACCTATAATGTATCCTCATATCACATGCTCATAAAAGTTGAATTAGCTCTTCCTACAAACATCAAAGTTGAAGTAGACACCTTGAATTTTATTGTGTAACTGTGAATCTTTCATCTCATAAAATTGAGAAAGTTATGGCCTTGGGAAGTTGACTTTCAAATTAGGATTTAGACAAAATGACCTATAATCTTTCAACATAAAAAATGAATTTACAAGTAAAACTAGCTCTAGACCTAAACATGAAAGTTGTTTGGAATGTCATTTAAAGTAACTTTTATCTTGGAGTAATTTTCATATGATGAAAATTGTAGGATATAGGGTCTAAGGAACCCCAGGTATGATCCCAATGCCAATGCATATGATGTGAATAGCGTGAGGGATCTTAGGCGTAAGGAGGAGGCCAAGGTATGATCCCAATGAGTAAGGTGTAAGGAGAAGGCCAAGGTATGATCCCAATGCCAATGCATATGATGTGAATAGCGTGAGGGATCTTAGGGTCAAATTTGGGGTCTTACACATGTCTCTCATGATCCTTTATCCAATATCTCCAATATCATTCGCATTCCCTAACAATGATATATTGTTTCCTTGGACCAAATACCATCTTCCTTTGGAATCCATATATACCCTTTGGATCAATAACCAATACCCATGTTTGAATTAAGAGCTCTTATTTGTCTTATTAATCCTAGTTGTTTAGACAAACACCCCTTTGTTTTCTTGAAAGTCCTAATGTCAGGCAAAACCCCTTTCTAAGCCACGAGCTTTGAATCTATGATGATTATTAGCAAGTCTTAACATGAATGAATGATGCACATGAATGAGGCATGAATGTGTACAGATGAATCTCAAGTCATAGGTTAGATGAATAGTGAAAAGGGGTTGGGCAAAGTTTAGGGTATGACACCATGTGCTTTCGAATATTTCATGTTAATATTTGTTTAGGTGCATCTTATATAGATATCTAATCAATATTTAGATATAAACTCTAACTATTTTTTAATAATTTTAATAAAATATTATATGATACTTCATTTGATCCTATTTTAAGAGACAGACTACTTTCTATATTCATTCAACAATCAATGTATCTGGTATAATAATAGACCAGATACATTGATTATTTAATAAATCAAAAAAGTAACTTACCTCTTATAAATAGGACCAGATGGAGTACAACAAAATTTTATCTCACTAAGTGGGTCGGCTACATAGATCAAATTCCACCAAAATATTTTATCAAAGATCATGCTTATATCTAAATAATTAATTTCAAATCTTTTTTAATGACTATCCTTTTTAGTTTTTCTACGTCTTTATGTACCCTAGTTATTTGATCCATTTCCATTTGATATACTCTTTTTAACATAAAAGAATACAAGTCTTTTGTCTACATGCCTAAACCACCTAAGTTTATTTTTTTACCATCTTTTCTACTATAGATGATACCACAAATATCTCTCTCTCTCTCTCTCTCTCTCTCTCTCTCTCTCTCTCTCTATATATATATATATATATATATATATATATATATATATATATATATATATATATATATATATATATATATATATATATATATATATATATATATATATATATATATATATATATATATATATATATATATATATATATATATATATATATATATATATATATATATATATATATATATATAATATTTACATTTCTAATCTTATCATGTCTAGACTTACCACACATCCAACGAAACATCCTCATTTATGCTACATTTACTTTGTTGTCAAGTTGATTCTTAACTGCCAAGTATTTTGTCCCGTACAACATGACGAGTCTATCTACAATGTGATAAAACTTTTCCTTCAGCTAGAGTGGTACCTTTGTGTCACATAAAATCCCTAAAGCCCTTTTCCATTTCAACACCCATCTTGAATATGATGATTTACATCCCCTTATATTTCTCCATCGTTATGTATTACAGACCCAAGATATTTAAATTGCGTGACTTCTAGGATGATTTGGTCTCCAACTTTTATCTCTAGGTTGAAGTTTCATGTCTTTGCTATATGATTTATTAAGGGTGGACTAAAGTTGCATGTCTCTTCTATATGGTTTAGTTGCTTGTCCTTTAAGCTTTTAGTTTTAGTTTTATGTCATTGAGTCTCCTCATCAATTACTCATTTCTGGATCGAGTTTTAGATTCATATAGTTAGCATGCATAATTAAAATTGTTTAGTTTTTAGGGTAAGCAATAAGCTTTAAGTCACTTTATAGAGTTTTTGGATCAAGAATTATATTTGCAAAAACTCTTCAAGTTATGACATTGGTACATAGAATCTCAAAATCTCTTTAAATTTGCAAAAACAAAATGAGATTCTAGGGGTGTGATTCGAATGACACATCACATGACTCAAATTAGATGAAACATAAGCTTTTTAAAGAAGTGTTCGAAGATGTCATTATTTGAATCATAACTTTAACATTATTCAAATCGTATCACCATGTGACTCGAATCCTAAGTTACACCTAACTCGAATCATGAAGAGTTGCAGTTCCATGTTTTTCCTCTGCCTTGTTTGATTCGGATCACATGCTTCATGACTCGAATCATGGCTTCAACCATAACTCAAATCATGACTTGAATCATACAAATGGGTTTCTAATATGTTTTAGATCTTGATTCAAATCACTTTGCCACTTGACTCAAATCATACATTTGCATATAACTCGAATCAAGCATTATTTTTTCATCCATTTTATGCTAAATTTTCAACACCTATAAAATCAATTTCTCTAAAACCTTTCACAATGTTAGAAACCCATATACTTCCAATATTGATTTGGAAAATCACAAACCACTTTTTCTCTCATATTTTCAAAATGAGTTTGAATCTTTCTTGAACACTTGCAAATGATTTCTTTCATATTCTACCTCTTTCTTTCTCTGTTATTGTATGGATCTAAATGTCATCTTTGGAGATTTATGATTTTTAAGGAGATCTATTTTTGAATTTAATATTTCTTTGAGGATTGGGTTAATATTTTAGAGGTTCCCAAGGTGTGTGGTGTTATGACTGGTATTGAAAATTATAGTGGAAAAGAAGAAGGTTATTCTCTCTATGTTAAACTTGGTAGTGTTATGTGGAAGCTTACAGATAAGGTAGAAGCTCTTCTCAATCTTTGGTCAGATCAACACTTAAGATACTGGTAGGATCTAGTAAAGATCGTTGAATAACTGATACTTAGGAGCAGGATTTTGGGGCTGAAAGATTTAAGAAGCAATTTTGTGTGACGATTTCACAAAGAGTTTAGTTCATAGACTGTGTACAAGTCAAAGATCCAAAAAGTGTTATTTACAGCTTTCTATAATTGCATGCCATTAGGATTTATTTTAGGAGCGGTTTTATTGTGAAGGTGTAGTTTTATTAGAACTGGTACTTCTATTTTGTCTTGTTGTATATTAAAATGAAAACTTTGATTGTAGAATCCACTTAGTGTAGTTGTTGTTAAATCACACATCTCGTGTAATTTGAAAATTATTCAATTCAATTACTAGTTTGTATATTTTGATGTAATTTGCATGTCAATCTTGCTTGTATTGTGAGCTACATAAGCCATTACACATCAATTCCAATCTTTAAGCATAATTTCTCAATTCGCTAAAAGTTGTTTCCGGTATGCAAAATCATTTTCGTTTAATAACTCTGATAAAAGTTTTTCAAACTATTTTCAATAAAAGTTTTAATTGGGGGGTCTATTAACTCCCCCTTTAGACCTTTTCATATTCATATTCTCACTCAATAATTTGCCTTAGAGTTGGTCTTTTGATCAAATCTAAGCGACTCAAAAGTTTGACAATATGGATGATGACAATCTGAAGGGAGCATATAATAGAACACCACTTTTTAAAGGAAAAAATTATGCTTATTTTAAGGAAAACATATTTGTAAACTTAATGTTAGTTGACAAGTATCTATGGGTAGCAAGTATCGACATGTCTTTTATTCCCAAAAACAAAATCGATAATTCTATTAAACTCACAAAAGATTGGACCGATAATGAAACAAAAAAGGCATTTATGATTTAAAGGTTAGAAATATACTTATCTCAGTGTTAAATGCTAAAGTATATTACTTTATCTCACATAATAATAGTGAAAAAACTATGTTGAATGCTCTTCAAGTCATTTACGAAGGAACGGGAGACGTTAAGGATTCTAAAATCAATAGGTTCACAAAAGAGTATGAACTTTTTTGTATGGAATCTGGTGAATCTTTGGAATCCATATATACTCATTTTCTCTATTTAATAAATTAGTTATACAACTTGGGAAAGTCCTTTTCTAACAAAGATTGCACTAACAAAATTTTAATATCTATATGCCTGTAATGACAACCAAAGGTTACATATATCAAAGAATCAAATGATCTTAGTAATGGTTATGTATCAAATCTATACTATTGTTTATTATTTTGTGTTCAAATGTCTAATGTTCACTTGAGAGTTTCTCCTACCACGCTAACGTGGTTAGCATGAGTTTTATCTTTACTCCAAATTCAGGGGACTTTAATTTTAAAAAGAGTAAGCTGGAAATAAAATATGTATTGAGTGGATTAGGTATGGTATATTAAGCTGCAATGTTCATTTGAGACCTTTTTCTACTATGGTGATGTGGTCAACACTAAGCATGAGTTTTATGCTTATTCCACAATTAGTGGAGTTTAATTCTAAAAAACTAAATTGGAAGCAATATATATATATATATATATATATATATATATATATATATATATATATATATATATATATATATATATATATATATATATATATATATATATATATATATGAACAATACATAGTTGAGAGCTTTGCATCTCTATCATTTTTCTTAATTGAGTTTTACATTCCTCAATAAATTTTCCACTAGTGTCTTTAGTCTGAAACACAATTCATACAAATCTATTATTTACTATATATGAATAGTATGTTCAACTTTTCAATTAGTTCTTCAAGGAAGAGACAAAATCAAATTAGCTAGAATATCGATTTGTAAAATTCAAACTCAAGGATAGGGTATATAAAAAATAGAGGGTAAAGATAGCACTCCACGAAGGGTATCTATAGAATAAATTAACTCATACAATAATTGTCACAGGAAAGATCCTTCAGATTCCAGTATGACATCACCAAACAATAACAATGTTTGCAAACAATCCAAGTAAAGGCTATGTCATAACTATCTTTGTAAACAAAAGTGCTGATAAACTATCCTTTCTAAAAAATTTATCAACCTAGTTAGATCATAAGTGGGAAAGCACGTCTCATTTTCCAGTTTCGCTAAACACGTGATAGAAATTTAAAGATATAATAGGAGAACAGTCAAACAAATAAATTGTCTATAACATTGACAGTGGACTTTTCATAGTCAAATAGTTGGATAAGTGGGAATGCCTCCTTCCCTAGCAAGGACCAAGGTTATTGAATTAAATTGAGAACGGTATGGAGTTTGGGATGGTAAACTTAGACAAGCAAATGTGTACTTAGAAAGGTTTACACCCTGGATTTAATCTATAGCTTTAAGCTTGATAAGATTTTGATCTAATAAATGGAATAAATGTTGAAATCACATTGGCACTTAGATGAGAAACTTAAGTTCAAAAATTCAATCCAATTGTAACTACAGAACATGAGATCTTTACATTCTCCTTGGCATGGGAAATCTCTTCACTTTGAAGAAGTACTATTGTTGATTGAAATACTTCATCAATCAAACAACCATTAGTGTAATTAGTTAAACGACTCATTTATTTTCTTTTGCCTCTTGTTCGTGTAAATACCTCAAAAGTCGGATATAATTTTATTCAACCGGTGGTATCACTACCAAGATTCTGAATCACACCTATAAATCATATGAAAGAAAGACTAGTATATATGAATTCTGCTACATATAATTTTTTGACCATTAATCCAACCGGATTTGATCAATTGCTTTCTGAATTTTCACAAATTTTTAGAAATTCAGTAAATTTATCTAATTATTTTTAACATGAGGAATATAGAATATGATTTCTTTTGATTCCTAAACTCTTTTGAATGAAGAAACAAACCTTATATTCATATCTAACTTAAGATGTTTTATAATGAATTAAGGACCACATACCATGATTAACATAGACATCATCATAGACCTTAGCATAAAATTCAGCATCCTAGTTGTCCATTTGATCATCCTGTGAAAAAAATGATAAAGCTAATAGTTTTAGGACATTAAACTGATAGAACTCAAAAGAACTAAGAAAAGACTTAATTGTATTACATTCAAATTGATGAAAATTGGCAATAAATAAACTCCAATATGCAAACAGTAGGAGAAACTTACAATGACATCAATTAATAAAAATAGAAAACACAGAGACCAGTTGCTGCCACTTTCATGAGGAAGAAACCTTTCTTCACTCTATCTTGCCTACCCACTTTGTCTTGCCAACCCCTTTTGACTAATTTTGTTAGCTCAATCTTGAGCTTGCAATTCAGCTGATGGGTTCCTCGTGAAATAAAAATTATAAACAAATAATCATTTATGAACCTAAACCATCAATGCAAATAAAAAGTAGTTGACATTGCAAGTTGAAAAACTCACTGCACATTCGAAAATAATTATCATAGCAAGTCGAAAAACACTGATCATTATCATTAGGAATGACAACATCAACAACGTTTGGACATGTGCGTGGCTCCGATGATTCTAACAAATTTGGGTTCGTTGAGTATAAATCAAAAGTGCTATTAACATATATGTTTATGATATCATATTCACCGATACAATTTCATTGGATATGAGGAATCAACTTTAACATAAAAAAGCTTGCATACCTTTCATTTACTTTACAAAGTTTAAAAGATAAGTTAAGTAACTACATGTTAGATTAATTATTTAATTAATCAAATATGAATTGACATAATCAATTATTGATTAATTATATTATGGTAAAATATAATAAATATTAATTATTGATAAATTATTTAATTGGAGTTTGTGCTTGAATGGACCGTAATGAATTGGACCATTCAGTTAAGCCAAGTGAGATGTCCATGCCCTCAGCCATTTAGTTATTTAAGCGTTGCTACGTTAAACGATTAACATACTATGAAAATCCTAAATGGAAATTAGGGTAGTAATTCTCTCATATTCACTCTTCTGATGGTCGTCTCTCAAATCTTACAAGATACATCGTTCTTATTATTGTTGATTATTCTTTAATATAAAGGTATGCTATAATTTGTGGTTGTCCGATTCTTTTAAATCTATCATGTATCATATACATTATATAGAAATGAGAAATGAAAATATATTTGTCCTTCACAAATAATAGGTCCTACCCTGCGACCTTATTCTAAGGGATCTGAAATTTTTAGGTTTTTAATTCATCCTGTTAATTCCTTAGGATTGACATTAATTCTGTAAAACAAATAATGTAATCATCTCTGTTGTTTTAATATGTTGGGTTGAAGAAGTTCAACATCTGGACCAACATGTCATGTACGATGTCACGACATCATGCCTGTGACATCGTACATGTGTAGAAAACTGAATTAATTAATTCAGTATTTATTCTGGGATTAGTAAGGATATTTGGTGAATATCCTAACTCCCATGTGGAGGTCTTGAAGACTCAATCAGAAGATATATAGGCTCAAAGTAAGGAGATATATATGGAGAGATTTTAGGATTGAAGACCTTGTTTGTAGCAGAATTTTTCTGCTGAAGTTGTAACAGCAAAGAACAAGTTTGCTGCGATTTCTGAAGGCCCAAATCCAGTTGGGTGATTAGGTTATAAATAGCTAATTGTAACCTAGTCCTTGTAAGCCTCTTAGAATTAAAATTTAGGGGTGTGTGTGAGGTAAACCTCCCAGTCTGTGGGAAGGTTACCATGTGTTTCTCAGTGGTAAAAGCTGAGAGTATTTGTAACTCAAAGCCTGTAGGCAAGAGTGATTTTGTTCTTGAATGAAGTTGTGAAGCAAGTTCAAGGTGTGGTAACATTACATTGTATTTGTAGTGATAGGAATGGAAACTGGAGGTTTCTATCTAGGAGTTCCTAGGTATAGATTGCATTGGGTAGGGATTAAGTGAAGAGTTGTAAACGGGTGAGTTTAACTCTGAATTAATACTGCTAATAGTGGATCTTCTTCCTGGCTTGGTAGCCCCCAGATGTAGGTCATGTTGGACTGAACTGGGTTAACAATTTCCTGTGTTTGTTTTCCTTCTGCATGTGTTTTTGTTACTGTCATAACTCAGCTGATATTCCAGTCAGCTTACCAAGATGATAACAGACCTAGTATATAACCTTCTGTTTGAATGTCAATCAGAATGTTGTAACATTCATAAGTGATAGTGTATACTGAACAATAAGCATGTTAGGTTCTGTTCAGTATTTATTTAAGTCTGTTCTCTTCCAGGATAACAGACCTGGCTGAAGGATCAGTGTGAAACTGTTAAACTGGATGGTTGGACAGTTGATACTGATGGTTGATACTAAAGTAGAGACTAGTTGGTCTTTTACAGTACTGCAAACTTAGCACAACATGGTTCCAGGAACATAACAGAATCAACATATGTTCTGACTGTCGAACTGAATGTTGTGACATTCATTCTCAACAGCATGTGCTAAAGTGTAGGATGATTGGTTTTTCTGTTTAGGTATTTTTCTCAGGCTATTCTTCAGGGATTCAACAGCTGAGCTAAAATCCAGGAAACCAACTGCTAACCTACAATTAATAAACCTAACAAATAACCTAGGTGTTAGCAATCTAATAAGTGGAAATTAGATTAAAGTGTTCAACCATTAATTCAGGAAATACAAGTAAGAGTCAAACACACAGGAACAATGTAACAGATGATGTCCAAAATCAACAGTATGACATCATGCTGATAACAGTGTAAGAAAACAACTGAAGTGAGTGCCAGGATTGATCTCTGTTGAGTCCTTCTCCCTGATGCACAGAATCAGGTGTTTATCCATTCTAGGGTGACATAGAATGAGATGTCATGACATCTGTGAACGTGTGCATATTAGTACAGTGGTTAATAACTATCTTGCTGTATTAGTTACAATGTTGGATCAGATGTCATGACTTGGAGTAGAACATCTGAATTCTGACTACACCAGAATTTCAATTGGTATCAGAGCAGGCATCCTATTCGGCTTCTGGATGAGATCCATGGGTGATACTTTCTGGTATCTTGCAAGGAGTTATGTTAGTACTGATGCTGGAACCTGTGAAAGGTTTTGTAATTTCCCTGAATGGTCCCTTGAAGTAGGTGGATGGACTGTTCATGACAGGAATGGTGTGTACCTGTCTCGGGAGGGTGGCAATTGGCCTGTGTGTGGGACAGTTGTGCCAGTATTGAATCACATTCAAACTTGGTATGGTCTTGGAGGCTGATCTGGTGAAGTGTGTGTTCATAGGTTGAGTTGTATTATGATTTCCGCTGCATAATACCTGGCAAAACTCAAACTCTGATGTTGTTTCCCCTCATGTGGATGAATGGCTGCTGTATTCAAGATCTCATCATAATCTACTAAAGATGTCAAAGATACTTGAGTCTCCTCAAGTCCACTCATCATGACGTTCTCACTTCAGGATGGTAAAAATCACTTAATCACTGATTCTTTTACTCACTTGAGTAGGGTGTATGAAGACCTTGAAGACCTTCAAGGAAGGTTTGTTCCAAGGAGGTGGAACTAATGTTCTATGCGATGTTAGAACATGTTGTTCAACAAGTATACAGCTACTGGTTGAAGAGCAGATGTTTTTAGGTATCAAACAAAAAGATACTTCTGTTTGGAACCTACTCCTGACCTGGAAGAGGAGACATCTGTGTGTGCTAAGTTGACAAGGGTAGGGTCAACTGTGTGTGTGCTCAAGAAGGTCACCTTTAGAAGTCTAATCTCTAGAAGTTGAGCTGGTTGAGATGTGACATTGTGCAATCTCCTGCTGTTTGGCATATTCCTGTTGATTGATCAGGGTTGGATAGCTGTTCCCTGAAGTACTATGTTGTGTTGGAAGACAAGTCCCCTGGATGTTAGTAGTCAATAATGGGATAACCTGATTGCTATACCATTTAAGAGGATTGGAACCATGAATCTTGTTATTCAAACACCACGTTTCAGAAGTGGCAGTTCTTTCGAGGAGGGAGAATATGAAGATTCAGATGTTAGTTGAGGTAGTATGCTCTAGCAATGCATATTTACCATTGACTGGTGCTGTTTTGTATCACTAGTACTTATGATCAGCTGGAGTCTGATTGGTGTGATTGGAGTATGTATAGGTATAACTCATAGAGTTAGTTGCCACTGGTAGGGATGGTGTATGTCAGGTTGAGACATTTGTATACAATGCATGGTTATTGGTGTGGAGTTTCCATGATTGTTAAGTTGAGGGGGAGTTTTGGTTAACCTCCTCAAGTCTGGTCAGCCTAGGGTCTGGTTGGCTGTTGACATGTGTCACATGGGTTCTGGTGGTTGTGTGACACATTTGCAAGGAAGAATTCATCTCTCTTATTCCTAAGGGTGAATTTAATCTGGGAAGACTTTCAAAATTGTCGAGGTGCTTGCAAGCAGAAGATGTTGACACAAGAAGAGTACTTTCAAAGTAGTCTTATGGTGGAAGTATCTGAAAGGATAATTGGGAAAGGATTTAAGATCAATGTCTACTTGTGCCAAGTACAAGTGTTTAATTGATTATCCTTGGAGCTCAAGATAACTGATGTTCTTAAAGATGTTGGAACATCACTTCTTCAAGACCCTGTGCAGAATCACAGGAAGGATAGTACATTGGCTTATGATCTATCTCTTTGGTGGCAGCAAAAGCATATGATCTCTGAAAAGGTTTCCTGGCAAGAAACATGTTCAGCCTTGGTATGTACAAGAAGAAGAAGACATCATAGTCTTGATGGTGGTAAGGAAGTGCATTAGCTTATGCACACTGTGGAGTCAAGAACAAGTGGCAGCATTCTTGACATCATGGAAACAGCCTTGCTTTAGGAAGTGGAATCCTTGGTATAGCTGAAGGGTTAGTTTCTAACTGGTCCTTCTGAAGACTCATGCATCAGAGTGTCTGATGTCTTTGGAGAAGAAGCAGTAATTCATCAAGGTGTGAGCTTGGATGACTTAAATGCAAACCTGCAGGATGGAGGTTGTTTACTCAAACTTGGTTCCTCAATCAAGTCTATGAGAACATTGAACTCTTGTTCTGTGAAGGGAGGAAGTTCTTTCAAGTGGCAGAAGAAGGAGCTGAATTCAACAGCTAGATGTCTAAAAACAATGTTGTGACATTTGGTTTAACATCAGATTCTTAGTTGGTGAAGTGGCACATCAACTTAAGATAGAAGGGTCTACAGAGTTGTAGATTGGGTACTTCAAAAGGATCGTTCTCATTGCAGTTCTTAGGAGTTGCTGGTTGGAGAAGATGTTACATGTTCATGTCTTAGAGACCCTAAGCTTTGTTTAACATGTAACTTGAAGTTCAAATCTCACTTGGAAGATCAGAATATCTTTAGGAGAAGTCTGATAAACTTGGGGAGGTCAAAAAGCAGCATTTGACGTTTTCAAATGAGGACTCATGAAGGAGGTAATCAACCAGTGGCATTTGGTCTATCTCAGAAGTGAGTTCGAAGAATCAAGATAATCCACATATGGCAGCTGATTATTCTTGAGGAAAGTCTGAGACAAATTACTTTTGAGCAGAAAAGTAGTAAGTTGAATACTAAAGGAGGTGTTTTCTATTCATCTCTTGGAGCTTGTGGTAGGAGTTCTGAGCTATCTATGGAAGAGTATCTCTTGTAATGGGATGAAAATGTATATGTCCCAATTTATGTCTGGGTTCTTCTTAATCAAGCTGGTGACTCAGCAATATTTGAAGACTCTCAGTTGGTGGTCCTTGTTATGCTGTGAAGGATGTCCCAGCTGATGTCAGAACATCTTGTGAAGTGGTCTTCTGTTCTGGTTAAAAGAGAGATTGACACAGAGTGTGAATGTGTTCAGCTAAGAGGGTTGAACAGAGGGTGTGCTCTTGAAGACATGAAGTTGCGTCTTATGTTTTCCATTCATCAAGTGGTCTGGATTCTCTTTGAATCAGGAAGTATGTGAAGGTCCAACTTTGGGGTGTTGGATATGCTCATGTGTGACCTCCAAGTATCAAGAGGAGAGTAGGGTGTCCATGACAGGGGGAGTTCTGTCTGTGAAGCTACAAGTAATTATCAAGCTTGTTGTCTTTGTGTACTCAGATAACTAGGTATGGCACATTGTCAGTTATCAGAATGCTGTGATGTGTGCCAAGGCTGAGTGAGCAGAAGAATGTCTGACCGGATATCATGACATTGCCCTGGACAATGCTTCTAATTCCTTCTGAATCTTAAAATCAGTATGAGTTATGAAGGTGATGTGTCAAATTCTGATAAATCAGAATAAGCCTGATGGCTACAGCTGTGTGGTACAGGGGGAGTAACCATCTGCTGAAGTGTGGGAATTTGACTGTAGCAGTGCCAGATGTCAAGTCTCTACTGGAGGTATGACAGGAACCTTGGGAAATGTTGAATACTGGCAGAGTGCAGGAAAAAGCCGTGTGTAATGTTAAGACATCGCGTGCAACGTGTCTAACTGCATATATGGAATAGTCTCCATGCACTGGAACTGCTGTTTTGAAAAAGAAACAGTCAAGAGCTATAAAAGGTATTCAAAGATAGTCTGAGATTTTGTTGGTGATTCCCTGACTGTTTCTCAGCAAACATTAATGAATCTTGACCAAGCATTAATTTCGACCGTAAATTCCTAAGCACGAGCTGGACCATTTAAAGGATGTATTAGCCCTCTTCTTCTCACAAGAGAAACACTCAATTCCTTCAGAATCATGGGGTATGTTAAGGTCTGGGCAAGCTGCGCCTGGATCTGGTTTTGTGAGGGGTGCCTTTACAAATGTTTAGCTAAAAAGGGGGAGAGAAATACAGTCCTGGGGTTGAGAATGTACCAGAAGCAAGCTAACTGTGGTAGCAAACAGAAGTTGGAGTTGGTGTCAAGCACAAAATCCACCAACTGGGTATATCACTTGTGTCTTGTGATCTGAGTTAAGAGGACAGTTGTGTCTTGTGATCTGAGTTACATTATCTATGTACTCAGTATTACATATTCTTCCGGAAGCTCTCCGGTTGAGGGGAAAGGTTCTGGTACAACTGATCCGTGCACCTCTTCTTCCCCATGTACACCAACTTTGGTGTTTGTGGTGGTGGAACCAATGACAGAGATGAAGAGCATTCCCAAATTGGGATGTTTTGTCCAGTGTATTGTTTATTTGTTTTAACTAAAATTTGCCAAAGGGGGAGATTGTTAATTCCTTAGGATTGGCATTAATTCTGTAAAATAAATAATGTAATCATCTCTGTTGTTTTAATATGTTGGGTTGAAGAAGTTCAACATCTGGACCAACATGTCATGTACGATGTCACGACATCATGCCTGTGACATCGTACATGTGTAGAAAACTGGATTCATTAATTCAGTATTTATTCTGGGATTAGTAAGGATATTTGGTGAATATCCTAACTCCCATGTGGAGGTCTTGAAGACTCAATCAGAAGATATATAGGCTCAAAGTAAGGAGATATATATGGAGAGATTTTAGGATTGAAGACCTTGTTTGTAGCAGAATTTTTCTGCTGAAGTTGTAACAGCAAAGAACAAGTTTGCTGCGATTTCTGAAGGCCCAAATCCAGTTGGGTGATTAGGTTATAAATAGCTAATTGTAACCTAGTCCTTGTAAGCCTCTTAGAATTAAAATTTAGGGGTGTGTGTGAGGTAAACCTCCCAGTCTGTGGGAAGGTTACCATGTGTTTCTCAGTGGTAAAAGCTGAGAGTATTTGTAACTCAAAGCCTGTAGGCAAGAGTGATTTTGTTCTTGAATGAAGTTGTGAAGCAAGTTCAAGGTGTGATAACATTACATTGTATTTGTAGTGATAGGAATGGAAACTGGAGGTTTCTATCTAGGAGTTCCTAGGTATAGATTGCATTGGGTAGGGATTAAGTGAAGAGTTGTAAACGGGTGAGTTTAACTCTGAATTAATACTGCTAATAGTGGATCTTCTTCCTGGCTTGGTAGCCCCCAGATGTAGGTCATGTTGGACTGAACTGGGTTAACAATTTCCTGTGTTTGTTTTCCTTCTGCATGTGTTTTTGTTATTGTCATAACTCAGCTGATATTCCAGTCAGCTTACCAAGATGATAACAGACCTGGTATATAACCTTCTGTTTGAATGTCAATCAGAATGTTGTAACATTCATCAGTGATAGTGTATACTGAACAATAAGCATGTTAGGTTCTGTTCAGTATTTATTTAAGTCTGTTCTCTTCCAGGATAACAGACCTGGCCGAAGGATCAGTGTGAAACTGTTAAACTGGATGGTTGGACAGTTGATACTGATGGTTGATACTGAAGTAGAGACTAGTTGGTCTTTTACAGTACTGCAAACTTAGCACAACATGGTTCCAGGAACATAACAGAATCAACATATGTTCTGACTGTCGAACTGAATGTTGTGACATTCATTCTCAACAGCATGTGCTAAAGTGTAGGATGATTGGTTTTTCTGTTTAGGTATTTTTCTCAGGCTATTCTTCAGGGATTCAACAGCTGAGCTAAAATCCAGTAAACCAACTGCTAACCTACAATTAATAAATCTAACAAATAACCTAGGTGTTAGCAATCTAATAAGTGGAAATTAGATTAAAGTGTTCAACCATTAATTCAGGAAATACAAGTAAGAGTCAAACACACAGGAACAATGTAACAGATGATGTCCAAAATCAACAGTATGACATCATGCTGATAACAGTGTAAGAAAACAACTGAAGTGAGTGCCAGGATTGATCTATGTTGAGTCCTTCTCCCTGATGCACAGAATCAGGTGTTTATCCATTCTAGGGTGACATAGAATGAGATGTCATGACATCTGTGAACGTGTGCATATTAGTACAGTGGTTAATAACTATCTTGCTGTATTAGTTACAATGTTGGATCAGATGTCATGACTTGGAGTAGAACATCTGAATTCTGACTACACCAGAATTTCACATCCCATAATCCCATTCAAAAATTGAGTACTTGTACTTTCATAAAATAATAAGAGTATAATAGTGTATCAGTTTTCTAAAGTGAATCCTAGAAAAATCCAAGCTAACATTTTTTTTTGATATAGCACAAATGAAATTAGAATGACCATCCCCAAATATCCATATAAGAAAATAAACTTTAATATGATTCAATACCTTATCGACAATGTCTCGTCTCTGGTACTTTGTACATAACCCTTCCAAGACCTTCGCTAGGGTCCACACATTTCAATCTCTTCTCCAAACCTTCCATGTAATCGTACATGGAATACAAAATGGTTAAGACCTTTAATATTGCATTTGTTAATGGTGTTTCATGGATTGATTTGTTGGATTCTGTAGAGGTTCTCATCGGAGATTCTAGGGCGATTGGCAGTACTTTAGTGTTTCTAAGATTTGGGTGCGATCAATTATTAAGGTTTCAATTGAGTTTTAGGTTTTTTAAGTTATGGGTTCAATCGATTTTAATTTTAGGATATCTAAGTTAATGAACAGGAGCTTGGTATGACGAAGAGAGGATTTTTTAGGGGTTTAATAAAGAGAAGAATCGAGGATGGTTCAGATGAAATCATTAGGGAAAAAAAGAGGTTTATGAGTTTTGGGAAAGAAAAGATGAGAAATAATGTGATTTCAGCAAGGAAGAAGGTAAGAGAAGCAATTTCAATAAGATAGTTGGTTTATGAGTTCGTGAAGGTTGTGTGAGTTTGTCATACTAAAGTCCCGCAAAAATTGTCCTACCCTTTTCATATTTTTACCCAACCTATGACTTAAGATTCATTCGTACTCATTCATACTTCATTCATATGCAACATGCATTCACATTAATACAAGCATCATAGATTTAGAATTAGGGTTTGGCTTGAGTATTGGAGTTTGGCTCATCATATGAGGAGGAACCCTAGTTTCATGCTCTTTTAGACTTTGGTTCAAGAAGGTTACAATCATGACACTCATTTATGCATTCAAACCCTAATTCCTAATTTAACCACCCTTTAACCTCATGAGCTTTTATCTATGCATTTGAAACCCTAATCAGGGAAGGTGTAATTCTAATGTGTTTTGTGGCTTGACTTGTTACCTAGTTCTCATTGGAAACCCTAATTCACCAAGGAAAGATGGTTGGTTATCATATCATGCATCATCTACCATCTACATGTGTACATGGTTGATATGTCATATGAGTCAAACATTGTCTAGGTCTTTTGGTATTGACAGAAACACTGATCCATATGTTTTGATTCATTAGGGATTAAACACTAGTCTTTGGTTCATTTCAATCATGCCTTGTTTGCAATCCTGTGAAACCCTAATTCGTGTCTCCCAATTGACTTTCGTCAACTATTGACTTTTTGGTCAACCAGTTGACCAAAGTCAACCATTCCAATTGTGGTCTTTCCAAACTCAATCAATTTCCAATTCATTTCCATAACATTTTTAATTTCTTTTTTACAAATTATCAACTGTTCAATTTTAAGACACCTTTTTTTCTTCATCTATTAATTTTCCATAAAACATCTTTTTTCTTCATTTATTAATTTTTCATAAACCTTTTTTTATTCATCTATTAATTTTCCATAAACCATCTTTTTTTCTTCATCTATTAATTTTCCATAAATCATTCAACTTTCATTTATTAATCCATTCATGTAGAATTTAATCCAATTCAATTCCAAACATTACGTACATGACTTATTTTCCATTCAACTAACATTCCTGCACTCGTCAAAAAGTCTCATTTGGTTTTTTCAAGAGAATTTCAACATTAATCATTTCAAATCCATTTTTTCGGAACTTGTCAACTAACATTTGTGAACATTTCAATTGATCCATTCAATTAAAATTTTAAGAAAACCTTTGCTAGCATTCAAAATTCTATTTCAAATTCATTCTAACATTTGAATCTATCACAAACTTAAAACCATTTGATTAAATCCATTAGTATTCAAAGTCAATGACAAGCTAATTAAATCTCAATTCCATAAAATCCACATTTATTCATGATTATTTCTATATTTAACATTACATCCCATTACACCATACATAGCATTCCCCTTTATAATACAATAGAAAAAGAAAAGAAGCTTTAAACTACTTGATGGAGCTTGTAGCCACCATTTCCATGTTGCACTCAAGAGTTTCAACAATATTGGAACTGCATCACCTTGATAACTAACAACAAACCAGCTCTTAGGAAATCAAATAGTTTAATGGCACAGGAAGCCTACAAGAAAAACCAGTTCACAATTAACCAAACATCCTAACCAAGCTTCACAAATCCAAACAATCATGACATATAGAACGTTCAGCAAAGCAATTAACAAATAGGGCAATTCAGTATGCACACCATTTCTACCTTTTTTTAAGTATCTCGGTGCAATAATCTAACCAATTCAATTCTAACAGAAATTGGAACCAGATAACAAATCCAGGTGCAAAATCAAATTAGAACAAAATGGAAACCAAAGCATTAACATATCATTCTCCAAACTAACTTCTAACTTCCTTTTCAAGTTAACCCAAACTGACCCTAACATACATACTAACCTAATTCTTATTGACATTTTCAGTAGCTTGTTTTAACTTGATTAGTTAATTGATTAACTACAATTACTAACAGGTTTCTTACTAACTTAATTAGCATCAGCAAACTAATTCACATGTTCAGTAACATAACACAAAATAACACAAGCTAACTTATTCTCAAACAAATTAATACTAGCTATCTGAATTTCATAACTAACTAATAACTGGTAACTAATTATCTAACCTCCATAACTAGAGGGGTCAAAAAAGCCCTAAATGATAAAGCCCTAACAATTAGGTCCCTATTTGGCCCCATTTTTTTAGGCCCCCTACTAAATTAATAACTCTTTGGCCCCTTATTTTTAAGCCCCCTCATATTTTTGTTTTTTAAACGGCCTAAATGAGGGGCTCAAAATATAATTTATTTGAAACAACATATTTTATTTTTTTAAATAAATATTTTTGAAAAGTATTTTTTTTCGAAAAAACCTTATTTTTTTAAAATAAAAAAAAAATCATTTTTTTTAAAATAAAAAAAATCAATTTTTTCAAAAAATAAACATAATCGATTTTTTTAAAGTACTAAAATTTTTAGTTTTTTTAAAAAAAATTGATATTTTTGAAAAAAAAAATAGATTTTTTCGTAAAAAAATTGATTAATTTTTTAAAATGAGAAAGGCGATTTTTCTTTAAAAGTAAAAAATCAATTTTTTTCGAAAAAAAGTCAATTCTTTTTTAAAAGAAAAAATTATTTTTTTCGAAAAAGAATATCAATTTTATTTTGAAAATAAACAATCGATTTTTTTCGAGAAAAAAGTCAATTTTTTCTGAAAGTAAAAAATTTGATTTTTCTTGAAAAAAAAAATCAAATTTTTTATATATAAAAAAAGTCGATTTTTTTGAAAAAAAAAAGGTGATTTGTTTTTGAAAAAAAACTCGAATTTTTTTGAAAAACAAAAACTGACTTTTTTCGAAAATAGAATAAAAAAGTCAAAGTTTTTTCTAAAATATTTTTCCAAAAAATTAAATCGATTTTTTTAAATAAAAAAGTTTAATTTTATTTGAAACAAAATAGAATTTTTCCCAAAATAAAAAAGTTGATATTTTTTGAAAAAAATTATTTTTATGAAAATAAAATGATAAAATAATTTTTTCTTTAAAAGAAAGTCAATTTTTTTTCTTTAAAAAGTCAACTTTAAAAAATGATGGGGCCTTAAGGCTTTACTTGAATTTTATGGGCCTTTAGTTTATGGGGCCTATATATTTTGGGGCTCATTTATTTTTAGAATTTTGGGCCCCCTATATTTTGGGGCCTTAAAAGTTAGGCCCCCGCCTCCTAAATTGACGGCTCTATCCATAACTAACATAACAAATTGAAGAAGTTCAGAAGAGAGGACTCTAACAGAATTTGGGAGGGAAGAGTGTAGGTAACAGAATCGCAGCAACTATAAAAAGGAGGCGTGACTCACATTTTGCAGGGACTCTCACTCTCCTTCAGGCTTCGACATCTTATTCCATCTTCATCCTCCAAACAATTCTGAAACCCTCTTCACTCAATCCTTCGCAACAACCCTCGACCCCTCAATCTGTGACCTCACGCATGCATATAGAAGCCAACAGAAAATGGAAATAGAATTAACAGAAGAAGAAAGCTCGTAACAGAAGAAGAAAATAAAAATATAAGAAGCAGAAGGAAAGAGTGGAAGAAGTTACGGAAACGGAAATGAAGGAGAAGCATACGGTTAACGACGTCGAACGAGAATCTTGAATCTTCATCCTTCAATCAACAATAATGCAACGCAAGGGCACGAATCTGAAGGCTTCACCTTCATCTTCACACAACGCACAAATCTGGTACATCTTCAATCTCCAATCGCTGTATTTCACGCCAAACTTCGATTTGAGTTCAATTTTGACGATTGTGTTTTGCCATCGAATCTCCATTCGAATTCAATTGCGTTCTTATTTCTTCGTCGAGGGAGGATTCATGTTCGTGATATTTACTGAAATTCTTGGTTGAGCATGAAACTGAAGTAAATCCAAAGAGAAATTGCGTGTGCTGCGAGCGGTTTTTTCGTGTTTAACTCGAGATCCGCAAATGAGATCGAAGCGAGAACGATTTCGGTGGCGATGGTTGGTAGTGATGGTGCATGGGTTTTGGATGCAAGGTTTTCAGCAAGTTTCAAAGGCTCTCCATCAACAAGGTGGCTTCGTATTCATGGAACCAGAGACCTTTCTTTCAGAACGCCATGAGTATAGAAGGATTGGTCCAGGTCGCAGGGGTGTTGGCTGCTTGATTGTCATCATCACAAAGCCTTCTTTCTGAATTGGATGATAACGAATACCTTGGGCTTCAACAGCTAGGCCTGTTTGGCTTTCTTCAGCATACACCTTTGATTTTCCATAGTGATGGTGCATGGGTTTTGGATGCAAGGTTTTCAGCAAGTTTCAAAGGCTCTCCATCAACAAGGTGGCTTCGTATTCATGGAACCAGAGACCTTTCTTTCAGAACGCCATGAGTATAGAAGGATTGGTCCAGGTCGCAGGGGTGTTGGATGCTTGATTGTCATCATCACAAAGCCTTCTTTCTGAATTGGATGATAACGAATACCTTGGGCTTCAACAGTTAGGCCTGTTTGGCTTTCTTCAGCATACACCTTTGATTTTCCATAACCCCCCCCCCCCCCTCAATCAGCTAAAAGCAATGGGCCTGAACTCTCTAGACCCAAACATGTTTTTCTATCCTTCACCCCATATTCTTGGGCCTGAACCTCCGCTTCTCTCTCTTAACTATTCTTTTAACCATTTTTTAGGGTGATTTAGAACTTAAGATTAGGATTAGAGGTTAATTAGTAGGATTTAGGGTGATCTAGGATTTAATTAGCATAATTAAGATTTTAGATTTTGATAAGTTTCAGAATTAATCTTGATTAGTTTATTAAGATTTTAGAATTAATCTTGATTAGTTTAATTAGGACAATTTGTTTTTAAAATATTAGTTTAATTAGGACAATTTGTTTTTAGAATATTAGTTTAATTAGGTTGATAGATTTTTTAGAAAATTTAGAAACTAATTAGGTAATTATATTTTTAGAAAATTAGAATTGATTAGATTTAATTGAGTT
Organism: Lathyrus oleraceus; assembly: GCF_024323335.1. NCBI lineage: Eukaryota > Viridiplantae > Streptophyta > Magnoliopsida > Fabales > Fabaceae > Lathyrus > Lathyrus oleraceus. The sequence continues at coordinate 102,223,277 of NC_066584.1, read as the reverse complement.
TAATTAGAGTTTTCATTGTTAGAATTAATTCAATGGTAATAACCTGCACACCATGACCATTTTGCCCCTAGGTAGAAAAATCTTGATTTTTAATACATGTTCCCTTAGTTTAGGGTCTTAATTAGAATTGTTTGATTTTATTTAGTTGATTAATTCGATAGGTTTATTTTGTACCTAATTCAACTAATATTTTCAATCCCACTAATTAGTGTTGACCAAAGGTCGCTTTGGTCAACCAAATCCTTTGTATTTGTGTTGTAATTCCCCAAGCCTATTCAAGTGATCAAAGGATCATTTATCACTTGATATGGCAAGTACATTATGCTTAAGCTGCATCAGATATGCTGAATCTCAGGAGCTCAAGACCTCAAGGTTCAAATGCAAGATCAAGACTTCAAGTCAACATCAGTCAAGCATAGCCAACAAAGTGGACTACTTCTCAAGCAGAACAAAGATATCAACACTTGTCAATCATAATTCAGATTGTATAGCACGAGCCTTAAGAAATAGAGAAGGAATGAGAGTGGAGAATTCCTATCCTCGTTTTGAATATCTTTGGGTACGAGATGAATGACCCAGTTGCTCATCGTATTCGCCTTTATTCATAGCCTTTAGCATAATTTAAATTATGTGATTGTCAAGTCTTCTTCTACAACAATACCAACACTCAGGATCTCCTATCAGCAACTTGTCTATTCTGATTTGAGTTGTACGCTATGAGCCTTAAGAAAAAAAGAATGATGAGAGTGGAGAATTCATATCCTTGTCTAGAATATCCTTGGGTACGGGACGAATGACCCAGTTGCCCGAGGTAAAGCCTTTGTCATAAACTTTAGTGCAAGTTGAATCATACAATTCACAAGTCTTCTTCTTCAAGCATAAATCATTCAACACTTCAATAATTAAGCATTATAAGGTGGTAGAGCTTGGCAGCCGTTCTTGCCTATAAGGTGGTAGACCTTGGCATCCTGTTTTTGCCTATAAGGTAATAGACCTTGGCAATCTTGCTTTTCCCCATGAGGTGGTTGACCTTGGAAAACTCTTTTTGTGCCTATGAAGTTATAGATTTTGGAACTTGGTTATAGACCTTGACAATCTCTTTGAGTAGCCTTATAGAGTTATAGACTCTTGGAAATCCCCTTTCCTATTAGGTTATGGACCTTGGAAGTGTTTTCCTTTGCCTTTAGGGTTATGAACTCTAGCATCTATTATCTTTGCCTTTTGGGTTATAGACATTGACAGTTCAGTTCTTTGCCTTCAGAATTATAGACTCTGGTAGTGATACCTTTCCTAGAAGGTTGTGAACCTTGGTACTCCTTTTTGCCTCAAAGGATTGTGTACCCTGACAATCAATCTATTTTCCTTTGTTTCATCCATATTGGGATGAACTACGAATGCTCTGATTTTCTCATTGCACAGTAATAATACATAGGCATGAGGGTTCGAATCCTTCACGAGCATATTTATTTATTTTTCCCCATCCACCTCCATGATGCATTCATTTTCTACCTTCATTCACTTCATGTGATATACCTATATCTTTGAGCCAAATATACTATCCCTTTGAGCTCCGTCTTGTGTTAGCTTGTGAACCAGGAGTTGTTTGTGTTGTGAAACCAAACACTTAATTCTTTATTTTCGGCTATACCATATAGTGGCAGACGCTTCCGGCTAGTCCACATATTGGTCAACACCAGTTTTACTCTTGGGTTCAAATTTCTTCCTTTGTTGGAGTTCAAATCATATTATTCATTGATTCATTCCATACTTGTTATCACAACTTCTTTTCATCTCCCATCATTAGTTTTATGAACTACAAAGCTCTGAATTCCTTATTACACTATAAGGATATGTAGGCATGAGGGCCCCAATCCTCACCGAGCACTTTATCTATTATGTTCTTTTCCCTTTATTCTTTTGCGAGTAACCTTAGATATAACACCCATTCGAGCAAGAACAATCAAAGTGGTTCCCATGAAGTACCATGGTTGTTAGGGGTGCTAATACCTTCCCATTGCCTAACATACTTCCTTACCCAGTTTCTCTTTCCCTAGGTTTTATCGATGTTTTCCCTTTCCTTCGGGAATAAGTAAAGTTCGACGGCGACTTTGTTGTATGTTCGAGCGTGCGATGCATTCGAGTATATTTCCACTACCTTTACATACCCTAAAATTTGCCCTCCCTTTTCATCATTTCACTCAACCCTTGACTTGAGATTCATTTGTACCCATCCATGATTCATCCATATGCATCATGCATCCATGTTAATACAGGCATCAATAGATTCAAAGTTGCTGGTTATTTCAAATTTAGGGTATTGTTTGAGTATTGAAGTGTGGTTCATCATAAGAGGAGAAACCGTAATTTCATGCTCTCTTGAATCTTGATTCAAGGAGTTCACATCATGACATTCACTTTTTTAATTCAAACCCAAATTCCTGGCTTTAATGTTCTTTGATCTCATGAGCTTTCACTTGTGCATCATGAAACCCTAATCATGGATTACTGGTCTTGGTCGCCATTTGGATTTGACTTTTGACCATAGGGTGAACTAAAACCCTAGCTTCTAGGGTGGAGGTTCCTGCCATTCATCTTATCATGCAAGGCATGTGAGAACCATCCACTTGCTTGGAATTTCATATGGTTCAAGGTTGGTTCAGACATCCATCCATATGGTGCTTTCAAGATTCATATGTCTTTGATTCATGCTTGCATCAATGCATTGATCTTTTGGTCCTTGATTTTTCATTTTGATCCATTATGATTTAATCCATCAAAAGACATCATTATGGGTCCATCTATGCATTGAATCAGGTTCATTCATAAGGCTTTGAACATTTGTTTCATGTCAATGTTCATTCAACACCTTGCATTACACAAGTCCATCTTTTGTACAAGAAATCTCTAGTCTAAAACCTACAGTTGGTTTTGGTCAATAAGTTGAACAAAGTCAGTCATCTTCTCTAAGCCATTTTGAGGCCATTTTGTTCATGTCATTTCTAACAAGCTGATCCATGTCGTTTTTGCTACTAACTTTTAATTCAAATGAACATGACTTGTGGTTGTCCCACATTTCAATTTACAATCCATACATAACCAATTTCAATCATTCTTCCAACATACTTTCAAGCCATATTCAAAACTACCATCCAATTTACATCTTCATTCAAATTACACATTTTAAACCATTCAATTCCCAAATGCATTCCATTAAATCAGACATTTCATAAGTCATTTGATTCCAACATTTTACTTAATCCAATCCAATTTCACATTTTCGATTCCAATTACAAACACACTTCTTTAATTCAAGTTCCATGTGCATTATAATTTCAAACCAACACTCCACATTTCTAATTTCAATTTCAAAATTACAAATCCATTAATACACAATTTTGGCATGTAAAATTACAATTTCTACACAATTTAAATTTTATTCCAAATCCATTCCAAGCATATGAGTTCCATAGAATGCCATGGCATAGAATCCAAAAACCTTCCAAATGCCACTCTTCATAAACAATTTCCAAGTGCAACTCAAAATTCCACAAGCCAATTCCAAGAGGATGAATTCCACCCTTTCATTGGCCCTGCAAAATCATTTAAACCACTTTCCAATCAACAACCAAATTCCAATTAATTTCCTTCCAATCTCTTCCCTAATTTTAACTGTAATATTTCATCTCAATGCCATGCTAATCTATTTAACATGATCATCCATAGTATATCAAATGAACCCCACGTTTCGACATATTAATTTTAATATAACTCATTAAATAAACCAATGCCAAATCCACCAACACAATCATATTGCATGCTAACAGATCCAAGTAATGCCAACATGTTGTAGAACTTCCAAATAACCTTATTTCAAAATCGAATCCGGATTCCCGGTTGACTCAAACAAGTTATGCCTAATAAGTAGCTAACAAATATCATGAACCCAATTGATTCTAACATTATGATTAATAGATGTTGAAATAGATTAGCAGAAGTTCAAAGTAAATCAGCTAATTGCATCAGTCAAAACCTCATGACAACACTTTTTCACATAAAAGTCAGACACATTGGAATAACTATATTGTCATGACAGAGAATGAGTAAAATTAACAGGGCAATGAACCTAACAATTTCCCAAGCATAACTAACTTCTTTTTTACTCCGTGGAATCTTCTAACTCACAAAACAAACATAACAAACTAACATAATTTTGGATATGTAACTGGCCTTAACAAAAGGATTAACAGAAGCTAACCTATAACTGATTTAAGCTCAGAAGATTTAACTGAGTCAAACATTGTTAAATCGAGATCCTATATAACTTAGGGCCAGTTTGTTTTAACTTTAAAAAAATGGATTTTTTCTTTGTATTTTTGAAAATGGATTATACAAAAATATTTTTCAAAATATTACAAGTTTTTCTAAATTTGTTTTTTATAGACTAAAAGATTGAATTATTCATTCTATAACATAAATATACATTATTGAAGATCAAAACATAGTCAAAATCATAATTTTTTCAAAAAATTGTATTTTAAAAATGATTTTTATAAAAAGCTATTTGAAATAGCTTCAAAATTAAGTGATTTTTTGAAAATTTGATATCCAAAAAAAAATTCTATAAAATGATGAAATAACTAAAATAATATTTTAAGAATAACTATTCAAACCAAATTTTCATTTGAAGCTTTTATAAAAAGTTTCTTTTTGTAAAAAAAATTTATACTAAAATATGTAACACTATAAAAATAATTTTAAAAAAAAGACAAAACAAACGGCTCGTAATCATTCCCCGGAAAATCAGAAAATTTTCAGATTCACCTCAGAGTCACACTTTTATTCCCTCTCTCTGCATCTCAAATCTCACCTTTTCTCTTCATCGACTTCTCTTAGTTCTCCCTCTCTGCAACGCATGCCACAAACTCAAAAGAAGGCAAGAATATTTAAGGAGAAGAGATCGAGGAAGATTGAAAGAGGTCACCCTGTGCGTTGCCACGGAGCCACCGCGCCGGAGTTCAAATATGGTAAGTTTTCTTCCATATTTTTTATTCGATTTACAATCTGCATTTTGCCTCGTTTCCCTTCGACACGCCATGGAACACAAACATTGAATATGACTTCAAAACGGATTCAACATCGGCTTTGTGATTGATGGAACGACGAAGACGACAGTGGAACGACGGAGACGGCAATGGAAGATAGAAGACGCGGGCTAAGTTGCGACGAACCTGCTCCAAGACGTTTTAGATGAGTATGATTGTGGCGACAGGGACTTATTTGAATCATGAACCGTGGATTCGTTTCATGGACCTAATTGTTATTTTTTGGTTTATTCAGTTTGGGCTTGAGGCCCAAACATTGTTATTCTTTAACGCCTCCTCCGGACCAATACACCCCCTTTCTGGACTATGGATTTGGTGCTTGGGCCATAGGCCCCAGGCCCAAACGAAACCCCCTGGTTCAATTCCAGATTCTGGCCCTTTTTGATTTTTTTTATCTTCAATTAATTAGTGTGATTAAGAATTAATTGTTGTTAGTTTGCTTGATTAATTTTTAGAATTAGGAATTAATTCAAGTAAATTAGTTTGATTTGATTAATTGAGTTTTAGGTTTAATCAAAATTAATCATGATTAACTATGTTAATTAGAATATACTTTTTAGAATAATTATATTTAGATCTTAATTAGGTTTTTAGGATATAATTAAGTTTTTACTAGGCCATGCTTAGATTTAATTATAATAATTTAACTAATTAGGTTTTTGCATAATTGAATATAATTAGGATTAATTAGTTTTGATTAAATATTGATTTTAGATTCCATTTTACTAATTAATTTATTTGTACAAATTGACCATTTTTCCCTTAGGGTTTAGGATTCTGATTTTAATGCATGATCCTTTAACTTAGGGCTTTAATTAGAATTGTCTGGTTTTATTTAGTTGATTCAGTAGGTTTATTATGTACCTAGTTCAACTATTATTCTTAATCCCACTGGTTAGTGTGTGACACGAGCCACAAGAAATAGAGAATGAATGAGACTGGAGAATTCCATTAACTCATTCTGAATATCTTTGGGTACAGGACGAATGACCCGGTTGCTCATCGTATTCACATATATTCATAGACTTTAGCACAATTTGAATCAAATGATTGTCAAGTCTTCTTCTATAACAATCATCATTCAATCATTAGGATCAATCATTAGGATCTCTTATCAGCAACTTGTCAAATCTGATTCAAGTTGTACGCCATGAGCCTTAAGTAACAAAGAATGATGAGAGTGGAGAACTCATATCCTTGTCTAGGGTATCCTTGGGTACGGGACGAATGACCCAGTTGCTCAGGGTATTCACCTTTGTTCATAGACTTTAGTGCAATTTCAATCATACAATTGACAAACGTTCTTCAAGTAAGCATCAATCACTCGACACTTCAATGATGAAGCATTGTTGCTATCATCACCCTATGGTTATACACCCTCCTTCAACCAATTCAATATTTCCTTCCTGTTAGGTTTTGGACCTTGGCAATCTTTCCTACCTTTGAGGTGATAGACCTTGGAAACCTTTTCTTGCCTATAAGGTGATAGACCTTGGCATTCCATTTGCCTTATAGGATTATGGACCCAGGTAATTCAATCTTTCTTGCCTTAAAGGTGGTAGACCTTGGAAATATTTCTTTGTCCCATGAGGTGGTGGACCTTGGAAAAATCTTTATGTGCCTATGGAGTTATAGACTTTGGAACTTGGTTATAGACCTTGACAATCCCTTTGAGTGGCCTTGTAGAGTTATGGACTCTTGGAAATCCCCTTGCATATCAGGTTATGGACCTTAGAAGTGATTTCCTTTGCCTTTAGAGTTATGGACTCTGGCACTTATTCTCTTTTCCTTTTGGGTTAAAGACATTGGCAGTTCAGTTTCTTGCCTTAGAAGTTATAGACTCTAGTAGTGATTCCTTGCCTAGCAGGTTGTGAAACTTGGCATCCTTTCTTTCTTCCTAGAAGGGTTGTGTACCATAGAAATCATATATCATATCTCTTGCCTCATCAATCTCTTGTTGTCATCCCTAGTGGGATGAATTACAAAAGCTTTGACTTTCTCATTACATGGTGAGAATACATAGTTACGAGGATTCAGATTCTTTGCGAGATACCTTATGTATTAATCCTTCATTTCTCCATTCATCAATCAATGTCATATTTTTTAGATCAAATACAGTTCCTCCTTAGATCCCATGCACATCCTTTTATAATGATATAGCGGAAATCCACCTTGTGAACTAAGATATGTTTGGCTACGAAACCAAACACTTCATTCTTTCTTTTTTGGATAAGACGCCTATTTACTTTTCGGTTCAGAGTTTATTCCTTCATGGATCCAATATACCATTCTTCTTTGATTTCAAACTGTTTGTTCCTTACAGTTATACATTATTCCCTGTATTAAACAACACTGCAGCTAACCCTTGAAGTTGTGTTTGTCTTATAAGTCCCTATTGCTTAGGCAAACATCTCTTTGTGTTCCACTATAATTAACCCTTGAAATTTGTGTTTGTCTTATCAGTTCTTGTTGCTTAGGAAAACGTCCTTTTGTTTCCACCATGTTGTTTTTACAAGTTATACTTTTCATCGCTGTCAATCCCTCCCTCTTTGTTCTCTTGGTTCCACGAAATACGAGTTCTCTGACTTTCTCATTGCATGATGAGAATACGTAGGCACAAGGATTTGAACCCTTGGCGAGCATAATCCTAATTATTCCTTTTGACTCAAGGGACCACTCATATCTTTCATGAACCATTATCTACCTTCAATCATTGAACCATTCACTCCATGTGATATATTGTTATCTTTGAGCCAAATATATTATCTCTTTGAGCTCCATATAATGCCAGCTTGTGAACCAAGAGTTGTTTTTGCTATGAAACCAAACACTTAATACTCTTCGTTTTCGGTCATACCATATATAGTTGTGAAATCTCTGACTATCCACATATTGGTTAACGCCAGTTTTACTCTTGGGTTCAGATTTCATCCCTTTTTGGAGTCAAACAATAAAATCCTTTGGTTCAAACCATATTTTTTATCACAGCTCCTTTTACCTCCCACCATTAGTTCTATGAACTATGGAGCTATGAATTCCTTGTTGCACTATGAGGATACGTAGGCATAATGGCCCTAATCCTCACCGAGCACTCTATCTATTCTCATTCTTTTCCCTTTATTTATTTCATAAGTAACCTTAGATATAACACCCATTCGAGCAAGAAAAATCAAAATGGTTCTCGTTGAATACAACGGGTGTTAGGGGTGTTAATACCTTCCCCTTGCATAACCAACTTCCTTACCCAAATTTCTCTTTCCCCGAATTTTATCGATGTTTTCCCTTTCCTTCCGGAATAAATAAAGTTCGATGGTGACTCTGTTGTATGTTCTAGCATGTGATGCGTTCGGGTATATTTCTGCTAGCTTCAATTGGTGACTCTGCTACTTGGGATACTCCCTAGTCTCTAAAAGGAGTCGAGCCTAGTTTTGATTACTTTCTTATCTTGCTCTAGGTGTTTATTTTCATGTTTTACTCGCTTTTATTTAGCGCATTCTTTATTGCTTTAAATATTGTTTATACTGGATATCTGTTATACTTTCTGTTGGGTTGGGGTTATGCTACATGAGAGAAGCTCTACACCCGAGCTGAGTACATACACAGGATAAACTCGTGGATAGTCGTGTATACCTGTGTTTCACGCGTTGGGTTGTCCCAAGAGCCACATCCAGACTATATTTACTTGGAAGTACTTTTGTCCTGTGAGAATTCACTATGGCAGAGTATTTTCATTTCGAGTCGATGACTCTGGGAACCTTCTAAGAACTCCTTTTGATGACCATAACCTACCTATGAGGGGATATTGGTTTTTCTGCAGGAAACCATAGACTCCACATACCTTATTCTTATGGATACACCGAACCTTTGATCCTGCATCGGACAACATATGCAGATTATCTGGATTATTTTATGTTGTTAAGATAATTATTGCACATCATTACTGCATTGTTGTATATATGCCGGAATTTTGAATCTGAGTTATTATACCATCAATGCTTTGAATTTATGGGTATTGCATAATTATTTGCATTTCATCCCCAACATGTGCATTCATTCATTTGCATTTCATGCCTGTCAACCAGAAAGAGCTCATCTTGTCCTTTTCTCAGCCAGAATGACGACGACTCTTTGACACCAGTACTTCATGAGATCTAACAAATCAAGAATTATGGCAGATATGGAACACGAGAATGTTGCTATCAAGGAGGCTTTAGCCCAATTTCAAGGAGAAATGAACCTTTTCCGAGGCAACATGAACACCATATTGGAGTACCTTCAAGCTTATAAGGCTACTACCTCTACCTCTGTCAATCATGCTACTGTTGTGGTTATTGATGCCATTATTGTTGTCACCACTTTTGTTTATACTGCTACTAATATTGTGATCCAACCTGTGGTAAGCCAGCCAGTCTGTCATCTGGGACCTAATAGGCATGTTGCTGCCTATCCATGGGGGTTGCCTCTGAATTTTACTCCCCAAGTTGCTAATGGGAATACTTTTGTGCCATATCAATTGTTTTCTATACATCCTGCCAGTGGAAACTATGTTGCCCATCCTTGGGGAATGACCATCCACTCTCCTCAGATGGTTAATACCGACAACCGTGAGATCAACCCAAAACGAGCTATTCAAACTTCTGCATCAATTATTGTTGAAACTTCTAATGATCCCGAAGATGAGTACATATGCCCTAGCCTTCATTTTCGTCTTCCTCCTCAAGTTACTCAACCTATTGTCCAGAATTTGAATCAAGGTATTCATATACCTCCTCCTCCTTATCCTGGGGCATCTTCTGTTGTTGCACCTTTATTTGTGTATCCTGGGGCATCCTATGCTCCATATCAGGGTCAGTATGGTCAAACTATTGGTTAGATGGATAATTTGAGATTGATGTATCCTCAAGGGTATCCCCAGTTTTCTTCTCCTCCAGTCATTGCTCAAGCAACTTTTCAGGGTGTTAAACTTCCCGATCATTAGAATAATCTTCAGCCTGCTAATTAGATTGCTTTTGGTTCAGATCAGAACGAACGAGCAGACTATCGGTTTCTAGATGAGAGGATAAGAGCCATTGAAGGTTTCTTTGCTTACAGTATAGATGCTAAAGATCTATGTCTAGTTCCTAATGTGGTGCTTCCTCATAAATTCAAAAACACCAGACCTACGAAAATACAAGGGTTTAAGTTGTCCCTGAAGTCACGTCATTATGTATTGTAGGAAGATGGCATCCTATATTGATAATGATGAGCTTCTTATCTATTGCTTCCAGGACAGCCTATCTGGGGCATCCTTAGATTGGTACATGAGCTTGAAGCCCAGTAAAATCAGATCTTAGAAGGACTTGTCTGAAGTCTTTCTTAAGAAATACAAGTATAACATGGATATGGCTCCCACCAGGTTACAACTGTAAAATCAAGCCTGCAAGAGCAGTGAAACTTTCAAAGAATACACTCAGGGGTGGCGTGAAATGGCTCCTCGAGTTAGACCCACGCTGACAGACGCTGAATTGGTTGATATTTTCATGAGCACTCTTCAAGATATGTACTATGAGAAGATGGTCGGTAGTTCATCGTCCAACTTTGCTGATATAGTAACCATTGGAGAACAAATTGAGAATGGGCTGAAAATGAGAAAGATTGCTAGTGTTGATAATCAAACAGTGGTAAAAAAATCAGGGTTTTGCTAAGAAGAAAGAGGCTGAGGAAAGTGTTGTGATAGAAAATATCTACCCTCAGGTTCAAGCTCCTATGGCTCATATGACATACCACCCTTATCCATACATTTTCGTTGCCCAATATCAGCAACATGCATACCAACCTCAGTATCAGTAGTCTTCACAAGCTCAAGTTTCTCAGAATCAGCGACCTCCGTAAGATAACAGAAACTAGAGTCAGGGTCAGGCCAGACGTTATGATAGGAAGCTTCTTCAGCATGACCAGATCCCTGTACCCTATGCTCAGTTGCTCCCATATCTTGTCCAGCAAGGGGAAATTGTGCCAAAGGAGATTCCACCTTCCACTTTACTTTATAATGCAAAGAATAATCCTAATGCCTCGTGTGCCTACCATGCAGGGAATATAGGACATTCTATCGAGGATTGTTGGCCTCTCAAATCCAGAGTACAAGAGTTGATTGATCATAAGATCTTATCATTCTCTGAGGTAGGGCCCTCTGTCATAACTAATATGTTTCCAGATCACTATGGACAGATAGTGAATGCAGTTAGTGGTGAAGATTGCTCAGATTCAGTTACCTCTTCAGAGGAGTATCAAGGCTAGCAATATTAGATTGTTCAATCATATCTCATTTGTAATATTTTCTTGTTTGTTAATTGTTGTTCATTTGTAAAACTTGTCTGGTTTTCAGATGATAATAATTATGAAATCATATATTTATTTATCAATATCAAGCCTTCTTCTCAAGCTAAATCAAAAGAGAATGATGCAAATGAAAATGCGCAAGATGGATACCTGTATGATTTTGAATAAAACCATACTGATGATGTAAGGCATTGTTCAAATCCCTAAACACTGGAGATATAAGGAAGTTAATCCCTAGTCAACCCCTTTCGGGCCTTGAAGTAGGAGTTTCTTTCTTTACATACATAAAACCCTTATGTTTAACCAGGGGCAGGGTAGTCTTCAGTTAGTTTGACCTTGCGTTCAAATTTCGAAAAGGAGAATATCCCATCAAGTGGTCAATCATAGCATATCCCTCTCAAGAGGATGGAATCACATATTCAGAATTGTTATCCTTTACCAACAAAAGGAGTGAGACAGTCACAAACCTTGCAACAAATCAAACAAGTATCACAGGATCACTCTAATACAAAAGAAAAGATGGAAAAAATCAAAAGCAAATCTAAAGCCCGCTAAGTCAAAAGCTTGAAAACCATATTGACTTAGGAAAAAGTTAGGGCATCCCGATGGACTGCGAATCCCAAAGGATCAGTCTATACAAAAATAAGGGAATGGAGGTAAAACAAAAGAAAAAGAGGATCAACACCAAATTCCTCAGCAAGAGAAAATATGTGTGGCTGCAAACAAAAGCAGAAGGTGAGTGATTGTCACTCCAAACTCTTATTGGGTTCCATAACCATCAGTGTTGATATTCAAAATCTTTTTCTGAAAGATGGATGCTTGTTTTGAACTAACTGAACGTCGTACTGGAGAACGGGTGGATTAGAATAGGTTTTTGAGCCTTATATCCTTACTTTCTGAAACTGTGAACCAGACCATATTACAACCCTCAAAATACCTAATTGAAGCAGGGTTTATTTTGAAAACATACTATGGTAAGATCGCATAAAGATGAATCCTAAAGATTTGTTGTCATTTGTATTGATACTGATATGGAATTATAACTAGTGGTTCATTCATTATATGCCATAATCTTAGTGAACATACTTGAGTTTCAAAACTTGCATGAGCATGACATTACAATTATCATTTTCAAAATAGGTATTTTTACTTGCGAACATGCACTTGGCATCATGAAAGCTTACATAATAGGAAGATTGAACATTTCTTCTGATATCCCATAGCTCAGATCTCTTCAGGATACAATCAACCTAGGGAAACCACGTCAAGATTCTATAAATCTCTCCGAGTCATCCAGATAGGGGAAAGTTACTTCAAGGCTCGTATTGGGGCAGGCCACCCAAGAGCACGAGAAGTCAATCACTCCTAGGAATGATTAATCAAGAGGATACAATTTCAAGGTGTTGGGAAACCCAAATTGGAATCTTCAAATGATGATACTACTCCATAATTTGTAACTGGGGAATTCATTCATAAACTCAATAGACTGGGACAGAGGCAGGTTATGCAGGTACAAACTCTCTCCATGTTTCAGACCAAGTCTAGAGGTATGACAATTCAGCTTGAAGTAGGTGTCAGAGGACCGCGTCTGCATGACCATTATCCTAGCCCAAAGTTCCCACCTCCCTCTATGTGAGCATCTTCCTTAACCATTACGCAAATCATTATCATGCATAAATCACGTCGCTTCACTCATGCATCTCATTCATCTAGCATATCATGAAGCTGTGTGTGCAAAGATGGAAAATCAAAGCTCAATATTTTATTGATAATTCCAAAACCAAACTTGCAAGGCATCTTTTAAATCCTGATTATGTTTGGTACTCTCCTCAAAATCCAACCTGCTTGGCATCTTTTAAAGCCCAGTTTTCTTGGTATCTTTTTCCCAGTCTTCACGACTTGATAATCTTTTTCCGACCTCCAGGATCGATAGTCTTTTTCTAACCTTCATGGTTGTTGAATGTTTTCCAAACTTCATAGTTGATGACTTCCTTGTTTCCAACCTTCATGGTTGACAAACCCTTTTTCAATCTTCTGGATTGATGACCTTTTTCCCAACCTCCAGGGTTGATAATCTTTTTCCAACCTTCATGGTTGTTGAATCTTTTTCCAACCTTCATGGTTGATGATCCCTTTGTTTCCGACCTTCAGGATTGATGAATCTTTTTCCAAATTTCATGGTTGATGATCCCTTGGTTTCCAACCTTCATGGTTGATGATCTCTTTGTTCATGGTTGTTGAATCTTTTTTTCCAACCTTCATTATTGATGATATCTTTGTTCATGGTTGTTGAATTTTTTTTCCAATCTTCATGATTGTCAAATTCTTTTTCCAACCTTCATGGTTGATGATCTCTTTGCTTCCAACCTTCATGGTTGACGAACCCTTTTTCAATCTTCTGGATTAATGACCTTTTTCTCAACCTTCAAGGTTGATTTTCTTTTTCAAACCTCGGTGGTTGACTTTGTTTCCAGTTTTTGAACTGATATTTCATTTGTGAAACCCCTTGTGTGCAAGGTTGTTCTGGAACTTTCATGCTTAAACTTATGGGCTTCTTGTTCTCATACCAGACATAGAGCCTATCACCATTGTTGCTACTTAGCATACATGGCTTAATGTGTCATAAAAATAAAAGATACACATAACATGCATATCATGATTCTCCTTCTCCTTTGTGATTGATATATATCTCCACGGAATATTCTCAATCAAAACCTCAGTAGTTGAACCTATGAAAGTCTACCTGCCACTCCATATTCCATATATGCCTACCTATAGCACCTGATAACCATTTTCGACGGGATTTTTTTTGGATAATTTGGTATTTAATCCACTTATACCTCGAATATCCGAAAAGCTCTCACAATTTGACCATTCAGGTTTAAGTAGATTAAATAGGGACAACTGTCATACCCCAAATTTTGCCCTTCCCTTTTCATCTTTTCACTCAACCCTTGACTTGAGATTCATTTGTACCCATCCATGTTTAATCCATATGCATCATGCATCCATGTTAATACAAGACTCAATAGATTCAAAGCTACTGGTTATTTTAAATTAGGGTTTTGTTTGACTATAGAAGTGTGGCTCATCATATGAGGAGAAACCCTAATTCCATGCTCTCTTGAATCTTGATTCAAGGAGTTCACATCATGACATTTACTTATTCATTCAAACCCTAATTATTGGCTTTAATGTTCTTTGATCTCATGAGATTTCACCTGATCATCATGAAACCCTAATCAGGGATGACTGGTCTTGGTTGCCATTTGTATTTGACTTTTGAACATATGGTAAACTAAAACCGTAGCTCTTAGGGGGGGGGGGAAGTTCCTTCCATCCATCTTATCATGCAAGGCATGTGATAACCATCCACTTGCTTGGAATTTTATCTAAAACAAGGTCAGTTCAAACATCCATCCATATGGTGCTTTCAAGATTCATATGTCTTTGATTCATGCTTGCATCAATGCATTGATCTTTTGGTCCTTGATTTGTCATTTTGATCCATTATGATTCAATCCATCAAAATGTTGGTGTAAGCCCTAGAGGCCAATACTTTTGGTACTTGTATCGAGTTATTTATTAATAATAAAAGAATTTTTTCTTTATTATGTTTGTTTAATAAAGTCCCTAGAATAGCTAGTCCATTTAATGTCAAGTGTGACTTAATCATGAGATCCCATTAAACATAAGGACACTATTCTTAAAGTATTTGTTGTGAAGTGGGATAACATTAAAGCATTAAGACTATTATGTATATAGACTAATAATCACATATCATGGATCATGGATAAGGAGTTATCAAGTCTTAAACACATGTATGAATATTAAGAGTAATATTTATACTGGATTGACCCGCTATATGAATACTATATAGAATGTTATGCAAAGTGTCATAAGTTATTCTCATGCTGATAGTGGTGTATACCACCCTTCGATCTGAAACCACTATGGACCCTAGATCTAGAGTCGAGTGCCTTATTGCTGATCAAATATTGTTCGTAACTGGATGACCATAAAGACAATTGATGGGTACTCCACGAAGCATGCCGAGGGACATGAGTGACCTAGATGGAATTTGCCCATCCTGTGTAACAGGATAAATGTCTAAGGGCCCAATATTGAACTGGACAAGGATGACACGGTCTATGCCGTGTGTTCAATATAGACATAAGGGCAAAAGGGTAATTGTACGCATAAGTATTATCACAAAAGGATTTATCAGATCAATGACACTTTCGTGTCTTGGGTAGCAGTGATGTGTTGCTAGATACTCCTCATTTTGTTATTATGTTAAATATGTGGTGTAATATAATTACCAATGTCGCGAGAACCTATAGGGTCACACACAAAAGAACAGATTGATGAGATATATATTAAATAAGGAACACCGTAAGGTACAATACACTTTAGTGAATTGTAGAACATCGTAAGGTACGACGCACTTAAGTAGAATACGAAATATGGTAAGGTACCACGAGCTTAAGTGATTTTGGTATATCATAAGATATGGACCATATACACTTAAGTGGCTTTTTTAACTTGCAGCCCACACAAGTACTTCTATAAATAGAACCCTTGTGCAGAAGCATTGGATTAGATGAAAATTTTGTTTCTCTCTCTTTCTCACTCACTCAAAGCCTTCATTTGTAGCAGCTATCACTGAGATTGAAGGAATCCGTTCGTGTGGACTGAGTAGAGGTGTTGTCACAATTCAACGTTCGTGATCACTCCTTAGATCTGCATTAAAGGTTTCAATCGCCACAAAAGGTAATGATATCTATCACTGATCATGCCCATTCGTAAGGATCACTAAAGGAGAAAATTTTAAATTCCGCTATGTTTTGGATCACTATTCTCCTTCACAAAAGACATCATTGTGGGCCCATCTATGCATTTAATCAGGTTCATTCATGTGGATTTGAACACTTGTTTCAAGTCATTATTCATTCAATACCTTGCATTACACAAGTCCATCTTTTGCACAAGAAATCTCTAGTCTAAAACCTACAATTGGCTTTGGTCAAGTGTTTACTTTTTGGTCAACAAGTTGACTAAAGTCAATCATCTTCTCTAAGCCATTTTGGGGCCATTTTTTTATGTCATTTCTAACAAGCCGATCCATGTCGTTTTTGCTACTAACTTTTAGAACATGACTTGTGGTTGTCCACTACGCCAAACAAGACCTTAGACAGCGCTTTTTTTAGCCTTAGACAGCGCTTTAAAGCGCTGTCTAAGCCTCCGCTGCTAAAGGTTTAGACAGCGCTTGTTTAAATCTTAAAAGCGCTGTCTAAGCCCCCCCCCCCCCCCCCCTTAGACAGCGCTTTGGCCAAAAGCGCTTTCTAAGACCCTCCTATTTTAATTTTTTTAGGTATACCTTAGACAGCGCTTTTGGCAAAAGCGCTGTCTAAAGGGGGGGGCTTAGACAGCGCTTTTCAAAAAGCGCTGTCTAAGCCCCCCCTATTTTAATTTTTTTAGGTATACCTTAGACAGCGCTTTTGTAAAAAGCGCTGTCTAAGGGGGGGATTAGAAAGCGCTTTAGGCAAAAGCGCTGTCTAAGCCCCCCCCTTAGACAGCGCTTTTGCCTAAAGCGCTTTCTAATCCCCCCCTTAGACAGCGCTTTTTACAAAAGCGCTGTCTAATGTATACGAAAATTTTTGAAGCTTTTGTTTTAAACCACATTTTTTCCAGGTTTATAAACCAGAATTTCTACCTGTTTTCAACCAGATTTTGACAGACAGTTATCACATTTTATACATGCCATTTTGGCCTTTTTTCTACCAATTTTTGGCTAACAAATATATATATATATACCAATTCAAACCAATTTTGCCTTAAATGTATCAAAATATATACAAATTTATGTACACATTTACAAGTCATTACATATACTACAAATGTACACATTAATTACACAAATTTATGAAAAAACTTTGAGCTCTATCATGAATTGACACCACTCCTCTTTGATTTCGTCCACTTGATCCTTTGTATAAAATGCACACTTGAATTCCTCAAAGTACTACATAATAATATAACATATTTTGAATTAATTCCAACTATTTAATTATATAAGATATGTGTAAATATAAAAATAACTCATAAGTTAGAAATACATACATCGGTGGGAATCACTAATCGGCCCAAAGCAAGAGTATCCCGCATAAACCTCAACACGAAATACCCGCAATCTATTTGATTACGTTGTTGAGGACACTACATGAAAAAAAAATATGGATTATAAATCCTAAGTTTTATCAAGTGTCATCACTAATATAATAAAAAATGTGGTAATTAAAAATATACCGCCACTTTAATCCATGTAATGCGGTTGGCGCCCCTCCTTGAGGTTTGGATATCTCGTTGGGCCCGAAAAGCTTGTAGGATGCTAATAAAATAAAAATGAAGCAATTAGAACAATTCACATAAACTAAGAAAAAATTTGAACATTCTCACTTACGTGTCAATTAGGAACTTCATATCCGGGTATGTTGTCCAATCATTTCCTAACGAGTCAAGATAATACACAATTTCTCGGATAGGATTGATTGCGAGCAACAACCAATGTCCACTGTAATGATTAGGCAAATGTTAGATGGTAACTTGGAAAATAATTATAATAGATGAATTTAGAATGAAATGCTAACCCGGTATTAAACGGTATAAAAAACAACTTCTCCGCATCTTTATTGTCATTGAGGATCCGAAGAACGTACTCCGTCACGGTATCCGGTCTATTTAAGATTAAACCTAAGTTGATGCTCGCGGGTGCTAAGAATCCGAATGACTCGTCCAAATCATTGGGGCGCATCATTTTGTCATACAAAAACCTAATATAAAAACATCATTAACACCTCTTTTGAAACATAAAGTAAACCGGATTAACATAAAGTAAACATCATTAACATAAGTTGTTTAATTAATAAAACAAAGTAGACCGGATTTACCTAATATATGTATTGACAACGTTGACGCCGATTTCTTCATGACCAAAAACTTGCATGAAGTCTTCATTACCAATCATTTGGTCGTGATCAAAGCCGAAAATCCCTTCCTCCATATGTATAGTCCGAACACCTCCGGTCGGTATATCGGTAATCTCTATAAATGTCCTGAGGCACGACCTATACTTGGTGGTAGGTTTTTTCCTAGCTACGGTCTTCTTAGCACCAGAACTTTTTACCCGTGCGGAGGCGTTCCTAACCTCCTTTATTTGTTGTGCGGAGGCATTGCTAACCTCATTTTCTTGAACCTACATGTCATATAAATAGTTAGATCAAATTAAGAATGTAACAACTTCCATGAATATATGTCATATAATTGTATATTACCTCTTTTCTTGATTTGGATTTTGTGGGAGTCTATTTAACATAATCAAGGAAAATATGTAAGTAAAATTTTAAGCATAAATTTTAAACTTTGAATATACACATTAAAGTTAACATAAGTTTTAAGCATACCTCATATCCTACGCATATGAGGTTTGTCGGCCATGCAACAAACGAACCTACTGCTTCGTGCACAGTTGTTGCATCCGAATCATCGCTAGGATATGGTAATGCTGCATTCGGGTCAACTGCAATATCAATTGATACCTTCAAACATCCAGCAGGGAGCTCTCTAGTGTGGAGTAATACTCCGCTAACGTTATGCACTTTTCCCTTGCCAACCATCCGATAGTATGGTGACGACAAATACAGCTGACAATGGGAAATGCCCTAAAACCAATAATAACAAGAAATCGTTAATGTGTATATATGTCAAATACATAATTTAAGCAAATAGTTCAATTTAAGACAATTATATGTAATTACCTCTGGAATGTTCGGTTGAAAGGTACAGTTGATACTGTTTTTGTCCGAAGCATCTCTGTATACCGTTGAGGCGCTAGCATCTCTTTCTCTCCTCAATGCATCAAGCTCAGCTTGCATGGCTTCCAATCTTGCATGAAGCTCCCGATTACTAGGAGCCTTTCCTTTTTTAACACTGAGGGAGGTCGGAGTGACTCCAAATCCCTTACCCCTCACCCGACCAGAATACTCAGGGACATCTAATGCCCGACTAAGTATGCTCTTAGTATCATCGGGAGATAGAGACTGAGATAGCTCCTCCTGAAAAATCAGATGAATACCGTATACTTGTCAAATATTTGTGTATAAAAATGTTATTCAATTAATGAAAAAATGTTATACTTACACATTTCTGGTATACGTTTAAAACGTCTTCTTGAGGAACTCCAGATTTGCCCACACGGGCTTCCTTCCACAAAACATGTGCAGGAAGAGATGTTTCTGAACTTTCCTCCTTCTGCAGCTACACATTAAGTCATACAATTTGATCAGATAAAACTAATATATGATGAACAAATTTGTTTTCGCAATTTATAAATACTTACCATGGATTGTTCTAAGCGTCCATATCCGACACGTCCTTTTCGGTACGGATATGCGGGACTTGATGCTCTTTCCCGATTTGTAGCACTTATTCTTTGAAAAGTCGGGTCTTGTCTTTTGGATTTGAAAGCTTCCCATTCTTCAGCCGATATCAAACTTTCATATTTTCTAGGAAGCTCCGCATCCACAAAATTACCATCCGCATCCTTAAGGAACTTGGATGATAAAAATGTCCGAAACCCTCTAAGAAGCTTTCCGGCCAATTTCATACAAAACCCTCTTCTTTCTTCTTCGATGTTAAAACATCGCTAAGAAAAACATACAGATTGATAGTTAGTATCGGTAATTGAAAAAACATAATTGATACCGTATAATTAAGGGCCAAATGATTGTACCTTTATCTCACTCCAAATTTTTTCTTTGGACTCTTTCAACTCTTTATTTCTCCAATCATCACATGTAATGGGAATTTCATTCCTTACTAGTGCACCGATGAAACTAGTTAAGGTATGCCCATTAGGTTCTATAAGTTGTCCCTGGTTGTTCCAAGAGACATCTAGTATGATGCCTCGAGATCTTCCTTGGACCACCCTTCGCATTACTGTGATGCCTCTTCGAATTTCTTCTTCCGCGGATACTTTAATAACTTCCTCATGTTGGTCATCAGCCATGTCTAACCTGTAATAAACCAAGGAAACCATCAAATATCAAATATAACTTATAATCAAAACAATTGAAAACAAAAAAATAAAGAAATCATGCATTATCAGATATAACTTATAATCAAAGCAATTGAATACAAAAATATAATGAAATCATGCATTACCACATATAACTTATAATCAAAACAAATGAAAACAAAAAATAAAGAAACCATGGATAATTTACCTACTAAGTCACTAACATCTCTGTCTTTTCTTTGTTGGAATATTAATCACTTGTTTCTTAGCAATGCGTATGGATGAATTGATCCAAATTCCCTCATTATGATCGTTTCTTATATATGACTCATCCGGTATAAGATCCTCAACTTCATCATTTCTATTCAACTCATTCCGTCTAATGCGTGACTCATTCTCAACATCAATATCACATTGATCGACACCGCTATCATCAGTCACTTTGTTAGAGAAAAGCACTATAGACCATTTTGTACTCTTCGGGTCATTCACATAGAACACTTGTTTAGCTTGAGATGCTAGAATAAAAGGTTCATCTTTGTACCCCACCCTAGTAAGATCAACTTGCAAAAATCCAGACTTATCCATTCGTATGCCACTACTATTCACCCACTTGCAACCAAAGATGGGAATCTGAAACTTCTCGTAATCAAACACCCAAATGTGCTCAATAACTCCAAAATATGACAAATTTGCATATTTGGGGTTTAAGTCCTTCATACTTGATATATGCATTGCTTCAGCTAGCACGGTGACACCACTATTTTGCATAGTACTCTTATCATCTTGTTCTTTGGTATAAAATGTGTATCCATTAATTGAATATGCGCTATGAGAAAACACATGCAAACTTGGACCATATGCCAAACATCTCAACCTTTCTGTTACCGAAGAAGGATCTGAAGAGCGCTTCAAATAAATATGATCCTTCAACCATTGTATGAAACTTTGATTGTGCTCTATAACTATCCAATTTTCATTTCTGTTCGGATTTAACCTTCGGAGTACATCCTTGTGCATTTCAACATATGGCTCAACCTCATTATTATTGTGCAGAACATACAAATGAACTTGATCCCGTTCATCCCTTGATATTGTCACAATTTTATTCCCAATTAATTTTTTACCTTCCATTTTGTCGAAAATCTGAGCTCTGGGGAGTCCAATCGATTGAACGTTAGACAAATATTCAGTACAAAACTCAACAGCTTCTTCAACAATGTATCGTTCAACAATACAACCCTCTGGTCGACTTCGGGATTTCACGTACCCTTTTAATATTTTCATATACCGTTCAGCAGGGTACATCCATCTCATATAAGCTGGTCCACACAACTGTGTCTCTTTCACAAGATGAACAACTAAATGAACCATTATGTCAAAAAAAGACGGAGGAAAATACATTTCAAGCTCACACAAGGTAATTACAATCTCTTTTTGTAGTGTTGGTAAGATCTCGGGATCGATCACCTTACTACAAATTGACCTAAAGAAAAAACACAATTTAGTTATGGCACTTCTTACTTTTTCTGGCAAAATAGAACGTATACCTATCGGTAGAAAATGTTCCATTATAACATGGCAATCATGTGTCTTCAAATTCTTCAACTTGAGGTCTTTCATAGAAACAAGTCTTCTGATATCAGATGAGTATCCTTCTGGAACCTTAACTTCACTCAGAGACTTACACAAATTTTTTTTCTCCTTTCTAGATAAAGTAAAAGCAGCAGGTGGTAGATATGTTCGTCTTCCTTTCTTCACGGGTGCTAATTCAGTTCTCATTCCCATTTTTAACATGTCCTCCCTTGCTTTAAGGCCATCCTTAGACTTGCCTTTTATATTGAGTAATGTACCGATAACACTTTCAAATACGTTTTTTTCAATATGCATAACATCGAGAAAATGTCTCACGTACAAAGACTTCCAATATGGCAATTCAAAAAATATCGACCTTTTCTTCCACCCACCTTTCACAATCTTATGTGCAAAAGGCTTGCCAAACTCAGTACGCACATCTTTCACCTTTTCAAAAACTTGTTCACCTGACAATGCGGGTGGAGCTCTACGATGTTCGGTGTCTCCATTGAATGCTTTTCTCCACCCACGGTAGTGATGTTTAGAATGTAAGAATCTACGATGACCGAGAAACACATTCTTCTGGCAAAGTTCCAATCGAATCGTATCGGTTCCGTCTTCACAAACAGGACACGCACGTTGACCTTTAATGCTATACCCAGATAGATTCCCGTATGCTGGAAAATCATTAATTGTGCCAAACAACATCGCCCTCAAATTGAAACTTTCTTTCCTATATCCATCATAAACCTCCACACCGTTCTCCCACAAAATCTTTAAATCTTCGATCAGAGGTGTCAAGTATACGTCTATGTCATTCCCTGGTTGTTTAGGCCCAGAGATTAACATAGATAACATCATGTACTTACGCTTCATACATAGCCACGGAGGTAGGTTATAAATCATAAGAATCACAGGCCATGTGGTATGTGAGATACTTTGAAGACCATGTGGGTTCATTCCATCAGTAGATAATGCCAATCGAAGGTTTCTTGCTTTTGATCCAAACTCAGGATAATCATTATCAATCTTCGACCACTGTGGTGAATCAGCCGGATGCCGATACATTCCATCAATAATTCTTTCATCTGCATGCCAAGTAAGATGTCTTGCATCGGTTTCACTACGAAACATGCGCCTAAATCTCGGAATTATCGGAAAATACCATAAGACTTTTGCGGGAGATAATCTTTTCTTATATCGAGACAAACCGCATTTAGGGCACTCAGTTAACATTGCATATTCGTTACGAAACAAAATGCAATCGTTAGGACAAGCATGTATCTTATCATAGCTCATGCCAATAGAGCACAACATTTTTTTTGCCTCATAGGTTCGATTAGGAAGAACATTATCATCCGGTAGCATTTCTCTCATAAGGGCCAACAACTCTGTGAAACTTTTATCCGACCATCCATTGCCCGCCTTTAAGTTGTACAACTTTAATACCGCAGAAAGTCTTGAGAATTTAGTGCAACCTTTGTACAACGGTTTCTCAGCATCGCTTACCATCCTCTCAAACATTTCAGGACAATCATGAAGATCTTCTTCCAGTGCTTCTACAATCTCTTCAACTCGATCACAATCGTTTGTTTCCGTGTCTTTGTCGTATGAAGCATAGGTCGTACTACTTTTTCCACTCGATTCAACATTCTCGTTAATTTTCTCACCATGAAATATCCAACACTGATAACTTTGATCAATTCCATGCCTCAGCAAATGCGATTTCAATCCATGTGCGTCAACCTTACCAATATAACAACAACGCAAGCAAGGACAATGCATTCGTCTGGGGTTTTCAGCGTGTTGAACAGCATACTTAACGAATTCCAAAACCCCACTCTCGTACTCTTTGGTCATTCGATCGGCACAGATCCATGTTTTATCCATGGTTTTCCTACTTATTTAAGTAAACAATTAATTCAGACGAAAATACATAACTAAGGTAGTATCTTTGAACATTCAACTGGTCAAAACTATTATTCCATAGTAGTTTCAATGAACATTCAAATTGATTTCAAAATACATTCACCAAAATCCATTTAACATCCTAACTAGTATTCACCTGTCACCAAACTTTGTAGCTTGTTCTTTTCAGACTAGCATGAGTTACTAAATTGATACACTAACTACTACTTTAACTCCTATTAGCATTTCAATAACTGATTTCAAAATACACTAATAAACCTTGTCCATTCAATATTAACTAACTTACTAACTTTATTTGCCAATTCAAACATGACTAACCAACTTTCCTAAATAACTAACTGAATCACATTTCAAATTTCATAACAGTCCTACTAACAAAACTGTTCTAATTAATCTCTAACAGTCTCTGACACATAATTAACAGTTTCATAGCTAACTATCGAATCAACTCAACTAACAATCATATTATCAATAACCAACTAACTACTTTTCACTAACTTACTAACTTAACTAACATTTCAAACTAACACTTTCATTCCCTAAACACTAACTGATTCAACTTCAAAACCAACATTCAACCCTAAGGCAACAGAATAAACTTCAAAATCTCAAAATTTGGGTCATTTTATATGACTGAGTTTTCACACATAATACAGAACCAACATTGGTGATACAGAAAAATATGACTGAGTTTTCAACAGAACCAACATTGGTGATACAGAAAAATACAGAAAAATATAAAATGGGGCAAGAGTTTTCACACATAATGTTCAACATGCATGTGGTACCAAAGTTATTTAGGGTTTGAGAAAGAGACTTACCAAGGTGTGGTTATGGTGAGAAGTACGTGAGCACCGCCGGTACAGTGAGAAGGAAGGGTTTGTTTCGCTGCCGGTATAGTGAGAAGAAATACGCGCCGCCGGTACCAAAGAAATACGCGCCGCCGGTACCAAAGAAATACGCGCCGCCGGTTAGTTTCCAGAGAGAAATACGTGAGCACGGCCGCCGAGAGTGAGAAGGTAGGGCTTTTGTGGAAATGGCGTAAGTTTTTGAGGTGAGTGAAGAAGAGGGAAAACAAAAGAACAGAA
The DNA here is from genome assembly GCF_024323335.1 of Lathyrus oleraceus. Lineage (NCBI taxonomy): Eukaryota > Viridiplantae > Streptophyta > Magnoliopsida > Fabales > Fabaceae > Lathyrus > Lathyrus oleraceus. Next base: position 102,198,189 of record NC_066584.1, on the reverse strand, counting down.
CACGAAAGCGCTTTTGTGGTCTGAAATTTTATTTTAATAAGACCTTAGACAGCGCTTTTGTGTAAAGCGCTTTCTAAGGTATGCCTTAGACAGCGCTTTCCAAAAGCGCTTTCTAAACCCCCCCTTAGACAGCGCTTTTGGTTTTAATTTTTTTTTTAATTTAAAGACTTTAGACAGCGCTTTATCAAAAGCGCTGTCTAAGGTCTATATTTAAAAGCGCTTCCTAAAAGCGCTGTCTAAGGGGGGGTCTTAGACAGCGCTTTTAAAAAGCGCTGTCTAAGACCCCCCCTTAGACAGCGCTTTTAGTATTTTCTTGGAACATTTTCAGCGCTTTATTTTAATTTTAACCTTAGACAGCGCTTTCTGTTAAAAGCGCTGTCTAAGATGCGCTGTTAAAAGCGCTTTTTGGCGTAGTGGTCCCACATTTCAATTTACAATCCATACATAACCAATTTCAATAATTTTTGCAACATATTTTCAAGCCATGTTCAAAACTACCATCCAATTTACATCTTCATTCAAATTACACATTTTAAACCATTCAATTCCCAAATGCATTCCATTAAATCAAACATTTTGTAAGCCATTTAATTCTAATATTTTATTTAATCCAATTCAATTTCATATTTTCAATTCCAATTACAACATACTTCTTCAATTCAAGTTCCATGTACATTACAATTTCAAACCAACACTCCACATTTCCAATTTCAATTTCAAAATTATAAATCCATCAATACACAATTTTGGCAAGTAAAATTACAATTTCTACACTATTTAAATTTCAATCCAAATCCATTCCAACCATATGAGTTCCGTAGAATTCCATGGCATATCATCCAAACACCTTCCAAACGCCATTCTTCATAAACAATTGCCAAGTGCAACTTTATAAGATCAACTGAGTTGAAGGAGGTTGTGTTGTTCGGTTTTACTGGTGACGAAGTCCGTTGCGTAATTTTGATAAGTAGTAGTTGGAAGAATGCTGCGAAGTTTTGGTGCAGTTGGTTGGCATTTTGCAGGATCAATGATTTTGTTGTCGGGGACATCTTGTGGCTTAAGTTTATGGAAAAATATTAGTCGCCTCTCATGAAAGTGGTGAAACTTGTTTAAATGTTACTTGTTTAGTTTATCTTATTTTAGGGTTTCTGGAACCAAAAATTGTAACTGCGTGTCGATTTATGAATATACTCAAAGGAGACTACTTCAAGATTGTATAACATTTTGTTAATGTTAATAATCGCTTGAGTAAGCGCAGATGGTTCTAATGTAACTGAGGAATTTAAAACATAATTTTAAAATGTTATTGTCTCATGAACCATACAATCAACATCCAACGAAAATATGTTCCCGTCTCATGAACCATACACCTTTTTAAGATATGCATGACATTCAATTTATAACATATAGGATACACCCGTAATGGTGCAGAGTAGGTGGTTTTTTGGTAATACTACCAAAAAGTTAGATTTACACGCTTTTTAATAAAAATGTGATACAGACGTCTTTAACCTAACTTTTCATTCAAGTTACAACAATTATTTGCTTTATTACTCTAAAAACCAAATAGTTTGGAAGGTGCTGGAAGGAAGAAACAAGAACACATGAAGTGGTGATGAAGAAGGCCTATTGTGGATTCTTAATGATCCCCATTTACGGAACGAGCTATAAATTTTAATATGTTGATTTTTTTTCTATATGTTTCTTTAACTTTTATAAATTATGATTCCTTTGTCTTTCCCTTTTTTTCGGTCTACACATGAAAGCTATATAGCGAGATGCATAGAAAGTTTGTGAGTGAATATTTCATATAACTAGTTGAATTATTCACAAATTCAATCGGAGTAAGGAGCACCAATTGATTATAGATGGATACTTACAAATATGTCAGATTTTCAAGATAATCAATGACAACAAGATTTTAAGAGTAATGAATCAAGTATAATCATGGGTCAGATTTTTATTTTAGTAAGATAAAAACTAAATTCAATTTAATTTTAAAAACTATAATTAATTATTCTCGTTTCTCATAATAATCAAATATTTTTACATGAGTTTAACCATAATTTTGATCCTAAATTCGAAATATTGTCTTCTGTAAAAAGTTTAACCATTTCCAACCAAGCAGAAAATTATATATATTTAAATTACACATGATTAGAGTCTAATAAATTTAAATATTTAATAAAAAAATAGTTTTTTTTTGGACATAACCACAGTAAATAAATAAAGTTTAGAAACATACTTATAAACATATAAAATAAAATAAAAAAGATATTAGATAATTTGACTAAATTATCTTTTTTTTTAAAATTTGTGTGTGCGTCAATGTTGAATATACAAGTATCCTTTGGCGAGTAATCCATAAAAAATAATTATATATAGAAGAGAAAATGGCAAGTAAAATATTTATTTTAATTAATTTATTAATTAAAACACATTCAACATAGAAGAGTTATTACAATATTTATATTTTCTTATCACTAGATAAAAAGATATTTATATTATTATTGAAGATTTCTTTAGAATAGACATTCCCCATATTATAGGATCATTGAACCCTGAAAAGAATGAAAACAAAAATATTAGAACAACATATCAACATATAAAAATTGAACATATATTTGACGTTAAAATAGTTTATGCATGGTATTAGTTGATATTAAAACGAGAAGACATATAACTTTCGTGTTGCAATCGACACTAGGATCAAAATGAACCTAAATAGCAATGTTACAAAGTTGAGGCAGTTGTTTTGATTTATCAGAATTAATTTTAAATCTTGAAGCAGTCAATTTAAGACAATTGCAAATATCTTTTCGAATTTAGATGGTGTAGACCCTTTGATTCAAATTATTTAAACCAACACAACAGTTACTCGATGGTGTAACTCGATGGTGTAGAAGGACCACTTCCTTGCAAAAATGAAAGATATGACAATAATGTCAAAATAGCTTCGGAACAAATTATGTCATCTATTTGTCATACAAAAAATAGGTTACTAGCATAACTAAAACCATTAAAAATATTAAAACACAAATAGATTTCTTCCCTGTCATCTTAATTTTAATATATGTATGGATAATCTTTGAAATTTTATAATAATTTTTTGCTGCAAATATGCTTTAATTTATAGACAATATTTGCTAACCATTAATGGTAAATCATTAGTGTCTTGATTGCTCTTAATATTTTGTTGATAATGTTTTATAAGATTTAGTATTTCATTTAAATTATTTTTGGTTATAAAAGGAATAGTTATAATCTTAAAATATTCATGAATTAATATTAATTAAGAGTACACAAAAAAGCTTATTACAGACAATGAATTCAAACTATTAAATTTTCTAACAATATAACAATCAATGTTTTTCCAAAAGTAATATTTGTATATACTTGAAACGTGTTGGCACATCACATGAACTATATCTGTTTGCATTATAAATTTATTTTTTATATATATAAAATACACAAAAGAATATTTACTGAGACATCAAAAAGTTTATATTTTAAATATAAATGGTCATAAATAATGAGTAAATATACACAAGAAAAATTATTAAGACATAAAAAAAATTATATTGTTGTTTATGTTTAATAGTTATAAGAAATCATTAAAAATACTCATTAAGAATACACAAAAGGATAATTATAAGAAATAAAAATAAAAAAAAATTATTTTAATAATATTTAATATTTATTATTGTTTAAAATTATACAAGTGCACCACCTGCCGCATTGTAAAACTATAATATATTGTTTTGTATGTTTAATCGTTATACTCTCCGGTCACTATTATAAACAAATTTAACTTTTTTGATATATTTAATTGTCATTATATCTAATTCATATATAAACTAGATACATTAACAGTCAAATATAAAAAAAAAGTCAAATTTGCTTATAATAATGACCCGATAGTATATAGTTTAGCAAATTATCGGGTATCCTCTACGCAGAACTCCAAATATTAATCCTTCGAATTTGGGAAAAATTTAATAGATGGCAAAATTATCACTTAAGAGATTTAACATTGTTGCATGCCTATAATATTTCATATTTCTTATTTGTTTAGGTTCTTATATAGATCTCTAATCAACCTTTAGATATAAACTCTAACTATTTTTTAATAATTTTAATAAAATATTATATGATATTTCCTTTGATCCTATTTATAAGAGATAAATTACTTTTTAGACTTATTCAACAAACAATGTATCTGGTATAATAATAAATTAGATACATTGATTATTCAATAAATAAATAAAATAACTTGTCTTTTGTAAATAGAACAGGAGGGAGTACAACAAACAACAAAATCTTATCTTACTAAATGGGTCGGCTACATAGATCAAATTCCACCAAAATATTTTATCAAGGATGATGCTTATATCTAAATCATTAATTTCAAAAAAAAAAACTAATCTCCCCTTTTTAGTTTTCTAGGTCTTTCTATACTTTAATTATTTGACCCATTTTCATTTGATATACTCTTTTTAACATAAAAATCTACGAGTCTTCTATCTACATGTCTAAACCACCTAAGTTTATTTTTTACCATCTTTTGTACTATAGATGATAATTTCAACAAAGCGATGTTTGTGCAACGTTTAATTTTTTATTTTTATTTTCTTTTTCAATTGTAAATATTTTCATTTGTAAATATTTTATTTTTGTTTCTTCTTAATTTTTATTTTCTATTTCTTTACCTTTTAGTACTACTCTTGTTTTAAAAAAAAATCTAGTGCAGTGCTACTAAGGTATTTTTCTTTTTATTTGGATGCAAGGTCAAGACAATAGGAACTAACGGTTACGTTAGCAAAGTTCATAGCTTATACAAAGGAACGTGGAGCAGAAACTATATTTCAAAAGCTTGCGGAAAATTATTCTGAACCAGAACATTACGTCAACAGTGAGCAACTATGGGAAGAGGATCCATCATCTCAATTAGAAGAAACCTTGACCCAGTTCATAAAGATTACTCAATTCAATTTCAGAAAATCAACAGGAAACAAGAAACCTTGCGAAGGAACTTGAAAGCTTCCTTCGAGAACTTAGAGATGAAACTTGGTCAAGTATCGAGCCAAATAACATTAAAACTGAGATCTAGTGGAGATTTCAATAGAAATAATTTAGATAGTCCTAGAGATCAGGAAATTGAATGAGAATTCAAACAGGAATGCTAGATAGTCGATGGAGGAGGAGTTGAAAAAGAGAAAGAAAAAGAAAACTGCGTAAAACTTGATAAAGAAATATAAGCAAGGATAAAAGCAACAGAGGTGAAAAACATATGTGAGAAGAGATCCAGAATGCAAGATGAAGATTGTCTCATTTTGGATAAAGCTTCACTTTCAATAATTCGTTTATACGTAGATGTCCAACTACAAGATCTTCAACAAAAGAATAGTCCTACACGTAGCAACAAGGCTGATAATAGATGAAGTATTGGATGAGATTTATGTCTTGTTCAATACTATCAAACTAAAGAGAATATGGAATAAAAAAACTTCAATTCATAAAAGTAATAGAATGCCTACCAAACAAAAGTAAGAAGAAGGATGATGTGTTTTTTGTGTCATATATGCCGCCCTAACACAAAAATCGAAAGGTCAAGCTTAGGACCTTAAAGAAGCGCTTAATGGGAGGCAACCCATTAGATAAGTTTTTATTTCATTTGTAAAATTTAAAATTCAGTTTATTTCAATTAATTGTTTTTGTTTTGTAGCATGTCACATTTAGGAGCAGTAGGACAAAGACTTGAGAAAGGGATTGAAAGAAGAAAGAGAGACTAAAAACTCTCTCTAATCCTATTATTTTGTTTTCCTAATCTCTTTTCACTTTCTAGTGTTGTTGTTATTTTAGGGAATGGGTACAAAGTGAAATTGCTCCTTTCAAGCATCAACATCAATCAGATGAGGGCAAAGTGGATGAAACAGAACCAATACTTCAACAATATCATGCAAGACATGCATGACTTTTTCCGCTCCAACGACATGTTAATTTGGAGTTTTTTGAACTTGTATTAATTTTTGCGATTCCCTTTTACATCCAACAATTCAATCTAGAGTATTAGCTACAATACTTGGTTCCTCTTTGTGCTAATAATTTTATGTTTGTCTTTAATAAACAAGTTTGTTGCTGATATTTCTTTCAGATTTGCAAAATTACAATTTTAGCAGTGAACAGATGAATCGTAAACATCATAAAAAAGAAAGGTGATCATCAGGAAAGTTCCTTGCAGATTGAGAGTTGAAGAAGAATGGAACAACTAACTACCTTGTACTCAATTTCCAGATACCTCAACTAGTAAGATTTGAGCCAAATATTCCATTGTTTACTTTTCCTTCTTATGAGAGTATCCATAAAATTATTATTTTCTAGAATTTGCATTATTTCTGATTTAATCTATTGGTTTGATATATACACACTTAGGCACTTGTTTGTGGTAAACTCTAAGCCTTTTTAAGCTGACTCGTATATCATGTTTGTAACCTTTGCTAACCACTTGAAGCCTAAGCCATTTCTTTCGGTGACATAACCACATCTATTAGCCAATTGACTTGAAATATTAAATCTTTTCACCCTCTCTTTGGAGTTAGGTAGAAAATTTAGTTCCTTGGTCACATGCAAAAGAATAAGTTTGGGGTTGCTTTTGGAAGTGAACAAAGTTTAAGTTTAGGGTTGGTGTACTAGAGATTTTGGTTAAAAAAATATTCAAAAATAAAAATGAGAAAATGAAGAAGTCAAAGCAACTTCACAAAAAAAGTAATGTTTAGGATCATAAAATTTTAATCTCTAGTACCAAAGTAATTAAGCAAGAGTTGATATGAAAAGGAATATGATAAAATAAGGAAAACTAGGTACCTAACTCCAAAGGTTTAAGCCTCCCAAATTATCCTACCCTGGCATAAGCTCCATTACAATCTTAAAAGACCTCAAAAATGCGTGTTTAGATGACTTTGATTGATTTTATTAGAAATTTTACAAACTTAAGATAAAATACTTTTGCACATTGATTGTGTGATTACCCTGTAAATTCAAGTGAAAAAATTAGTGAGCTGAGAGACAGGTTGAGTACTTGTTGTGTTGGAAGAACTTTTCCAAATTTATTCGATTGAAGTCGGGAATTGGAATGATAATTAGGTAACACAATTGGTGATGTTCATTCATTATTATTGAAATTTGTTTTTCTGTTTGAAATGTGAAGTTTCAAGCGGGTTACTTGAGGACAATCAACAAATTAAGTTTTGGGTTGTGATGACAGTTTGTCATTACATGATTTTTATGAGTATTTGTGATGAATTTGATGAAATCTCAACTTAAAGATGAACTAAATATGAATAAATATGAATAAAATGAAGAAGCCGAAGAAACAAAGCAAAGCCAAGAAATCGGGAACAAAATGTGAAGAAACGAGCCATTTTTAGTATAATTTACTCTTGACGTTTGTCCAGTAAATTGATCATATATGGAGTTCTGTAACTCGTATTGACGCAGTTTTTTTTCAAAATAAAGCTAAAATAAATATTTAAATTTTGAAATAATCACATGTGTGATGGAAAATATCATGCACACGATGCAGCGTGTTCAAAATCACGTGAGCGATAGAAAAGTATGACGCGCGCAATGAGCTATTTTCTGGGCTTTTCTGATGCGTTTTGACTGCTTGAAAAGGGGAATTTTAGTACTTTTTCAGGGGTTCTGCAAATTTACATGAAAATTTATGATTTACAACACCATAAGACATATTTGGATAGTGTTTGAAGCCATTGGAGACCAATTCTTCAAGGAAATTCTTATGCACATCTCTTATTAATATTTGGTATTGTAATTTCAATTATAAGTAGCTAATTCTCTCTAGGTTAGGTTGTGTTTATGAACCTATTTTGACATTGTTGGGACATATGTTTGATTTGATATTGCACGAGTAATTTAATCTATAATTATATTCAATTGCACCTTGTTCTTAATGTCTTTTATGTGAGATACTCCTTTAATCTGATTTTTGGAACATAGGGAATACTGACCATTAGCCTATGTGTTGGACCTAGGGAAATTGTTGTGCTTACGCTGGTTGAATAGGGATAGGATACCCCAAGTAATGGCTTAGGAATTAATGCTCTATTGCATTGCCTAATCTTTCTTACGCTGATGGGTTAGGGATAGAAAACTCCGAGTAGTGATTAGTGAGCTATATCGCAAGAGATAGGTTATATCGGTTTATTTAGTTCGTTGTGGGATTATAGTGATAATATCATTCATGTATTGCATCGAACACCAGCAATAGGGAAATATGGGATTCTATGCACAACCTGTCCGCTTTAGTGAATTTGTTAGAACACTTTATTTTATTTTCGCATTCATAAGTCGAAAACCCCCTAATTTAGTATTTTCTATTCATTGCATAATATTGTCTGGTTAAATAGTAGCCGTTGTGGTTTTGATCTTTTTTATTACTGCGACATTATCGGTACACTTGCCGAGAAGTCATCAGGTAGAAAGTATCGACATGCCTTTTATTCCCAAAAATGAAGTCGATAATTCTATTAAACTCACAAAAGATTAGACTGATAATGAAACAAAAAAAGGCATCATATAATTTAAAGGTGAAGCTATGTGAAATATGTCTGAACGTATCACACACTCGAAGATACAACAGAGTCGCCGCCGAACTTTATTTATCCCAAAAGAGGGAAGGGAAAATATCAATAAAACCCAAGGGGAAACATAGAAACGGATAAGGAAGTCGGTTATGCAAGGGGAAGATATTAGCACCCCTCACATCCATGGTACTCCATGGGAACCATTTTGAATGCTCTTTCTTGGATGGATGTTGTTATCTTCATGTACCTGCAAAATAGAAAATGGGTCAGAAAAAGAGTGCTTGAGGAGGATTGTGGCCCTCATGCCTACGTATTCTCATGGTGCAATGAGAAAGTCAAAGCCTCATAGTTCGTGGAACCAGAGAAAGAAAATAGGGAGAGGAAAGAAGGGTGGATAAAGGTGTTATCCAAGGACTCGCATCCTCGTGCCTACGTATCCTCATAGTGCAATAAAGAAGCCAAAGCTTCGTAGTTTGGAGGAAAAATACTGAGAAAGAGAGATGATTAAGGGTGGTGTTTAAACCGGAAGGAAAAGACTTACCAAAGCATTGGGACTGACATGGTAAAGGAGAAAAGCAGGAACTTATCAAAGCATTGGGTCTAACATAACAATGATCTTACCAAAGCACTAGGTATAACATGATAAGGAAGAAAAGTATGAACTTGTCAAAGCACTGGGTCTAACATGACAAGGGTCTTACTAAAGCACTAGATCTAATATGGTAAGGAAGAAAAACATAAAATTGTTAAAGCAACAGGTCTAACATGACAAGGGTCTTACCAAATGATTGGGTCTAACATGGTAAAGAAGTGGTGTTTAAACTAAGAAAAGGGGAATAACCATGAAGGTGTCAACCCAAAAAAAGAGTGGGAATAACCATGAAGGTGTCAACCCAAAAGAAAAGTGGGAATAACCATGAAGGTGTCAACTCAGGGGGGAATAGCCACAAAGGTGTCGACCCAAATGGAACATGGGAATAACCATGAAGGTGTCAACCAAGGGGGAATGACCATGAAGGTGTCAACCTAAAAGGGAAGTGATTGCAATGGTGTTTAAACCAAGAAAATGGGAATAACCATGAAGGTGTCAACCCAAAAAGAAAGTGGTGTCATAACCAAGAAAATGGGAATAACCATGAAGGTGTCAACCCAAAAAGAAAACGGTGTCATAACTAAGAAAAAAGATAAAAGGAGCCACAAGGCTAATTGCAGACTTGACAATGAATTGACTTGAATTGCACTAAAGTCTATGAATAGAAAGGAATGCTATAGGTAGCTAAGGTCTACATCTTGTACACATAAGTATCCTAGACAAGGGTAGGAAAGTTTCCCTCTCATTATTTTCTATTGCTTAAGGCTCATGGCATGCAAGCCTAGTCAAAGGTTGACAAGTTATTGAAGCAGATGACTGAGATCTTATTGAGGAAAGTAACTGTGATCCACTGGAAGTCTTGAATTGTTGGGAGGCTGAAGCTCCAAAGTGATAGAGGCAAGTCCCTTCAAGTGACCAAGTGGCTTATGTTCACTTGACAAAGCCAAAAGGGAAATGTAACAGATGGAGGGATTTAGTTGATCAAATGAGGATTTGCTTAAGCCAAATCAAAGAAGTGAGATTGATGAATAAACAAAGATGTATGATCATACAAAAACTATCCTAACGTCTCATTGTTAGGTAGCTCAAGATAAAGCCATGTGGGTGCAAAATATATTGTCATATGTCTCATTGTTAGGTAGCCCAAGAGAAAGCCATATGTGTGTAAAGGTGTGCTAAGCCTAAGCAGATGAATGCAATAAGAAGGAGGCATAAAGAAGATGAACAAAAACACAAGCTCAAAAGTTCAACATGAGCAAAGGCACATCAAAGTGTCCACAAGGTCCATGGGTCCCAGGCCACTTCAAGTCAAGAAAAGGGTCTAAGGCTTAAGTTCAAAGTCCAAAGAGTCCAAGATTCATCATCACTCCAGATCAAGCTTAGGTCTAAGATCAATTCAAAGTCACTTTATCCTGTTTTAATTCATTAAGGTTAACAAGCAAACCAATCAAACAAGATAAGAAGCAATACATGAGTAAGGCAAGATGAACAGAGTATGAAGTTATATGATGAGTAATGAGACATAAAATTAAAGTGCATTAAGTAAACAACACGAAGGTGTCACACCCCGATTTTGACCCTGAACCACTAATTTAATACAGTCATCATAACTATTGCATTTCTACATAGCATAACATGCATTCCATACCGCATGTTGCTTAGAATATCAACCGAAATAATTTTTTGGAGTTACAGACGAACCGGTTGAATTAATCGCCAGATGTGCGTCAAATCAGTAGACAATTTTTTTTAAAATCAAGCTTGCAAACACCAGTTTTATTAATCTATGTTCCGCATAGTTTAATCTGGTATGCTCGATTTATTTTTCGGCTAATTTTTCGGTCACCTTTTGACCCGCCTGAGCCTTTTAACCGGTCAAATTTTATTTCAAAATTAAAAGAAACGTTGTATTTTTTCAATAAGTATATTTTGTGTTGATCATTCTAGTGCGTCCGATTTAATTTTTCGAGCATTTTTTGTGTCCGCCTTTTATTCATTTTGGGTTAGTTCTTTTTTATTTTTTGGCCAATAGATTTTAAATAATTAAATAGGATCATTTGTGTTTTTGTTTTGATTTCATTTTGATAATTTAAAATAGTTTGATTTATATTTAAGTTATTAGTTTTATTCTATTTCTACACCTAAAAGAGTCAAATGGCATTGTTGGTATGAAAAAAATAATTTTTGATGCGTTGTGGGATATCAACGGACATGGGGTGCAGTTGGTATTATCACTTTGCATCAAATTGCACATATTTCTTTTTTATGATAAAAGAGAGAGAGAGAGAATATTTTCTAAAATGAGAGGGAGAGACTAATCAATTCAATACAGCACACTATGGGTGTTGGGCCGGAGGGCTCTTAAGACAAAAACTCAATTTAATAAGTAATAAGAGAGTAGGGACAGATTTGCTTTTTTTTGGCATGGACCATTGAGTGGACTTTTTGATGATACTTTAACATCAACACACCCTACAATTTGAGGACAAAATTGATTCAACTTTCTAATATATAAAAAGCCATCAAGCGATCATTTGAAAGGCTACGGGAACAGAGGAGGAGCTAAAAAAACGATTCTTATTTCATTGCTTCAACTAAGGAGTTCGGACTCCCTCCTGTGAGAGAAGGAAAAAACTGTATTCATTATTTGCCATTCACCAATAGCCAGGTATTATCACTGTTCATTCTTTCTTATGTATACATTTTTTTATTTTTTAACTTTTCATTGGTATTGAGAGAGGGCGTTTTCCAAGCACCCTCATGGTTGTTTTTACTGCACATAGTAGCACTTGGATATACAACACAACCATTCTCTTTTTATTTCATTAAGTCTCTTAAAAATCACCCTTCTCCAGATAACTCACACCAAAAAATCTTTCTTTCCCTCTCGTGAATAAAACCTGCAATAAACCAAGCTCTCTCAATTTGCAACCAATCATCAAACCAGAATTAATCAAAAAACTGTAAAAGAGCATATATGAGATTCACGACTCAACTTCCTCTCACTTGTTTCACTTTACCTCTCAACAAACAACCACTTTCTTCTTTTATTCGTTGAGTCTCTTGAAAACCACCTTACTGCAAAACCGAATCATAAGCCACCTTCCTTTGTAACTTTCGCTTTCAGCCTTGAAGCAGCAATATGCTGTAAATCACCACCTTGTACATTTTTCTGGCGAAACCGTGACTCTTAGTTCGGTCAGCCACAACCTCCATTGTGCAAACCATTCACTTATCACCCTCACGGTAACAACAACACAATACGTATCAACATCTTCAGATTCAACTTCAGACCTGCCACACAATAAATCTGAAATAAAAAGAAGAAAGAAATTTGTTAAAACTTTCACCGAACAATTCTGTGCAAGGGAAATATAAGGAAACACATCAGAAGCCAAACTCAACGGAAACCGCCTCCAAACAAGAAGCGTGAAGCCTTTAGCAAACCGTTTATCTCTTTTCAAAAAACCACATGAACTCCCTCCGATCTACACTCAAGAAGAATAACCCAAACCACAACGTCATTGGATTAACGATTACCACTCGACGGAAACGAAAGAACAATCAAAGGTCATCGCCCGTACATCACCGGTTGGAATCGCCGGAGTAACTCAGTGTTACCGGTAACACCGTCGTCTGCATTGAACGTTCGGAGGCACCTTCCTACTCGCACCGATTCGCCTCCATCATCTGCGAAAAGTATCTGTTCGCTCGATATCACTGTCGTCGGTAACCACTGCTTTTCATCCTCTATGTTGTGATTGAAAAAATGGAAATGGAATTCGTGGCAGACATACTCCCTCATCGTCCTTCCCTCTTTTGGAGTTTAAGTACCTCGTTGGTTTTTGTTTGGATATGGAGGTGGTCGCATGGGCCTTTGGCCCATGAAATGAGATTTTGGTTTTTATTTTCATTACATCCCCCCCTTTTTTCTTTTGATGTGTGTTTTTTTATTAAAAAAATTCAATTAGGTTATTTGATTCATATGACTAATTACTAATTGCCAAGGTTAGTGATTAAGGTCATTGTTTCATTTTGATCACAAATCAAATCATTTTCCATTTTTAATTTATTTTAAAATCCCAACCATTTTTTTTAAGTCATTCCAATTTCAATTTAAATCTTGTCTCAATTTATTTGAATTAAACCTTGACCAGGTATCAATTGACCTCTCTTAAACCAAGTGCAATATTCAAATGTCTTTTCTCCATAAAATTGGAAGAAAAAGATTACCCTGGATGGAATATCCAGTTGTAATCCCGAATATTAGGCTCAAGCTGTAAGAGCTTGTAAGCCCTATGTATTCGTCTTCTCTTCAAAACATTTGCAAATATTTAAACCATTTTCTTAATAAAATCTGAAGAAAAAGATTACCCTAGATGAGATATCCAGTCGTAATCCCGAATATTAGGCACAAGTTGTAAGAGCTTGCAAGCCATAAGTGTTCGTCTTCCCTCCAAAACATTCATAAATATTCGAACCATTTCCTTAAGTAAATTTGGAAGAGAAAAATTATCTGGGTGAAATATCCAGACGTAGTCCCGAGTATTAGACCCAAGCTGTAAGAGCTTGCAAGTCATAAGTACTCGTCTTTCAAACTCCAAAACACTTAATCTTTATTAAACACTTTTTCCAATAAAGATGGAAATGGAACATGGTGGATACCGTGCACTCCTGAGATTAAGATTCGAGGTGGATGCCTCGCCTATCTTGACTCTCGCCGTCATTATCAATGCGGTTTCTTCAAACCCCTTTCTCAATCAAACTCCAAAACACTTAATCTTTATTAAACACTTTGCCAATAAAGATGGAAATAGAACATGGTGGATACCGTGCACTCCTGGGATTAAGATTCGAGGTGGATGCCTCGCCTATCTTGACTCTCGCCGTCATTGTCAATGCGGTTTCTTCAAACCCCTTTCTCAATCAAATTCAAAACACTTAATCTTTGTTAAACACTTTTGCAAATAAGATGGAAATGGAACGTGGTGGATACCACGCACTCCTGAGACTAGGATTCGAGATGGATATCTCGCTCATCCAAGTTCTCGCCATTACTCAAAAATACATCCAACCAATCAAACTCTTTTTCACCGCCGTACGATTGATCAAAAAAACCTTTTCATAAACGAAAGACATCTTGTCTTAAGATGATGCAAATCAATGCTTCGGCCACAATTGTTGAGTTGAGATAACTGACGTTTTTCCGAATGTTGATTTATAAATCCATTCGATGTGTGGTATACGTCCGCTCCTTATCTAATTTGGGTAAAATAATGTTTTCGTCGATTAATACAATATAGCTTTCGCTAAAATCGACCCACAAACAAACATTTTCTATCCAGAACTACGTAAGCCTTGAGTTCTCTATTGAGATACGTAGGAGCAGGATTGCGAAATCTTGTCAGGCCCACTAATAAAAAACTTAGATTTAGTCCTTCGTTAAAAATCCAAAAATATTCTCCTCTCACCCTTTCTTTCTTTCCCACCTAATAACTCGAGAAGCCTAACATTTCTAAGCTAACAATAACACACACAATTAACCTAATGGTTCCCGTTGAGTACAACGGACGTGAGGGGTGCTAATATCTTCCCCTTGCATAATCGACTCCCGAACCCTGATTTGGTTACGACGACCATAATCATTGTCATTCTTTTTTGGGTTTTATCGATATTTCCCCTTTCCTTTTTAGGAATAAATAAAGTTCGGTGGAGACTCTATTCAGTCCATCATTGCGAGCGTGCGATTGCGCTTCGCTAAGTCGTGTTCTCATTTTTTGAGGTGCGACAGATGGCGACTTTGCTGGGGATAACATGTTTCCCTAAGTGAGTCAAGCCTAGTTAGGTCATTTGTGTTCCTTTGTTTGTTTACTTGTGTGGCTTTTCTTTATTGTTTTTGCTATCTTTATTGTCATATTGATAAAATCTATTGTATTGGTTCCATTATGCTTTAGTACTTGGATACTCTGATTGCAAACCTTGTGGGAAGGACTTTTTACCCGAGTCTCGAGTAAAAACATAAGATAGGACGAGGTTGAGTAGTGCGGGTCCGCGAGATGAATTTCTCGTTGGGTCAGTGCGAGAACCTTACTTAGAGTAGCTTCTTGAGATGATGTTGTCGCTCGGCAAGTAAGTTGCCATAAGCTTCGATATTTTCTTTAGGATCCATGACTCTGAGAACCATTTGTAGAACCTTAATCCTTTGTCCAACTAGGAAAGATGGTTGCGTAGCATGGGTCTGCGAGTTGAATTTCTCGTTGGATCGATGCGAGAACCTCACTTAGAGTAGATTCTTTAGATGGAGTTGATGCCCGGCAAGTAAGTTGCCGCAGGTAGCAAACAGTCTAATGGATCCATGACTCTAGGAACTGTTTTGAAACCTTAAATCATACCTGGGGAGAACCATGTTCTATACGAAGCAATCAGACTTATCTATGCCTTAAGCCTATTAAACTTATACAAAAAATGCATCACGTTCATCCACATACATTGCATCAACACCATAAAAAGCAAGCTCTTAGTCTCCTCTTATTTGTTTCAGGAATTGAGAACTTGAAAATGACAACTCCAAGGAGAAACACTTTCACACTTAAGTACAAGGAACCTAAGTTGGACAGTCTGAAGGGTTTAATCTCTGATTTGACTCTCAGTAAACGTGATGAGTTTGGAAAAAACTATGGGAAAATTTTGAGCCTTCTGACTAAGAAAGTTGACTATGGGATTATTAGCTCTTTGGCACAATATTATGACCCACCTCTACGCTGTTCCACATTCGCTGATTTCCAACTAGCTCCTACTTTGGAAGAAGTTGAGAGAATCGTGGGTCTCAAATTGAAAGATTTCAATCCATTTCCAAAGCTCGAAGAAGAAGCGGGCCCAAAGAAGATAGCTTCAGCCCTAAGTATCAATGTCCCAACTGTTCTAGACAATTGGGTTGAAAAAGGGGGTTGCGAAGGTTTTGTCGCGATGTTTTTGGAAGATTTAGCTCTGAAGTTCAAGAAAAAGGGAAATTGGAATGCATTCTATGCCGTGTTGGCTTTATTGATCCATGGGATTATGCTCTTCCCAAATGTTGAAAAATTTATGGATCAGGTAGCCATGGAAGTCTTTCTCTCTGGCAATCCCGTACCATTTCTCTTAGCTGACATTTACCATGCCCTTCACGCTCGACATGAAAAGAGGGGTGGAACTTTGTTGTGATGTGCTCCTTTGTTTTATACTTGGTTCATGCAACACATGCCCGAAGAAGGCCCTTTTGTGGCAAAAGAACTTAAGTCTCCTCAAAGATTAGCTTTTCTCACTGCAAGTTCCATCAGATGGTATATCCGAGAGTGGGAAACCCCAGACATTATAGTCAGCTGTGGGGAATTTCCTAATGTACCGTTGTTGGGTACTAAGGGTTGCATTAATTATAACCCTATGTTATCTCGAATGCAACATGGCTACTCCATGGATGGTCCTCCTGGCGCAAAGGACTTACAACCATTTATGCTCTTTGACATCCAAGTAAGCAATCTTGATGTAAGAGCAATACGAAAGTCTTGGTTAAAGGTTGTTAGGAAAGGCAAAGAGTTTGGAAAAAGGAAGCTTATCGCCAAAGAACCTTACACTCGATGGGTGAAAGAAAGAGTTGGGGAAATCCATTTGCCATTTATCTTAAAGGCTTCAGCTTTTCCCAAAACTCCTGAGCCCAAACCCATACTCCCTGAGGACATGGAGAAACTCACTACTAAGGTTAAGGAGCTCGAATTGGAGAATACTGAATTACAGATTCAGATGAACCGAGTTATCTTGGAAAATTAGAATTTGAAAGAGGAACGTAAGGGGAAAGCCCAAGAACTTGAGGATAGTAACAAGAGAGCCAGACTATTGGAAGACCAGAAGGACGATCTTGATTATATCCTTATAGGTTCCACATCAGTGATCCGAACCAGGAAGGAAGAGCTCAAGAAAGCTGAATATAGAATCTGTGAGTTAGGAAAAATGTTGGATAGATCTCTCATGGAAAAGAAAGAAATTAAGCTTGACTTTGAGGCATAAATTTGTGAACTAAGGGACACTCTGAAGAAATGCAAGGAAAAGTTGTCTCGCGAGATACTCCAAAAGGAAGAAGCTGAAAGGAACTGTCACCATCTCAAGTACCAGTGGGAAGAAGCTAATAGGAGGTTTATAGTTCTGGAGAGCCAAGAAGGTGTTGCAGCCTACTTGCTCCTAAAGAATGATTGTGTGTACTGGAAAAAGTTGTATAGAGAGGCTAGAGCAACTTTAGATGAAGATCAACAGGTCATCAAGAAACTCCAAGAGCTCTATGTTGAATGGAATGGCAAGTTCCGCAACTTAGCTAGATTTGTTAACCTCAACATGTTGGAACTCCCAGAAAAACTCCAGGAAGCGGATTGGTGTATGTGTCCAGAAAACACGCCTCCTCAAGTTTTCAATTTCGTCAAGTTTTGCAAGAAAATGATGAAGGAGCTCACCATAGATCTTGCTACGATCATAAGAGCTGAGACAGAGCTTAAGTTTACTTGTACTTGAATTTGAACTGTTGGTGTTTAAATCTTTTGTATTCGAATCATTTGTACTTGAAGTTAAATCCTTTTGTATTCGAATTTGATTTTAATTAATGGAAGTTGTCATTTTGGGTCTCAATTATTACGTGTTATTCTTATTTAATATATTCTAACATTGCTGGAATAAATAATAGAGATAACTAAGAGCTTTGCACAAAATGCACTCATAACATACACTCATGTCATTCTTCAAACAAAAAACTCATTTCGTGTCTTCTTCAGTTCCACACTGAGTCCTCAACACCACTTCAACACCAGAGCCAGCGCTCGTCAAAGAATGGCAGATCAAGAACAAGAATTGGAGAGAGTAAGCTCAGAACTTGAAGACCTACGAGGAAACATGGGTCAAGTCATGGAGATACTACAAGTCATTAAGGCCAAGTTGGACACCCAAACGACGGTCGTATATGAAATCACCGATCCTACGATTGAACCCCAACCTGAAAGGACCGTACCGACCCCTTGGCCGGTCTATTGTTTACCTCCCGGTTTCACACCTCCATTTGAAGGCGCCCCTGGTGTAAGACCCCAATTTTGTCCCTAAGATCCCTCATGGCATCATATCGTATCATATCATTGCCTCAAGGATCATTGTACACCTTGCTTCCCTCTTTGTGGGTGGGTTACATTGTGAGTGTGGTTCTTGGTCACCAAGCATGTTTTGAATTTGTATATCATTGCTTTTCATTTGTTTACTAACCAAAAGTACAAAAATATTGTCATCTAACCCTGTTACTTGCAGATGAAGCAATTAGGTCAAACCAGTCAAGATCATTCATTGAGCCATTAGATGGTGGCCATTCTTGAAGAATTTGGGCACCATGATCATTCATCAAGAGTTCATATGAATTGTGATATCATTTTGAATCAAGATCTCAAGTGATAGAGGCTTGAAATTCATCAAAGCATGGTTCAGTCAACCAAAACCCTAGCAAAGTCAACTGTGGTCAACTGTGCATTTAATCAGGGATTTGATGGTGGGAGATGGTTTGAGAGACCTTATTCATGTCCATACAAGCCTCATATAACATGTCAAACATCATCATTGAGGAATTGGAGGTCAGACAAAAAGTTTCCAAAAATAGTAATGACCTGTAATTTCAAACTGCCAAAAATGGAAAGGTCTTCTCCTCAACTTTACATCATCAAGCAAGCTTCAAATCAAATTTCGTCCAATATGAAAGTTGAAGATCTTGCTCTTACCTTTCCAAAAAGTCCAAGAACACCCATTTCTCAATTATGGTTGGCAAGTTATGATCAAATCATTCTCAAGAAATTTTGAACTTCAAGGAGGCATAACTTTTAAACCAAAAGGCCAATTCATGTGATTCTTTTTTGAGCAAATCCCATTTGACATGAGCTATCATAATCCATCATCACATTTCATCAAAAATCATCACATAAAAAGTGCATTTTTCAAGTGAATCAATTTAAATTTTGGTGGGAAAAAAGGTGAATTTGAAAAGTACACACAATTTTCATGCCAAACCAATTGCAATGGCCTTAAAACAGAAATTTGGACTTGCTGCAAGAGAAATTTCACTGTTCCATTGGTTATATTTGGATAAGGGCATTTTGGCATTTTTGCATAAAGCTTCATTTCATTAATCCATTCACATTTTTGCTAATCATGTTTAACTAATGGATTAACAGGTGGTATAAAGTCCTAATTCTAACAGAATTCATAATCAACAATCACAATCTCAGATCCAAACTCGAAATTCTCTCAAATCTCTCAAATTCTCTCAAACTTTTTTCACTTGGTTCATCAAATTTCACCATTCTTTTTGCTTGTGCTTGTGTTGATCATCATCTACAGGTGCTATTGGAGATCTGTTGAAGAAGAATCGTGGAAAATTCTTGAAGATTGCAACTGTTGAAGCTTGAGCATGTTCATGGCATTTTGAGATTTCTTCGAGTTTAAGCGCTGTTGAGCTGAAGCCTTGCTTTCATTCATCTTCTGCATCATCATTGATCATCTGTTTTGACAATTGGAGCCTTGAAACACGCGAATCAGCTGCTGCATCATCATTAAGGTTGGAACTCGATACTCTCAATTCTTGCAATTATCATATGGATTTTGTAGATCTTAACAAGTAGAGCATTCTGCAACTTGAATCGTGCGATTTCATTAAGATTTGAAGAAGTTATCTTGATTTGAACATTGATGGATGAAACTTGTTTTTGATCGATTCTTTTGCCATGAGTAAAATTAGGTTAAATCAATGCTGGATTAGTGCTGCGCATGTTGAGATGATTCGATCCATATAATTTTCATGCATTTCTGTGAACATTGGATCTTGACCAGTATGAACATGATGAAGATGATGATGAACTTCATATTTTCGTTTCCAGAACTTCGCTAGATCTTGCCTTGCCCTGGTTTTGCATGGATTTCGTGTTTCAGCGCCATGTGGCCTATCATAACACGCCACGCACTTAAGTGAAACGCAGCGTTTCACTTAAGTGGCGCTCCTTTTTGAATTGACCAGGGGATCGATTCCCCGCTCCATCAAATTCATTTGCCTTGCCTTATATTTTTTTCACATATGCTTATCACATGTTAACATGCTTTCCTTCCATTTTTTATTTTTTCCCCACATGAAAAATCCATAACTCACAAAATATTAATCCAAATCACATGATATTTTTTCCACCATAATCCTCACCATGTCTTCTATTTTTTGATGATTTTTAATGAATTTGTGCACGGTTGGAAAAAATAATTGCCTAGGGTTTGTTCTCACATGTCATTTCTTGCATATAGCTTGCCATTTCATTTGTGAAATCATGATGGTTGATCCAAAATTCTTGAAATTTTACATGCATGATCTAGACTCACTCCTGGTCATTTTGGTATATGGTTTGTAATTTTTGCCTTCCTGGATTCTGAGATATGATGTGATCTTTGGAGGTGTGACAATGTATGTCACACCATTTCTTGTTCATGTTCTTGATTTTATTTGCCATACCGTTTGATTGTCAATTGCTCTAAATTTTTGCATGTTGAATCTTATGGATGTTAAGTTTGCTTGTGATTTTTCCTGAAATTTTGGAATACATTTTCTATTTGTTTGAGAATTTTCCTTCTGCTTGACCAATTGTTGACCTTTTGTGAGTCATGATATCATTTGATTTATGAAATCCTTGGTGTTTATTGGATGGACCTAATATTTGGCATGTGCATTATAGACATCTTGAAGTTTGCCATGGCTTTGATCTCATTCATTTATCATGTTTGGTTCCTGTTTTATGCTTGCTTGAAGTTGATGCATGATTTAATGCCTTGTATGAGCTTGCTTGAACATGCATTGACTTAGGGATTTTAATTGACATGCTTCCACTTATCCAATTGACATGATTCTTGGTGGGTTGCTTATTAAATGTGCCCTGTTCAGGCATAATTTTTCTTGGAATTTATTGAGCCATTTTGGTATTGATATGCTTGTGTTCATTCTGTTTACATCATTGAGTTCTCAACTTGCCTAGTTTGACATGTTTTGCTTATGAAATGGAATTGGTGCATAGTTCTGACATGAGACCAATTGGAATTTATTCTTGATTGATTAATCTTGATTTTGATCAATTTTTATGTTCTGTTTTGGTCTATTTCTCCTCCTTTGACCCTAGGCTTTGGCCTAAGGGTTTACTTCTCACATTTGAGTTTGATTTTCAGGTTGAAGAAGCAATTGCTTTAAGGAGATCAATTCAAGTTGATTGAGTTTGGTTTATTTGATTGTTATGAACTAACTTGGTTTGTTTTGTAGGATGCTAGCTCATGTGATTTGAGTTTGTGCTTTGCACATGTGATTGATTGTGTTGACTGTTGGTTCATATCTTGTCTGTTTTGACTTTGTGATTGAGTACTGATTATATTTGATTGATTTCAGGTACCTTAGTTGCTATAGTTCCATTGTGAACTTGCTATTGCTTGGCTTGATAGCATTAGCATTGAGGTAGAATCTCTTGTCTCCATGTAGTCTGGAAGACCTGGCTTGTTACTTAGCCAGGCACCTGTCTGAAGTCCTCCTTAAGAGGCAATGTTTGTGATTGTTTAACTTTGTCCCCAAGCAGGAAAGTCCTTCTAATAAGGCAATTGGTAGATAGAAGAGATATGTAGCCTATCTCCTACTATTCTGTGTGTCACTCACCTTGCTCACACCACATGTGTTGATGCATAGTGAGTAAAAACCCAAGATCTATCGAGTCATTAACTTGTGGAGAGAGTTCCAACTTTCTGAACTCCCACACCTTCTGATATTCAATGCTCTCCCCGACCAGGGATAAGAGCAATGAGGCACACCCCTCATATCCTTTCATCTGCTTCACCTTTCCTTTGTGCACTCATCATCATTGATTGTTCATTATTGCATGATCATCATTTCATATCTTTGTGATCCATCTTTGGTTTACCCATTGAGGACAACTGTAAGTCCATTCATTGGCCTTTGTTCCTATGATTTGGAAGGGATTAAGTGTAAGACCATTTCATTTGGCCACTTATGTCCTCTTAGCTTTGTGCTTCTGTTTAATTGTTGTATGTGAGGATGCAATTATAAGTCCGTGTTGTTGGCATTTGTATTCCTATGATCATCTGTTGGAGATTAGAGTAAGTCCAGATAGATTGGCATCTGACATCCATCTTTTTATTTTGTGTTCGCTTTGTGAGGATGCAATTGTAAGACCATCTTGTTGGCATTTGTACTCCTATGATCATCCTATGGAGGTTGGTATAAGCCCAGATAGATTGGCATCTGACATCCATGTTTTATTTTGCTTTGTGAGATTGGAGTAAGTCCATTGATGGCATCCGGTATCATTATTTGTGTTTTAGGAGATTGGTGTAAATCCATTTATTGGTATCCGATATCCGCCTTTGTTTGTGAGATTGGTGTAAGTCCATTGATGGCATCCGGTATCACCTTGCCTTTTATTTGCTTACTTGATTTGTTGCTTCATTCCAAAGGACACACTTGAATCATCTTCTATATGATTTCAAGAGGTGAACTTCTAGGAAGTTTTACACTCCGTCATCTACACCTTTTTGTTTCAAAAAAAACCTTTTCACTTGTTGGCTTTTAAAACTTGTAAATACATGTTGTGCAAACATTCTCATCTCTTTTCAAATTAGAAACCTGGACCCTTAGTCCTTGACTTTTCAAACTCCATTTCATAACACTTCTTTGAATCAATCTTAATCATACCTTGACCATATTTTGTGAATACTCATAAATCAATTAACTTCACACATTCAATTGTTTTGTGGCTTTGTCCACTGTTAATATGTTTTCACACATTAGCCATAGGTTTCAATTACCATAGCGGTTGATGTAAATCTTACCTTGTCCTTAGTGAGTTGATTGTAAGTCTTCCATACTTATTATAGGGTTAACCCCTCACTAGTATGTTGAAGCCGTCCTCGCATGGTGGATTGTTGATTCAGGTTGAGTTTTCTCCCATTGGTAATGAAAAGCCTTAATGCTTGTGTTTTAAAATGAACTCACTAATTTTTGGAAATCTTTTAGCCGAACTACGGCGTTTTGATCCTTACCTTTGATGGAAGGTACGTAGGCAACGGGTTCATCCGTTCAAACACAAAAATAATAAAATTGTACATTCTTTTCTCATCTTCCCATTCATGTTTGCACAATATGTCAAAAACAAATAAACATTTTTTATACAACAAGTGTGAAAAGGGCTCCCTAGGAGTACCTAGGACGTGATGGGTGCCTAACACCTTCCCATTGCGTAATTTACCCCTTACCCAGATTCTCTGATCTTTTCATTAGTTTTCTATGTGTAAAACTTCTTAGGCTTTTGTTCGCTTTTTAGCCATTCCTTAGGATAAATAAAAGTGCGGTGGCGACTCGATTTCTTTGTATGCTTTGCTTATGGTTTAATCAATAAATCATATAGCGACGAATACACCGCTACAGAAAAGTGGCGACTCTGCTGGGGAAAACATTAGACCTTCCCTGGTGGTATTGCCTACTTTTCACCCTTGTTGTATGATATTTGTTTATCTGTTATTTGACATATTTTTGTACAATTTGGGATAACTGTATTGATTGTAATGTTTGAATTGCTTGATATACAATTGTTGTTTGCTTTGGTGATCTCTGTGAGATGAGTTCTATACCCGAACTCGAGTGCACTCTAGGATAGGAGAATGGCGTAGTCTTGTTGACTGGTGTGGAGTATTCCTTAGCCAGTTGACTTGCGAGTCCATTCACTTGGTGGAGGTCATGTTGGATTAATAATGTCACACAAGTTATTTGTGGTTAGGCATTATTCTTTCAATCATGTGCCTTAGAAGCCAAGGACCGTAGTTTACCAAGCCCATCTTGGCCTATTTTTAGGACGTAGTGCGGAGGTCGTTCAGATGTAAGTTCTGATGCGATTGTTACGCGATACTACACTCATAAGAGTCTCTCTTGAGAATATTTTTGGAATACGAGTATTCGTTCCTCCGATAATATTCGAAAGATGGGACGATGATTATGGGAACCTCTGATAGAACATGTTCGGCAGGTTTAAACCCTAGTACACTCCCTTTGGGTGGTTCTTAACCGAGACTCCATGCTCGTGACTCTCAGCAAACCCGTGATTCGTGGTTGAGTCGTTCAAACATCGTTAATATCAATGGAACTTGGGCGTTGATAAGGTGTAAACCATAATCCGCCAAAATGGATGATTGATATTAAGGATGTTAGAGCCGGTTCATGTACCGTTAATATCAATGGAACTTGGGTGTTGATAAGGTGAAAACCTAAATCCACCAAAATGGATGATTGATATTAGGGATACAAGGAGCTTTCCCATGACCTTTGTTTGGTGTGACTTGCTTGATCCTTGAGTGTGATTGTTGCATTCATGCATTCATGTCATCAAAAAAAAAAAATCAGAGAAAATTTTCAAGGAACTTAAAGGGTTTATTTGCAAAATTTTCAGACATGGAAAGACCAAAAAGGCATACAAAGAAGTACAGCTTTAGACAACCTGATGTGAAAGAGTTAAGGAATCTGACATCTTATGTATTAGATCCCTTGGGTTTCAAAGCTCGCTATGGGAAGCTTCTGCCTCTGTTGACTACTCAGGTTGATGAGGGACTGATGAGTACTTTGGCTCAGTTTTATGATCCTCTGTATCACTGCTTCTCATTTCCGGACTTCCAGTTGCTGCCTACTTTGGAGGAGTATTCTCACCTTATTGGGATTCCTATTCTGGATCAGGTGCCGTTCAGTGGCCTAGGGAGTATTCCAACTGCTCGAGAGATTGCAGACTTGTTGCACATAGATGAAGCATTGATTAAAGCTAATCTGACTACCAAAGGCGGAATTCAGGGTTTTCCTTCCGAGTTCCTCGTCGCTCAAGCTACCATCTATGGGAAGGCCATGAGTGAGGATGCCTTTGAGGCTTTATTTGTGCTGCTCATCTACGGATTGGTGTTATTTCCCAACTTCGACAACTTTGTGGATGTGAACGCCATTAGGATCTTCTCAGTTCTTAATCATGTTCCGACTTTGTTGGGTGATGCCTATTTCTCTTTGCATCTGAGGAATGCAAAGGGTGGAGGAGTTATTGTATGCTGTCTGCCTTTGCTGTACAAGTGGTTTATTTCGCACTTGCCGCAGACTCTTGCCTTCAAGGAGAACAAGGGATGTCTACGGTGGTCTCAGAGACTCATGTCTCTCACTAATGATGATATCTCTTGGTATGATCGCGTGTATGATACCGTTCAGATCATTGACTATTGTGGTGAATTCCCTAATGTGCCCCTTCTCGGTACATGTGGTGGGATTAGCTACAATCCTATTCTAGCACGTCGTCAGCTTGGGTTCCCCCTAAAGGATAAACCTCATAACATTTTGTTAGAAGGTGTGTTCTTTCAGGAGGGTAAAGATCCCCAAGGCCTGAAAGCCAGATTTGTCCGCGCTTGGCGCAAGATCTGCAAGAAGAGTAGGAATGAATTGGGTCCGAAGAATTGCATTGCTTTGGAGCCCTATACCTCTTGGGTCAGACAGAGAGCTGCCGTATACTTGATGCCATATGATCATCCGAGACCTACACCGTTGGATGTGGCTGGGCCTTCAACCCACCCTACCCAATGTGTAGAGGAGTTGAGAGAAGAAGACCTTTCACGTGCTTGGATCCGTGAAAGAGAAGAATTGTTGCAGCAACTTAAGGAGAAGGACGCTCTGATTGAGTTCCTCGAGCATCGGGTGATCGACGATCCCAATGACACTTGGACTTCTCTGCTTCCTCAATCTTCCAAGTTCTGGAAGAGGAAGTATGATCAGCTTGCGAAGGAGAAAGCAGATATGGAAGCAGCCTATGAGAGAGAGATCAAGAAGCTGTGTGTTTCTCGTCTTCTAGCATCCCGAGCTTCTAGGGATCCATAGGATGTTATTTTCCTTTTCTCTTTGTAATTTGATCAAAAATGTTGTACTTCTTTGTCTTGATTATATTGAATGAGATATTTTCCATATGAAGTTAAAAGGCTTTAAATGATCAAAATTTGCAAATAATACCCTAAGGGTTCCTTGAAAATAAATAAAGCATATGCACGAGCATTTCATGCATCATTTTGCATAAGCAGGTACCTTGTTTCTGGTCTTCTTGCCCTAACTCTGTGCTCTTCATTTATTTTGAAGACAAGCTGACTCACCGGTATTATACTCGAGCCAATTCTGCAAGAGTTATGGATCAGCTAGAACAAGAGAACCGTGAATTGAAGGAAGAGGTCGCCAGACTTGGCGCTTTGATGGAGCAACTTCTTGCTGCCCAGAATCAACCAACTCAACCGCCTGCAACTCCTATCCAGAGGACGGTCATTTCTGAGATCGTCGCTTCGACTGTGCCAGCCGCCAGTGCTCATTTTGTGCCTCATGCTATGCCAGCCGGGTTCCCTTGGGGAATGCCTCCAGGTTTCATGCCGGATATTCCTGCACCAACTTTTGCTCATATGCCGGCATCTAGCTCGGTCCCTGTTGCTGCTCCTCCTGTCGTGCATACCATGCCGAGGGTAGACGACACCATCTATCATTGCGAGCCGTCTGAGGGCCCGGATGTTAATGAGAAGATGGACGCTATGAATGACCAATTCCTCGAGCTGAGAAAGGAATTGAAGACCCTCCGAAGGAAAGATTTGTTCGGCAAGTCTGCTGCCGAGTTGTGCCTTGTTCCCGGTGTCAAAATACCGATCAAATTCAAAGTGCCTGACTTTGAAAAATATAAGGGGAACACCTGCCCTCTTGCTCACCTGGTGATGTACGCCAGGAAAATGTCCACCCAAACAGATAATGATCAGCTCCTGATCCATTATTTTCAAGATAGTTTGTCCGGTGCTGCACTTAGATGGTACATGAGTTTGGATAGTGTTAATATCCGATCCTTCAACGATCTTGGCGAAGCCTTCGTCAAACAGTACAAATACAACGTTGATATGGCTCCTGACCGTGATCAGCTCAGGGCCATGTCTCGGAAGGATAAGGAGACATTTAAGGAGTACGCCCAGAGGTGGCGAGAGCTGGCTGCTCAGATTACTCCACCGCTAGAGGAGAAAGAGATGACTAAGATCTTCTTGAAGACTCTTAGCTCATTCTATTACGAGCGGATGGTAGCAAGCGCTCCCTCTGATTTCACCGAGATGGTGAACATGGGGATGCGTCTCGAGGAAGGTGTCCGTGAAGGACGTTTGGCAAAGGATGAGAGCTCTTCTTCTAAATGGTATGGGGCGTTTAAGAAGAAAGATGGGGAGGCACATGCTGTGCAATCCCATGCTAAATCTAGAAGACCCTCTGTTCAGAGGAAGCCAGCACGGCGCAACAACAATCAGCATCAGGTGGCTCATATAGCACCTGTCTTCAAAGACAACTCTCAACAATATCAACAGCCTCAGTATCAGCAACAACAGCGTCCACAACAACAGGCTTACCGGCCTCGTAGCAGCACCACCAATCAAGCTAACTTGAGTTATAATAGGAAAAAGATCAGCTTCGATCCGATTCCTATGTCATATGCAGAGCTTTATCCTTCCTTGTTGGAAAGGAAGTTGGTTTCACCCAGGGATCCTCCTGCTATTCTTGCAAATCCTCAATGGTGGTATAAACCAGACCAACACTTCGTTTATCATTCCGGTGCTCCGGGTCATAACATAGAGAATTGCTACCCACTGAAGACTAAGGTTCAAGACCTTATGAGATGTGGAATTCTGAGCTTTGAAGATTCAGGCCCGAATGTTACCAAGAACCCATTGCCCGCGCATGGGAAATCGGTTAATATGGTTCAGGGATGCCCTGGGAAGTACAAGGTCAAATATGTAAGCCATATTAGACAGTCGCTGGTCGAATTACATCGGTTGCTGTGTCAATACAGCCACATGGAGCATGACCACGACAAGTGCCGCATCTGTTTGGTTAACCGTCTGGGTTGTAACCAGGTACACAAAGAACTTCAAGAATTGCTAGATGAGGGTACCATTGAGATTCTGCAAAATCGCAATGTTGATGAGGACGAACCCGAGGTGAATGTTATTTCACCAGTGTTCAAATTACCCGAGCCTGTTTATATCCGCTATGATAGCAGCAAGCCGAAGATCTCTCCTTCATTAGTCATCAAGCCTGCAGGCCCTGTGCCTTATTCATCTGATCGAGCTGTTCCTTTCAGATATAATCCCATTGCTGTAGAAGATGGGGTAGAAGTGTCTTTGCCTTCGACTTCTGTTACAAACATTGCTGATGTGAGTGGATTGACCCGGAGTGGTCGTGTGTTTTCTGCACCTACCAAGGCTCTTGTTGTTTCTGACACCGTCGAGCGTCCGGTTGGGACAGCTGTGAATATTCAGAATCCGGCACCTGTTGCCAAACCCTCCTCTGTACAAAAGACTCTTGCTTCTTCTGTTGGCCCTAGTGGCATTGTGAATGAAGAATCTGATGAGATGCTGAGGCTCATCAAAAAGAGTGAGTACAATGTTGTAGACCAGCTTCTACAAACGCCATCAAAGATTTCCGTCTTATCTTTGCTGTTGAATTCAGAACCCCATAGGGAGGCTCTGCAGAAAGTCTTGGATCTGGCGTATGTTGATCATGATGTCACTATTGAGCAATTTGACAGTATAGTTGCAAACATCACCGCTTGCAATACTTTGAGTTTTTGTGATGCTGATCTCCCTGAGGAGGGAAGAGACCACAACATGGCTTTACACATCTTCTTGAATTGCAAATCTGATGCCATGTCCAACGTGCTGGTGGACACTGGATCGTCTTTAAACGTATTGCCAAAGACCACACTCTCCAAGTTGTCATATCAAGGTCTTCCTATGAGGCAGAGTGGTGTTGTTGTGAAAGCATTTGATGGGTCGTGCAAGACGGTGATTGGGGAAGTTGATCTCCCAATCAAAATTGGACCAAGTGATTTCCAAGTTACTTTCTAGGTAATGGATATCCACCCATCATATAGCTGTCTCTTAGGCAGACCATGGATTCACGAGGCTGGCGCCGTGACATCCACCCTACACCAGAAGCTGAAATTCGTGAAGAACAAGAAACTGGTCGTGGTAGGGGGAGAAAGGGCTCTCCTGGTTAGCCACCTGTCTTCTTTCTCATATATTGACGCTGAGGATGAAGTTGGAACTCCGTTCCAAGCTTTATCTATTGATGAACCAATTGAGAAGAAGTCTCGTTCATTTGCTTCCTACAAAGATGCGAAACTGGCCATTGAGTGTGGTGCAGTTGCTGGTTTAGGGAAGATGATTGAGCTTGAAGACAATAGATCCCGGGCTGGCATTAGCTATTCCTCTAGGGCGTTCAATGAGCAAGGTTTGTTCAAGAGTGGAGGATTCATCCATGACGATCAACCTGAGGAAGAAGTTGCTGCTATCTTGGAAGAGGATGCAGAAGATCTGAACAATTTCGTCATTCCTGGTGGTGTTTGCCATAATTGGGTCGTTGTAGATGTTCCTACAGTCATCCATAGATCAGAGTAATCGTTCACTTTGTTCAAAACCCTTCTCCCATGCCAAAAGGAGAAGTGATGACATTGTTGGCAGCATTTAATACAATGATGTTTTCATTCAATTAATGCATTGTGAAACATTTGTTTTTCCATTTATTTTCACTTTTCACTTTTGCATGAAATCAGTGATCACAAAAAACCCATAAAAACAAGAATAAAAGCAACATTTTTCATCTGCATAATGATTTGCTTGTTTAAATTCTAAAGTCTTCATTAACCAAAATCATTATGCAGGTTGATTCTAAAACCCATTGAACATAATGATCCAACGCCATCTCCCAAATTTGAATTCCCTGTATTTGAGGCAGAGGAAGATGATGTTGAAGGAATTCCTGATGAGATTACCCGTCTCCTTGAGCACGAGAAGAAGATCATTCAGCCGCACCTTGAGGATCTGGAAACAGTCAACTTGGGGTCTGAAGATTGTGTTCGTATGGTGAAGATTGGGGCACTTCTTGAAGAGTCTGTCAAGAAGAGATTGATTGAGTTGCTACGAGAATATTCAGATATCTTTGCTTGGTCATATGAAGACATGCCGGGTCTAGATACAGACATTGTGCAACATTTCCTGCCTTTGAAGCCTGAGTGCGTGCCTATGAAGCAGAAGCTCAGAAGAACTCATCCTGATATGGCAGTGAAGATCAAAGAGGAAGTTCATAAGCAAATTGATGCGGGGTTTCTGGTGACTTCTACATATCCTCAATGGGTGGCCAATATTGTGCCTGTTCCTAAGAAGGACGGAAAAGTCCGTATGTATGTTGATTACAGAGATTTGAATAAAGCTAGCCCGAAAGATGATTTCCCTCTACCACACATTGATATGTTGGTAGACAATACAGCTAAATTCAAAGTCTTTTCCTTTATGGACGGATTTTCCGGATATAATCAAATCAAAATGGCACCCGAAGATATGGAGAAGACTCATCACACCTTGGGGAACATTTTGTTACCGAGTGATGCCCTTCGGTTTAAAGAACGCCGGAGCCACGTATCAACGAGCTATGACTACCTTGTTTCATGATATGATGCACAAGGAGATAGAGGTCTATGTTGATGACATGATTGCTAAGTCCCGAACGGAAGTTGAGCATGTTGAGCATTTGTTGAAGCTTTTTCAGCGTCTGAGGAAGTTTAGACTTCGTCTGAATCCGAACAAATGTACATTTGGAGTCCGTTCCGGCAAGTTGTTGGGTTTTGTTGTCAGCGAGAGAGGTATTGAAGTTGATCCTGCCAAGGTCAAAGCAATACAAGAGATGCCTGTACCTAAAACTGAGAAGCAAGTCTGAGGTTTTCTTGGCCGCTTGAATTATATTTCCAGATTTATATCCCACATGACTGCCACATGTGCGCCGATATTCAAGCTCCTCCGGAAAGATCAGTCTCATGATTGGACCGAGGATTGCCAGAAAGCTTTCGACAGTATCAAAGAGTATCTGTCTGAACCTCCGATCTTATCTCCACCCGTGGAAGGAAGACCTCTAATCATGTATTTGACTGTTCTTGAAGACTCGATGGGTTGTGTACTCGGTCAACAAGATGAATCAGGGAAGAAAGAATCTGCTATCTACTACCTCAGTAAGAAGTTTACTGATTGTGAGTCTCGGTACTCAATGCTTGAGAAGACGTGTTGTGCTTTGGCTTAGGCTGCTAAGCGTTTGCGCCAATACATGATAAATCATACCACTTGGTTGATATCCAGAATGGATCCAATCAAGTATATTTTCGAGAAGCCTGCTTTAACTGGGAGGATTGCCCGTTGGCAGATGTTATTGTCTGAGTATGATATTGAGTATCGAGCTCAGAAAGCTATTAAAGGTAGTATATTGGCTGACCATTTAGTGCACCAGCCGATTGAAGATCACCAGTCTGTTCAATATGACTTCCCAGACGAGGAGATTCTGTATTTGAAAATGAAAGATTGTGATGAGCCTATACTTGATGAAGGTCCGGAACCTGGTTCCAGATGGACGATGGTGTTTGATGGCGATGTAAATCAATATGGAAATGGAATTGGGGCAGTGATCATTACTCCTCGTGGCACTCATATTCCGCTTACAACAAGGCTAACTTTCAAATGCACGAATAATATGGCTGAGTATGAGGCCTGTATTATGGGATTGGAAGAATGCATTGATTTGAGAATCAAGCATCTAGATGTATATGGTGATTCGGCCCTGGTTGTCAATCAGATCAAGGGTGAATGGGAGACGAATCAGCCAAGTCTCATTCCATACAGAGATTATGCAAGAAGGATTTCAACGTTCTTCACAGAAGTTGATTTTCATCATATTCCTCGAGAGGATAATCGGATGGCAGATGCTCTTGCTACGCTTGCTTCCATGATTGTTGTGAAGTATTGGAATGAAGTACCCAACATTGCCGTGATGCGCTTGGATAGACCAGCTCACGTATTTGCAGTAGAAAAAGTCAATGATGACAAGCCTTGGTATTTTGATATCAAGAATTTCCTCCAGAACCAGGTCTACCCGCCTGGGGCATCTGTGAAAGATAGGAAAACTTTGAGAAGGTTGTCAGGCAGTTTCTACCTCAGTGGTGAAGTGTTGTATAAGAGAAATTTTGACATGGTTTTGCTCAGATGCGTGGATAGACACGAAGCAAACATGTTAATGATTGAGGTCCATGAGGGTTCATTTGGTACTCATTCCAATGGACATGCCATGGCAAGAAAAATGTTGAGAGCAGGCTACTATTGGCTGACAATGGAGTCTGACTGCTGCAAATATGTGAAAAAATGCCACAAGTGTCAGATTTACGCGGATAAGATTCATATTCCTCCGACACTTCTGAATGTGATTTCATCACCATGGCCTTTCTCTATGTGGGGAATTGACATGATCGGAATGATCGAACCGAAGGTGTCCAATGGACACAGGTTCATTCTCGTAGCAATTGATTACTTCACCAAATGGGTTGAAGCCGCTTCGTATGCGAATGTGACTAGACAGGTGGTTGTGAAGTTTATCAAGAACCAGCTGATTTGCCGTTATGGTGTGCCAGATAAGATCATTACTGATAATGGATCTAATCTGAATAATAAGATGATGGAAGAGTTGTGCGATGAATTCAAGATTGCACACCATAATTCCTCTCCCTACAGACCCAAGATGAATGGGGCTGTTGAAGCTGCTAATAAAAATATCAAGAAGATTATCCAGAAGATGACAGTTACGTACAAAGATTGGCATGAGATGCTGCCATTTGCTTTGCATGGATATCGTACATCTGTACGCACTTCAACAGGGGCAACCCCTTTCTCTCTTGTTTACAGCATGGAGGCTGTGCTCCTAGTAGAGGTGGAGATCCCATCAATGAGAGTCTTGATGGAAGCCGAGTTTACTGATGCTGAATGGATTCAGAGTCGTTATGACCAACTGAATTTGATTGAAGAGAAGCGATTGACTGCCATGTGCCATGGTCAGTTATATCAGCAGAGAATGAAGAAAGCATTCGATAAGAAGGTCAAGCCTCGCGTGTTCCGAGAAGGAGACCTCGTGCTCAAGAAAGTCTTATCTTTCGTGCCCGATTCCAGGGGCAAGTGGACTCTAAACTACGAGGGTCCATATGTTGTTAAGAGAGCCTTTTCAGGCGGAGCTTTGATGCTTACAACAATGGATGGGGAGGATTTCACTCGTCCTGTGAATTCAGATGCAGTCAAGAAATACTTTGCCTAAAAAAAAGTATATGCAAATGAAAAACAGAATAGCTCGCTAAGTTGAAAACCCGAAAGGGCGGCTTAGGCAAAAAATGAGCGTCTCGGTGGAGAACCCGCAAGGGTGATCCAGGCAAAAATTAGAGACTTGAAAAAAAGATATATTTGCATCCCGCTAGATTGAGTACCTCACCCTGGGGAAATCTAGGCAAAAATTAGGGATTTGACAAGTAACTGCATCCTGACAAGACTTTCTGTTCCGCAGTTGTCTGTTCGTCAGAGATTCTCGATTCGTCGTCAACTGAAGCTTCGCATACATCGAGATTCAAATTGGTAGAGAAAGGGTCATTATGTTCAATGTAGCCCTCTTCCAATATATATCACTGATTTCAAATTTGTACAGATCTATGGAGTCTTGCCATTTGCAGACTACCATTCCATCAAATCAATTTGAGCCTTTTATCCAATTATTTGCATTCTTATTTGTTTCAATTCAACAAATGTTTTGCATGTTTTAATTGATAAAATGTCATTGTTTTAAAACAAAGAATTTTCAAAAATTTTGTTTTAAACAAAGTGAACATTCACAATGGTGAAAGGATACTCAAGAATGTCTCAGTGCTCTCCCGAGGGTGGCATGATTTCCAACAGGTAGGACATTTGTTCACATTCCTGACTTGGTTGTATCCTCTTTCTCCTGCTTTTGTTGGGGTTGTTCCCCAAGCAGAGTTTGTTGTTGGGGTTGTTCCTTAGTATAGTCGCAAGCAGGGATGTTGTTGAAGACTTCGTTTTCTTCTCCAGCAGTAGTCTCTCCCCAGTGCAGTCGCCAGCGGGGTTGTTGTTTCTCTCCTCAGCATGGTTGCTTTCCATTTTTCCCAGCTTAGTCGGCAGAATGGTTGTTGTGGCAGTTTTTGCCTGTTGAAAACTCTCTCAATCCTCAGTAGGGTCGGTTGGTGGCTCTAGCATCCCAAAGACTAGAGTGATTTCCTGATTTACTTGTGATCCCAGTAGAGTGGCTTATTGCAGATCCACTTGCGCAATCCGCCGGATGTATGTTCTCCCCGAGTAGAGTGGCGTGTTGCAGAATCTACTTGTGTGGTGCTTTCTCCTTCAGTGGTTTGTTCTCTAGAAGGATAGCTGACAGCTTTCCCCAGTAGAGTTGCTTGTGCAGTTAGATTCTACTTGGGTGATTCTCCTGCAGTGGGTTTGTTCCCCGGAGTTGTTTGGAGTTGCTTTTGCGGCAGTTCTTGTTTGTGCCGTGAACTTTTGTTTCTCAGTTGATACTGGGATCCCCTGTAGAATCTCGAGATTCTCTCGTTCCCCTACAGATTGGTCTTGGTGGCTGTTTGCCTGTTGTGACTTTCTGTACCCTGGTTGGGTTGGTTATGGATCCATCACTCAGAGATTCTGTGATATCTCTTGTTTTGCCTTCCTGCAGATCTTTGCTTTTTAGCATGTAGATCTCCAGCAGATTGGCTTTCCAGTTGGTTTTCCCCTGGAAGTATAGTACCGGGCGTGTGATTCCTGGGCCTGTTGTGTTAGATATGTCTGTTTTGTCAACATTCATCAAACATAAATTACGCATATTCATGCATATTCATAAAACATTCAGATATTCATGTTGCATTGTTTGCCATATATCTCTTGTTTGTTGTTCTCCTGCTATGGGTGATATAGATCTCTTTATAGATCTCCTTAAACAGATGTCGGGTGTTTAACCTCTCCATATAGAGTCAGCCCCATAAGCAGAAAGTGTCTGTCTTTTCCTTCTGCAGTTCCCCACTGAGATTATCCTCGTGGATGACGGTTTCTTCCGTTTCCTCCCAACACATATATTGGGAAGGATTTTCCTATTGAGTTATATCCTCATAGGATGAGTTTTGATTCAGTTTGTCCTTTCGGATTAATCCCGAATTGGAGTTTTGTCAACTGTTCTTGTACTTCCCTGTGGAATAAATGAATGAATTGCCCAATAACTGGCAATAATTCTTTTTATCCCCAGTGGAGTTTTGTGGGCCTCTACCCAGTAAGCGGTAGTTGTAAGTCCTATGTTCCTTCTTCTTGATGGAATTTGTGGTTATACGCCTTTTATTCCTCAACAAGAGTGTTGGTTTTCTACCCGGTAGTCGGTAGTCGTAAATCCTGTTTGCCTGCTCTCCAGCAGTTTGTGGTTTGTTATAAACCCTATTATTGTTTCCCGTGCGGATTTGTGATTTTTTTCCATCCCCACGTGGAGTTGTTGGTTTTCTACCCAGTATTCGGTAGATGTAAACCCTAATTCGTGTGTATCCCCACCAGAGTATGGCTACTACCCCGTATTCGGTAGTTGTAAGTCCTATCTCCTTTCCCCTAGCAGAGGTAACCTTTGTGGTTCGTTCTGGTTGTTGGTGGATTTTGTGCTGTTGTGGTTTTATCCCCAACAGAGTTGGTGTCTCCCTGTGGTATAAATTGAATAAGTGCTCAGTATTTGGCCTTCATTCACCCTGTCCCCAGTGGAGTCTGCGGTCTTCTACCCCGTATTCGGTAGTTGTAAATCCCATGTTTTGGTTTTTCTCCCCCATCGGAGTTTTGTACCTTGTGGTACAGTTGGATAATTGTCGGATGCTTGCAATTTTATCCCAGCTGAGTTTTTGGTTTCCTACCCAGTAGTCGGTATTGTTAAACCTCTTGTTTCCTCAGCCAAATTTTTGGTATTCTACCCCGTATTCGATAGTTGTAAACCCTAATTTCTCCTCTTTATAGAGTTAACCTTGTTGTTCATCCTAACCGATGATGGTTACTCTTTATGGTTATCTTCATTCGATATTTGATGTTGATATTCCTCCCTTTGCTTGTGGATAATTGCCGGTTGCTAGCAATTGTATCCCCAGCAAGTTGTCTTCTGGATAATTGTCGTATGCTTGCAATTTTATCCTTTGAAGTCGCCAGTGGGTCCTTTCACCGTTTGCTAGTGATTTGTTCCCCGGATTATTGATTGATTATCAATGTATCCCCAGCTAGTCTTTGTGGATAATTGCTGTTTATGCAATTCATCCCCGGATCATTGATTTTTGTACCAATGCATCCTCAGCAGATCGCCTTTCATTTACCCGTTTGCTTGGTAATGATTGTTGCTCCTTTGATTGGTCATCTTTATATACCTAGTTTTGGTATCCCGATGCCTTTCTTTTCGGTCGATTTATCCTTTGTTAACCCAGTAACCGGTTGTGGATAATCTTCCATGCGAGTATGTTATCCACGTTCTGACGGTAATGGATAATATATCTCATGCACTCTTCAGTTGAAGCCTTTTGTGTTTCCCTAGTCGAGTAAGATTCGTTATTTCCCTTTTGCGGGATCGAATATTTGTTGTGTTTCGGATAATTGCCGGATGCTTGCAATTTATCCTTTGAGTTGTCTTTCGTTTACCCGGATGCTTGGTATCGATTGTCTCTCTTTTTGGTTAGTCACCTATTATATACTTCGGTATCTCTGGTGTCTCTTCCTTTTCGAGTATATTATTCACGTTCTGATGGTAATGAATAATATGTCTCTTGCGCTCTTTGGTTGGAGTCTTTTGTTGATCTTTCCCCAATAGAGTAAGATTCGTATTCTTTGTAGAATCGAATATCCATCCTTTAACCAGTTTGTGTTTCGGATGATGAGTGTTTTGGCATATGTACCAATTCACGTTTCGGTAGATCACCTATTATATACCCAGTAACCGGTATCCTTGGTGTTTCTTACCATGCGAGCATATTATCTATGTTCTGACGGTAATAGATAATATATCTCATGCGAGTATTCTATCCACGTTCTGACGGTAATGGATATTGTATCTCATGCACTCTTTGGGTTTGTGTCCCCAATTGAGTAAGATTCGTTTTCCCGTTGTGGATTCGAATGTCCATCCTGTAAGTCGATTTTCTTTTTCAAGCCCTCCTTTCGGATGATGAGTGTTTTGGCATATATACCAATTCACGTTTCGGTCGGTCACCTATTATATATCTCGGTATCCCTGATGTTCCCTCCTTTCTGCTCCCTATTATGACCTCGGTCCCCTGTGGAGTCAGATGTTCCTGAGTTGATGAACCTTTTTCAGGTCTTTCTCAGATGTTTGGTTGATTGATATCTCTCACCCTTATACCGGTCTTAGATATTCATTCTTCCTGAGTTTGTTACCCTTATACTGGTAACACCTCATTTCCTTGTTGCTTTTCCCCGTGAGATTCTCTTTGTTAGACATTTCTCCAGTGGAGTTTCCTGTTGTGATTTTTACCCTTTGCTATATTGGCGTTTTCCCCAATATATGCAATTTTCCCGGCAGGAAGGTTCTTTGTGAATCTTTCCTGGTCCGAGTCCGGATTTTTATCCGAAGTATCCCTTGTGGATAGTTTGAGTCAGCTCGTGTCTTTCCAATGGATGTGTTTCCGTTGGAAATCCTCCGATCCCCAGTGTGAGTCCTTTACTTCCCCAGTAAAGTCTCTAGTCTGTTTTCTGTTTCCCCTAAATCAGAGTCGTGACCTGCCCACGCATTCTTTTTCTTTTTTATCCCCAATAAGAGTCCTATTAGAGTCTCTGTTCCTGGTGAGTGTATTACTCCGATGGATCGTCTTTTCTTCTGCGGAACCATATCCCCACAGAGTTTGTGTCTCTTACATGCATACATCTGCATCATGAGGTCTCTTAGGGACCAAAATTTGTCTCATTACTGTTATTTAAGCCCATTCTACCGCGTCGAGATGAAGATTTCTAAACTTCACTTCTCCGGCTAGAATGACCTTAAATAGGGGCATCTGTAAGACCCCAATTTTGTCCCTAAGATCCCTCATGGCATCATATCATATCATATCATTGCCTCAAGGATCATTGTACACCTTGCTTCCCTCTTTGTGGGTGGGTTACATTGTGAGTGTGGTTCTTGGTCACCAAGCATGTTTTGCATTTGTATATCATTGCTTTTCATTTGTTTACTAACCAAAAGTACAAAAATATTATCATCTAACCCTGTTACTTGCAGATGAAGCAATTAGGTCAAACCAGTCAAGATCATTCATTGAGCCATTAGATGGTGGCCATTCTTGAAGAATTTGGGCACCATGATCATTCATCAAGAGTTCATATGAATTGTGATATCATTTTGAATCAAGATCTCAAGTGGTAGAGGCTTGAAATTCATCAAAGCATGGTTCAGTCAACCAAAACCCTAGCAAAGTCAACTGTGGTCAACTGTGCATTTAATCAGGGATTTGATGGTGGGAGATGGTTTGAGAGACCTTATTCATGTCCATACAAGCCTCATATAACATGTCAAACATCATCATTGAGGAATTGGAGGTCAGACAAAAAGTTTCCAAAAATAGTAATGACCTGTAATTTCAAACAGCCAAAAATGGAAAGGTCTTCTCCTCAACTTTACATCATCAAGCAAGCTTCAAATCAAATTTCTTCCAACATGAAAGTTGAAGATCTTGCTCTTACCTTTCCAAAAAGTCCAAGAACACACATTTCTCAATTATGGTTGGCAAGTTATGATCAAATCATTCTCAAGAAATTTTGAACTTCAAGGAGGCATAACTTTTAAACCAAAAGGCCAATTCATGTGATTCTTTTTTGAGCAAATCCCATTTGACATGAGCTATCATAATCCATCATCACATTTCATCAAAAATCATCACATAAAAAGTGCATTTTTCAAGTGAATCAATTTAAATTTTGGTGGGAAAAAAGGTGAATTTGAAAAGTACACACAATTTTCATGCCAAACCAATTGCAATGGCCTTAAAACAGAAATTTAGACTTGCTGCAAGAGAAATTTCACTGTTCCATTAGTTATATTTGGATAAGGGCATTTTGGCATTTTTGCATAAAGCTTCATTTCATTAATCCATTCACATTTTTGCTAATCATGTTTAACTAATGGATTAACAGGTGGTATAAAGTCCTAATTCTAACAGAATTCATAATCAACAATCACAATCTCAGATCCAAACTCGAAATTCTCTCAAATCTCTCAAATTCTCTCAAACTTTTTTCACTTGGTTCATCAAATTTCACCATTCTTTTTGCTTGTGCTTGTGTTGATCATCATCTACAGGTGCTATTGGAGATCTGTTGAAGAAGAATCATGGAAAATTCTTGAAGATTGCAACTGTTGAAGCTTGAGCATGTTCATGGCATTTTGAGATTTCTTCGAGTTTAAGCGCTGTTGAGCTGAAGCCTTGCTTTCATTCATCTTCTGCATCATCATTGATCATCTGTTTTGACAATTGGAGCCTTGAAACACGCGAATCAGCTGCTGCATCATCATTAAGGTTGGAACTCGATACTCTCAATTCTTGCAATTATCATATGGCTTTTGTAGATCTTAACAAGTAGAGCATTCTGCAACTTGAATCGTGCGATTTCATTAAGATTTGAAGAAGTTATCTTGATTTGAACATTGATGGATGAAACTTGTTTTTGATCGATTCTTTTGCCATGAGTAAAATTAGGTTAAATCGATGATGGATTAGTGCTGCGCATGTTGAGATGATTCGATCCATATAATTTTCATGCATTTCTGTGAACATTGGATCTTGACCAGTATGAACATGATGAAGATGATGATGAACTTCATATTTTCGTTTCCAGAACTTCGCTAGATCTTGCCTTGCCCTGGTTTTGCATGGATTTCGTGTTTCAGCGCCATGTGGCCTATCACAACACGCCACGCACTTAAGTGAAACGCAGCGTTTCACTTAAGTGGCGCTCCTTTTTGAATTGACCAGGGGATCGATTCCCCGCTCCATCAAATTCATTTGCCTTGCCTTATATTTTTTTCACATATGCTTATCACATGTTAACATGCTTTCCTTCCATTTTTTATTTTTTCCCCCACATGAAAAATCCATAACTCACAAAATATTACTCCAAATCACATGATATTTTTTCCACCATAATCCTCACCATGTCTTCTATTTTTTGATGATTTTTAATAAATTTGTGCACGGTTGGAAAAAATAATTGCCTAGGGTTTGTTCTCACATGTCATTTCTTGCATATAGCTTGCCATTTCATTTGTGAAATCATGATGGTTGATCCAAAATTCTTGAAATTTTACATGCATGATCTAGACTCACTCCTGGTCATTTTGGTATATGGTTTGTAATTTTTGCCTTCCTGGATTGTGAGATATGATGTGATCTTTGGAGGTTTGACAATGCATGTCACACCATTTCTTGTTCATGTTCTTGATTTTATTTGCCATACCATTTGATTGTCAATTGCTCTAAATTTTTGCATGTTGGATCTTATGGATGTTAAGTTTGCTTGTGATTTTTTCTGAAATTGTTGAATATATTTTCTATTTGTTTGAGAATTTTCCTTCTGCTTGACCAATTGTTGACCTTTTGTGAGTCATGATATCATTTGATTTATGAAATCCTTGGTGTTTATTGGATGGACCTAATATTTGGCATGTGCATTATAGACATCTTGAAGTTTGCCATGGCTTTGATCTTATTCATTTATCATGTTTGGTTCCTGTTTTATGCTTGCTTGAAGTTGATGCATGATTTAATGCCTTGTATGAGCTTGCTTGAACATGCATTGACTTAGGGATTTTAATTGACATGCTTCCACTTATCCAATTGACATGATTCTTGGTGGGTTGCTTATTAAATGTGCCCTGTTCAGGCATAATTTTTCTTGGAATTTATTGAGCCATTTTGGTATTGATATGCTTGTGTTCATTCTGTTTACATCATTGAGTTCTCAACTTGCCTAGTTTGACATGTTTTGCTTATGAAATGGAATTGGTGCATAGTTCTAACATGAGACCAATTGGAATTTATTCTTGATTGATTAATCTTGATTTTGATCAATTTTTATGTTCTGTTTTGGTCTATTTCTCCTCCTTTGACCCTAGGCTTTGGCCTAAGGGTTTACTTCTCACATTTGAGTTTGATTTTCAGGTTGAAGAAGCAATTGCTTTAAGGAGATCAATTCAAGTTGATTGAGTTTGGTTTATTTGATTGTTATGAACTAACTTGGTTTGTTTTGTAGGATGCTAGCTCATGTGATTTGAGTTTGTGCTTTGCACATGTGATTGATTGTGTTGACTGTTGGTTCATATCTTGTCTGTTTTGACTTTGTGATTGAGTACTGATTATATTTGATTGATTTCAGGTACCTTAGTTGCTATAGTTCCATTGTGAACTTGCTATTGCTTGGCTTGATAGCATTAGCATTGAGGTAGAATCTCTTGTCTCCATGTAGTCTGGAAGACCTAGCTTGTTACTTAGCCAGGCACTTGTCTGAAGTCCTCCTTAAGAGGCAATGTTTGTGATTGTTTAACTTTGTCCCCAAGCAGGAAAGTCCTTCTAATAAGGCAATTGGTAGATAGAAGAGATATGTAGCCTATCTCCTACTATTCTGTGTGTCACTCACCTTGCTCACACCACATGTGTTGATGCATAGTGAGTAAAAACCCAAGATCTATCGAGTCATTAACTTGTGGAGAGAGTTCCAACTTTCTGAACTCCCACACCTTCTGATATTCAATGCTCTCCCCGACCAGGAATAAGAGCAATGAGGCACACCCCTCATATCCTTTCATCTGCTTCACCTTGGCTCTCAATGTCAAGGTTAAGAGCACCAATTACCCCATTCCAGTTGACTTTAAAGTCTAACCTTTGCTTGAGCCTAATTGCTTGGTTATAGTGTGTGCTAAATGACTTTGTTTGATTGATTGCTTGGTTCATTTGTACATGTTTGCTTGTTTGCCTTTGTGCACTCATCATCATTGATTGTTCATTATTGCATGATCATCAATTCATATCTTTGTGATCCATCTTTGGTTTACCCATTGAGGACAACTGTAAGTCCATTCATTGGCCGTTGTTCCTATGATTTGGAAGGGATTAAGTGTAAGACCATTTCATTTGGCCACTTATGTCCTCTTAGCTTTGTGCTTCTGTTTAATTGTTGTATGTGAGGATGCAATTATAAGTCCGTGTTGTTGGCATTTGTATTCCTATGATCATCTGTTGGAGATTAGAGTAAGTCCAGATAGATTGGCATCTGACATCCATCTTTTTGTTTTGTGTTCGCTTTGTGAGGATGCAATTGTAAGACCATCTTGTTGGCATTTGTACTCCTATGATCATCCTGTGGAGGTTGGTATAAGCCCAGATAGATTGGCATCTGACATCCATGTTTTATTTTGCTTTGTGAGATTGGAGTAAGTCCATTGATGGCATCCGGTATCATTGTTTGTGTTTTAGGAGATTGGTGTAAATCCATTTATTGGTATCCGATATTCGCCTTTGTTTGTGAGATTGGTGTAAGTCCATTGATGGCATCCGGTATCACCTTGCCTTTTATTTGCTTACTTGCTTTGTTGCTTCATTCCAAAGGACACACTTGAATCATCTTCTATATGATTTCAAGAGGTGAACTTCT
This sequence comes from Lathyrus oleraceus, assembly GCF_024323335.1. Classification (NCBI taxonomy): domain Eukaryota; kingdom Viridiplantae; phylum Streptophyta; class Magnoliopsida; order Fabales; family Fabaceae; genus Lathyrus; species Lathyrus oleraceus. The sequence continues at coordinate 102,155,316 of NC_066584.1, read as the reverse complement.
AGGAAGTTTTACACTCCGTCATCTACACCTTTTTGTTTCAAAAAAAACCTTTTCACTTGTTGGCTTTTAAAACTTGTAAATACATGTTGTGCAAACACTCTCATCTCTTTTCAAATTAGAAACCTGGACCCTAAGTCCTTGACTTTTCAAACTCCATTTCATAACACTTCTTTGAATCAATCTTAATCATACCTTGACCATATTTTGTGAATACTCATAAATCAATTAACTTCACACATTCAATTGTTTTGTGGCTTTGTCCATTGTTAATATGTTTTCACACATTAGCCATAGGTTTCAATTACCATAGCGGTTGATGTAAATCTTACCTTGTCCTTAGTGAGTTGGTTGTAAGTCTTCCATACTTATTATAGGGTTAACCCCTCACTAGTATGTTGAAGCCGTCCTCGCATGGTGGATTGTTGATTCAGGTTGAGTTTTCTCCCATTGGTAATGAAAAGCCTTAATGCTTGTGTTTTAAAATGAACTCACTAATTTTTGGAAATCTTTTAGCCGAACTACAGCGTTTTGATCCTTACCTTTGATGGAAGGTACGTAGGCAACGGGTTCATCCGTTCAAACACAAAAATAATAAAATTGTACATTCTTTTCTCATCTTCCCATTCATGTTTGCACAATATGTCAAAAACAAATAAACATTTTTTATACAACAAGTGTGAAAAGGGCTCCCTAGGAGTACCTAGGACGTGATGGGTGCCTAACACCTTCCCATTGCGTAATTTACCCCTTACCCAGATTCTCTGATCTTTTCATTAGTTTTCTATGTGTAAAACTTCTTAGGCTTTTGTTCGCTTTTTAGCCATTCCTTAGGATAAATAAAAGTGCGGTGGCGACTCGATTTCTTTGTATGCTTTGCTTATGGTTTAATCAATAAATCATATAGCGACGAATACGCCGCTACACCTGGTTTTGTATAATCCACTCAGCAGACGGCTCCTCTACCAACTATCAATGAAACTCATCCAGTGGTCCACACGATCACACCACCTCTCGTTCGTGCACACGTGCAACCTTATTTTGAAGATCAACAACATGCTCCTGATTTTTCGGACGAAGATGATGAAAGGCATGAAGACATAAGAGGAATGAAAGAGAATTTTCAGATTCTTGAGAAAAGGTTAAGGGCTATGGAAGGGGACCAAGTCTTTGGTGTTGCTGCTAGGGAGATGTGCTTAGTGTCAGGTCTTGTGATTCCTGCGAAATTCAAGACCCCAGATTTCGATAGGTACGAGGGACACTCATGTCCTAAAAGTCACCTTATTATGTACTATCGAAAAATGGCTGCGCACGTAGAGGACGATAAACTTATGATACATTGCTTCCAAGACAGCTTGAGGGGTGCTCCTTCTAAGTGGTACTTAAGCCTTGATCAAAGTAGAATTCGTTGTTTCCAAGACTTATCTGATGCTTTCATCCAACATTATAAGTATAACATGGATATGGCCCCAGATAGGAGGCAATTGCTCAGCATGTCCTAGAAAGATAACGAGTCTTTTAAGGAATATGCACAACGAGGGAGGGAAGTGGCCTCGCAAGTCGAACCACCCCTTGTTGAGAAGGAGTTAGCATATTGGTTCATGGATACGGTAAAACCTATGTTCTATGAAAGGATGGTGAGTAATGTATCGGCAAGATTCTCTGACTTGGTTGTCGTGGGCATAAAGGTCGAGCTTGGATTGAAGAATGGAAAAATGATAACCACCTCGGAAACATCTGGTAATAATGTCAAAAAGTTTCCCATAAGTTTTCAAAGGAAGAAAGAGGGTGAAACAAACGCAGTATCAACCAGTCAAAGAAGGAGTCATTCATGGAAGAAGCAACATCAATTTGCTCAGCAACAACCAACTTATCCAGTGCAGTATGTTCAACAACCGTATGTGGCAGCAGTCACACCAAATTTCAACCAGTCACAAGCTCCTGTCTATCAACCTATTCAACAAGCACCAGTATACCAGCAAGCACCCATGCCACCCGCTTATCAACAGCCGAGGGCACAGGCTCCACGTCCATAAAATCTTCCAAATCAAAATAGGGCACAAAGAGGTAGACCTCCGTTCGCTTCAATCCCTATGACGTACACTGAGTTGTACCCATCGTTACTGTAGAAAGGGTTGGTGACTCCCAGACCTTTGGGTCCTCCACCAAATCCCTTACCTCCATGGTACAATCAAGATGCCCATTTTCCTTTCCATGAGGGTTCCCCTGGGCATGATTAAGAGGGATGTTATGCTTTGAAGCATATTGTGCGAGAGCTGGTTGAGAAGAAGATTCTTTCATTTCAAGATGTCGGACCCAACGTAAAAAGTAACCCTCTGCCGGCGCATGGTGATGTTAATGCCATTGAGGATGCTTCTGATGTTTGTATAATCAAAAATGTTGAAGATGTCAAAACTCCGTTGCTAGCACTTCATGCAAGATTGGTGGGAGCTAGTTTGATTGATACACGCCACGACAACTGTGAAGAATGTGTCGTTCATCCAAGGGGATGTAAAGTGGTACGAACTGATATTCAAAACTTGATGGATCAAGGTGTTTTGCAAGTTTGTGGTCCTACAACAAACGAGGAAGTTTCATTCATTGAACCCTTTTTCAATCTACCAGAACCTGTTGAGATAACTTATCAAAGAAAAATGTTGTTCATCCATCACCCGTGGTAGTTTGTATGCCTACCCCCTTTCCCTTTGAAAGCACCAAAGCGGTACCTTGGAAATATGACATAACCGTGGTAGATGGAGTGGTAGATGAAGAGCCCAAAGATGTTGAAGGTGAGAAAAGCTTGGAGAATGTTGACACCAATATCACTAACATCGCAGGGACGAGTAGAATGACCCGCAGCGGTCGGGTTTATGCTCCCGATGTTAATATAATCCCTCAAGAACCAACAAGGGAAGCGGCAACTGCAAATCCCGCCCCAGAATATGGAGGGGCACAGCCGGCAGTGCAAGCAGATGAAGCGATTGAATTTCTAAAAATGATAAAGAAAAGCGACTACAAGATAGTTGATCAGTTACATCAGACACCGTCAAAAATATCTATCTTGTCCTTGCTTCTAAATTCCCAAGCTCATAGGGAGGCTCTACTGAAAGTGCTTGCTCAAGCTCATATTACCCAAGATATAACAGTTGGCCAATTCGATGGGGTGGTCGCCAATATCACAGCCTGCAACACTCTAAGTTTCAGCAATGAAGAGCTACCCAAGGAAGGGAAGAATCACAATCGCGCCTTACATGTATCCATAAAGTGCCAAGCAGATGCTCTGGCCAGGGTTTTAGTTGACACTGGATCGTCCCTCAATGTTCTACCGAAGAGGGCACTTGCTAAATTATCTTACCAAGGTTCGGAAATGAAACCTAGTGCGTTTGTGGTAAAAGCATTTGATGGTTCTCGAAGGACAGTAGTTGGGGAGGTAGAGCTGCCAATCCAAATCGGACCACATGTATTCCCCATCAATTTCCAAGTCATGGACATAAATCCCGCTTATAGCTGTCTTTTAGGACGTCCATGGATACATGCTGCTGGGGTAGTGACTTCTACTTTGCATCAGAAAATGAAGTTTGTTGTCGATGACAAGCTCGTCATTGTCTCGGGTGAAGAAGATTTTATCATTAGTCAACTCTCCTCTTTCCGTTATATCGAGGCTGATGAGGATGCCTTAGAGACCTCTTTCCAAGCACTCGAAATATCCAATGCCACACTTGCAGAGGTAAAGGATCCTATTGAGAAAACCTGTTTGTCATTCGCCTCTTTGAATAGTGCAAAGTCAGCAGTTGAAAGTGGAGGTCCTACAGGTTAGGGGCAAGTCATCAATGTCAGCGAGAAAAATGATCGATTTGGTTTGGGGTACAAGCCTTCTGCTAAGGAAGGAGCCCTGGTCCCTGCAAAGGACCGCGTACGGAGCATGCAAGAAGTTTTCCTAAGCACAGGATTTATCCATGGGGATCAAGTTGGTGCCGTTGAAGGTGACACTGAAGATGGAGAAGCATCAAATCTGATATATCGGTGTGAAGCAACCTTAACAAATTGGGAAGCAGTTGAAATTCCAAAAGTTTTTCCTGTGTCAAAGTAATTGTGTTTTCCTTAGTTTTTTGAAAATCCTTAGCTCTGCCCAAGGCTAACGGATCATTTGTAGGGCCACTTTAAATTTCAAAATCATTATGACAAATAAAGAACATTTTGTTCAAATTCTTATCATTCATTCATTTGTTTTTCTTTCCTTAAAATGGCAATCCTTTCCAAAACTACAAAAATATTTTTAATTCTTTTGCACTTTATTTCCACTTTTCTAAAAAACCATCATTTAAAAAAACATGCAGAATAATCAATAAACCAGTTGAATTCGATGACCCCACTACTTCCTATAACTTTGAACTCCCCATCTACCAAGCGGAAGAGGATAGTGAGGAAGATTGTGATTTCCCTGAAGAATTGGAAAGGCTACTCGAGCACGAGTCAAAGGCCCTTCAACCGCATCAAGAACCAGTAGATACAATCAACCTTGGCACTGAGGAAGAAAAGAAAGAGGTCAAAGTTGAGACCACACTTGGGGCAAGAATCAAAGAAAGATTGATCAAGTTGCTACAAGAATATGTAGATGTATTTGCTTGGTCGTATCAGGATATGCCAGGTTTAGAAACTGATATTATTGTCCACAAGCTACCACTACAACCAGATTACCCGCCAATGAAGCAGAAGCTCCAAAGAGCAAGACCCGACATGGCTCTAAAGATTTGTGACGAGGTGAAACGTCAATTTGATGCCGGTTTTCTAGCAGTTGCGAAGTACCCTTAATGGGTAGCTAATATTGTACCAGTACCCAAAAAGGATGGCAAGGTCAGGATGTGTGTTGATTACAAGGATCTAAATAAAGCTAGTCCAAAGGACGATTTCCCCCTGCCACATATTGACACTCTGGTAGACAACACTGCTAAGTTCGCGGTCTTCTCCTTTATGGACGAATTCTCGGGTTATAATCAAATTAAGATGGATCCAGAAGACATGGAAAAGACCACATTCATCACCCCTTGGGGAACATTTTGCTACAAGGTAATGCCATTTGGTCTCAAAAATGTCGGAGCAACTTACCAAAGAGCAATGGTCACTCTTTTCCATGATATGATGCACAAGGAAATTGAGGTTTATGTAGATGATATGATTGCAAAATCCCAAAGTGGAGAGGATCATATAGATCACTTGCAAAAGCTATTTGAGCGTCTTCAGAAATTTCAACTACGGCTGAATCCTGCTAAATGCACCTTCGGTGTCCGATCTGGAAAGTTGCTTGGTTTCATTGTTAGTCAACGAGGAATTGAGGTAGATCCAGACAAGGTTAGAGCAATACAAGAAATGCCTGCTCCACGTACAAAGAAAGAAGTTAGAGGATTCCTGGGACGTTTGAACTATATCTCCAGGTTTATATCTCATATGACTGCTACGTGTGAACCTATATTCAAGTTTCTTAGAAAAGATCAAGCAGTTGAATGGAACTCTGACTGCCAAAGGGCTTTTGAGAAGATCAGACAATACCTGCAAGAGCCCCCTATTCTAATTCCACCGGTTCAGGGGAAACCACTCTTTATGTACTTAACTGTGCTTGAAAAGTCAATGGGATGTATGCTGGGACAATATGATGAAACCGGCCGAAAAGAACATGTCATCTACTATCTGAGCAAGAAGTTTACCGATTGTGAAATCCGATATTCACTCTTGGAGAAAACTTGTTGTGCTTTAGCATGGGTCGCTCGCCGTCTAAGACAATACATGATTTGTCACACTACTTTGTTGATCTCAAAAATGGATCCAATAAAATATATCTTTGAAAAGCCTGCTTTAACTGGAAGACTCTCCCGTTGGCAGATGTTACTGTCTGAGTATGACATCCAATATGTATCCCAGAAAGCCGTTAAAGGAAGTGTGTTATCTAATTACCTGGCAAACCGGCCTGTTGAAGACTACCAGCCGTTGAAATTTGACTCCCCTGATGAAGACATTATGGTAGTAAAAGATTGTGAAATCCCAGGACTTGATGAAGGACCCGAACCCGGATCTCAGTGGAAGCTCATGTTCGATGGTTCCTCCAATTACATGGGGCATGGCGTAGGAGCTGTTCTATTGAATCCGAATGGTGGATACACTCCTTTCACAGCAAGGTTGTATTTTAATTGCACAAACAATATAGCAAAATATGAGGCGTGCATCCTAGGCATTAAAGCAGCAATTGACCTCAGAATAAAAATCCTTGAAGTATGTCGAGACTCAGCCTTGGTGATATATCAAGTCAAAGGCGAATGGGAAACCCATGATACCAAGTTAATCCCATATCGTGCCTATGTCATGGAACTAATAAAATACTTTGACGAAATCACTTTCTATCATATCCCGAGAACTGAGAATCAAATTGCTAATGCTTTAGCTATGTTGGCTTCAATGTACCAAGTTAGCTTCCATAATGAAGCGCCTCTCATTCAGATAGAGCGGAAAGTTGAGCTTGCCTACTGCCAGTCGGTTCAAGAGGAAGCCGATGGTAAACCTTGGTTTCACGACATCAAATGCTTTTTGCAAAACCAAGAATATCCAACAGATGCAACAACCCTTGAGAAGAAAACATTGAGGAAGTTAGCATCCAAGTTCTTCTTAAGCAATGGTGTGTTATACAAGAGAAACCACGACATGATTCTGCTCAGATGTGTGGATGGACATGAAGCGGACCTATTGATCAAAGAGATTCATGAAGGATCCTTTGGAACTCATGCCAATGGGCATGCCATGGCCAAGAAGATTTTGAGAGCTGGTTATTACTGGTTGACCATGGAATCCGATTGCTTCAATTATGCTAGAAAATGTCATAAATGCCAAATCTACGCAGATAAGGTACACGTGCCTCCAATCCTACTAAACGTTTTAACATCACCTTGGCCGTTCTCAATGTGGGGCATTGAGATGATTGGCGCCATCGAGCCTAAACTTCCAACGGTCACCGCTTCATCTTGGTTGCTATTGATTACTTTACCAAATGTGTAGAAGCCGCCTCTTATGCTAATGTAACAAAACAAGTGGTTGCACGGTTCCTCAAGAAAGAGATCATTTTCCGTTATGGAGTTCCAAGCCGGATCATCACAGATAATGGGACGAATCTGAACAATAAGACCATGAAGGAACTATGCGAAAGCTTCAAGATTGAGAACCATAACTCTTCACCATATCATCCAAAGATGAATGGCGTTGTTGAAGCCGCTAATAAAAACATCAAGAAGATCCTGCAGAAAATGGTGAAAACCTATAAGGATTGGCACAAAATGCTACCTTTTGCACTGCATGGATATCGGACTTCCGTCCGCACTTCAACAGGGGCAACCCCATTCTCTTTGGTATATGGGATGGAAGCGGTTCTCCCAATTGAAGTTGAGATACCTTCAATGAGAATCTTGATGGAGACCAAGCTAGAAGAGGCTGAATGGATTCAAAATAGATTTGATCAGTTAAACCTCATAGATGATAAGCGAATGACTTCTTTGTGCCATGGACAGTTATACCAGAAACGGCTCATGAGGGCTTTTGACAAGAAAGTACATGTTCGGGAATTCAGAGAAGGAGACCTCGTGCTCAAGAATATCTTGCCACTAGACAAGGACTCACGTGGGAAGTGGACTCCCAATTATGAAGGCCCATATATTGTGAAGAAAGCCTTCTCCAGAGGTGTCTTGATTCTCACAACTATGGATGATGAAGAGCTCTCACACCCTGTAAACTCTGATGCAGTTAAAAAATACTATGCCTAATAAAAACCCGCTAAGTCGAAAACCTGAAAGGGCGATTTAGGCAAAAAAAAGGGTATCCCGGTGGATCAAAAACCCGAAGGGGTGATCCAGACAGAAGTTAGGGATGAATAAAAAATGATAGCTCGCTAAGTTGAAAACCTGAAAGGGCAACTTAGGCAAAAAAAGAGCGTCCCGGTGGATTGAAAACCCGAAAGGGAGATCCAAGCAAAAGTTAGAGGCAAAAGACATAAACTGCATCAGTTGTTACTGATTGACACCGAAGAATCTGAGGCGGAAGATCAATCCAGTTACTCGCCTTAGAAGCAAGGTTTTGGGGAATCATATCTATTAGGGATGTTAGTGGTCACTGAATTCAACGTAAACCTTTCCTTATTGCCATTTTTCAAAATTGTAACATTCCATGGAGTTACGCCATTTGTGTGCTACCATCCTTGAATAAAATACAAGTTTTGCCTATCAATCATTGTTAATTGTGTTCTTCTATGTTTTTCTTTGTTATGCAAAGTGTCATTTATTTGTTAATAATGAAATTTTGAAACTTGAAAAGAATTTGAAATTTAGTGAAAGGAACAAAATTACTTTGATATATGTGAAAATCAAGAGAAAATCATTTGTTTTTCCGAAAGTCTCAAGATTGCATAAATACTCCTGGATCACCAACAAAAATCTCCATGGAACACAACTTATTAACCCTCTGGAAGGGTGGACCTTTAGTTATTTATAACTGTCAATCTTGATAGATTCTCTACTGGATACGCCTGTTACTTGTACGGGTTTGAGTTATTGGTGTTGAGGAATTAGAATGTCTATAAACAGTCCCTACAAACTCTCGGTCTGCCTATTGTCAACATTGCATATCATGATCATTCATATATCATGCATAAAAAACAAATTAAATCATGCATGGTTCAAAATGTACTTTGTACTCATCTGTGTGTCCCCTTTGGTCCCGTTGTTGATTATTATCTCTCGACCGAAAGACCAGTTGTCACTAGTATCGTTTCAAAAGTTCAATCGTCATTGGCATCTCCAAAATTCAGTCATTACTGGCATTATCATCAAAAATCCAATGGTTACTAGTATCTCTTTTAAAAAAGAATCCCATAGTCCTTGGGATGTATTTCAAGTCCAGTTGTTGCAGGGAAACTCGGATGTGATAATGAATATTTTACTATTTCCTACGGTCAAAGTCCAATTGTTGTTGGCAAACTCTGTTAAAAGCTGGTTGTAATCCATTGCTTACAGTCAAAAGTCCAATTATTGTTGGAAAAATCCGTTAAAAGTTGGTTGTAATCCATTACTTACGGTTAAAAGTCCAATTGTTGTTGGCACGTACAGAGAGTTTGATTACCCTGTCTTTCCTGATGGTTCCGTGAAAGTCGTGTATGACTCATCATCTTGAGGAATTCCCAGAAGCTTGGAGGTTTTTCGTGTTAGAAAACTCCAATGATGTTGGTTTTGTTTGATTTCTTTGTAAAGAATTATCATAGCCTTTTGCATGGATGATCTACTTATAAGAAGACTCCCGTTTATCTTTGTTTTTCATAAATTCCCTATTAGGAATCTCCAAAATCTTTGAATTTCTTGTGAGAAATCTCCAGAATTGTCAGATGTAATCTAAAGTGTCAGGTCATGTATGAACCTGTTGATGAAACTTGCTTTGTATGTTTCCCAATATTGTCAGGTCATGTATGAACCTATGGATGTATTTTCTTTGAATTTTCCAGTGTCGTTGGGCCATGTATGAACCTGTTGATAAAACTCCCTTTGTTTTTTTCCTAAGTGTCGTCAGGTAATGTCTGGATCTGTGAGTGAAACTTTCTTTGAATATCCAAATGTTGAGGTCACATATGAACCTATTGATTAAAAATTCCTTGGTTTTCTAATATTCTTAGGTCATGTTTGAACCTATTGTCGAAACGCTTTGAATTTTCCAATGCTGTTAGGTCATGTATGAGCCTGTTGATTTTCCAATATTATCAGGTCATGTTTGAACCTGTTTATGGAACCTTTTTATATCCCCTAACATTGTCAGATCATGTTTGAACCAGTTGTTGAAAATTCTTTGAATATTCAAGTGTTGTTAGATCACGTTTGAAGTTGTTGTTCAAAATTCTTTGAATTTCCGGTGTTGTCAGGTGATGTACGAACCTGTTGTTAAAATCTCTTTGCATATTCCCCAGTTGTATTTCCTCCAGCAGGATTGTTATCCCCAACAAGTTTTCACCTTCATTTTTGCTTCCTGTGGGCCACGGTTACAACATTTCTCCATTATTCCCCACAGATCTTTGTTTCATTTTGTATCCATCATAAAACATCCTGTTAGGGTTTATCTTATGTCTGATCATATCCCTAGCAAATCAAATAAAAAAGAGTCATTCATTCAGGCATTCATCTCATATCCTATCATATCATTTGCATTTCAGGATCAAAATTCGGGTATTCTTAGTATTTAACCATCTCCCACCATGATCATATGAAGAGTGTCATGCTTCATATTCTCTAGTTGAAGATACTTAAATAAGGGCAACTGTCACACCCCGATTTTGACTCTGAACCACTAATTTAATACAGTCATCATAACTATTGCATTTATACATAGCATAACATGCATTCCATACCGCATGTTGCTTAGAATATCAACCGAAATGATTTTTTGGACTTACAGGCGAACCGGTTGAGATAATCGCCATATGTGCGTCAAATCAGTAGACAATTTTTTTTTAGATCAAGCTTGAAAAAACCAGTTTTATTAATCTATGTTCCGCATAGTTTAATCTGGTATGCTCGATTTATTTTTCGGCTAATTTTTCGGTCACCTTTTGACCCGCCTGAGCCTTTTAACCGGTCAAAATTTATTTCAAAATTAAAAGAAACGCTGTATTTTTTCAATAAGTATATTTTGTGTTGATCATTCTAGTGCGTCCGATTTAATTTTTCGAGCATTTTTTGCGTCCGCCTTTTATTCATTTTGGGTCAGTTCTTTTTTATTTTTTGGCCAATAGATTTTAAATAATTAAATAGGATCATTTGTGTTTTTGTTTTGATTTCATTTTGATAATTTAAAATAGTTTGATTTATATTTAAGTTAGTTTTATTCTATTTCTACACCTAAAAGAGTCAAATGGCATTGTTGGTATGAAAAAAACAATTTTTGATGCGTTGTGGGATATCAACAAACATGGGGTGCAGTTGGTATTATCACTTTGCATCAAATTGCACATATTTCTTTTTGATGATAAAAGAGAGAGAGAGAATATTTTCTAAAATGAGAGGGAGAGACTAATCAATTCAATACAACACACTATGGGTGTTGGGCCGGAGGGTTCTTAAGATAAAAACTCAATTTAATAAGTAATAATAGAGTAGGGACATATTTGCTTTTTTTGGCATGGACCATTGAGTGGACTTTTTGATGATACTTTAACATCAACACACCCTGCAACTTGAGGATAAAATTGATTCAACTTTCTAATATATAAAAAGCCATCAAGCGATCATTTGAAAGGCTACGGGAACAGAGGAGGAGCTAAAAAAAACGATTCTTATTTCATTGCTTCGGCTAAGGAGTTTGGACTCCCTCCTGTGAGAAAAGGAAAAAATTGTATTCATTATTTGCCATTCACCAATAGTCAGGTATTATCACTGTTCATTCTTTTTTATATATAAAATTTTTTATTTTTAACTTTTCATTGGTATTGAGAGAGGGCGTTTTCCAAGCACCCTCATGGTTATTTTTACTGCACATAGTAGCACTTGGATATACAACACAACCATTCTCTTTTTATTTCATTAAGTCTCTTAAAAATCACCCTTCTCCAGATAACTCAGACCAAAAAATCTTTCTTTCCCTCTCGCGAATAAAACCTGCAATAAACCAAGCTCTCTCAATTTGCAATCAATCATCAAACCAGAATTAATCAAAAAACTGTAAAAGAGCATATATGAGATTCACGGCTCAACTTCCTCTCCCTTGTTTCACTTTACCTCTCAACAAACAACCACTTTCTTCTTTTATTCGTTGAGTCTTTTGAAAACCACCCTACTACAAAACCGAATCATAAGCCGCCTTCCTTTGTAACTTTCGCTTTCAGCCTTGAAGCAGCAATACGCTGTAAATCACCACCTTGTACATTTTTCTAGCGAAACCGTGACTCTTAGTTCAGTCAGCCACAACCGCCATTGTGCAAACCACTCACTTATCACCCTCACGGTAACAACAACACAATACATAACAGCATCTTCAGATTCAACTTCAGACCTGCCACACAATAAATCTGAAATAAAAAGAAGAAAGAAATTTGTTAAAACTTTCACCGAACAATTCCGTGCAAGGGAAATATAAGGAAACACATCAGAAGCCAAACTCAACGGAAACCGCCTCCAGACAAGAATCGTGAAGCCTTTAGCAAACCGTTTACCTCTTTTCAAAAAACCACACGAACTCCCTCCGATCTACACTTAGGAAGAACAACCCAAACCGCAACGTCATTGGATTAACGATTACCACTCGACGGAAACGAAAGAACAATCAAAGGTCATCGCCCGTACATCACCGGTTGGAATCGCCGGAGTAACTCAGTGTTACCAGTAACACCGTCGTCTCCATTGAACGTTCGGAGGCACCTTCCTACTCGCACCGATTCGCCTCCAGCATCTGCGAAAAGTATCTGTTCGCTCGATATTACTGTCGTCGGTAACCACTGCTTTTCATCCTCTATGTTGTGATTGAAAAAATGGAAATGGAATTCGTGGCAGACATACTCCCTCATCGTCCTTCCCTCTTTTGGAGTTTAAGTACCTCGTTGGTTTTTGTTTGGATATGGAGGTGGTCGCATGGGCCTTTGGCCCATGAGATGAGGTTTTGGTTTTTATTTTCATTACATCCCCCCCTTTTTTTTCTTTTGATGTGTGCTTTTTTATAAAAAAATTCAATTAGGTTATTTGATTCGTATGACTAATTACTAATTGCCAAGGTTAGGGATTAAGGTCATTGTTTCATTTTGATCACAAATCAAATCAAATCATTTTCCATTTTTAATTTATTTTAAAATCCCAACCATTTTTTTTAAACCATTCAAATTTCAATTTAAATCTTGTCTCACATTTATTTGAATTAAACCTTGACCAGGTATCAATTGACCTCTCTTAAACCAAGTGCAATATTCAAATGTCTTTTCTCCATAAAATTGGAAGAAAAAGATTACCCTGGATGGAATATCTAGTTGTAATCCCGAATATTAGGCTCAAGCTGTAAGAGCTTGTAAGCCCTATGTATTCGTCTTCTCTTCAAAACATTTGCAAACATTTAAACCATTTTCTTAATAAAATCTGAAGAAAAAGATTACCCTGGATGAGATATCCAGTCGTAATCCTGAATATTAGGCACAAGTTGTAAGAGCTTGCGAGCCATAAGTGCTCGTCTTCCCTCCAAAACATTCGTAAATATTCGAACCATTTCCTTAAGTAAATTTGGAAGAGAAAAATTACCTGGGTGAAATATCCAGACATAGTCCCGAGTATTAGACCCAAGCTGTAAGAGCTTGCAAGTCATAAGTACTCGTCTTTCAAACTCCAAAACACTTAATCTTTATTAAACACTTTTGCCAATAAAGATGGAAATGGAACATGGTGGATACCGTGCACTCCTGAGATTAAGATTCGAGGTGGATGCCTCGCCTATCTTGACTCTCTCCATCATTGTCAATGCGGTTTCTTCAAACCCCTTTCTCAATCAAACTCCAAAACACTTAATCTTTATTAAATACTTTTGCCAATAAAGATGGTAATGGAACGTGGTGGATACCGTGCACTCCTGAGATTAAGATTCGAGGTGGATGCCTCGCCTATCTTGACTCTCGCCATCATTGTCAATGCGGTTTCTTCAAACCCCTTTATCAATCAAATTCAAAACACTTAATCTTTGTTAAACACTTTTTCCAATAAGATGGAAATGGAACGTGGTGGATACCACACACTCCTAAGACTAGGATTCGAGATGGATATCTCGCTCATCCAAGTTCTCGCCATTACTCAAAAATACATCCAACCAATAAAACTCTTTTTCGCCACCGTGCGATTGATCAAAAAAACCTTTTCATAAACGAAAGACATCTTGTCTTAAGATGATGAAATCAATGCTTCGGCCATAATTGTTGAGTTGAGATAAGTGACGTTTTTCCGAATGTTGATTTGTAAATCCATTCAATGTGTGGTATACGTCCGCTCCTCATCTCTTTTGGGTAAAACAATGTTTTCGTCGATTAATACAATATAGCTTTCGCTAAAATCGACCAACAAACAAACATTTTCTACCCAGAACTACGTAAGCCTTGAGTTCTCTATTGAGATACGTAGGAGCAGGATTGTGACATCTTGTCAGGCCCACTAATAAAAAACTTAGGTTTAGTCCTTCGTTAAAAATCCAAAAATATTCTCCTCTCACCCTTTCTTTCTTTCCCACCTAATAACTTGAGAAGCCTAACATTTCTAAGCTAACAATAACGCACACAATTAACCTAATGGTTCCCGTTGAGTACAACGGATGTGAGGGGTGTTAATACCTTCCCCTTGTGTAATCGACTCCCGAACCCTGATTTGGTTGCGACGACCATAATCATTGTCGTTTCTTTCTTGGGTTTTATCGATATTTCCCCTTTCTTTTTGAGGAATAAATAAAGTTCGGTGGCGACTCTGTTTAGTCCATCATGCGAGCGTGCGATTGCGCTTTGCTAAGTCGTGTTCTCATTTTTTGAGGTGCGACAGAAGGTAAATAACATAAACTAAATGACTTGAATTAAAGGGAAATAGTTAAATGTCAATAATGTAAAGTGCAAGAAGTAACATTAGGAGTTAGTGGTCAATTAATTGTGTTGGGACAATTTAGCGCTATGTTAAGCAATAGTAAGTAGGCTTATGTAGAAGCCATACCTATCTGAGGTCGGTCAATAACAATGTATGTGTCAGACATGTTAGAGAATTAACACAAAGTTAATCTCCTACAACATGTAACACAAAGTGTTGAAAATGGGTAATGCTAGTGTATCTAAGGTAATTAGTGTTGGTGATGTTTGCTTGAAAACCAACATGGGAATGAAACTATTGCTTAGAGGTGTCAAACATGCTTCAGATGTCCGCTTTAATTTGATCTTTGTGCATATGCTAGATGATTATGGTTATGATAATCACTTTTGTTATAGAAAGTGGAAACTCAACAAAGGTAAATTGGTTGTGGCTAGAGGGGAAAAACTTTCTAAATAGTATTGGACAAAATCTTTGGTTGCTGGGGACAATGTGAATGCTATCTACATGGAAGCATTTTTGTGGCACCAAAGACTTAGTCACATTAGTGAAAATGAGCTGAATGTTTTGGCTAAAAAGGATGTTATTCCTGGATTAAAGAATGTACATTTGGAAAAGTGTTCTCATTGCATGATTGGTAAACAAACTAGAGTATCTTTCAAGAGACATCTTCCCTCAAGGAAGTCAAAGTTGATTCAGTTGGTACATTATGATGTTTGTGGTCCATTAAAGGTAAAATCCTTTAGTGGTGCACTTTATTTTGTTACCTTTATTGATGATTTCTCTAGGAAACTATGGGTTTATGCCTTGAAGATAAAAGTGAAGGAGAATTACCATCCAAGGCGCAGCGGAATTTAAAAATTTCACCATTTAGTGATCCTTACGAATGGGCATGATCAGTGATAGAATCATTACCTCTTGTAGCGATCACGAACGTTGAACGATGACAACGTCTCTACTCAGTCCACACGAACGGATTCCTTCAATCTCAGTGCTAGCTGCTACGAATGAAGGCTTTGAGTGAGAGAGAGGGGGAAACGAAATTCCAATTAGAGAGTGACAATGCTTCTACCCAAGGGTTCTATTTATAGAACCACTTGTGTGGGCTTCAAGCTAAAAAGCCCACTTAAGTGTATTTTGGCCCATATCTTATAATATGCCCAAAATCACTTAAGCGTGTGGTACCTTACCATTTAAGTGCACCGTACCCTACGGTGTTCCTTAGTTACTCTATCTCTCATCAATCCGTCCTTTGTGTGTGACCCTGTAGGTTTCCGCGACGTTGGCAATTATATTAAATCACGCATTTAACATAATAAACAGTGAGCGGTATCTAGCAACACATCACTGCTACCCAAGTCACGAAAATGTCATGTGATCTGACAAATCCTTTTGTGATAATAATTATGTGTATAATTACCCTTTTGCCCTTATGTCTATATTGAACATAAGGCATAGACCGTGTCATCCTTGTCCAGTTCAATATTGGGCCCATAGACATTTATCCTGTTACGCAGGATGGGCAAATTCCATCTAGGACACTCATGTCCCTCAGCATGCTTTGTGGAGTACCCATCAACTGTCTTTATGGTTATCCAGTTACGGACAACGTTGGATCAGCAATAAAGCACTCGACTCTACATCTAGGGTCCACAGTGGTTTCAGGTCGAAGAGTGGTATACACCATTATCACCATGAGAATAACTTATGACACTTTGCATAACTTTCTATATAGTATTCTCATAGCGGGTCAATCCGGTATAAATGTTACTCTTAATATTCATACCTATGTTTAAGACTTGATAACTCTTTATCCATGATCCATGAGATGTGATCATCGGTCTACAAACATAATAGTCTTAATGCTTTAATGTTATCCCACTTCACAATAAAGCTCGACTACAAATACTTTAAGAATAGTGTCCTTATGTTTAATGTGATCTCATGATTAAGTCATACTTGATACATTAAACGGACTACCTATTCTAGGGACTTTATTAAACAAACATAATAAAGAAAAAGCCTTTTATTAATTAAAAAATAATTCGATACAAGTACCCAAAGTATTGGCCTCTAGGGCTTACACCAACAATCTCCCACTAGCACTAGAGCCAATCAGGCATACCCCTAATGCCCATTGATCTAGTATGGCCATCATGCTTCTGCTGCGCAAGAGGCTTTGTCAGTGGGTCAGTAATATTGTCAAGTGTTGGTATTCTACATATTTTCACATCTCCTCTATCTATTATCTCTCGAATGAGGTGATAATGCCTAAGTATGTGTTTGGATCATTGGTGAGATCTAGGCTCCTTAGCTTGTGCGATAGCACCATTGTTATCATAATAGAGACCAATGGGATCCACAATGCCAGGAACTATGCCAAGTTCACTAAGGAACTTTTGATCCAAACAACTTCCTTTGCTGCACTTGAGGCAGCAATATACTCGGCCTCGGTTGTAGAATCAGCAACTGTATCTTGATTTGAACTTTTCTAGCTCACAGCGCCACCATTTAAGCAAAAACACATAACCATTGGAATCATGCATATTAAAGCCTCTCAGCACTTTGTCTATGTATGTACTCTGACTTAGGCCAAGCAGTTTTGTGATCTATCTCTATAGATTCTGACTTAGGTCCTTCATAGAAAAGCATTTCCCCAACCAAGACTTTACTTGTTGCAGGGTAGGGACATCGTTTCCAATGAGTAATATGTCATCTACATTTAATACCAGGAAAACGATCATGCTCCCACTAACCTTCTTGTAGACACAAGGCTCATGTTCGTTCTTGATCCATGAGTGATACATCACCTTGATCAGTTATGAGATATCCATATCTCTCAGGTAGGTGACGTATCCTACCTGACCTACACTGGTCTTGTTCTACTTGAGCAGGTTGCTCTTACACAACTACTTGTGTTTCCTGCTCTAATTCCTCCATAGGTGTATCGATGCTTTGTGATTCTTGAATTTCTTCAAGCTCTACTTTCCTCCCACTGATTCCTTTGGAAATAAAATCCTTTTCTAGGAAAACTCCAGTTCTAGCGACAAACGCTTTGCCCTCAGAAGGATTGTAGAAGTAATACCCTCTTGTTTCTTTAGGATATCCCCCAAATAAGCATTTGTCAGATTTTGGCTCAAGCTTAGTTGAAATTTGTCGTTTCACATAAACTTCGCAACCCCAAATCTTCATGTAAGACATATGTGGTTTCTTACCACTCCATATCTCATATGGTGTCTTCTCAACCTTTTGGATGGAACACAGTTAAGTGTATAAGTTGATGTCAATAGTGCATGTCCTCAAAAGGAGTTTGGAAGATTGGTGTGACTCATCATGGATCGGACCATGTCTAACAGGGTTTGATTTCTTCTCTCAGATACACCATTCCATTGGGGTGTTCCAGGAGGAGTAAGTTGGGATAGGATCCCACACTCTTTCAGATGGTCATCAAACTCTAGGCTTAAATACTCACCACCTCGATCTAATCGAAGAGTTTTAATATTCTTACCTAGTTGGTTTATACTTCATTCTTGAATTCCTTGAACTTTTCAAATGACTCTGATTTCTCGTTTATGTGGCCTAATCGAAAATGCCAAAGGGAAGTTGGATTTAACTCATTAGGTTTCATCCTTTTAGTATTAATGTTATAAATAGGCATTTCAAGATCAAGGACATATAGTCCATTGTTCATTTGTGCAGTAGCATAGAATATATAATTCAAATAACTTGAGCAACAATTGTTCTTTATTATAAATGAAAAACCAAACTTGTCCAAACAAGAAACGAAAATAATATTCCTGCTAATTGCAGGTACATAATAACAGTTCTCTAACTGAATTATTAAACCACTAGGTAAATTCAATACATAAGTTCCTACAGCTAAAGCAACAACCTTTGCTCCATTGCCAACTCGTAGGTCGACTTCACCTTTTGCCAAATTTCTACTCCTTTTTAGTCCCTGCACATTTGTACAAATGTGAAAACCGCATCCAGTATCTAATACCCATGTTGCAAAAGTAGATAAATTAATTTTAATAACAAAAATACCTGAAGTTGAAGTCTCTACTCCATTCTTCTTATCTTCCAGGTACTTTGGGCAGTTTCTCTTCCAGTGTCCGATCTTACCGCAATGGAAGCAGGTGCCTTCTTTTGCTATGCCTCCACTAGGCTTTAAAGCAGCAACGGTGGGTTTGGGTTTGGCAACTTCCTTGCCTTTCCCTTTATCACCCTGCTTGGTGGTCCTTTTGTTTTGTCTCTTTCCATTTCTGATCATCATAATGGACTTCCCTTTCGACTTCAGATTCTGCTCAGCAGTTCTTAACATGGCTAGCATTTCAGGAAGAGATTTGTCCATATCATTCATATTGAAATTTAGGACAAATTGACTGAATCCATCTGGCAACGATTGCAAGATTAAATCAGTCGCAAGTTCCTTTGCGAGGGGAAAACCCAATCTCTCAAGGTTTTCCACATACCCAATCATCTTGAGCACATGGGGACCTACAGGGGCTCCCTCAGCTAACTTGCCTTGAAAAAAGGCTTTTGAAACTTCAAACCTCTCATGCCTTGCTTGCTCTTGATAGAGCATTTTCAGGTGTTCGATCATATCGAACGCTGCCATGTTCTCATGTTGCTTTTGCAATTCTGAGTTCATGGTAGCTAGCATGAGACAAACAGTTTCATTGGCATCATCGACATGCTTCTTATAAGCATCTCTTTCTGCCTTAGGTGCAGAACTAGGAGGTTCCTCTTCAGGAACAGGTTTCTCCAAGACATACAGCTTTTTATCATGTTTGAGGACAATCCTCAAGTTTCGGTGCCAATCCAGAAAATTTATCCCAGACAATTTCTCCTTGTCAAGGATTGATCGCAAGATGTTGTTAGAGGTGTTTGTTGGCATGGTAATCTACATAAGGATTAATGAAAATATAAGTATCATTGACATATTTAATTAGGCCTTTAATTAAATATGCTCCCACTATTTTACTCAAAACAAATGACCCTCATCATTTGATTCAGAAAATCCCGTTGGAAGATTTTCAAGTGGGTCGAGATCCATATTTCACTTCGTTCTAAGTCCGCGTAGGCGGATTACACAAAACTAGGTTATTTAGGTAGGAACTCCTTCCAATTGTATCTCATACAACTCTCGAAAATTTCAGTTGGGCGAATAACTCCTTATTCCAATCCATCATATGGATCATTCCCAACTCTTGCTTCTAAACATATTTAATATTACTATAATTAAGTTTGACCCATCGTTTTAGCAATTGGCTATTACAATTATCCCATCGCACCTTACCAATATAGAAAATGCACCTCGCGTAGGCGAAACCTACATTATCCGATACTAGTCTTGATGAGTGCTAAAACTTGGAAAGCAAACATATATAATATTATTATAATTTGTTTAGTTAAGTTTGACCCATTGTTTTAACAGTTGGATATTACAATTATCCCATCACACCTTACTAATATAGAACATGCACCTCGCGTAGGCGAAACCTACATTATCTGATACTAGTCTTGATGAGTGTTAAAACTTGGAAAGCATAAACTTAATATTTAATTTGAGGGAATTGCAATTTTTCTGATCTCACCGGCTTATTTATCATATAAATCGTCTCTCACATGCATCAACATACATTCATATGCATCAACATACATACATACATAATGAAACAGTTATGGCCCCTAACGCAGTTGTTCTCCCAAGCCAATGAGAGAACCTAAGCTAACCTAATAACGATCTAAGCTTCCCCAAGCAAGATCTTCAAGGTTGTCCTCCTTTGGCATTGACTTCTTTGCTTTCTCCATATCATTACATTACATAAAAGAAACTCGTTTTACATACGAGGGAGTGAGATGAGAAAAGAAGTTACATTGAGAGATTAAAAGAAAGGCACGACACGCAGGTCGTATTTTAAAATCCAAAACAAAATAAAGGAAAACTAAAGCCATAATCGATCACCGCAAAATAATAAACACATTATTATTATAATCAATTTTAATTCTTTTAATCAATCAAAACCAAATTAAATCTCGACGACCGATCACATTACGCAGAGTTAGCCGAACGGGTGAATTTTGCCTTGCGTTAACCGGTTAACCAAATGCGTTAACCGGTTAACACTGTTTGAAATCTGTTCAAAAATTGTTTTCTGCCTTGCGTTAACCGGTTAACCAAATGCTTTAACCGGTTAACACTGTTTGAAAATCTCTTAGAAAACTGCATTCCTTCTTGCGTTAACTGGTTAACACTGTTTGAAAATCTCTTAGAAGGCAGTATTTCATCTTGCGTTAACCGGTTAACCAAATGCGTTAACCGGTTAACACTGTTTGAAAAACAGTTAGAAAGCAGTATTCCATTTTGCGTTAACCGGTTAACCATATGGGTTAACCGGTTAACACTGTTCGAAAAAGTGTTTAGAAAGCACAACTCTTGTGCAGTCACAACCCCAATCGCATAACTCTCTGACAACACAACCCTTGTGCCGTCACTAACTCTGATGCACCAATTTCAGACCGTCAAACACATCTTGATTGTTGATTTAGTATGATTGATCAATACGTCATTGCTTCACCATACTAATGTCGGATCAAGAAGCAAACGACCATTGATCGCTCAAAGGAAAACAACCATTAAGTGTTTGAATGAACGAAACAAGAACACTATATCATATATAATGTAGTTTGCATCAGCATTACTTATATCATATATATAACTTGATCGATCTCAATTTAATCTTTGATTCATTCTGTCTTTAATCGTATTAATACAGAAAATAAAACAGTTATCAGATTCATGGTTTCGTAAGTAGCTCTGATACCACTGAAGGAGAATTGTCATCCAAGGCGCAGCGAAATTTAAAAATTTCTCCATTTAGTGATCCTTACGAATGGGCATGATCAGTGATAGAATCGTTACCTCTTATGGCGATCACGAACGTTGAACGATGACAACGTCTCTACTCAGTCCACACGAACGGATTCCTTCAATCTCAGTGCTAGCTGCTACGAATGAAGGCTTTAAGTGAGAGAAAGGGGGAAACAAAATTCCAATTCGAGAGTGACAATGCTTCTACCCAAGGGTTCTATTTATAGAACCACTTGTGTGGGCTTCAAGCTAAAAAGCCCACTTAAGTGTATTTTGGCCCATATCTTATAATATGCCCAAAATCACTTAAGCGTGTGGTACCTTACCATTTAAGTGCACCGTACCCTACGGTGTTCCTTAGTTACTCTATCTCTCATCAATCCGTCCTTTGTGTGTGACCCTGTAGGTTTTCGCGACGTTGGTAATTATATTAAATCACGCATTTAACATAATAAACAGTGAGCGGTATCTAGCAACACATCACTGCTACCCAAGTCACGAAAATGTCATGTGATCTGACAAATCCTTTTGTGATAATAATTATGTGTATAATTACCCCTTTGCCCTTATGTCTATATTGAACACAAGGCATAGGCCGTGTCATCCTTGTCCAGTTCAATATTGGGCCCATAGACATTTATCCTGTTACGCAGGATGGGCAAATTCCATCTAGGACACTCATGTCCCTCAGCATGCTTTGTGGAGTACCCATCAACTGTCTTTATGGTTATCCAGTTACGGACAACGTTGGATCAGCAATAAAGCACTCGACTCTACATCTAGGGTCCACAGTGGTTTCAGGTCGAAGAGTGGTATACACCATTATCACCATGAGAATAACTTATGACACTTTGCATAAATTTCTATATAGTATTCTCATAGCGGGTCAATCCGGTATAAATATTACTTTTAATATTCATACCTATGTTTAAGACTTGATAACTCTTTATCCATGATCCATGAGATGTGATCATCAGTCTACAAACATAATAGTCTTAATGCTTTAATGTTATATCACTTCACAATAAATCTCGACTACGGATACTTTAAGAATAATGTCCTTATGTTTAATGTGATTTCATGATTAAGTCATACTTGATACATTAAACAGACTAGCTATTCTAGGGACTTTATTAAACAAACATAATAAAGAAAAATCCTTTTATTAATTAATAAATAATTCGATACAAGTACCAAAAGTATTGGCCTCTAGGGCTTACACTAACAAAAAGTCCAAGTGTTGGAAAAGTTTGAAGAATTCCATGCTTTGGTTGAGAGGCAAACATGCGAGAAGTTGAAATGTGTTCGTTCAGGCAATGATGGAGAATATTATGGACCATTTGATTCCTATTGCAAGCAACATGATATTGCACATGAAAAGACTCCTCATAAAACTCCTCAATTGAATGGTTTAGCAGATAGGATGAATCAAACACTAATTGAGAGAGTAAGGTGTATGCTCTCTGAAGCTAAGTTGCCTAATCATTATTTGGGTGAGGTACTTTACACGGAAGTGCATGCTCTTAATCTCACTCCTACTGTGCTTTGATCAATGAAGTTCCATAAAAAAATTGGCATGGAAAGAATGTCAAGTATTATCATTTAAGGGTCTATGGTTGTGTAAGACCCCAATTTTGACCCTAAGGTCTCTCACGCTATCTCATCATATGCATTGGCATCCTCCTTACCCCCAATTCATTGGGTTTGCATTGGGAGAGATCATCAAGCACATTTGATTGTATCATACTTCATTTTTTATTATTTACTAACCAAAATACCAAAAATATGTCAATGTATAGTTTGTTGCTTTCGTAGGTAGTGTGCATGCTCGCCTATGCTCCATCAAGCTCATATTTAGGGTTTAAGACCCTCAATGCAAGGAGTGAAATCAAGAAATGGTTCACATTAGCTCTAATCATCATATATGGATCCCCATGATCTTCAAATATCATTTTGATCAAGAAATGATCAAGAGTTTGGAGTTTGTTTGCCTTGGAAACCCTAATTCATCTGGGTATCTTGTGCGACTTCTTCCACAAGTTTCTTCAATAATTGATCAAATATTTTAAGGTATACTTCATATTACATCATATTATGTATATATGATCCTCCATGAGTCCCAAAAATCAAGAGAATGTTAAGCTAGCAAGATGGTTCATGGTGGTTGACCAGAGAAAGTCAACTAGTCAAAACTGGGGTTCCCTAGACCCTATATCCTACAATTTTTGTCATATGAAAATGATTCCAAGAGAAACGTTACTCAAAATTACAGTCCAAACAACTTTCATGTTTAAGTCAAGAGCTAATTTTGCTTGGAAAGTCATTTTTTATGGTGAAGGATTATATGTCATTTTGTTCGAACCCTAGTTTGGATGTCAACTTACCAAGACCATAACTTACTCATTTTTAATGATATGAAAGCCATTCAAATTCCATGATCGAATTCAAGATGTATACAGCAACTTTTATGTTTGGAGAAATTTCAAATTCAACATGAAAATACATGTTCCAAGAGGAAAGATTATAGGTCATTTTGGGCATATACATTTGAACAAGTGATTTTCCTCAACTTCTAAAATGCATAACTCCTTCATGAAAAATCCAAATAAGGTCAAATGTGTGACCAAATATAAGAGGTTTTGAAAAATATACAACTTTTATGAAGGAACATTTCTCATTTGAGGTCCACAGAAAAAGTTATTCAAGGTGGAAGAAGTGAACATTTGACTTGGGACTTAGAAAATTTTCAAATATGTTTGATTTCCCAAACTTCCACCTCAAAATTCATCATGATCCAAGCTTAAAAGGAAAAAGTGTTCAACATGAAAGTTGTTCCTATTGATCTCATCTTTCCAAAAAGTCCAAGATCATCGCATTTGGCCAAAGAATGAAGTACTTGCGCATGGGTGCAAATTGAAGAACCATTTGGATGATTTCCACTTCCACTTTTCATACACGATTGCATGGCTTTGTAACATGGTTTCAGCATGATTCACATTCAATTATAGACCTAATTACATCACTTGATGGGCATATTACACGCCCATGCAAGAATGCAAAGGAATTACTCAAAATTTTCCAAAATTGGAAGTGTGTGGAAATCAATCCCATGGCCTATAAATAAGACCCTCATTGTTCAGAATTGAAGGGCTCATGCCCAAGCTTTGAACCTGCAACCCCAACCCTCACCATTGAAGGATAAGCTTGAAGATTTTCTTTGAAAATCGAGTTTCAAATCTCCAACTGTTTTGAGATTGAAACTCCAAGAGTCCATACCTTTCATTGATCCTAATCACTTCCAGCAAGCATCTGAAGCAAGGCCAAGCATAATTGAAAGCAAGATCGTGTCAATCTGAAGTTCCATTGAAGGTGAATTTTCAGAATTTTCATCTCTTTGATTCTCCCTCAATTCTTCACCATTCTTGTTGATTTTTGGTTATATGAAGTCCTATCAATGTAGGCAAGAAGATTGAGTTGCTTTGAGGTCAAATCAAAGCAACTCAGTTCATGATCCTCAAAATTCAAATCCTTGTATCTTTTTATATACTTTGAGTTGGAGAAAATTGAGGTCAGATTCGTGCTCCTGAGCATTTTTCCTTTAAAATAGTGTTATTCACTTTTCATTTTCCATTGAGTTGAGCTTGGACCAGACCGATGGTGCTCACCCGAGAAGATGACCGGAGCTAGGGCTCCAGTGGTATGTTGGCTTGTCCAGGACCATCTGATATGAGTCTCAGAATCTCACGCGTTCATTGTGGTTACCATACCTGCAGCGCAGTTGACTCCTGTATATGTTGAATGCGGGCTCCTGGCCATCTGATTTGCCACCTCAATTAATGAGGGAGATCAGATTGCCCTTGTTTTTTTTTATTTTTCTGATTTTCCATTTAATCCTTTTATTTTGATTAATTCATATAAATTTCATTTTTAATCCAAAAAATATGGGACTTTCACCAAAAAAATTCAAATATTTTCCTCTTTCATTTTCTGAATTAAAATTATTTTTTGGATTAATTTTGATATTTTTCATGATTTAATTGTTCTTGTGCATATTTTTAATTGTTTAAAAATACTTATGACTTTCCAAAAATTATGAATTTTTTTGTCTAAGGTTATTTGACCTTGTTTGACCTAGGATAAATCTCTTGGACATTTATTTGGTGTTTTGAAGAGATTTTAGGTTTTTGATCAAACATAATTTAATTTAAATGCATTTTAATTTGATTTTTAATTGATTAATTGTGTAGAAATTATGTTGAGCCTTTTTATTGACTTGTGAAGTTTGACTATGTGTTTGGGCCTTGGTCAAGGTTGATTTGACTTTTGTTGGATTAAAGTCATTGGATTTAAGGGATTGATGAAATGTACATTTCATCTCCTAAAATGAATTAATGACTTTAATTTGATAAAATTCCTCCCATGACCAATTTGTGTTTCTCTCATCTCCTCTCCCTCTTCATCTTCAATCTCATTCTATCTCATCCCTTTCATTGACCAATGAAGTCTCAATATCCTAAGGCTAATTGGTTCATCAATAACTTTGTGTTAGATAAACCAATACAAGTATGGATGAGATTAGGTCCATCCTTGGATCATTTTCTTTTTGAGTGTGGTATGTTTTAGGAGTATGGTCCATTATACCATATCTCTAACATGCATTAACATCAAAATTTCCATTGCCCGGCCTTAGATAGTTGTGACTTCTACATAAGTCCAATTACGATTGTTTAACATAACGCTAAATTTTGACCCAAAGGCAAAACATTCTAGTGAGTGAGATTGTAAGTCTCCCCCCTTTCATGGTATTGTGTGGAAACTTGGCCTTTCTTTCTTCCTTTGGAAGATGTCTTGGTTCAAGGATCCATGCTTGTGAATAGAGGGTTGAGTGTTCTCTAAAGTATGACTTAAACAATTGAAAAGAAAAACACCACTATCATCTAATCAACTAACATTTGACTAAATTCTATTAATCTTGCTTTTATTTTCAAGTCATTTACTTTATGCAATTTAAATTCAAGTCATTTACCATTTCATTTGCCATTTACATATCATTTAACTTGTTTATATTTATGTCATTTTCACTTTGCTCACTTGAGCCATATATAGTTGTTTGTATATTTTTTTTGTGTTTATGGTCTTAGGACCTTAAAATACTTAATAAACAACAAAAAACCATAAAAAATGTTTGTGTGGACTGTTGGATTTGATCTGAGTTTTGGACTTAGAATTAGGCAACATTCCCTATGCAAAAGGACTTGGCCAATGCCAACATTTCTGAGACCAAGTTGTTGTGATTTGAGTTTCCATTTGATGCAAGTATTGGGATCCACATGAATTCATCTGCTACATGGTCTTGATGCAAATGTTACTTTGAACCTGTGTCTAATGCCTTATTTTGAGCCAATCAAGGAGTATTCCATCTGATACATGGGAATATTAAGAAGAAGACTGTGAAGTTGCTTGCTTGGATGTGGCTATCTTTATTTGATGCCTTACTCTTCATATTGCTACTTTCTTATTGATACTGCTTGATTTAAAGTCCAAAGGAAAAGTGAATTTCTATATGATATTCTTGTCTATTGGATTGCATCCCATTGGTCAGATCTTTTCAACTCTTAGCTTTTAAATTTTTGCTTAGGATTAGTCGCTTCATCTCCTCCCATTCTCTTAAATTTCAAAATCTCTCCCCCTTTTGCCAAGAAGAAGGAAGGGGAAACCAATGTAGTATCGTAGAGGGGCAGAGAAGGCCTCATGTCAAAAGAAATCCACAACCGCGTCAGCATCAATATCAAGTTTCGTCAGTTATTCCAGTATTTTCTAATAATCAATCGGTACCAGTAGAACAACAACGTCAACAACAGTCGCAACAAAGAACCACCACCACCACCACCAACAACAACAGTAATCAACAACAAAAAAAACTTCGAGAGGAATAAGGTCTCTTTTGACCATATTCCTATGTTATATGCCTGAACACCGATGTGCCTTTCATCAAGGAGCTCCCGACCATGATATCGAGAACTGTTAGCCATTGAGGTATCAGGTACAAAAGCTTGTGAAGAGTAGGATGGTGTCCTTTGAGGATCGTGCGCCGAATGTAAAAGCCAATTTGTTGCCCGCTCATGGCAATTCCTCGGTCAATATGGTAGATGGTTGTCTTGGAGAATTCAAGGTCTATGATGTTTGCTTTATCATAAGGTCCTTGGTAACGATGTATAAGGACATTTGCCTAGTTAGTGAGTGCGAGCATGACCATGATGGTTGTGCAATTTGCAGTGTAAACCCTCAAGGGTGCGTCATCGTCAAGAGAGATATTCAAAGGCTGATGGATAAGGGTATGATTCGTATTTCCAATCCCGTCACTTGGGTGACGATGCCAATGTGATTGTTCCAGTATTTAAGACCCCGAAGCGGGTAGTGATTCAGTTTGATAGCAGCAACAATAACAACGTCAACAGATCAGTATCTCCGTTAGTGATACGGTTAGCAGGCCCCGTCTCGTATGCATCCGATAAAGCTGTTCCGTACCGGTATAATGCTACCATGGTGGAGAATGGTCAAGAGGTTCCGTTTCCTACGATCAATTCTGTTGTGAATATTACAGATATTGCAAAGGTGAACCGTAGCGGTCATGTTTTCGGTCCCGTTTTCCCGAAGTGATAGAAGATGTGTCGGTTAGTAAGAAGGTTGATGTGCCTGCAGTGAACCCAGTTATTGCTCCAGTGTGTTAGTCTGGTGAATCCAGCAAACTGAAGACTAATGAAGATGATGAGGTACTGAGATTAATCAAGAAAAGTGAATTTAATGTGGTGGAGCAGCTGCTCCAAACGCCTTCGAAGATTTCACTATTGTCTCTATTCATGAATTCTGAAGTGCACAAAGAAGCATTGCAGAGAGTATTGGAGCAAACCTACATTGAACATGATGTAACTGTGGATCAATTTGACCACATTGTGGCTAACATTACTTCTTGTAACAATCTGAGTTTTTGTGATGAAGAGCTTCCTGAGGAAGGCAAAAATCACAATTTGACACTGCATATATCGATGAACTGCAAGGAGGATGCATTGTCAAATGTGTTAGTTGATACCGTTTCTTCTCTGAATGTACTTCTGAAATCAACTCTGTGTAGATTATCCTATCAAGGCTCCCATATGAGGTATAATGGCGTGATTGTCAAAGCGTTTGATGGTTCTCGCAAAACCGTCATTGGTGAAGTGGACCTTCTAGTGAAGATATGTCCGAGTGATTTTCAAATTACTTTTCAAGTAATGGATATCCACCCAGCCTATAGATGTTTGTTGGGAAGGCCATGGATCCATGAAGCTGGAGCTATAACATTTAATCTGCACCAGAAATTGAAATTTTTGAAGAATGGCAAGCTTGTCATTGTTGGTGGAGAGAAAGCGTTCTTGGTGAGCCATTGATGACACTGAAATTCACCGTATTTTCGACTCCGATTTCGCATGCATTTTAGTAGTTTTATTATCATTTTGTTGTGTTATTACTATATTTCTCTTTGTTTTCAGGTTTTTACTTTAATCGGAGCCCCGATCGAGAAGAGGAGTGAAAAAGAGCTAAAACCCTAAAATTCAGCATTTTGTACTTGTGGCTCCCACTGTGGCTAGCGCCATAGACCCTGCCATGACGTGTCCTAACTCTACTTCCCTCAACTGCCACGTTCCCCACTACTTCCACTAAGGTGCCTCAGATTGGCCTTGTGGCGGGCGCCATGGCCTTGTGGCGGGCGCCACAAGAGGAAAAGTTTTCCCTCTCATTTTCAAGTTGAAGGGCATCCTTGTCACTTCCATCTTTTTACTTGCTTATAAATAGAAACTCGAATTCACTTGTTTAGACATCCAAACTTAGAACAGAGGAAAACTCAGAGCAAAATTTGTTTCACTTAGGCATATATTCAGTATTTTAAAGTGGTAATCGCTTCGCATTGGGGTGTTACCACAATTGTGTAATCGAGTTTTATGATCGAGTCTGTAATCGAGTTTGGAGCACTTTGGAAGGAAGTTAATCCTGCTGCCATTTTCATTTCCGCTTTGCATTTTATTCAACCCTCCGATTGGAGCAGGTTTTTATTACTTTGCCTTTATCTATTTATTTCCCGCACTCGCTTTACTTTATTTATTTCCCGCACTCGCTTTACTTTATTTATTTTCCCACACTCGCTTTACTTTATTTATTTTCCCGCACTCGCTTTACTTTATTTATTTCTCGCACTCGCTTTACTTTATTTATTTTCCGCACTCGCACTACTTTTATTTATTTTCCGCACTCGCACTACTTTTATTTACTTAAGGGCTATTTTAACTTTCAACTTAAGTTTTCCCGCACTTAATTTCCGTTGGGTAAGATCGAAAGCCGTCCAACATCTTTTTAAACTTAATTGTTTTTAACTACTTCAAAAACAGCGAAAGCGCTTTGTTTAGTTCATTAGGAGTTTTTAACTTAAGAAGAAAAGAGATTTTAAAACTATTTTCGGACGCGTTTATAAGTTTAGAGTCTGGTTCGTGAGAACCTCTTTTAGTTAAGAAATCAAGGTTAAAATACTTTTCAACTTAGTCAAGATACTATATTTCTTAAAAATAGGTTTACTACTCTAACGCAATGCGCGCCTTTTTATAAGTGACAATAAGAGGGTTTGATTAGGGAGTACAACTCGGTTCTGAATACGCGAAAGCGACAATTCCTGTTAAATTAGTTCTTTTCAAAGTAGGAAACACTGCCCATAAGTAGCTCTATTAGCAAGTACCTGGATTATTAATTGATTATGTGAATTACATTCGAGCCTGTCTTTATAAATTGAACTTTATTCAACATTTTACTTTTCATTGCACACTCTAAAAACCCATATTTTGATTACCTAAGATAAACACCATAACAATAGATAACGATAGATTGACACTTGGTCTCTGTAGATTCGACAATCTTTTATATTACTCTGACGCGTTCGTATACTTGCGAAAAGTACGCATCAAGTTTTTGGCGCCGTTGCCGGGGACCAATTTCGTCAAATTTCATTACCCTGTTGTTATATCGTTTAGACTTAGTTTATTTCCCGCCGGTCAATGCGAAGAACTCACAACACCGGAAGTTTAAGATTAGTATACCCTCTGGCGGAACCGGAACGTTACGCTCGCGCACGTTTATTCTTTCATAGAATTAGGAGAGCTATGGCCGAAGATCAAAACCAAAGACCTCTTAAGGACTTCGCTCAACCGTCCATCGAAGAACCTAGTTCTAGTATAGTAAACCCAACCATCCCAGCCAATAATTTCAAACTTAAACCATCCCTGTTGCAACTAGTGCAACAGAGACAATTCGCAGGTCTCGCTACTGAGAACCCGAACCAACATTTAAAAATATTTCTTCAATTAGCAGACACTTTTAAAACCAATGGAGCTTCTCCTGAGGCAATACGTTTAAGATTATTCCCCTTTTCCCTCAGAGATAAAGCCCTATCATGGTTAGATTCCCTTCCATCCAATTCCATTACGACTTGGGATAACCTTAGAAGAGTATTCCTTGCTAGATACTTTCCCCCGAGTAAGACCTCCGTTCTTCGAAACCATATAACTATATTTACCCAAAACCAAGGAGAATCGTTGTTCGAAGCGTGGGAGAGATATAAAGAGTTGTTAAGAGCATGCCCACATCATGGCTTAGAAAATTGGTTAATCATTCAAACCTTCTATAATGGACTTCATTACAATACTAAGACGACCATCGACGCTGCCCCAGGCGGTGCACTGATGAACAAACCTTACCCTGAAGCTAGTGCCCTCATCGAAGATATGGCTCAAAACCATCAATCATGGGGAGTCGAACGAGCGACAGTTAAGAAGAAGGAAGCCCAAGGAGGAGTGCATGAACTAAGCTCTATAGACATGATGCAAGCTAAAATGGACGCATTAGCCCTCAAGGTCGAGCATATGTGCATAAACCCGAATACTGCAGCCGTAGTTTCGTCGGATTGTGAGATATGTGGAACCAAAGGACACCAATCTGCAGAATGCAGTCTATTAAACGAAACCCACTCCGAGCAAGTGAATTACACCCAATGAAACCCATACTCAAATACCTATAACCCTAGATGGAGGAATCATCCGAACTTCTCCTATAAGAACAATAACCCTATCCAAAATAATACCTCCGAGACCTAGTTACCAAGCCCCAAGATCAAATCAACCTATGCAACCTGTGCCACCAAAGCCGAGCCTTGAGAAAATTATGGAAAATTTTATCACTGCTCAAACCCAACAAAACAAGGAGTTCATGAACCAAAACATTCATGTTAACAAATTGATTACCCAGTTAGGAACCAAGGTTGACCAAATAGTTACCCATACTAAGATGCTTGAAACCCAGATCTCTCAGGTAGCTTTAAACCAAGCCCCCCAGACTACACCTGAAGGACAATTCCCTGGACAACCTCAACAGAATCCGAGAGGACAAGCCAATGCTATTATCCTGCGAAGTGGGAACGCTTATGATGAGCCACCAAACCCAAGATTGAGTGAACCTAAAACTTATGAGGAATATACCAAACCCCCGGTCGAAGTAAAGGAACCAGAGGAATCTGAAAACCAGGAAGGTCAAGAAAAAGGAGAAAAACCTAAAGATAAAACTTATGTACCACCCCCGCCATATAAACCACCTATACCATATCCGCAAAGACTCAAACAAACCCAGATCAATAACCAAAATCAAAAATTTATTAAAGTTATAAAAAAACTTCATCTAGAAATCCCTTTTACAGAAGCCATCACCCAAATACCTTCTTATGCAAAGTTTCTCAAAGACATCCTTACCAACAAACGTAGACTAGACGATCTGAAGCCCTTGGAATGCAATTCTATTTCTGAGAATAAATTAGCAAAGAAAGATAAAGATCCTGGAAATTTCTCCATTCCTTGTCTTTTGGGAAGTCATGTCATCGAAAAAGATTTTCTAGACTTAGGAGCTAGTGTGAGCTTAATGCCTCTAGCGGTTTGTGAGAGGTTAAACTTAGGAGAATTACAACCTACTAAGATGTCACTTCAGTTAGCTAATAGATCTGTTAAATATCCGATAGGCATTTTGGAAGATGTCCCTGTTAGGATAGGTCAGTTATTTATCCCTACTGATTTTGTTGTCATGGACATCAAAGAGGACAATGATATACCGATCCTTCTAGGTAGACCATTCTTCTCAACTGCTGGAGCCATAATAGATGTCAAAAGAGGAACGTTGACCTTGAGGTAGGTGACGAGAAAATAGAATTTATACTTTCGAAATTTCTTATGGCACCTGTGATGGGAGATGCATGTTATGCCTTAGATATCATTGATGAATGTGTTAGAGAATTAGAACAAGAAGAAATCATAAAAACAATTAAGTTACCATCAACCCTCATAATGGAAGATGATGACTTTAAGAAACCCTACATCGATGATAACCTTTACGAATGTTTATCCCTTACCCCAAATCCTATGCCATGCCCTAAGAAACCAACCTTAGAACTTAAGGAACTACCTAAAAACCTGAGATATGAGTTCCTCGATGAAGAGATGAACCGTCCAGTTATAGTCAGTGCTACCTTGAGCCAAGAGGAAACATACCAACTTTTAGACGTTTTACGAAGATATCCCTCAGCCTTAGGATATAGTATCTCTGACCTGAAAGGTATAAGCCCATCCGTATGCATGCATCGGATTTCGCTCGAAGAAGATTCAAAACCCTCTAGAGAACATCAGAGAAGAATAAACCCTATAATGAGTGATGTTGTTAAAAAGGAAGTTCTTAAGTTACTTGAGGCAGGTATAATCTACCAGATCTCGGATAGTAAGTGGGTGAGCCCTGTGCATGTAGTACCTAAAAAGGGAGGCATCACAATCATACAAAACGATAAAGCGATCATGTAGCAAAACGATTAGAAGGAGGATGGCGGATGTGTATAGATTATAGAAAATTAAATAAAGCAACCAGGAAGGATCATTTCCCTTTACCGTTTATAGACCAGATGTTGGAGTGTCTAGCCAGACACTCTTACTTCTGCTATTTAGATGGATACTCTAGATTCTTCCAAATACCTATCCACCCCGGAGATCAAGAAAAAACTATCTTTACATGCCCTTATGGAACTTTTGCCTACAGACGAATGCCATTCGGCCTCTGTAACGCCCCAGCTACTTTCCAACGCTGCATGATGTCAATCTTTGCAGATTACTTGGATGGTATCATGGAAGTGTTTATGGATGATTTCTCGGTTTGCGGATTCGATTTCCAAAATTGTCTCGCTAACCTTGAGAAAATCCTGGAGAGATGCGTGGAGGTGAACCTCGTGCTAAATTGGGAAAAATGTCATTTCATGGTGACCGAAGGAATTGTTTTAGGACATATAGTTTCCAAAAAAGGTATAGAGGTAGATAGAGCTAAAATAGAAGTTATAGAAAACCTAAAACCACCCAAAACTATCAGAGAAGTCCGAAGCTTTCTTGGACACGCTGGATTCTATCGGCGTTTTATCAAGGACTTCTCCAAAATAACTAAACCTTTAACTGGACTTTTAATGAAAGATGCTGAATTCACTTTCGATGAAAAATGTAATAACGCATTTAATCTTTTAAAACAAGCATTAGTATCAGCACCTATTATGAAACCCCCTGATTGGTCAGAACCTTTTGAGATAATGTGCGATGCTAGTGATTATGCGGTTGGAGTAGTTCTAGGACAAAGGAAAGATAAAAAATTACATGCCATTTATTATGCCAGTAGAACCATAGACGCTGCCCAACTTAACTACGCAACAACTGAAAAAGAATTACTCGCTATAGCTTTCGCTATAGAAAAATTTAGATCTTATCTAGTAGGAGCAAAAATTATAGTTTACATTGATCATGCTGTCATTCGTTACCTATTAAGTAAAAAAGATGCCAAGCCCGGGTTACTCCGATGGATTTTATTACTACAAGAGTTTGATTTAGGTATAAGAGATAAAAAAGGCATTGAAAATGTAGTAGCCGGTCACCTTTCTAGGCTAAAACACCTAAAACCAGATTTAGTACCTATAAATGATGATTCCGCCTATGATAGACTGATAGCTAGACTAGAAACCATCTAAGACGATAACCTAGGCCCACATGAGCACTCCCAAAATACCTTAGCAGTAAGTAACGTACCATGGTATGCAGACTTTGTTAATTACCTAGCCGCTGATATCATACCCCCTGATCTTGACTACCACCGCAAGAAGAAATTCTTCCACGATGTGAGAAACTTCTATTGGGATGAACCACTCCTTTTCAAAAGGGGTAAAGATGGCATTTTTCGCCGTTGCGTTCGAGAAGAAGAGGTAAACAATATAATAGAGCATTGTCATTCTGCACCCTATGGTGGACATGCGAGCACCTCTAAGACATACGCCAAGATTCTTCAAGCTGGCATATTCTGGCCTACCATGTGGCGTAATGTCTACGCTTTCATTGTCAAATATGATAGATGCCAACGCACTGGAAACATTTCAAGGCGTGACGAAATGCCTCTAAGAAACATTCAGGAAGTAGAACTCTTCGACGTTTGGGGTATAGATTTTATGGGACCTTTCCCACCATCCTTAGGAAACAGGTATATCTTAGTAGCTGTAGACTATGTGTCTAAGTGGATTGAAGTTATAGTTGCACCCACAAACGATACTAGGGTTGTGATTAAACTGTTTAAAAACTATATATTCCCTAGATTTGGAACACCACGTTTAGTCATAAGCGATGGAGGATCACACTTCATATCGAGGATATTTGACAAACTTTTAAGAAAATATGGAGTTAGGCATAGAGTAGCCACACCATACCACCCACAGACTAGTGGCCAAGTGGAAGTATCTAATAGGGAGATAAAATAAATCCTAGAGAAAACTATTTCTATCTCTAGGAGAGACTGGTCTCAAAAGCTTCAAGAAGCATTATGGGCCTACCGAACCGCTTTCAAAACCCCTATAGGAACAACTCCCTACCAACTAGTCTATGGAAAATCCTGTCACTTACCGTTCGAATTAGAGCATAAGGCCTATTGGGCCATTAAAACTTTGAATTTAGACTACCTGACCGCTGGTAAGAAGCGTATCCTTGACATTCACAAACTAGAAGAACTTAGGCAATCTGCCTACGAGAATGCAAAAATATAAAAAGAGAGAACAAAAGCCTGGCACGACAAAAGGATAGTAAAGAAAAACTTCAATATAGACGATCATGTTCTCCTTTTTAACTCTAGGTTACGACTCTTCCCTGGGAAGCTGCGCTCAAGATGGACTGGCCCTTTCGAAGTATCCAAGATTCTGAGATCCGGAGCCGTAGAGATCAAGAACGAAACATGTAGCCCATTCATTGTAAATGGACAAAGATTGAAGCTCTACGAAGGAGGAGACATTCCAACATACTACTCAAGCCACACCCTGATTGATCCACCGATTCCTACTACTACAGGTGTATAAATTCTAATCGTTAAGCTAATGACGTTAAACAAGCACTGCGTGGGAGGCAACCCATGGTTTTTCATTTTACTTTTTCGTATTTATTTTATTTTATTTTATTTTTATTTTCACCGAGACTAAATATTTGAGTGGTTTGTATTTTCAGGATCACTTTCTTAACTTCTACAGGATGCAGGATTTCGATGATATGCACGTAGCCTATAGAGATGATGCTCAGAGGGAGCGCTACATCGCTCTTTATCAGCGCCCTATGGTGCCCACACGTTATCCTGATCAGCATTGCATGGAGGCACTGGGCATTGAGCCGAGTATCCGACTTTTGAGCCACCAGCTTCACTGGGAAGAGTTCGTTGACGACTTGAGTAACACCTACAGGAACTTGACATTGGAGTTCCTCAGTTCATTCGATTATGACCCATACTCTGGACCAGATGGGTATGCTGCTTTCATGCTCTTTGGAGTTGAGTACTCTTTCAGCCAGAAAGAGTTCGGTGACGTATTGGGTTTCCAGACCACTCCTGATGCTATCCCGGAGACACCTATGGGATATTTTCTGGGTAAGGAAGTGGAGAAGGTTTGGAGTGATATATCAGGTGGTGGAAGCCAGGATCCATCTACGCAGCTGTCTCAGGTTATACATAACCCTGCTTTTAGATACTTCCAGATGATATTGGCACATTCCTTCCTAGGAAAGCCGGATGCTGAGACATTACTGAGTGAAGAGGAGATCTTCCTACTATTTTGTGCATCCCAGTCTCGACCAGTAGCATGTGGGAACTTTCTGTTATGTGGCCTGAGCGGTGTTTCCAGATCGACCGAAGGAGTCATCCATGTGGGAGGGATCGTTATACAGATTGTTATCGCTTTAGGTCTATCTCGCAAGCTGTTACATCTCTAGACCTACTGTGGGTACACTACCATGGACATCGACTTCTGTTTGACCAGAGGGTTGATGAGGAAAGCCTCTTTCCACCCATGTCAGTTCTGATTGCTAGTCGACAGCAAAGCTATTCATTATTTCACACTACCTGATCCTATGATGACTAGTGTGCATGACCCATCGAATTGGAGTTATGCTCTGGAAGGCCAGGGAGAGACCATCGAGGAGCCGAGATCACCACCCATCGCTGAGTACACGCCTACACCACCTTCTCCCAGGATCACTGTATTCTCTAACAATCTATCATTGCAGACCCCAGACATCCGCACCCAGATTGCAGAGTGTCGTAGAGAGATTGCAGAGCTTAGACACGAGGTGGCTGACCTTACCTTACACATGGGAGTATCTGATCTCACCCACGCTACCGAGGCCGACTGTTTATACTAGGAGATCGCAGAGCTCAGGCAGGAGGTAGCCATGCTTCGTGGATCTACTCAGGAAGACGACATCCCTACTATATGATCTCACCATTTCATCTTATTTTATCTCTTTTTATGCTTATTTTCTCGCATTTACATAACTCATTCTATATCATCGCATTTGGGATATTTTACCAACTATGTCTACACATTGATATTTCTACTTTTATATATATATATATATATATATATATATATATATATATATATATATATATATATATATATATATATATATATATATATATATATATATATGCCTTATGTTTGTTTATTTTATTGACATTTTTTTGTTTATTTATTTATTAATCTAATGTTTAAATTTTTTTATTTTATTTTTTACTTTTATAAAATTATGCAAGCCAATGATACTAGGAAATCACAAGACAAATGGCTAGAGAGCAAAGGCGTGATGACCTACTCTCTACCATCCAACAACAACTGGAGGATAACATGAGCTTCATGCAAGAATCGCAGCGGAGGACAGATAGATCTTATGATACTGTTTTACAGTCCCTGCTTACGATTACAAATACGCAAGCCCGTCAGTAACAATACCACCATCAACATATTTCACTCATCGAAGCCACTCAAGGTTCCATTTTGGGTAACCTTCGAGAGGCGAGGACCGCTCAGGATGCCTTGCAGGCCAGGATGGTTCAGCGAGACCGTCGTCGTACCCGATCCTGTCGTCCACCTTAGGATGGCGAAGGCACCAGTGGTCAGCAGTAGGTTGTCAGGTAACTCTTCCCTTATCTTATTTCGAAACATTGAGGACAATGTTCGGTGTGGGAGGAGCCTTTATCGCTTTTCTTTGCTGTTTTCAGTTAGTTTGTTCATTTCCTTTGCTATTTTTAGATAGTTTGTTTACCTTTATTGCTTTTTGTTTACTTTATTTTATTTTGCTTTTAGTTTACGTGTCTTAGATAATGCATGAGTCTGATGAGTCACCAAATATAGTGTATCTTTAGTACAGTCTAATCTCCTCATACCTTTAGCCTTACCAAAATTTTTTGCAAAAGAAAACAGTGTTATTCTGAAATTTTTTGGGTTTTAAAGACGGGTTTGAGTAAGGATGCGGTGACTTGGGAGAACTTTTTGAAACATCAGTATTATTTTAGCACCATAGACTTCGTAAATATTACAATCATTCCCGAAACCCCATATACCATGGCCTTAATCATCATTTCAGTATAAGTCCTCAGTAGTTTATCTCAGCAGTCAGCTCCGGCCTACGCATCCTCTACGTAGGGGACCGATGCAAATAAGTGAATGATCCAGCAAAATAAATAAAAGAAAGCAAAACGGCAACTCAGGTATAGGTGACCCTCACAAAGTCATTTAAACCAAAGAATTGTAAAAATTAGCTACAAAAAGAAAAAGAAAAACTTACCTGCTGTTAGTTGGTTCAGAGGTATCTGACACTGAACTCGGTAGGGCGGATTACGATCTGATCCCCCACAACTGCAGTTGGGTCAAATAAAAGGGTTTACACATATCTATGTGACAGAAACCCCATGTTTAGATCATAATCACTAACAGGTCACTCTGCTATGAAGCATGTACGGATAACGGGCTTAATGTGATTGCGCCTGAATGAAAAGGACACAAAAAGAGATGAAGAGGCAGGCCTATGTATTGTGGAATAATATGGGTTGATTAATATAGGAATGAAGTTGATGTCCGTATTTGCGGATTAGTGTCATCATGATACCCTTAGTTCACTCAATTAGTACCTATCACTGCATCCCGACTTGAACTTAGAACCTTTTTGACCTGAAGCACTCGTTTACACCAGTTTTTCTTCTATGAACTTTTTAGTGTTTTACTTGAGGACAAGCAAAGGTTTAAGTGAGGGAGAGTTTGATGACACTGAAATTCACCGTATTTTTGTAGTTTTATTGTCATTTTGTGGTGTTATTACTATGTTTATCTTTGTTTTCAGGTTTTTACTTTAATCGGAGCCCCGATCGAGAAAAGGAGTGAAAAAGAGCTAAAAACCCTAAAATTCAACATTTTGTACTTGTGGCTCCCACTGTGCCTGGCGCCATAGACCCCGCCATGACGTGTCCTAGCTCAACTTCCCTCAACTGCCATGTTCCCCACTACTTCCACTAAGGCGCCTCAGATTGGCCTTGTGGCGGGCGCCATGGCCTTGTGGCGGGTGCCACAAGAGGAAAAGTTTTCCCTCCCATTTTCAAGTTGAAGGGCATCTTTGTCATTTCCATCTTTTTAGTTGCTTATAAATAGAAACTCGAATTCACTTCTTTAGACATCCAAACTTAGAACAGAGGCAAACTCAGAGCAAAATTTGTTTCACCTAGGCATATATTCAGTATTTTAAAGTGGTAATCGCTTCGCATTGGGGTGTTACAACAATTGTGTAATCGAGTTTTATGATCGAGTCTGTAATCGAGTTTGGAGCACTTTGGAAGGAAGTTAATCCTGCCGCCATTTTCATTTCCTCTTTGCATTTTTTTCAATCCTCCGATTGGAGCAGGTTTTTATTACTTTTCTTTTATCTATTTATTTCCCGCACTCGCTTTACTTTATTTATTTCCCGCACTCGCTTTACTTTATTTATTTCCCGCACTCGCTTTACTTTATTTATTTTCCCGCACTCGCTTTACTTTATTTATTTCCCGCACTCGCTTTACTTTATTTATTTTCCGCACTCGCACTACTTTTATTTATTTTCCGCACTCGCACTACTTTTATTTAAATTAATGCACTTTTACTTTATCATGTCTAACTAAATCTATAAGGTTAGAATGTAAGGATCGTAATTGAACCGATAATCCGTACAATTGTTCGTAGAAACACTTAAGGGCTATTTTAACTTTCAACTTAAGTTTTCCCGCACTTAATTTCCGTTGGGTAAGATCGAAAGTCGTCCAACATCTTTTTAAATTTAATTGTTTTTAACTACTTCAAAAACAACGAAAGCGCTTTGTTTAGTTCATTAGGAGTTTTTAACTTAAAAAGAAAAGAGATTTTAAAACTATTTTCGGACGCGTTTATAAGTTTAGAGTCTGGTTCGTGAGAACCTCTTTTGGTTAAGAAATCCAGATTAAAATACTTTTCAACTTAGTCAAGATACTATATTTCTTAAAAATAGGTTTACTACTCTAACGCAATGCGCGCCTTTTTATAAGTGACAATAAGAGGGTTTGATTAGGGAGTACAACTCGGTTCTGAATACACGAAAGCGACAGTTCCTGTTAAATTAGTTCTTTTCAAAGTAGGAAACACTGCCCATAAGTAGCTCTATTAGCAAGTACCTGGATTATTAATTGATTATGTGAATTACATTCGAGTCTGTCTTTATAAATTGAACTTTATTCAACACTTTACTTTTCATTGCACACTCTAAAAACCCATATTTTGATTACCTAATATAAACACCATAACAATAGATAACGATAGATTGACACTTGGTCTCTGTGGATTCGACAATCTTTTATATTACTCTGACGCATTCGTATACTT
Organism: Lathyrus oleraceus; assembly: GCF_024323335.1. Taxonomy (NCBI): domain Eukaryota; kingdom Viridiplantae; phylum Streptophyta; class Magnoliopsida; order Fabales; family Fabaceae; genus Lathyrus; species Lathyrus oleraceus. The sequence continues at coordinate 102,114,515 of NC_066584.1, read as the reverse complement.
GCGAAAAGTACGCATCAGCCATCTGTTGTCTTTTTCGTACATTTAAGTTGATGAGGAGGTTGGAACTCCGTTCGAAGCCTTATCTATTGCTGAGGTAAAGAAAATGGGGGCACTCATGTCTTCTTTCAAAGATGCTCAGAAAGCTATCAAGGCAGGCAGTACAGATTAGTGGGGCCGTATGGTAGAAATCTGCAAGAACAAGAACATAGCCAAATTAGGATTCCAGCAAGGGCCGTTCAATGTCAAAGCTGAAGAAATGCAATCAAGTTTCCGTAGCGGAGGGTTCATCCATGGTAATGAACAACACTCAACTGCTGTGACTGGAGGCGATGAGATGAAGACTGCGCCAATTTTGTGATGCATGGCAAGACTTGCAACAATTAGGTTGTTGTTGATGTTCCTGGTTTTCGAACTTTCTCTTTTAAAATTATAAAATCAAACTATTAACTTTATGCTGAACCACATTGATATTTAGATTATTATTACAAATAATAATAAACTAATGCATAAAAATATTAAAATATTTTTAAAATTAATAATATAATATAGATATGTTTTTAATTTACAAATATCAAATGCCGACAAAATTTTATGCTCAGAACTTTATTAAAAATATAATAGTCAATACTAAAAATATTCACTCCAATTTTTTTAAGTTTATGTTTCTTAGTGTAAATAATAATTTTTTTTTTGACTAAATGGACCTAAATATAACACTCAAGAAATAAAATACTATTTTCTACTACTATTAGATAAGTATGACATTATTTTATTTTAGAATTTTTTTCTTAAAATTAAAAATATATTTAAAATTGACTTTTGAAACTATTACAAGTTAGAATTATAAAGCATATTACTTTAAATATAATAAAAAACTTATTCAACTTTAAGAATTATACAAAAAAATACTATTTATTTCATGGGGCACAAATATATGTATAAATAACATATTTATTTACTATGTTATATCTTAATTATTTGACATTAGATGTTCTATATAAACCTCTGAAACTCTCCTAATAAGATTGATTCTTATTTCTGCTTTTGATATTGAAGCTATTTGAAATGGCTAAGTTTTCTTTCCTGTCAATTATCGTCCTTGCCTTCATTTTCTCAGGTATATTATTATTCAATCAAATTTTATAGCATTTCTCAGGTATATTATTATTAACACTATTCAAGGAAATACAAGTTTTTCAATTATGTTATTATTTTCACAAATAGTTTTTTTAATTTAATTTTGTTTTTTATTTTATTTTATTACAGTTATAACAATGACAATTAGTGCAAAAGAATGTGTCGTTTCTCGTGAAGGTCAATGTCTTCTTGCAGCATGTGGAGAATGGTGTTTTCAAGCATATAAAGGTCATGGAACCTGCGTTAGTGGAAGTGGAGACCCCTCTACTTATAAATGTGTTTGCATATATAATTGTTCCACTTAGAACAAAAATGTCACAATGGTGACTATTTTTAATGTTAATTTGTATTGAAATAAAGTGAATAAATTCTAGAGAATTACAGTTACAAAATTCTATTTAAGTGTTTCTTATACTTGTTGCGATTGAGAACATGAAATCAAATTCTTATGTCATTTTTTGGTGTAATATTCTTTAAAACAAAGAAGAGAAAATGTTAATAAATTTTACCTCAATAAAGTTAGATGTTGTGATATAGGCTAAATACCAGATTTAATAATAATTTTGTTTTTCTAAAAAAAGTTTTTATTTTAATCATTTCATAGATATGATTTTGATTTTGATTTTATTGGCTTTTTTTTTTATATAAAAAATAGTATCATAAGTTTGACTATATAACTAAAGATATTAATTAACTAGTGATAAAAGTCTATGCATTTTTGCATTATTATTTGTAGTTAATTCAACCATACATATGTTTACAAATTTATTAAAAATCATTTTTCAGAAATTATACCCAAAAATAGTTTTTTTTTTTATATTTTGACTGTTATTTATTTGTCTTAATTATAATTTTGACTATCTATTATTAAAGTTAACTTGTGAAACTAAACTTCAATTTTAAATTCAAATAATTTAGGTTTCATTTCACTTATTTATTATTAAAATTGATGTTATATATATATATATATATATATATATATATATATATATATATATATATATATATATATATATATATATATATATATATATATATTCTAATAAATGTATTAGTCGTTACGATAGTTATTTAGGTTTAGTTTAGTTTGTTACTCAAGACTCAAGGAAACTATCTTGTATATATATCTTGTATTCATTCAATAGAAAGTTAAGTCAAATGTTCAAATACAACATCATACTTAAATTGTATTATGATATCACTAGTGTGGGCAGCTAGAAGATCCTTCTTCTTCATCGATTTTCCATTTGAACTTCAACAATGAAGACTCATGATCATGACACCTCCTCCACAACACAAAACAACAACAACATGATACATGACAACAATAACAATCAAAACACAATAATCAATCCATAAAGAATTCAGACCTTGGTCAATCCAACTTATATTATCTTCATCATGCCGAAAATCCTAGTGCAATCCTTGTTTCTCCACCATTATCAGAGAATAACTATGAATCTTGGAGCCATTTAATGATAAGAGCACTTTTGATCAAGAACAAAATCAAATTCATTAATAGAAAACTCATGGCACCTCAAGAAGACTATCCTTTCTTGGATATCTGCATCGCTCTCACCTGAAATTACTCAAAGCACCATTTATGTCGACGATGCAGCCTAGCTTTGGACGGATATGTAAAACCGGTTCTCAAAGAGTGATCATTTTCACCTATCCGATCTTATGCGACAAATTCATTCCATGTGCCAAGGTGACAAATCAGCGACTGCATATTTTAATACTTGAAGACTCTTTGGGAAGATTTTGAGACCCTTAGAATTCTCCCAAATTGTACTAGTGGAATTCATCTCACTATCAAGAAGCAACAATGTATGATGTATGTTATCTGTTTCTTGAAAGGTCTGAATGACAACTTCAACCATGTCAAATCTCAAATCTTCATGGTCGAGCCTCTCTCTGATGTCACCATGGTTTTTTCATCCATCTTGTAACAAAAACGTTAATTAACCTCTCCAATCACTTCTAAATCCTCCAAGATTCTTATGGAAAACTCAAATAATCCTCAAGCTAATGGCATATTTCCTCATAAATCAGGCAAAGGTCGTAGTAAACCAAGTTTTCAATGCAAGAATTCATTCAACTCCAAAGTTTGTTCCTTCTATGGCAAAATAGATCACACCATTGATACTTGCTACTTCAAACATGGATATCCATTGGGCTTCAAGTTCAAAGATAAAATCGGATTCTCCAATAATGTGATGCATGTGATGAGGCTCATTCTCCATCTGCAAATAATGTTGATCATCCTACCAACAAAGTTGACATGACTCCTGAAGTGTAGAATAAGCTGATATCATTGCTCAATAAGATTGAATCCTCACATATTTGTGATCCTCACATCATACATGCATTATCTTCAGGCTTGATTCATCCTTCAATTCATGTCACATGCAATTCTTTGAACAATAATTGGATCATTGATACAAGAGAAACGGGCCGCATTTGTTCCTCTCTTAATCTCTTCTATTATCATCACTCTATTTAACCTATTATTATCAAGATGCCTAATGGATCACATATTTCACCCACAATCTCTGGAACTGTTAAATTGAATGACACCTTAACCCTACACAATGTTTTTTTTTGTTCCCGAATTCAATTGCAATCTTATTTCTGCATGCCAATTATCATCTTATAACAAATGTAATCTTTTATCATTGATCTTGTATTATTCATGAACAACATTCATTGAGGATTATTAGGCTTGCTAAAGTTCATAATAATTTGTACATTCTAAGGAAAGAATACTTCTTAGCATTTTGCTATCATACTGATTTAAATGCAACTCGAAGTAATTCTAATGCTGAAAATATGTTTAGTCATTGGCATCATAGACTTGGAAATCCATCTCATAATGTACTAAAATCCATTCAGCAAGGATTTTCCATTACATGTGATCATGTTAATTCTATTTGTGACAATTGTGACTATGCCAAGAAAACTAAACTTTCTTTTCCATTGAGTAATACTCAAACTACATATTATTTTGAACAAATCCACGTGGACATTTGGGGCCTTTCACACCCTCATATGTCCACGGTCACTCTTATTTTTAAACGATTGTAGATGACTTCACTAGACATACTTGGGACTTCCTCGTGAAAAGAAAATACGAGACAAAACCCTTGATCGTGCAATTCATCAACTTGGCTCATACTCAATTTGGAAAGATCATCAAGAATATCATATCAAATAATGGCAATGAATACATTCTGGATAATTATTTCAAAGAAAATGGCATCGTTCATCAAAAAACATGCATAGAAACTCCATAAAAAAATATTGTTGCAGAAAGAAAACACATGCATATTCTTAATGTTCCAAGAGCCACCATGTTTCAATCCAACCTACCAAAGCTTTTTTGGAACTTTGCTAGCACTCATGCAATCTACTTGATAAATAGACTATTGTCATATCCCAATTTTGCATATGTTCCTTTTTATATTTTTGAAAAACATTTCATTTCTAATTGGTAAGATAACTTAGTTGGCAGTAAGAGGAGGACTTCATGCATATGGTCCTGGGTTTGAATCCTTCCAAGAGTTACTATATTTATACAACATGATAATCTACCTGTGATGTCATCCCTGTAACCTAATACATATATTAGTCAAGCATCTAAAAACATTGAGGTGCTCACACCATTTAAGCTATATGAAGCATATTCAAATCAGATGGATGCCACCACATATCTTGAAAAAATTACAATAACAAAGTCGTTATTATCCACTAATAATCTAAAATACTCTCTTAGTAGAAATAGAAACCACAAGGAGTGTTCTGGAGTCCATTCATTCTATAAATAGGGGTTCACCTTCTAACTATGATCACATAATCAATTCTCCTACTTTCTATATACATTCACGTTACCTTACTTTGACATAAAAATATCTTTGTCGGTACACCCATCACCTAAAGAAGAAGCATATAAGAAGCATGTGAAGCATACAAGAAGCGTATGATGGGATCGAAGCACCACATCTTCTAATTATATCCATTGTTGTGAAGGTTACATACCTCAAAAAATTATTTAGGAATATTGGTGCCTCGTTAAAAGATTACTCATACATAAAAAATCTAACATCATGGAGATAATTAAAAGTCGAACTCCACCAAAACCATTACATGGTGATCCAAGTTATGAAGGTCACAACTCCTAGAGTAGTGAATCCAAGCGCAAGATTTCATCATCTCAAAAGTGTGTCAATGGAGACAAATGTCTTACCCCTAATGTTCTCAATCATCAACAAGAAACTAGGTAGAAAGGTCCAATAAGTGTGACATATTGAACCATAACATCATGGACGTGACGAACAAACAGGTATAGAACACCATAGGCGTGATTGAAGTTCATACCAAGCGGCTCGATAAGAGGTTATAACTAATAAGAAGAGCACATGACATAAATATAAGTGTGACATATTGAACCATAACATCATGGACGTGACGAACAAACAGGTATAGAACACCATAGGCGTGATTGAAGTTCATACCAAGCGGCCCGATAAGAGGTTATAACTAATAAGAAGAGCATGTGATATAAATAACCACCTTTTATTTGGAGGCCTAAAAGTTAGCCCCAACAAGTGAGGCCCAAGGCCTGATCGTACCAAGCAACATAATTTATTGTTGATTTTAATATCTTATCTACTTTTATTTGATCATAACATATTGAATAAGATCTACCATGTTTTTACATGAATAAAACTTTTAATGAATAATTTTAAATCAATTTTTTAAAATAATATTTGCTTTTTAATATAATTCTTAAATTATATAAATATAATAAATAATTGTTTTTTATTATGTAATTATTTACATAAAATTAATAAATTTAATTCGCAAGATGATAAAAAGTAACATGATAATTTTTTAATATTAATTAAGAACTAAATCAACAAAAATATATTTTAAAGATTAATAATTAATTTTGTATTAACTAGAGATTAAACTGAAGCAAAAATTTAAAAATTCATTAATGATTTGTTTTATTTTAAAATAAAAAATTAATACAATTTTATAAATATATATTTTTATTTTTAAAAAAAAATATTTTAAATTTTGTCTTAGGCCTCCTAATTTGTTGGGTCGGTCTTGAGGACGATGCTATGACACCTTTGCTAGCTCGTGGTCAGGAAGCAAAATATATTCCCTAGGTGTGTCGAGATGAAGGGAATTTTTTAATCCACCTTATATATTCCTTACACACCATACAAAAATACTAAATTGTCGTCCAGATTTCAGAGATATATCTCCGGACGCATCAAATTCTGATTAAACGTTAAAGTATTTTGGAGATGCATCTCCGTAATAATTTAAAATGTATACCATGCATCACACTCAAAAGTCATTTTACAATTTTATTGTACCGAAGATGCATCTTCGTTTATTTTATGGAGATGTATCTCTGTAACGTATCAGAACATAACTCTTCATGTTATGTCTTGTTTACGTGTATTCAAATAAAGATTTAAACCATACAAGCGATACGCAAAAAATGACGTACATAAGTCCAGATGCTCCAAAAATGTCATATATAAATAAAAGTTCAATAAATATAAAAAAGTTGAGAACAACGATAAAGTAGCATGATGTCAAAATAAAATACAATAAATAGTACTATTACTATATACTAATGCAATACTGTGTATGTCTGGCTACAACACATTTGCCTCCTCGGGCTCCTTTACGTCCTCGACCATCAATCTCACCGTCCTCCGGCGCTGTCTTCGATACATCAATGCCCATCCGTCATGATGGCATCCAGGACCTGCCTCACATCGTACCCATCAGGGACGATACCTCTGTCAATGCCCGTCTACGCAATCTCCATAATGCAACGACATCTAGGTCAGACATCCTCAACATGAACTAACTGTGATTGATCCTCCTCTAGCATCTCATGATGAGCTGACCTCGATGGATCTTCTAGAGAAGCATGCACCATGTACGGATGTGAAACCCTGAAAAACCATCTGATATACCCTTTGACGTTGCTCTAGTCGCTCCAGGCTATGATACTTTGTGCCTCCTCCGATACTAGATGATTATCATAATCATCAAACATGTCATTTATTTGTCTATATGTCAAAGCAGGAGGAGTAGAGACAACATGGTGTCTGGGAATGGTCTAAGTGTAGCCAAACTACCGGATGACGCGCTCAGGCAGATGAGGAGCAGTGAGATGCGATCTGCAGGCCAACCATCCAGAGTATAGAACTATCTCGTCAAATGGTCGCGTCTGACGGTGATTGACATAACTGTTGAAATGCATGTCCTCGACAACCAAATGGTTAAGATACACTCTTAAAGGCCCAGCCGCTTGGTTCCCTCTGAATGGGGAAAATCATTAGCACACAACATATCCTCAATGTAAGTCTCAACACTCACCCAACTGGAGATGCGCGAGAAGTGCGAGAGGATCCAAGTCTGAAATGAAAAGTTCGGAAACACACGAATTATCAGTAACGACTTTGCAAATATGAAGTGAAAATAACAAAGAAATATTAAAAGACCAATAATTATTACTGTCAATAGTGGGATGTTGCCTGTGACATGCTTCGTCTTTCACATAGAACCCTCTCTCAACTTCGAGTACAGGTGGACCAAACAAGCGCACCCCGGTTTGTACTCATGTATCTGCTCAAAAGCCTGGAAGTACCGTAGGTAGACGACATATGTATAAGTGAAACTCTTGTTAATGCCAACCAAATATAGCAGGTATGCTCTCATAGCATGCGCTCCGTGGAGACCCATCTGCTCGGCATCACATGTAGCCCGATGTGCTCTCTAGATCTCATATGTGTATATTTTTTTCAGGTATTCAAATCTAGCATGTGTCCGCTGGTCCTATCTAACTCCTTATTCGTCTCCCTTGGGTCAGCCCCCAAATAGTCTACCAACATCTCGAGTGCCTCGTCTTTGGTAATCCTCCCATGATTTATGAGTCTTCCCTTAATCAGAAGATGTAGCAAATGCGAGACATCGTCGAGTGTGATAGACATCTCACCAAGCGGGAGATGAAATAATGAGGTCTCTGAGTGCCATCTCTCCACGAATGCATTAAGCATCTCGTGGTTGATCGTAGTATAATCGGTCATGCACAAGTCCTTTAGGCCAGATAAGGACAAAATTGCCTGAAACAAATCCTCATTCGACTGAGGCAAGACAATAATGTTATGTCAGTGGTTAATAAACTTATACGGATCACGCTCCTAAAAAAATAAAAAAAATAATGTCATACATTTGTCAATTAAAATTAACATAAATAAAAAAGAATGAATCCAACTAATGTTGCCTCTTCGTCCCATATATGTATGGCAGTATGGTCTGGATACAGAGACAGTAATGACTAATCTACAAAGCCTTCTCCAAATGTCTCAGGCTCAGCATCTGCAACAGCCTCACCCCTGGAAGTGGCACTAGATCAACAACATCAGCATTAGGAGGTGACACAGACTCAAAAGCATCTACAGTAAGAGGTGGCACTGGTGAATCGGGTACTTCAGGCCTCTCCAAAAGTTTTCGCAACTCAACAATTGTGTTAGTGGCGATAATGTACCCATGTAATCCCAAAATAAAACGATTTGATCATCCATTTCAGCCAACAAACGTGTAATACACTATATCGAAACTATCATACATGCAATTTCTACTCATTTCTAACCTTAATCATCAATTTCTATTCATTTACACAAAAATTCAAAAACTTATCAAAAACTCAAAAAACTTACAAATTTAAAATTTTCTTCAGGATTGGATGATGTTTTTGATGTTGATTGAAATTTTCTTGAACTTTGTTGTTTGATTTTTGAGTTGGTAATGAGAAAAAATTTGAGAGATTTTGAATTGATTTTGAGCAAATGAGAAATAAAGAAGGAGAAGGATCTGACGCAATTTAACTTTCAAAATATTTCGGATACATTTCCAGAATATTTCAACGTTAACCGATCCTTAAATGTATCCGAAGATTCATATTCAAAATCTATAGATATTTATGTATTTTCTCGTGATGGTTAAGAAATATTAATGATACATTAAGAAAATCCCTGAGAGGAAATATAACAAAGATGAACATAATTCAACCCCCTTCGTAGAAGATATCAACAAGAAGCAATATAGAGACAATTTCGACTTCAAGTATTGAAGAATATGATGGCAAGATACACTAACGGGAGCACCACACTTTCTTCAATGTAGAATGAAACCCCAACGAGTATATGACGTTATGAAGTGCATTCTTTTCTCTGTGTACTCTACATAGGTTTGAGATTTTGTGGTTCTCTCAGTTCCCAAAGAGGTCCATTACGTAGTGCAAATAGATGGTCAAGATGTTTGTCTCCAAGGCAAAAGCAACATGTTTCTCTCAATTCTTTCATGGATCATTTTAAAAATTTACAAAAGTAAACATATTTAATCCATAAAAAATACCTAACATATACTACTACAATATACAAGAAGGAAAAAGAGAGGGAGAGAAAACATTCAAAATTGTGCCATTCCATTACAGTTAATGACACTATTCTATTCTCCTCTATCGTGCAGTAGGGCGTGCAATGGAATCATCAATCGCGAGGTAATTCTCCGTAGCAGCGAGATCCATAGAACCCATGTTAATCGAAGAATGAACTGAATTTCTCGTCATCTCATCCGAAACACTCTCCACTTCTCTTTCAATCGCAATTGCGTCTTGAATTTCCTTCACAACTTCTGAAATCGATGGCCGCATGTGTCCATGAGGTTGAACGCACATCAACGCTTTCTCCGCGATTTTCCACATCGATTGTAGATCATAGCCGTTGTGCAATGCTGGATCAATTATACCTTGTATATCACCACTCTCAATATGCAATTTCGCCTGTCACATAATTGATTTTGATCAGGTAAATCTATATCAACAGACACCAGAGACACGACACAGATACTGACTCGTTTCAGACACCTGACACAGACATACTTTTTTTCACAGGTATCTGCACTACAGAGATATCAACAATAATATGATTATAGAGAAATTAAAACTCACCCATTGGACTATGTTTCTGCAATTAGCACCAAAACTGTCATTAGATATTGCTTCTTGACCTGATATGAGTTCAAGAAGAATTACACCAAAACTATAAATATCACTCTTGTCAGTCAACTGCTGAGAAATATAGTACCTGTTAGAGAAAAGTTACAATGATAAGTGCTTTTTTTGGTTAAGTTAATCAACTTAAGGAAACAAGCGAAATCAAGTTAAGGCCTTACTCGGGATCCAGATATCCCACTGTACCGCGAACTATGCTAGATACATGGGAGACTCCGTCAACATTGAGTTTCGAAAGACCAAAATCTGAAACCTTAGCTCTCATGTGTCTGTCTAGAAGAATGTTGCTGCTTTTTAGGTCTCTGTGGATAACTGCAGGGACACATCCTGTGTGAAGATACTCAATACCTGAATTACGCAACCATAAATCAGTTAATACATCGGCATTGGTATTAACTATTAAGACAGTAGTCTTCAATGATATAAACCTTTAGCAGAATCTTCGGCGATTTCAAGTCGCTGAATCCAATTGATACTCCGTCCGTGTGTTAACGGGCCATAAAGATGTTCCTTGAGAGTTCCGTTATGCATGAACTCATAAATAAGCATACTGTTTCCTTCTTCTCGGCAATAACCAAGAAGCTGCACCAGGTTTCTGTGATGTATTCTTGACAAAAGACTCACCTGAATCACAAGATTGAAGCAAAAGTGTAACTCGAAAATTGACCGAATGCTGCAAAGTGGTTAATAAAATGCACCTACCTCATTAGAGAATTCTTTTTTGCCTTGATAGGTATTACTAGTTAAAACTTTAACTGCTATCTCTTTTCCATTTGTCTGTTTCCCATAGTAAACAACTCCAAAACCTCCGGAACCAATTTTTTTCTCGAAATTATTCGTAGAGATTTTAATTTCAGAAAAACTGAAGCAGTGAGCAACTTCTGCATGACCATCATTCTTAGATTCCAGGTTTTGAGTAGCGAGCGAAATTAGGTGGTCTGCGAAGAGTGCAAACAAGAACATCAGGTACTTGTACTACCATCTCAATTCTCAAAAAGAAATTAGATGTAATTTTGATTTAGAACCTTACCTTGATCATAATATTTTGTCTTTCCTTTATGCATAAACAAGCAAGATATAATAGTAGCTAAAAGTAAAATGGCGGCTCCAGCTGCTGAACCAATAATCACATACAATTGGTCTTTTTTTCTACTTCCTTTATGAAGATCATAGTTTCCAGAGTAGCTGTTGAGGACAGAAAAAAAGTTGTTGTTGTTGATGTGTAAATATCGTGAACTTAGAAAAAATGTATTGATCCATTTGAAGTGTTTCGAAGAAAAAGGATCAGCATGGTGTAATGCAAAAACAATACTCACTTTAAAACCAAATTTTTGCTCAAAAGTTCTGATGGTACGGTTCCAGATAACATATTGTTCTGAACATACCTGCAATGCAACGGTTATAAGCACAATATAAATATCAAACAAATGAATATTTAGAATGATGATAACTTGACTGTTATTAAACCATGACGTATGAGAGGGCACGCACGCGCACTATCGCTGCATTCATATGTGACATTTGGATGTATAAAGTGTGAGATAGCTTACAGTTCCCTCAAATTCGGAAGGTTCCCCAAAGAGGCTGGCAGCACACCTGCCAAGTGGTTGTTCTCAAGATGACTGCAAAAGAAAAAAGTGGTTGCAGTTAAATTAAAACTCAAAAACTGAAAAACTGAATCATGAGGATGAACTTATCAGCAATTACATGATCTTTAAGTCTGTGCATCCGGTGAAATCTGGTACGGGGCCTGTCAGCATATTCCCATCAAGCCATCTGCATTCGCAACACAAGCTTAATATACAAAACTCGAGACATCAGAAGTTCACTGAAGTCGAATAAGAAAGTAATATAAACTTACAGTTCAACCAGACCAGTCAATTTAGCAATGTCCAAAGGAATATCGCCCGTCAAGTTTTTCCCGGACAACAAAATCGAAACTATTCTCGGCTGTTGATCTGAGCTACATAGGATCCATGACCACGGGACAGGTAAACACGGATCACCCCCTTCGTTTGCCCAATCTTTCGAAGAGTACTGAGAAACCACACTAGATATAGCTTCTCCTGCAAGCCATCCAATCCAAGTAAACTACATACATGAATCACGATGCTTCCGGAAAAAAAAATTGACAGAATACTCGTTGTACTGCAATAGACATATCATGAGGCAGATACTTACCATCAGGAGAACCATCGTTTTTCTCTAGATACTTATTAATCTCCATGGCATTTAGAAGAGGACCTCTAGAAGAATCAGCTGTTTTGCCTAATTTAAACGACATTACAAACGGTAGCGATATATTGTTAAATCCAGGTTCATAAACACGATATTTTCCTAGCGCATTCTCTTCAATATTTACCACGGCTTTACTAATATCAGCCTGGCCTGGAAGTACTAGCCTGAATTTTCTTGATTCGTTTTTAGGAAAATCTTCTATCTCTGCAAGATAGCTGTAAGCTCTTCCAATAGCAGGAAAACCCTCCAAGTTCAACCGGTACGTTAGAGATCCATTCGTACCTACTACCGCGGTCTGCATTACTTTCAACGGTGGCATTTCATCTCTGTTGACATCAATGGATACATTGGTGGAAATTTTCTCAGTTCCATCAGCAACATCGACGAGGTAATTCGCTTTCTTGACAGAATCTGACTCCCAAATTCTATCAAACGGGTCATCGGGATACCTGATATAGCAGAAACAAACATACACTTTCAAAACCAAAACAATAACTATAACTACGCAGAAAACACGTTCGTCCTTAATACCTGATTGCCTCATCAGTCTCTGCACCGAAATTTATTCTTGCAGAGAGACTGAGGTAGAAATGTTCCTCATAGAACGAAAAATAAACCGAACCATTGAATTGTCTAAGTTCAAGCGTAGATATGAACGGCTTCCCCGTTGTTGCATTCGATAGACAGACACTAACAGTAGGACTTGAAGCCAAAAATATAATTTCTCTTACTTCTGTCGTATTCGCATCCGATATAACAATAGTAGACCATTGAGTAGCCCCAATCGAAATATCGAATTTCGGATAAACATTGTTGTTATCAAAATTTCCATACAAGAATGTTGCCCTCAGTAGATACCTTGTCCTGCTAACAACATCAAGTGTGTAGCAGTATTTTCTAGAATCAGCAGGAAAGTTTCGAAGCGTCGTGTATTGCTTCCGTGTCTCATTCGCAACCGAAATCGCGCTTATTTCTCCGTAAGCCATTCCATCATCAGGACTCCATTGAAGACCAATTTCATCAGTGAAATTTTTATCACCTCCACAGTCCAAACTCACAAAACCTGTTCAACAAGGCAAATATCATCACAATTTAAAAGCATAGATAACAAAAACAACAACCAAGCCTTATTCCAGAAAGAGGGGTCGGCTACATGGATCAAATATCGCCATAATGTTCTATACAGGATCAACTTTAAAATAGAATTGAAGAACAATGATACTAATCATATAAAGATCCACCTCAAGTTCCATAATGTATAGATATGTAACATGTTGATGGTAAATTACAGAAAGACAGAATCTTTGGAAATGAAAAACAAAGGAATTGGTAAAGTTATAATAGGCCAGAACATGGAAAAGAAGGAACAATATTAACAAGAACCAATGCAAGAGAAGAAATGGAAGAGAGAAAAAAAAGGATTAGAAGAAAAAGAAGAGAGTAGTAGTAGGTACCTGGCATCTGAGCAGAAGAAAAAGTGAAGAAAAGTAGGAAGATGAATGAGAGAGAGGAAAGGAAGAAAGGTTCCATTTGAAACTATGGAGAATTGTTCAGTGAGAATGATAAATCAAGAATGACACTGAAAAACACAAGCAATATAATGGTTTAAAAAAGATTATTATATATAATAATATTATAGTATTTCTAATGGAAATGAGTTATAGTATACTTTGGTATATATTTTAATGTCTCTGCAGAGATTTGAGCATAAGGACCCACATAAAGTAGTTGTTGTATTGTACTATTATACTATACACAAATCATATTTATCTTTTAGAAGAACCCTATCTTTTAATCATATACATATCATGTACATAATCATATTTAGATAATTCAAGTAAATGATTGAAATGTAATTAAAGAGTTTTTGTTAGAATAATTTATTTTTAAGATTTTTTTTTTAATAAAAATTGTGTTTGTTGAGAAATTAATCCCTCCAAAATGAACGTCAAAGATTTTTGAAAGATTTAAATTTAAAAATAAATTCGACCAAATCATTACTATTAAAATTTTAATGCTGAGAATCAGAAAGAAAAGAATATACAAAATATTCTTCAAAAATATGTTATTTTAAAATTCAAATGTTTGACAATTAATATTCTCCAACAATATAAAAACTATTTATATGGAAAATGTAATAAATACTTAAAATATTTAGATTAAAGATGGTAAATATTTCTATTATATTTTAGAATTATTCTTTGATGTTTCACGTTGACTTGAGTGTTGTTAAAATATAATATATGGTCACTTTTAAATTGTATGAGTTATTTTATATGCTTTAATTTAATTTGGCATGTAAAATTAAAATATATTTAAACATTTTATGTAAATTTAATTTTGCTTAAGTTAACCATGAAGAATTTAATTACTTCCAACATATATGGCATTATTTTTATTGTTGAACCTTATATGAACTTTGCTCTTTTCCTTAAAAATTTGGTTAGGTTTAAAATGAAATTATTTGTTCTTTAACATTGGGGATTATGTTTTTGCCTAACTTGTGGTGTTTTTGTGTAAGACACCTTAATCCCGTGGTCTTTGTCAATGATGACCAAGATATCTCTCTTTTGATTTTGATTGATCGTGGAGGTTTTAAATTTGGTATATTTGCAATTTATGCCTCAACCAAATAGTTTAATTATTATAAAAATATTCTAATTAACCACTTGATTTTCACGTCACAGCCAGGACGGAGGCATTTACAAAGAAGTGGGATACAAAGAAGTGGTGGTTAGTGCTCTCACTATCTTTTAATATTTATTTATGATTAATATTATTTTTTATATGAATACATACATTTTAATTAAAATATATACATGCTATTTTATATTAAATGTAAGTTTAATTAATCTAAAATAAAGACTATTATAGGACACATTCGGTAAAAGTGACATAAATTTTAACATCTCTTTAATATTATTTTTGTAGTTCTTTTTAATTATATAATAATAATAATAATAATATATTATATTATATTATATTAAAATTTAAAAGTTTAAAATTATAGCAGTATCAACTTTTTTATATAAAATTTAAAATTTGCATATTATCATGAGAGTTATATTTAAAATTGCTAAAATTTTAATTGTTGATGATTTTTACGAATATAAATATCTTCAAAATTTAATGTGGAATTTTGTCTCAAAATATTATATTTTCACTTTTTTTAATCTTAAAATAATTATAATTTTTGAGTATTTATATAATATATATTTATTATTATATTTTTATTTATTAAATTTTAATTTACATATGTTAATTATAATTAAAAAATATATTTTGATCAATAATATTAATTTTATCATTAAATATAACTATTTTATAAAAAGTTACACAAAACTTAAATGTAATATTTAAAGTTAAATAGAAAAATATTTATATAAATTGCCCTCTTTATTAAAAAGTTCTGACTCCGTCACTGGCCACGACCATTCATTATCGATGTGGAATAATCACGCGGCAGAAACATCTGTGGCAATTTTTTTACTACGTAAAAATTACGTCACAATTTTACCACGTGATTTTCTCGTCGCATCACTTTGCCATGCGATTTTCATACCACAAAATTTTGTTGATATAACAGACCTACTCATATACAAGTCAGAAGCGCGACATAGGTTGACAGATTTGTCACGTGAATTTCATGCCACAAAAATGAAAATCAGTCATATGTTAAGGAGTCCGGGAGAGTCGGGAGTACCAATGAGACTAATGCTCTAGGACGACGAGAGAAGTAGATGCCACATCTCAACCCAAAATCTTAAGGTATTAGGTAAATGGGTCATCTCTCTTATAAATCCAACATTCTCCCTCACAAGTGTGAGTCCCTCGCACCCTATAACAGGGTTTAACACCGGATTCAGCTCTGACTCCTCCACAAAGTCGAACCACGGTGATAGGTGAGTGAATATGTGCGTGAATCATCACTCTTATAAATCCAACATTTCACCCATTCATAGACAATATAGGACTTTAACCACTCGCACTTGTACCCAACATTAAATTTGTGTCGTATTTTCCACGCCACAAAAATAAAAAACATATAATATATTTGCCACATGATTTCTATTTTGCAAATTATTTATTTATTAAAAAACATTAATAATTAATAAAAATACAAAAAATAATAAATAATAATTAAAAATATGAAAAAATTTACAATTAAAAATATGAATTTCAATTAATAATTAAATATATGAATATTTTCAATTAATAATTAAATATATGAATATTTTCAAATAATAATTAAAAATATGAATTTCAATTAAAAATGATTAAATTCAAAATAATTAGAAATATTTTATAAAAATTAATATTTAAAAGTAAAAATAACAATAAAAAGAAATCAATCAACATCCTCATCCTCATCATCATCTATATCTTCATCCACATCCTCATCCTCATCCACATCACCACCTATTGAATTATTTGTTTGGTTTCTTTGTGAGAGCAATTGTCGTATTTGCTCATCCATCTCAAATTGTTTCTTCTTTATTGCCTCCATTTGGGCATTTATCGATGCCTCAAGTTCTGTCGACTTGCGTCTCGCCTTAGTTAGCGTCAATTGACAGACTGTTTCCATAATTTTGGGTGTCAATTATGGTGGACGTGATGTTTCTTCCCCATCCGCAACTCTTTCAAATAAAATCTTATTCCTTATTTTGTAGTTGTCGCCCAAAGATCCAACACCAAAAAAATACCCATTAGATCCTCACGTTCATCAATCGAATTTGAATCTATTGGAGTATTTGAGGATTTTGAACTAAAAATTTGCGAGCAATGTCTGATAGTCCTCCTACACATACAAGATTTTTTTAAAACTAAATACAGTTTACAAAATTTAGTTATATACAAGAATTAAATTAAATTAAATAATAAAATATAGCCACTTGATTTTCACACCACAAATATCATTAAATTAATTGTCACGTGAAAATCACGCCACAAATTTGATATTAAATATTAATATAATAAATAATTTATTCATATACAATAATTAATTTAAATAAACTAATAAAATACAAACAACTTACCAAAGCTTCTCTGGTACGTTCGTCAACAAAATCCCCCGATTTTTTTGGTATGAATCTTTGCAATCAGCTCATTCATTCGTGGGGTCTCCCCAAATCCTTTGTCTAATTAATAAAATTAACTAATTAAAAATATATAGTAAATCAAAATATAACTTAAAAATCTAGTTATAATTATCCTGCGTCGAGCATGTTCGACGATATTAATGCTTCCAACTATATTAAGGTTACCCCCCATTTTCAGATGCTCTCATTTTTATTTTTTTTACAATTTCAAATCTTGCCTTAAAATCAGATGATTTCCAAGACAAGAAGTTCATCAAATACTTCTTTGCTCTCTAGTTAGGACGAAAACTTTGTTTTTCCCAACCACGTCATAGCATGTCAGAAGTCGGACTGTTGTTCTATCCCAATTTTTTTTAATCCTAGTGTCATTAATTACTTCCCACACGCACTTTTCCTGCAATGTTGTATGACATTCAAATAAATTGTTAGATAATTATAATAAAAAATTAATTAAAATAACAATAACTTAAAATAAATTCATTATACCTTAAATTTTTTAAACCAAACATCTTTTTCACCCTTGGAAAATTCTCGAAATCTCTTCCAAGATTTTTTATACATTTACTGAATAACATAACTTATACATTTGACAGCAATTTAACTCATCTCAAAACTAAACAACAACAATTTGAATAAGTATTATTAAATCTTAAAAAATACAACATGTTTACTTAAATAAAAATTTATAAATTAGAAACTTACGAGTTTCCACTAGGCCGAATATAGCATCTTCCATCAATCATCTGATACTCACTCAAATGTGCAGCCCGATCATGTCCCTCATTATCGTCCTCATTATGCCCCTCATGATCGTCCCCGTGATCTTCCTCATCTTTTCCCTCATTATCCTCCTCATGCGCAGGTATGTGTGTGGTAGGTGAGGTACAGGGTCCCCTAAGATGCATGTATGGTGAGGGTATTGTGTGAAACATGTGGAATACTGGATCCCACAGGATGCGTGAATTGTGAGGGTATTTGTGAGGGATATGGGTGTGGGATCCCCGGGGATAAATGGATGGTGAGGGTATCTGTGCGGGATGATGAGGGTATAGATGCATGAAGGATGGTGGTACTTATGTGATCTAGAAAGCTAGATCCCTCATTCTGCTGGTATTGAAAGCTAGATCCCCCAAGTCCATTCTCCAATCCATAACTTATTCAAATCATCAGTTAAAGGTTGTAAATACACATTAATTATAGCTTTTGTACTCGACGGTCCTGGAATGAGGCAAGTCAAAAATATGTATGGTTTTGTCATGCACATCTCATGGGGGAGGTTGTAAAGGGTACAATAATTGGCCAACAAGAATATTCATTTCCCAACGCTTGGACGTATGGATTAAAACCATCAAAGAATAATCAAAGTCTCATATTTCTAGGTTCTTTAGAAAAATCAGGATGTATCTGATCAAAGTACTTCCATGTCTTTCCATCAGATGGATGTCATATAGTGTCTGAACTTATTTTGTTTGTATGATGCCATGTCATTTGACTTGCACTGTGCATTGAAGAAAACATTATTTTTAACCTTGGTATTATCGAAAGATAAAACATTTTTTCACTGCTACATGTTTTTGCTTACGGTTAATGGCTTTACTGCGAACTTTATATCTTGGACTCTTATAAAGCTTACATTCCAACAATGCTCCATCGCTAGTATCAAACTCATTGTCATAAAACAACATGCAATCACTAATGCAACAATAAATCTTTCTTACTTTTAAACTCAACTTCGACACCAACCTCTTTGCATCATAAAAACTTGTAAGCAAGTTGTCTTTCGTAGGAGTCACATCCAACATCATTTTTGCGAAGAATTCCAAACACTGATTAGGAACATTCCAATTTGACTTGGATGCCAATAATCTCACACACATTGATGATTTTAAGTTTGACGACCCCTCAAATAATGACATGTTCATTTCTTTCAAAAACTGATAAAACCTTTGTGCTTCCTCTTCCACATCAAAATCTTCAGGTTCATCAAATGTCACATTCACTCCAAAAGCATCGCCAACCATCTCATCAATCAGATTAAATTGTTCATCATATTCCATATGTGATTGACTACTTGAAGTATGCATATTAGTAGTCTCTAGTACGTTACTCGATAATTTTTCTCCATTATATGTCTAAGCCCGATCATTTTCAATAAAATCCATTCTCTTCAAATAACGTTCTACTTCCTCTGGGTCACTAATTATAGGTCTACATTCACATTTAAGACATGGACATCTTACTCCTCCTTCGCTTCGACAACATTCTTAAGAAAATGCCCACGTGATAAATCCTTTAACTCCTTCCTCAAATTTTGGTTTAAGTGCACGTCTCCTTGGATATATCATATCGTACATCCAACTACGATAGTACCGATAATATTCCATACTGCATATTTACACAATCATTGTCATTTTAATTACAAGTGTGATTTTAATATATCAACGAATTTCAAAAAATTTGGTAAAACATTAACTACAAAAATATTTGAGAAAATGGATGGTGCACTGATAATGTAAATTAATTTTACACTGTCAACCAACGACGACCGTGCATCCCGCCAAGTCATACTGAAAATTTTAAACTACTAATATGACATGGCAAAATAATATATTTCTATTGGATGACAGTGTAAAACTTTTTTACACTATAAGTGCATCACCATTAAGCCTAAAATATTTTATATAAAATATTTTAATAACTATTCTTAATAATATTTTTATAGATTGTTTTAAACATAAACTTATATTAACTACAAACAACTTTTCATACAAATAAATTTTATACTATTTAATATATAATATATACTCACTTAATATATTAACTACAAATAAATTTTATAACTATTCTTAATATATTAACTAAAAATAAATCTCATACTATTTTGTTTTTAATAAACTTATATAATATATTCTTTAAGATAAACAATAAACATATAATATTTTATATTTTTAATAAATAACAATTGTGTTCTATTTAAAAAAACATATAACATATAATACATATAACATATTAAAAAATAACCATTTCATACTATTTTGTTGTTAATAAACATATTATTCTTTTAAAAAACATATAATATAACTATTACATACTATTTTACATATACAATATATTCTATTTTTAATAATAATAAAAAATGTTATTCTATTTTTAAAAAATATAAAATATATTATTCTAGTTTTTTAAAGTATATATAATATATTTTGTTTTTAGTTATATTTTGATTATACATATATAATATATTTATTTTTAGTTATATACTAAAAAATTAAAATTAAAAATATAATATATTCTGTTTTTAATAAAAAAAATATTTTCTGTTTATAATAAATTCTATATATTGTTTATAATAAAAATATAATATATTATGGTTTTAATATATCTATATATTTTGTTTTTAATATATCTGTATAATATATTATGTTTTTAATTATATTTTGCATAAGCATATATAATATACGGTTTTTAATTATATATTATAAAAGACCAATAGTATGCAACAACACACTAAAATACGACACAAGACTTACCAAACAATTCGTAAAATCAAAATAAATAAAAAATCCAAATTAAATAGACTAAACAACATGATCAACATACGAAACACCAACTGAGAGAAAGACCATAAGATGACAGATAATCAAAATACCAGAAGGGAGAAACTTAGATCACACTAACATCAGACCTAAGAAAAAATAGCACTAAGCTTCGCTAAGTAACAAGAACACACCAAATGGAGGTTGTAGCCACTCGAACTATTATTGGCTCAAATATCAGATAGGATTCTCGAACCAAGCATAGAAAACACATGAGTTCTCCACAAGCCTATCTAGGTGTGGCAAAGAGACATGTCTTCCCCGTTTAGATCTGCTCGCAAAAGCAATAAAAAAACGGAACGGGGCAGACCTAGTTAAGGATGCGAGCCTAAAACCTTTGCCTTTCTCGCACTAAAGCGCGAGTGAGGCGGGGCGGACCTGCAAGCACTACACCTTTTAAGTCTAAAATACATAAAATTATTTTAATGTTCGTGCCTGCAAAAGCCCGCAAAAATAGGGCGGGGCGGGATGGACACGTTAGAGAGTGGATGCCTAAACTCTTGGTTTGCCCCGCACTAAAGTGCGGGAAAACAGGCATGCCCAATGGGTCGAAACTGTTTTCCCACCCATAAGCCTACCAAGATACTATTTTCAAGCCAAGAGAATTCTCAAATATTCCAAGTCATTCGTTGATACTAATTTATCCGAGAACACTGTATCATTATGAGATTTTCAAATCAATCAGAGCATAGCATGCCATATCATAAGGACCCCCCTAATCCTAGACGGTCCATGAGAAGGGAGAAACAATTGAAGAAGGGATAAGAAATACCTATGTAAGACTATATGTCACTTCAACCAACTAAAAATCTTATATCAGACATGTACGAAAACCACACAAGATACATACAAATGAAGGATAACTCATGAAACTTCGAGAAAAAAGACCAAAAAAAGTCAATAGAAATTCCATCTTAAATAAATTCTCTTTAATATAAATCATATTCCGCAAGAATTGCCAAAAAAAAAAAACAACCACATCTTTTTGATAATTTTTAAAATAAAATAATTTTTTTTATTGGATCTAATAAGAAACTTAGATATTATGCTAAAGGAAATATATAATTTAGATAAACATAGGTAATAATATATTCATAAAAAATTATAATATTACATCATAAAATTTGGATAGAACATGATTGAACTCTTACAAAATTAATTTATAAGAAAAAGATGATTATTCTCATTTATAAAGCGTCGCTATTGACAACATAAAACAAATAAAATAATGAACTATATAAATACTCCAAGAGTGAAATCAAATGGTCGATCAAGATCCCACATGCCTTTCCTGCCATCTTTGATTTTTTGGTTTGGTGGCCTTTCTGAAAAGATAACCAACCAAGTTTTTCTTCTATTGGCAAAATAATATTTATATGTGCAAATTAAAAAGAACTCCTTGATAAGAGTGTGGCCTTTAACTTTCAAAAAAGATGACAGAACTATCTTGGTTTTTTATTGCTTATACTTTTTTGCTTTTTGGACTTTATGGAATCAAAAGCACTATAGGTGAGCAATTTAGTTTGTTAATAATACTTGATATGCCTTAGCAACAACGTAAATTGAACTCTACTGTATTTAATAATATAACACTTTCTTAAGGTCTAAGTATACTAAAAAAAAACTACAAAAACGTATATATATTTATAAATAAAATATGAAGATGGCAAAAAGAAGGAAGCAATTTT
This sequence comes from Lathyrus oleraceus, assembly GCF_024323335.1. Lineage (NCBI taxonomy): Eukaryota > Viridiplantae > Streptophyta > Magnoliopsida > Fabales > Fabaceae > Lathyrus > Lathyrus oleraceus. The sequence goes on along the minus strand of NC_066584.1, from coordinate 102,091,648 downwards.
CTATTTTTTTCAAACAATTTTGTAAATTCAGTTTGACGGTAAATATATGCATGTTGGTCATAAACCAATTAAAAAGGTGTAGTTTCGGTTGTTCTTTTGAAGTAGGATTTTGCAAATATATTACTATTTTTAAGTTTGATTTTCAACTTGAGTTTATCAATATTCATAATATCAAAGTTATTTAAAAATAACTCTTCGAATCTCAAACTCAAATTCTTAATCAATATTCATTCCTCTTTCCGGTCCTTACAAGGGATGAAGAATTGAACATCAATCTCATTTCAAATCGATTTTGATATCCTCTCCCTGCCTTCATCCTTGAATCAATTTTTTTAATATAAATTATTCATTTCCTCAACATCAAATAAAGTAAAAAAATCAAATATACATTTCAAATATTTCAAATAATAAAATAGAAAATAAAATATCAAAGCATTGACCTTACGATTAGTATTCCAAATTATCAAAACTAAATATTAAACAAATATAGATGGTGCAAAGTCGAGGTTTGATTCGGAGTAGGTACTAGTATTTCCATTACCTTATTTGTCCAAATATTTTGTAATTAAGGAAAATACAAATTCAATCTAAATAGATTTTCTTATCAAATTCAGGATGAATTTTAATGTTTATTTGTGGATAGGAGTTGTATTATCATGCCTATTAGCGGCTAATTGCCTTGAATAAATACACTTTTTGCTTTAAAATTATATATATATATATATATATATATATATATATATATATATATATATAATATATATATATATATATATATATATATATATATATATATATATATATATATATATATATATATATATATATATATATATATATATTTCTTATAAGTAATTTTTTTATTTTTTTATTTTTAAAGAAATTTTAATTTTATAAAAAAATTAAATTGGATGGACTGAATTACGCTCGGTCATAATTAAATAAAGCATACTATAGATATGGAGTGCCCACGTTTTCTCTTCTTGATAAAGCATTATTATGATCATTATTATGATTGAATTAACAATAGTAGCAGCATTTAATAGTATTTAATAGTATAGAGTACTAATAAATTATTTTTTTATATGCATTAAAAAATGGATGATTTAACAATAGTAGCAGCATTTAATAGTATAGAGTACTAATAAATTATTTTTTTCTATGGCGAGGACATTAAAAAATGTCATCATCCATTTGAACTTTAGCAAATTTTCTAGTAGTATAACTTTATGTATTCTTAAAAATTTTGGATGGTATATTATGCCACTTATATTTTTTATATTTCTATTTTGAATTCTGAATTTTTACTTGACAGTGTACTTTTATTTTCATTTCAATTGGTATGTACTGCACTTCTATTTCCATGAGACAAAACACCATATATTAGGCCACTTACATTTTCTTGTTACCATGTTGAATGTTGAATTTTGAATTTTTTTATTCATAGTGTTACGTATTCATTGTTTCAATAAGAATAAATACATGCAACTGCATTATGTTTATTATATTTATAATATTTTTATAGGTTAATATTATTGGTATATTAGATGTGTAATATTAAACTCACATTTATATTTTTTAATTCTTATTAATATGGTATAATTGGTTTGGTTTGGACCGGTTTTCGATAAAAAAATTGTCTAAACTGATGATATATTTATTGATTTGGTTTTTAGTATTATTTAAATATAGAATAAAACCAAACTAACCAGTTTGGTTCCGTTTATTTTGGTTTGCCTTTGGCTACATATTTTATTCAAAGAAAATATATATAAATAAATATGGAGAAGTATTGGACCGGTACAAAATTTGGGCTTAATAATGGGCTAAATAAAAAATTAAGTAGGTCTTCAAAGTCACTAGACCGGTTCATCGGTTTGACGGTTCTTAAAAACTAAAATCGATAACCGAACCAAACCACCTCGGTTTTTATTGGGTTGGTTCAGTTTTTAAACCGAACAAAAAATAATTATTATTTTTCTTCGATTTGGTTTGGTTTAGATTATCGATTTAGTTAATTTTTGTTATCTGCTTACACCCCTACCTATTAATATTTATTTTATTGATTTGTAATTATATTTTCTTTTTAATTTGTAATAATTTAATTTTTTTTAGTAGGAAATGATGTTAATGAAACACAACTATTACAAAAAAAACTTTATTTTTTGAACAACACACAACGGAGAATTGTTTCTGAAATATTGATAAATTCATGTTGTGGATGAAAACTTAATTGTGGAATTGTTAAAAAAAGTTTCTTTCTCTTATTCAGTTTCTACATATGTTATTTATCGGATTTGGAGATATATTAATGAAATAGGTGGTGCATGTCACAATAAAAGAAAAGATTGTGGTCGTAAAAGAGTTGAGATAGTCTTTGAAAAAATTCGTGCTATTTTGTTACCTAAGTGTAGCATTTTTCGATATTTGGAAATTTTTGTAGGTATTAGAAGCAAGTCAATATTGGAAAAATATGTGACCGAAGATGTATTACATAAACATTCAAGCGCGTTGAAGCCACGTATGAAGGATGATAATATGAAACAACGTCTTAGATTCTGTTTGAGCATGCTTGAGGAAAATAACATTCCTCATGATCCAATTTTTAAATTCTTGTATAATATTGTGCACATAGATGAAAAATGGTTCTATATGTCAAAAATCAACGAATTATTACCTTTTTGCAAATGAGGATGATTCATACAGGATTTGCAGAAACAAAAATTACATTCAAAAGGTTATGTTTTTAGTAGTGGTGACTAGACCCAGATTTGATGATGAAGATAATGTAACATTTATTGTAAAAAATTGACGTGTTTCCACTAGTTGATAAAGTGCTGGCAAGAAGGTCAAGGGTCAATCGAATAGCAAGGACACTTGAAACAAAACCAATTACTTCTATTATTAAAGAGGTCAATCGAATGATTTTAATAAACAAGATCTTACCCTCCATCAAAGAAAAATGGCTCATTCAGCAAGATAATGCACCGTGCTAAAATATTTTCATCTATTTTGTTACTATTATGTTTTTTTAAAGGTTGTGTTACATGATTTTTATTTGAAATAAGTGTATTTTAGTCCTTCAAATGTTGAACCTTGTTGATCAGGAATTTTTTTACTATCATAATCAACTATAGTAGTTGTTTCTTGTTTTTATGCTTCATATGTTTGTATTTGACCTCCAAGTCTATATTGAATTCACTTTCGGCCTCAAGTGTTATATTTAATTTGTTGGTGTTACACTTTTTTGGGATAAACATTGTTTGGGGTTTCTTTTTCAATCTTTTCTATAATAACATCAATGATTTTGTCTTTTGGAAACAAACTTCCACAACACAAGTATTTAAATTAAGTCCAACATGATATGCAACCACTTAGAAAAGATCTTTAAATACTTTCAATGGTGTCTTGATCTTGTCATCAAACACAACTATGCCTTCTTTTATGGCTCTTTTGAATCGTATAAAAAATGCATTAGTTAGTGTGATGATTGAATGTGTTATGCCTTTTACAATATTTTCTTCCTCTTGTTTCTTTAAAAGAACGGATTTTATAGCCTTTACTAAAAAAAATATGTTGATATTTCAACAAAATATATAAAAAAAT